>NC_134580.1:71271940-72521940 GCF_037038515.1 Microtus pennsylvanicus
TTCTCCCTTAAGTCGACTGTCTCCGGGTGTTTCATCACAGCCACAGAAACATAACTAAACGTATTGGAGCCAAGGCCCGGCACCTCACAGCTCATTCCGTGATTGGACATGGCCCTGGATCTTCCCCACCTGACCCCACCCCCGCTCTCTGCCCAGGGTACAAGTGGCCTTTAACTTTTAGTTAGTGTTCCCTCACTACTTGTCCCTGTGCTGAACCTGATATGGAAGCACTTGTCCTGCATTGACCAATCTAACCAAACAGCAAATGACCTGATTCCTAGATCTGTCTCCTAATCCCCCCGGGTTTATCCCTGACACCTGTCATTACAGGTGGGGTTAGCCGTCCCTGGAGGTGGAAGGTGTCTCCTCCAGATAGCCACAGGACTAGGCAGCCAAAAGTGGTTGTCAGTTTGAGCTGCTGCTGAGGCAGCTCCTCTATCTGCAGGGATCACCAGCAATAACTGATCTCATAAACCTCAAAAGCAAGGACAAGAATGTAAGCAACTTGTTGCAGTGAGCTATTCACCACCCAAAGATTCCCTTTATGGGTTTCCAGAATCCCAGGGCTCTGTCATGGAGCTGGGGATGTAACACTGAGCAAGGGACAGCATGGGATGCGGCTGCATGAAGCTAAACTGAGATCCATGTTGAACCCTAGTGTCACACCTAGCTGGTGTGTGACTTCGGATGAGAGCTTTCCTTTTCTCTGAGCCATCACGGCACTGAACTTTACAGTTAAAACCTCTGTATGGGACTCCTGGGAAAGCCAGTGTGGGGGACCGAAGCGAAGCAAAGGGCCGGCGACTCACACATGCAGTAGGCAGTGGGGCTCCAGTGAGCACCTCTTCAAGTCAGACAGATCCAGGAACTCCAAGAGAACCAGTAGCAGACAGCTGTCTGTTGTCAGGGACTTCCAAGAGCACCAGGGTAGACAGACGGGAACTAAGCCCGCCAGTGACCAGCTGTGGAATCGCAGCAGAGCTGACTTCTGAGGAGAGGGTCAGCGGTCAAAGCTATGGCCAGAAGCCAGGGCCAACCATGGGGAGCACTCAGGGAGGGGAACTGTGTCCTGTGCTATCTCTAGAATGAAGCTGCCTGGTGAGGAAGGTGTGGCAGAGGGATGGGTTGAAGGCAGCGTAGAGATAGACTCGAGTAGATGATGAATCCGAGTGTGATAATGTCATCCGATGAGATGACGCCCAGGGAGCCGGACCCAGGGAGCCGGACCCAGGGAGCCGGACCCAGGGAGCAGGACCCAAGGAGCAGGACCCAGGGAGCCGGACCCAGGGAGCCGGACCCAGGGAGCCGGACCCAGGGAGCCGGACCCAGGGAGCCGGACCCAGGGAGCCGGACCCAGGGAGCCGGACCCAGGGAGCCGGACCCAGGGAGCAGGACCCAGGGAGCCAGACCCAGGGAGCCGGACCCAGGGAGCTGGACCCAGGGAGCCGGACCCAGGGAGCCGGACCCAGGGAGCTGCTCACGGGTCTGCACCTTCACACCTCATACCCTGATTTTTGGATTACATCATTCATGCTGGTCCCTCTGGGTGCTTTACGTCCCCGATATGTCTCCCCTTTCCCTGTGTTATACTCATTTCCTCTGTCTCACTGTCAGTCACTGGGGAAATTTCTGTCATGTTCAAGTCAGAACTCAAAGTCTGGAACAAACAGATCTGGATTAAGATCTGGATCCATTGATTATTGTTGGTGTGACTTTATATTAGACATTTCCTCACTCGGCCTATTTCTTTAAAAGTTAGTTTATGTATATATGTCTGTCTCTCTGTGTGTGCACATGTATACAAATTATCACAGAAGAGTGTGTCAGAACCCTTGGAGCTGAAGTTACAGGAGGCTATGAGCCACCTGATGTGGGTGCTGGGAACCAAACTCGGGTCCCTGTAAGAGTAGTACGCACTCTTAACTGCTGAGTTAATCTCTTCAGCCCTAAACTTATCTCTTCTTCGAAATATAGAAATAATGCTAGTTATTGCACAGAATTAGTGTAATGAATTGATACATGTAAGAATTTTAAAACAGCGCCTGGCACTCACATGGTAAATGGACAATAAACATTCCTGGTGCCCCAAGAACTTTATATGCACCAGCTCAGCTACTTCCTGCAGAACGTTCTGGTTACCATTATTTCTGCCACCTTAAAGGTAAGTGTTCACAGCTTAGGGAGTGTTAAGTGGAAAGCTAGAAGTGAGGACTTGCAGACAGCGAGACACAGGCACAGGCTCTACTCACAGTTCAGGAAGAAATGGAAATAGCGGTGGGCGTCCACTAAGTACGAAACAACTTCAGCTTTAAGATAAACAATGATAAGGAGCTGAAGCGATGCCTCTGGTAAGGTGTTTGCCATACAGGCATGAGGACCTGTGTTCAGATCCCTAGAACCCGTGTGAAAACCTGAGCATGGCAGTTCAGTCCTAGCACTGGGGAGGCAGGGACAGGCAGATCCGGAGGGCCTGCAGAAATCAGTGAGCTCCAGGCTTAAGGAGAAATCCTGCCACAGAAACTGTGGTAGAAAGGCCAGCAAGGCAGCTCAATGGGCAGCCCTGCAAACCCGGGGTCCTGACGTCAATCCCTGGACCCACATAAAGGCGGAAGGAGAGAATCAGCTCCACAGCGGTGTCCACGCGCATGTGCGCGCACACATACCAAACAACAACGCTACGCACAAATCAACGATAGGAACAATAATATATTAAACAAGCGTGAATCATGAGCCCACAGTGATCTAAGTCAACAAATGAGCAGTCTTCACTGTGTCCGAATGCTAACTAGCACAGTGAGGGACTGGGGTGGGGCTTTTAAAAGATCTCTGGTTAGTGGCTGGAGTGATAGCTCAGTGGCCAATAGTACTTGCTGCTCTAGCAGAGGACCCAGGTTTGGTTCCCAGCACCCACATCTGGTGGCTCCAGTCCCAGGGAGTCCAGTGCCCTCTGGCCTTCAGCGGTAACTGCACACATGCGCTGCATATAAACTCATGCAGGCACCATCCGTGTACAGGGTAAGTGTCTGGCTAGCAAGTCTCATAGTAATAACTGAGAGAGAGAGCGGGAATTGTTGACGAATGCTAAAGCCAGGGGGTGGATTTTGGTGAGGACTGAGATCCTATACACTCCCCAAAATGCTTATTAGTTACACTGGGTAAAATCTTGACTTCAGAGTAGCAAGTCACAAAAGACCCCACAACTACAGGTTTAAAGCTACCTGCATCAGCACTGAACAAAGCTACATCCTGTGCCTCCGGCTTCAGCACAACAAAAAGCATGGGGAGTCCCTGCTGGATTGATTTTACTAAATCCACACCAAAAATGTAACTGTGACTAGTTACCATACGCACCAAAATCTAACTGTGGCTAGGACACGCTAATATGGGCCCATTACACCACATATAACTGGCTCACATTCCTCAAAGTTCACGAAGGTCAGCTTACCTAGCATCTAAGTGGTCATGTGATTCTGGGCCAGGAAAAAAAATGATATTTTGCTATATGAAAACATGAGTGGAGCAACCACCTCCTGGTGTTAGATTTACGCTGATTTCCTGACTCTTGGGTGACTATGGGGAAAAGTCCTTGTCTGTAGGAATACACTGAGGAGTGAAGGAGCCTCACCTCTGCATCTGCCCCTTCAATGGCCCAAGAACCAGGACAGTGATGCATGTGTGTTAAGATAGATAGGTAGGTGATAGTGGGGAACGGGCATTTGGAGATCTCGCGGCAGGGCCCACTTTTACACCCTTTAACAAATCCGGAATGATTTAAAAATGAAAAACTATTCATAAACCCAATCAAAGCAACTTCTTTTCATCCTTATTTGGAGAGGGAACGGGGAGAGAGGGGAAAGAGGGAGAGGCAGAGACAGGACTGGCAGCCCAGCCTCTGTGTGGACAGTTGTGTTTCCAGCAGCCCTGCAGGGTGTTGACAGAGAAGCCTTGCTGCACTTCTGGCCCTGTTCCAGTGAGGGAGGAAGCAAGAAGCGGAAACAGTGAAAGCTTGTACAGCCAAAGGGCCT
The DNA here is from genome assembly GCF_037038515.1 of Microtus pennsylvanicus. Classification (NCBI taxonomy): domain Eukaryota; kingdom Metazoa; phylum Chordata; class Mammalia; order Rodentia; family Cricetidae; genus Microtus; species Microtus pennsylvanicus. The sequence goes on from NC_134580.1 coordinate 71,275,966, forward strand.
GTTCCAGGCTCTGTGATAGGGAAGTGGGGAGCTGGCTGAGCAGAAGGGACGCTGGGACAGCTGCTGGAGTGCGCTTGCCTGAGTCCCAAGGACCAGGCCCCTCTCTCTCCCACCACAGAGGAAGGTAGCAGGAAGTGACACAAAACTCAGCTTTGAGTTTCTATTAAGCAAGCCCTGCTCTGGGTAATTTACATCCATCACTATGTAACCCTAGCCCACAGAACAATCACCTTAGAGATAAGGACACCGGCTTAGCTAGGGGAGGAGAAGGGGCTGTCCAGAGCAGGAGCATGGAAGAGACCAGCTCCCTGGCCATCATGCTGAGTGCCACTCAAAATGCTGGCTGAAAAAAGAATCTACAAAATTAACCAGTGACTATGGAACTCTCAAAAGCAAAAGCCAAAAGCTAAATGAAAGCAAAAACCCAAAGAGGTGGGGGTAGGGGTGGGAGTCTCGCGTCAGGTCCAAAAGAAATTCAGGACAAATGACAGTCTGTGGTGTCTATTAGAAAGCAGACGTGGACCCTGGCCCCAAGGATTCTTCAGTATCTTAACTACCAGTGGCTCCTCTCAGCTTTTCCCACCCTGTCCCCCATCCTAAACATCTCCAGTTCTTGGGTCTCCCTTCCCCTGGCTTCGCATTCCTTTATAACCCTAACATTTCAGCTATGTGCTGTCTGGGTTCCCTCTCTTTTTTGTCTTCCTCTCTTGCTCTCCCCCCACCTCTCCTCTCTGGGCCCATCCAGTCTGCTGGCCATGCTCCGTGTACTGCTTTCTCTTTCCGCTCTGAACTCTTACAGATGCCTCTGGCTGTACCCCCACTTTGTACATCTGGTGCCCGAGCCCTCAGTTTATACACCTGCTGACCTGGGGACATCAGCAGCATAAGGTGAGCCTTAGCTTTGTTTCCCGTGGAGATGAGGACACAGCAGCCAACAACCAGAGCTCATGAGCACTAGCAGAAGTCCCAGCCCTGACACTAGATCTGTAGTGATCTCAACTGCCAGCATAGAGACAGACCAAGGGACAACCCACTTCCATGCAGCAGCCCCTCTGAACTCTCCCTCCACAGGGATCTCAATACAGAACTGAGGGCAAAAGCCATTCTCTGAGGCTTCCTAACCCTAGCGGCTTTCAGCGATTTTGAAGTCTCCATCCACATTCCTTGGTTAAATGGAAACATCTGAAGCTGAATTCTTGGGTTTAAACAGCCCTCCAGAGACTTTTGTAAGAATGTGGAAGAAGCTAGACACTAATTCCCTCATTTCCTGGAAGATCAAAATGCACAAAAGTAACAGGACAACACAGGTTCCATTCTTTAAGTTAGAGAGTCAGACCCAGAGAGACTGGAGCAAATAGGGTCTCACAGAAAAGACATGATAATGGGATTATTATTCACACAAATTTGGGGCAGACAGTGAAAGGTGGGAATTGTAGCAAGCTAGCCCTGGAGGGTCCAATTAAAACAAAAACCAAGCAAAAAGCCCTCCAGCATATAGGCATGCCCTGTGGCTGGCAAGGAGCAGCTTTGGCGCTGGCACTACTGGCGCTTTGATCGCTATAGTTGCAGGGGTGAGGGTGGGGTTCTATGCACTGTAGGACACTTCACTGTCAACTCAACTGAATTTGGAGTCACCTAGGAGACACAGCTCTGAAATGTCTATTTGCAGAGAAGAAAACCCGGTGGCACCATCTCATGGATTGAATAAAAAGGACAAAAGAGAAAGTGAGCCAAGCATCCGCATTCATCCCTGTTTCCTGACTGCGGGGGACACGACCAGCTGCCCCACAGTCCCGCCACCACCACCATCTCCAAACTGATGGACTATATACCCTCAAACCATGAGCCCAACCAAGCCCTCCCTTTCGCAAACTGCCTTTGGCGGGTGTTTTGGTATCGTAATGAGGAAAGTGATCAATACAGCAGTGTTCTGCCCAGTAGAGACTGGCGGGGTGAGCCCCTATCCCAAACTGCAGCAAACAAACAGAAATGACTATACATTGACATACATCTTTGAGGATAAAGTTTCTCAGGTTGATAATCTCTGCTGTAAGATAAAAATCCAGGTCCTTTGGTAATGAGATCCTGTGGGATATTTGTACGCTGTGTGAAGACATATTGCTGTGGTTGGTTTAATAAAGAGCTAAACAGCCAATAGCTGGGCAGGAGGTATAGGCGGGGCTTCCAGGCAAAGAGGAAGTAGGAAGAGGAATCTAGGCATGCAGGAGAGACACCAGAAGACAGAGAAGTAGCAAGACATTCAGGAAGAGAGGTAACAGCCAGGAACTCTGTGGCAGCACACAGATGAATAGAAATGAGTTGATTTAATTTGTAAAAATTAGTTAGAAACTAGTCTAAGCTATAGGCGGAGCTTTCATAATGAATAAGAAATCTCCATGTCATTATTTGGGAGTTGCCTGGCAGGGCAGAGAAAGACTTGTTACAATGAGACACACTATAAATCTGTGAACACCAGGGAGGAATGGAGAAAACTTACTTTGGAGGGTAGAGTGAGACTGCAGGGGCACAGAGAACAGATCCCAGAACACACTGACTGCTCTTGCAGAGGACCTGAGTTCGATTCCCAGCACCCACATGACAGCTCACAGCCCTCTGCAACTCCAGTCCCAGAGGGTCCAACTGCCTCTCCTCTTCTCCACGAGTACAACACACACCTGGTGCACATACCTGAAAGAGCTTCCTACAAATAGTGAGCCGTGAACACACAACTCACAGGCTTTTAACTTTCTAAAGTGAACTAGCGTAGACTAAAGCCAAAGACACTAAAGAAAATGGGTGGGAAAGAGCACTGAGCCTAGCAGATGGAAAACATTGGCCAGAAAAGGAATCGTAACCATGGATTAGATGAAAGTTCCAACCAAATAGTGTTCAGTGAAGGAAAAAAAAAATCAGCCATAAAAAGACAATTGCTTCTGTGAGGGAGGGCCACAACAGAATTAGAAGCACAATCAAGGAAACAAGAGAATGCAGGGAGGTGGCTGAGGTGGAGAAGGTGCCCCTGGAAGAGATGTGAGGACAGATAAAGAATGGCACTTGGAAGCATTTAGCTACGGCAATGATATCGGGCTAGAAATAGAAAAGGAAATACAATGGGGCAGAATGAGGACAGTGTCTGTTCTTAATTCCTGTGAAAATTACACGCGCAGGGAAAAAAGGACAAAGAGAGTCAACATATACATAATTAGAATTCCTAAAGAATAAAAGCCAAACGACGAAACACAATACTTAAAATAGAGTGGAAAGAGATGTTCTTGAAACCAAAGATCTAAATCTACCTGAAAGGCACTGTGTGTGCCAGGGACTTTGACCTAGAACAGCCAATTCCAAGACTCTTCTAATAAAATGATCAGGCTTAAAGGGAAAAAAAATCCTTTGACCAGTCAAGCCAAAAAACCAAAAAGGGAAAAGATCAGGCTGGTCTCCACGGCAATCAGTGCTGCACAGGACTCCTCGGGTGTTCAACTATTGTACGTCTTCTTCGCGTAACGACTGCTTGAGTCCTTTATTTTTTTTCTTAACTATTAAAATACAAATTTTGTGTGTGGGTGTCTTGCCTGCTTGTCTATGCACCAAATGTGTACAATACCCATGGAGGCCAGAAGAGGGAACGGACTGTGAGCCCCGCTGTGGATGCTGGGAACCAAGCAGCCTGTGCTCTTGACCACTGAGCCATCCATCCCTGCAGCCCACTCCGCCTACTTTTACTAGGATTGCCTTTTGCTGCAGAGTTGTAAAGGTTTCCTAAACATTCTAGACACAATACCTTTTTAAATATATGACTCGTAAATGTATCTTCTCAATTCTGTGGATTGTCTACTCATCTTTTTTTGTTTGTTTTGTGTCAGGAGCCAATTTCCTCCTAAAATCATTACAGGAACCATCACCCTGGGGAGTCTGCAGAGATCCCCACACCCCTAATTGTGTTAAGAATGGTTCTATTGACAAAGCCTACCCCACACCCAAATTGGCTGTTAATGAGAGCTATCTGTTAGCGGAACCCACCCCGCATTCTAAACTATCTAGAGAACTAGGTGTGTCAACTTCCAGGCCTACTGTGACTTGACCGAAGATAACCTCCTGCCTACGTGACCAACGAGGACCATGTGACCAACGTGAACCACGCGGCAAGAGCCCAGAACCCTGTGCCCATCCCCCAACTCTTTACTCTATATAAAGCTATACCCCATCTGTAATAAACGGAGGCTTTGACAAACTTTGCATGGCCTTCTTCCTGTCTCCTAGCCCATATCTTCCAGGTAGTGCCTCTCCGTGACCCTGGAATAACTGAACTGCCAGGCGGGCTACTAACCCTAGACTAAGTAACCCGCCAAGGCAATCGACAGTGGCGCCCGAACCAGCGACTCGGAGCACGGTCAACTATTGGACGACAACGCGCAGTCCCGGGACAACAAGAAGAAAAGAGAAGGTTCTGCGGCTGTAGGACTCGGACAGATCTGCAGGACAAGGTAGGCGCAAGCTCACCGTCGTTCAAAAAGATATGGGACAGTCACTTTCAAAGGAAGAGAAATTCATACAGGAATTTAATCAATCACTCAGGGAGAGAGGAGTAAGAGTCAAAAACAGAGATTCATATGTTTGTTTCATGTGTTTGCTTTATGTGTTTGCTTGCGGGCTCAAAAGGGAGTCCCTCGAGATGCGAGAAGTTAGGGTACAATTCACACAGCTACGCCTGCCAAGCAGGCTGGCTGTTAGGGCTAGAGAGCCTATGTCTTTAACCCCCTGCCATATGGAGCAAAAGCTGACAGGCAGGTTTGCTATACAGGAATCTAGACTCAAAAAGCTGCAGCTTCATTCAGGACAGTAAATATGCTTCTTTTCCATTTTAAAAATCTTGCTTCTTGGTCAAAAATCTTTAGTTTGTAGGTATATAAGTTTATATCTAAGGTAGATTAATTTCAGTACTGTGTTTCTGTAGGAAAGTTTTAAAATCAAAGATTGTGATATATTCAGAGGATTTTTAGAATTGTTTAGGCTATCCTGAGTTTTTATTTCTTTCGTATAAGGTTGGAGATTGTTCTTTTGAGTTCTATATTGTTCTTTCGAGTTCTGTGAAAAGTTTTGCTATAATTTTAATGAATATTTACATTAAATCTGGGAGTTCTGTGAGGAATGTTGCTATAATTTTTAATGGGCATTTACACTGAATCTGTAAACTTCTTTCAGTGAAATTGTCATTTTTGTTGTGTTTCTTCTGCTTTCGCAAGAAAGTAGGGGATCTTTCAAGATTTAAAGTTCTTATCCTACAAGTTTTTCTGTCTGTACGGCCCACTCTTGGGTGGGAGTCGTATTGTTTCAGCTTGAGGTCCTTTCCTGCTGCCAGGTGTGGCTTCAAGGTGGAATGCTGAGACTCAGGCCTCTTAATTAAATTTATCAAGGGCCGGAGTTATACTCTAACAAGTGATAATGGTTAAAAATAAAAAACATTTCCGCCTTCACAGGCAGAGATGACAGGACCCAAAACTTCTGTCCTGCTTGCTTGGAGTTACTCCAAGATATTTTGTGGTATTCATGGATATTTAAAAGGATGATGTCTCATTTATCCTAGATGTAAAAGAGGTACATCTGGGTTATTTTCAGATTCTAGGCTATGATAAAATTGTTCTGCTATGGGCATGGCTGAGCACATGTCCTGTGGTTTGGTCAAACATCTTTGTATTTAGGCCCAAAAGGGGTATTGCTAAGTTTTGAGGTAGATATTTGCCTAATTTTAAAAAATAGACAGAATGGGGATCCCTCAGTGCTGGGGAGACTCTCACTTGGGTCTAGGGATGGCGTGGCCTGGAGACCATCCTTGCTGAGGTCGCACACGTGGCCTTGGTTGGTGGGGGAGGAGTTCGACCCCCAGTGACCAGGAGAAAGAATTTTTTGAGGAAAGGGGCCACACCGCAGTGGTCCGGGAGGGTCATAAATTCCAAAAATCCTGTGGTGGTCTATGGAGGACAGCTCCCTGCCTCTCGGGACCACTCCCAATAATCCGCTAGTTCCTAAAACAGTGCTGTGATAATTGCAGCTGGAAAACCTGTTTTTCCAGGTTAAGGTCTGGCTTTGTCTTCAGCTGGTTCCTAGGGCAGTTCCTAGGGCTGAAGCGGCTAGCCCTGGATTTTTGATTCTTCTCTTCCTGCTGGGAGAGTCTGGGTTCATCCAGGTTTTTCAATACTAGATATGATCCAAAAGTGGCTGTGCCAGTATGCACTTCCAGCACCAGTTTACACTTCCAGCAATAAAGTTTTTTCTTTACCCACATTTTCTTAAGCATAAATTGTTAATAATAATTTTTAATCTTGGTCATTTCTACAAGGATAAGATAAAATCTCGGAGTTTTGGTTTGCATTTCTCTGAGGGCTAAAGGTTGTTATGTTTGAGCATTTTTAAGTGTCTCTCAGTCATTTTTAAGTTCGTCTGAGAGTTTTCAGTTTAGGTCTATAACAAATATTTTTTGGATTAAAATTTTTATTAACTAATTTCCTGAGTTCTTCATATATTTTTGGAATGGATTTATGATAAGTAAAGATCTTTTCCCACTATATAGTCTTGTTATATAAAAGTTTCTCAGTTCAGGAGATTTATGGTTTCTCCAAATGTTTATGCCACTGAGGCTATGTTTGAGATGTGGCAAAGTGTGCTTCAAAAAATTTTTCTCTGTGAGATTCAACATAATTTTTATATGCTAAGGCCTTTGGCTCATTTAAACTTAAAAAGTTTTGTACATGGAGATGGATGTAGATTTATTTTCATTTTTCTACATGTTGGTGTCTAATGAGGCCAGCATTATTAGTCAAAAAATGCTTCATTTTTCCATTTTCCTATCTGCAAGGCAGACTTAAAACTTAAGAGGAGGATAGCTTATAAACTTTTAATTAGATATACAATGGTTAAAGCCCTAGTTATAATATTCTTATGGAAGACCTTGAGCCGCTAGGTAAAATTCTTACAAAAAACAGTTTCCAATAAAAAGCTTAAACAAGCTGCCTAACAGGTATTCAAGCAGGTAAAATATAAATCAACAGGTAAAGTATACAATAATCAACAGATACAGTATATTAATTATAATTCACCTATGACAAATGTGTATATTAAATGTAAAACTTATTCTACAACAGTTTTATAAAAAAATGCTGTTTATGGCTAAACCTTCTCAGTTTTGCCAGTTAAGATATTAAACTCTTAATTTAAAACAATAGCCTGTCTAATACAAAAGGGCAGGATAAAAGCTGGAAAATGGCTTTACAAAATATTGACTATGATTAATATTTCTTATACTAAATAATAGATTCATTGATAAATTTAAGATTGATTCCTGGACAATTGTCTTTGCTCAATTCAAAGGCAAAAACAATAATCTTTTCCAAGATCACTGCTACAATTCACACAACTGTATTTTGCTAATGTTATAGCAAAAAAATCCCTTAAAGGATTTTATGCTAAATTTTACAAATGGCCTTTCCAATGGAAAAATTGCATATATGGCTAATACAAAAAAAAATTGTGGAGTGTAACAAGGCTCCTTGAAAGCAACTCATAAAAAGTTGCAAGCAGATCCTAATGTAAACGGATCTGGCGTGATAACACCAAGCTAACCTTTGCTAAGGCAAGGTGGAAAGGTCCTTGCAATGCATTATGAAAAAACCCGACCTATTTATATTTGGGGTCGAGGATATGTTTATGCTTTTTTCACAGAAAGAAAATAAAAGCTGGATCTGATGTCGAGGCTGCAGATGCCCACAGAGGAGTTCCAGAGGAGACTGGGGAGAGGTCCTTGGTCCGGCCTTTCCTGCCCCCAAGGAGAGGAGTGACTGATAACAGAACCTGCTACCCCACTCTGCAGGGTGTCAATTCTGCCCCTAGAGAGTCTAGGGAGACCCGCCTGAGATAAGTGCCAGGATGTGCTTCAGATAGCTGAATCCTGCTCACCTCACCCAGAAATCCCACCTGTCCTGAAGCACTAATGCTGAGCTCCTTCTGCAGTTTGAATTCTGGTTTGCTTTAAAACTAAGATGCGGACTAAACATCAGACAGTTTTAATCTTTGGGACACAAAACTCATTTTAATTAAAATATTAACCTCTCTTCACTTAAGAAGGGGAAAGATTAGGGTTCCTGTCACTGTTGCTCAGAGACTGGAACTGGTGGTATTTGGTAACAACTATGTATGTCATTGTGCTCTTACTGCAATTGACCTAATGATATTTGTAACTGCTTATAGATGTTGGGAAAGGTTTGACACACGCTGTAAAGTGTTTGGGTTTAATGCATATGTTAAAAAATTTAGATTTAGATCCCTTTTACACTGCCCTAATTGTTGGCAGGCAGCACTCATAATCTTATTGTGGAGTAGGCATTTAGGAAGGAGGATACCTAAGGCCAGATAAAAAGGTGAATACTGGATTTGGAAAACGCCCTTTCTTGTCTGGAAGATGGAGTTATTGGTGCCCAAAATTATATCATTATATTTTGTTTGAGGAGCTACTCACAGTCTTTTCATTAATGATAGACACAGGGGCCCAATGACGGGAGTTAGTGTGGACCCTCGCCTGAACAGCACACCATACAGAGGCTGTACTGGCCGGCTCAACAATGGCATGGTGCCAGGCACGAGGAGTGCCCTCCACATGGCCTAAGACAGGGTGACCTGTGATCTGTTTACTTTAAATCTCGCTAGATACCTTTCATTTGAGGAGCTCCAAGGACGGGTGACTTGTGGCAGGAAATCCCCCAACCTAAGACAGGATACTGGGAATCCTAGGACGGGTAAGGGGGATAAAGACCTGGCCCCCACTCCACCTAAGAATCATAAGGCACCCCTCTGTTCCCAGGAGAGGTAAATTGCTTCACCATTCGAGAGGAGGGTCTCTCCTTGTCCCAGTCCCTTCTCCTTTAGATCTGACACCAGGTTGGACTCTGACCTGATGCCCTTCACTTAATAGCTGCCTGTCTTTATAAAAGAAAGGGGGATCTGTCAGGAGCCAATTTCCTCCTAAAATCATTACAGGAACCATCACCCTGGGGAGTCTGCAGAGAACCCCACACCCCTAATTGTGTTAAGAATGGTTCTATTGACAAAGCCTACCCCACACCCAAATTGGCTGTTAATGAGAGCTATCTGTTAGCGGAACCCACCCTGCATTCTAAACTATCTAGAGAACTAGGTGTGTCAACTTCCAGGCCTACTGTGACTTGACCGAAGATAACCTCCTGCCTACGTGACCAACGAGGACCATGTGACCAACGTGAACCACGCGGCAAGAGCCCAGAACCCTGTGCCCATCCCCCAACTCTTTACTCTATATAAAGCTATACCCCATCTGTAATAAACGGAGGCTTTGACAAACTTTGCATGGCCTTCTTCCTGTCTCCTAGCCCATATCTTCCAGGTAGTGCCTCTCCGTGACCCTGGAATAACTGACCGCCAGGCGGGCTACTAACCCTAGACTAAGTAACCCGCCAAGGCAATCGACAGTTTTGTGTTTTGAGACAAGATATCTCTGTGTAGCCTGGCTGTCCTGGAACTCACTCTGTAGACCAGGCTGACCTTGACCTCAGAAATCCAACTGCCTCCACCACCACCTGGCTTACTCATCTTCTTTTTAAGGCACCTTTCACGTGTTATTTATTGGTGTGTGTGTGTGTGTGTGTGTGTGTGTGTGTGTGTGTGTAGGTCAGAGGACAGTCTGTGAAAATCAGTTCTCTCCTTAAACCCTGCAGGTCCCAGAGTTGGAACTCAGGTCATCAGGCTCAGCGGTGTTGGTGCCTGTTTGCTTTCTTGAAGGAATCTTGGATATATGAAAACTTTTAACATTTAAGCCAAGGGCCTGCCATGCAACCTAGGCTGTCCTGAACTCTTGGTGTTCCTGTCTCCATCTCCAGCATGCTGGAATTATAGATACATGTCACGAGGACCAGCAGAAAGATTTTATTTTTGATTAAATATGAATTCTATGTTGTTTTCTTTGACTATTTGGACATCCTACCATTACATCTAAGACGCTCTTAGGCCATAAAGACTTGCTCCTATGTTTTCTTCTAAGAGTTTTATTATTTTAGTTGTTATATTTTGAATTTTGGACCCATTTTGAGTCAGGTTTTGTACATGCCATGAAGCAGGGGCCCATTGTCAATCTTTGGTCTGTGGATGTCCAGTTGTCCCAGCACCACTGATAAACATCATTTGCCAGTTGCGTTAGTTACTTGTCTTGTTATGACAAAATTCCTGACAGAAGCTGCATAAAGAAGGAAAAGGTTTATTCTAGCTCACAGTGCACAAGTACATCATGGCAAGAGTCATGGTGCTGGGAGCTGGACGCGGCTTGTCAAATTTCATCTGTAATCAAGACACAGAGAGCCATGGAAACTAGACAGCTGACTCTCTCCTTCTGTCTGGCCCGGAAGCCCAGCCCATGGGATGGTACTTCCCACAGGGAGGATGAGTCTGTCCACTTCAGTTAACCTAGTTTAGAAAATCCCTCATACATGCCAGAAATTGTTTCCATGTTGATTCTAGAGCCTGTCATGTTGACAAGTCAAAATGAACCTTCACACCCGTCCAATGGCCTTGGCACTTTGCTGAAACAATTGACCAGCGACATATGATTTTACTGTTGGTCCCTCAGTTCTATTTCCCTATGTTTATTCTACCAGTCTGTTTAGACTGCTGTAGCCTTTTGGTAATTTCTGGACTTGAGAATTGTCTTCCAACTTGGTTGTTTTCAAGATGGTTCTGTCTACTCAACACTCCTTGGAATTTACATGGGTCATGGGACTAGATTTTCCATTAGAGGGTAGGTATTAGAATGCTAGAGTTGCATTGAATCTATAGGTCAACATGGAAATTCTAGACGTTAACAATATTGGCTTTCCTAACCAATGAGCGTGGATCATCTTTCCATTTACTTAGTTATCCGTAATTTCCTTCAGCCATGTTTTATAGTGTTCGGTGATTTACAGTTACGTCTCCCTAGTTCAATTTATTCTTAAGTATCCTATGCCTTTTAAATGTTTTCTATAGTAAAACACTACAACCAAAAGCAACCTGAAGAGGAAAGGTTTATTTGGGTTTACAGTTCCAGAGAGACAGAGTCCGCCATGGGAGGGAGGGGGCGGCAGGCAGCAGAGATCACCCCACAGAGTCCGCTATGGGTGGGAGGGGGCAGCCGGAAGCAGAGATCACCCCACAGAGTACGCTATGGGTGGGAGGGGACGGCAGGCAGCAGAGATCACCCCACAGAGTCCGCCATGGGTGGGAGGGGCGGCAGGCAGCAGAGATCTCCCCACAGAGTCCGCCATGGGTGGGAGGGGGTGGCAGGCAGCAGAGATCACCCCACATGTTACACAGAGAGCGGAGTGCTATCACAAGGTAGGTTCTCCTCTTGGCTCAGTTTCCAGGTTGTCCTTTGCCAGTGTGTAGAGATGCACCTGACTGGGGATGTGGTCCATCCATTTTGCAGCTTTCCCACGTGACTCACTAGCTCGTAGTTTGTTGTTTCTGTAGTGTTTTCTACACAGGCAAGCCCGGCATCTCTGAGTGGAGATGGCTCACTGCTGCCTTTACAAGCTCAGTGACTTTTTATTTTTATGCTTAATGGTTCTAGCGAGAATGGTTCTAGCTGTTGTTCCTACTGGTCACACCAAGAGGCTTTTGGTGGCTCCTGGCTTTGATATTAGAGGTGGGGTTTTGATAAAGGCCTTGAGGAAGTTTATTTCCGTTACCCCTTTGTTTTGTTTTGTTTTGCTGAGACTGGGCGATGGATTCACTTAAGTGATCTTTCTGGATGAATGGGGAGGTCCCGGTGACATTTTTTCACCACTTTGTTCTCTTGCTGGAGTGTAACACACTGGTTGTGCTGTTCTATGCTAAGTCACCTTTGCATTCTGGCTGCTTGTGCCATGCAATTCGTTCAGTAGCCATCGGGTCTGGTTTGCAGGGGGCTTTTGCACGTAGACGTTGAATTGCAGTTTTCTCACGGTGGTTTGGCTTTGCTTTCAGGGTCTTGCTGGCCTCCTGGCTTGAGCTGAGATGTGTTCCCTGGCATTGTATATTTTGGGTGATTTTGAGAAAAGAAATGGTTTTTCTTGTTCTTCCCATGTTTGGAAGGATTTCCACGGAAGCAGACTTTTCTTCACTGGGCGTTTTTCAACTGTTAATTCAAGGTCCTTACTTGTTAGAAGTGTACAATTAGGTGGGTTTCTATGGCGAATGAGATTTTTTCAATTTATCCTAGTGCAAGGGATGCACCTGACTGACAAGCATTTCACTAAAGGGTATTTAAAAGGACAGCAGTTCAAGCTGGGGCAGGGGATACAGATGGAATTGAGTTTTGTTGTTGTTTTTTTTTTTGGTTTGTTTGTTTGTTTGTATTGAAACTGTGGTTTTAAAGACAGCTTAACTTTCTTATTGTTTTTTATCAAGCTATCCATTTTTTCCCGCTTCCCTTCTACCCTCTACCTTGACCCCCATGCTCCCAATTTACTCAGGAGATCTTGTCTTTTTCTCCTTCCTCTGTAGATTCATGTTTGTCTCTCCTAGGGTCTTCTTTGTTTTCTAGGTTGGTTTTTAAAAACACAAATTTCATCTTAAATCTCAATTTATTTTTAGTTTTGTGACACAGCCTCATTCTCACACACACACCCCAAATAAAGGTAAGCCAAACTAACCCAAGAGGTACCCCAATACTCTTAGGAGGCTGAAAAGCAAAGTCAACCAGACAGATAGAATAATTAGGAGGCCAGGATTTTATTGGCAAACAAATGTGATCCAGGCTAAAGAGCAGTAAGCACAAAGACAGGGATTTATGTAGTATTTCAGAGTAGCATCCAGATTAAATGCAAATATAGCTATAGTTGATAGCTGCACAATAGATAACCAAGTTATCCCACCCAACATTGACTTCCTGGAGGTCAGCAGCACACAGTATCCACCTCTCTCCTGCTGGTCACAGGGAGAAGAGAGAAAGCCAGTGTCTCTGGGGCAGTTTGGCAGAGTAAGAGGTTTCTGCCCCGGGGGAAAACTTTCATCTTTACCCTAAAAGAGCCCAGAAGAGCAGGTAGCTTATCTCACTCAGTAGTGCAGGGAGCCATAGTCCTTCCAAAGTACAGTTTGGTGAAGCCAGGTTCTCTCTGGTCAGGCTTGGTGGTGCACGCCTGTAGTCCTAGCATTTAGGACATGAGGCAGAAGTGTGAGCTCTAGGCTAGCCTGGAATACAGAGTGAGACCCTATTTTCCTTCCTTTTTAATTAAGAAGAAAGAGAAATGGAAATATATATGAAAAAGAAAGAGAAAAGGAAGTTAAATAGGGAAGGAGAAGAGAAGAAAGGAGAAGGAAGAGAAGAGTGGTGTTTTGAATAAGAATGGGCCCCATAGGCTCATATATTTGAATGCTTGGCCGCCAGTTGATGGAAAAGATTATGAGGTGTGTATAACCTTGTTGGAGGAGGTGTATCACTGGGTTGGGCTTTGAGGGTTTAAAAACCCACACCATTTCTCCCTCCCTCCACTCACCCATCCATCCTTCCCCCTCTCCTCCCTCTCTCTTTGTTGCTCCATCCCCTATGGATCAGGTGTAAGCTCTCGGTTCCTGCTCCAGCACCACGCCTGCCTGCCTGTAGCATGTTTCCTGCCATGATGGTCACAGACTCAAACCCTCTGTGGCCATGAATGCCCAGGCAATTTATTTTGTAAACTGCCATGGTCACGCTGTCTCATCATAGAATAGGACAGTAACTAAAACAAGAAGGAAAATGAAGGTGGAGGAAGATGAGCAGTCCCCAAGTTACTAACGCAGCCCATTGCTGTACTGGTGGAGGAGGTCATAGGCCTGTGTGGTGGCTATTCTTGGCTGTCAGTTTGACTACATCTAGAATAAACTGCAATTCAGAAATGGAGGGCACACTTATGATCTGGGTGTTGAAGCAGGAAGACAATACGCCTTCAATCCCGATCTTGAAACTGGATGACACAGACTTTTGATCAGGATCTTGAGGCAGGATGAGATACGCCTTCAATCCCGATCTTGAGGTGGGACGGCACACCTTTAATCTGGACCACACCGTCTACTGAGAGCCTGCATAGGGACAATGGAAATGGGAAAGGGTTGTTCCTTCTTCTCCTGTTTGCCCTTACTTCGACAGCTTGTCCATTCCTTCGCTGGCCTTGGAGCCTACTTTTTCAGGATTCCATCACGGACAGAAGACCAGCTGAGATACACATCCTCATGGGACAGAGAAATTACCAGAGTCTTGGACTTTCCATTGACAGCTAGCCATTGTTGGACTGTAGCCTGTAAGTCAGTTCAATAAATCCAGATAGATAGACAGAGATTCTGTAAGTTCTGCAACTCTCGAGTACCCTGCATGTCAGTGATCGTGAGCCTGGATCCAGTGTGGCAATTATCATTTGCACATATGTTCTAGTGAAGAAAATCTGCGATGGGCCAGGGTGGGCTGGGAGCAGGTTAACTTCATGACTCAGAAAAGAATAGAATAGATTTTAGAAGCCCACTATCAGTACCTACCATAGCCCCTGCCATGGCCTCTGCTTATCTGCACAAGTTTTTCTCCCACAAATAGGGTACACATGACCCTTCCCTATGGGCATCCAACTAAAGTTCACCCAATGAGTTAAGCCACAGAGTTGTCCATAGGCTCAGCTATGGTTCTTCATGAGGATGACTTATTTCTTTGTTTTATTGTGATTTATTTGTTTTTATTGGCCTGTTTTCTAAGTAGAAAGAGAAAGAAGGCATGGAGTTGGACGAGGAGGGGAGATTTTGGAAGAGACAGGAAGAAGGAACCATGATCAGAATCTACTGTATGGGGAAAAAAAATATTTATTTTCACTTCTAAAAACAAAAACAAACAAAAAGAATGATGATTGCCTTAGGGTTTCAATTGCTGTGAAGAGACACCACTACCACAGCAACTTTTATAAAGGAAAATATTTAATTGGGAAGGGGCTTGTTCACAATTTCAGAGGTTCAGACCATTATCATCATGGCGGGGAGCATGGTGGCATGAAAGCAGGCATGGTGCTGGAGAAGTAGCTGAGAATTCGACAAATTACAGGCAACAGGAAGTCAACTGACCCACTGGGCAGTATCCTGAGCATAGGAAACCTCAAAGCCCGCCTCCACAATGACACACTTCCTTCAACAAGGCCTCCACATCTCCTAATAGTGCCGCTCCCTAAGAGATTATGGGGGCCAATTACATTCAAACTGCCACAATGACCTAAAAGATAATCATGTGCCCCACCCACCTGCCAAGTAGACAATGGTGCATAGGAAAGGAAAGCCATGATAAATACTCCTGTTCTAAAGAGGAGGCATACATGGATGACACATGTTGAAGCCCATGTGGGTCCAACACAGATAATTATCTTCACTAACTGGACTGAAACGGAGTTGCGAGGAATAATCAGACACAACTTACACAGTCATCATGGAAGGACATCTCAGGGTCTTTCCTCCTCATGATCTCCCAAAGATCTCCCACGTTTATTATTCAAACAGTTTATAAACCATCACCTCAATTGAGCGGGGAAAATACATTAGGCTATTAGGTAACCAGGTGAATGGCCTTCTGTCATGTCTCTGTACGCTAGCTGTCACATAGGCCTCAATTAGCATCTCTATAAGACATCCTCCAAATTACAAAAGAAATAAGCACCAAAGATCCTGACCAGCTTCAGCCAACACCTCTCCTCAGGAGATCTACATTTATAACAAAAGAAAGAAAGGAGCAGTACATCCTTGCTATTGTTACGCAGAGACAGCTTGTCTGCAGAGCTACATGACCACCTCAGATCACCTCAGATGGGGCCTATGGCTTTTGTACCATACCGAAATATGGGCCTACAGACACAGGATGTTGCAGGAATGGTGGGGACCCTGCTGCCTAATTTTATCCCCTGGAAGGATCTACCTTGTCTGTCCTGCTCATCTAAAGTAGATATCAAGAAGCATGTCTTCCTTAGACACTGTTTGGGGACCCACACAATTGAGAGACTTGGTAATACAGTTGAGAAAACAATTTCCTAGACACTGCTAGGATCCACTCAGATTCTCTTCCACTCATTCTGCGAGCCAGGAGCCACACGTGTGCCTCTTTCTCACATAACTTTTATGCTGACTTCATTTCTGCACGTCCTTGCTTGGCCATACCCTCCCCCTCTCCTGACAGCTATTTTGAAAGTGCTGGAATAATAGGCTCACATAAGAAAGCCCCTAAACTATGCTTTGAGGCTGCATCCCTCTCATGCAAAAAAAAAAATGGTGGTAAATATCTTTGTCTATGTCACAATGACAGAGGCTATATTAATGATGTCATTTATTAGACAGATTTAGTATGCAAAAGTAATAAATTACAAATAAATTGTCATATTTCTTGTGACTTTCACCAGGTCATAGAGAATAATCTCAAAAACTTTCAGGAAGATAATTGCTATAGAAAACATTATCAGGCTTCAGTGGAATTGAAAAAAGAAATTAATAACAATCCTGTTCTGGTTATTTTTTTGTGGATAATTTGACACAGTCCAGGGTCATCTAGAAAGAAAGAACTTCAGTTGAGAAAACATTCCCATCAGCTTGCTGACAGTCAAGTCTGTGAGGTATTTTATTGATCAATGATTGATGTGGAGGACCCAGCCTGTGGGCGGTGTCACCCCTAGGTTTGTGGTCCTAGGTGGTATAAGAAAGCAGGTTGAGCGAGCCATGAGGAGCAAGCCCTCAGGCAGAGTTCCTTCATGGCTTCTGCTTCAGTTCTGATTGTGGGGCACATGCAGGGAAGATAAACTGCAGAGGCAGGAGGATGGGAAGTGTAAGGCAAGCCTGTAAACAAGAAGTTGCAAGAGATCCCGCGTTGTTTATTAGAGACCAACTGCAAGAGATGCCAACATCCACCTCACCCCCACTCTATCCACCCCACCCCCACTTACAGTGGTGGACTGGAATCAGAAAAGCAGGGCAAAATTCCCACTTGGGAAAGAAAATTAACAGGAAAATGGGGGAGTCGCTGGCAGAGCCGCAGACCAACCTGGCCTGCTTCCTGATCTGAGAAAGAAGTTGCCTGTTTGACCAACTCCATTCTGAGACTCTCCTTTCTCTGTCATCTTCTGGGGCCACAGCACCAGCAAAGAGAATGTTAGAGGACCTGGCCTCCTTGGGAGTCGGTGTTGGTCACTATTTCTTATTCCTTTATTCCTTCTTGGACAATAAAATTCAATCAATAAAAACATGAAGTGGCTCAGCAGGTAAAAGCACTGCCCACAGTCTAAGCCTGATAACCTGAGTCCAATCTCTGAAGATCATATTTGGGACAGGCAGTGGCCAGCATCTGTAATCTCAGTATCTCCTAAGGGGAGGAAAGCAGTGGCCTTGAACTCTTCCCAGGCACCTTGGAGAAGCCCTGCCCCCAAGACTTAGCTCCCTCTTCCGCTGCACCAGGCACCCGCATTACTGGCCTGCTTCCTCGGGCATGGCCACAGTGAGGCCTGTGTTTCTCTCCTAGCCCCTCTCTGGGTCAATGACTCTACAGCACATCTTTTTCCATCATCTCTCAGAACTGCTACTTAGAGACCAAACTAAGAACCTGGGGCAAACAGAATCTCAGTTCTGTGCCTGTAGGTAGGGACCTTAGCTTGAATCAATGTAGGTTCGATACCCAGTAGGGTCTAATTAAACTGTGATGCAGATCCATGTGCACTGACACTAAAGGCCGATCCGTTCTTCCAAAATGCCCGCCTGTAAGAGGGTGAGCTTTGCCCTACAGTGAACAAGTATTTCCTGAACAGTCAACATCAAATAGTCCAAAACAAGTAGAGAGGTGAAGCGTGCCTCTAGTGCCAGCGTGTGGGAAGTGGAGGCCTTGAGCGCAAGCTCAAGGTTATCTTCAGCTGCATTGAGATCTGAAGGCCACTGGGACAAATAAGATCCTCCCCCTCTTCTTATCACCCCCCGCAACACACACACACACACCACCACCACCAAACATATGAAGTTCATATGATGAACTCGTGGCTTCCCTGCTGCCTCCCCTCCATGTTCATTGGTGTTTTGCCTGCATGTATGTCTGTGTCAGATCCTCTTATCATGGGGTTGCAAACTGCCATGTGGCTCCTGGGAATTGAACTCAGGTCCTCTGGAAGAGCAGTCAGTGCTCTTAACCACTGAGCCATCTCTCCAGCCATCCCCACTACCTCTTGAGTCACTTAAGCCCAGTTAACATTAGCTGGCACTGGTTCCCGCCAGTGGCTCAGCAGAGTGCCAGAGGAATGGGTATGGATCCTCCAATATTCCTCCATGTGCATGAGGACCATCCCTGGAGACACTCACTCCAGGAAGGCCTTCAGTGAGGTAGATGGATCTCTCAGACTCCTGGAGTAAATGGCTCTTAGGGAGGAAAAGAAGACGTGGTTGAAGAACTGAGACAAGAATTAGTGGAGCTGTAACCTCCTGTCCTCAGCCTAGCTCAGGCTAGCCCAGCCTGACAAGGGCAGCAACTAGTATCAACCACAGTCGCCTCCCAAGAGTGAGGCCCTGGCAGCTAAGGGCGTGTCTGTTAGGCTTCCTGCTACAATAGAGCTATTTTGAGTGTCATGGTGTTCTCAGGGGCTGGGATGGGGATAAAAGCCCAGTCACTAGCACCCTGTGTCTGCCCTCCCGTCTCTGAGCCGGTAGGGAGGCATCCTTTCTCACTTGTGTGCATATTTTGTGTTTGCTTCGTTTCCTCTGCTTTCTGTCTTGCAGATAGTAGGGCTGCACCAGATAATGTGAGAAGAAAAGGGGCATTTCAGATCCTAAGTGGGCCATGTGCAGGAAGACAGACAGGCAGGCAGGCAGACAGACAGACCTCCCCAGACAGACAGACCTCCCCACACGCACACTTTCTAACCCCACCACTAGGAGGCGCCCGAGCACACAGATATGGCTACCTCTGAGCAGAGTTTGTATTTGTTCTCCGATTTAGCAGTCTGGCCCAGGTGAGCCATAGACTAATGAATTCTGCAGTTGGTCAAGGGCTGAGTATGAGTACCGGCTCTTCTACGCCGAATGTTGTTTGTTACCGCGGTCGCCCCCTGCCACCCGGCAGCACTGCTACATCTCTAGCTGGGAGGATTTCGGGTGTAGAGTGTGAGGCGGCGACAGAGGAGCCCTGGGAAGGGAAAGTAGACCCAGAGTCAGAAGAACCTGCATCCCTCGGCTCTCCCTGTGGTTTCTTCCTGGCTGCTGTGTTTGTTTCCTACTCTGTCAACAAAGAAAGACCCAAGCTGATAAAGGGTGGGGATGCGGTGGAACCTCGCCGCCCTGCTGGCTCTCCCTCCATGGTAGCCTGAGGAGCCTAGAAGGAAGAGACCTGATTCACCCAAAGCACAGGTGCACCGGGCACTGAGCTGAGTCAGGGCGGAGTGAGGGGGTGGGAAAGGGGGCAGGGAAGATTCGCTCACCCGCCGGGACAGCGAACGCGCACCCACACGCACGCTCTCCCTTAGTTCAAATATCCCAGTCCGACTTTCCCATTGTTGGTTCGGATTCGGTCTCCTACTGTCTCCCAGGACTTCCCCTCCACCACCACCACCACCACCACCACCACCACCACCACCACCACCACCACCACCACCACCACCACCACCACCACCACCACCACCACCAAGAAGTCATTGTCAGGAAAGGCCAGAGAGTGCTAGGTGACCTGGACCTCCCTGGGAGGTCAACTGCACAGAGAGCGCTCTCCATCCTCAGAGCACCAGCCTCACGTCTCAGGCCATGTGGAGAGCAGACCAGGATGGCAGGAGCACCCTTGGCCGGGTGAGGACCCACTTAGGTAGGCAGGTGCACCAAAGACGTAGCCTCACTCTGGAGACGGAAGTTTTCTGGGTTATCCCCACTTGGCCCTCCCTGCCCCTTCCTCATCCATATTTCCTTCTCCTCTGCTGTCCAAACCGGACCCCTAAGGTTCAAGAAGTCCAAAGGCTGGAAAAGTGCACTGTGTAAATATATTGACTTTATTTGTGTCCATTCGGACGCCTCACAGACAACATCCAAGTAAAAAGACCGTTAAATAAAACGCCTTCAGCTATTGCAATGCAAAAATAAATATCAATCCTTCGGCTGCAGCAGCAGGCGCGCTGCGCCCCAAGTCCCCTCTGCCAGCCCAACAATTATAAAAAGTGTTCAGCGAGAGTGTCGCGTGAGTGTGAACGGATGTGCGCTGGGGGTGGGGCACAGTGGAGCGGTGTGCAAAATCGGAGTTGCAAACCAAAGGCTTTGCAGCGGCGACCCCAGGGTCGCGGCGAGCCGACGCAGCGCGGGCTGCCTCCCGCGCACACTCACAGCAGAGTTCTTACTGGGGAAGAGTTAAAAAATAAACATTTACAAGGGCAAAGAAAGCGACTCCCCTCCCTGGCGTCCCCGAACGGGCTCCGGGGCTCCGGCGTGTCCTCGGCCGGGCAAGAGTCAGAACGAGCGAGGAGTGCAGATCCCCGGTAGTCCGGGCCGCCTCGGGGTGCGGGTCCCCTCCGGGTGCGCCCGCTGCTTTCTGGCGCGTGGTGGCGGAGCGAGTCCCCAAATCGGCTGCTGCCTCACAGGGCCGAGTCGGAGTCGCTGGAGTCCAGGCTGTTCCTCAGTTTGCAGCTGCCGAGAGGCTCCCTCTGCAGCGACAGGCTCTGCGTGCTGCGGCGCAGGCACTCCAAGCTCTGCAGGAACGACTTCTTGGCCTTCTCCTCCTCCATCGGGGACACCCCCTCCTCCTCCACCTCCTGGATCTCGTCGAAGGTCACCGGCTGCGTCTTGAAGCGGGACTGGCGCGGCCGCC
Organism: Microtus pennsylvanicus; assembly: GCF_037038515.1. Classification (NCBI taxonomy): domain Eukaryota; kingdom Metazoa; phylum Chordata; class Mammalia; order Rodentia; family Cricetidae; genus Microtus; species Microtus pennsylvanicus. Next base: position 71,296,808 of record NC_134580.1, read on the forward strand.
GCAGCCGGCCCTTGCCCTTGGGCAGCTTGGCGGGCCGCACGGGCTGCGGGAACTCATCTGCCAGGCACACGAAGTGCGGCATCACCGCCTGGTAGTTGGAGCAGATGCCCATGAGCTCGCCAGGCTTGGCGGCTGCCATGGCGCCGTCGGTGGCTGCGGGGCCGGGGGGCGGCGGGGCGCCCGGGCTCTCCGGGGGCGGCCGCGACTCCGGGGTCCCCCGGGAGGCGGCAGCCTGAGGCTCTCCGGGCGGGGGATCCAAATCTGCTGCGGGGTGGCGGCGGGCCTCGCTGGCCCGAGCCGGCGCTGCCGTGGAGGGATGGCGGGCGGGCGGGCCCGTCGGGGGACGCGGGATTGTGCTGCGCTACTCCACGGCGCTCCTGGAAGCTCCCTGCAGCTGCTGTCGCTGTCGCCGTGTGCCTCGCGGCGGCCCGCCTCGTCACTTATATAGCCCGCCTCTGCCCACACGACTGCGAGCTCGGATGACAGCGAATGCCATTTAAAGCGTGCGAGCCCCGCGCCCTTCCGCCTGACGTCGCCCTCCCCGCCACTCTGGGAAAGTAACGGCCCCTTTCCCGGCCCCGCCCGCCGGGCCCCGCCAGCCACGCTCCGGAAGGCGCGCCCCGCCTGCCGCGGTCCATCCAGCGTGAACACCCCGCTGCTCAGGGACCCTGTTACCCGGACCCACAGAACTGGGCCACCGCTGTCGGTCTTGGGACACCCTCAGACTCATGTCTAGACTGACCCGAGTGGCCGCGGGGTTTCAGGTCGCTTCCCCGGCCCCCAGTTCCAATCACTCCGGAGGCGCAGACGAGGCGCAGACTTTTCTGCCTGGAACCGTGCCAGACGCACTGACTACAGGGCAGCTGCTGGTGTTCGCAGCCAGGACGCCCGGAGCTGAGCTCCGAGAAATGGGCAGGCTACTGAAGCCCTGCCACCCCCCTCCCCAGCCACCTTACAGTACGGGGGGGGGGGGAGGAGGGAGGGAGGGAGGGAGGGAGGGAGAGAGAGAGAGAGAGAGAGAGAGAGAGAGAGAGAGAGGCACGCTCACGCATGAATACAAACACGCCCCATTATTCCATTCCAGTTCTTCCCTACATGCTTTTCTCCTCACTCTCTCCACCCCAAGTCCCTCTGGCACCCCCATTCATGAACCGCAGAGTGGCACTTGGATAGGGAACTAACAACAACAAAACAACAATAATAGCTCCCATCTGGAGCACTCTTTCTATCAGAGCCAGCCAGCAAGCTCCCTGTACATACATTATCTTGTTCATCCTCCTAACAGCCGAGTGGGATAATTAGTATTCCTTCAATTTCACACGAGAAAAGGGAGGCTCGGAAGGGATAATTAACTAGTCCACTAGAAACGATGGAAACAGGTAGGGTGAACTCCAGAGCCCAACAGTATGGGTAGCATTTTCAAGACAAATCCCACCAGTGAGTGAAACAAGACCTTGGAAAGAAGGTCACAGAGCAGCCCTTGCTCAAGCTCCAAGGCCCCAGGAGGTAACTCTTTGCACCCTGCCTGCGGAACCAGGATGCTCATGGCCTCTGGCAATAGAGGGTTATCAGTGGGGTTTGGCCTGCATATATACCCACTCACCAGTGTCTTTTAAGAATTTGTGTGTAGGTGGTGGTGCACTCGGTAGGCAGAGGAGACAGATATCTGTGAGTTCCAGCCCAGCCTGGTCTACAAGAGAGAGTCCCAGGACAGGCAAAAAGCTACAGTGAAACCCTGTCTCCAAAAGAGGGGGGGGGGAGAATTTGTGTGGGAGCTCAAGAACTAAATGGGAGCAATGGTGAATGAGAGATTGAGAGGTGGAGACCAGAGGATCAGGAGTTCAAAGCCAGCCTGAGCTACATGAGTTTGTCAAGAGACGGAGAGAGAAAAAGAAGGAGCCCATAGCTTCCATCATAAAAGTTGCATGGGGGGGGGCATGAAAACACCAACAGAGCAGGTGGCTTAAAGGCAATGCAGAGAAAGAGGTGTTCAGGGAAGGCTTCTTCAAGTGGGGGGCACTCAGCCAGCACCTGACAGACAATTACAGTAATGCACTGAAGCAGGTCTGGTTGTGCATCAGCTCATGCCAACCACGCCATGTTGTCTTCTCAGCAGCCTTGGGAAACCAGAACCTCTACCAGGGTTGCGCGCATGCGTGAGGAAACAAAGGCACAGGAGAACTTAGCCACAGCTGGTCAGCAGCACAGCTGAGATCCAGGCATGTGGCTCCCATGTGCTCACTCTTACCCACCACACTGTGGGGAGGGGTGCCAGGGCGGGAAGAAAGAAAGCCTTTGGCGTCAGGATTCTCGGCATAAGGCAGCCCTGGGTGAGGGCAGCCTGTGAGACTGAGCAGGAGAGGATGAGAAGCGGGGACAGACTCTGAAGGTCTTGAGGCCATGCGGCAGAAGCGGAATTGCATCATGAGGGCATCAGTAGGGCATTGAAGGGATTTCCTCGGGTTGATGTTTTTCAAAGCTCACTCTGGATATTGTGAGGAGAGAGGCGTGGGAAGGAGCTGAGGAACTCACTCAATTGCCACGTGACCTCAGACTGAGACCACTAAAGCCTTGCATGAGGCCTGAGGCCACGGAGATGCAGGAAAATGTTTTGCTTTGGGATTTGTCTGAAGATGGGGTGTGGGGCAAGTCATAGGGATCAAAGCTAACTTCTCAGCATTTGGCTCCAGCAAGCGTTCAAGGGTACCGTCGACTGTCAGGGGAGGGGGAGTGCCATGGTAGAGTCTGCCAGCTGTCCATCAAAACTCACTTTCGGCCCGGGTGGGACTTGAAATTATATTATATCAGATCAAAATTATATCAGGTGAAAGAGCAAAATCAGTTTGCATAGTCCTTAAACTTGAGGCCACTGTTCTTTGCATTGATTTAACACAAGTTTAGCAATGCTCGAATATCAATAGGGGTACCAGGATGGGAAAACTGTCCCAGAGGAACCCCCTCAAATTCTAGTACTGGCTTAAACAGCTACTGAGGAGTGGAAAGCTGGGGACCTTTGTTATGATGATCACTGACATCATGTGTGGCAATTTGGAAGTCAGACCGAATGCCTACTGCGCCTATGTAATTCTAGAAAGATGGTTGGGAAGAACACACACAAAAGCCATTTGCATGAGTTGGCTGCTTGTTGCTGCTTTTAGCAAGATATTACAAGAAAGAGATTGGCTGGCTCGCAAGAAGAGACAGGCAGAAATAGAGCCCAGAAAACTGATATCCTTGGGTTGGAAAAGCCACTTAGACATCCAAAGGGGCAGTGATCAGACCTTGGCCCACAACCTCTTAGAGCCTTCCTGTTATGCCAAAGAATAAGGCTTCAGAAATGCCTCTGGAGCCAAGTATTTGATTAAAGGTGTATTCCAAGTCTGTCATTTCAGATGTCCGGGGTAGCGGGGTGACTGTCATTGTAAAACAGTAAGAAGTGATGGGTTGGCCCAGAAAGTCAGTGACTGTCAGGAAAGGAGTGCTGGGTGTGGCTAATGGTCACATGGGACTTTCTAGAACCAGATATACCTGAAGCCAGGTAAGGTTCTAAAGGAGTTGGTATCTGTGGGAGCCCAGGATGGACTGTTCTGCATAGTGTGAACAGGCAACCAACTGCCAGCTTGGTCAGTGGTCAGGGACACAGGGCAAAGGGGTCATCTATACAGAGCTTCCTCCAATGGTTCAGAGAGGCTTGGCCAGAGCCCTCTAGTTATCCACACAGCTAGGTACATCCCTCAGTGTCCTCCATGTCCTCCATAGCAGGGGTCACTCGGCTGAACTGCCATCTGTAGAATGTACCCCATCTGCCCAAAAGGAAATGCCTTCTGTGGCTTTTTTCTCCCTCTGGCCAGAACAGCAACGAAGATACCATGGGAACTTCATGTTAAAGGCAACAGTACCGCCATTAATCTGGGTCCCTCAAGGGTCCCGTGGCGCTGAGCTAGCTACTAGCATGAATGTTCCTCGGGGCTGTGAGAAAACAACTGCATATTTTAAAGCTCTTCTAAGGTGGAGTCTTTACATTGACATGGCATTGCTTCGGAGAGAGTCATGACCTGTCCAAGTGGAGATGCCAAGCAGGGATGGGGCTTAGGGGAGGCCTGTGGGGCGGGGGTTCATCAGGACTGAAGGTGTGGGAAAGGCCAGGATAGGCCTACTCTGGGAGCAGGGCCGGGGTGGTCAGTTGGTCAATAAACGGCTTGCTATCCAAGCGTGAATCTCTGACTTGGATCCACAGAACTCACGTCAAAGAGCGGGATGTGGTAGCATATGCTTGCAACCTCAGAACTGGGGGCGGGGTATGTGGAGACAGGCAGATGCCTGGGACTCACTGGCCAGTCAGCCCTAGGGGCGTGTCAGGTCAGTGAGAGACCCTACCTAAAACAAGGTAGATGACTGCTGAGTCAGACTACTGATGAGCTCCAGGCCAATGACAGAGACCGAGAGAAAATGTCAGAATCTAAGAGAAGGGTTCTCACCGGATGGGAGTCCAGGGCCTGCCCTAGCCTGGCTCTACCATAGACAGGCCACCTGGTAGTCTGCTTCCAGCTGCTGTGCCTCCTCCACAGTGTGAAGCAAGCCTTCCTCCTCACCTTCCTCAGGGCAGCCACTCAGCCACCCTACCCACCTTGCTTCGCCATGGACCCATCTCCATCTGGGAACTCTTCCTATTCGTTGTCTCATTGCTTCTCTTCGTCCCGGGCCTTCAGTGCTGGTCACTGCCTTTCTCCAGCACCCAGGACGGAGCTGGCACACAAAGGGGCACCTAGGTCTTTTTTGCAATGGACAACCATGCTTTCACCATTTCCTGTGGCTCCTTGCCTCTGCCAAGCCTTCCTTTCTAACAGGAAGCTCTCCTGGCTCCAAGTTCGCAGCCAGGGGCAGCTACCCTGGACTGTCCCTCTCTACCCTCAGATGGGGATTTCCTGAGCCTGGCACCGGCAGGGCAGTGACAATAGCGAGAGAGGTTTGTGCTTCACAGTAAGCAGCCCAAATTAGCCCCGAGGTCATCCTTCTTGCCTGGAGACTGCTCACATAAGCGTCTAGGAATAACAGAGAGGATGGACAGATGGGATTTTCCCCTGAAAATGAGGACTGTAGCATGGCTCAGTGGCAGCTTTTGCCCAGCATTCTTGAGTTACAACCAAACAGCAACAACAGTAAGCAGCCGTCTGAGCTCCCACACTGCCCTAACTCATCCACAACTACCTCCACCTCAGGATGGTGCAAGAACTAGCTCCACCAATGGTGGCCTTTCTGCACCCCCCCCCAACCAAGAGTCGGCTGCCAAGGGTTACTACCAGGTCTGGAGGTCACACAGCTAGAGTCCTGGTCCTGCTCTGCCATGGACTTGTTCTGTCCCTGGAGCTGGTCATGCTGACTCTTGGCTTCTCACCTGGAAAGCCCTAGTAAGTCTGGGGCCAATGGTCTAAGTATGGGCAGGTCCTCAGAGAGCCCCGCACGGGTTAGCATGAAGGCAACCCCCCACCCCGGTTATGATCTCATGCTTAAGTCTTTCCAGGCCTGTCTTAGTGAAAGATATGCCAGGGATCTGGGAAACCCCCACTGCACAAGACATCTGGGGCTCTGTGTCTGTATGTCCCTGCCTGACTCACAGCTTGGAAGTCATAAGTCACGGAGATCAGGTTTCTAGGGTGGAAGTCCTGGTGTTGGACTGTATATCGGGTGCTGCTGCCCAAAGCAGGGCCCAGGGGGCTCTAGGGACATTAACCCATTATTTAATACTCCCCAGCTAGCCATCCTCCACAGGCAAAAGATCCAATGCCTTCTATTAGTTCATTTTTTCTTAATTTTTCAAAAATTATGTGTTGGTGTATGTGTGATGTGTGTGTTGTGGGCGGGGCTAAAGGCCAACTCAGGTGGTATTCCTCTGGAGCCCTCCACCGTGTTTTGAGACAGAGTCTCTTACTGGACCTGGTGCTTTCTTAGGCTGACTGCCCGAAGAGCCCCAGGGATCTTTCTTTCTCCACCTGCCCTGCCCTGGAATTACAAGCATGCCCTGACTTTTTTCCCCCCATGATGGCAGGGATCAGCTTCAGGTTCTCGTCTTGTGTGGCCAGCACTGCACTGGCTGAGCTCTCCAGACCATTTTGGTTTTTTGATACAGGATCTCATGCAGCCTAGACTGGCTCAGGATGACCTTGAACTCCTGATCCTCCAGCCTCTGTTTCCCAAACACTAGGATTCCAGGCTTGTGCCAATGTACCCAGCGAAGCCTCCTGTTCTGTCACAAACATGGTGGCAAACCTGGGGGTGGGGTCGCCCACTGGAACTGCTCAGGTACTGGACACGAACATGGTGGCAAACTTGGGGGTGGGGTCGCCCACTGGGACTGCTCAGGTGCTGGATTCCTGCTGCCCACTGGGCTGAGTTTGGAAGGCGGGGAACTCTGGTAGGGGACATTGTCTAATTTACACATGGCCTTGCTTCGATGCTCTGGGATGGGGTAGTGATTGAAGAGGGTACAGGATAGTCATCTTCTTGTCAGGGCTGCAGCCCTGGGCACACAGGGGGACGCAGCAATGGGCTCAGTTGAGCATTTACCACGCGCAGACTCTGGCCCCTGCGTGGTAAGTTCATCATCTCACCTAATCCACCCTCCGGACTCCTCTGAGGGGTCCTAGCACCTTATCTGACTTACAGATGGAACCATGTGTGTGTGTGTGGGGGGGGGAGGACTTGGTATTCTTCCAGGGCCTGCAAGTCCTGAAGCAGGAACTCAAAGCCAGGTGGGTGTGCCTGACTCAGGAACATGCCCTTGGTTTGCCCCAGCTCACCTCTCCTACCGTCCTCTGCTGACAGAAACTAACACGAGACCAGAAGTCAGCTGTCTGGGCTGTGACTTTGAATCTGTTGTTTTAAGAATCTATTTCTAAGCTGCAGGGTCCCACCTGGGAGGTGAGGTAGCTACTAGGTCTGGAATCTTTGGAGGAGGGTACAGTGACAAGGAGAACCATTTGAAGAAGCAGGAGCTTTTTCTCAGGCCAGAGTGGCCAACAGGCCAGGCGTGGCTGAGGGAGAAGCCCCCGTCCACAGAGAGCACATGAAGTAAGATGGCAGCGCACAGACAGGGGCCTCTTCCTCCATCTCCTCCACTGTCCCCACCCACACTTTGGCTCCGGGGCAGAGTTAGCTTTAAAAAGCCCTCATCAGGTCTCCATCTATGCTCACTGCTCTGCTTCCAAGGAGGCTCTAGCATGCTGCCCCAGGGTGGTAGAGGGCAGGATGTGAAGGTATCTCAGGAAGCCAAAGCTTCCCAGGCCCTAAGAACACATGGCAGCTGAAGAAGAGGGCCAGAGTGACAGCTCCTGAGTCCCTCTTCTGGTTTCCCTGGGTTTGGGTGAGAGTGTCAGGTCCCTCCCAGTGCCTCCCGAACTACCCTGGCACAGACCTACTGTGAGCCATAGCCTTGGTAAGCTGCCAGATCCGCCCCGCTCCCACTTACTCTGAAGTCTTCTCAGAATGGGTCTCAGGGACCTAGGTACACAATGAGAGGCGGTATTTCAGATGGGCTGTCTGGGTCAGTCTGTACTTTGGGATTTCTCTAACCCAGCATGTGTGGGTTTGTGTGTCTCTATGCGTATAAGTGCTTGTGTGTGGGTTTGTGTGTCTCTATGCGTATAAGTGCTGGTGTGTGGGTTTGTGTGTGTGCACATGCATATGTTTGTGTTTGTGTATATAATGTGAACGGGACATAAGAGGAGTGAAAGGGAGCAGACAAGCAACAGACAGGATGTTTTGGACGGCCATGCCTCCCCTGGTCACACCTCCTCTCCCACTGGTGCCCACTCCACCCTGCAGCAGGCCCTTGGCACAAAGCCCACGACTTCAGCATCCCTAATAACTGCTTCTCTTCACTCAGAATTAGCACTTGTCTGGAACAATTGGGAGCATAAAAAGTGCTTCAATAATTTGGCTGGAGGGTTGCCATGACGATACTCAGCAAGCTCCAAGAGGGGGTGTGAGTGTGCCCTGAACAGCCAACAGGCAAAAGAGAGAGGGCAGAAAGACACAGAGGTTCAGAGCAGTGGGGAGGAGCTAGGGAGGCCTCAGGGGAGGCCTCAGGGGAGGCCTCAAGGCAGACCCTCAGTCCCCAGTGGTCCTCTCTTAACAGCCATGAGCTTGCTCTCTAATCTGGGCTGCACTGTTCCTTGAGCAGTGGGACGCCAGCTGCTGACAGGCTGCAGGGTTAGCATGCAGGGCAGCGCCCATCAGGTGAAGTCCCCAAGAACACCAGACTGGGGTTGAGAGTTGGACATTCTTGGGAATCCTGGGAGCGAGCTCAGAAAATTCTGAAAATCCTGCCCAGGCTGGGGTCCAGCAATGTTTGTGGGAGAAATGAGAGTTCATGTCCCTGCTAAGGGCCTCTTCCCACCACAGTTCATCTCAGTCCAGTCTCCACCCATCCCACAGGCCTGAGAACCAGTGTCAGGGATGAAGGGCTACACATTCTTGAGCTTTGCAACATGGTTTCCCCTCTGCCACCTCAGCAAGACAAGGGAAGCTTTGCTATCTTCTGAAATGGAGCCAGAGAAGCCTACAGAGGAGAGGGGAGTGGACCAAGTCCATACAACGTGCAGCAGGCAGGGTGGAGTGAGGATGGAGCCCAGCCCTGGACTTTACCCCAAACCCCACTGCTCCCTGGGAGCACAGGCTCCACCACCCCATCAGTACGGATGGGGACACTCAAGCCCTGGGACATGCCTCAGCTTCCTAAGGCGTTTCTCTGCCACTGTTGGACCGTGAGCCAAAAATATGTATTCAATAAAGCAAGCCCTGATGGCATTTTTATGTCCCCGGATGGAGTACTCAGGAGGCTGGGGCAGAAGGATCACTCCTGTCCATGAGGCCGGGAAAAGAAGGGAAACACGGCGAGATCCTACTGAGAGGAGCAAGGAGGGACACGGGAGGGAAGCAGTGGCCTTGCTTTGGAAGTCCCTTGGCTGTCAGCAAACTAAGCAGAGCGGAGCTGGAGCCAGGACCACAGAGGCAGAATATCAGAAGCTTTCCCAGGCAGAATCAAGCCCCTATTGTCCACGACAACCTTAAAAACAACTTCCACTGTCCACACAGTGGGGCTTGGTAGGTCCCCCGGGCCCTCAAAAAGCTGATGTAAAACTATGGCTATGTATATACCCGGAGCCCAGGAAGGGACCACCTTCCAAGGTGGGGAGAGGGCACACCTGCCCCAGCAGTGTGTAGATGACAGAGGTGTCCTCGGCACACAGCTACTTCCAGCATGCAGAAGGAGGCACAGAAGCCTGGTAGACACCAGCAAGCAGGACTCATGTGACCTTGGTACTGGGTCACAGCACAGGGCTGAGCTGCAGCAGTTCAAGCCGGCCTCCCCGCACGTCCTGATTCTAGTGCTCGCTAGAAGGTTCTTCTCGCTATCCTGCGATTGTGAAGCCTCTTGCCTGTTTAATCTCTGTTGGGGGGCATTTATGGGGATCAAATTAGGTAATTTATAAGAACACGCTGTAGAGAAACCTGGGCCCTTATCAAAGGTGCCCATCTTAATGGAGCCCACAAACTCGGGTTGGAAGGATGCCCTGCTGTGTGGTGTGCGAGGCTGACCCTGAGAGGAGACACTTGGCCAGCCTTGTACTCAGCGGCTGACACATCCCGGGGGCCCAGAGCTCCGCACCCCCACATGTGTTCTGCTCAGGCTATGGGCACCAGAAGCATCTGCTATGGCCAGGTCTCTGAGCTTTCAGGATGCAGGTGTTGGGGACGGGGCCATTCTTAGAACACCCAGCTGGAGCAGAGGTATATTCCTCTCTTATTCTCCATGCAGGAGCAGCTGCCACTGCTCTGGCCAGTCCTTTGGAAAGAAGAGAAATGAGGTTTTCCTGAGTATTGATCTCAGGTCTGATGCCAGTGCAGAACAGCGTGTGCCTGCCATGTCCCCAGAAATCTACCCTCCCGGGTGAGGAATATTACCCAAGATTTAAAAACAGAATCAGAGTTGGAGGAAACTTCCAGAGACTACACAGCCAGGCAGAGGTAGGGCTGGGGTTTGAATCCGGGCCTGTAAGATCCAAAGGTCTATGGTGACAACAGGGCCTGCCCAGGGACGGTGTGTGTGGAAGGTGAGGGAGAAAAGGGAGCTGGCTGGGCTTCAGGGAGGTTTTCGAATCTCACCTGTCAATCAACTGACATTGATTTTCTCATAGCAAGAATGAGAGTTCAGGGGTACAGTTGACAAGTGTCAAGAGTGGAGAATGGTGTGCAGACAACACCCACGCCCACTCCTGCCCTCCCACGGTTATGGGAGAGGGCACAGGGTTCACTCACGCTCAACATTGCAGACAGCCACCTGGTGGACAGCCCTGGGGACATCAGACAACAAATTCGGGTGGGAGAGTAGGCTCTTGGGGGAGTGCCGCAGCAGCTGCTCCATCTGGGGAAACTGAGACCCGAGATAAGCAGAGGACCGCTTATCAGGAGCCAGGGACAGGAGTTCACACGGCCTGGTTTCTCAGTGTTCTGTAGACACTATCTGCTCTGCTAACTACAGCATTGCACTGTTCCTGGTCTAAATGGGGACAAATCCAGTCCTGGACTGGGCGAAGGACAAGGTGGGAGACAGCTCTGGCTGCTGTGACACAGTGTTCTCCAGCATCTTCCTATCAGGACTGCTCCTTCCCAATCTCTGCTAGATTTTCCTCCTTCTTGTGGGTGCGCTCGGGTTTAATCTTCTCTTCACTTTCCCTCTATTGATGTCCATGATGTACCTTCCCCCTCCTGTGGCCACCACAATGTCCTTTCAACAGACCTGAGAGAGGCCTGTCCTAAACTAGCATACACAGCAGCTGTCCTGCGAAGGTGAACCCTTCCCAGAGCCCCACAAGCTCTGGCCACCCAGCCCCAGGTATGGGGCATCCTTTCCTCCACACCACTCACTGGTTCACAGAAGCCAGAGCAGCAGGCAACAGACAGTCATTGTTTCTCTCAGTTCCTGCCACCAGCCTGGCTCACAGCTAGAGAGGCTGCGATGTCCTAAGTGGGGGGGGGGGGGCGGCTGAGACTGGATCCCAGGCTGCTGGACGCTGCCCTCTTCACCACAGTTGCTGGTAGCCTTTCCTCCCAGGTTCTCTGATGACAGAGGACAGTTTGGGGGGAGGGGCTGACTCCTACTTCACACTGTAATGAGGAAAGATCCCTCATTCCCAGGAGGCAAGAAGATTTGAGGAGCACCATCCACCCCTCTCCGGACCTGACTTTATTGGAATTCTACCTGCTGGTAGAGTTTGGGAGAGGCAATCTGTGGGGTGCCGGGAACCCACCCTCTCTGTCCGCCTCTCCACTTGTGACCACAGAGAGGATGGAGCATTCTGAGAAGCAACTGCAGATATGCTGAAAGGCTTGGTTACAGGGAGGCTGCACAGTCCCCATACTAGGGAGAAGGGCGCTGCTAGATTTCCTCAGCTGTAAAGTGATGATAAACTAGCACCCTGGGGTCTGGGAGAGCACTCAGTGCTGGAGAGACAGAGGCGTGGGCTCAGGAGCCAAGGCCATCCAGCTTTCACACGCATGTGTACACGTGTGTCTACATGAGCACACACACACAATAGTACCTCGCGGCTGCTGTGAGGATGAGTAAGTCAAGGGTTAACACACACACAGACACTCGCACCTCACCTATGTAAGTGACATTAACACACGTAAAGCACTTCACAGGTGCCTGGTGTTCCAGACTCTGTGAAAACTGCCACTTGCTATGATGTCCGAATTGAGGTCTCAATGAGAGCAGCATGTGGGCTGTTTGCTGTCCACCATCCTGCTTCCCAGTGCCCAGCCCCACAATCTCCAATCAGAAGTGACTAAGAGGAGAGACAGCACCAATTCTTCGGGATCTCCGCTACCGCGCGGGAAGTGCATACATGTACACTGTCACCCCACACCGCATGGGAACTGCACACATGTACCCTGTCACCCCACACCGCATGGGAACTGCACACATGAACACTGTCACCCCACACCGCATGGGAACTGCATACATGAACACTGTCACCCCACACCGCATGGGAACTGCACACATGAACACTGTCACCCCACACCATGGGAAGTGCATACATGTACCCTGTCACCCCACACCGCATGGGAACTGCACACATGTACACTGTCACCCCACACCATGGGAACTGCACACATGTACCCTGTCACCCCACACCGCATGGGAACTGCACACATGAACACTGTCACCCCACACCGCATGGGAACTGCATACATGAACACTGTCACCCCACACCGCATGGGAACTGCACACATGAACACTGTCACCCCACACCGCATGGGAACTGCACACATGAACACTGTCACCCCACACCGCATGGGAACTGCATACATGAACACTGTCACCCCACACCATGGGAACTGCATACATGAACACTGTCACCCCACACCATGGGAACTGCATACATGTACACTGTCACCCCAAACCATGGGAACTGCACACATGTACCCTGTCACCCCACACCTCATGGGAACTGCATACATGTACCCTGTCACCCCACACAATGGGAACTGCACACATGTACCCTGTCACCCCAAACCATGGGAACTGCATACATGTACACTGTCACCCCACACCATGGGAACTGCACACATGTACCCTGTCACCCCAAACCATGGGAACTGCATACATGTACACTGTCACCCCACACAATGGGAACTGCACACATGTACCCTGTCACCCCAAACCATGGGAACTGCATACATGTACACTGTCACCCCACACCATGGGAAGTGCATACATGTACCCTGTCACCCCACACCATGGGAACTGCATACATGTACCCTGTCACCCCACACCGCATGGGAACTGCATACATGTACCCTGTCACCCCACACCGCATGGGAACTGCATACATGTACACTGTCACCCCACACCGCATGGGAACTGCATACATGTACACTGTCACCCCACACTGCATGGGAACTGCACACATGTACCCTGTCACCCCACACCGCATGGGAACTGCACACATGTACACTGTCACCCCACACCGCATGGGAACTGCATACATGTACCCTGTCACCCCACACCATGGGAACTGCATACATGTACCCTGTCACCCCACACTGCATGGGAACTGCATACATGAACACTGTCACCCCACACCGTGCGGCCACTCACCAATGCTGGGAATGAGAACTAACGTCTCACAACCAAGGGGCAAGGCTAAGTTCACTGTGAAGCACACAGATGTGCAGAAAAAAACCACTGTGACATGTGGGCTCACCATCTCTAGCTTATGAAGTTATAAAGTGTTTTCTTTTCTCTTTCTAATTTCTTACAAAGAGCACACACTCCTTTTGAGGTAAGGCGGGAACTAATTTTGCAAAAGAAAATACAAGCTACCTCGGTTTGTTTTCATTTTTATTGGAAGAGATTGTGTCTCCCTTTTATCTGTGCACCACCGCATCTGACAGTCTCGGGACATAAAGGCCCGATCGTGAACGAAACCCTTGCCTGACATTGTTGTAACTACCAGGCAGGCCAAGGCATTCAGTATAGGGTGTAGAAAAGGCCAGGCAGCAAGGAAAACAATGCAGGGAAGGGGGTTCATTAATCAATGGGTGACCTGCTTGCAGGACCGGCAGATGTCAAAGAGTGACCTTAATGGGAGAAGGCAGTGGGGTCCTGGGCTCCAGCCACAGGTGTGCACTAGACCAATTACCTGGGGAGCATGTGGTGGGGCGGCCAAGGGCCAGCTGAGCATCAGAGCCGGGCCACTTTGGCACCTGAGAGCCAAACCCTAGAGGGTTTAAGTGCAGTCAGATTTTAATATGATTAGTCCCACAATTTTCATTCTGGCCATTCTCTGAAAAAACCTCCCCACCCCCACCCTTGAGGACTCCAACAACAGCACATGCAGGGTCAGGGGACACCAGGGAAAGGGCACGTTGAGAGGGTTAGGAGGGCATGTGAAATGTACTTAAGAGAATTGCATTACAAACATGTATGTAGCATGTAGCACGTCTGATGTCAAGCCTTTCAAGACTCTAAGAGGAGGCTGAGGAGCTGAGGAGACTGAGGCGTGAAGGAAGGTTAGTTAGTTAGCTGCTCCTAGGAAGCTCTGGAAGGGCTGAGCTGAGACACAAACTCAGGTGGGAGTGACTCTCTTTACCTCACTCCCCACAAGAGCTCTGCAGTGGTTCGTGGTTCTATCTATCAAGAGGTGGATGTTGGAGTGGGGCTGAGGCTATCAAGATGCTCCCTAATTCTGCCCTTGCAGTCGGCACTGTGGCTGTGAGGCACACTACCCTGCGAGGTGAGATGGAGCCACCTGGTTGGTGCACTGTGCGCACCATCAGCACCGATCCTTGCAGGGCTGCGTCTTAGGCGCAATGCCCCATGGGGCTGCTGCGTGCTCCTTCACTAGATTACTGGGAGTGGCGGATGAAACCTGCTACATCCCGTGCTGCCTCATTCCCTGGGTGACTTTGGAGATGGCATGCTTTATACATCAGTCTTCTATTCAGTGGGGACAGTAGTCTCTAAGCTATAGTAGCATGACTGGCGCCACAAGGGGAATGCATATGCAAGAGCTCAAAGCTCTGGCTCACTTCCCAGAAGCCTTAGGGGCTTGGAGTTTCTCTTTCCCTCTCCCTGACAGTGAGGGAAGGCTGAAGGCTAAGTTTCGGGGGGGGGGGGGGGATGAAGTCCAAGAGGCAGTACCCCAGGAGGCTCCTAAGGGAGCCGGCCTCTGCTGTGAGGCTCTGCTCCTTTCCAGTCTTGCCCTGGTGGTCCCGCAGTAGAAACATCCCTGGGTCTAGTTTAGGGAGCCCGAGGATACTCTTCACAAATCATCCCATAGTCGCTCCTCAGGCAGGGAGGATACAACCTTCTTTTCAGATTGGCTCCAGCAGGGGCTTTTCTTCCGGCGCGAGTGTGGCGCTGCTGGTGAGGCTGGTACCGGAAGAAGCCCGGCAAAGGTGGAGCGCCTCCCCGCGCAGCCACTCGGAAGGGCGAGGTATTGCGTACTCCAACTGGGGACCCTAGCGGCGGTGAGCTCGTCACCACACACCCACAGCCTTCCTGCGGTGGGAGGCTAATTGCAGCACCGGTCACGCGGCCCTCCAGCACTCGCGTGGCCCACCGCTGCCTCCTGCCTGAGCCCAGAGTCTTCACAGTATGCAAGACACAGAAGGCAAGGACCAGTGACACCCTCAGGAGCTCGGCAATCACCTGACTCTGCCAGTGCACAGCATGCCACGGCCCCTGTGCCTCACTTTCCCAGGGCCTTTACAACAAATGAACAACTCACGGGATTGCTTTTAGTCAAGCCTGACGGAATGTGCCAGCAGCATACACTCTGAGCCCCCTTCCCCTTTCAGACTACAGGATTTGTCTACAGAGTCAAACCAATGGGTCGGACTGAGGACCAAGTCTCTGCTTCAACAGTGGCAAATTCATACTCCTAGACTCTGGCTTCTGCTGTGCTGGCTACAAGTGCTGCTTGCCATACCTGCTTCCTTGTTGGGTTCCCTCAAACCGCCCAACCCCCAAATTATTCATCAACACCGGGTTCTGATGACAGGCAGGGAAATGCTTTTGTAACAGTTCAGGCGTGGGACTGCTAACCCAGCTGGGGGCAGCACCATTATTAGTGTTCTGCCCTGATAAACATCAGCGTCATTTGCCTACCAGATCCAGGCCTCTTATCTAAGAATGGATTTCAGCAGCTCCAATCTGTTGGATGAAGTGTGTGTGTGTGTGTGTGTGTGTGTGTGTGTGTGTGTGTGTGTGTAAAGGGCAGTTGTGAACTAGTCCCTCGGTGAGAGCTTGTGGGTGGAATCATGTATAAGGATTTAAACAAACAGAATACATCACTATGGAAACAACAGGTTTTTTCAAAGGAACCGTTAAAAAATAAAGTAATCAAGACTTCAGATTCAACACTCCAAGTGTTTATGACCAGAAAAGGCAAAGTGGGTCTTAGATACTCTGCAGCCAAGAAAAAGCTGCCAGAACTCAAGGAAGAAATATTCCCAGCAGAGCAGGAACCCATCATCTGTCAGGCTTCCCCCTGAAGCCTCAGAGGGGAGCACTCCCTGCAGGCCTACTTAACTCTTTCAGGGTTGCTATGACATGGCTCAGCAGCCTGGGCTCTTTACTGATGGGACACAGACGGACCTTCCATGCATCAGAGCAGAGTCAAGGCAATGAAGGTAGCAGAACAGAGTCTAAAGGGCTTTTATGGATCAACTGTGACCCAAATCTGCTGAGGCCCTCAGCTGAGCTAGTGAACCTGGACCGAAGTGAAGGCCCTCTGCACTGAGCGTCACACTGTTCCCCTTCTGGGGTGAAGCCCAGTGGACCCGCCGCCTGACGACTGCAGAAGCGATGCTCTTACGATGCCTCACACTTAGTTTGGACATCATCGGGGTTCCCGCATGTACTCAGAGACGACAGGAGAAACAGCAGGGAAAAACACCCATCTGTGGAACTTCTGAGGCATATCTGCTTGGATATGGTTAGGAACCACTTGCTAGGGATGTTGTCCAAGGCTGTTTCTAAATTCACCACACCCAGCCCCCACCAAAATGAGTTTCCCCAGCTTAATGACACTGAGTTCAGTGGGCCACAGCTTCCAACAAGATGATCATGTGGGCTAAGAAGACGTGATGCAGGCATCTGCCCTGATGCACAAGAAGCCGGAGACCACAGGCGGCCTGCAGCTGGCCATGGCCAGCTCTGTGGGTTGAGGGCTCAGAGATTTCACTTCAGGTCAGCACGGGTGAGAAAGGGGACATCGGCTTTGGAATCAGCCTTTAAACTTGTTTCTATCAGCACAAGTCCTACTAAGACACTTCTCAGGGACTCTGCTTCTTGTTCCCACAGCAGAATCGGTATGGGGAAGATGAGGTGATGAGTAGAAACTCAGGACAGGACAGGGCCTGCAGGCTACTGAAGCTCAGAGAGCAACAAAGGCAGAGCCTACCCCACATGCTCAGCTGCATACTGGCTCTGTTCGTGTGCAGGATCTGCAAGAGGCTGCTGCGGCTCTGAACATCACCATTCCTAGCTACACCCAAACTCTCTAGTTCTGCTTGGCACTGCAGACGGCACAGGGTCCTATTGGTGAGAAATAGCTGGCACTGGGAGCACATGAGGTCTACAGGAAGGGCAAGCAGCTGTGACTTCTGCTGTTGGCCTGTGAAGCCCAGGTGGAGGCCCAGGCTGAGTAGTCTGACAGCGCTGTGTTGAGTGCAGTCAGGTAACCCTGAAGCTGGAAGAGATAAGGCCCTGCGATGAGAGGGGATGCTGGAAGACCCGGAGCCACCAGCCAGTCTTTTTATTTATAAGGAAGAGAGGAGGATTTCCAGCTTCAGTTATCAAATTCCTAATCCGAGCTGACCACACTAGGTTTTCTTGGCTTTAACTGGAGAACAGCTGGGAATTAGGGGGCTTGTGCTCACGGTGAGTCATCCCTTCTTCCTAGGAAGGCTTAGTATGATGCAGAAACTCTAACATAGCCGTTACAAGTTCTTATAGAAGGAACTATAGATATTAAAAAATCAGACTTTGATACAAGGAAGCAGGGAGCTGTGGGAACACAGCGTCTCGTCAGGCTGGTTTCATCTGAGCCCCGAGTGAGTCTGCCCAGCCTCTGGCACCCGTCCATGTCACGGGATCATCCATGGAATGGAAACAGGATAAAAACCCAGAGTAAATTTCCCTCCCAGGACGGGAGAGAAATTCTATCTAGCCCGCGTCCTACTTTCATCAGCGGACACGCACTCCTCCTCTGGGTTGAGTTAATAGGGTACATTGCTTCCGAGCCAAGGCCAAGGAGTCATGTGTTTTCATGATGCAACAAGGGGCAGCTACCCCTTTCTGTTTTGGAAACCTTGTGACATCACAGGCTAACCCCTGAACTTGGGCACCCAGTAAAAGGGAACACTGAGTCAGAAGAGCCTTAGTCACAGGCTTCGGAAAGCTATGGTAGAAAGACCATGAGGTCACCCAGGCTATTCCCTGCAGGGCTGATCTGATTCTATCTGGTTTGGGTTTAAATGGCTCAAGGAATTCTCCAGGGAAAGCGAATCTATTGGAACAGCTGTTACCAACTGGACATTTGCTGTTCTTCAACCAAAATTTCAGCCTGGTTTCCTGACATCCAGTTATTCATCACTTCCAGGAAACAGTGTTGTCTTTCCAAGTAGGACTGCCTGGAGTGTAGACAGGAGCATGCTGCCTCCTTTCTTCAGAGGCCTGTAGCCTGAGTGTGCCCCAGGAAGACTGACAGCTGGGAGACCCAGCTGAATAAACAGGGTTCCTGACCATGCAGGTTTCCATTACAATAACACAGAAGTCAAGGAAGACTTCAACACTGCCCCGAGAAGCCACCTCTGTTTGGGTTTCAGCAGCTGTCTGCCTGTGGAAGGCTCCAGAGTCGCTGACATGTATTTACAGTCTCCATTTGCTAACGTCATAAGGAACAAATATGTTCAGAGTTTTCCCAGAGGCACAAGGCCATTTGTATTTCTTCAAATTAAAGGGGGAAGGGCAGCAGGAAAGGGAATGATGGACCAAATCATCTGTGAGCACAGTTATAGCAGTGTTTAATTTGCCTAATGGTAGCCCTTGATTTAGAGATTTGTCTCAGAGTAACCGTTTCCTTCGTAGACATGCTGGCAACATGGCTCCCATCCAAAGGAGGAGGACCTGGGAAGCGAACTCCACAATTTCCAAACAGCCACATCACCAGAGTGCATGGAGAAGCTTCTCAAAGTGCTTCCAGGAATGGGGGAGGGGCTGCTAGGTGCACAGCCCCCATCTCAGTGGCAACTTTGCGGACATGTCCCATCACCAGGTGCTCCTCTGGGGTCTGGATAAATGGTCCGGAAGGTTAGGTTTACTCGCGGTTCTCTGGAGTGGTATTCTTTGGGCACGCGGTGCTAAATGGAAATATTAATAGTTGTCCGGAATAAATACACGTGCATTTTTTTTTAGTTCAACATGATTTACAACTTATTTATGAAGATATGGAAATAGCTCCATTTTATCCCTGTCTAAACGAGCAGGTGTTCTACAGTCCCGTGGGAAAAGGTCTCCTCCTTTGAAACAAAATTCCCTGATCCCTGGCAGCAAGGCATCTCCACCCTTTCTAATTGTGGCTTCTATCTAATGTGACCTACACTGACCTACAGTAGTTGTTGTGAGTCCCAAGATGGCAGCCACTAAGATTTTTACAAGTAAATTTGTGCTAGTCATATTTGAGTGGTCAGCACGCACAGTGGCCAGAGGCTGCAATGGCAGCACGGACGTGGACCCCTCTATCACTACAAAAACCAACCAGAAACCTCTGCTGAGGGGTCTGCTCTGACCGATCCCCTGGGTATGACATCACGTTATTGCTACTTGCTCAGTGTAAGCACTCGCTTCCCTCCCTACGTGTACTCTGAAACAGCTGCTCCTCAGTAGGGCAGAAGCTCCCTCCAGAGAGAAACTGGTGGTAGTTTCAAGTCCTCACCTGCCAGTCGGCTTGTGTGGCTCCTTCCATGATTAGCAAGGTCCCGTGATCCAGTGGTATCTTCACTCTTTCCACGTATGTATAGTCTCCATTCTCTTCCTAGAAGACAGCAGCCATTCCACTCAAGTGTTTGTTCATATGGTCAAAATCAAGAGAACCTGGAGGCAGTTCCTCCTCAGCCAGGCTGTGGGAGCTTGCTCTGTCCCTTGGCAGCCCCTTGGCCTTAAGGCAGCTAGCTATTTTACCTCTCTACTCCTTAAGGAACTTATTTGTGACATGGGAAAGAAGATAAAAGTAGTAGCATTTGCTACACGGGGCCAGTCTGTGTCTTAGATGATGTGTGTGAAGGACTTGGGGACCCGCAGCAGGAAGAACTAGGTAATATCGTGGAAGTCACTGCTCCCCAGGATGTTCAGTCCATCCTGACCTAGGAGGGAGGTTCAGATTCACCTACCTCTGCTACACAGTGCTACATTACATACTGGGAAGAAATTGCCTTTGATCAAGGCATGCTTCACCTGGCAACAATATGCTAATTTACTAATTCGTAATTATTTTAAAACAATGTTTCTCAACTCGTAATGCTGTGACCCTTTAATACATTCCCTCATGTGGTGGTGACCCCCAACCATAAAATCATTTTTTAAAATATTTATTTATTTTATTATGTATACAACATTCTGTCTGCGTGTATGCCTGCAGGCCAAAAGAGGGCACCAGACCTCATTACAGATGGTTGTAAGCCACCATGTGGTTGCTGGGAATTGAACTCAGGGCCTCTGGAAGAGCACACAATGCTCTTAACCGCTAAGCCATCTCTCCAGCCCTCCATAAAATCATTTTTGTTGCTGTTTATTAACTGTAATTTTGCTACTGTTATGATTTCTGATGGTCTTAGGTGACCCCTATGAAAGGACCGTTTGACCCAACCCCATAGGGTCGCGAGCCACAGGTGGAGAGCCACTGCTTTAGAACTAACCCCAGCTCTCCCCTTAGCTACTCTAGGTGTTTGGGAGATGTATTCTCAATAACAGGAATTTCTCAAAGAAAGGCGTTCTGGCTTGACTTGGTCAGTGCTGTCAAAGCAGCCTGGCTTTGACTATGCTTTTGTCTATGCTTTTGAGAACGGATCACAAATCCTGAGCACAGTGGAGAGTTCAGCTCAGTGCCTTACACTTATAGCACACCTGCGAAAGAAGTCAACAGGTGGTTTGCTCCTCTTTAAAGCGCTGGTGCAGCGAACAGCTTTCTGGCTTCCTGGCTCAGTCACTAAGAGTGAGAGTCAGCCTGGGTGAGAATGGGACAGACCTGAGCTTCCTGCTTTCTTCACTTCCTGTGGGCAGAGACAATGGGCCCATCCGGCCATCTGCCTCCCTTCCATGCAGCGGTTCTGTTTGGGTTACTGCAGGGTTTACTGTAGTGCGAGTCTGTTTATGTTTATTACTGCAGGGGTCTTTCTGAGAACTTAACTGTTTACAATGATTTCCCCAGGAAAATCTAAAATCAAAACAATACTGAACTTGTACAAACAGTCTACGTTCCAGGGCCCAACCCTTGGCAGTGACTTTGTCAAGGACAGCCAGAATTTTTACAGACAGAAGACATAAGCAATGTTTGAAACAACTTTCGATTGGTTGGCTGGTTTTGTGTGTCTGCCACCTTTTCTCTTCCAGGAATAAGTAAGCAGCAAACAATGACCTCTTGCTGCTCAGTCAAGCAGAGTGCACACTGGGAGTGGCCCTGCCCATGGAGGCCCATGCCCACCTCCACATTCACCTACCCTTCAGAAGGTAAAAGTTGGTGCTTGGAAAAAGTATGCCAGACACAGGACATAAATGCCTTGCTAGAGAAAAGAAAGCAAAAGAGAGGGTCCATTCTTCACGACATCAGAGGGTATCAAGGCTTAACAAAGACTGAAAGGCAGGTCTGCTCAAGTTAAAACTTGGCTGGAGGCAGAAGGATCTCTCCTGCTCTCTATAGTATCAGCGTGTGTGTGTGTGTGTGTGTGTGGAGGGGGTGGGGAAGAGTCAACATGGCATGAATCTGTAACTGTATAGACACTATGATGAGAGCGAAATGACACTCAGAGAAGACTTCACACCACATAGGGCAATTCTGAGACCTTCTAGAACATCCACAACACTGCGGGGAGGTAGAGGTGCTGAGAGCAATGTGGGGGTTGGGAGTGCACACTATAATTCCATCTGGAACCATGAAGTTGACTGCATCTGAGGCAAAAGAGAATTCTGCATGCAAGAGGCCAGCACCAGTACTGACAGGAATGAGCTTAGCACATGCGCTCTCCACTTGATACTCTATAATCTAAATTCTTCAAGGAGACAAAGTTTCAGGCATATTCTGAACACAATATTCAGCACAGCCACTAGCCACACCAAAAGACAGGTCCTTGAGGGTGAGCATTCACGTGGTGCTCAGCATGTGGTCAGAGAGGTAATACTGCTTCTTCCCTGTTTGTAATGTATCCCTCCTAACACCAGCGACTTAGAAAACTATTCCTAATTGCAGGAGATGGGCAGTAATTAAGGCAAGTGTGGTGGCTTGAAAGAAAATAGCTCTTAAAGGAGCAGCACTATTGGGAGGTGTGGTCTTGTTGGAGGAAGTGTGTCACTGTGAGGGTGGGTTTTGACGTGTCTTTTGCTCAAGCTTCCCTCAGTGTGACTGTTGCCTGCAGGATGTAGGGCAACTCCAGCACCATGTCTACCTGCATGCCTCCATGCTCCCTGTCATGATGAAACTGTAAGTGAGCCACCCCAATTAAACGTTTTCTTTATAAGAGTTGTAATGGTCACAATGTTTGTTCTGGGCGATTTGGGGAGCAGGGGCCTCATCAGAGAAGTTCGTTCATAGCTACCAATGGCTACATCACCTCTGTGACCCTCTGCTGTACCTAAGCAGGACAACAATGTGCAGCTTAAGATGAAAATGTCTATCCCTGCTATTAGCTAAAAGAAGCTTCCAGGCTAACAGTCCACCTATGGGGAATTATTGGTGACTGTAGATGTTCTGAAGTTTTCCCACTTATTGTAACCTAATAAATAGAAGGAAAAGCCACAGGTTGCTTATTTTTCTACCCTCACTGAAGAGAACCCTCACTCTCCAAGTACAGCAGTTCATCTGGATGCTCGGGTCCTCTTTCCTAAGGAATGCTGGGGCTCTGCACATTCCTGCCCTCATCCTAGTTATGTTCATTGCTATGTCATTGTTGACCACATAGACAGAAAACCAGGTCATTTCCTTCTCTTAAAAAGGTAATGCACAGGGCTGGAGAGATGGCTCAGCCGTTAAAGGCTAGGCTCACAACCATAAATATAAAAAGGTAATGCACAGTATAGAATTCGGGTTTTTCAGGTAATCACCTCTTTCTTGTCCTAAAGGGTGTTAGAAATTTCAGCCATCATTACTTCAAAACCTTCACATTTTCTTATAATAATACATCATGGCTCATGTTCTAACTTTTCAGCGTCAGTTTTGCCACTCACAGTTGGGGGAAGGGCTGTGTGCTGCTGTTGGTTAGAAACACTCGTACTAGGGCACATCAGTAGATGGATGCTAAGTGACGGAGGAAGTGCCAATGACACGCAGACCAGAGTTCACACGCAGTACTCCATCTATACATCACTTCCGCTTCTAATGGATGAGCACTTGGCTGTCTTTAAATAGTAACAGTTCAAAAATGCTGCCATGTAATATTGCTTTGCACAGCATCTTCTTTTCTTGACACTCACAGATAACATTTGACCATCTGTGTGCCAGGCACTGGGCACAGTAGTGAAGATTAATCCATTGTAAGACTGAGATTTTAATACCCCAGAGTTGCTGATCTGCTGCTGCTGCTCTTTGTAAAGGACTAAGAAAAGGTTACTCAAGCAGACTTGAGGCGAAGCATCACTAAACATAATACCTTGGGTAGAGTATTAAAGATGGAACACCTGGGCAAAGGTATGACCTTTAAGGAGCTTGAATATGGTGCCAAACTGCTTCCTCCAAAAGCTTCTGGCAGTTGGTAATTCTAGGAGGAAAATATGGCACTACTGATCTTCTGGTGAAGACCACCCATTGCTGGTGGTGGGGAATGAGGAAAGGACAACACAAGGAAGCAGCCAGCTCCACATTCCCCATGTGCACACCGCTGTCGCCTCCCCCACTGCAATCTCTGTCCGCTATGCTGTGGGGTTAACACTTTCTAACTCATCCGTGACTGCAGACACTGAGCTGGCAAACCGTTCACCTTGGCGTAAGTGTGGCAGGTACTGTCCTTGTACCCTTCTGCCTTTAAAACTATTGTTTGATGTCAGATAGCTCAAGAGTTTCTGGTCATGACTCAACTGACCTTTCTTTGGCCTCTTTCATTGGATTTTATGCTTAGAAAGGCTTTTTCCATCCTGAGGAAAGTTAAAATATACAACTGCATTTCCTTAGGAGAAAAAAAAGAGCTCACATTTTTAGACTTAACTCTTTAAACTACATTTTTGTTTTGTGAGCTTTTGTTTGTTTTCCATGCTTTTGGAGTTGGGGAAAAGGGGCGAGGTTTCATGCATGGCAAGCAAGCACTCTACCCCTGAATTACCCACTAGATCCAATATTTCTCATAACAATATCCAAGTACTGAATGGAAGGCTTCCTGCTAGGCTTGTAGACAGGTTTAACCATGCTGGTAGCATGGTGGAAGTGGGCATGTCGGGCACTACATACATCACACACAGCCATCACTAATCCTCAATGCGAACCCACAGGGAAGTTCTATCCATTTCTCATAAGCTCGGGGAACTAGAATGAAAAGCTGGCAGGAGGCAGGGCAGGAGGTGGGCACAGACCTGTGAGTGCCCAAGCCCATGATCACGTCCCTCACAGCTTTCACATGGTGAACTCCTATCCACAGTGCCTCCTCATGACATGGCACGTTCACCTTACAGGAGGGAGCCAGCACCTTCGAGGAGCATAAAAGACAGATGCAGCCGGGGTGACAGAGCAGGCAGTGGGGACCCCGAGGAGCCCAGTGTCTGCAAACTGGGGTGAATGCTGATGCGGAGCAGCCTCTCTCACTGTTGCCCAGCACTGGCTCATCCTCTGGCTTTTCTGGGGAAGAAGCTAAGTGGGGATTTTATATGAAATCTCCAATTGGAAACGTGGGCAGTTAATTTAGTCTCTTTAAATACACTGAAGGCCACACCTAGCTCAAGGTCTTCTCAGCGAGCTGCTGTAGGACCTCAACCTAACTGTCCTGCTTCAACACCAGTCGGCCTGACTAGTCTGTAACCTCCCAGAGCCAGCTGTCATTGCTGCTCTTCCTTGACCCCTTTCCCCGTGCCACACTCTACTCTGTCTTCAGATATATATCGCTGTATCCCCCACAGCAGAAAAGGCTCCCCAGTGTGTGCTGGGCTAACAGCAGAACGTCTGGTACTCTACATCTCTCTGAGCCCCCGAAGAGCAATTAAAGAAAACTCTCACTTGTTACTAGGACCCTAATGAAAACAAGACACAAATGAGCAGAAAGGGCAGTCAAGGTAAGCGCCTGCTACCTGCTTCTCCTGTCCCAAACTCAAGGACGCACTGGGCACATGGCAATCGCTAGTTAGCACACTGGAGGCATCAGAGGAGACTCACAGGCTCCAGCGGCCCTGGAAGTCCAGACAGTACTTAACAAGGAGGTACCAAGCATGCCTAAAAGGCAGGCAGATAATTCAGGAGAACAGAGACCCACACAAGGAATCATGGGAACACCGTGCAGGCCAGGTGTAGATAATGCGCACACCCGACAGCCTGGTGGTGGGTTCCTTCCCGCCCATTTGTCCTGGCAGCAGCAATGGCCTTTTCTGAGCTACTAAACCAAATGACAGAAACAGCTCAAGGTCAGCTCTGAGCTCCTTTCCCTCTGTTCTCTTGTCTTGGAAACGACAAATCCCACTGCTTTAGTACTCATTAGTAAACTATTACTAAGTTCAGCAGTTTCTAAGCCATCCTGCAATAAGGTGACGCTATGTCTGTCATCACCTTATTTGTACAACGAGCACAGTAACAGCAATAACTTGAGATTCAGGAAAGAAGGGCAAAACTTTTAGAATGTGGCCCTGTAGACAGGCAACATGATAAATGACATTTGTTATCAGAGCTTCAGCCGGTGGAACTCAGGATCTGGATGACGTCTCTGACAACTGAAGCCATGTAATGGCCTACTTTACATGTGTAAGTTCCAGGCATCATAAACCTAGCATGCAGGACAAGAATTCCTGGGGCTAGAGATTAAGAACACTTGACGCTCTTGCGGAGAACCTAGGTTAGGTTCCCTGCCACCCACATGATGGCTCACAACTGCCTATAACTCAAGTTTCAGGGGACCCTATGCCCTCCTCTGACCTATATAGGCTTGGCATGCCAGTGGCATGTGCACATACATGCAGACACTCAAAACACAAAAATAAATCTTGAAAGGACCTCTTTACAAAAGGATAAAATCGAATTAAGAAATCTTTCTTATACTACCTAAGTTAACAGCAGCACCTCCATCCACCAAGGAAAAAAGCCAAAACCATGGGAGCCATTCCTGATTCTTGCACCCACATCTGAAACACTGGCAAGTTCTGCTGCTTCATCTCTCCAAACATTCCTCAAATCTACTCTCTCCTCCTCCTCCCATGGCATCTGGTTCAAGTTAGCAGCCTCCCGTTGGGTCTACTGCTTCCCAGGTAGTCTATCTACTGCTATTGCCTGCCCCGCTGTTATCCACACAGAGCCACAGTTATCCTTAAACATGGGAACAGATCACGTCCCAGCCTGCACCGATTCCCACTGTGCACAGAGTAAAACCCACACTCCCTCCAATTGTACAGCTCCTGGGACTTCCATCTTTCTCCTGCTCAGTGTCATATCCCCAGAGCTAAGCACAGTGCCCAACACACAGTAAGTACTAAGTTAATATCTGGTTGGTGGGGAGGAGAAAGTTGGAAATGCCACCACTCCTAAAATTACTATCTGGCATTGGGGCAATGGGCAGAGGATGATACAGAATGGGGCTGAGAGCACCCAGGGAATGGCAGTTTTGGGCATTTGGATATGTAGTAAAAGAGCCTGGGATGAAGATGTCACCGGGAGATGGATGAAATCTTTAGACATTTCAATGAAGAACTAGCAGCAAGACAGGGCGGAGGATGGTGCATGCCAGCATTTTTGAGGCAAGAGGATCATAAGCTCAAGGCTGTCTTGGGCTACATGGCAAGATCATGTTTTAGAAAAGAAAGAAAAAAAGGAGAAGGAAAGAGTGAGAGAAGAAAAGGAGGAGAGAAAGAAAAAAAAGGAATCAGAAAGCCAGGACAGTGGCATAGTAACTATAGTCTTTTTGGGGGCGGCCGGTGGGGGGGGGGGTGTTCAAGACAGGGTTTCTCTGTGTGTCTTTGGATGTCCTGGAACTCACTCTGTTGACCAGGCTGGCCTCAAACTCACAGAGATCCACCTGCCTCTGCCTCCCAAGTTCTGGGATTAAAGGCATATGTCATCATGCCCAGCTGTAACTATAGTCTTAACAGTCTAAAAAGCTGAAGAACGGGGACTGAGAGTTCAAGGCCAGCTTGGGCAATATTTTATCAAAAAAGAAAAATAAGAATTCAGATCATTTAGACACTGATTTGATGAGAAACAGGGAGCAAAGAACTAAATATAGCATTAACCTGGCCAAGAAATTAGTGACACAATCAACAGAAATGGATTTCTATGCAGTGCATTGTTGGTTTTTTTTTTTTTTTTGAGAAAATAATGACTCAAACTTTAAGGCTGAATTCGGAACTTCCATGTGCTGTTATGAAGTAGAAACATCTCACAAATGCAGAGAAAGTGATAGCAGAACCTGGGATGAGAGATTGAGAAGCCGTTCTCCAAGGCTCAGTCGAGGCATGAGATCTGAGGACCTCCTATTTGTTTGCGTATTGCTGCTTAATCAAATCAGTGCTGTGCACTGGGGACACAGTGACAAGACAGAGGCCTCCCCATGTGGCATTTATAAAGCAGGAGAAAGATAACAGAACCAAAGATAAGCTCTAACATCCTTATTTAATCCATCTTAGAATGTCAAGAAAAACCCCAAAGGAGATAAGAAGTAACGCAGAAGGTACATGACTAATCCAGAGAGGACAGGATTGTAGAAGCCAGGAAGAAAAAGACATGGAGTTTCACACCGCACAAGGTGGACAGCACTGAGCAGCAGTGCGTGAGGCGAGGACAGCTGGGGAGAAGCAGTGCTTTTGGCTTTAGATA
Source organism: Microtus pennsylvanicus (assembly GCF_037038515.1). Classification (NCBI taxonomy): domain Eukaryota; kingdom Metazoa; phylum Chordata; class Mammalia; order Rodentia; family Cricetidae; genus Microtus; species Microtus pennsylvanicus. Next base: position 71,324,584 of record NC_134580.1, read on the forward strand.
ACGGCATCCACACACTTCTAACAGAGTAGGGCAGGGGAGCAGATGTTTCAAGAGGGACGACACAGACAGTTCATTCCAACCAACCTTACCTCACTTCTCTCTTCTTTCTTTTATAACCTCCCCCTTCCTCATTTAGAATTTTCTGTGTGTACAAGCGCATAGCCACACAGGTGTATGTGGAAGTCAAAGGTCAGTTTTCAGCTTTCGCCGTATTGAGGCAGTCTCTGTATCTGTATCGCTGTCTAGTTTCAGTCATTTCACTCCACGCTAGCTGGCACATGAGCTCGCCTCCCACCTCTGGAATCTGGGGACTGCAGATGTGCATCACTGCATTCTAAAGACAAGCTCAAGTTGTCTGCGGGTCAACCATACTGGTTGGTTCAACTTGCATGTTTGCTCTCTTGCTCCCCTCCCCAACAGCCAGCTCTCTGCCCCCAGAGGGGCAGTGTTGGGGGAATTAGTCCGGGGGCCCTGAAGTACTCTGCCACTCAACTACACCTCCATCCTTAAATCTGTGCTTCATAACCAAGAGCAGCCAAGGCGCTGGAACATGGACAGAAGCAAGTAGAGCTTCCTCGACATGACAGCAGATATAATGGAGGCCCCACCCCTACCAGCTCTCTGGTAAAACTGTTTGCTAAGTATATTAAAAGTTGCTGCTCCTTTTTTCCCCCCAATCTGCAATATTTTAAACAGTAAATGTAGCTACCTATGTGCTAAGGCCACATGTCCCCCTTTTGCCCTACCTCCCAATACATGGCTATGCCAATAAAGGCCCTTTCATCAACAATACCATTCCATTGCAGCTGGTTTCCCTACAGTGTTTGTTTCTATTACCTGTGAGCACCTGGCTGGCACTGACGCTGCTTCATGGGTCAGGCACACCAGCAGCAATACTGAATGCAGTGGTGAAAAGGGACCCCACAAAGACATCTCTGCAGTTATTCTGCTCACTCACCTCACAAAGGACAGTATCCTGGGCATTGATCCGAAGCACACTACTTTAAAAACAGAAGCAGCCCCTCTGAGATGAGATCTGAAAAAGCAGAGCTTTGGACCACAGAGTTCAGTGGTTCAAAACCAACCATTTGAAGTTCTCTTGCTATATACAAATGTCTGGAATTTTAGCAAATTTTTTCTTGGTTTTTGGCATCCGTTAGGTTTGAAGGGTTCTGGAGAGTAAGTGAGAAAAGTAAGCAGAAAGGGCAGTGGGTGCAACCAGTTACCCCACTCCAGGCACTGATCTTGCGGGACCACACCAGTGCCTTGATGGCTCACAAGACAGTCTGGCGGCCCGAGCAGTCCCTGGCTGCAGTACAGTTCTTTGTAGGCAACAAAGCAGAACACTGCAGCCCACACCAGCAGGCAGATCCCTGGCCTTCCTCCTCAACCAGCCATGCTAGAAGGGAAGCATTCGCTGATGGTGTTTACTATTCACATTTATTGTTGGCACAGTCCTGGGGGTTGGGTGGGGCAGGCAGTTATGGAACTGAAGCAACAGCAAGTTCAGCTTTTCACTCAGAGCTGTAGCCACTCGAGCTACTGGATGTTGCCTGGAAATCTGAAGTTAGTGATGAGGATGCTGTTTTTAGTGACACACACTTCCTAGAGATGCAGTCCAAAGGAAGTGCTATCAGCCCAGAAATAGCCTTCATCCTCTGAGAGCAGGAAAGCACACAGCTGCCCGGCATGCAGCTGACCACACCACTCCAGAGGTGACCCACCAATAGCAGAGTGCTTGTCCGCCCGGCATGCAGCTGACCACACCACTCCAGAGGTAACCCACCAATAGCAGAGTGCTCATCTGCCCGGCATGCAGCTAACCACACCACTCCAGAGGTGACCCATCAATAGCAAAGTGCTCGTCCAGGCTATTCCTGGGCATGACCTGACCACACACACCTCACACTTCCTCCTGCGCCTTCCATCACATCCTCTGGCATTCCTGTTCACAAAGAGAAAGGCTGCCTACATCCTCAACCTGAAGGGACCCTCTTCCTCCTCATCCTAACTGAGACCTAGCAGTCTCCAGAAACACAAACATCCCCTGAAGCCCTCTCATAAAGGAGATGGTCACCTCTCAATCTAGTAAGGGTAGAGAACCCCCCCCAACACCTGTGGACCACTGCTGCAATATCTCCTTAAACATTCCTGCTCCCTCCAACTCAAGTTTGCTCTCCTCTGTCTTCTTTTCCCTTGGCCCCAGCTGTAAACAACATCTAATAGGCTCCTCATTGGCCTTGCTCTGCTCTTGCTCCTTCTAGCTTGGGCTCCACATAAGAAAAGCACTGACCATTTACAGCATTCACCCAGAACAAGTTCTGTTCCACACGTTCATTGGCCTCTTCGTGTACTGAAATGTCCTCCTTGAAGTTCCCAAGAGTCTGCTGGATCCAGCCCTGCCCATCTCCCCTTCTCTTCACCTACTGTGCTCCTCATGCTGGCTCACTGTGCCCCAGGATGGGACTTCCTATCTCTTCCAAAACACTAAGTCCCTTTCTCCTAAGTTATACAGCCATCCTCCAAGAAAGAATCACCAGAACCCTCAGGAACAGAACAGTCTTAGAGTATTGCAAATAGTAGGAAAAAACTCTACTGCTCTGATAAGGCTTGAAGGACAAATTTGCTGGCAAACTTCATGCTTAACAATGGCATACATGGAAATACAATAAATTATTTTGGAAAACATGGTTTTAAATCCAGGAGTACAGAAGAGGAGATGACTGATAAGGCATGAGATACCAAGTCTGGATCCCCATTATCCATAGAAAAAGCTGGGCATGGCACCATGTGACTGCAATCTCAGCACTGGGGAGGCAGAGACAGAAGGATTCCCTGGGGCTTGTGAATCATAGTCTGGCTGAATCAGTGAGTTTGTGTTCAGTGGGAAACAGCGTCTCAAAAGATAAGGTGGAGAGCAATCAATGAAGTCACCCAAAGTCAACCTCTGTTTTCTCCACACATATATAGACACCCTTCCCCAACACTAAAAACCAAACCAAACTACTAAACCTAGGGTTGGCAAGATGGCTCCTATCATCCAGCCTGATGATATGAGTTTGATTTCCAGGACCCACATGGTGGAAAGAAGAGAACCAACACACTCCTAAAAGTTGCCACCGATCTCACATGTGTGATGTGGCACACACATGCCCTGACACATACACATATCACTGACATACACACATGCATATGAATGTAAATGAAAAGAAAACCTCTAAATCACTTCACTGGGCATGGTGGCATACCTATAATCAAACACACAGAAAGCTGAAGCAGGAAGATCCAAAATCCCAGGTCAACCTGGACTACACAGTGAGAGGCTTTACAGATAAACAAGCAAAAGAAAAACTTGGGAACTAGTTATTTCCAGAACATATCAGGGCACAAATTGTGGATGAGGCAAGGTCCCAAGGAAGCAAATGATAATTCCAAGTCTTCCAGAGCTTCAAGTCTGAAGGTAATGTATCAAGTCCTACAGGGCAATGCTTCTTTCTTTACTCACCCTCCCAGGCACCTTTCTTTTCCCACTCCCACCCTCCAAGGAGTTCAAAGCCCCTCACTATTTCTGAGCGGTGGCTGCCCCGTTCTTGGGGTCCCACTATACTCTTACCACGTTTACTTTTTTAAGCTCCAGCACAGCATTTAGAGTGGCTCAAATCCACTGACTACTCCAACAGCCCTCTTGGAAAGGCATTTCAATGATTCCCTTGAACTTCCTTTCACTGGATGGTGTTTGAGAAGAACGCGGTCATCAGGGCAGACGCCTGGGCGGTGGTCAGCTATAATGTCAGCCCCTGGGGGGAGGCTAACTGTGAGCCTGAGGCCAGGGGAGTTAAAACAAGCAAGATTCTGTCTCAAAACAATTAAAAGGACAGATTATGATAACTAAAAACTATAGCAGAGGGGCCACTGCCTGCGGTGGAGGCTCAGTCACTAACTTTGAATGCCACACAGTTCCAGGCTGTCCAGCTTCCAAGGTTAAGCCACTCAGTGCTATAACATCTTAGATCTCAATATCTTCCTTGTTTTCTAACGCTCTGGAAAAAAAATCAATATTTATGATCAAGATGACTTTTTAATTCTCCAGTATTCCCAGGAGTGAGTATATTATAAATCATTTAGTGAAGTGTGTTCTCAGAGACTCTACCATTAGTCTTGCTTTTGCAGCCACCCCCTCTGCTGTGAGGCACACCCTTCTTCCTTGCCGGGAAAAGGAATGGCCAGAGAGAAGCCTCTTTTGCCTCAACTCAATCATCTCAATGTGGAGAGAAACCCCTCCTACAGGCACGATTCAGCTGATCAGGAAAAGAGCTCATCCAAGGTAATTTGCTACAAAAACAAGGCTTTTGGCATCTAACCCTCCAGTGCATCACAAACTTCCTGCTATTATCTAATAACCCCCCAGCCATCACCGTTTCCACGGTAACCGACAGAGAAATAGCAGCCTGCCAAGCGCCTTTTGTAGCTCCTTTTCTAGTTTGCTCTTCTGTATAGAATTAGTTAGATGGGGAAAGAACCAGGCTAATCTTTGCAAACAGGAACATGATGTAGTCTGGAAAGTACAACTGGGTTCTGGATAAGTAGTGCAGAAAAGCTTTCAGAAACCCACTCTGATAGGGTACAAAAGGTCTTTTGACGTGGATTTGCTAAGTTTTCCCTCATCTTTGGACAGGGCAGGCTGGTACTGGCCAGTTTCTGATTTAACCCACACCAAAGGAAGGGACAGGATGCAGAACAAGACAAACAAAGACTACTGTGCCCTTTGTACCTTACTGCCACTAGAGGAAAAATCAGAGTCAGACTCCACAGGCTGGGAGCAGAGGACAGTGAAGGAAGGATGGGCACCCTGTTCTTCCATGTTTAATCCTGAAGACATGGGCTCCACAAATCAGAGGGTGTGTAGGGACCAGAGATCTCCTTCCATGTCAGCAAGGGAGAAACTGTTTGAAATAGTGTGTAGAACATAGGGCAGCTTTCAGAAGATCAGTAGCCAGGCTGATCTAGGTACCAGACTGCAAAGCAAGCAGCTGTTACAGGGGTGGAAGAGTCTGAATTTGTTATGAAAAAACAATTCTCTTTCTGGGCACGGTGGCAAATGCAATTACAGCACTGGAAAGATAGAGGCAGGAGGATCAAAAGTTCAAGGCCATCTTTGTTAAGTGAGATCCTGTCTCAAACAAACAAACAAACATGCAAGAAGTCTTTCAAAGTAGCCCCCAAAGGCCTCTGTCTCAAAATTCCACAGATAGGTGAAACACATAAAATCTCTTGGCTTTTATTTGCTTCAGATGAGAAAGCAAATCAATGACAGCTCTCATCCGATAGGTCAAAGCTAAGAGGAGCGTAGAAAGCTCCCTCCTACAACCATCCTGTTGGCAGACAGGAAAATCACAACAGCAGTGACATTCAGAGACAGGTCCTAAGAGTACTGCAAGTCACACTCCACGTGCCACACAGGAGAGTGACTGATCCTGTTTAACTTCGGGCTGTGAGTCATGAGTCTTATTCTCTGAGCCACCACCTGAATTTAGACAGAAAAGTAGACAAAGATTTGAATAGCTGACTCCCTTGAATCCTTCAGGAAAAGGCCTATTTGCAATAAGATGTATGCCCTGAAAAATATTTCCATGGCTGTCAACTCAAAGTAAGGCTTCTGCATTTGGTTACTTTTATGGGCTCCAGAGTTTTGTAATCTGTTAATGAAGTCTGAGTGAGTCCTCCAAAGTTTAAACATGTGCTGTGTTTACTCAAGTGGAACTTCTAGGCTGTAATCACCAATGTGTGATTATAATCTCGAAAACAATAACACTCAGCTTCTCCATCTTAAACAAAAGTCAAAATTGAGAGTATGTACAAGAATTATGCCAAATTCAATCCCAGTTGAAATCAGGCCAGAAGTCAAAACTTACTAGAGCCAGTAACCTGGGGTACTGACTGTTTATGTTTCTTCCCAAACTCATTTCCGCAGCCAACTTTATTTCAAGACCTCAGATAAATTTTCTCACTTACGAGATGTATTATGTTCCATTAACTCAGCTGGCACAGCTGGAGTCCAGGGACACCGAGGGGACTTGATCTCTTCCATCACTCCAAGACCTATGCTTTCCCCAGGTTCCTGAGAACAGACTTCAGAAAGCCTAAGGAGGCAGCCTCAGTGTGGGCAGTCTCTCTTAAACAGAGATTTGTTGCACACGGCCACACCCAAAAACAACACTGTATGTGTTTGTTGTATTTGCCGACCAACCTACAACATAACAAATTACTACCAAGACGGAATTCTAGGCCACCATGTGCTGGGCTTTTGCTTGGTTTGTGGTGCTGATAGAACCGGGGCCTTGCTCATGTGCTCTGAGCTACAGCCCTAGGCCCCGAGACAGGTCTTTCTATGAGAGAATGAGGAGCCCTGTGCTGGGAGGGCGACAGTCAGGGTGTTTCTGGGCACCAAGGCACTGTTAATGTTTAGTAGTTGGGAGCCATATGTACACTGAAACTAACTACCCAGAAAGCATACTTTGGGGATTCTTAAGTTCCCACCTATACATAGGCCCCTAATTTTTTTCATAATTGGGTGGTGCTGAATGTATGTGGGCAAACTGAAACACTTGGCAACAAAGCAAGTAACTGTGAAGAACCAAACAGAGAGTGACACCAAAGCTTCCAGTAAGAGAGCGAGGGGAGCTGCATATCCCCTACAGCTACACCTGCAGCCCAGGACCCACCGGGAAAAGGGATGGGGCTCACCGTCTGCTTGAGAAGAGGGTCTGAAACACCATCAGGCACATAGAGCTCCCCCGCTATCTCTAATATCAGAGTCTTACACAGGCAAGAAGAACTTTTCATATGTGCCCCTGGGATTCAAGCGCGGGCCCGTGTATAGAAGTGTAACCATGTGTAAAAGACACCAACAAAGGCCAGATACTTGGTGCTCAACTCACACTCCCTAGTCCCCAAGAAGGCTGCTCCCTAGTTTTCGAGAAGACTGCTGGAGAATATATGGTCATGGTTCTTACCTTGGTGACTGAGAATGCTCTACCAACAACAAGCAAAGTTTAGGTGGAACCAAACTGAAGCAAAATTGATCAATGGAACTGATACCAACAATTGGAGTTTGATGTTATATGTGCCAAGTAACTCAGTATGCTATAAAACAGCACGCCTGGAAACCCAATGGCACTGCAGCCTGCATGTCCTGTTAACCGCATTCTTACAGAAGTATCTAATGCAGAGGAGACAGGAGCTCTGAGCAAGTCAGGAGGACTGAATTAGGTCATAATCAAAACACAGCCTGCTGGCCTTCCACACTGATGGGGCCTGATTTAATGATGCGAGCTGAATAGCCGGAACTCTGGAATCAGAATGACTTAGTGAGTTTCCTCTCTTGGAGTTTCTTCTAGTTTTCTTTCTTTGTTCTAAGGTTCCCTTTTGATTCAAAACATTAGGGCAGGACTTGAGGATCAGTAGTTCTGAATCTTTCTAATGACATGTAATCTACATGAGAACTAGGGTGAAAACTGAAATTAAAGTTAGTTTAGTCACTACTTTCCAGCCTCAATTTAGGCACACTACTGCCTGAGAATCTGGGTTGAGCTTCCTCTCGCTCAAGAAGTCACAGGCTCACACACCCTTTCAGAAGAAGACTAGAAGACAAAGAGGATTTGCATGATGCTCCCTCCCAGAACAGAGGTATGCCACACAGTCAATTCAGGGCCTCTTTCTGGAGTTTCTGGAGTCTCCCCAACTCCGAGTCACCCTTCTGTGACTCTTCACACACAGCATGAGAAACAGGTGCAATCCCTCAGATGCTTTGCATAGGACTGGGACTGTCCCTCCTTTCCAGCAGTGGCACTGGGCCCACAGGACCTGGTGAAGGGGACAATTCCTGCTGGATAAACAAATGCACGAGTCGGTACTTTGGAAGCCACACATTTGGAGGAGGCAATCAAATGAAAATGTTTCACCAATGTTACGTACTCCTACTCCTAATCCCAGAAAGGGCGGCTTTTAGGAGGTCAGGGAGGAAAACATGTGTTTAAGGCAGAGAATACTTACAGGTGGGGGTTTCTTCCTCATCTCAAAAGTCCGAGTGGCACCAAAACTAAGTGACGCAATGACCGGGCAGCTCCCCAGCGAGGGTTCGTCATCACTGTGCCAGTCCACACTGTCCTTCTCGTCCCGGTAAAGATTGCACAGCAAGGAGTTGAAGGTGTGGCCAGTGTTCTCCTCAATGCGGCTCTTCAGAGTGCACAGCACAGGATGCCACTGGCAGCAAGCCGAAGCAAGTGCAGGGACAGGCACACAAGGCACAGTAGGCAGGCATGGGAGAACAGAAAAAAAAGGCAAAATGAGCCAAGCTCTGAGCAGGGCAATGTAATAAACAGAAGGCAGAAGAGTAGAGTAGTCTCCTCCCTCCGTCTCTATGCTGAAGCAAGTAAACCTCCTCCACTGGAGTAGGAAAGCACTAAATCTGAAGGCTGGAGCCTGTCCACCCTCTCGTCTCTCTCGCATCCTCACAAAGTGGCCAACGCCAACACGCTCAGGGTGGCTCTGGAAAGGCAGTGCCGTGCTAAGTGGAGCAGTGAAGTGACAGCCAGTGAGTCCACACACTCAGGCTCAAGTGAAGAACAGGAGCGCTCTCAACTGGGTGCCTTCCATCCATCCTATTCCTATTTTATCTCAACAATAGATTTGCTTTCTTGAAAAATAATTACTATTAGAGTAGCTAGCTTCCTAAAAAACAGAACCCAAATCTTTGGCATGGTGGTGTGAGCCAGTAATCTTAGCATTCGGGAGGCTGAGGCAAGTTTGAGGCCATCCTGGTCTAGGCTATACCAACAATCATAAGCGGTCCTTTTCTTTTCTCTAGAATGGGACTCAGAGCACACTCTTAGAACTGTAAAGTTACAGACTTAACCATACTGTGATGTAGTTTGCAGTGTGGCCACGTACACAGGAAGTTACTGTGACATCAGTCACAGGCTGTGTGCACTGGCTCCACGAGAGCTCTGTGTCTTACTAAATCTCAAGAGCCCAGCACACACTTTAGGACAGTGGCTTTCAACCTTTACACTACCAAAATGATTGATGTCCTCACTTTACTGTTGTTGATGGAGCCAGGAGCTCACTATGTAGCTCTGGTTGGCCTGGAACTTGCTATGTAGATCAGGCTGATCTTGAACTCACAGAGATCTGCCTGCCTCTTCCTCCCAAGTGCTGAGATTAAAGGTGTGCACCACCACACCCAGTCTGAGCCTTCATTCTTTTAGGTTATAATTATTGATATTTACTATATTAAAATTAAAGCTGAACTGAGAGGGGTGATACATGCTATAAAGCCAGGGAGGCTGAGGCAAGAGGATAGAGTTCAAAACTAGCCTGGGCCATACAGCAAGACCCTGTGTCCAGATAAATATACCATTGGCAATTCATTCAAAATGCAACAGCAAATCTGCATAACTGCGTATGGAAAATATAATTTCAATATAAAACTGTGGTGAGAGCGGCTCTGCTTTGCACACGGTCTACACGGGAGGCAGCCGGCTCCTCTGCTTCTGCACTTACTCTGCTAACATTAGCGCACAGCCCTGTCAGAGCAGCTCGCTTTGTGACTGCATCCAAAGCTCAACCGTGGAGGATCCCTTGAGGTAGCCCCACACGGGATCTGACGCTATCTCAAACTTTTCTTGTTTTTCCAGTGGTTTACATCAAAATCTGAAGGGATCTTTACCCTTGCATGGTTTTTGTCACCTGGGAAACAGCAGTCACTGAGTCACACAGACCTGCTAAACCTTCGCGCATGTCACCACCCAGTCACGACACTGTAAATACTGTCACTGAGTTCACCAAACAAGTCTAGGTCATGGAAAAATCCAGGTTCACAGCGATGGACGCTTAGTTTCCCCAGAGTCTGGTTCCCGCTTGGAAATTCAACTTTTATCATTGACAACAAACCCTGGCCACTGTTTTCACTAAAGTGAAACTAATTTCATTTACTGGTGAGGAAATATCAGTCAGATTCTCAGATCTGACAAAGAGGTCTGTTGGCCACCTGTTTTATATAAAAGCCGTCTATGGGGAGAACAGCTTACAACTCAATCACACTCAGTTTCTAGGAGATACGCCTTATGTATTCTTTCAGTTTTATCAAATGAACTACTAAGATGTACTTGAAATTAGTTTGTTTTTTTTTTTCGTCTGTCTGTTTTTTTAAGACAGGGTCTCTCTACATAGCCCTGGCTATCTTGAAACTCTCTCTTTGTAGAACAGGCAGGCAGATCTCGAGGTAAAAGCACTCACTACTCAGGCCTGCAATAGTATTTTTATTTTTAATTGGAAAAAAATTTAGATTTATTTTCACCTTGTATGTATGTGTTTTTATTTTATGAATGTGTTTTTGCTGGCATGAATGTATTTGTACTATCTGTGTGCCTGGTGCTCAGAGGTCAGAAGAGGGCATCAGATCTCTTAGAACCACAGTTACAGACGGTTGTGAGCAGCCACGAGCATAGGGAACTAAGTCCAAGTCCTCTACCACGAGCAACAAATGCTCTTAACCTCTGAGCTATCTCTACAGTGCCTTATCTTTAACTGTTGAGATGACATTCTTTTATTGTGTGTGAACATGTGCCCACGTGTGCACAGCAACCAGTTCTCCACTTCCTCCATGTGGGTTCATGGGATTGAACTCAGGTCACCAAGCTTGGGGGGAGGGGCGGTCAGTGCCTTTGTCCACTGAGCCATGTTATGGGTGCTAAACTGAGCATTTTGAAAATCCTGGGTAGGAATGTGCTGCAGTGGGGGCACAGCGGTCACTGGCAGTTTGTGGGAGGTGCCCCCCCATTCACCATTTGCATTTCTATAGCATCAGAGCAAATGCTACAGTTACAAACACACACTCTTCGTCCTGCTGTGAAAACAGTGCAGCACCTGCGAAAGCTTCCTGGACCCATGGAATGTGCTGCAGGAAGCTTCCGGAAGAGCCTGCAGTGACAGGATGGGCACTCAGAGGACAGTGCAGTCCTGGTCTGCCCCATCCCCGCCACAGAAGCACTGCAGCACAGCAGTGTGAAGCCCGCATGAAAGCCAGGCCTCTCTGTGCTTATCACATCACATCTACTAAGCAGAGGATTTGGAGAAGAAACAGAACTCAGGTCAACAGAGCAAAACAAGAAGGTTATTAAGTTGGCCCTTGTTCAAGAGAGCAAATTCTAAAGTGAAATCCCAGCTACGGCACAGGCAAGCTGTGCTTCCTGCCCACCTCCCAGCTAGAATCTACCTTCACAGAGAAAGAGAAAAAGCAGATGCCTGAATTACACATCTAACAAGAAAACAAGAATGGAAAGAAGATGGCTCTAGAATGTGACTGTGAATCTCATTAGCACTTGCCTGACTCGCTTGGGACTCAATACTGTGACAACATCAAGTTTGCATTATGTTTCTAAGTGGTATATGGTTTTTTCTTGGCTATTTTTGGTAGTGAAGTATAGAGAAAGGGAGACATGGGATGGGTAATGGAGGACTAATTTAGACTCTAACCAACTCTCTAAATAGAGATCCTTTAGAACTGAATGTCTAAATTAAAATTAAGCGTCATCTTGCTGCTCAGTAAAGGCATTGTATCCTCAGGAGACATCTGAAGGACAGTGGAGAACGCAGCAGTTTCTAGAGTGGCTCAGTGACACAAAGGTGGGCCTGGGTCTCCAGAAAGGTCATGTCGGTGGGACTTGCAGCTGATTAAGTTTTAATTTACTTTATACATCAGGCCCAATATCATTCAAAGATAAACAAGTTTCAAGACTTACATCTAAAGCTGGGCATTGTGGTCATGCCTCTAACACTATGGAGGCTAGAATATCAGGATTTTGAGTTTGAACATCTTTAGCTAGAGAAATTTGAAGTCAGCCTATCTATCTAATGAGGCCTTGTCTCAAAATAAATGTATATATACTAAATACATTAGCAATAAACATACAAAATTCCATGATAGGATTATAATTTGAGACTCTTTTGTGTGCATGTGTTTGCACATGTATATGCTTAGAGACCAGAAGATAACGTCTAGTTGCATCCCGCAGGTGCAGTCCGGCTCTTTCTTATTTTGTCTGATGCAGGATCTTTCACTTGCCTGGAATTCACCAAGTAGGCTAGACTAAGTGGCCAGTGAACTTCTCAGCACTGGGATTCCAAACAGGGATTACTGTGTTCTTCCACCTGAGACTGGAAAGTGGGTCTCAACTCGGGTCCTCAGGGCTGTGCAGCAAGCACTTACTGGCTGAGCAATCTTCCTAGCTCTGTTCTGGCAATCTTAATGTCCAACAAGAGGCTTGCTTGAATAAATTAATGTAGTCAAAGACTATGAAATATTATACAGGCATTAAATCCATATAGAATATTTAAGACTTGTTAATGATATATAGTTAAGAGAAACAGATAATTTTTCATTTTTATTCATTTAAGGGGCTTTGGTTTGGTTTGGTTGGTTTATGTTTTGTGGTGCTAGGAACAAAACCCAGGGTCTTGTGCTGTTCAACCAAGCCACTTTTGTTTCTCCAGAGAAGGGTTTATTTCAAACCCAGAAGCCCTCTTACATCTTCCTAAGTGCTGAGACTACAATTTCAATAAGGGTGAGATGACAATTTCAATAAGGGTCAAAAAAGATAGTCAGTGAAAAAAATTCTTTTGAAAAATTGTTTTAAAAAAATGACTCTAAAGTAAAAGACAATATCCAGGAAGGACCGTGTGGCTTCTGTGTACTCTAAAAATGGTGGTTATTACGCCTAGGAACTGCCCCCAACAGACATACAGCAATGTTGACCAAAAAGAAAGCTGACTGAAAGACAAGCTGGAACACAATGAAGAAGGGCTTCCCCACAGCCTGTTTAGCTCCCAGCTTTGCCACTGTGGTCATGGACAAGCAGGTGACGAAGTGGGGCAGCTTCTGTTGCCCAGGTCTCCAAGTCTACTCAGAGAGAGGAGTTTCCCACCTTCTGCAGTCACAGCCTGCAGCCTGCCCCAGGGAAGAGCCCCCATGGCAGTTTCCCACCTTCTGCAGTCACAGCCTGCAGCCTGCTCCAGGGAAGAGCCCCATGGCAGTTTCCCACCTTCTGCAGTCACAGCCTGCAGCCTGCTCCAGGGAAGAGCCCCATGGCAGCAGCCACCGCCTCTGCGCAGCCACACTGTGCTCACGTGTACCGGGGACGTCAGCACACAGGACTTTTGAGCTTACAAGTTGCTAGGGCTCTAAAACATGTCACACTTCTGTGTGTCCAAATGAATAAGCAAAACTCCACTTCTTCAAAGTCTCTTTCAGTAAAGCTGAACATTTTTGCCGAAGGCAAGAGTCCAAGAACTGAACTGGGAGCGCTTTCTTGGGCCTCGACTCTAGCCTTTGACAAGCTTATTTATAGACCAAAATATCTTTGTCTACTGACATGGATTTTTTTTTTTTATGAGATAGGGCTTTAGTGTGTTGTTAAGGCTGGCCTTGAACTTATGATCACTCTGCCTTAGCTTCCTGAGTTGTAGGACTGCAGGCATGTTAGTACCATGACTGCCTAGCTATCATGGAAAGCTTCAAAAACAAAAGGAGCACTAGAAACAAGGCCAAACAGCAGTAAGCTGGAAGTCTGGAAACTGTACCCACAGAATATAAATATAAATTTAACAAACCCCAGATTTTTTTTCACAAGTAACAACAGAGCTGAGAAATGGAAAGGTGCCCTACCCTCACTGGCCAGCTGTAGGGATGTGCTGCACAGCAAAACACGGCAGTGTTCACACAGGAGGGGCGGGAGAGGCAGCTCATCCCCGACCCTGCACTCAGTCCCAATTCCTCCCGTCCTCTGAGCTCACTTACAACCAGGAGCGCAGAGGACGAGAAGCGGGCGGTTTCTGAGCCAGAGCACTTTCTGAAGCAGGAGCTGTCATATGCTTCTCTGAGCGATGACTCTACTACTCAACACTTAGACCAGAAAACCACACCAGTGACATCATTTCAACATACGTGAGGATTTGGCTCCATAGTGATTCTTGAGTAAGTGTAAGGAAGCTCTCCATACCATGCTGTAAGTCTTGGTTGCGGATAAGTTATATCTAAGAAAGAAAATACAGGGCTCTTGAGATGGATGCCGTGGTAAGGTGTGCCCACACTGGAGGAGAAGTGTGAGGAACACAAGGAAGAGGAAGACTGACCCAGTCCCTTCCTCAGGATATGGGAGGTGGCTAGCGGACGCTGGAAGGGCTACACAGGAAAGACATGCTGGCAGGGACAGCCTGGGCAACAGCTCTGGGGAGGGAAAGTGTATGATCTGTTTGTTTCAGTCACAGAAAAAAAAAATCTCAAAAAGCAGAATATGGAGCCTGAGCCATGTGAAATGGATTTGTAGTAATAATCCGCTTGAAAAGCAAGAGAACCTAGTCATCTATATATGTCACGGCAACACTGTACATGTCCTTCTGATCTAAAACAGTGGAAGCAACTGTAACACAACCTGCTTTTGTCACACGTGGATGCTATCTAAACTGTTTTAGAGAAGTCAGGGGCTACCATCTCTCCCCAACAGACATCGGTCACAACAACAAGATTAACACAGGACTGAGGACATGCAGCTCAGTAGTAGAACTTTCTAAACCTCTAAGACTGCGTAAAGCCTTGCATTTGAACCCAGAATTGCTAAAAAAAAGGAGTTGGGGGAGCCAGTGTTCATTAAAGGACACACACACACACACACACACGTAGGCATTCTGTTAAGCAAGTATCATGCATCATTTTATTTAATTAACATGAATCTTATAATTTATGTACTATTAGATAAATTTTAAAGATAAGAAAACCTAGAATTACAGAGCCTCTGAACTGTAATTTGCTCAAAATTAACAATTACTTGGAAAGCTAAAGCAAGCACCCAAAGCCACACTGTGAAAACTCCTAGAGTAAGGAAGGCTTCCTTAAAAAGGCTCCTATTCTGACACCTGTGTTTAAAAAAAAAAAAAAATGAAGCCAGTTCACATGCACTTTGTCTCTTTCTTCACAAGCAATTCAAACTGGCTCCAAGTCCTAGGGAAGGAGCTTATGTCAGAGCACAGACGCCTCCTAGTGGCCATGTGAGGTAGCACAGGCATTGCAGGAGCAGGGAGAGCAACAGTAAGGGGCAGATCAGAGTAAGGTAATCAATGGTGCTGCATCTTCACAAGCTCAGGAGAGGGGACATTGAAACTGAAGGAGACTGGCTGACTCCAGTGAAAGGAATGAGAAAACACAAAGTCAGTAAGTAGGACTTCAGTAAAATGTGTGCCAAATGGATTAGCAAAAAGAAAGCTCTGGAAACTTCTATAAAGAAGGAACAAGCACCATCAGAATAGAGAAGCAGTTAAAGCGAAAGGGAGGGCATGTCAGGCTTTCTTGGCTCTCTGAGCTCTTGCCTCTCTCTTGTCCACTCTCCCTGACCTCTGGGTCTCTGCTGGGCATGACTTCTGCCCGGCACACTAATTCCTGTCTGTCCCTTAGGGAGTCTTGGCTTTTATCCTGTTTGAGACCAGCTATGTTAAGCCGATGCGGGGAACTGCAAACATTTGAACGGGGACTGTGCAGCAGCAGCTGTGCCCAGAGGCCTGCTTACCCTCTTTGATGCCCATCCTCTGTTTCCAGGGGACATCCTGACAAAGGCGCTCCAGTATCCAGTCAGCTTCCTTCAAGTCCACGAAGCCAGGATATAAACACACCCTTAATGCAGAGAGAGCGGTCATTAGCGGAACTACACAGAAAAGGCGGACTGAATACTGGCAGAGTTGACTAGACTTTCACTTTAAAGGGCAGATGGAGCTATTTTCCTTCCATATGATCTTCACATAAAATAACACACTCCATTTATGGCACCACTGAAGACACACGGCCGTAAGAGGCACACGAGGCTTTCTAGAGTTCTGCTTCAAACAGTGTTCAAGATACCTTTCTGCCCCGGAGAGAGGAGACAGAGAGTACTAGCATGGCTCTGTTTGGAAACATTGGACAGGCACTTAATGTCCCTCAGTTTCCAAAAGTGTAACCTAAAGATGACATCCATTTCATAAGGTCACTATGAAGAGGAACTAGTAAAACGTAGAGGTCAAAAACTATTTTTTAAAACTATATCCATTAGAAGACAGAGACTACCATGGCTATCAAAACAAACATACCCAAATGAGGTTTCCTTTTACTAAATACATTCTCATCCTGTTACAGATTCAGCTGAAAAAGTCATTTTGTATCTCTTCCCTAAGAAAAGCCTAGAAGTGCACTCTCCTGCAGTCTTGACAGCAGCAAGCCCTCAGAAGGTGCATGTGAGTTAGAAGACCCAGAGACCATCTAAAACTACCTAGTTAACACAAGACCTGGCTGACCAGGACAACACAGCTGGTCTCGCATCCTGGCTGGGAAAGTCTTGCTTCATAGGGCAGTGTCTCGGATAGATGGCTGGTTTGCTTTGTTGTTACTGTTTTTGTTTCTTGTCAACCAGACACAATCAAGGGCCATTCGGGAAGAAAGAATCCCAACTGAGGACTTGCTTCCGTCAGACTGGCCAATAGGTGAGTCTTGACTGACGATTGGGGTGGGAAGGCCCAGCTTACTGTGGGCAATACCATCCCTGGTCAGATGGTCCTGGGGTGGCTAAGACAACAGATTAACCCAGGAAGAGCAAGTCAGTAAGCAGCATTTCTCCATGGCCTCTGCTTCTGTTCCTGCCCGACTTCTGTGACCCGGGAGTTGAAAGGTGGAGCCATCCCTTTCCTTCCCACATTGCACTCAGGAATCGTATTTATCACAGCAATAAAAAACAAAGATTGGGAGACTCCAAAAGGGGTTTAAACAGTAGCCACACCAGCCAGTTTTACAGGGTGCTCTATATCCAGAAGAGGATCCTGTTAAGCAACTTTCATTTGTCATTTCTGATGTAATTGTTAATCTCATTGGTTTATGGTGATAGTTAATATACTGTGCATTAAAATATTTTTAAATAGTGACTACATGTAACATATGTATAACTTTACCTTCTTATATATATTTAATATATATTTAACTTTACCTTCAATTCACCTTAATGTGGCAATGTAACACTATATAATGAATATATACATAGTTCATGAAGTGCAGCAATAAATAATAAAGCACTCACTAAAGACTGGAGCCAGCTCTGGCACTAAGCTACTGTGAGTGGCGAGGGTGGAGGAAAAGGACTGTCTCTCTGGGCTTGGCTTCCTCGTGAGACTGTGGTCACAACAGTTGCTCTAACAGTCAGAAGCTGTGAAAATGTTCTGATGCTAGAAAGAGTTTGTAAAAAGGAAGTATTACCCGAGTCTTGTTCCTTAATAAGGGGAGGACAATTTCAAGAGCCTATAACTCAGTGACAGCTGCAGTCACCACCAATGAGGAGTCACCTACCTCGACACACCTGTGGGTGACAGGCTGATTTCATGCACTCCCTCCCTGCTAAAGAAGCAGAGGAAAAGCACGTGTCAGTGTGAGGCAATGGAATCCACCCTGTTTGTGCCCTCCCACAGCCCTGACTCGTTAGGATTGGTTACCTTTAGAGAACACTAGGAGGGGGGCATAATCTCCACCCTCCTCCTCAACTGCTAGACAAGGGGCAAAACGGTGGCACATCATTAATGGTACTGGGAACAGAACCCCGATGGGATCAGGCCATGGGGACAAAAGCGGGAGATAATAACCTCTGACTCTACCCCTCTAGGTTTCACGCATGATTTAGGCTGATAGGATCCAAGAACCAATGGAGAGTTTAGAATGAGGACTACAGCCCAGGGGGCAAGTGCACACACCTCAACACCTAGAGCATCTGTTACTTTCAAGGACAAATGTCTAGTGAGTTCTTCCTCTGGGTAGAACTCCTTCAGTGTCCCCATCACTGCATTCATGGTCCTTGAGACCTAGACCTCTCTTCTGACGACTCCCACAGAGCCACCATCCTCAGCAGCAACCGCTTGCATTCCTTTACTACAGCACTATAGGAGTTTCCAGCCCATGTTTCTGTACGCAGGAATACTTCCCTACCGGCCAGCAGCCCCTATCCAACTCACCTCCCAGTCTGGTGCAAGGAAAGCTTCTCACTTCCCCTACAAAAATCTCACTGCACCTCACCTCTAAAACTTCCCTGACCATTAATTTGTGCAGTAACATGACCCATCTCACCCTGTGCCAGTATTAGATCTTATGTACAAAATTACAACTTGTTTAAATGTCTATTCTATTTGTTAGATGTGGGTCTTTTAAGGGGCAAAGAGTGGCTTATTCTCACACCTTACACACAGCGGATGGGTGATAAAAGCTTGCTGAATGCTGGGCAGAGGTGGCACATGCCTTTAAGTATTTGGGATGCAGAGGCAGACAGACACATCTCTGTAAGTTCAAGCCCAGCCTGGTGGGCAGAGCAAATCCCAGGACAGGATCCAAAGTTACAGAGAAACCCTGTCTCAAAAAATAAAAACCAAACCAAACAAACAAACAAAACTTGCTGAATTTAATCCAGTGTGGAAAGGTGTGAAACACAGACATACAGGTGCAAGTTTCATGGCAGAAAAGCAATAGAGCACACAGATCATTTACTACTTTAAAGGTTTTCCTATCACCTCTCTCAGGGGCCAGTGGTTCCTGACCTCTGCACTAGGCTCCTGGGCAGCTGACTGAGCACAGCTAGCATTTATTTCTCAAGGACCACATTCTACTATGGAAGTTGTCTAAATAGATTCCGAGGATATAAATACTGTGCTTTAATGAGATATACAGAACTGTATCTAGAAACTCTCTCACTCCAAACATGGAGCACATTTCTGGGAACTGGCAAACAAAGCCTAGGCGAGTTAACTTTGGACACAGCAAGGCTGAGCCCCGAACACCTAGGGAGAGATGCTGTGACATTTCCCTCAACTTTCAAACTTAACGACTGCATCCCTCCCTTTTAATCCCAACTGTAATGGTTTCGTGGCTTTGTTCTCTCTACCACCAAAGGAGGTGATACTGCATAGGTACCGTTCAAACAGTCAAAGACTAGTAGACCTAAGCCGGATTTAAGTGACTTTACTACTAGTCCTTAACATACAAAGAAGAAAATCAAATTCTAGAGAGATGGAAAGAACTCAGGACTAGTTATATAGCTAACTAGTTGCAAAGATGTGTCTAGATAATTACTGAAATTATGTTGATATTCGTGTGAGTTTCAAATTCTTGTAAAACCAGTCTACAAATATCTTTATAGCATAATAGACTGCTCATAGGCAAGAACATCCATCTAATGCTAATTGCTAACATAAAAGTATAGCTCATACTGATAGTTTATTTACATCAGGTGGAAAGTGAGAGGCAGGAGAAAAGAAGCCAATATATCTCACACCTGCTTTGGAAAACATTCCAGACACAAATGAATATAAGAGGAACATTTAACATTGATTAAATTGCTCAGCACCAAGCCCATGGTTTTAGTACATGGGATGCAGGGTCATCTAGTTCACAGCAGTTTTCATAAGGACTGCTAGCAAAAGGGCACTCAGGGCTTCCCAGCAAGCCAGGCTACAGTGACTCAGGACAATGTCTTTTCTGTACCCAGTCTACTCTTCCAGAAACCAATGAAACGGGGCCAGGAAATCAACCCCAGAGTTAGAATTGAATGTGCAGAGATCTTGCTGTGTTTTCTATACCATCGGTAAACCCAGGAAGTCTCCTCAAAAGATCAAGTTCAACGACTGAGGTAGACTATTCCTTCCAGCCATGTTCTTTTTAAAGGGAAAGTCATAGAGGGAAAGACCCTGGCTATGCACTTCACTGTGGGCAATGCTTACTTACTCAATCACTCTGGGTTCTGGGACTGTACGCACAACCTGCAAGGAAACAGGCAGATCTGAACTCGGGGATGGTTCCCAAGGGTCAAGAATAGCACATACCTCTCATTTCTAGCCAAAACAAGGCAGGTTTACACCCATCCTTTTTCCATCCCACCACCACTACCCCAACAAAGCATTGTTCCTGTAGTTCCTAGAACTATGTCACACTGGCCAGATGACCGAAAATGTGATACAATTAGAACTAGTCAACTTTCCCGTTAGCCAGACACTCTGCAGAAACCTTTTATTAATAAAAAAAAGACTTTTTTTTAAAGTAGAAGATACATTCTAAGAGGAGTTTTGATAATTATTATATCAGCAGTTCTCAATCTGTGAGCCATGACCTCTTTGGGAGCTGAATGACCCTTTCACAGGGGTCGCCTAAGATCATTGGAAAACACAGATATTTACATTACAATTCCTAACAGCAGCACAGTTATGAAGTAGCAATGAAATAAGAGTATGGTTGAGGCCACCACAACATGATGATTGTATTAAAGGGCTGCAGCATCAGGAAGGTTGAGAACCGCCCATCTATATGTTTGTTACTATACCAAGATCCCTAACTTTTAAACTGTATTTTTTCATTTTATTATTCTTTTAAGTGAAGGGGCTGAGGAGATGGCTACAAAAGCATGAGAGACTAAACTCAAATTCTCCACACCATGTAAATGCTGAGTGGGTGCAGAGGCTTATCTGCAATGCAGAGCTCGGGAGGTGGAGACAGGGAACTCCCAGGGCAGGCCCGCTCATTAGAACAGTCTGTATTCAGCTGAGACCCTGACTGGATATAATGTGGGGAGCAACTGAGGACAATACCTGATGTCAACCTCTGGCCTCTGCACACACGTCTATAGGCACATACACATGTGTACCCATACATATAAACATGCATTTGCATAACACACACATGAAAATAAAAAAAGAACTGGGAGTTACTTCAAGAGAGAGCACTTCCCTAGCATACATAAGACTCTGGGCCCGCCCTGCAACGCCTTTGTCCCCCCAAAACTGAGTCATCTATGTTTTTTACATTTATTTCCTATGGGGCTGGGGGCTAAAAAAATCAGGCATTTTGGTATAATCACTGAAATTTCAGAAGGATTTTCTGTAACAATTCTGAAGAGAACATCATTATAGAACTGTTAAAACTTAGCTAGATAATGCAAGCTCTTGTCACAGTATACCATGAAGCGGTAGCCATGGTACAGCTTCCCTGCCTCTCCCCCCATCAAAAAAGACAGAGGGTTTGGAGGGAAACATGGCCATGCAATGAGGACAGAATACAAAGAATCTTCAGGCAGATAAGAAAACCAAAATAGTTCACATTTCATTATTATTAGACTCCTTTTGTTCTGCTACTCTTAAGTACACCCATTCAGCCACCGCTGCGGCACTGGCTCCAGAAACCCAGCTTTTGTAAGCACATCTCTGTTACCACTGAAGGAGAAACAGCAGTTTACCAGCTGAGGCTCTTGGAACACAAACTCTCTGTCAGGCAGCTGCTTCCTCCGCCAGGCCTGCCCCGGTGTCTGGGGAAGATGGCTCCTACCAGTAGTAGCTGAAACAAGAGAGAAGGGCCTCAAACAAGAGCCGATAAACCTCCCTGAAGATGACTTATGACCCCAAAATGTAATTGGCAAGGCAACAACCAGGCTCCACCCACGCTGAAGGTACTGACTAAACAGGAGGAGCCAAGTTAATGCCCTTAGCTCACCATCGACCAGATCAGACAAATGCCAGGCATTTCTAAAGAAAACTGTGAACAACCAGAGTGGGCGTTCATTACAGAGCAAAGGGTAAAAACAGGACGATGGCGGCTGTCCACACCCACACAGTCCCTGCAGGTTCTTGCCTGGCGGAGCAGCCCAGGCTCCCTGTACTCGGGCTCGCCGTCTTTTGTCATCCATACTGAACACAAAGCTTTCTGTTCTGAGATTTCAGAAGATTTCATTCCTGAGTCAAACCATGGGATGGTTACCTGTGTTCAAAAAGAAATGAGTGCTTTGTTAAAGACTGTGAGAGCCTGGCCTCCTAATGAGTAATTAAAGCCCTTTTGGTCAGAAGAGACAGCACAACAGCAGATAGAGCGCCTACATAAATCAACTGTCAGAAGCTGATTCACTTGGACTGCTGGCTATCACAGCACTTTCTCAGTAGGCAGTCAGTCTATCACACATAGACTGTGCTATTCATATTAGTCTCAAGAGCAGAACACGCCCCTTAACACGAATATTGAAAAACAGGCCAAGTCAGGTGTGGCGGTGCTTGCTTTTAGTCCCAACTCTCAGGAGCCAGAGGCAGGAGATCTATGTGAATTCAAAGGCCAGCCTGCTCTACAGAGTTCCAGGACAGTTAGGGCTACCCAGAGAAACCCTGCTTCAAAAAGCGGGAAAAAAGAAAACGTCAAGACCCAGCTTCCTCATGCATTACTGCTTACACTGGTTGTATGAGCGTCCCCAGAAGTTTTAAAAGTAGACATGACAGAGGAACCAGAAGGACTTTGGCCAAGTGTAAGAGAAGCACAAACAGGCAAATCCTACATGACCTCACACATAAAGACTGAAGAAAGCTGAGGCCCTAGGAGTAGAATGTGATTCCTTGTGACTAGGGAAGGGGGCTAAATGGGAAAAAGGACACTGTGGATCCAAAGTACAAAGATTCATTTGGACAAGGTGAGTTTTACTGATCTACTGCATGAATAATAACCATAAACACCAAATCCTGGGTATTTCATAGTTACAAAGAGTAGATTTTAAATATTTCTGTCACAAAATGGCATGTGAAGTAATAAATGTATTCATTTTGTGCTCTTTCTATATCACAAGCATGTATCAAAACGTCACAGTATCCCATAAATACATACAAGAATTTGTCCACTAAAATTAAATTTAAATTAAAATCTAAAATATTCATATCCCACTTTCAAAACTATGATTTAGGAAAGATTTCATTTCTATGCTTACAAGAAACAGAGAAAGGTAAGATGCTAATATATATGGGGAGCAGAGGTTTAGTGACTTACAAAGTCACTCAGAGAAATCAATACCGACTAAAAGTTCAGCTTTTATCAAGGCTCAGCCTTAAGCTAATCAAATCCCGTACATTTTCGCCCACTAATTATACCCTGTGGCAAATACAGAATACAGGAGGGTCAGGACACATGTTCTGAATTTATGAGCCACTTCTTTATGGGTCTAGGAAAGCTTCAAGTTCCCAAAGAGAACACAGTTATATTAACGCTCAGCCTACAGATCCCCAAGCCCCATCTCCTAGACCTTCTGATCCACAAGAGTAGATCTGGGTTCGGGGCTCCATGCTTATAAATCTCCTTAGGTGATAAGAAGTATGGTTTACCAGCACACTCCTGTAATCTCAGCATCCAGGAAGCCTGAGTTAAATACTGAGAGCCTGTCTCATCAACAACAACCTATATCAGGTAGAGACACGAAGAGCCTGTCAGCTGCCCCAAGGCGTTAATGAAACGATCAAATCCAACTCTCCAGCAGAGCGAGATGTGCGAAGGAAGCCCTCATCTCTGAGGTCTTAAAGGCATAAGACGAGGGTTAGCGGGGGTCCCCAAAGGCCTCTGACCAGAGCACCTTGCTGCTCATTCACACAGGAGCGATGTCATTCGTCTAGGGCAACTGCTGAAAATCAAAATTCTCAGAGCCGTCTGAGACTTACTCAGTCTGTGGAGTCCCTGCCACCCTGGCACCCAAAGCTTGAAACCCGTAAGAAGAACAAGGGCTCTGGCGGTAGCGGGAACTTGCTTTGAATGCAGATCTGTCCCACCTGCAAACACCGCGCCAATTGACGTTACCGTCTGAGCCCCAGCCACTCCTTCACAAGCAAGAGCTGAAGCCAGCACCGCCCTCGGGGTTGGGGTAAAGAACAGCGGGGAACAGCCTGCTGATGTGACGGGGAAGCTGGGCTCCTTTCCCTAATTCAGACCGACTCCCTTCCAGCCGGTGGCCTACGAGCAGTCCTCACACGCGCCGCAAGCCAGGGCTGGGCGCGCGGGACCGAGCCGGCTGAGCTCGCGGAAACTTCCCAGCTTTCCCGACGCTGGGGAACCTTCAGCGTGAGGTACCAGCTCCTGTAACGCCCAACCACAGGCCGCGCTGTCACCTACTTCCTCTTACGTTAAACATTGCCGCCGCTTCCGGTGTGTACCCCGGAGTCCGGGTCACCCCGTATTCCTGGTGCCTAGAGGGCCGGGTGGAGATGCTGAAGGGAACCAGATTAGAATTGTGGACAGGCGCGGGGGTTTAAGACGGCCAATGTGAGGAGGAGGTAGAAATGAAAATGAGTCTCCAAGGCCTATATCCCCAAGACGGAAGCTCCCGAAACTAGTGCTGGCATCTTTGGTTTGTTGTGGAAAGAGCAACCATAGTATTCCGGAACTTGGTGGACGGACCCGGGAGTTGGAAGGACTCGGATCATAGTGTGTTCAGCCATAGAATTCCCAAGTGCTCCATTTCCTTTTTAAATGATCATAGTTCCTGTTAGTGGGATTAAATAAGATCAAAATATCTAGAACACTATATAAATTTAATTATTCAAGATGGCTCAACGTGTCTCCTCACGCATCCGACCTCTTGAGAAGCATCTTTAAAGTTAAGCCCTTGTATCTTACAACGTAACAGTACTAATTGTAGCACTGAATTAAATATTTTCTGAAAGGTATTCTCTAAAATTTAGCCAAGCATGATCATTGCCACAATCTTTGAAATAAGCCTGATACCTTAAGAGTAGCAATAATGACCTTTTAAGGAAACCCTCGTCTGACTAAGAGAATAGAATCTCGGTCCTGGGGAGAACTAGCCTTGCTATTGGTTTGTGTCAATTACCTGGCCAAAGGACTGCCCCTAGGAAGGAAGGCTTGCTGTAAGCAACACTAAAGAGATAAGCGACTTTAATAAAGTCCTTTAATGAGATACTGTGCTTCACCCCTCTGAATTCCCACCCTCTACCACAGTCTCTTACAGAACATGGGCATAAACAAACATAGCTTTCTTTTTTCTTGCTCTTTCTGCTCTAAGCATGCTTCCTGTCACACTTCAGGCTTCCCCCAAAATTATGTGCATCTTCAATGCTTCTCTTTTGCCATGGTCTCCCCTCCCCCTTCTCCATTATCTTCCTCTGAGCCCTGCTGGATTTACAACTCACCTGCCCTCGGGTGTTTTTTTCTTTTTTTTTTTTTTTGGTTTTCGAGACAGGGTTTCTCTGTAGCTTTGGAGCCTGTCCTGGAACTAGCTCTTATAGCCCAGGCTGGCCTCGAACTCACAGAGAACCGCCTGCCTCTGCTTCCCGAGTGCTGGGATTAAAGGCTAAAGGCGTGGCTCAGGTGTTTTTCTTTTAAACAAATAAATTGTCCTTGAACTTCTTTTTGAGTCCATTCTTAAATTCTTTTCCTAATGAGACTAAAACACCAGGAGGCAACCGCAATTCCCCGGTATTGATACTAAATAGTGCTTGGCTGTAGCAAGCTCAATGTTCCTGAAACAATGTATTGATATTGCTGCCACTTTCAAGTACAATTTTCAGTGCATCTATTTTTTTGTTATACTCTGTGACATTGAGAGAAAAATGATTTATCCCAGAACTGAAAAGAGAGGCAGCTGGATTGTAATTTTTACTGTTTTTTTCTCCATCACCTAGTAATCATTTGATGCCTGCCTCTGGCTCAGGAACGCTTGATACATCTCCTAAAGGGTGTTATTTCTTTCTTTTTGATGATTATAGTTTTTGAACTGCAATAGAGATTCCTGGAATGAAGTGCTTCTGAAAATACTGATTAGCACCTAGTCAGCCTCTAATGGAATGTTTTTAAAAATCAGCCCATGACCTGTTGGCATCTGAAATCACAGCACTTTCTTTCATTTCTTTTATAATATATTATTTAAAACAATTTTTTAAATTAAAATTTAAATATATTTTGTGATGGTCTTCCCATCTCCAAAGTCCTTCCAAATTCTTTCCTCATCCCTACCCACCCAGCTTTAAGTTCTTTCTCAAAAAACAGAAACTCAATACAAACAAAACCCCCAAAACAAAAATAAACCAACACCAACAAAACAAAACAAACAAACCCACCCAACTGTAGCCAAAAAGCAAACAAACCCTGTAGGGCCCATAATACATTGGTTAACTATCACTGAACATGAGTTCATGATATACCCATTGTCACTTTATTGGAGAAAATAGACTTTCTTTCTCCCAGCATGTATAAATGATAGCTCAGTTGTTAACCTTTATCCTAGTGGCTATGTTTCATCCATCCATCCCTCCCTCCCTCCCTCCCTCCATCCATCCATCCCTCCATCCATCCATCCAACCATCCATCCATCCATCCATCCATCCAACCATCCATTCATTCTTTTGTGTGTGTGTGTGGGAGGGGGTGTTTCACTACATACAACAAAATGAAATATAATAAAACAAAAACTTTCACATGGAAGTTGGACAAGACAAACCAACAGAAGGAAAAGGACCTAAAAAAAAAACCCCACAAGAACCAAAGACCCACTCAGGAATCCCCTAACACTAAACTGGAAGCCATAATATACACGCAGAGGACCTGGTGCTGACCTGGACAGTTCCTGCCTGTGCTGCTCTAGTCTCTGTGAGTTCATACAATCTTTGATCATGTTGGTTTAGAAGACCTTGTTTTCTTGGTGTTCTCCATCCCCTCTGGTTGTTACTCTTTCCATCTTCTCTTCTGCAGGGTTCCCCAAGGTCTTCAGGAATGGATTTGATGGAGATATCCCATTTAGGACATCCAAAGTCTCTCACTCTCTTCATAATGACTGTCTGTGGGTCTCCCTCTGTATTTGTTCCCATCTCTGCAAAGGGAAGCTTCTCTAGTGATGGCTGAACACGGCACTGATCTATGAGTATAGCAGAATATCATTAGGAGTCATTTTATCTCTACACTTATTTTCTTATCTTAGACCAGTATTAGGTTCACCAGAGGTTCCCAGGATATCTAGTCTCAGGTTCTTGGTCACCATCTCATGGGGTGGACCTTAAGTCAGTTCAGGTACAGGTTAATTACTCCCACAAGCTCTGTGCCACCATTGCCCTAGCGAATTTTTTAGGTTGTGGCTGGCTTGATGTTTACCCTTTGCTTTTGATAGCCTGCAGGGTACCTTTCTGTACCAGAGATGCTGAAATGTAGGGGTGAAGGCTCACTGTAGATACCAGGTCAATATCTCCATGTCCAGTGAGTTGTGTAGGCGTTGTCTTCAGCAATGGGGTCTTGCTGTCAGTTTGTGGAGAACACCCTATAGTCTTGGCAACAGTTTGAGTTATTTGGGGATTCCCATTGGGCCCTGTTAGCCAACAACTCAATTAGATGTAACCACTTCTCAATTCTCAATACTGGAAGCTTCATTGGTAAGAAAAGATGGCAAATTGGGGTTCTATCTCCCCCATAATTTGGAGATTTCATTTTGATCACCTTCATATATGTATATATTTTAGGAAAATTTTACTGTATTAGGTTTCCATTCTGCCCCTTGAATGCCCCATAAGTTTTCAGTCTCTTTCAATATTCCCTTCCATAATTATTTCTTCCTGTCTCTACTTGACCTTCATAGTCCAGCCCTCCCCCATTCATCCATAACTATATATTCTATTTCTCTTTCCTAGTGATATCTATCTTTTCCTTCTAGTTCCTTAATCTATATCCACCATCTGTGGTTCTATGGATTGCAGCTTGATTATCATTGACTTAACAGTTAATATCCACATATAAGTGAATATAAACCATATTTGTCTTTCTTTCTGGATCTAGGATAACTCACACAGGATGATTTTTTTCTAGTTTCATCTATTTGCCTGCATATTCCACGATGTCATTTTATAATGGCTGAGTAATACTTCATGTTAAATGTACCACATTTTCTTAATCCATTATTCTGTTGAGGGACATTTAGGTTGTTTCCAGTTTCTGGCTATTATGAACAGAGCAGCAATGAACATGGTTGAGCAAGTGTCTTTGTGGTAGGATGAAGTATCCTTTAGGTACATGCCCAAGAGTGGTATAGCTGGGTCTAAGGTAGACCAATTACCATCTTCCTAAGCAGCCACCACACTGATTTACAATGGCTGTAAGAGTTTGCATCCCCACTCACAATGGGTGACTGTTCCTCTTACTCCATATCTTCACCAGCATAAGCTGTCACTTGTTATATTGGTTTTAGCTATTCCAACAAATGTAAGATGAAATCTCAAAGGAGTTTTGATTTGAATTTCCCTGATAGCTAAGAATGTTAAACATTTCTTTAAGTGTTTTTCAGCCATTTGAGTTTCCTCTATTGAGAATTCTCTGCTTAGATCTGTACCCCATTTTAAAAACTGGGTTATTTGTTTTCTTGATACCTAATTTCTTTAGTTCTTTATATACTCTGGACACTAGCCCTCTATTGGGTGGGGACTTGGAAAGAATCTATTTCCATTCTGTAGGCTGCTGCTTTATCTGAATCATGGTGGCCTTTGCCATGCAGAAGCTTCTCATTTTCATGAGGTTCCATTTATTAATTGTTGATCTTAGTGCCTGTGCTAATCGTGTTCTATTCAGAAAGTCTTTTCCTGTTCCCATGAGTTAAAGACCACTTTCTCTTCGATCAGATTTGGTGTATTTGGCTTTATGTTAAGGTCTTTGATCCATTTGGAGTTGAGTTTCGTGCATGATGATAAGTATGGATCTATTTGGATTCTTCTACATTCAGCCATCAAATTTGAAAAGCACCATTTGTTGAAGATGCTGTCTTTTTTCCAGTGTGTGTCTGGCAACTTTAAAAAAAATGTTTTTATTGAGCTAGATATTTTTCTCCCCTCTTTTCCTCTCACTTCCCCTTCTACCCTCTCCCATGGTCCTCATGTTCCCGGTTTACTCAGGAGATCTTGTCTTTTTCTATTTTCCATGTAGATTAGATCCATGTATGTTTCTCTTAGGGTCCTCATTGTTGTCTGGGTTCTCTGGGATTGTGAATTGTAGGCTAGTTTCCTTTGCTTTATGTCTAAAAGCCACTTATGAGTGAGTACATATTATATTTGGTGGTCAGATAGGATGCAGTGTGATATATCAATTTTCTTGTACCTGTTGAGATTTGCTTTGTATCTCAGTATGTGATCAATTTTGGAGAAAGTTCCATGAAGTTTTGAGAAGAAGATCTATTCTTTGTGTTTGGATAAAATGTTCTGTAAACACCTGTTAGGTCCATTTGGTTTATAACTTGAGTTAGCTCCAGCATTTCTCTGTTTGGTTTTGTCTGGATGACCTATCTACTGGAAGACAGTGGGGTATTGAAGTCTCCCACAATTAGTGTGTGAGGTTCAATATATGATTTAAACTGTAGTAGTGTAACATGAGGGGCTAGGCTGGCTTGTTGGGGTTTTTGTCCCACCCAGTACCCCACAACTGTTTAGCCCCAAAGAAAATCACACATAGGTCTCCATAAATTATAAGCTGATTGGCCCATTAGCTCTAGTCTCCCACTGGCTAACTCTCACATCTTGATTAACCCATTTTTCTGATCTATGTTAGCCATGTGGCTCAGTACCTTTTTTCAGTGGGGCAGATCACATCCTGCTGCTTTGGTGGTCTGGGCAGGAGTGTGAGGAATCAGCTTCTCCTTCCCAGAATTCTCCTGTTCTCCTTGCATCATTTCTACTTCCTGTCTGGTTTTCCCGCCTATATTTTCTGCCTGGCCAATCAGCGTTTATTTATAACATGATTGACAGAATACAGACAACTATCCCACACCATAGTAGTATTTCTTTTATAAACTTGGGTGCCCTTGTATTTGGAGCATAGATGTTAAGAATTGAAATGTCTTCCTGATGGATTTTTTCTTTGATGAGTATGTAGTATCCTTCCCTATCTGTTCTAACCAGTTTTGATGTGAAGTCTATTTTATAAGATATTGAAGTGGCCACACCAACTTGTTTCTTAGGCCCATTTGCGCTTGGAATATCTTTTTCCAACCCTTCACCCTTAGGTAATGTTTATCCTTGATGCTAAGGTGTTCCTTGGATGCAGCAGAAGGATAGATCCTGATTTCTCATTTATTATGTCTGTCTATGCCTTTTTAATAGATAATTGAGATCATTAATGCTGAGAGCTATCAATGACCAACAATTGTTGATTCCTGTTATTTTATTGTTGTTGTGTGTGCATGGAGGCTGCCCTTCTTTTTATTTTGATAGCCTGGAATTATTTATTTCCTGTGTTTCATTGGATGTAGTTTAACTCTTTAGGCTGAAGTTTCCCTTCTAGCACCTTCTGTAGGGTTGAATTTGTTGGTAGATATTTCTTAAATTTGACTTTGTCATGGAATATCTTATTTTTTCCGTAATTTAATGCTTTGTGGGATATAGTAGTCTGCGCTGGCATCTGTGGTCTCTTAGAGTCTGTAGCACCTTGTCCAGGCTTTTCTGGCTTTTAGAGTCTCCATTGAAAAGTCAGGTATAATTCTACTAGGTATGCCTTCATATGTTACTTGGTCTTTTTCCCTTGTAGCTTTTAATATTCTTTCTTTGTTCTGTATGTTTAGTGTTTTGATTATTATGTGCCAAGGAGACTTTTTTTCTTGTCTAATCTATTTGGTATTCTACATGCTTCTTGTACTTTGATAGGCATATTATTCTTTGGAGAAATTTTCTTCTATGATTTTTTGTTGAAAATATTTTCTGTGCCTTTGATTTGTGTTTCTTCTCCTACCTCTATTCCTATTATATTTGCACTTAGTCTTTTCATAGTGTCCTAGATTTCCTGTATGTTTTGTGCTAGGAACTCTTTAGATTTAACATTTTTATTGACCAATGTATCTTCTGTCATGTCTTTAATGCCGGTAAGTGTCTTTTCCATCTCTTGTATTCTGTTGGTGATGCTGACTCTGGGGTTCTTGTTTGAGTTCCTAAATTTTTTGTTTCCAGATTATCTTCATTCTGTTTTTTTCAATTTTATTTTCATTTTCAGGATTTTATTGAAAAATTTTATTCATTTCCTTCTACTATTTGTTTGTGTTTTCATAGATGTATTTAAGGAATTTGTTTCCTCTTTAAGGACCTCTATCATAAAGGCTGTTTTAAGGTCTTTTACTCATGCTTCAATTATTCTGGACTATTCAGGAATGCTTTGGTAGGGTTGTTGGTCTCTAGTTGGGACATATTGTTCTGGCTGGTATTGATTGTTAGTTTTTTGTTTTGCTTTGTGTGTGTGTGTGTTTTTAAAATTTTGTAGACCAGGTTGACCTCGAACTCAAAGATTCACCTCCCTTTGCCTTCCAAGTGCTTGGATTAAAAGCATGCGCCACCACTGCCTGGCTTGATTGTGGGCTTTTATTTGCTGTCTTTTAGGCTTCTGGGGTTGGGAAGATTGTAATTCTAGGTACTGATCTCTAGTCTTGTCTTTGTTGATTGGGTGTTTCGTTCCTTGGTTTCTTCTGTTTCCTCTCTTGTTCGTAGGAGGGCATGGTGACTGTGTTGCCTATAGGAAAAATTTGAAGTCCTGCTAGGTGTGGGCACAGAGTAAAATGTATTTCTTGGTTTTGGCACCTGAGACTTAGAAGTGGGGATGGGCTGAAGGCAATGGAGGTGCTTCATAAGAGGGAGGAGATCAGAGTGTTCCACCAAGATCTACTTATTTCCCTGGGAATGAGGTCAGAGAGTGAGGAGAGGCCACAGCAGAAGGCATGCTACAGAGCTTGGGAGGAGACAGCAGATTGGACTTGAAGAAATGAAGGGAGAGTTGAAGATCAGTAGTTAGCCTACTTGCTTCCTTGGTCAGAGTGGCCTGTGTGTTCCCAGGGAGTGCCTGCAGGAGCTGGGAGCTGGGCCACAGAACTTTAAAAAGAACAGAATTGACTTTAATCCAGGTACTCAGGAGACAAAGACAGGTGGATCTCTGAGTTCAAGGCCAGTCAGAGCTACACAGAAAAACTCTTTCTTTAAAAAACAAAGCAAGCAAGTAAACAGACCAGAAACACACCTGGATATGACAGCACATTCCTGCAGTCCCAGCATTTGGGAGGTAGAGGTAGCAGGATCATTCTGAAGCCATGTAGCTAATTTGAGGTCAGCCTGGGCTACCTGAAGGTCTAAGTCAAAACAAACCCAAACAAACAAAATGATTGCTTGAATTTTTATCAATGCCCACAGTAACAATGTCACATAGAAAATATGAAAACATCTGGACCACTAGTAAGATGAGTAGTCAGTTCTAGTTTGACCAAAACAGGCTTTCTATGCTCATAGTTCCTGAGCTGTGTAAGTTTATGGCATTAGAAAGATTTCTTCATGGTCTGGGCATTTTCCCCTGGGTTTCAGTTCCTCATTTCTATTTGAGTTATTTGTGTGGCATCTGAGGAAAGGTAAAAGAGGCTATAGGAGAGAAAATGAAGATGTGACCATTGCCATCTAATCCATCCTCTATTTCCTGGTCCAGAAGACCAGAACATTTCCCCCTTGTCATCTTTCCGGTGGGCAGAATGCTGTAGGAACATTAAAGGAGGCTGGGCCCATACCCTAGTCCTTGTTCCAGTGTGAGCGCAGCCAGTCATCTCCATGCCCAATGTTTGACCAATTATGATATTAGTTGAAACAAAGAACTTCTAGGAGTAGCGGCCAAAATCCTGGCCTCCATTTTCACAGTGAACAGACATGACCCGTCAGTTTCTAGACTTCATGTATATAATGCAAATTGATCTAAACGCCTATATTCAGTTAACGATTACATTTTTAAAAGATTAAATTCCCACACATTTTAGGACCTGGACTCAGGACTGAAGTTAAGGTCATCAAGATGGCTCAATGGGTAAAGTACTTGCTTGTCCAAGATTGATGACCTGAGTTCAATCCCCAGAAACAGCGTAGAGGTGGAAGACAGAACAATTTCCACAAAACTGTCTTCTGATTTCCACAAATATACCTCCATGTTCATTCATATCACACACATATTCACACAGGATTTTGATGTGGGAGTGATTTCTTTCTAATCTGTTGCTTTTGTTGGTTAATTAATAAAGAAACTGCCTAGGCCCATTTGATAGGCCAACCCTTAGGTGGGTGGAGTAAACAGAACAGAATGCTGGGAGAAAGGAGCTGAGTCAGGTAGTCGCCATGGTTTGCCCACTCCAGACAGACACAGGTTAAGATGCTACATAGATTATTAGAAATGGGTTAAGAGGCTGAAACTAATGGACCAGGCAGTTTAAAAGAATAGTTTCCATGTAATTATTTCGGGTAAAGCTAGCCGTGCGGGCGGCTGGGTGCCGGGAAAGTAGCCCGCCGCTCCTAAGACAACAGGATTTAACAAAAAAACTAAAGCTATTTCCTCAGAATCTAAAATACCTCTGTGGTCTAGTAATAAAAGTTAGTAAAAGCAAGAGATTGTGGTACTCATGTGAGAATTGGAATGACCCACGACTGCTTCAGCAACCATCAAAACCTTGGAAGAATGGGATGTGGATGCCTATCTCATCCCTATTTAAACCATCACTGACGGCTCACTCTGTGTTGAGAGATTGCTGTACTGAGTCATGAAGAGTGGGTACTGGGTTCCCTGGATAGTGAAGACACTTGACCAGCAATGGGAAGACTTGTGACAAGGCAGTCTGGGGGAAAGTGAAGTGGGTGACAAATAACGAACATGTTTGTGTACAGTGTGAAGGCTCAACAAAGGCCTTCCCGCTCCCTGTAGAGGAGGTTTTTATAATCACTTGATACAGTGACATGCCCTATCAATGCCAGCCTCTTCTCAGGCCTGTCCAATTAGTTGTCTAAACATAGACACTGTGACAGGGATGGAGGATATGTATGGACTCAATGACATGAATTCTCCCTGCCAACACTTAACTGGCTACTGCTACTATTTCAAACCTAATCTGCAAATGTTGTGACCCATTATGGAGTCCTCCACATGTCACCATGCTCCAGGCAGCCACCAAGTCACTTGGCGACAGAATGACTACGTGGCCCCTTTCCATTTTGATGAGGATAGAGGCTCATTCTCACTGGAGTGTAAACACACTCTGGAAACCTTCCTGGCCCATACTGCTTTAGCCAGCGAGACCATCTGTGGATGCCCAAATGTCTTATTCACCAACGGCATCCTCAGGGTATTTGCAGCTCCTGATCAAGGAAATCACCTCGCAGCAAAGGAAATACACCAATGGGCTCAAGTCCACGGAATCAAATCCCCACCACCTAGAAACAGTCGGGCTCTCTAAGAGGGTGTGGAGGAGTGAAACAATATTCCCATTGAGTGGGCATGTAAGACTGCCACCTGGCCATCTTGGGTTCTTTATGTCACTGAACTGAAAAGCAAGGAAAAGCTCTATTCTTTCATCTGAGGTGACTGATCCCAATTACTGGCGGAATTTATATTTGCCGCGTAAGTTTTTGGGAAGCACTTAGTATTTTAAGAAGCCATCCTGGTCAGAAAAGGATTACAGATATGCAATAGGGACATATTCAGACATAAAAGTCCTCTCAATAAGACACAGTGTGTTTAAAAAATGTACATAGACTTGGGAGAGAGAAGAAAAAAGAGTAAAGAGACAGTAAATGTAATATTATTTCGGGACTGAGCAGCAGGGAACTAACTAGCGGCCAGCTACACCATCAACTGACCCAGGGCTGGGCTGTGCCAGCTCTCAGCTCCAAAACCACTGTTCCCCATCTTGTGTGCACACTTCAGCAGCTCTCCCTGCTGCCTGGCCTAGGACTGAGCTTCATTAGTGGAGGGGCCTGCGGGAGAGGCTTGTTATGGTTTGAATGTGGAATGGCCCTAACCAAGCAGAGGTGTGCTTGAATACACCGTCCCCAGCTGGGGGCGCTGTTTGAGACGTAGTGAATCCTCCAGCAAGTGATGCCTCACCAGGAGACACAGTCTACAAGGAGAGGGCCCTTGAAGGTTAGTCCCACCTCCTACTGTGCTCCAGTTCTCTGCCCTTGGCTTTGGAGGTGTGAGAAGGCCTACACACACACTCCCAGCACTATGGAAGGAGTGCTTCCGCGGTCATGCCTTACCTACAGTGCTGACCTGAAACCCTGTGAACCAGAAAATTGATCCAGAAGAAATCTCTTCCCCTTTAAGGCATTTCTCTGTCAGGTGTTTGGTCTCAGAGAAAACTAGCTAATACAGAGCTCTCCTCTCCGGTCCTGGATACTCCTCTGTCCTTGGTTGAACAGTGTATCCCCCAAATTCACAGTCACTCAAACTGTGAGTGACCTTATCTCTGAATAAGATCTTTGCAGAAGTGCGGGATTTAAGATGAGGGCCTATGGGATCAGAGTGGGTCCTACTCCACCTACTGATGTTCTTTTAAGAGGAGACAGAGGAACAGAGAGACACAAGAGAGAAAGCCATGTCTTAGGGTCACCACTGCTGTGATTAAACATGATGACCAAAAACAACTTGGAGAAGAAGTGTTTAATTTGATTACATTTCCACATCACAGTCCATCATCAAAGGAAATCAGGACAGAATATGATGGAGGAAGGTCATTGGTTAAAATAAAAGAAGCTGCTTGGCTCTCATTGGTTAGGAGATAGGTGGGAGGAGTAAACAGAACAAAACGCTGGGAGGGAGAGGAAGTGAGGTCAGACTCGACAGCTCTCCTCTCCAGAGCAGACGCCTTCAGAGAGACACCATGCTGCCCGCTCCAGGGAAGATGCACGCTATGAAGCTCCGACCCAGGATGGACATAGGCTAGAATCTTCCCGGTAAGCGCACCTAGGGGCGCTACACAGATGATTAGAAATGGGCTAAATTAATATGTGAGAATTAGCCTAGAAGAGGCTAGATAGAAATGGGCCAAAGCAGTGTTTAAATGAATACAGTGTCTGTGTAATTATTTCGGGGCATAAGCTAGCCGAGCCGGGCAGGCGGCTGGGGTGTTTGGGGACGCAACCCTGCCGCCACCCATATTACTACAAATGGCGCCCACGTGATGGACTAAACCCACTTAAAAAACCTGAGAAGGCTTAAAAATAAGGAAGAGAGCATTTAACACAGATTTTTGCTGTTTGTTCGTGGCGTGCTGTAGAGAGATTTCCTGATTCGGCAACAGCAGCAGAAAAAATGCTGTGTCATTTCAAAGCGTGGCTTCCTGGGGCTGTGCCGCCAGTGCAAACTCTGGCTTTATGTTTGTGTTCCTGCTTGGGATCAGAAGGAGATTGCTCTGAGACCTTGATGATGACTCAGAGCTCCCCGCCTGCTCCTGGGAAGAAGGCAGAATCAGGCTTAGGCAGGCGGAAGAGCATGGCAGATTCCTGCTGCCATACAGAGAAGTGTTTTTAGACTGCGTAGTGCTCTGCGTGTCAGATTTGGATGTTTACTTGGATGAAAAGAATTTCTGTGCTGCACGCTCAGTCTCAGAATTAAAGTGCTGAGTGCAGCTCCTACCTGGTGATGGAGCTAGCACAAAATGGTACGTCCTCCATTTTGAAATTTTCCTGACTCAGCTTTAGCTGCAAAACCCTGCAGCTCATTAAGAGGTCCTGCCACGAAACACTTAAACGGTGTTGACGAAAAGCTGAACACATGCTTTTCGGTTTTCAGCCGTAGCAGGAAAAAAGCTGCACCATTTAAAAATGCCGGCTTTCTGGGCCACCCTGCCAGGGCAAACTCTGACTGTTTGAGGCAGGAGGGCCGGCTACTGAGAGAGGACTTGAGTGTTGTCTGTTGTAGCTCGCTGGCTGGCAGGGACCTTGAAACGCCATAGAGGTGTGGCTATAAACAGGGCTGCAGCCTGTATACCCGCCATGAGGCTGGAAAGCTAAGGAATGGACTGGATCTAGCTGGCAAAGCCATGCCTTTAGTCCTACTGATATTGCTTGGTAAATTAAAGGCTCTTGTGGTCAGAAAAAGAGAGATATACAGTAAAGAGAGATTCAAAGACAGAAAATTTCTAAATGGTTTAAAGTGTGTTAAAAATATATAAAGACTAAAAGTTAAAATTCTTAAAGTAAACCTCTGTGACTTCAAGGTGTGGTAGCACACGCCTTTAATCCCAGTGCCTAGAAGGCAGAGACGAACAGATCTCTGTGAGTTCAAGGTGTAGTAGCAAACACCTTTAATCCCAATGCCTGGGAGGCAGAGATGGGCGGATCTCTGAGAGTTCAAAGACAGCCTGGTCTACAGGTCAAAGATATAAGCTCAAAAAGCAAAAAGTTAATGTAGGAATGTCACAGCTTAGATTCTTAAGTGCCTAGTGATTTAAAGGCGCAAATCAAAAGTGCTCCTGGATAGTAAAAAATTGTAGATTCACAATAGGACAGATTCAGACCACTAAATGAGTCACACTGTTGGATGAATGTACGTAGGCTTGGGAGAGAGAAGAAAAAGAATATAGAGAATAAAGTTAATGGTTTAAAAAAAAAGGTAAAGTCTTTAAAGAGACAGAATAAAGTAAAGTGATAGAGTAAAAATAAGCCGCGTAAAGATGAAAAATTCACAGAGAGTCTGGATTCTTTGTATTATTGTGTTTTCTTTAAAATTTTTGACTGTGAAGGAGCTAAGTACAGAGAGACATTTCATTATATGGGCTGACAAGTGGAACCAGAACGGATATCATGAGGGTGTGATTTCGGAGTTTGGATCTAAGGATATGATGCTTTGTAAAGAAGTTTCTTATTTTGTTTTCACAGAGGATGAGACCCTGTTCATTTCTTCGATTCTGATTTGGTATGATGGACCACGTCCTCCTGAAGGTTTGCTGTGAACATCTTCAGAAAATTGCTTTGCTCAACTGCCAACTGAGATGAAACTAGCACACAGGTTATACCATGAAAGACCTAATTAACGACGCCCCCATTCAGCAGGAAGCAGTTTGGAGAGAAAAAACTGCGCCCATGTTCCCAAATATAGTTTATAAATGTTCTTTTACATTTAAAGGGGGATATGATATAGACATGAATAATTTGCATTAGTATAGATTTTGCTTTATTGATAGAGATTTACGGTCAATTTTGTTATATGTATAAATGTTTCTGATGTAACTTTTACTTGATAACTGTTTTGTTATATGTAATTTTGCTATGTTAAAGTTAAAGCCTTTTTTGTTTAAACCGAAAAAGGGGAAATGATGGAGGAAGATCATTGGTTAAAATAAAAGAAGCTGCTTGGCTCTCATTGGTTAGGAGATAGGTGGGAGGAGTAAACAGAACAAAACGCTGGGAGGGAGAGGAAGTGAGGTCAGACTCGACAGCTCTCCTCTCCAGAGCAGACGCCTTCAGAGAGACACCATGCTGCCCGCTCCAGGGAAGATGCACGCTATGAAGCTCCGACCCAGGATGGACATAGGCTAGAATCTTCCCGGTAAGCGCACCTAGGGGCGCTACACAGATGATTAGAAATGGGCTAAATTAATATGTGAGAATTAGCCTAGAAGAGGCTAGATAGAAATGGGCCAAAGCAGTGTTTAAATGAATACAGTGTCTGTGTAATTATTTCGGGGCATAAGCTAGCCGAGCCGGGCAGGCGGCTGGGGTGTTTGGGGACGCAGCCCCGCCGCTCCCCTTATTACTACAAGAATATTCAAGGCAGGACCCTGGAAGCAGGAGCTGATGCAGAGGCTGTGGTAGAATACTGTTTACCAACGTGTTCCTCATGGCTTGCTCAGCCTGCTTCCTTGCATACCCCAGAGCCGCCCGCCCAGGTATAGCACCACTCACACTGGGCTGGCCCATCCCACATCAATCACTAATTAAGACAATATTTCCACAGACTTACCTATAAGCCAATCTTAAGGAAGCATTTTTTTTTCAACTTAGTTTCCCTCTTCTTACCTGACTCTAGCCTGTGTCAGGTTGACATAGAAACTCACTCACTAGCATGCCATGAGGAGAGAGAGGCTGTTGTGATACCGCCACAACCTAAAACTACCAGAGGCCGCAGAGGGCAAGGAAGGACATCTGTGTTGAGGAGAAGCACCTCCCTGTTCTGGTCTCTGAATAATTAAACTTTGTTTCAACTACCCCACCTGTAGTAATTCGTTTTGGCAACTCTGGCACACTAGTGCCTTCCCTGAACTGATGCTGTGGGAATCAGTTCAACATCCCAAGTACCACTATGCATTTCCAAGGCTCACCTTCAGCAAACTTCTCTGCCATCCAGCAAAACCCGACCATATTATTCCCAGAAACCGGAGCCAAGCCTGATCTGTTTCTTTTGCTGTTCTGCCAGTTCTGACCATGTGTGCCCGAGTCTTCAGAGTTCTTCACCCTGCTCATTAAGCCCTATAATGGTTAAGGATGCTGATATTTGAGCCAAGTTCATATAACCAAGGCTTTGAACTAGTCCAGAATGACCTTGAACTCCTGGCCCTCAGGCTTCTACCTTCGCAGCGCTAACGCAACAGGAATGTGCCATCACGGCCAGTTTATATGCCTGGGATCAAATCCAGGCCCTGCATCTACTGACTGAGCTACTCACCAGTCCCTAGAAAATTACCCTCCAGTTACACTGTCCTGTCTGTCGTACTATTGGCTTCTATCTTCTGTCTGAGTATTCACTGTGACAATGACTTTGATCTCAGAGGTTGGAAGCAATGTTTAACAAGTGTCTGGACCAGAGCTGGATTTTGCAAGTAACTGTCTTGTCTGTGGCTGGGGTCCTCAGTTCCCACAGCCCTCACTGTGTGTTGCTCTGTTCCTCTCTTCCCAGTGATTACCCTATGATAGGTCACTTTGCTTCCTGCCTTGACCCTCATTTGAAGCCAGACTTTCTCCATATGCAGCTGAAAAACCATCTGCATCAGGGCCACGAGGGGAGGTGGTAAAAATGCGTATTACAGGTCGGGAGAGAGATGGCTCAGCAGTCAAGAGCACAAACTGCTCTTCTAGAAGACCAGAGTTTAATTCACAGCATCCATGTCAGGCGGCTTATAGCCACTTGTAGCTCCAGCTTCAGAGGACCCAGCACCTCCAGCTTCTGTGGGCACCTGCACGTATATGCATACACTCACACATAGACACATATAAATAATTTAAAATTATGAAAATATTTTGTTAAAAAATCCCTATTACCTCCACTCCTGAGCCCTAGATGAGGAGCTACTGGCAGGCAGTGACTGCTGGGAAGGGAGGCACTCTTCTCTGGGGGTGTGGCATGAGTAGGTAACTCAGACCTTAGTGTGAAGCACAATTAATAAAAACTTAAGAGAAATTGGGGTTCAACCTGAAGATCCAAAAAGCAAAAGTCAGTCACTGTCTCTTAGCGCAACCTCAATCCAAAAATGGCAATCCTACCTCCAGGGATCTTATTTTATAATCCTCTCTAGTTCTGGCGTAAAAGCGGGCACCACTGGGATTGAAGGCAACTAGCATGTTACCATTCCCTGGTCTGTAAGGCTGACCAGTGGGGCTGTTTACTCTCAATCTTCAGGCAAACTTTATTAAAATACATTTGAAATGCTACTACATTAGTGGATGTGCATAGAGCAGCATTAATTGAGCTGCTCAGTGTGTTTAATCAATTAGTTCACTTGTTAATTAGTGAACGAAAATGAGGCTGGAGAGGTAGGTCAGCTGTTAAGAATTACTGCTCTTGCAGCGGTCCTTGGTGTGGTTCTCAAAACCCACACCAGGTGGCTCACTACTGCCTGGAAGTCTAGTTCGGGAGGATCCAGCATCTTTGCAGATTTTGCACACACACATGTGCACATTTAGGCATTCATCACACACACACACACACACACACACACACACACACACACCACAAAGACAATACATATTTTTAAAAGAAAAGGAAAGACGGGTGGATTGCTATAAGTTCAAGGCCAACCTGGTCTACATAGCAAGTTCCAGCCAGGGCTCCACTGAGAAACTTTTTTAAAGAAAGAAAAGAAAAAGAAAGAAAAGGAGGTCATTACATTGGAAAGTAGTAGATATGATGACCCAGGGTGAAATGGATAGAGAGGAATGAGGAGTGGATGTAATTAAGATACATTGTATTCATGGATGAAGTACATTTTCAAATAACAAGTTTTTAAAACTTCAGAAAAATTGCCTATTCCAGGCCCTGTCACAATTTTGGTCAGTAGTTCTGGGGTGTACCCAGCAATCTGCATTTATGACACTTGGTGTCAGGTTGCAAGCACCTGCAGAGTGCTCTGTCCATTCTGAGGCTGCTTGGTTTCTGCTGCAGGAGACCAGTTTACTCAATTTCTATCCCAGCTCCTGGCTGGAAAACAGAGAGATGCTTCAAGGGCTGCTGGCTCTTACATATGGTTCAGAGTGCGCTACATACAAACCTATTTTCAGAAGCTGATTTTCACACCAGAGTCTTGCCAAAACTCCCTGTTTCAATCGCTTGTAGCATGCGGAGTGCCTGCTGCTGTACTCCTGAGAAGTCCAAACCAAGGAAAATAATGGCACACTATGTTCACAGCTGCCAGGGATGCTCCTGCATGAAGACAGCCCCAGCTCGAAGGACTGTAAGGGGATCCTGCTGGCTCGGGAGCAAGTTCACTGTGAGGCTTTCAAGTCTGCACCAACTGCAAGCAAGTGTGAGGGACTGAGGGTGTTTCCCCAGACTCCAGCAGGGAGTGGAGCTGCCAGTGCAGCACGACTGTAAATGCTGGAGAAACAGACAGAGCCCCAAGCTGCAGCGAGCAGTTAACTGTCTCTTTGGATGTGGAACTGTGGAGAACGGACAGGGAGATTCGGAGGGGTAACAGCGGTCATGAAGGTTTGGTGGAGGTTTTACTTATGTTTACTAAATTTAGTGTGTGCGCACGCATGCGTGAACACACATGTGGAAGTCAGAGGACAACTTGTGGCCAGCAGTTCCCTCCTTGTACCATATGGGTCCCTGGGATCATGCTCAGGTTATCAGACTTGGCAACAAGCACCTTTACCCACTGAGCCATCTCAACAGTCCCAAGAAGGTTCTAGAATAAGCGGCCCTAAGACAACTCAGAGATAACTCGGAAAAATCATCCCCCAAGACGTCACGACCGCTGGCCGAGCTTGCTGTAGGCTTGGAGACTGAACTATCAGCACATCCCCCATCACTCCCAGTCCAACCCAACAACTGTACTAGGAATTTTAATTGACTCCTATGTCTCAATATACTTACTTAATACACCCTTAAGTAATCTTTATTCACAAATTGGTCTCTTTTAGTGATTCAACCTAAAATTTTTTGACTTGAAAATGGTGTAAAAGTGGTACGAATACAGAATGAATGATGCTTTGGATTCTGAATTTTTACCCTTTTCAGCACTAGTGAATGTCGTATAGGATGTCATGAGGTTGAGCAGGGGTCACAACCCACAGCTGTGTCTCCAGGGGCAAACAACCCACAGTTGGTAGTGCACAGGTCAAAAGCAATAAAGATGTCCTTCAGGAAGTGGTGGGGCACCCGGAGAGTGATACCAAGCATGGCCTCAAAAGATACTAAGCTTCAATGCACGGTGATAAAGCGCAGCCAGGCTGAAAGGCTACGCACTGTAGGGTCCTGCCTACATAACACTCCAGGAAAGGCAAAATTCCAAAGACAGTAAAAGGGTCAGAACCAAAAAGTTGATTGTGGAGGAGGGGACAGATGCTTAGGTGAACCACAAGGGATGTTCAGGGAATGGAAACCATTGAATGTGACATGACAGTGGGGGGAACATACGCCACAGTTAGCTGGAATTTATAGAAAAGGGTGAACCCAACGGTGAAGTCCTTTAGTGTAACAACATAATGTTGTCCCTCGTCAGTCACAGTGTATCATTCTGCAATAACCCGTGGGAGGAAGGGGCTTTCTGGGAACTCTTCTTCTTGCTCATTTTCTTGTAGGACTAAAACAGATTTAAGATGCACCCCAGTAATTGTGGGAACAGGAACTATCTGCTGTGTATTGGGTAAGTGTACCCCAAAAGCCTATACTTTAAAGGCAATCTTGAGGGCTCAGGGAGGTTCTAGGCGATGGGCCTGGTTGTAAGTTTTCAGTCACAAGGGAATTTGGTGAGGGGTACATGGGGATGCTGGCACCTACTTTCTTCCTGCTGACTTCCTGAGGTGACCCCATTCCTCTCCACAGCCCCCATCATGAAAACTGCTCATCCCGAAAGCAATGGAGCCAAGATCACAGACTGTAACCTCTAGAGCTGTGACCCAGGGGCTGGAGATGAGTTCAGCCGTAGACAGCTTGGCTGGTGTGCAGGAAGCCCTAGACTCACCTAAAAGAGGCAATTCCCAGACCCACCTAAAAGAGGCAATGGGCGTGGTTGTGTATATCTGGAATGCTAGTGCTGGGGCCAGTGGCAGGATTTTCGGAACTAAGGCAATCAGAAATTCAAGGTCATCTTCTCACGCGGCTCTAGAGCAGCCTGAGGCACAAGAGAAAGATTGGGAGTGAAGCTCAGGAAATGGAATGCTAGCCTAGCACGCCCCAAAGCCCGGGTTCCACGCCAGCATCGCATAAACACGTCAAGAGAAGATCAGAACCTTAAAAAATTAAAAGAAAAAATTGTGGGGGCTGGAGAGATGACCTCACAGTTAAGAGCACTTGGGCTCCTTATGTAGGGGACCTAGGCTCGATGCTCACAACCACCTGTAACTCCAGTTCCAGATGATCTGATGCCCTCCTCTGGCCTCCTCAGGCACTGATTACAGTTCTACATGTAGGCAAAACATCCATACACATAAAATAAAAATAAAAATTATTAAAAATTGTGGGTTAGGTAGTGGTGGTGAATGCCTTTAATCCCAGCACTCGGGAGGTAGAGTTGGAGACCAGCTTGGTCTATAGTGAGAGTTCCAGGACGGTCTCCAAACCTACACAGAGAAACCCTATCTCGGAAAAACCAACATAAATAAATAAATAAATAATATTGTGAATGCAAATAAACTTTTCCTCTTTTCAAGTTGATCGTTTCATGTATTTAAAGTTATTTTTACAGTAACCGAGAGTGGCTAGCCAAACATCCAATCTGTAAGAACAAGGGCAGGGAGAGAGAAAAGAGGAAGAACTCCATGAGGCTTCTGGCAGGAG
Source organism: Microtus pennsylvanicus (assembly GCF_037038515.1). NCBI lineage: Eukaryota > Metazoa > Chordata > Mammalia > Rodentia > Cricetidae > Microtus > Microtus pennsylvanicus. The sequence goes on from NC_134580.1 coordinate 71,368,454, forward strand.
TGGCAGGAATCTGCAGCTTCCGCAAAGTTAGGCGAGGACGAAGGGAGGGTCTCAAGGCCCTGCCAGTGCCAGCTGGAAGCTCTTTCTGTTTCCCCTTCGGCCTCTGCAGAAGTCTCGTTTCCACGTGCTGTTTTTATTATATCTCTATCAATACCCACCAATTTAAACACAAAACAAATAATTGGTCCAGACCCAAATCCCTGCAAAACGAATTAGTTAACACTCTGAGCATTTTAATGCGAGGCTAGATTCACAAGAAACCAGTCAGCTCTCTAAGGGCCAGAAGACTCACTAAGCCAAAAGGGGAAAAACACATTAAGAAGCTGAAATCAATGGGTAGTGAGAATAGGAACCCAGTAGCTTCCCCTGAGAGTACTGCTGAAACCCAATGTGGGGACAGGAGACTAATTACAGAAATCTCTAGAAAGCATAAGAGCTGAGCCGAGACAGTTAACTCACACGGGGATGGAGTCGTGCCAGCTTGTCAGAAGCCCCAGGCTCAGAAAAAGAGAAAGGAAGCTTCGAGCTGCAAAGGAACATCCCAGCAGAGCCCTCGGAGTAACACAGTAAGCCAAACAGGACTTGGGACAGAAACACAAAATGATAGGGCTGGGAAGATCATAGCTTAGCCAGTAAAAGTGTCTTCTCCTCTTGCACAGGACCCAAGTTCCATCCCCAGCACTCACATCAAGAAGCTCACAGTCATGTAACTCCTCCTCTGGTCCCTGAGAGCACCCCCACACATGTGGTGTGTGTACATGTGCATGCATGCGGGCATGCTTGTGTGTGTCCCCCACCCCCCGACCACAAGAAAGACAAAACAGGACCATCAAGATGGCTTAGCAGGTAAAGACACTTGCCAAGCAAATTTAGTGACGAGGGCTCACCCTCTGGGAAGCACATAAGTGTGGAAGCAGACAACCAACACAGCAAAGCTGTCCTCTGACCGATGCACACGCCCTAGCGCCCACATCCCGATGTGTGCTTCAGTGCACCCCACCTGATGTGTTTCAAAACGCTTTAAAAGCAGCGCACACACATGCATACACAGCAGACACCCCCCCCCCCCAAAGAAAACAAACCATGAAAAACACAAATGCTGTATTTAGAGTGGGAAGCATTAAAGCTACTGGACCTGGCGGGTGGTGCACGTCTGCGAAATCAGAGGTGAGGACAGAATTGCTGTGAGTTTGAAACTAGCCTGAGCTACATAACACGCTCCAGGCCAGCCTGAGCTACATGCAAAGGTCCTGCCTCAAAATGCTAAAAGCCAACAACAGACATTAAAGCCATTAGAATTGCTAGACATAGGTGATAAGAGTACCAACATATTGTTACATACACAATGTACACTGAATTGCATTTGTTTATTATTTTTTTTGGTGCTAGGGATGGAACCCAGTGCCCCACCAATGCTAAGCAAATGTTCTACCACTGAACAGCCTCCCTTCAACCCCTGAAAACTGAATTTTTAAAAACTGAAAGATTTAAAGAAATATTTTTCACAAAATATATTTCAGTGATATATTCTCTACCCATTCAATTTTGTGTTCTCTTGGGAAAAAAAAACAAGAAAATTCAAAACAAACTAAAAAAGGAAAAATAAAGTCAGTGATAAATACCAAAACAACACACACACACACACACACGTCTATTTTGTGAACAAAAGGGTTGGCCTAATAAGGAAAGTAAATGTGGAAGAGAACCAACAGTTTAGAAAACCAGTGACCATAATTGGACTGAAAAGCTGTGACAATTAGATCCAGCGGCAGCAAGACGCGTGAGGGGATCTGAGAATGTGTGGACCAACGGCAGGAGGAAGCCTTGGCAGTGAGCAGGAGTCTCAGATGGACATAAGGAGATGATGACGTCCGTTCACCTTTCAGAAATGAAAAGAGGACAAGAAACTGGAGAGATTTCACACCAAGCCAGCTGATAAAAAATGGCACACTCTGATGCACCTGCATAAAACCTGGAACAGCAAGCAAGTCAGGTGTCATCTCTCTGATAGTGAATGCCCGACTCACAGCGGAGCTGGGGGAATCCCGGTCTTTTAAGATATTGTCAGAGATGTAAATCACACTACTGTTTGAAATAATACCAATAAAGAAAAAAGTGATGCCAATTTATTAAGGTCTGGGGTGACAAGGGAAAGGCATGTGAGGAGCTAGTAAACAAAGGAGTTTTTATTTATTTATTTATTTATTTAAGATTTCTGCCTCTTCCCCGCCACCGCCTCCCATTTCTCTCCCCCTCCCCCATCAAGTCCCCCTCCCTCGTCCGTCCGAAGAGCAATCAGGGTTCCCTGCCCTGTGGGAAGTCCAAGGACCACCCACCTCCATCCAGGTCTAGTAAGGTGAACATCCAAACTGCCTAGGCTCCCACAAAGCCAGTACATGCAGTAGGATCAAAAACCCATTGCCAGGCTGGAGAGATGGCTCAGTGGTTAAGAGCATTGCCTGCTCTTCCAAAGGTCCTGAGTTCAATTCCCAGCAACCACATGGTGGCTCACAACCATCTGTAATGAGGTCTGGTGCCCTCTTCTGGCCTGCAGGCATACACACAGACAGAATACTATATACATAATAAAATAAATAAATAAATATTAAAAAAAACCTCATTGCCATTGTTCTTGAGTTCTCAGTAGTCCTCACTGTCCGCTATGTTCAGTGAGTCCTGTTTTATCCCATGTTTTTTCAGACCCAGGCCAGCTGGCCTTGGTGAGTTCCCAATAGAACATCCCCAATGTCTCAGTGTGTGGGTGCACCCCTCGCGGTCCTGTCCTGAGTTCCTTGCTCGTGCTCTCTCTCCTTCTGCTCCTGATTTGGACCTTGAGATTTCTGTCCGGTGCTCCAATGTTGGTCTCTGTCTCTGTCTCTTTTCATCACCTGATGAAGGTTAATATTCAGGAGGATGCCTATATGTTTTTCTTTGGGTTCACCTTATTTAGCTTCTCTAGGATCACGAATTATAGGCTCAATGTCCTTTATTTATGGCTAGAAACCAAATATGAATGACTACATCCCATATTCCTTTTTGGGTCTGGCTTACCTCACTCAGGATAGTGTTTTCTATTTCCATCCATTTGCATGCAAAATTCAAGAAGTCTGTTTTTTACTGCTGAGTAGTACTCTAATATGTATATATTCCATACTTTCTTCATCCATTCTTCCATTGAAGGGCATCTAGGTTGTTTCCAGGTCTGGCTATTACAAACAATGCTGCCATGAACATAGTTGAGCATATACTTTTGTTGTATGATAGAGCATCTCTTGGGTATAATCCCAATAGTGGTATTGCTGGGTCCAGGGGTAGATTGATCCCGAATTTTCCGAGAAACCGCCACACTGCTTTCCAAAGTGATTGCACAAGTTTGCATTCCCACCAGCAATGGATGAGTGTACCCCTTTCTCCACAACCTTTGGTGTTTTTTATTTTAGCCATTCTGACAGGTGTAAGATGGTATCTTAAAGTTGTCTTGATTTGCATTTCCCTGATCGCTAAGGAAGTTGAGCATGACCTTAAGTGTCTTTTGGCCATTTGAAGTTCTTCTGTTGAGAATTCTCTGTTCAGCTCAGTGCCCCATTTTATAATTGGGTTGATTAGCCTTTTACTGTCTAGTTTCTTGATTTCTTTATATATTTTGGAGATCAGACCTTTGTCAGTTGCGGGGTTGGTGAAAATCTTCTCCCAGTAAGTGGGTTGACTTTTTGTCTTAGTGACAGTGTCCTTTGCTTTACAGAAGCTTCTCAGTCTCAGGAGGTCCCATTTATTCAATGATGCCCTTAGTGTCTGTGCTGCTGGGGTTATACGAAGGAAGTGGTCTCCTGTGCCCATGTGCTGTAGAGTACTTCCCACTTTCTCTTCTATCAGGTTCAGTGTGTTCGGACTGATATTGAGGTCTTTAATCCATTTGGACTTGAGTTTTGTGCATGGTGATATGGATCTATTTTCATTCTTCTACAGATTGACACCCAGTTTTGCCAGCACCATTTGTTGAAGATGCTCTCTTTTTTCCATTGTATACTTTTAGCTCCTTTATCGAAAATCAGGTGTTCATAGGTTTGTGGGTTAAAGTCAGGGTCTTCTATTCGATTCCATTGGTTGACTTCTCTGTTTTTATGCCAATACCAGGCTGTTTTCAATACTGTAGCTCTGTAATAGAGTTTGAAGTCAGGGACGGTAATGCCTCCAGACGATCCTTTATTGTATAAGATTGTTTTGGCTATCCTGGTTTTTTTGTTTTTCCATATAAAGTTGATTATTGTCTTCACCAGATCTGTGAAGAATTTTGATGGGAGTTTGATGGGGATTGCATTGAATCTATAGATTGCTTTTGGTAGAATTGCCATTTTTACTATGTTGATCCTCCCAATCCAAGAGCAAGGGAGATCCTTCCATTTTCTGGTGTCTTCTTTAATTTCTTTCTTCAAAGACTTAAAGTTCTTGTCAAATAGATCTTTCACTTCCTTGGTCAGAGTTACCCCAAGATATTTTATGCTATTTGTGGCTGTCGTGAAAGGTGATGCTTCTCTGATTTCCCCCTCTGCTTCCTTATCCTTAGTGTATAGGAAGGCAACTGATTTTTTGGAGTTGATCTTGTGGGACAGTTTATTTTTATGGGGTGACAGATGTGTGTCACTATGGCTGGCATTTCCACACAGTTTTTAGGGGGAGGAACTTAGGACCCTGGCTTGCAAGGCAGGCTCCTTATACTAAACCATCCTCCCTAGGCCAGTCATTTTTATATAAACATGTGTGCATATAAGAATCATGAAAATATCAATACATGGGACTTTAAAAACAGAGATTAGAATTTTGATTCACAATCATATATAATCACAAAAGGGCTGCTCTTAAGTCCTTATGATGCAATAGGGCATTCAGGGACCAGAAAACTGTCAGCTGGATTGGGCTCCAAAAAGAGATCAGGAAAGTTTAGGAGTGAACATCAGAGGGTACTACATACAACTTCCAAACTAGAGACAGAGACAGAACCTAAGCAAAAGTGGAATACGCTGCTGCAATGAAGTCAGCAGAGGATGGCTCAGCAGGGAAGGGTGCTTGCTGCAAAGCCTAAGGATCTGAGTTCAACTCCCATAACACACATGGTAGAAGAGACTTGATTTCCACAAGCTGCCTCTGATGTTCACACACACACACACACACACACACACACACACACACACACACACACACACGTAAAAAAAGAAACCAACAGCACAAAATCATAGGATTCTGTTGTGGGAATGACATTTCTAGGAGATAATCTCACAGAAAACTCCCTGCTCTTTTGGCTCTTACAATCTTTCCACCTCCCTCTGCATGATCTCAGCACCCAGGTGCAGGCCTCATGTTGTACATTTATAGTCCTGTCAGGGCTCCACAGCCCTATTTGGGTTGGTTGTGGGATTCTGTAATGGTCTCTATTTGTTGCAAGTGAAGTTTCCTTAATGAGGGGTGAGAACTATACCTGTCTGTGGGTATAAGGACAAGTATTTAGAATGGAGTCAGGGACTAGGCCAGTTTAATAAAGTAGTATTTGTAGGCACTCTTCCAAGATCCATGACTTGAAATAGCCCCAGGTTTCCAGTATCAAACCTAATGTCCCTCTGGTTGAGAGGCCTTAAATCCAACAGAGAGCTGGTGGTTCCTTTGGAAGCTTGCATGACTTCTTCAGTAATCATGAAAGCTAGTCCTCAGGGAAGAGGCTTTGAGGCCAGACCAACTTGGGTCCTCTGGTTCCCGTGTGTATATAGGGTGGGTATATGGTGACTTCAATAGTAGGGACCTACCCTTCACCTCCAGGGATCAAGTAAAGGCAATGTCAATAGCCTATGGTGTTTCAGGACTGTCACAGACCACTCTGACCAAGAACTCAAGAGGGATTCTTGTGCAAGGTGTTGGGGTTTTGTTGGCTTCTGGGGAGAACACTGTCAGTCTGGATGGGGAAATTCCACTTAGTTTATATAAGGGAAGCATACGGACTTACCTGTATTATAGGTATTTTTAGGTATAGTTAATAGTATGATTTCTTGCGAATTTTTCATATACCCTTACTGTTACTTAAGGCTCCCCTCCCTAATTAAAGACCCCATATTTTGATCATATTCCCCATTATCCTCTATGCTTTTCCAGCTTCACTGAACCCCTCTTCCCAAGTTGTCTCCTAATTTCATGTCCTTGTGTGTGTCTCACTGAGTTTAATTAGGGGCGCATGCATGAGCATGGATGGGAGGTATTTGCTTAAGAGCAGAAAAAAAAAAAAAACCTCCCTTAAGTGCATTCAGAACACTTAAAAAATTGGCCACTCCAGGACACAAACCAGTTCCAAAAAGTTTCTAGTGGGCAGAGATAGAGGGTGGACTCGACACTTGTATCCGTTTCCTAGGGCTACTATAACATTTTATCGCTCCCTAGAGCCAGAAGTCCCAAGCCAGTACTACAATCCAGAAATGAAGTTGTTAGCTGGTCCTTTATCTTCCAGAATTCCTGGGGCATCTCTGCTCTGCGGCTCCAGCAGGCACTCCGGCCACTGCCTGCACGGCCTCGCTGCCTCACACCCACCATCTGCTGTCACCCGTGTCTTACTGTGACTGTTCTTAGACACTCCCTCAGCACCCCACCCCCATCGCTCTAGCTCAATATTCCTTTTTCGTTTGTTTTGATTTTGGTTTTTTTCATGACGAGGTTCTCTGTGTAGTCCTGGCTGTCCTGGAACTAGCTCTGTAGACCAGGCTGGCCTCAAACTCACTTTAATTTCTGCCTCCCAAGTGCTGAAATTAAAGGTGTGCACCACCACGGCGTGGTTCCAAGATTTTTAACCACATTTGCAGAGACCCTTCGTGTAAGGTGACTACTGTTCAGAGTGGCTGAGGTGTCATCCAGCACACTACAGCAGTGACACACTCTATACCATGCCAGGTTCTTTGTACTCAAAGGTAGTGCTTGCTGCTCATCAAGACAGGAGAGGTGCTTTTTCCACGTCGAAGGGGGCAGGGCTGAGTTAGAGGCACCAGCAGCCCTCCTGAGCTTAGCAGTTTGCAGCTCCGAGCTGTTAACCGAAACTACTACTTAGCTTTCTATTTGAAATTCCCGATTTACAGGAAATTCACAAGCACAACAGTTCACAAATACTTTTGTCTAGATTCTCCACGTTAACAACGAACTCTGTGCTGCCACTCCCTCTGCGGGTTTCAGTGGGTTTTTGGGAGACCCAGCTACACATACCATGTTCCGTTCTCCTTGAAAAAGATAACAGCACACTTAAAAAGTTACCAAGTTACCAAAGTAGAATCATCCAAGCTCAGGAAGCTAACTTATGGACCTTCACTTAAATCTTACCTGTGGACTAGTGTTCCACTAAAAAAGAAGGGATGTAAAATAGGATCCAACCCCGGGCTACTGCATGCTGCACTCAGTGGCCAAGTCTCTCTAAGTCTCATTTGAAATTCGCAACCTTTGGCGAGTATAAACTCATGAGAATTGTCTGAGAGACATCATCTCTGAATACAGTCCAGGCTGGTCCTCAACTTGAGAGCCTTGTACCTCAGTACCCCATGTGCAGGGATTACAGATGTACAATACCATGCCTAGCTCGGGCCAGAATTTTGGAAGAATATTCCTTGACTTACTTTTCCTGCTACTTCTTGACTAGCTTCAGGTTATGCATTATGTAGGTGTTATGTAAGTCTTTGTGCACCACAACAGGATGAACAAATAAAAAGTTGTCTTAATGGGGGCTAGAGAGATGGCTCAGCAGTTAAGAGCAATGGCTGCTCTTCCAGAGGACCTAGGTTCAATTCCCAGCACTCACAGGGTAGCTCACAGCTGTGTAATACTCCAGTTCCATGGGCTCTGATACCCTCTTCCAGCCTCTTTGGGCACCTGGCAAACACAGGGTACACTGACATACATTCAGGCAAAATATCCATACACATAAAATAAAAATAAAAATTTGTCTTAATAATGGCAATATTAAAGTGTGCCCCCCCTCCTTTTGAGATACCTTGCAAAAATAAAAACTTGGGAGTTGGGTGTCTTAGGAGAATATAGGAAGACTTGGAAAGTGACAATAGGAAGCAGATATGATACTTCACGGGTTGTATGCATGAAATTCTCAAAATAAGAAAAGTAATCTTGCTATATAGCCAAGGTATAGTGCTAGGGATTCAGTTCAGTGGTAGAATACTTGCCTAGAATGCAAGAGGCCCAAGGTCAATCCAGTACCAGCCAGAGGAAAACTATAAAGAATTAACTCAAAAGAGCATTAGGTGTGGCAGTGGTAGTTCACACTTATGAGGCAGAATTAAAGATCAAGGCCATCCTCAGCTACAAAATGAGTTTGAGGCCAGCATGGACTACATGAGACTTAGCACATGTGAGAATACAGAGAATATGAAGCTGCCAACAGAAAGCTGGATACTGTAACTACAAAATGCGCTTCACTGTTTGAATGACTTCTAGTACATGGTTTTACTAAAACTTCTTTTCAAGGCACTTACTGGAGATGTATATCTTCCTGTCATACTGAAGTAGCTACAGCCAGAACAGGGGAAAGAGCTGCGAAGGGATTTCCCAGCTGGGGTTACAGCTACCTTCTACCTGGTTATAGGAGACAGATTTTGCACCCTGCAGCATATCCTGCGTGTAGATCAATTCTTTTCTCTGTCTACAGGTGCAAATCTGCCACCTCTCAACCAAAACCACCAGAACAGCCAGAGTGGAAGCACACAGAAAATATCACCCAGGCTACCAGTTCTATAGGAAATGATGGGGGGAAAGAACAAAGATATGTAAATGTACCACATTTTCTTTATCCATTCTTTGGTCAAGGGGCATTTAGGTTGTTTCCAGGTTCTGGCTATGACAAACAATGCTGCTATGAACATAGCTGAGCACATGTCCTTGTGGTATGATTGAGCATCCTTTGGGTATATATCCAAAAGTGGTATTGCTGGGTCTTGAGGAAGGTTGTTTCCTAATTTTCTGAGAAATTGCCACACTGATATCAAAAGGGACATACCAGGTTGCACTCCCACCATCAATGCAGGAGTGTTCCCTTTACCCCACGACCTCTCCAGCATAAGTTGTCATAAGTGTTTTTGATCTTGGCCATTCTTACAGGTGTAAGATGGAATCTCAGAGTTGTTTTGATTTGCATTTCTCTGATGGCTAAGGGTGTTGAGTATTTCCTTAAGTGTCTTTCAGCCACTTTAGATTCCTCTGTTGAGAGTTCTCTGTTTAGGTCGTTACTCTATTTTTTTTTTATTGGATTATAGAGTACTACACAGCAAAAAAAAAAAAAAAAATAACGACATCTTGAAATTTGCAGGCAAATGGATGGATTTAGAAAACATCATACCGAGTGAGGTAACCCAGACCCAGAAAGAAAAATATCATATGCACTCACTCATAAGTGGATTTTAAATATAAAGCAAAGAAAACCAGCCAACAATTCACAATCCCTGAGAACCTAGACAACAATGAGGACCTTAAGAGAGACATACATGGATCTAATCTACATGGGAAATAGAAAAAGACAAGATCTCCTGAGTAAATTGGGAGCATAGGGACCATGGGATAGGATTGAAGGGGAGCGGAGAGAAAGGGAGGGGAGCAGAGAAAAATGTAGAGCTCAATAAAAATCAATAAAAAAATAAAAGAGAACAAAGATATACTTTTCATAAAGCTAAATGTATCATATCTAAATAATTATCCTATATTCTGAGATTATTTGTTCCTAACTGGTCAATGCTAGAATACTTTACACAATGATTTTAAGAGCAGATAGCATTTTGTGTATGTATGTTGGGGGTGGGGACGTGTTTTCCTAGCTGGTGAAACTAACAGCTTGAAATACTGAAACACTTCATCAATTAATGTTTTAAAAGCAGGTTTGCTGGTCGTTCAAACGAGGAATTGCAATCTGTGCACACAATGATGGTCCTTGCATATTTCACAGTACTGAACCCTTCCTAGTGACATCCCTGTGTATATCTTGATGCTTACAGTCAGTCTTAGCTTACTTTATGGCAGTGTAACTGGGGCTTTAGTTTCCATCATCAAAAAATACTTTCATTCAATACCAGTTACATCATTTTTTATTAAAAGCATATATATGAATTCTAATGGAACACCAACTTAGAACAAGGCCATTCCCATGGCCCATCACTACCATAGAAGGAGTCTGTCGGGTGCAGCGCAGACATGAAGAAGGCTGGGTGTCCACGCAGGCTGCTCCTGGATCCCAGTGGCACCAGAGGATGCTGCTGGTCTTGATGTACACTTCGACCTATTTGCCTTTACATTTCAATCATATTATACAGTGCTCAGCATTTACATACATTTGAACAGAGAAGACATAAGATGTGTTACAAGGATGGCATGTGTGGAGTTATATGTCAGAAAGAACTCTGTACTTCGATTCTCTTGATGTCATTAGCTACTCTAGAGAACTTTTCCATATAAATACAAGAGCTGGGACTTACATTTAGAAAACCTTAATCTATGTAAACTGCATTGTGTCCACCCATAACAAATCAACAAAGCCCCGTTCCCTCTAATTTTAAAGAACAAAAAAGTAGCTAGCCCTTACACTCTATAGTAGGTTTCAGACAATACATAAGGTGATCATTGGCATGCTGTCTACTTCTGTCATTCTGGGACTTGTTCCTTTCTGTCAAAGTGTTCTCATTCATTCAGCAAGAGCATATATACTCAACTTCAAATTACTCCTGGATGTATCCAGAATTCATATTAAAAGCCTCTAAAAGGAGCTTGTTTTCCTACAATTATGCCAACATTTGGCCATGTTAGTAATTACTGAAACAACAGTGGAGATTCTGGGAGCAGACAGCACCCTGGGTGAACATGTACAGGTCCAAGCATCTGGCCAAGGGGCTCAATGACTCATCAACACTTAGTTCCTCTTGTTTTTCTTCAGATTGCGACTCCGCAAGGACTTGTTTACACCCATCACTATTTTAAAATAAATCCAACGAGGCAAGATTGAATTTATTGACCCCTAGGGAAAGAAATGGGGAGATACATAAGCACAGCCCACAACTGAGCTAAACCGAAGCCGCCTGTCAGCCATCTTTCATTTCTCTACACTATTACTTATAGAGATTTAAAGTTCTTAAATATACAGTTTGAAATAAAATATAAATTAGTCTATTTTAGGATTAAAGACATGTACCACCTTGTCTGGCAAAGTATACATCTTGATTCTAAGAGATCAAACAGAAAGAAAGGTCCAAATTGAAAAATATGTTTAAGATCCAAAAACATACATACCATGAGAGCATGGACCATATACCCCATGGTCCGCGACTGCAGACCCACCGTTTTGATTGCAGACTTCACAAACGTCTCTGCAGAGGGCTTATCCAAAGTTGGCTTCCGTATTTTCGCCAGTTTTGTAGCTACAAAGTATGGCAGGACACTCTAGAAAGGATACATACACACACACAAACAAAACAAAACAAATCATGCCATTAGGAAGGCTATCAACTCACAACCGAGGGTGATGATGCCTGACCGTTGGTGGCAACAGAAGAATCCTCATGACATCTAGAGTTTGTATCTTTAGAGAGAGGGAAAGACACACTGCTGTCTAAAGTTGCCTTCACAGAACATATAGCAGCAAAATCATCAACTGTAATACAACGACCTTGGGGCAAAATAGAATTGGAGGCCGGGAAATAGTAAAAATAAGCAGAAACAACCATTTCTGAGTCTTTAAAAGGAAAGCAGCGAACAGAGATATGGGAGCCGAGGCTCAAAACGCCTTTCCGTCCTGGTCAAGCGGGACTGTGCTCTGCAGTCAAGCATGAGGTTTCTGGTGTCTGACGGAGAGCACTGCTCTACTCCAGCACTCCTGGGGAATTAAGTGTGTTATCAGCTTTAGTCTCTCAGGGAAACATGTCACTTCCCTAGCTCACCACTTCTCATCCTTCATGTCCTCACATCCTGTTCCTCAAATCCCATAAGCTGCTATTGTTAAGACATCTTTTTTGACCCTAAGTTTGGGGAAGAGATAGTGTAGTAAGAAGAAAATACCCTGGATGACAAAAGTCGCACACCAGGACAGGTGTAGGGTTGTGAACATAAACATGAACTTTTCATGTACAAATGCTAGGTTCTCCATTACATATGCACCCAGTATTTTGGGTGTGACAGAACACAAGGGACCGCCATCATAATGACTCTTGGACCCATGATGAGAGGTACCTTCTGTGATCCAAAAGACCTCAGGAGTACAGTAGTTCACAAACACTTGTTGCCATCACGGTGTGAAAGAAGGGATGAATATCGCTATCTAAGAATCGCTATACCAGGTCAAGATGTGGTTAAAATGAAAAATGTTCATACCATAAATAAAGGTGAGGTCTCTCCACACTTTGGATTTCTTTCCTGCTGGGAGTGGAAGGAATGACCCTGCATCTCTTTGGCAGTTTGCATATAAATATATTTTTTAAACAATTTTATATTCTTCTCACTCCCAACTATAAGTCAAAGAATATAGCTTATAGTCCTTAATGTGGGAGTTAAACTCTAACCATACATTAGGAGTCCAATTCCTCATATCTGGTGCGACTCTCCGTCTTGTTCAGCCTCATAGACTACGTTACTATCACTAGAGCACATCAACAGCAGGGCGGCTCTGATTATGTACTTTGGCTTCTGAGGATTTATTTATTGGTATTATTAGTACATTTGTCTCTTTTTTCAACGAGTAAAGTGTTTTATCCATTTTGTTCCGTCAGTATGAAGATAGACTAGGCCGTCTCAGGCTGATGTGCTGTGAACTGTGGGTCCAATTGTGAAGTTCTTTGCTCACCACCTGGAAGAGCCAAGCAGGGCGGAACGGTGTGCATACAACTCTTGACACTAGGTGACAATATGCATGTGCACAGCTTCCTCATCCTCCTGACTTAGGCTTCCCGGTTAAAAGACTGAGAAGACAGTCTACGCGGGGCGCTGGGGTGTCTTGAGCTCCAGTGAGGCCAGTCTGTGACTAGGCCTTTCACCTGTGCATAACGCTTTGCACCTTTCTCTCATCTGTTTTTCTCTCTCAGGAGATGTAAGCGGCATTCACTGGACTATTTTGATAGTGCAGAATTCAGTTGCACTGCCTGAATGAACCACATGGTGGCACCACAAGATAATGCATGGATTTAGGGTTCAGTTAGCCTGTGGTGGGGTTCTGAAGGAGCCTCCAGCTACGGGAGGCAGGGAAAGACATGCGTACTTGGGAATTTCTGGTCAAGCTATATTTTCCCAACTAAGAAATGGAAATTCTAAGCTGGAAGGCTTGCTTGGGCACACACCTTGGATATACCAATGTGCCCAACAGTGGCCTTCTGAAGTATGAGGGGTGCAGAGGTGACAACCGCCTTGGGACTAAGCCCTAAAGGAAATAGAGGGTTTAAGTAAGAGATAAAGGAACAACAGGATCAGAAGAGTTGTGAAGAGCAAGGCACTCCCGGGGAATTGCAAGGACTCTGGCAGGGTCCAAAGAAAACAAATCCAAGCATGGGCGAGTCTAGCACACGATCAAAAAGAGTGCTGTATCCACCTCCGTTCTCAGGACCAGGCAGTAAGGAACAGCTCATGTGAGGAGCACTGAAAACACCGAGGCCCTGTCCTCTGAGCCAGCATTTGAAATATTCTGAAGCTTAAGCAAGATCATCTATCTCAAAAGCAAGCCCATTGATCTAGCTGTGAAGGATACTAAAAGGCACATGCAAAGTATAAAAATGGAAAAGTACAGTGTTTATATCAAACCACCACCAAGGTAAAGAAATGCCCAAGAAACAGTAGTTAATCCATCCTCTACCTATGCAGGAAAGCATTATGGGAAACAAAATCAGAAATATGACTGTACTTCTACAGAAAGTTTTTCAGCAGAATAAAACTGAAAAGCCACTTAAGCTCAACCAATCACCATTACAAATTTTTCCCTTCAGAAGCAGCCTGACCCTGACAGCCACAGCTGCAGGTGACTACCCTAGTCTTCAAATTAGAATCTCAAACTGGAAATAATTAGTTAGGCCACAAGACAGAGCTGATGATGCTATGGCTCTGCACAGCTTATTAAATAAAAGTCCCTGCAGACCACAGCTTGGTATATTTGTTCCCCTATTCCCTGGAGTAGATTGCTTAGACTGTGGTCTTCACAGAGCACATGCTCTAGAATCTTGGCTCGGGGCAGGAAAGACACTATAACCAGATGCCATGGATTGTGGAAAGAAGATGGCCTAAAGACACATGGCAATATGTTAAGAATCTAACACCGAGTCTTGGAACTTCACATGGCAGAGCCAACTGTGAACTAAATAAGGCTTCTCAAACCTAAAAATGGTTAGAACTTTCTGTGATAACGCTTTGGGAAAATGTGAACCAAGGGTAGCAGACTTTGCTCTTTGAATAAGATTCTACATGTGGCATCTAACTGTGTTAATGTGCCTTCTCCAGGTCCGTGGGGCTCCTCCCTCCCTGATAGGTTCCTTACCTTTCTTCTGGTCCAGCAAAGTAAAGAAAGTGCATAGCAAAGCCAGCTCCAGGGCAATTTCAGCATTAGGCTGACAAGAGTTGGCACACAGTCTTTTGTTTTATTTCTTGTCCAAGTTGTATATGATGTATGTACTTGTTAGAAGAGTGCATGTTCAGATGTCTTTCTTTGATTACTCTCCACTTTTACTTTTGAGGGCAGGGTCTCCTGTTAAGCCTGAGGCTCACCAACAGGCTTCAGGAATCTGCCTGTTTTTCCTTCTTTCCCCAGAGCCACCAAACCCAGCTACACTTCACACTTAATCACTGAGCTATCTCTCTATAGCTCTGGGGTTCCTATGAGTTATTTTTTAAATCTGTGTCTTCACCTAGAGAACCTTTAGGATCAGAAGTTCCCCAGAATACCTGAATGACTAAACACATATCATATAGTTCAGCTATTTACATTTCTCTACTGTGAGCTTTTCCATATAAGCCCTTTTGACTTAGTGGCTACAAAGAACTTAAGACAATTCTAGAAGATGTGAGGTAAAGAAATCTTTCTGATGATAGATTTGTCTGCAATGGAAATAAATTATAGCATTTCAGCCCAATATTTTGTGCACAAAGAAAATCTTAGATACACTCTGGGTACTACTGCTCCTACAAAGAACCTGCTTTCACACAAATGGAACGTGCATGCTAATTGTACAAAAATGGAGCCCCCAATTTTACAGACAAATGTGCACTGCACTGATGGCAGAGGCTTTATCTGAGTTAGGTTATCAAGAAAGACCGCTCAGATAAGGTCATATTTGTGTGATGTCCCGACATTCCACAGGCAGAGGCTAACCCAGGAAGATCTGACTGCAGCCAATCCAAGCACCGTGGGTACCAAAATGTAGAATTTTACTCTGAAGGACATGAGAAGCTTTGGTAGAATTTTAAGCAGGGAAATGAAATGACTGGCTTTGCTTTACCAACTGCCTACAGTGAGCAGACAACAGACTGTCAGCAAGGACAACAGTAGAGAGGGTGTTCTAGTTAGTGTTGCTATTGCTATGATAAACACCATGACCATAAGCAAGCTGGAGAAGAAAGCTTATTTCAGCTTAGTTATAGCCAGTCCATCATCCAGGGAGTCAGGATAGCAACCCAAGCAGGGCAGAAACCTGGAGGCAGAAATGCCGAAGTCATGGGGGAACACTGCTTACTGGCTTGCTTCTTATGGCTTCCTCAGCCTGCTTTCTTACAGCACCAAAGACCATCAGCCTAGAGGTAGCACTGCCCACTGTGCGGTGTCCCCATCTCCAGCCCCCATCAATCACCCATCAGGAAAATGCCTTACAGGCCAATCTGGGGGGTCAGGGGAGGCATTTTCTCAGTTAAGATTCCTTCTTCCCAAATGACTCTAGCTTATGTCAAGCTGACAATCTAGCACAGGAGGCCAGATAGGGAGGTAGTTCAGGGTAAGATACAGTGGCAGCTGAGATTAAAGGAGCGGCAGTGATGTCACACCTCCAGGACAGACTTGACTTGATACCCAGTCAGTGACCCGATGTCTTAGAGAGACAAAGAGGCAGTAGGGTAATAGCAGAGGAAATCAGACCAGCCTGAGCTCAAATCTGGCTTGCTACATCCTATCTACATGACCTTGATCCAAACTTTCAATCCCTATCCAAGTGGGAACAACTGCAGTTCTTTTCTCTATTGGGAAGGGAATCAAATCAATAGGCTCAGTGTGAGGGTTGAGCCCTAGCATGTACTAGCAATTCTCTTCTAAGTTTTCTAATGATCAGAAGCAATGATTTTGCCAGGCGGTGGTGGCATACACCTTTAATCCCAGCACTCAGGAGGCAGAGGCAGGCGGATCTCTGTGAGTTTGAGGCCAGCCTGGTCTACAATAGCTAGTTCCGGAACAGGCTTCAAAGTTACAGAGAAACCCCGTCTTGGAAAAAAAAAAGGATCCATCTCAATCACTGTACTCTATGAGAGGTATAGAAACAGGAAGTTCCAGGGGAAAATCTGCCTGTGGAGGATTCATCTGCTGAACACACAGTACTCCTTTCAGCCTTTGTTATGTAGATCTTCTGGCAAAGGGCACAGGAAAAGGGTCAAGAAAAAGGCGCATTGCTGGCAACAATGGAGATTTAACTGGTTGGAGTCCATTTTCTCCAAGCAGGCACAGCTGTGTTCCCAGTAGAGTCCTGTATCACTTTCCATTTCTACCGGACTCCATGTGCACTGAGAACGCCCGTCATGTCTTCTACCATCAGCAGTAATTACCCAGGAGGATGCATGCGGATTTCTGTTTTCAACTTCTGTAGCCATTTCTCAACATTCAGATTTTTGGCTCTTTGAAGCCAATAGATTCATGATTACTATAAGCAACAACAACAAAATCTGAAGTTTATTTTTTTATCTTAATTTGTCCCATTTGCTTTAAATCTCACAGAAGCCAAATCCTTTTTGATTAAAAACATGTTTTAAACTGAATTAACTATCAGCTCTCATCACAAAGACCAAAGCGCTGGAAGGCAGCAGCTTCATGGAGTATGGAGCCCAAAGGGTTTCTTCATGGTATTAAAGAAGATTTAAATGGTGTATTCTTTGGTCTTGCTAAGGATGAGAAAAGTCACTTCCACTTCAGGCCGGCTGAAACCCACAACTGTGCTCTCCAGGTTCGCAAAGTCCCATCCCACTTTCTCAACTTTCCTCTCATACAAGATCAGACAAAGTAAATCCTAGGGGTCAATTTCAGTTGGCAACCGATTTCTTGGTTTACAACACTTTAGGATCATTTTCCCGGGCACAGGGAGAAAACGTGTGTGGTGCAGACATCTCCACCACTGAGAAGCAAGGCCTGCAGACTCACAGTCTTGGGTTTACATAAGCCTGGCTCAGTAACTTCCTACACTTTCTGCACCTGCTGAGATGCACAAGTGCCATTAGTTTCCACAGCACTGTGACACCAGGGAACCACCACAGCCTGTTTTCTTGTTCCCCGTTTTTCTTGCTACTATATCCCCAACTGTCATTCCAAAACTCACACTCGCCATACTTCCTGACTGAAGAAATGTGAAACATAATACACAGACTCTTGCTTTGGGCCCACTGATGGGTGAGATGTTTAAATGTCTTCTTCCTCTGAGGGCCTTGAGGCAGGGGTTGTGAGTCTTATTTACTTTTGTCACCTCACTGACAAACAGCAGACACCCACTGACTTTAAGCAAGTCATACAATTGTTAATTTTTATTTTCCAATCTGCAACATGGGGTCAGGTTAATATCAAGTTCAAATGAGGAAATAATGAGTGAGCATAAGATATTATAGATACTGTATAAATTCATGTTTCTTCTCTATACTTACTATTACTTCCCAGTTTTTGATGTCTTTATATGTTACATCTTTCATCCCATTTGTCTTTAGAAATTAAGGCTTAAAGCAATAGAGAAATTTTGCATAGGTCAGATGACCACCGAGCAGTGACAGTGGACTGCTGACTCTGCGCTCAGTGTCTTTTCCTTCCTGTCTCTAAGTATACAGGTGATAAATGAGGTTTGCATAAAACTAGACTGGACTAAGAGAGTGTTGAAGTCACCGTGCTTTCATTTTGACTGTGGCTTTGAAATGACTAAATCCAGACGGATTATCTCTTCATAAGGCAAGTTTGTGAAGAAAGAGCATAGGGTGCTAAATCTAAGGTAAACTATGTAAGAAGTAGGATATTTGCATGTTTTAATGAGTCTCCCCACTGTTGGCTTATTAGTACCACAGACAGAGATTTCTGCTCTCCTGGGTGATATCCTAAGAAGGACACAACAGTATATTTCTTCTGTTGTGGGTAGAAAAGTATAGCCTGAATCTAGCCAGGTATATGTATCAGATGAGCCCCAAATAAGGGATACTCAAGACAGAAGAGTGGGGAGGAGTGCACTGTTCTCCCAAAGTGTCAGTGGCATGGAAGAAGTGACAGAGTCCTGGCTGAAGGAAACCCAAGAAATAGGAGAATGGAATACCTAATTCTAGACTGAATGCTTTGCTAGAGAATAAAACATTACCAGAGCAATGGCTGGGAACATAGCTCAGTGGCAGAGCACTTGTCTAGCGCTTGCCGAGAGCTTCTACAATCCCCAGCACCAGCTAAACACAAGAAAACGGTACAGAGGGTGACAGAGCTGGGCATGAAGATGCACGCTTGCAATACCAGCACTCCAGAGGTAAAAAGACAGGAGACAGGAGGACTGAGTTCAAGGTTGGCCTGGGCTATATGAGAACTTGTCTCAAAAAGTAAATAAATGAACAGGTAAAAAATCGACACAGATGATCTATTCAATAACATTATTTCAACATTCAATCACAAGTTGTTAATTCTATTTTGACAATCTTATTTTTAGATGTCCACTCATGAATTTGAGGCAAACTGAAACAATATATGCAACTTACTCTCTAATGATAGATGGAGTCAAACAATAACAAAAATGAAATATGGGCAAATACATGAGGGTGGTATTTCTTTGTCCAGTTTTTATTCCTATAATTTAAAAGAAAAACTTTAAAATTATCTATAAATCAAAATGACTGAAGAAGGAGACCAAGAGGACTGTGAAAGCTGAGTTTTGGTCCCAGGTATTTCACACTTGCTCAGCATTCATTGCCAGTGACTACAGGGCAGACAGGAGCCAGGGACTATGGCCCCTTCTTGTCAGTTAGACTGTGGGTGAGTTTTTTCTTTGAAGAATATATGCATTTAAGTTCCCTTTGCCCCTTCCCATGGGTCTTCAATTGTAAGAAAATAAAAATATTACCAACGCCGAGAAAGCAGCTCTGTTTAGGAATACACTGCAACCTGGCTTTAAGAAGGCAGAGGCAGGTACATCTTTGTGAGTTCAAGGCCAGCCTGGTCCATACAGGAAAACAATTCCTCAACAAACAAACAGCCACTTTAATGAGCAGGCCAAGGAAAGGCCATGAAGCAGCAGACAGAGGCATGAGAGGCCCAGGGAAGAAGGGAAACAGGTTGAGTGTCTTTGCCTGAGACACAGACTGAAGGCAGATGGGCTGTGATCTGAGCCTTGACAAGGCATGGACTCCTAGGGCTTAGGGACAAAGGGCACTTGGAGGAAATGTGGAACAGACCTAGGAGTTAGCCATGGGTCCTTCAAAACATGAAGAAGACACCACACAGTCTATTCTAGCCTGAACATCGGTAGGCAAGAATGCTAAGAGCCTTATGGGGTTTGAATTTAATACTAAACTTCAGGTACAGCCACCTGAGGCCAGTGAAAGAAGCCACCGTACCCGATCTGGGTGTGAATGAGATCACCCGAGAAACATGGGATGGAATCCAAGGTGGAATAAGCATTCAATTCCCCAATCTGGAAGACATATGCCACCCAGAGAAAAATGGGTAAGTTTCAGCAATGAGCTCTTTTTGCTTCATTCAGTGGCTTGGGACTTATTCCCACAGTAAGATAGTCATGCTTTTCTTCATAAACGTGAGTTTTCTTTTTCTTAACAAATTCATTCTAAATTTAAATCTTAAGAGAATCTTAGGAAGAAAGACGATGATGGATGAAATTAAATAATTTAAAAATCATGAATGGGAATAATACAAGCTCATCAAAATATGATATTTCAGAAGGCAAACACTAATGTACTTCGGGTGGTTGCTAGTCATATCAGGCTAGTAATATCAGGCACAGAATCCAAGGAAACTAGCTTTGAGGAAAATAGGTGTGAACCAAGCAAAGGTTACCCCCAGAACTGCTTTCTGTGTTCTCAAGGCAACACTACTTCATGTCACTGGAGTCTTCAGGGTACCAGCCAATGGACCTTTAGAATTCCTGTAGAGTCGCAGTGGGGCTTTAAAATGACTAAATTCTCCAGAAAGGCAGCACTGTAACACTGATGGCACAGGAACCTCACCTCTTATCAATGTTACTGGTTCCCCCCCACCACCAAAATACAATCTACAGGGTGATCCCAGTTACCAGTATTACAAATGGTATCAACATGGAAAGGCATAAAACTCAGGATTCTACAAAACCCTGTCCTCCCCAATGTAGCCTATAATTATGGGGAGCTGAAAATTAAACAATACCAAGTCAGTGGTCCGTAGATATCCCTAGGAAGTAAGCTAGGGAGAGGGCTTGGAAAGATGAAGGAACATTTGCCTTGCTCTTCCTCAGGATGGGCGGCTTAGCTCCAGTATTACTGAAATAAAAAGGCTTAGAGAGCACAGCTAGAGAAGTGTGAGGCCCCTCCTGATTATCTGGCAACAAACAGCCTAGCACTTCCTGGTTTCATCATTTCTTGAGCATAGATGGGTAAAGTAGCCTAGGGTGAGAACAAAGGCTTTAACAGCAAACAGACCTGTATTTTAGTCCTAGATCAACATGGAAAAATAGGTTAACTGTCTTAGCCTCTATCCCCACATTGGGCTATGCAAAAAGAACCTAAGATGCTACACTAAGTGATCTGATCACAGAAGACCAAACACCGAACGGTTCTATTCAGAGGATGGACCAAGAACAGGTATCACCAGGGAGACAGAAAAGAGAACAGTGGTTGTCAGGGGCTGGGGGAGAGAGAAGGGAAAGTTAGAATGGTGGCAGTGACGGCTCAACAGTGTGAATATGCTCATGCCACTGAACTGCATGCTTACAGATGCTGAAAATGCTATGTTCTATGTTATGTATTTCCTACCACAATTTTAAAGAGTCAGTCAAAATAAACCATGAGAATAATAATAATCATTCACAAAAATGATGCTTCAATTGCTGACATTTAGTTCTAGTTCAGATAGCCTAGTTAAAAATTTGAGAGGCTAATTTTTAAAAACCTAGACCTAGGAACATAAGGGAAAAGAAACCATGTCTCTAAGGGAGTGCTCACGTCACAATCGCTTACTGAGGAATGTGATTTTCTTTCGTTGCCAAGACAGCAACTGTTGCTGTGGAAACCACACAAAAACAGGGATACTTAACTGAAACAAACTCCACTCACCTGCACAAAGATGCCCTTGCTCTTATACTCCTCATGGAGGCACTGAGAGAAGAAATCTACAAAAGCCTAGGAGAGAGGTGGGAGTGAGAAAGAAAACACATATATTACATTAATCTGCCTGGAGTGTAGCCATAGAAACAACAAAATAATAAATTAACCATTTAACACTACTGTTTCTAGTCATTCCTTTCATTTCAAATGCAGAAGAGATAAAAATATCTTAAAACCTCAGGAGGTTTTTCTACCATAAATGACATTATCTTACCAAATTTAATATTTAACCAATTTTGACTTAATTATAAAAGGTTCCTCCCCCCAGAAAATTATCCCCCAAAAGGAAAAAATTCATTCTATAACAAAGGATATGCTTCCATTTTCTACTTGCCATTCTACCAGAAACCTAGAGTGAATTCTGTTCAGCTCTGTTTTGCTGCTGGGTCCTGTGACACTGCATGATTTGAGAAACCCATTTGTAAACTGTGCCAGCCACTTTTCAAATGTGGACTCAGTATCAGGCTTAAAATGCCAAGTTTAATGACAACCCAATGATGGTTTCTATTGACAACAGTCTACCTCTGTGGAGAACAAACCAAATACTGGAATTCTAACACAAGATGTCATGTAAACTGCTGACAGTGTGTGTCAGCCACAGAGAAGGCAGGCAGATCATGGGGCTGAGGGGCTGTACCAGAGCTCAGAAGACAGGAATGACTGATTTTCCTCATGTGAAAAGGAGGTGTTTTACACTTTTCCTTCTCTGACAAACAATAAGTTCTTATAATGTATTATGATTTGCTTATTTTCCCCTAAAGGCTTACTTAATTTCAAACAATTAAATGGTTGTTCTTTTCCCTTCGGAAATGTTTTCCATGCCTCAGTGAAGTATCTGAAGTTGAGGCTATTGGCCTGTAGGCAGGAGAAGATACAGTCAGTCTAAATTATGATCCTATCAGCAATGTAAGGAAGTGAATGACAATGATGTATGATGACACAGAGTAGCAGAATTCTAGAAAACATGGCAGAATATTCACACTGCTGTTGGTCTATTTCTTGTCTGCTGAGTATATGTGTGGTGCTGGCAGGATGCAAGTCCTTGTTCATGTTACCAACACTCTTGACTTTAGACTCATTAGTATTAGGTTCTATCACTTGGGCAGACTGGTTTAGGCTAGGTCTCTATGGAAAGCATAAGTGTCCCTGTTAAAATCAGCAAACTACCAGGGAACAAAATCAGTAGCTGTGATACACTGGTATTCCACTTATAAGTCTACATCTATCTGTGGTATTCCAGAAACCCATGTGGGGCACCTTGCTGTCCTTCTTGGTCCGCTGGAAAACTACCAAGCATAGCATTTCAACAAAGTTGAAGCTATAGTAACTGCTTGGACTAAAAGTCACCCCTCAGCCTTATACTGGCTTCATTGACTGCAATGCTTTTCACCTTGGTAGCAGAGTAGATGGTCAACAGTGGAACTGGGAGCATGCCGCTGGCAGATGAGATGTTGAGAATCACCCCTTTAGATCTAGAATTGAAAACACACTACATAAACAGACGGAAATTATATGCACATTTGCTTGGGAATCACAGTCAAGACAGAAACAGAGCAACAGGGCTGCTGCTCTCACACACGTCCCCCTGCCGCTCATGAGCATGTGGCATGTCTGGCTGGTGAGCGAAGCATAATCCCATGAGCTAAAAATAGCTCTTCTTTACGATGAGCTCATTTCCTAGTCTAGGAATCCAAAGCATGACTGCATCTGCGAGATGTCTCCTTTAGTTGTGCCTATACTCTCTGGAGTCCTCTGTGGACACAGCATTAAAAACTCTCATTCACACAGTGGGGATACTGCAGGGTGGAATGCTTGCCTAGCATGCAAGGCACCGCAGTCAATCCCAGCAGAGCCAAAGCAAACTGACACCCACACAGACACCTCTGCTCTGACATACTGTCACACTGCAACAGTCCATTGTGTATGTGTAAACACTTCCCTCTCAACAAAGTCTTGAGCTGCTAGACAGCAAAGCCTACTTTTGTTCCCACACAAATCAAGTATTTCATACACCTCTTTATAGCAAAGGTGACAACTTTATGAATTCCCTAGGCTGTGAGTTATCGGGCAAAGAGCTACCTTGAAAATTGCATCTCTGTACTTCATTAACTATATTATATTGCCAAAAGATGAAGTTCAACTTTTCCTGTTCTTTTAGAGACTATTGAAAGTTAAGTCAAGCACCTACCAGGAATGTTTCTACAGATAAACGAAATCAGTTTGTGAAAAGCAATGTTCTAGAGACCCCAGCTGTTAGCAAGCACATAAAGGTTCAGCAAGGTGTAGAATTATAACTTTAGGAATATGAAAACTAGCTACCAACTTGCTCTCTCAAAGGGACATTGGGAATGGAACCCAGGGTCTTATGGATGCCAGGAAAGTGCTCCGCCAGCTGACGTAGGCCCCAGCCCAGCCTCTCTTCTCTAGCTACTGAAATCTCACCCCACTGCCTCTTGCTCACACCTCAGCTTCCTTTCCTTCTACATAGTCTGCTGTTGTCCTCTGTCTGGCTTTCTATTCCTAAGTCCTGTTTTTTCACTATTTCGGGGAGGGAGAAGACCCCTTTTATGTAAAACAGCATAGGAAATATGATTAAATGGCATATATGAGTTATTTTGGACACAAATCCGAAAAGAAATAATCCTCAAAGGTCACGATTCCATCTGTCAGCCTTTAGGCAAGATGCCACTGCAACCATTGAAGGGACTGAGCCCTCTGTTTCATATGTATCACCAGAGACTAGTCAACTGTTTATACAACAGTCCTTATTAGTAACACACACTTTCCTAAGCAGCAAGACCCACTAACACCTTGGTGATAAAAATAAAATTTCAAATTTAAGAATGATATTAAGAATTTTTTAGGTTGGAAGTGGTTAATGTATTAGTACATCATCCTTATATTGATATCTTTTTTTAAAGGCAAAAACGGATTTTTTTTTTTTAAATCAGAAGTTAGAATTCAGGCCTTTTAGATAAAAATAATAAACTAGCAATAAACACCTAGTGTTTTCAGCTAAAAGAAATTCCTTTGATGAAAGTGGAGCAAAAGAATCTTTTATTACAATCAAAGATTGTCCCTTGGATAAAAATGGAATAAGAACTACATCTTCAAAATTATCATTTCAGTGTTGAAAATATTCTCAATTAGATTGCGGTGACAGCTGTCCAGCTCTGAATATGCTGAAAATGACTGGAGTGTACAATTCAGACAGATGTGTAGTTCACATGTAAAATAAGCCAACATATCTGTGAAACACAAGGAACGTCTGTTTCTAGTAGAACACATGGCCTTTAGGATGGGTGGGGTTCCAATGAGGTGGGTGCACAGGGCTACAGCTGCTCAGACAACCATGCTTCCTGGGTAGCAACTCCACCCTCACAATCACTCCACAGTAACCTTTAGCCAGGAACTTCTCCATCTCAACCACGCAGTGGAAGGGAGAGAATGCTTGTCTGCAGCAGATTCAGGCAATGCTGTCCTTGACGCTGCAGCCTGCCATCGCTGCTTAGAGCCAGACGTTCTGTTACAACCATGCTGGCTGGGGCGGCTGCACACCCTTGAACAACAGTCACATCTTTCATTCTGTTACCCACAAATGATGTGTAAGGTTGAAGGTAAAAGGTTAAAATTTCATGCTATGGCTTCAGTAGAGAAAAAGTCATGTAAAGATAAAAGCTCTTCTCCCATTTTATAAAATAACATCAACAACCTAACATGTCACAATGATACAATCATTCTTTTACTTACCTATTCTTGAGGTAACTAAGATCTTTGTTTCTCAAATATTCTACTCTGACTGAAAATGTGTAGGAGCCGAAGAGATGGGTTGGCACACTGGATATTATTGCAAAGACCCGAGTTCGATTCCCAGAACTCACATGGCAGCTCACAGTTATCTGTAACCCCAGAGCTAAAGAATCAATGCCTTTTCTGCTACATGTGGTGTACAGACTTACATGAAGGAAAAATATCTTTACATATAAGTTAAAAGTGAATAAAAACCCAAAAGAAGAAAAGGAAAAGGAGAAAAGAAAGAAAATTACTAGTGTGTAGAGCTACAAAGTCAAAATTTTCAAATACTTTCACAAAAAACAAAGTACTTATATTTCAAAATACAACAAAACATATTTAAGACTGTCAAAGTACTGTATAAAATGAGAATGCACTAGATGTGAGTAAATACACAGCCAACTCATAATTGTGTCTAAATGACAGCAAAGAAAGCACCCCACCTACCAATCTGCCACACTGTTGAGATTATGCATACTTGTCTACTAAAGACCTTCCTATGACTGCCAGTAACAGCATTCAGATCTCTCTCCTCCAGGGAAAAACTATTCTATTTCATTTTGTCTGCACCCCAAATCGAACACTAGTACACCCTGTCACAATCTTTGTAAGGTATCTCCTTATGCAGAAATGGGGTTGAATATTTGGGACTAGGGGGTATAAGGGCCTCATCTTTACAATCAACTACTTTGTCTAGCTCTAATCCTTCTAAGCAGAATTAGTGACGTTAAACCAGTTTCCATGGCACAGCCAGGCTCATGACAACTCTGTTCATCAAGCAGAAGGGCAAAATAGGCTACGCCTAATTGCACACAGAGACAAACATAAGTCAAGCTGGTTAATCTCTCACCTTCTAGAGGCTTGGGAATAATAGAAGGACACTAAGAATTTCTTTGAAGGTCTATTACTGAAGACCCGTCTTGCCCATACTTCGACACATTTCCTAGTTTGTTGTGACATCAGATAAACAAATGAAGAAACATTTTCTGTGGTGCAATATTCATATGTGACCGCGCCGCTTACTTGCTAGCCATCCTGTGATGGTGACTTGGAGGTACAGGCCTCTGAGAAGCTACAGGAACCAAAATGCTGCCGAAACAGCAGAACAATCAACTCCACTTAAAGACACACCTCTTCATCTCCACAGTTACCTCCTTTTTATTAGTCCTCCTAGAAGCCAGTCAATAGGCTTGTCCGGTCCTATAAAATTCAGCATCTTGCATTTACAGCTTCCTTACAGCTAAATTCCCTAGGATTCCCTTAGACTTCGGCACTTCCAACCCCCGCAAGATTCCCTTTAATTGTCACCTGGATTAAAAAAAAATTGCCAAGCTTTTGTTCTATAAATGCCTCACTATTCTGTCAGGCTCTGTGGCATCCCTGTCGTCACCTCTATGAGCACTGTGGCTGTGGAGGAATAGTCTCTTTTGAAAAAGTCAGATTCTGGCCTGACTCAGGAGAGCTCAGCATTGCCCCACTCTGCAGCAGAGGGAAGAAGGGAGGAGAGCCAGGGGTCAGTGCGTGCACACTGCTAACCAGTCACAGAATTGTGAGATACAGACTCCATCTCAGTCCTATGCAGTTCCACTACACATGAGAGAAGACAGAAGTGCACTCTTGCAGGGTCATTACAGAGTTTTCTAAGCTTAGACGGAAAATGGAAATTGGTGTAGACAGTTCTCTAATTAACTCCTAAGAACACAGAGAAACTATCAAAACAGAGCTCAATGTCAGAAAAGAATCATGAAACATGGGGTCAGGCATACAATTAGAACCAGCAATCAAATGCTCACACTATACAAATATTGCTTTGTTGAAGAAAGTTTGCAAACATTTAGCACATGAAAGAGAATTACCTGCCCTAAAACACCATAACATGTCATAATTCCACCTTAAGCAGTACAATATGAAAGACGCTATTTTTAGCCTTTCCACAGTTGTTATGGCAACCACCTCTTGGCTCCAGCTGTACACAATGTTTGTAATTCCAGGGAAGTAGAGAGAGCAAGTTTCCTGATAATGTAATTATGCACTTTCTCTGTGTGTCGGTGATAATGTCAGTCTGATTATTGATGCTTGTTTATTGATAGTAGGTTGGCTATAGTTCTAAGGCTTGGAAAAATCTCACACATCAGAGATAGAATCACTGAAAGGGAAGAGGGCAAAGAAACCACCAACAAAGGGCTCCTTCTAAAGGGCAGCGTTCCATTCTAGCTGCTCTTCACACCTCCCCAAAGTGGCCCGTCCTATGGTGGCTTCCATAGGATTGGTATTCTCACTGAGTAAGAGCACTTGTAAGGAGTCTGGCATTCCTTATGGACTAGGTAGAAAAATAAGGGAAAAGAAATCTTTACTATGATAAATCATGAAGTTACAAAGTTAGGGGTTAATCTATCACTCCAGTCAGAACATACTGACTAATATACCTATTAACTCCTAAAACTCCACTTGACATGGATGTCCCTTGTGCTAACACAGAGTACTGATTAATAAGCTTTACACATGTCTAACTAGTCCTTGGCCAGCACCACAAACACCACCACCCCCTCTATGATTCCAGCTTTCCACAGCTTTTATTGGCTTTCTACTAGGTTGTTTCTCAACGTCAGCATAAAAGCAACTTGAATTCTTGAAAGACAAGGATTGAACTCATTTGGATTTTCCAAGCTAAGCTCTGCTGGATGAACATGAATTCCCCTCTTCATGCTGGTCTTTCATATCCAATGTCAGCTGTAATTGGTGGCATTGCCAGGTCTAGAAATGGCCCTAGATCTCTAGATCAGTCTCTAGATCTGCCTCTGCTTCATGTGCTTCATGGCACCCCGTATCACTGAGTCCTCACCTTCTGCAGACCTAAACAGGGTGGAATTACTTTCAACTAATGCAATGATCTGGGCTTGCCATTCTACGGATACAAGACTTTCTGCTCCAGGAAATGACTTCAGAGCCACGACTTCCCTTTATATAGTTTTTACAGTGTACTTTAAAAAATTCTTTCATAACACTTTTGTGGCACACAACTTTGATGTCCTTATTTTGTTTTTTGTTTTTTGGTGTTGGAGATGGACCCCAAGGCATGCTAGGCAAATGTTGTATAACCGAACCCTACTCCAAGTCCAAAGATTTCTTTATAGTGCCATTGCAGATGTTAAAACTCAGATTAAGACAGTGGCTCAAATTTCACTTATTGGATTCTACTCTGTCCCTCTTAGAGTTCTGGTATGGTTTGATCACTGTCATTTTCATGTCCTATCTTTTGCCCCACTGTGGGTCAATACTCATCTTGAAGGCTTTAAAGGGAAACCTTACTAAAATAAGACAATTAGAATATACAAATCAGTACATTAAAACAGAATTAAACAGTTTCTTAACCAGTCACTGCACTGCACGTGATCAACAAATGGACTCCTAAACGGTGTTTCCTCACCCACAAGGTGGAATGCGGCACAACATATGGAAGGATTCGATATGCATATACTTGCTAGTCTTTTTCTGCTTGTTTTTTGAGATGGGGGTCCTCGCAGTCCTGGAACTCACTCTGCAGGACATGCTGGCCTTGAACTCACAGAGATCTACCTGCCTCTACCTCCCAAGTGCTGGGATTAAAGGCATGCACCACCACTAGCAAGCATCTGGTCTTTTAACAGAAGTGGATCCTAGTTTCATTCCTCCCCTGTCAAAGCTTTGACGAAGTGCTACAATAAAATGACAAACTGGCCCAACAGTCAAACCCAGCTCTCTTCAGCAGGTTTTCTTTGAATGCCTAGGCCAACATTTCGATTCCTGTGACAAGGAAACAGAGTTAAATTTTACACTCAGTGCCATCTATCTCACATGTGAAAATGCAACCACCCACTTCTCAACAAAAGTGTAGACATTTAAGGAATTCTCCAATTCCAACTGAAACATTAGTAATAGTGGACTTTGCTTTTTTCTCTAAGTGTCAGTCGGACATCTGGTCACTTTCCACCATGCCTTGTCCCTCCGGTGTCCACTCCCTCTCTGGAAATACTAGAGGAATACATCTTACTTCAGGATACTCTACCAATTTAGGCTCTAAGTGGCTACAGCTTTAAGGAGGCATTCCCGGGAATATCCCAGGAACTCTATCCACCCCCTCAGAATAGCAGGCAATTGAGTTAGTGATGGTGACTCAGACTGGCTTTTTAATCCTGATCTAAAGGAACCACCGCAACCCTAGAGAGGGAAATAACAAAGTCTAGTGGAAAAGGCCTCCTCCACCAATGACTCATGCTCCACGGTGTGACTCGCCTGGTGCTAAGACAGAGTTGGGTTCATTAGTCACTTTAATGAAATTCTCAAAGAAAGGGTTCTCCCTATAAATAATAATGAGCTCTGCATCCACAGTGTTTGTGTGCGAGCGTGTGACTCACCTTTCTACCATTCCAGGCAGCACCAAGCGTGTCACCTGCAAGACAAAACAAAACATTCATGATGGCTGAGGACACAAGCAACAAAGGAGTGAAGGACACCCGCCCACACCAAAGAGAAGGGAATCACGAATCCACGCATCACTCTAAAGAGAAAAGCTTATTTTATACATACCATTTAATTTTACTGTGCTAGGAGTACATAAGGAGAGCACACCGAGAAAGTTCTCTGTGAACGTGGCAAGATTAAGCCTTGTCTGAAAAGTAAGGCTGGCATGGGCACCTTCAAATAACAAAGACTCTATAGTATGTGGACATCTCTACGTCCATCCCAGAAGAGAATGATGTTGTCACATGTAACATTTCACCTACCATGATGACTTAGGCTTTCTAATATTAAGACCTCAAATCTTAATTCGATCTTTTCTGATCAAAAAAGGCTTTATGGAGGCGAATGATAGCAAATTTGGCAAATAGTAAGTGCATTCTTTTTTCCCTGAGGTCCAGCTAGCTGTGAGCAAAAAAAATCGGTAACTTTAACCATTTGTGGTCTGTAGTAACCAACAATGAAAAGGTGATATGTGCAGTTTAGCAACTTCATCATTACTGGCCAAATATACGCAACGATGAGATAGGCTACAACTGAACTGTTTGGGGATATTATTCTTCAAGAAAAGTTCGAAGTGCAATCTTTGTCAGGATGACCTCACAGTTAATTAAGTCCTGACTCACCTTGTGCTGGTTTTCTAAGCGACATAAGAAACTGAAATGCTTGGCAAGCATAGACATTTTAAGCTGTTTATATTGAGCAATATCATGCACCAATTAAAATGACAGCCTATTGATAAAAGACTCTGAAGAAAAAGCCATGAAGACTTTCTGCAGAGTGTGCACTGTGGACGTACAAAGGTTAGCTCCGGTCTGGTCAGCACTCAGCAACAGCACTCAAGCTCTCACCATATCAGAAAATGGACTGACTATCACCAACTTCAGAGCAGGGACAGGCTTCAGAGTTTAGGGGAAACATTTCTTTTCTTTTTTTTTTTTTTTTTTTTGGTTTTTCGAGACAGGGTTTCTCTGTGGCTTTGGAGCCTGTCCTGGAACTAGCTCTGTAGACCAGGCTGGTCTCGAACTCACAGAGATCCGCCTACCTCTGCCTCCCGAGTGCTGGGATTAAAGGCGTGCGCCACCATTGCCCAGCCTAGGGGAAACATTTCAAAAGAAAGATCTGACCAAATCTTCTGGCCCAGGTGCAAAAGGAGAAACTGTAAACCAAGTATAGACAAGAGCTTCCCGTGTTCCCTCCTTAACTTTTAGCTGTCTTCCAGCATTTGCTCTTTCCTTATTAGACTGCAGATAAAGTTTCAGAGCCACTCTTGGTGGTTCCCATAAAAAACATGTTTACAATTTCTCTGACAACTGCATGTGGCTTATAACTACTTTATAAGAAGTAGGACAAACAACGTCTTGATCATGGACTCAGAAAAGGAAAATAGGTTGTCTTCTCTGCCATCTTTTCCTCTTCTTTATATATAGAAAGTGGATGAAGGGAAGGAGTCATCATGGCATCAGAGTGAATGCCATATGTGGTAGGGTGACAGGCTAAGGATCCCTAGGGACAGAGGAGCTACTGGGTAGCACTCTCAGCACCCGTTCCACTAAGCACCTTGATTTTTAACTTGCTCTGAACCTGACAACCCATTTTGATTCTGTTTATGTTGTGAATGCATTTGTTACAAGACTTATCCAATATTCTCTTTTGTTTGTTTTACAGTACGGGCATGAATCTTGAGGCCCTTTTCCCATGTTAAGCAGGTATATACTACTGCCCTAGGTACCCAGTCTTTTACCTAAAACTCTAACTACCAAGATTGACCATTTACGTTGGTAAAGACTGATCAGTGTTAACATTTCACGACTCCTTCCCCAAAAGAATAGTTCCACAAGCAAAAGATTAAATACTTTACAGTTTTGAAAAGGCAATCCTCTCCAATTTTCTCAATTTCTTTGACCCAATTCAAAATGTCCCTACTGGGCTTCAAACTAGAACCAAGTCAAAGTAAAGGTTGACTTCAGAGTTTGTCTTTCCAACACAGTTACTTTCTCTTTCCTTTTCAGGTTAAATATGAATTTTAACTTTGCTCATGTTTTTCCAGAGATTTGCCTTTCCAGAGGCAAACAACAGCTATTTAATACATAACCAAAGAATGTTAAGGCAACTGTGCACTCAGGCCCTAATTCCAGCCCTTCTTATGACAGTGTGATTCTGAGCTACGTCCTTCTTCTCTGAAGTCCTAATATGTTAAACGAAGATTTAAATACACCATACGGTATTACATTCTTGACTTAAAATAAAGATGTGTGTGTGTGTGCATGCGAGACCCTACAAGCAACACACCAAATACCTCTGAAGGGACACTGATGTCCCCCACAATCACACTACACTACCCTTTAGCACCCAGTGCTACCCCTAAGCATTACATGCCCCGTAGTTTAGAACCAAGGTCAGAAACACATTTCAAGGTCATCCATTTCAACTGACCATACAAAAGTTTCTAGACATTTCTTTCAGTATTTTAAAATATTTCATTTGAGATCTCCTTTGGATAGTGGAATAATTCTAAGATTAGGTTGTAGTGATGATTAAAACTCTATATTTACCCAAAACAGACAAACAAAACTTGAACACTCAAAGCAGAAGAATTTTGCAAATTCATAGTT
The DNA here is from genome assembly GCF_037038515.1 of Microtus pennsylvanicus. NCBI lineage: Eukaryota > Metazoa > Chordata > Mammalia > Rodentia > Cricetidae > Microtus > Microtus pennsylvanicus. The sequence goes on from NC_134580.1 coordinate 71,400,913, forward strand.
TTAGGGGAACTAAAATCACAAAGTACTCTTGATGCAACTTTACAAAACCCAGGAGACAAAGACACTGAAAATATTCTCTGCATATCAACTGAGGGCTGGAGCAACACTAGAGGTAAGGAGCCGTCCTTCTCTTTTCTCTGCAGTCACCAGCGTGGGTGAGAGGAACTCAAGACCCACAGCAGGATACTCCTAGAGTAGACAGGGCACTGGTGCTTAGAAAAGGGAGCAGCTACAGCTAGGAGCCAGGTAGAGTTTCAGAGATTATGGAAGTTCATGAGAAAAAAAAGTCAAACATCATTAACACTGAAAAGTTACAGAAAAGTTAATTTGAACACTTCATGCTTTTATAAAACCAACTGAAGCTCTGACATTACCTTTCCTGCCAATCAGACTCTAAGTGATAAATCCAACTCCAGGCCTTCTTTTCTTGAGCACATATATACAAATCATTTAAAAATATCCAACATTGATGTGGGAGTGTCATATATCACTCTGTTGATTTCATTGGCTAAGTAATAAACAAACTGCTTGGGCTCATAGCTTAGAATATAGGTGGGTGGAGTAAACAGAACAGAATGCTGGGAGGAAGAGGGAGTGAGCTCATACTGACAGCTCTGCTCTCTGGAGCAGAGACGCCATGCTCCGCTCTCCCGGGCAGACGCGATTCAGCTCCGACCCAGGATGGACGTAGGCTAGAATCTTCCCGGTAAGCGCACCTTGGGGTGCAATACAGATGATTAGAAATGGGCTAAATTAATATGTGAGAATTAGCCTAGAAGAGGCTAGATAGAAATGGACCAAGCAGTGTTTAAAAGAATACAGTTTCCGTGTAATTATTTCGGGGCATAAGCTAGAGCTAGCCATGTGGGCGGGGACACAGCCCTGCAGCTCCTATTACTACACAACATATAAGTAGACAGACTTCACTATGTTCACATTAAATTCTCTCCAACATCACAATTACATAGGACATTTTAAGTTGTTAAGTCTCATTTTACTTTGCATTTATTGACTAGTATCTTAATATAAGGGTATCTATTCCCATATACCAAGTATTGTTATGAAATTTCGCCGTGCATCTGCACTCTACTTCACAGCTCACAGGGTGTTTCTGTAGCTAATTCAATATGCTAATTTTAGACCATCTGCAGGTGATAATCACTGTTCCAGGAAGTCTGTTGTTTCTCCTTACATATTTCTAAAATGATGTTATCACAACTGTGAGCTCAGTGGTTAAGAATATTAGGTACATAGTAATAATAAATGTGACTTCCAGCCTTTTTTCTTTTCACTTGAGGTTGCCTCAACAAATGCACAGCTAGTAATTTTAACTCCATTCTATGGTGGTTGGAATGAGAATGTCCCCCACAGGCTCTGTATTTGAATACTTGCTCCCCAGTTGGTGCTATTCTTTAAGGAGGCTTAGGAGGTGCATGCAGCCTTGGAGGAAGCATGTCACAGGAAGCAGCTTTGAGGGCTTAAATACTCGTGTTATTTCCAGTTGGCTCTGGGTGGGGTTCAGCGTGCAACTTGATGCCATGCTTTCCCACCATGATGGCCTCTTACTCCTCTGGAACCACAAGCCCAAACAAACTCCTTCTTCTACACGCTGCCTCCATCACTGTGTCATATCACAACAACAGAAAAGCAACACACAGTTTTCCCCAAAGACAGAAGTCATCACAAAAAGAACTTTTACAATAAGGAGAACTTCAAAGACTGCAGGAAAACGCAAATATTTCATAATTACACATAAACATTTATAGTAATGTTTTCACTAGTCCACACTACTAAAATAAGACAAAGACACTTTAAAACCTAAAAAGTTAATATACATTGTCTCACATGTAGCTCTAGTATCACTTCATAAGTGGCACACAGTACATAAATGTACACAGATACATGAAGGGCTTCACAACAGCTTAAACTAGAATTCATGGGAGGAAGCTGCATTTTCAAGAGTAAAATATTTACTGGTACACATATGCATAATCAGGCTAGGAAAGAAATATGAAGTTTATTTACCCCATACAAAATCACAATCACTATTATTGAATCATTTAGTTGAAATACATAACTCTAAAATTAACTTGTTGGCCTAGAAAAATCCTTGAAAATGTATTAAAATGTAGCAATCTGTGGCCAGGATTACACAGGATTTATTTTCTTCTTAGTGTTCATATAGCTTTCAAATATTTTTGGCAACAATCTTGCAGTGCTTTTATAATTAGTAAAGTTCTCACAATCTTATTTCTTTTTTCCCTTACTTCTAGAGGGAAAAAAAAACAGAAACAAAACTGTCAAAGCCTAATCTTAGTATTTTTCCTTTTATTTCAACAGCAGCACTCCCTGCTGCTGAAGGAACTACATGCCCAGGTGGCTGTCTCGGTGTTCCCACTCTGGTATACAAATTGATATAATACACATATTAGGCAGCTTCTGGTACTTGGTCGTGTGTCCCAACACTCCTATAGTACTCAAAGGCTCTAGGGAAAAGACTGTAATAGTACCCAAGGATCCAGGCAACGCTGTGCAGGCCTTTAATCACAGTACAAGAAGCTGAGTCACAATCTTGAGTTAGAGGATAGCCTGGCCTACACCAAATTCCAGGGCAGCCCAAGCTACATAATAGGGTCCTATCTCAAGAAAAAGACGAATCAATCAAATTTAAGACACTTGATTTAATAAAATCTGTGTCACTACTACATGTGACTGTGGAATAAAGTAGAACAAGTCACCCATAATATAGGCCCAGCTTCATGAATCCAGGCAACATGAATCCAGGCAACATGAATCCAGGCAACATGAGCAACATTAGGACATCTCCAATGGCCACTTTGTTCACCTCTGCCCTAACTCTAAGTCCAAAGAAACCTGCTTAAATTAATCAAGTCTGGATTTAGGGAACTGAGAGATGGACCTGTACAATTCAGAAGGAAACAGTTTCTTATATACAAAACTCTGAAACAAGTGTTCAAGTGAAAAAGGAGCAACTTTAAAAAAAATCATAGTACAGGTTGTGAATTAAAAATAATGATCTACAAGCCCCGCCCCACACTTTGAGAAATGGAGATGAGAACTCTACTGGAAACCACACCAGAAATGACATAACACACACTTCCTTTGGCAAACTGTATAATCTGAGCTCCATGGAGGTGAGGAAGTGAGAACACAGCTTAATTAGAAATTCTTAGAATCTCACCTGTATAACTAACCGAGTATTTACTGCACAGGGGGTGAAAAGCTTAATTAGATACAGTTTTTAGAGCACTCTGCCATTTCTCAGTATCATTTGATTTTGCCTTTTCTTGGTGCTTAAGTCTTTGAGAAAGTTCAGAATCTTAGTCTGGAATGCTGCCCCAGGCCGTAAATAGAGTTTTTTCCCTGTCCAACAAATCCTACTTGGCTCTACATTAAAATAATTTAACAAAATGGAAAAAAACTTCTCAGAAGAGAGTTGCTTGCTAACAATGCCAAACCTAAAGCCCTAATTCATGCATTCTCAACAAAGATTATAAAGACTGGGCGGAGTATCACTCAGTGTTTCCCAAGGTACAATACTTGAATATCCTAAGTACTTTTTTTTTTTGGTCGGGGAGGGTTACACAAGAGTTTCTCTGCATAGCCTTGGAACCTGTCCTGGAACTCACTTTGTAGACCAGGCTGGCCTCAAACTCGCAGAGATCCACCTGCCTCTGCCTCCCAAGTGCTGGGATAAAGGCATGTGCCACCACTGCCTGGTACTTCTATTATCTCCCCCACCTCCAAACAAGGTGACAACTTCTTAAAAATTACAGATGTTGAAAGGAGAAAACAATTCCTAAAATTCAAGATACTCCCATATGAAAGGCATTTCCCTATGAACTAGGTTCACTAAGAGCTAAAGAGAACCTCAAAAATCAATCTACAAAGGTGTCTTCATGTTTGGAAGAAGTGCTGTCCTGCAGTTTGGAAATACTCGCACTCCACTGCGTCTGAGGCAGTCATCCCTAAAGGCTAAATGTACCAGGAATCTGAATATTTAAAGTATCAGGGAGATTCAAGATGAATTAAGACTCTCATTATTAACTTGGAATATCTTCATCCAGAAAAGCCTCAAATGGGGGAAATCAGTGTTGAAGTACACAATCTACTTAGGATTTATTAATTAATTTCCTAATGTTATATGGGAGAATATCAGGATACATTTCTAGCAAATTCCTAAATTAAATACAATTAAACTGAGGAACAAAACTCTCTCTCATAGATTTCCAAACGAATACGAGGCTCCCCCTACTGGCACTGTGTTACCTGCTTGAGGCACATCCACATGTAAGAAAGAAAATGAATGATTTGGTGCTTTCCACCTTTTGACCACTCATCCAAACATTTACATCGTGGGCAAGGCACAGCATTAGGTGCTTCTGGTAACTGGCCTACCATGAAGACATGGTGGCATGGAGAAAACAGCTTCTCAAAGGAGTGTAAAGGACTCTGACGGGAGCGGCAGTTCAGGCAATGCTGTTTTGTCAGCACTCACCTGAGAGAGAGAGAGCCACTCCTCAAGGTTCTATTTGGGTTTCAGAGAATCATAAGAATGCTTGTGTCTCCACAAAGTTCATAGGTGGGTTTCCAACAGTACACTAAAGGTGGGTGCTTGGGGCAGATTAATCACATCATGAGGACAATCTCATCACAATGGGGACTGATATCCTTACAGAGATCTGATGAAACCTGTTTACTTCCCCTTCACCTCCATGTGAGGACACAGGAGGAGAGCACCAGCTATGAGGAATGGGTCCTCTTCAGACACTGACTTTATGAGCATTTCGATCCTGAACTTTTCACCCTTCCAATGTGAGAAATATATGTTGGTTCTTTAGATCCAGCACAGTCAGAGGCATTTTTCTTGTTATACCAGCAGCAAATGGACTAAGACAGAGGAGTTGATTTGGCCCAAGCCTCTCTGTTCCTTCAAGTTCACTAAGCAACTGCTCAGTTTGAGTAGCAGGAAGACCTGGAGTCACCTGGAGGGGCACTGACACTCAGACATCTAGAAGCACTAACAGAGATCAGTAGGGCTGCTGTGAAGCCAGGTAGAAGTGCTCACATACTCACTGCTACGCAGCTCGTGAGGTCTGTGTCACATGATTTCCAGATTTTTCCCAAGAGAAGCTATAAATCTGAATGTGAAGCTTTCTGCTTTTGGAAACTGAATCAACCAAAACATGCTGGTAGCCATATCCAGTCACAGACCACCCATTGCCTGTAACCTCTGACCTAAGAAATTTTTACTTCAACTGACCCTTGTTCACCACTGGAACGTCACACTTAGACTTAGTGTGATTCTTTAAAGAACTAGAAGCTTTAATGTTTAATTGCATTCATCTGTTTGTAGAGAAAACATCAGCTGTGAACTGCTTAGCGTAAGGCAGGGAACAAGCATGACTAGTGCCAATGTTCACAGTGCCAAAGCTCACACGGAGAACTGCAGAGGGAAGAGAAGCCATGCAGTGTGCCATGGGCCCACGTGACTCCAAGCTTAATAGTCTGGAAGAGACAGAGGTCCCTGCCACTCCAGACACACAGTGGCTGAGTGTTTGACAAAGGAACAGCCGACTTTCTATTCTTGACTTAAGACTGCTCCTTTCTATTCCTCAACAAAGCAAATACCAAAATGCAATAGTCTTTACTCAAGTGGAGGTGTTCATGAATTTTACCTGGGCTATAGCACCGTACATCTTCTTCTCTGTTCTAAGGAAGGTAATTACAAAGGTTAGAATATTCCCTCTGTGAGGATGGAAGCCTTGATTTTCTAGCTTTTACTGTATTTACCAAGGCCCGTAGGAGCTTCAGGGGTGAGGACCATAGGAAGGAATGTTTCGCCTTCCTTACGCAGGGACTGTGAGGAGTTAAGGTTTATCATGTGGACAGTGCTCATCTGGAAAGGAGAGAAGTGTCCATCTTTTCTTGAGGTCCTAAGACGATGACTTCAAGAATTAAGGACAAGTACAGTTTGAAAGAGGAAGAGAACCTCAAATGGGAGATAGTGAAAATAACAGAAAGAAGCGGTACAAACAGGATGAGTTTTGCCTATGGATTGCTGTAGAATCCCATACAGTCAGAAGCTAGCCTTCCATTTGCCGGACTCTGGAGCTGTGGCTCCACTCCCATTTTCCAGGCAGTAATCAATAGCAGTTGAACAATTTCATTTGTAAACTCTCCATATTTAGGGAAGGAAATCCCACCAGGCACAAAACAGGAACTATTTGACATGAGGCAGGCTCAATATCCTCACGTCTGTTCCTAATTCACCTATATTTGGAATGAAAGTCATTATTCTGATGAGGTTTACCCAAGATTTTAGTCACAGAACATCGGAAACTGGGGGAAACACTACCTGGTAGGACTTCTCTTCAAGTCTGATCTATCTGCCATACAGGCTACCTCTCAAGAATTTCTACCACTTACCTGCTATACAGGGAACAAAAATAAGGCTAAATTTAATCCCTAAAGGATCTGAAAGCAGTACTAGAAGAGCAAGCAACAAGACTTTAAAGACTAATGAAGTGAGCCACATGGAAAAACACCCAAGCAAGTCATGGAACAAGATTTAAAGAAGAAGCAACCAGGACTGAGAGAGGGCTCAGTGGTTGAGACCACTTACTGCTCTTGCAGAAGACCTAGGTTTGGTTCTCAGCCCCTACATGGTGGTTTACAACCATCCAGTGCAGAGAATCCAGCACCCTCTTCTGGCTTCTGTGGGTTCGTGCATCCATGTGCACGGATGGGCACATGTGCGCGCGCGCGCGCGCACACACACACACACACACACACACACTACAAAATAATACTTCAAAAATAGCCTGGGAGAGCTGTTTACTATTAAACACGAGGGGTGTGTGGCCACAGCTGCTCTGGTTGATATTTCTTCCCCAATATTCGCCTGGATCATCTCTTTATCCAGCGATAACCTGAAATTCTTTTGAGTTCAGGATTAATTTACTATTATAATGCAGGGCTTAAATGATCTTTAAACCTGACCTACTCCCACAGGGCAGGAACACAAGTCCTAGGATTAACAGGTAGGACCCCTGGTGTTTGTCATCATTTTAAAAAATGGGCTAGACACTTTGCAGGGCTGTTAGATTTGTGCTATTTTATCCATGACACACGCAAGCACTGTTTGGTCTTTAAGCAAGGATGAGATGGATCACATGCTGATATGTGCTAGGAAGCCGTGTGAAGGACACAGTCTGTGGCCACGGAGTAGAACAAGCTCCAGAATTAAGGGCAGAACCTTGGCCTATTATCGTTAGTATTCTACAGATGGCCAGCCAAAAACTTCATGGTGTGGGAAACAGGAGGCCAGCATCTTAAAGCAGTGTCACCAATGAAGTGTTAGCGGGCAGGACTACAAGAGAAAAGATGGTGATCCAGAATAAAACCCTACACAGCTGACTGAGTGGAACAAGTCCAGCAGACAAGCCCATAGCTGGAACTAAGAATTCTACAACATAAAGCTTAAGCACTCGCACAAGGCTTTCTCATTAACTTAGGACTGCATCCTGTGAAACACCTCACACTGCCTTCACAGTCATTAGTTTCAAGCACCATAAAAAAAAATCAGAACAGCAGCAATACCATTCATTTTAAAAGGAAACCCAGCACTTGGGGAGCAGAGGCAGGCAGCTCTCAGTGAGTTCAAGGCCAATCTGGTCTACACATCAAGTTCCAGGACAGTCAAAACTGTTTCACTGAGAAATCGTGTCTAAAAAAACTAAGAAAAGAAGAAAGGAAGAGTCTTATATTAATTTCTATTTAAAACCTTTGTTTTCTAAAAAAAAAAATAAGACCATTATTGCATGTATTTAACAATTAGTATCAGTTTTGAGTTTAAAAGCAATAATAACATTTTTAGGTTCTCTCTAGCTCTCCTTTCTTTCCCACCCATTCTGTCTGTCTGTCTGTCTGTCTGTCTGTCTGTCTGTGTGTCTAACTCTTTATTCCTCTTTGACCTTCTCTCCAGGGTCTCATGTAGTTCAACCTGGTCAAGAATGACCTCCAGTTTCTGGTCCTCCTACCTTTTATTCTGCTTCCTAAGGTACACACAAGCATATCTGGTTTTATGAAGTTCTAAGGACTGAACCCAGGGCTTTGCGCCTACTAAGCAAGCACTCTACATCCCCAACTCTGAGTTTTAGAGCTATTACCTTGTTTCATTCAAACAAGTCACTGAGGTAAAGAAATATCACCTCCAATTTACAGATGAAAAGTAAAGTGAAGAGTAATTTACCCCAAGACTAAAACGGCTAAAAATGGTAGTTCCTTAATTATACTGAAATCCTAGAGAGGTTGTTAAAGAATGAACATTTATATGAATCTGGTAAAGAAAATGCCCTTAAAACTATTTAATATATTCCTATTAGCAAAAGCACCAGTTTGACAAATACGGGTCTTGGTCTTCATCTACTCACATCTCCACTGGTTAATCATCTGCATGCTTAAACTTCAGTTTGTATAAAAGCCAACACGCACGCGCGTGCACACACACACACACACACACACACACACACACAGAGGAGTGGGGGAAGGAAGGACCCTTGATCATAACAAGGGAAAAGATACAGTGTAGTATCGAACAAAAAATATTTGCCATTTTGCCACATAATACATTTGAGTGATCTTTTAAGTAATAAACCAACATTCTCTATCTGTAAACACTGAATTAACACATCTAACCATTTACATTACATGGGGAAATCAAAGTCATACATGAAAAGTCAGGCCAGGTGTAATAGTACTAGGTTCTTGGACTTAAACCTGTCATGTGAGGGTCATTGCTTGTTTCTCGTGGGATATGAAGACATGGAGATAGTTTTTCTAGAAAATTCAGAATAGAGAAAAACACTGTTTTTCCCACCACAAAGTGAAACATTTAATTCTTACTTATATTTTTCACTTTGAATAGTTCTGACTCAAACTATTTTTTATTTCCTTACCTAAACTAGTATATATACGAGTTATTCAAAGTGTAGTGGCTTTCTACAAGAATTTAAGATGTAAGAATTAGTTAGTAAGAAGCCTGAGGTAACAGGCTAACCAGTTTGGACTTCCTACACAGCAGTGAACTACTACATACGTCTGGATGGAAACAAATCAGCATGAGCAAGTGGCTCAGGTGAATCAGTCTTTAACCTAAACAAGGTTTTCCAGTCAGTCCTGGTACCTATCATGGTGAATGTGCACAGAAGACATGTGAGAATTGTTAGGGTGTTGGAAAGCAAACTAAGATGAGCAGGTTTGGGGTCTTTTTTTTTTTTCTTCCTGGAGACAGATCATATTCTCCTGGAATACACACAGTAAATAAGAGTTGACAGAAGTGAGCCAACAGACTCCATACCAGTTTTTTTTTTTTTTAGACAGAAAGAGCTAAAAAACATGACATATTTCTAACAAATTTGCTTACCTTGCAAACAGAAAGAACATTAATATTTATCAGTTTCTTGATGATCTGTAAGAAATGGAATATATAATTTTATTAAGTAATGATGTTACAAATATACTTCGGGGGGACACATCTGAAGTTTCTTTAGATATTGCAAAAAACTATAACTACAGTAGGAGCTGGAGTCAAGAGACAGATTTTTACTTTATCTCAATGTTATAATATGTGTAACAAAAGCAGCAATCCATACTAATATGGAACATGTAAGGTAAATGAGCAAGTCAAATCTGAAAGTGAAGAGACACATTAAATCCAAAATAAAACACTTAGTAATTTCCTCCCAACTAATAGGGAAAGTGGAGATGATTGGAGTTAAGAGTTTCACTTGATTTTAAAAACTGTCACGGTCCTTCAAGGATGTGACTTCTTAGTTCTCATTAAAGGATTACGCATGTATCAAGGGTGCAGCAGCTTTCATTTTGGTAAAGCTAGTTTACTTCAATCAACTATGTTCTATATATTAACATATTTATTAGTTTTTAAACTGATTTTTGATGTCCCAATACTTAAAATAGAGCTATCTTAATCTAATAAAAATAATAATAATAAAATTACAGTTATTATTGATCCTGGCAATGTATAAATGACATTATATTTTTCATTCAATCCTTCTAGCATTCCTATGAAGCTGCCTACTTTACATTTGTGGGCGAATAAACAAACTACCCCACAAGAGCCAAGCTATGAGCTGTAGAAAGCTGGATTCTGATGCTCAATCTGAATCAATCTTCCATACTGTCTCACCGACACTTTCATGTATTTCTTTGTTACCATAATAAACAAAGAAAGACTCACATTGTCCAAGTCAGGAATTTCTAAAAAGTATTCCGGATACTCGTATGACATCCCCACATTGTTCACTGAAATAAGACAAGATTGTTAGCTAGCACGTTTATTTTAATAATGTACTGAAATGTTGAGATTAACTTATGAGACTAAAATGACACATTTAAAGGTATATCTAAAATACTCATTACTCCAGTTTAAATGCTCTTTCTTTCATGAAGCCTTTCTGTACTTACCATCTATATGTCTTTCCCTGTCCACACTAGCTCTTGGGAGCGTGTGTTCTCCCTCTGTACTAGTCATCTGTAGACAATGCCAATCAATTCTACTCTTTACATCTTCATGTTGTCTATAGAGAGCAGAGAAGGCACAGTGCAGAAGACTGGAAACTTGGGGTCCACTTACAGCCATGGCACAAAAATGTGTGACCTGAATAAGTCATATCCAGTTTATATCTCAGGCTGCTCAATGCTAATGTAAGAGTTTACTCAGTTATGTGACAGATATTTGCCACAAGCTTGGAGGCAAGGTATATGCTGCTAGAGACCAGAAAGGGCAGGTTCTCATATCACATGGTTTACAACCTGATAGGAAGAGAAAGGTTCCCAACCCAAAGAATCAGTTATTTCACAACCAAGTGTCCAGTGTCCATTTCTAGAGAGCCTGACTTCGAGGCTTCCTTGTGGTAGCTAAGAGGGCAGATCAGACCAAGTATCTCTAATAAACGGTCCGTGGAAGGCTTTCCTTGAACCCACCCTGCATGATCATCTAACCTCAGCCTGGCACTGTAAGACTACAGATTATTTGGACACTCCTATATTTGAATACTCAGTTATTAATGGTTTCTCTAGACCCAGAAAGTCAAACACGAAATAAGGAACATTCCCAAGATGGATGAAATATCCCCGACTTTACATAAACTAATTAACTCATTAAATACATTATCTATTTCTCTACATTTATTTAACTGCTACAAGCCCACTAGGTAATTTCTAAATTATACCCTAGAAACGGAAATCCACAGCATTTACATGGAATGTGCCCAAGATCACAGGGCAAACTATGCCAGAATTCAAATTCAGAAGTCTGACTACAGAGCCTCAACTTTCATCACTGAAGCCGCCATACACCTTCACCAGGGATTCACTCAGGAAAAGCGACAGTGGTAACTGGAGAACAAACAGGGCACTGAGAGCAATGTTTAACAAAATCGAATTACTAGATCAAAGTTTCAGGTACAAGAAGATAACAATTATGGTCAGTTTGCTACAACCAAATAAACTGATAGGTGTACCTTTTCCATATTAAATTAATAGTTGGAAGGATAGGGATAGTGTTCTCTATTTAACTAAGTCTGTCACTGGAGTCTAAGCCTTCAGATATTCCTTGCAAAATCCTGTAAAGGTGGCTTGAACTGCTCACGGATACCCATCTGAAAAGATGAAAGTCCATGGGTAGGAGTCATGCCGACCTGAAGTGGGAGAATATCTAAAAGGCCAATAACAGTAGATCTAAATTAATTTTTATCCCATTCCTCCCTCCACCATGTGTCTTGGCAATCACATGTATAAAGGATGTTAAAACTTAAACCAGAAAACCAAGGTCTCAAGTGTAGTTGACTTTAGTTTAACCACAACAGTTATAAAGAATGAATAATTTATAATTATTAAATAGTATAATTGTAAATCTTTTAAGGGCCAAAACTGGTCAGCTATTTTTGTTATTGTTCTGAAATCTAGAACATTGTAGGTAGAACAACTGACTTGCTATCATAGCATGTGCTACAAGCACAAAATTGAACTAAGGTAGCACAAAAATAACTCAGCAAGCTGGGGAGCATTATTCTGGTTAAAGTATCAACAACGGACAGCTTTCTGATCTGCATCTTCTAACTGAGCAAAGGCAAGTAGCAATGCTGTCTTCTCAAACAATGAAAACCGGGAACTCTTTCCAACAGAGTCATATTAAGAAATAATATACTTTGGTCCAAAGTAATAAACTATCATGCAGGAGGACTATTTAGTATCTTAAGTGCCTAACAAAAACTGTGAAATCTAGAATGGGATTTCAGAGCATCAAGTCTAGGCTTATGAGCTGGATGAGTAAAAACAAATATCAAACTCATGATGGCAAATGCACAGCAGACACCAGGACTCTTGAGCCCTCACTGCTTCCCAGTGTACATCTTCTGCAATAGTGTGCAGGCTAGCTATCATCTTTCCCAGGGCGTACTCAGTTCAGAGTGCTGTGAACAACTGCTGCTCCTCTCAACACTGAGGAAAGAGTAGCTCTAAACTCTTGGGATGCTGAGATTTTATATTCAAGTTACTTCAGATTCAGCAGATACTGAATGAAGCTCTGAAGTCATCATCACTACTTAAAGAGCGAACCACTGAAGATGGAGAGAATCACCTTCTACCTTCTTACTAAAAGTTAAAATCACAAATGAGACTGAAAATCAGGCATCATGCCTACGGCTGGAGGAATGTTATCACAGGCCATTAGCTCTTCTCTGTACTACACATCACTTCTAAAGTCATTTCCTACCCCTCTACACCTATATTCCTCCTACATTCCTCCCCTATGGGGAGTGTAGTAAGCTTTAACCATCTGAGTTGAACTGCCCATTTGTGGGTTTCAGTGCACGTGTGTGTTAACAAATCTGTCTGCCATTTCTCCTGCTACTCTTATTGTCGGGCCATTTCGGAAGGCTGTACTACCAAAAATCTTCTGAGGAAAAGTTTGAGTGTCATCACACTCTTCAATAACTGTTTCTACTTAAGTGCACAACACTGGGAATCTCTTGGGAAAAGGCAAACCCACTGCAGTTTTATTTCAAGACAGTAGGTGACAGCAATAACCAAACAGCAAATAGGAAGCTTTCCGAGAATGCTGAAGGAAGAAGTGCTTTGAGTAGGAGGGAAAGATGGAAATATTCCTATTACAGCTTAATCTCATTAAGAACGGGTGCAAGCAGTGCCACTGCTTTATATATTTATTACAAGATGCTTTACAGCATTCACAAAAACAATCTCTCAAGTTGTTCTAACATTATTAGAATAGATAGTATCTTAAATAATCATTAAACTTGCGCTGCCAGTGAGTTTTGTAGTTTCTTCCCTTCAAGAACCACAGTTCTGTGTTGCTGCTCCCAACCCCAGGGCCTGTAAAACCCTTTCAGTAGTGAATACAGAATCTCATTCAGAAAGCAAAGAGCATCTGTGTAACTTCAGAATTCTCACCGTTCCAATAATCAGTTCAAGACCTTTAACACTGAAAATCTTCCCGACACTCTTTCTGAAGTTACAAGACTGGGAGAAGCTTGTCGTTATCTCTTGTTCCATTGCTGTGATAAAACACCTTGACAAAAGCAGTCTAAGGGGGAAAAGATCCATTTCTGCTCACCATCTGCGGTCATCCTCCAGCAAGGCAGGAAAATGAGTGTAGGAATAGCTGGAGGCGTCCGTCACATTGCATCCACCCATAGGTAGGAAGCAGGATGATGAACGTCACGCTCACCTCACTTTTTCCTTTTTAAGCAGTCCAGGACCCATCCCAGAGAAATAGATCCGCCCACTTTTAGGATGGCTCTTCCCACCTCAATTAATTCCCCACAGACATGCCCAGAAGCTAAATAATCCTTCAATGGTATGCTTAAAGGCTTGTCTTCTAGATGATTCTGGATCCCATCAAGTTGCAATTAAGTTCAACCATCACAGAGTCCAATAGGAGAGGTGGGGCTGAGAGAGTAGTAGAGACAGACTGAGAAGGAAGGGGAAGAAGAAAAGCATTGGTGATGTCAAAGGAGCCATCCTTACAGACCAAATCCTCATGGAGTTGGTCCTTGCAGGAAGGACTGGCAGGAAGCACTTGGCTATATTCTCGCGTGCCTATTCTGAATCCCAAAGAATACTACTGTCAAAGTAAATACTACATTTAGAAAGAAGACTTGGAAAATCCAGAGTAACTCTGGGTGTTATATTAGTATTTTAAATTATATCATAACTGCTTAAAACCATTTCTACATCTCATTCTTTAAAACAAGATTTTGTTCCTTTAAGGTTCATGCGCTGCTGATCTTCATGGGCCTAGAATTCTCCATCACAGTCAGTTACCAGAGGAGGAATGATGTCATTAGAAAATTAGATTTCTGGTATCTGGGTTGGGCATGAGGGTGGAGCAAACAATAATAAATTGCTAGAAAATGAAAATCCATTCATGCACTAACCTCACACAGACCACTTTTAACTGGCTTCATTTTTTACATTAACCAGAAACATAAGAAATTAATGTGGTTTAAAAATACTTTGCCTAGTGGTTGGGCTTCTAAATATAAATTACATAACACAAAATATCTCTGTTTCCTATTGATGACATCAAGGCAGAAAAGGATAAGCTTACACTTTAGCTACATTCATAGTTTTATAAATATATATGAATCCTGTCTCAGCACTTCAGAGTTTATTAGTAAAACCTGCTTCAAACAATGATGTCATCTCACTGTATTTTGAAATAAATGTTGTTTTTTTAAAATGTGGGCTTCAAGAACAGTCAATGTACCAAAGACTCAGAGAGTGTCTATGAGGTGTGTGTGTTGGGGGAATAACACTTTCTACCTTACAATTTGGTAAAATGGTCTGGGGTTCGACCTCGGTGGTAGAGCACTTGCCTAGCATGTGGGAGGCTCTGAGTTCCATCTCTAGCACCATATAAGAACAACTGTACAAGGCTACAGAACTCAGAATCCAGCTGAGCTAGGATTCAACCCTGCTCCATCATCACCACTTCAAAAACTGGGGCATAAAATAAGTCTGCATCCTTACTATTCTTCCTACATGGAATAGGAACAATCATTTCAGCAAATTTACTGTTTGGAGCATGGTTAAAATGTCAATAAATGGAGGAAAAGCTACTGCCACATGGCCACTTAACCGACAAATATTTACTGCCCTCCTATTCTGTGCCCAGTACCAAGAATCTTGCTTTTATTATGTATGGCCAGCATCAACACAAACAGATCCCTCTGCCAGGCAGAGCTCAGGGCAGTTCTCAACACAATAGCTGTTTATACTAGGTAAATTCATCCCAGCACCTCCTCTGTCCTCTTCATTACATTCAACAGACCTAGTCTCACAGTTGTAGGGAGATAGTGACAGAGATGCAAAGAAATTTCCTTTTTTGCCTTCTTAACATATTGCTAGAGCTAGCACATGTTCATACACTGACAGATGATATTTGGAACACGATGTAAAACATTTTGCAAACTTTACAGTTTTCATACACTTGTAAGTAGCAATTTCCAAATAAAAGAGTTTACAAGGCTTTAAATTTGCAGTGCCTTTAATCAGAAATTAAAAAATTCAAGATTGGGCCAGAGGCAACAGTACACACCTCCCTTTCACTGTTTGATTACAAACTGCTACGTGACCAATCCTCATTACAAAATTAGGTAGGATTTGGCACACACACAATTGGAGTGAGGCTACAGAAAGAATAACTAACACAAGGCTGATGGTTCAAAGTTAGCTAATAGGGGGCTATCTATCAATTTCTATTTACATTTCTGAAATCACAGAGCTAATTATCCACATTTAAGTTAAAGGTTCTGCTTTAATTAATGCCATTAGCCGAGTCTGAGTGAATGGAAATAAATCTGAATTCTAACAGTCTTATGCTCACTTTGGAAGTCTACTCTCCTGGACGGTGCTCCCAGGATTGCCCCCATATAAACGGGCCCCATGCCTTTGTTTCCAGGAAAGCCTTTTACCAGGCTTCTCATGCCAGGCAAAGGGTCCCTGCAGGCAAAGGAGGAGATTCTTATCAGTCAATCCTTCTGGGCACATGGTCTGCACTGAATTTCTTTCAACCACTGGAGGCAGCAGAGCTCCAAGTACAGTCATCATTTTGCTTTACAGAATTTTCCCTGCATCCAGTCTCTTGTCTAGAAAAATATTTCCCTGTTGTTGAAGACGAAAGCTGAAAGTTGCATTGGGTGGTTACTAATTCTGAACAATGCACTTAACCTCTCTCCATTTGTTCCTTGCCTGTCAAATGGGCGGGGGCTTTAATTTATTTATTTATTTGATTGCTTATTTGTTTGTTTAGAAAAGGTCTCTCTGTGTGGCCCTGGCTGTCCTGGAAAACTCTATGTAGACCAGGCTGGCCTTAAACTCATGCAGAATCCTCTGCCTCTACTTTCCAAGTGCTAGGACTAAAGTTGTGCACCATTCTGCCCAGCTTGGGGCACAGGAATGTTCAGATTTAGTTTCTTAGTCACTTCTACCTGTTCCCACTGCTGCCCTCCTAATAGTTGCCTTCACCATCGTATCTGCTGGAAGAGCCTTACTGGTTTCCTTACATTCCTTGCCTTCTTCCAATGGAAGTCAGAAGGACTCAATAAAAACGTTATCAGTTTCTGCTTAAAATTCTACTGTGGCTTCACAAAAAAGACTCTTAAACTAAATTTGACCTGAGGATACTTCCATACGTTCACTCCTACTTAACAAACTATAACTTTACTTAGCAAGTAAGCTAACTGAAAACCTAACTAAGTCAGGTCCAAAAGAAACTGGGACAAATGGCTAACTGTGGTGCTTATTAGCACGAAGCACATGCTATCTGAGCTATCTGAGCATAGTAAGTACCTGTTACAGAGTTCTTGTTGGCATCCTGGCTGTTATTAGCTCTTCTTACCACACCCCCTTCCCTAAATTTCTCCAGTTCATCGGCTTCCCTTCCCTAAGCTTCTCATTCTATACAACCCATGGGCTTTCTTGGTCCTCCTCTCTCCTCCCACTTCTCTCTTGCTCCTCCTTTCCTGCTTTCCTGTCTTATGACCAGTAAAGTTCATTGGCCATAACTTCTCTCCCTGCTATGGACCCTTCCAGATGCCTCTGGCTATATGCTCCCTCATATCTACAATAAAAACCTTCTTAACCATACCTGGGAGCAGTCATGTCCTCAGTTTATACAACTTAGGAGCATCCTCTGAGGCAGAGAGGGTGAGTGATACTACAGCAGCCAAGTCAACCCCAGGCAGACAATGGCTCTGATCATGCTCAAACAAAGCAAACTTGGCAGAGTAAACAAGCCACCTCTGTACCTCACCTCCATTTTCTGCCCACATCGCAGGGCAATGTGGTTTTTGAGACTCTGCTCTCAAGGTAACTCGAGGTATGAACAGTTCTTTGCTCAAATACTGTTAAGTTTAGTTATTTTAAACTATTTCCTTCAACAGCTCCGTATTTAGGAAGCTAGCTTTCTAAGCCTTCAAGATCTGCCTAATTACCAGACTCTTCTGCTATGGTGTCCTCTAAAATCCTGCTCCACGTTTAAAGATCAACTCTGATGTCCTCTAATATATAAAGACACAGACTTTAAGTATTTGCACACGATACTCCTTCTGCCTGGAAACCCTTCCCACACCTCTTTTTTGCCCTTTAGTTTCAATTTAAACATTTCTTTCTTGGGAAGATCACATGTGATGCACATAACTGTCTCAACCGCTTTCTCTTTCACTACATGCAACATACGTTCAAGTAATTGCTTAATGGCTATATTTCATGAAAGCAGAAACAACTTAAATAATTATGCAATTTTACTGTTTTGTCTAATGCAAGGGTTCTAGAATTTTAATAGTTTAACAAATTAACATAAAACTGGTTGAATGAATCAATTAACAAACAAGTGTAGAGAACCAAATGATGGTGAGCTATAGGTAAAGAGCAGTGTAAAAGAAGAAGGATGAAGAGAATAGGTAAGAGTACAGGAGTGCAGCGGACTAGAAGGGAAATGTTTAATGATCTACAGCATTGTGGGGTAACTATGATTCACAGCCATCAGTTGTAGACTTTAGTATAACTAGTAGGATTTTCACTGTTTTTCTAAAACGAAAGTAATAATGAAGGTTTGAGATGACAGAAATTCCAATTACCTAGATTATACCAACTCATATTATTTCCTGCATATAAGTAGCATACTGTACCCAAAATACGTTTTAAATATAAGGAAAAAATAATAAAATAGAAACAGCCTGGCTCTTTAAAAACAAAATCTGATTTTTAGATTATTTTACTTTATGTGTATGAGTACTTTGCCTGCATGTGTGTGTGTATCACATATGCCTGGTGCCTGCAAAGGTCAGAAGAAGGTACCTGACTCCTGGAACTAGCTGCCTAGTCACAAGTGTAGGTGGCCTACAGACATGCAACTTGCAGTTGGCCTTTGAAACAGACACATGTTGGGTACTGACTTTGTATCTGATAAAAGCTCTGCTGCCTCTGGGTGGTTGTGAGAAGTTTCACCTGTCCTGAACTGCTAGAAAGGAAAACTACTCCCTCCCCACACAGCCTTCCTGATATACTCCTGGGATCCTGTCCTACACACCTCACCTAAGAATTCCTGCTAGCTCTTAAGTCTCAGTCATTTATAGCTGTGCTTCATGAAAGGCTTATCTTTGCTACCTCCCAAGGATCATGCTCTCCTGCTCTTCCCCCATTTTCACATCATGTTGACCATCCAACTCTAACTACAGCTTCCTTCAATCTAATCTTCCCCATTTCAAAATGACTCTTCCATTCCTTTCACTAAATAAAACAACCATCTTTTTCAAAGTGACTGGTGTTTTGAATAAGAATGCCCCCTCAATATCTTTTAACACACTCAGCAGTTAGTGGCACTACTTGAAAGGACTAGAATAGGAGGTGTGGCCTTGTTGGAGAAGTATGTCACTAGGGGTGGGCTTTGCATTTGAAAAGCCCATGTCAGGTCCAGAGTCTCTCTCTACCTATGTGTCAGGATATACCTCTCCGCTACTGCTCCAGCAGCTGCCTGCATGCCACCTGCTCCTAGCCATGATGATAATGAATTAAACCTCTGAAATTGTAAGCAAGCCCAATTTAATGTTCTCTGTTATAAGAATTGCCTTGGTCATGGTGTCTCTTCACAGCAATAACAATGACTAATTAGCTAAAAGCACAAAAGTAATAAAATGAATAAGCCAGATAAGAAGAAAATGACAGAGGTATCTATACTTCAAAAGAAGATAACAAAACAAAAGTTTAAAGTTCCTGAGAATAGTGATAGAGGAAGGTCATTGGTTAAATAAAAAGAAACTGCTTGGTCCTCATTGGTTAGAAGACAGGTGGGAGGAGTAAACAGAACAGAACGCTGGGAGGAAGAGGAAGTGAGCTCAGACTCCACAGCTCTCCTCTCCAGAGCAGACGCCTCAGAGAGACGCCATGACCCGCTCCCGGGCAGACACACGCGATGAAGCTCCGACCTAGAATCTTCCCGGTAAGACCGGTGCTCACAGATTATTAGAGATGGGTTGATTGGGATATCAGAATTAGCCAGTAAGGGCTAAAGCTAAAGGGCCAAGCAGTGTTTAAAAGAATACAGTGTCCGTGTAATTATTTCGGGGCAAAAGCTAGCCGAGCAGGCGGCCGGGGTGCTGGGAACGCAGCCCCGCCACTCTTAATACTACAATTGGCGCCCACGTGGACAACTGCTTCCACATAAAGCCTGAGACAGCTTGGGAAGTAATTCTAGAACAAAATGACAGCTTTGTGCATGGTTTCTTGGTAGCAGCTCTCTCGGGTCTACTCTGCTTGCCAGAGGCAAGCAAGTGCCTCATCTAAGAGAGGCTTCCTGACTCAGCTTTAGCTGCAAAGCCTGCAGCTCATTAAGAGGTCCTGCCACGAAACACTTAAACGGTGTTGACGAAAAGCTGAACTTATGCTTTTCGGTTTTCAGCCGTAGCAGGAAAAAAGCTGCGCCGTTTAAAAATGCCGGCTTTCTGGGCCATCCTGCCAGGGCAAACTCTGACTGTTTGAGGCAGGAGGGCCGGCTACAGAGAGAGGACTTGAGTGTTGTCTGTTGTAGCTCGCTGGCTGGCAGGGACCTTGAAACGCCATAGAGTTGTGGCTATAAACATGGATACAGCCAGTACCTCAGCCATGAGGCTGGAAAGCTAAGGAATGGGCTGCATCCAGCCGTCAAAGCCACGGCTTTAGTCCTACTGAGATTGCTTGGTAAATTAAAGACTCATGTGGTCAGAAAAAGAGAGATATACAGTAAAGAGAGATTCAAAGACAAAGAAAATGTCTAAATGGTTTACTGTGTGTTAAAAATATATGCAGGCTAAAAGTTGAAGTTCTTATAAAAAAAAGGAAGAGAGTTGTTGTGTGTGGTAGTACACACCTTTAATCCCAACACTTGGAAGGCAGAGGGAGATTGACTCTGTGACTTCAAGGCGTGGTAGCACACGCCTTTAATCCCAGTGCCTAAAAGGCAGAGACAAACAGATCTCTGCGAATTCAAGGTGTAGTAGCAAACACCTTTAATCCCAATGCCTGGGAGGCAGAGACAGGTGGATCTCTGAGAGTTCAAAGACAGCCTGATCTACAGAGTTATTCCAGGTCAAAGATATACTCTCAAAAAGCAAAAAGTTAACCTAGGAATGTCACAGCTTAGATTCTTAAGTGCCTAGTTATTTAAAGGCACAAATCAAAAGTGCTCCTGGATAGTAAAAAATTGCATATTCACAATAGGACAGATTCAGACCACTAAATGAGTCACATTGTTGGATGAATGTACGTAGGCTTGGGAGAGAGAAGAAAAAGAATATAGAGAATAAAGTTAATGGCTTAAAAAACGGTAAAGTCTTTAAAGAGACAGAGTACAGATAGTTAAGAGATTAAAAGAAATAAAGAAAAATAAGCCACGCAAAAATGGAAAATTCACAGAGAGTCTGGATTATGTACATTGTGTTTTCTTTAAAATTTTTGACTGTGAAGGAGCTAAGTACAGAGAGACATTTCATTATATATGAACTGCCAAGTGTAACCAGAACGGATATCATGAGGGTATGACTTCAGAATTTGGGTCTAAGGATATGATGCTTTGGAGAGAGTCTTCTTTTGTTTTCACAGAGGATGAGACTCTATGGATTTCTTGTATCCCAGTTTGGTATGATAGACCACGCCCTCCTGAAAGGTTGATGTGAACACCCTCAAAAAATTACTTTACTCAACTGCCAACTGAGATGACCCTGGCACACAGGTTATACCATGAAAGACCTAATTAACGACACCCTCATTCAGCAGGAAGCAGTTTGGAGAGAAAAAACTGCGCCCATGTTCCCAAATATGGTTTATAAACATTCTTTTACATTTAAAGGGGGATATGATATAGGTATGAATAATTTGCATTAGTATAGATTTTGCTTTATTGATAGAGATTTATGGTCAATTTTGTTATATGTATATGTGTTTCTGATCTTGATTAAGGTATTGTGATTGTGTAGTTCACTTAAAATATAATATATATAGCTTGTTAATAGATAATCATAATAGTCAAGCTTGTAGTCATGTTAGTTAAGATTTTCTAGATGTTTATAGATATATTTTAGATAGGCATTCTTCATATTTTTCAAAGATTATAGAATATGGCATTTTAAATGTTTTAATAACTTAGGACTTTTCATGACAATGAGACACTCTGCTCCTGGCAGCACCAATCTACTTCAAGAGGAAGATGGGCATCGAAGAGGATCCTTATGGAGTTTGATAGCCATTTGGGACAGAAACTGCTCTTCTCTGGACAATTGCATAAACTGGACACAGAGAACCCACAGAGAGAGGACTACTGAACTTGCCTAAGGTGAGATGATCTTTCGGGGTTCCTGATTCATGAAAGAGTCTGCGAGACATTCTGCAGGACACAACAGATAGTGACTGAACTGACTCTGAATTTTCCTGCTTTATGGAAATGTCTGCTGTATACCATGGGCCTGAAGGCTGAAGATGGATGCCCCAACGGTACAGAGGAACTTTGGGTGACTGTTTAGGCAGCGAGATGTCTCTGTCGTTTCTAGAGTTTTAAAAGTTGCTTTTTTCTTGTTTGCTTAGGTAGTATTGTATCTTTCTGGAGTCTTTGATGGAGTTAAGAATAGTTAGTTATAGTTTTCCTTAGTTATGATAAAGATTATTGTAACTTTTACTTGATAACTCTTTTGTTACATGTAATTTTGCTATGTTAAAATTAAAGCCTTTTTTTTGTTGTTGTTTAAACCGAAAAAGGGGAAATGATGGAAGAAGGTCTTGGTTAAATAAAAAGAAACTGCTTGGTCCTCATTGGTTAGAAGACAGGTGGGAGGAGTAAACAGAACAGAACGCTGGGAGGAAGAGGAAGTGAGCTCAGACTCCACAGCTCTCCTCTCGGGAGCAGATGCCTCAGAGAGACGCCATGCCCCAGCTCCGACCCAGGATGGACTTAGGCTAGAATCTTCCCGGTAAGACCGGTGCTCACAGATTATTAGAGATGGGTTGATCGGGATATCAGAATTAGCCAGTAAGGGCTAGAGCTAAAGGGCCAAGCAGTGTTTAAATGAATACAGTTTGTGTGTTGTTATTTCGGGCATAAGCTAGCCGAGCAGGCGGCTGGGGTGTTGGGGACACAGCCCCGCCGCTCCTATTACTACAGAATAGGAAGAAGATAGGCTACAAATTTATAGATTTCTAAACCGTCTAAAGAAGTAAGAGTCTTTTATTCCTAATTTCCCTAGTCATCCAGGACTACAAAGAGACATAATTTCCTGTGTAGCTTAATCCCCCTTCCTTCCACACAACTCTATAGCTTTCCTTTAACACAGTTTTGCCACTACTTGGTTCCTATGACTAGTCCTCATTAGATGTTTCCGGAACTGAAACCTAAAAAAGCCATTGCCACCAACAAGTTCAGAATTTTCCTAAGTCCTCTTGGTCTTATGTTAAGAAACTTGGAAAGCGGTGTGACTCTGGGACCTCCAAGGGAGTAGACCTGAGACAAGACCTCTATAGGTCCGGGCATGAGTCTGGGACCTCTAAGATAGTAGACAGGAACAAAAAACCTCTGGGAGTCCAGGTATGAGAGTGGGACCTCTGAAAAGAGTAGGCCCAAACCAGAACCTCTGCAGGTCCGGGCACACATGAGTTGGGACTCCAGGGGAGCAGAGTGGAGCCAGAGACCTTTGTGGAACCAAGCCCAAGTCAGACACCTCCACAAGAGCAGACCCAGACCTCTTTATGGAAACAGGAGCACCAAGCGACCTCCAGGAACATGGAGTCACCAACAGGGTGACTGAATCTGTGGCCCTGAATGCACCATGAGGAGTAACCATTTGAGCCTTGGATCCACTGGCACCTGGAAGATTGATCACCAGAGTTACAGAGGGAAAGATGTAGACAAAAGACCACAAAGAGCAACACAGCACCAGTAAAAAGTAGTGACCCTACAAGAGCAAGAATTTAACAACCAAATATAGATGAAGCAGAAGAAATGACCTAAGAAATAACTTCAGGAGAATGTTTGAGGCCCTTAAAGAAGAAATGAAAAATTCCCTCAAAGAAATGGAGGAAAAGATGAACAAAAATTGGAAGAAATCAACAAATCCCTTTAAAAAAAAACAAAACAAAAGCAATCAAACAGATGAAAGAAATAGTTCAAAACTTGAAAATTAATAAAATAGAGACAGTAAAGAAAACGCAGACTGAAGAAATTATAAAACAGAAATCATGAAAAGACAACCAGGAACCACAAATGCAAGCATAAACAGCAGAATACAAGAAACAGAAGAATCTCAAACATTGAAGATACAATAGAGGAAACAGACTCATCAGTCAAAGATAAGATTAAATCTAACAAAAGCTTAACACAAAATATCCAGAATATATGGGACAACATGAAAAGATCAAACCTAAGAATAATAGGGATAGAAGGACAGAAAGTCCAACTCAAAATCACAGAAAATATTTTTAGCAAAATCATATAAAAACGTTCCCAACCTAAAGAAAGATATGCCTATGAAGATATAAGAAACTTACAGAACACCAAATAGACAAAAAAAAAGTGCCCTCACCACATAATAATAGAAATACTAAACATACAGAATAAAGAAAGAATATTAAGAGCTGCAAAGGAAAAAGGCCAAGTATAAAGGCAGACCTATCAGAATTATACCTGACTTCTCAATGGAAACAATGAAAGCCAGAAGGTCCTGGTCAAGCATCATGCAGACATAAAGAGATCACGGATGCTAGTCCAGACTACTATACCCAGCAAAACTTTTAACCACCATAGAAAGACAAAACAAGATGTTTTATAACACAGCCAGATTTAACCAATACCTACCCACAAACCTAGCCCTACACAAAGTACTAGAAGGAAAACTCTAATCCAAGGAAGTTGGCTACATCAACAAAAACACAGACAATCAATGATCTCACAGCAACAAATCCCAAAGAAGGGAAAAACACACAAAATAACATCACCAACAATGAAAACTAAAAAAAACAGGAACTTGCAATCACTGGTCATTAATATCCCTTAATGTGAATGGACTCAACTCACCTATAAAAAGACACAGGCTAACAGATTGGATAAGAAAACAGAATCCATCCTTCTGCTGCATACAAGAAACACACCTCAACTTCAAAGACAGACAACTCAACAACACAATTGCATTCATGTAAGCAATCCTAATTAAAGTCAATGGGTCTAATCTATTTTTATTTCTCTCTCACATACAAAGACATTAGAGTGCAAGGAGGATGAGTTGGGAAAGGTGATTTAGGAGTGAGATGGGACAAGACAAGGTAACTGGATGTGAATATGATCAAAATACATTATTCACATGTATAAAATTGTCAAAAAAAATAAAAATAAAAGCTATCTATAAAAAGTATTAAATACATTAGTAGAGTAAGTATTTACTTATAAAGGGTATAGGAATAAAAGAAAATAAGGTTCAGCCTAGGTAGATATATATGTGTGTATAATAATGATATACATGTATTTCATATGTATAAAATTTCTATTATTATACATAACATATATATGTATGTATATCATTATTAAAATGAGGCCACTTAAAATTATGGGCAAGTTGTATGAACAAAACCCAAAGTCAGTTACTTGGCTTTGGCAAATTATATAACTGCGATGTATTGTGCAGAGTCCTCCAAACCAATCTGGAACACAAATGAGTCTCCTCCTAGATCAAGTAAGCATGACAGCAATCATATTTGGTTAACCAGTTGCTTTCTTAGTAAAAGAACGCACTTTTCTCTAAATGGTGAAACTTCATAAGCTTTCTGGAATCTGGACTTATTGGCATTTGCCTGGAAGACAACAGCACCTGCTAACTTTTTTATATAACAGACTATGGATCTAACTTCTCAGCCTATGCATTTTTAGTCTCATCAGTTTATGGTGACCTTTCAGTATAAATTTGCACAGTTCAGAGCTGTTTTTTTCCCACTTACCTCATTGAAATCTTAACGTTTCCTTCATTATAAAAAGCTTTACCATTTTCCTTTCTAATTCTGAGAATACTAATTTTCCTTATTAAGTCTTGATTATAGTTTTGTGCTTATTGCTTTTCAAATAGTATATCCTAGTGATATTTTTATTTCTACTATTACTAGTTATAATTAATACTCAGTAGGAAAAACTCTTCCTGTAACTTTAATATTAATTGCTAGGTTTGGAGGTCTGGGGAGATGCTTAATTGGTAAAGTGCTTGCCATGTAAGCAGGAGGACTGAGTTCAGATCTTCAGCACCCACATTAAACAAAGAAACAAACAAGAACAACAGCAAAGAAAAGCAACGCTAGGTCCAACTGCACATGCCTACAATCCCAGTGCTGGGAGGCAGGAACAAGAGACCTGCTGACCAGTAAACACCAAACTCAGGAACAGACCCTGTCTCAAAAACTAAGACGCAAAGCAATAGAGGAAAACAAGTCCCACCCCAAACAAATTCACACATACATGTACACAAACTGCTGCGTCATTTTAGAAGTCAATTGATACTTAAGAGTAAGCTGGGCGGTGCGGGGAGTACACCTTTAATCTCAGCACTCGGGAGGCAAACGGATCTCCATGAGTTTGAGGCCAGCCTGGTCTACAGAGTAAGTTCCAGGACAGGCTCCAAGGCTACAGAGAAACCCTGTCTGGGGAGGTGGGGGGTGCTATCAAGATCAGAAAAAGGAAGGTAAAAAGAAAACTAAGAATCCATGAGAAATAAAACAATGAGAGACTAATCTCATAAGTTTTAGAGGGTTGCACTGAGCCTGCACATTAGAGTTGAAATATAACATAGGAGTAAGATAAAATTGAGCCTATGAAGGTGCTTTGATAGTGACTTCAAAATTACAATGCAAGATCCAGGTAACCCATTTGCTAGAAGAGTCAATAGCTAAGGAGATAATACAGAATACAAAGCAACTTGAAAGCAAAGCCCAGCTAATGAGAACATGCGTGCAGGTACTGCAGTGATTTTCAGTGCTGATGAAAACATCAGCTGTAATTATTTTTATTATTGACCTGAGTTCAACTAGAAATCAAAACCAAAGCTGTATTGTATTTCAGCAAGTATTCAATCAGTAACTTTACGTATGTGTGTGTGTGTGTGAGAGAGAGAGAGTGTAAACATGCATGTGTAGTTCAGAAGACAATCTCAGGTGTTAGTCCTCACCTTTCAACTTGTTTGAAGCAGGGTCTCTTGTCATTTGATGTTGCATCTGTAAGGCTAATTGGCCCAAGAGCTTCCAGAGATTCTCCTGTCTCCATCTCACAGTAGAAGGTTGAGATTATAAATGCAAACTACTGCATCTAACTTTACATGGATTCTGAGAATCTGAACTCAGGTCCTTAGAATTGTGCAACGGATGCTTTAACCACTGGGCCCTTTCGCCAGCCTCGACCAGTAACTTTAAAGTAGGGTTTCTTTGCCTAAACTCTACTGACATTTCAGGCCAGTCTGCTTTTATGTGATAGTGTGCTCAATGGCATCCATGGCCTTGACCTACTATGAGCAAACAGAACAAATAGACTGAAGTGACAATCAGAAATGCTGAACATTGCCAGGTTGTCTTTAATTGACAATACAGCTCCAGAATCTTAAGAAAAACGTAGCAGTTGCATTTCTGGCTCTCCATATAAACTGAGAATTAAACATGGCAAATGGGAGCCGAATACCTGGTAGACATATGTCACAAGTCCGAATGAGTACTTAAAATATGGCTAGTAAGAACTGAAATATAATGTAAGATGTATTTAAGATTTCAAAGATTTAGTATTTAAAAGAATGTAAACTATTTAAGTAATTTTGTTTATCTATTATTAATTAATTAATTAATGTCTTTTGAGACAGGAATTCTGTATGTAGCTTTGGAGCCTGTAGACCAGGTTGTCCTTGAACTCACAGAGATCCACCTGCCTCTTCCTCCAGAATACTGGGATTAAAGGCGTGCTCCAGTACTGCCCAACTCTACTTAAGTATTTCTAAAAACACTTATTTTATTGATTACTGTGTGTGAATGTCAGTGCAGGATGTGAGGGTCACAGGTACGCGTGGAGATCAGAGAGCAACTTTTGGTGTGGGAAGTCCTGTATGTGTTGCTTTTATTGGTTAATGAATAAAGAAGCTACTCTCAGTCAATGGCTTAACAGAACATTGCCAGGCTGGAAGAGACACGCACACATTGAGAGAGAGAGAGAGAGAGAGAGAGAAGGCAGAGTCAAAGAGAAGCTACGTAGCCCCGCCGGAGACAGACACTGGAACTTTACCTGGTAAGCCACAGCGTCATGGCAATACACAGATTAATAGATATGGGTTAAATTAAGATGTAAGGGGTAGCCAATAAGAAGCTAGAGCCTATGGGCCAAGCAGTGATTATTACAGTTTCTGTGTAGTTATTTTGGGAGTCTGAGAACCAACAAGCAGCCTCCTTACAACAAACTTTCAGAAGTGTTTTCTCCTTCCACCATGGGATAAGGTAGTCAGACTCATGTAATCAGGTTTTCATAGAAAGCATTTTTACCTACCGAAGCCATCTCACTGGCCCTATTTTAATAATTTTTACACTGGTTATAGGTTAATGTGTTAATGTTCTGGATATACTTAAGTTCAAATAAAAGATATTATAATTAAGTGCACCTGTTTACTTTTATCTTTTTTAAAATGTGGGGCTACTCCCTGGTAGGTTGACCAAGCCCCAGTAAATGTCCCTATACCCATGGTCAGCACAAATTAGGATGCATTGATTATTATTTTTAAAAAGACATGAAAATGGGAGCGGTGGGAGATGAAAGGATATGGGGGAAATTAGATGAGGGGAAGAGTAGGGACAAATATGATTAAAATACAAAGTAGGAAATTCTTTTTTGAATATTTATTTATTTATTTATTTATTTATTATGTATACAGAGCATTCCTTCCATGTATGTCTGCAGGCCAAAAGAGGGCACCATACCCCATTACAGATGGTTGTGAGCCACCATATGGTTGCTGGGAATTGAACTCAGGACCTTTGGAAGAGCAGGCAATGCTCTTAACCTCTGAGCTATCTCTCCTGCCCTGAAAGTAGGAAATTCTTAAAGAATAAAAATATATCTAAAATGTGAGCTTACTGAAACAGGAAGGCATATGTAACTTATATTACAGCTCTACTGAACAGAGCTGAACTTATACAAAGAAAATTCATCCTCCACACCACTGGTGGCCTTAGATGAGGGAAGAGCAATCCACAGAGCTCTGTCTTCAGCTATCTTCTTGAATTATCTCAAGTCTTGCTGCTCCATTAAAAAACTATTCTTAGATAATCAGACTCCAAACTCTATCTCCAGTGAAACCTGGATATACTTTTCCAACTATCTACAATACCACTTGGAGCAGTGGTTCTCAACCTTCCTAGTGCTGCAACCTTTTAATACCTCATGCTGTGGTGACCCCCAACCATAAAATTCCTTTTTTGATACTTCATAACTGTAATGTTGCCATTGTTATGAATGCAATGTAAATACCCATGTTTTCCAATGGTCTTTTGAAGGTCATGAGAACCACTCACTGTCCTAGAGGCACCACAAACTTAAATGAGCATCTTCCTAAAAGGTTACTCCTCAATAGTTCATTTTAGTATATGGTGCTTAATAAATGGGTGTGTCACCTACAGATTTCCTTCCCTGTGCCATCTGAAATCTGGCACCACCACCAGCTTTTTCTATTTCCTAAATATTTCTGGACTTTTCCTTTTGCTGACCCCACTGGCTAAGCCAAGTCATAATTATGTCCCCTTTTATCAACTCCCCCTGGCTCTTGTTATAGTGTGCCCTATCCCAGATAAAACAAAACAACTTTGCTCATTGTTGTCCTTTCTATAGAACACTACCCTACATAAGGACATATATATCTTTCCTTATTCACTGTCACACCTCTACTTCACTCATTTATAAATTAACAAATGAACAATCAAATACAAATTACTACCTCACAGGTTTCCACTTACTAAGGAGCTGGATTATGCTGATTCAATTAGCATGGGAGGCACGGAAAACATCTGTCCTGTGTATATATATCAGTGCATATGTACTAAGGAAAGTACTAGAATTCTAGAAAGGAGATCAGGAGGAGGAGTGGGGGAAGCTAAGGGGTGCTCGGGGACCACATGCCCTGAACTCTTATCTCTAACAAATTTACTATGCCTGAACTCAAACTGAAGCCTTTCTTCAGTTCTGATACAGTCTAGATGAGGAAAGAGTGCCCAAACAATCCCCCAGTCCTGCACAAACCTGATGTCCAATATCTCCAATCTCAAATTTCATGATCCTACAGTATCCACCATTTAGCAATGACTCAGTGAAAAGTAGCTGAGATCTACAAAGAACAATTACAATAACACAAACTACTTCTAAAAGCAAGCCATTCTCCCACAACATGATAACTGTTTCCCAGTCCAGTCACCTTTTATTAGGGATTACCAACCATCTTCCTGCCTAAGATAGCCTTCACCATTCCCAGTCCATCACTAGTCTGAAGGTGGGGAGGGCCATGAGCATCTCTATTAACAAGCAAGTTTAAGCTTCTTTTGCAAGCTTAAAAACACTCAGAACTTTCCCTCGTGTTGGTGGTATTTAACTAATCCCACATTTAGGGTAAGGAAGAAGAACTTTTAGAGATTTCTCCCAATGTATGTATTTACAAAAGAACAGATAGACACAAAGGTGAACACTAGTCCTCTGTTTTTATTCATCTAGTTAGTTCTACAGAAAGTGAGGCAGGAGTATAAATTATACAGATGGGACAAGCATAAGGATGTATGGTATAGACTAGGCAGGCCAGGTTAGCTACATGTCCAAGAATATTTAATGGGATTATACTTGGGTAAATGACTTTACAAACAGCTTTATTTAGGAGGCCAGGCATGGTAGTGTACGCCTTTAATCCCAGCATGCAGAAGGCATACGCAAATGGTTCTGAGTTCAGGATCTGTTTAGTCTATAAAGCATGTTCCAGGATAGTCAGAGCTGTTACACAGAGAAAGCCTATCTCTAAAAAACAAAAAACAAACAAACAAAAATTATAAAAAGGCCATCCTAAAGGGACTGGGAAGAATGGTCAGTGTGAGCCTTGTAACCACAAGCAAACAAGTTCAATTCCCAGCATCCTATAAAAGAGACAGGCATGATAGTGCCTAACTGTAATTCCAGCACAGAAGTATCCCTGGGCCCCAGCCTAGCCTAATTGGTAAACTTCAGGTTCCAATAATTGGTCATCTTAAAACACAAGGTGGACAGAAAACAGAGACACCCAAGTTTGAACTCTGGCCTTCATGTGCATTTGCACAGAGACAAGCACACACACGGTATCTCATGTATTTTTTCACTCTTAGCCCCACAACCCTCCATCGCTTTATCCCTTTTCCCCTTTTCCCTCTCCTTACTGATTCCCTTCTTTCTCATAGTTTCTCTTTCTGTACTAGTAACTAGTATCATATGTGTGTATGTGATTGCTCTCTCTCTCTCTCTCTCTCTCTCTCTCTATATATATATATATATATATATATATATATATATATATATATATATATATATATATATATATATATATATATATATATATATAAAACGCAGATTCCACTCCACACATGAAAAAATGTGATATTTGGTCTCTTATTTTCCCGTCAGTACTATCTGATAATTTTTTTTCATATCACAGTTCAATACTCCCATGATATCAGCAAAATCATTTGGTTCTCTAGGAACAGCAAGCAACTGAGGTAAAACAAAACACAGCAATAGACTTAGAGAAAACAGAAGAGACAGGCTGGCCTCGGTCTTTCTGTTACTTTAGACAAAACCCAAGGCTCTTGACAGCATGCATTTTAACTGCAGTATTTCTGCGCAAAGAGATGAAACATGGAATATGTGGAGGTTTGAATGTGTATGGCCCCCACAGACTCGTGTGTTTGAGCACTTGGCCTATAAGGAGTGGCACTATTATGAAGTATAGCCTTGGAATAGGTACTGCCTTTTTGGAGGAAGTGTGTCACTGTGGAGGCAGGCTTTGAGGTCTCATAAAAGCTCACATTATGCCTGGTATGGTACTCAGTTCACTTTCTGTTGCCTGCAAATCAAGATGTAGAACTCTCAGTTCCTTCTCCAGCACCAATGTGCCTCACACAACCATGAAGATAATGGACTAAACCTCTGAAACTGTAAGTCACCCCCAATTAAATGTTTTCCTTTCTAAGAGTTGTTGTGGTCATGGTTGCTTCATAGAAATAGAAACCCTAACTAAGACACAGTGTGTATGGAAGAGTTCTTTTGTGTATAAAGCAGATAAAAATATTTTTTTCTGCAGTGTTAACATTTCATGAAATTAAGACTGTGGACAGTATCTACAAAGGCTTTGCAGGGAACAAGAGTTAACAACTTTGGCAGATCTCCATCTCCTTAGCCATGAATGATCAGCATCATGCACCTTAAAGGACAGTTACCATAGAAGCATGCCTCTGCCTCCTGAATACTGGGATTACAGGTGTCACTACCAAGCCCAGCCTTTCATTGTGGCTAATATATACAGAGAAGCTGAGACTGGACATAAAGTAAACAAAACATAACTGAACTTTAAAGTCACTGATCTACAAGCAAAGCTTCAAGTACATACAGGTTAGCTATCAACTGGATCAGTAATAATCTTACCACTAAACACCTAACCTCCAAAGAGAAAATAAACACACAGTAAAAGCCAAAGAATGAACAAGATGAGTCATAAATATGGCAAAAATACAAACCTAAAACGCCAATTTCAAGACCGTCCAGGCCTGTCTTAATTTTATCATAAATATCATCCAGTGTAAAGTCAACAGCAATGGTCCTTGTTTCCACTTTGTATTTTTCTTCTGGAAGGAAAAAAAAGGACAAATGATGAGCAAAAAGGAAAATTAATACATGGCAATTATGATTAAATCACTGGATAACATTATCCTTTCAAATTTTCTCCCCCCAATTTGATATGACATTTAGAGCAGGATAATTTCAAGCAATCAAGACTATGTAAGAAATGATAGAGAGTCAACAAAACAATAGTTCAGCAATTAAAAGTCCCAGCATCCTTACTGAGTTGCCTGAGTGTGCCTTGTCAATTTTCCTCTTGTGAATCAATAATGGTAACCACTTTTTCAAAGTTAAGCACAAATAACACAATATGATTCATATCACATTATATACTCTTTAAATATCACTTCCTTTGTGATTTTAGCTGTAAATTGATGTCTCT
The DNA here is from genome assembly GCF_037038515.1 of Microtus pennsylvanicus. Classification (NCBI taxonomy): domain Eukaryota; kingdom Metazoa; phylum Chordata; class Mammalia; order Rodentia; family Cricetidae; genus Microtus; species Microtus pennsylvanicus. The sequence continues at coordinate 71,433,786 of NC_134580.1, forward strand.
TAACCTCAGGAAGAAGTCTCTATGGTATAAAGTAGCTTTTAAAAAGATTTATTTTTTTTATATGCATTGGTGTTTTGCTTGCATGTACGTCTGTGTAAGCACACCAGATTCCCTGGAACTGGAGTGACAGACAGATGTGAGCTGCTCTGTGGGTGCTGAGAATGGAATTCAGGTCGTCTGGGAGAGCAGCCAGTGCTCTTAACTGCTGAACCACTTCCCAGGCTCTGTTGTAAAGTATCCCAAAGTGAGAAACATTAAAAGAAAAAGTTCATCTTAGGAAAAGGAATATGATCTTACTGCAGTTTTTGGATTGGATAAGTTAGTTGAATCACTACACTTAAAAAGCAACATCAAGTGCACAGCAATAAATATACAAAATGACTTAAAAACGACCTCAGTGCTTTCCTCAAGATGATTAAGATCCCAAGAGCTGGGGATGTAAACAAGAGTGAGATCTACAAAAACACACTCATCAAGGATAGCATACAACTTCCATTTCCTTCTATCTTCGCTAGCCAAACCCTTTGAAGAATGTGGGCTCTGAGGTCACCCAGACATAGACACCAATCTCATTCCTATACTTCTCTATAGAATGACTATTGAGCAAGACAGACATCCTCTAGGAACCTCAGCATCTTCTGCGACAATGAACTAACCTCTATCCAGCTTAGTCCACTGGCTCAGATGATGACCACTGGTGCAGGAGGCACTTCACAAATGCTAGGCCTTCCCTTCCTCTGCCACTTGCAGTGATATTTCATTTCTTTTTTTTTTTTTTTTTGAAGATCAGAACACAAAACAGCCACACTGGTCAGACATACAGGCCAGGCAGCAATGGCATACACCTTTAGTCCCAGAAGTCACACTAGCTAGCCACAAAGGCCCGGTGGTGGTGGTGCTCGCTCGCCTTTAACCCAATACTAGAGAAATATATAAGGCAGTATGAGACAGGAACTCACTCTCTTTTCAGTCTGAAGATTTAGCTTTCTAGAGGCTTGGCTGCTTTGCTTTTCTGATCTTCAGGTTGAACCCTATTATCTATCTCTGGGTATTTATTAATCGTGATAAAATTGGTACGAATTCACAGAAAAGCCATTTGCCTTTGGCATTTTAGCCACCAGCACTTGGCTTAGCTTTCTTTTCTTTTTTTCTCCAAGCCTCAGAGCAAGTTTGGGATTTTCTTGTTGTAGCCTCTCTGAAAGTCTCCAACTGCCAGCCAAACTCCAGAAGCACCTGAGCTCGAAAGTCATAGAACTCATCCACCTTAGAGAACAATCCCCACATATTTTTCAGACAGTTGGCTCTCTCTCCCTCACCTTCCCTCCCTCCCTCCCTCCCTCTCCCTCGCCCCTCCCCAATCTCCCTCATGAACATTGCTGCAAAAAATACTCAATAAAATAATGGCAAATCAAATCCAAGAACACATCAGAAATGTCATCCTATGATCTAACATCAAACTATACTCAAGTTGGTTTCATACCAGAGATGCAGGGATGGCTCAACATATGAACATTTGTCAATGTAATCCACCATATAAATAAACTGAGGGAGGGGGAAGGGGATGGGAGGAGGGGGGAGCGGGAGGGAAATGGGAGGAGGTGGAAATTTTTAAATAAAAATAAATTAAAAAAATAAAAAATAAACAAACTGAAAAGAAAAAGATCATCTCATTAGATGCTAAAACGCCTTTGACAAAATACAATATTCCTTCATGATAAAGGTCTTGGAGACAGCAGAGATACAAAGAACATATCTAAACATAATAAAGGCAATATACAGCAAGCCAATAGTCAATATCAAACTAAATGGAGAGAAACTCAAAGTGATCTCACTGAAATTAGGAACAAGACTAGGTTGTCCACTCTCTCTGTATCTATTTAATATAATACTTGAGGGTCTAGTTAGAGCAATAATACAACAAGAGGAGATCAAGGGGATTAAAATCAGATAAGAACTCAAACTCTCGCTATTTGCTGATGATATGATAGTTTATATAAGTGACTCCAAAAATTATACCAAGGAACACCTACAACTCATAAACACCTTCAGTAATGCAGCAGAATACAAGATTAACTCAAGAAAAAGAAAAACATCAGAGAAACATCACACTCCACAATAGCCACAAATATCTTAGAGTAACTCTAATCAGAGGAGTGGAAGACCTGTATGACAAGAACTTTAAATCTTTGAAGAAAAATATTGAAGACACCCGAAATGGAAAGATCTCCATGCTCTTGGGTAAGTAGAATTAACATAGTAAAAATGGCAATCTTACCAAAAGCAATCTACAAATTCAATGCAATGCCTATCAAAAATCCCAGCAAAATTCTTCACAAACCTTGAAAGAATAGTACTCAACTGTAAATGGAAAAACAAAGAATACAGAAGAGCAAAAACAATCCTGTACAAAAAAGGAACTTCTGGAAGCATCACAATCCCTGACTTCAAACTCTACTACAGAGCTACAGTACTGAAAACAGCCTGCTAGTGGCATAAAAATAGACAGGAGAATCAATGGAAGTGAATCAAAGACCCACATATCAATTCACACACCTTTGAATACCTGATTTTTGACAAAGAAGGAAAAAAATATAAAATGGAAAAAAGCATATTTAACAAATAGTGCTGGCATAATTGGATATAAACATGTAGAAAAATGAAAAATAGATCCATATCTACCACCATGAACAAAACTCAAGTCCAAATGAACCAAAGACTTCTACAGAAAGCCAGCCACACTGAACCTCATAGAAGAGAAAGTGGGAAGTACACTTGAACGCATTGGCACAGGAGACCACTTCCTAAATATAACCCCAGCAGCACAGACAGGAAGACAAGCAATTAATAAATGGGACCTCCTGAAACTGAGAAGCCTCTATAAAGCAACGAACATGAGCAACAAAACAAAACAGCATCCAACAGATGGCAAAATATCTTCACCAATCCCACATTGGACAGAGGGCTAATCTCCAAAATATACAAAGAAATCAAGAAATTGGTCATCAAAAAAAAATTCCAATAAAAAATGGGTATAGATCAAAACAGAAAATTCTCAATAGAGAAAATCTAAAATGGCTGAAAGAAACTTAAGGAAATGTTCAACATCCTTAGCCATCAGAAAAAAAGCAAATCAAAACAATTCTGAGATTCCATCTTACATCTGTAAGACCCAAAGAATGTTCTATCATACCCCAAGGGCATGTGCTCAACTATGTTCATAGTAGCATTGTTTGTCATAGCCAGAACCTGGAAACAACATAAATGCCCCTCAACCAAAGAACAGATAAGGAAGATGTGGTACATTTACACAATGGGAGCACTACACAGCAGAAACAAATGACATCTTGAAATTTGCAGGCAAATTGATGGATCTAGAAAACATCATACTGAGTGAGGTAACCCAGACCCAGAAAGACAAATGTCATATTCCTAAGTGTCTTTGGACAGAAAGTAAAGCAAAACCAGCCTACAATTTATATTCCTAGAGAATCCAGACAACAATGAGGACCCTAAGAGAGACATACATGGATCTAATGTACATGGGAAGTAAAAAAGGACATCTCCTGAGTAAACTGGGAGCATGGGGACCATGGGAGACGGTAGAAGGGGAGGGAAGAAGAAGGGAAGGAGTGGAGAAAAATATATAGCTCAATAAAAACAATAAAAAAAGAGAGAATAGAACAGCTTAAGGTTTTCAGACAACCACACTTAATATAACCAGTAGCTTTATGGAATTTCCAAATGGTAGAGGTTTTTTTGTTTTACAGCTAAGTGGACTCCTGTGCCAATGTTAGAATTAAGTTGATTCAAGGAAGCCGTAGTCTCATATGACTTAGAGTCACCTTTTGTGAAGCAAATGTTAAACTCGAGGTCTGTCTGTAATAGAATTATATCTGAAAATGGATAGAGGTTAAAGGTGTTTTAGAGCCTGGTGCGATAACAATGGAGTACCAGGTTCAGTGAAGAGGCTAAGACTATTGAACAATGGAGTAATGCTAGAGGTAGGAAAATCCCCCTATATCAAGTTCTTAGAGATGATTATGCTACTATAGAATGGCAAGCTGTATATGATGACTATACCCTGGATTTATATCATGCAGGACCTTTGAATGCTAGGAACAGAATTGGAAAAATAAGAAAGAAAATGGAGTCATTTACAGAAGTTATACAGGGTTCAAAGGAAGTCTTCACAGATATCTTACAAAGATTGACTGCAGCAGTAAATAGAATGATACTAAATTCAGAAGTCAGACAAATAGTAATTGAATCTCTGGCTTTTGAAAATGTCAATTCTCTATGCAAAAGGATAATTAGGCCATTAAAGGCAAGGTCACCTTTGGAGGAATGGATTCGAGATACTATTAATATTGAATCTTATGAACATGACAATCCATAGAAAGGTGAGTTCTAGAGGTTTGAGGGAAAAAAATCAAAATGTCAAATATTATAATTGTGGCAAACAAGATCACTTTAAAGGGTATTGTAAACAGGGCATTCCTAGAAACACTCTTTTTCCTAAAAATAATCCATTCAAAACACCTGGATTATGTGTACACTTTACAAAGATAGGGCAAAAAAATAAGGAGAAACCACAAAGCGAGTATTTTGTAAAACTTTTATAAATGAACATACACCAAAATTAAAAATACAAATAAATGGCATTGTCATTGAATGTCTGGTAGACACAGGTGCAGATGTAACAATAGTTTCATAAGAATCTTGGCATTCAAATTGGCCTCTTCAGGGCTGGAGAGATGGCTCAGCAGTTAAAGGCTAGGCTCACAACCAAATTGGCCTCTTCAGGATATAAATGTTCAGTTTTTAGGGATTGGAACTTTATCTCAGGAAAAGCAGAGCACAAGATAGGTTGAATATCTAGGGCCAGAAGGACAGAGGGTAATTTTAAAATAAGAGGCTAACATAGCAATGAATTTGTGAAGAAATGATTTTTTACAGCAATGGAATACCCAGATTAACATTCCCTCAATCTGAGAACCAAAGCATAAATTAACATATGCTTCTGGGGAAACTATTAAAAGGCTTTATAAAGAACAGTTACCAATCCATTCAGGTTGTACAAGAACAGGGCACAACAGCTGCTGGTATTTCAAAGGCACCAACAGCCCTACCTTTAAAATGGTCCACAGACAAACCTATTTGGGTTAAGCAATGGCCTTTAGAAACTGCAGGCTTTAGAGCAGCTGGTACCGAAGCAACTAGATGCTCAGCATATTGAAGAATCAACCAGCCCTTGGACTGTATTTATTGTTATAAAGAAATCTGGAAAATGGAGAATAGTAAGAGATCTAAGAGCTGTTAATAAGGTAATGGGCTCTCTACAGTCTGGCATTCCTCTGTCTTCTCTATTACCTAAAGCATGGCCTCTTACGGTTATTGATTTAAAAGGTTGTTTCTTCACTATACTCTTACAAAAAGAAAAAAGAAAAAAATTCCCTTCACAGTGCCTACTTATAATAATCTCAGCCTGCTAAGAGAGATCAATGGAAGGTTGTCCCACACGGAATTTTAAATAGCCCCACCCAGTGGCAATATTTTGTAAGTCAACCATTTGAAATGATATGTAAGCAATTTTTCAACTATAGTTTACCATTACATGAACAATATTTTACCATCTGATTTAAATGTAGTTACTTTAGAAAGAATGTTTGAAAAAGTAAAGAAAATTTTGCCTTGGGGAATTACAGATTGTTCCTATAAAAGTACAAAGAGGAGATTCTATTTATTGTGTAGGTTATATAATAGGTTTACAAAAAATTAGATCCCAAAAGGTACAAATTAAGAGATATTGACTGTAGACTCTTAATGACTTTTTGTAGAATTTGGAAAACTAAAACACATACGCAACAACATCGATACCTATTCAGGTTTTCAATGGGCAACTGCTTTGAGTTCAGAAAAGGCAGATTAAGTAATCACCCATTTGCCGGAAGTTATGGCCATGATGGGTATACCTGTACAAATAAAGACAGACAATGCTCTAGCATATGTTGCTAAGAAATCAAACAGTTTTTTGTAATATTTATATTGTAATATAAAGCATATTACAGGTATATCACAAAATTCTACAGGCCAGGCAGTTATAGAACTAACAAATTGAACTCTAAAGAATGTTAAACAAACAGAAATCTCGCCAGAAACAGATTGCGTAAGCATTATTAACTTTGAATTTTCTAAATGCTAATGAGAAAGGAACAACTGCGGAGAGACACTGGACAGGAAAAAAAACTACAGAAAAAAAAAGAATTAAATCAGCTCATATACTTTAAAGATTTGCTGACTCAGAATGGGCTATTTCTGTCATTTCTCATATTTTTTTGAAAGTTGATTGCTTGTACTTCCTGCTTACTCAGTTAATATTAGTTCCTTCTTGGGTCTCTGAGGGAGTTGAAGACTAGGTAGTTAAGGTTTTCTTTGTTTATCAGGTGCAGGAAGCAAGTTATGATAGAAGGTAAATTAGGTACAAGACTTTGGACTCACCAAGATAGAATACATATGAAGTATTTTCTCTTTATTTGTAAATGCATATGAACTAGACATTGTTGATTATTTACTGACTGGATATATTGCATATTATTGTACTTATTGTATATAGCTTTTCTTATATTAGTCATAGCCATCTTATTATCTTTGGCAAAAAAAGGAAATGTAGTGATAGTTCATTTGTATTTTAATAAATAAAGCTTGCCTGAAGATCAGAACGCAAAACAGCCACAGTAGTCAGACATACAGGCCAGGCAGCAGTGGCAACACTCCTTTAATTCCAGAAGTCACACTAGCAAGCCATAGACGCCCAGCAGTGATGGTACATGCCTTTAATCTCAGTACTAGAGAGAAATATAAGGCAGGATGAAAAGGAAACTTGCTCTCTTTTCAGACTTAAGATTTCACAGAAGTAAGAGTTCTCTCATGGCTTGGCTGCTTTAGTTTTCTGATCCTTCAGGTTGAATCCTAACATCTGTCTCTGGGTTTTTGTTAATTGTGCTACAACTTCTTCCCAATAAGGCTAAGAATGTCCTTCTTTGACTTAGGGTAATACAAAATAATCCATTTAAAAACTCCTGCTTCCAAAAAATAAACCATTCTTCAGTGGAAGGCAATGTGAGCTCATCCTGCAGTTTTCACAATGAATCTCAGAGGAAGTATCCATTCTTGATCTCAATGGATTTGTTGCTGAAACTAAAGAGCTGGTTTGTGACAGATTAGATCTTTAGTTAGACTCAACGAAAAGTATTGACCCTATATAGAAATCAATGAACAACCTAGAAAGAAGAACTAAACAAGAAACAGCTTTCCTGGTGTTAAAGGTAAACACAGTTCCTGTACAGTCAGTAAGATGTGTGTTCATGCACTGGAGAATAACTGTCACTTATTGCTGGTCCAATTATGTCTTACTAGAACTCCCTACCTCTCCACTGTACTTAACACTGACTTTAAAACAGTTCCAGAGTAACATGGAAAAAGAAGACCCAAAACAAAACACTAAAAGATACATTATATTCAACATAAAACTTTACTCAAGAATAAAATAAAATACTTATAGCTACTTGATTTGAAAAGCAATGCATTTTTTTTTTCCCACATAAGCACTGAGAACTAAGTAAATGTCTCTAGAAACAAAAGCCCAACACACCACTCAAATTCACCCTGCATATCAAACAGGATTTGGTGAAGGCACCTGCATTAGTGTACGTCATTGGATATACATGAGGCTACAATCAATTTGATGGACTTTTGGAAAGAAGGCTCTGGGTGAAGAACTCTATAAAGCTTTCTTTGCATTCACACTGTAACAGGCAACATGGCTCCTGCAAGTTTTTCAAGATAATTAAACATTTTTAAGTTATTCCCGGGTAACCTCAAATCATGTTCTCGTCCAGGAAGCACTACTACTTATCCGTTTTAACTTTTTTCCATTGCCTCGACTATAGGCCTTCTCCTGTTCCTCCAGAACTTCTACATAGTTCCACCTCTTTTGTAGTAAGAGCTGGAAGTCCTTGGCAAGAAGCCTGCTACTTCTCTTGCTCATCTCCAGCTATTCTTCCTACTATTCCCCAGTTCTAGGCACAGGGTTCCTCATAGTTCCTTGAACACAATGTGTTCCAAATACATCTAAGGCATTCATACCTCCTTTTTCTTCTGTCTGAAATGTTCTTTCAAATTCCTTATCTCTGTTGGGTCCTTGAGCAGACAGATATTACCTTCTCAGAGAAGCCTACTTGCCCAACTTTTAAAGCATAGAGCTCTCTCCCTTAGCACCACTGACACCATTGCTTTTAATAAAGTATGTACTCATTTGTTTATGTTTAATCTGCCCAGATAGAACTGAGTTTCTGAAAGACAAGGTCTAGGCTCTGTTTTGACACATGTGATCAAAGACTTCCCCATTGTGTTCTCGTCTTCTTAGGTTCACTCCCCTTCTTGATTTAATGAGGGCCATTCCTGTATCATGCTGATGACAATGTCCAGTGGAAGAAGATGGGCATTTCTTGGTAAACCCCTTTCACTGACAGGAATCCTGGAGATATCTACTACAATTCCTTCCTAAGATCATGTTCTTGCCCAAGCTCAGGGACAGGCCATGAGGATTCCATGAATGGGTTCCACATCCTCCAAGCTGAGGGAAAGGAAAACAACAGTGCACATCAAACCTGGACAAAAACTCTTCTCTGTGACCAAACACTCAAGACGAGAAGTAAGTGCTTATGTCCTTAAAGGCTGATATGGTAAGTGGCTAGCATTTGTTTGATTTATTTTTTAAGACTATAATTACATAATTTTCCCCTTCTCTTTTCCTCCCTTCAAACCCTTCCACATATCCCTCTGTGCTCTCTTTCAAACTCATGGTCTCTTTTTTACATATATATATTCTTAAACACAACCTACTAGGTTTGCATAATGTTATTTTATATGTATAATTTTAGTGCTGGCCATTTGGCATTAGATGACCAATTTGTGTACTGTTCCCCAAGGAAGATATTTCTCTCACTCTCAGAATGTCTTAGTTGACTGCAGTTCTTTGTACAGAGTTGAGGCTTTGCGGGACTTACCCCATCACTTTGGCACGTGTACTGCTGTTGTCCTTGTTCAGTCATGTTGGTGAGACTTCATGATTAGCTTCTGATATTACTATAGATACACTCTCACGGCAAATTCCCTTATCCTCTAACTCTTACAGGCTTTTCACCTCCCCACTCCACAATGCTCCCTGAGTTAACATTCCGGAGTTTGTTTTTGTAGATATACCCACTGAGAGAAGTGGGTAAGCTTCTTAAGAAACTAGGGGAATAATTCTAAGCTAGGCACATCATTCCCTTACTCCCAGCTTTGCTTCTGACTCCACCGCATAATTGGCAAGAATTATCTAACTTTAAATAACACAAGGGTGGAGTAAGCACCATGAACAGAAACACTGACCACTGTATATATACAAAATAAAGTAACCCTTAACGCCACTTTTACTTCACTAAGACACCAGTCGACAACCAATTCAGCAGCAGCCATCTGCTGGGGAAGACTAAGATACACCAACACCTTAGAATGACTTGTGGCCAGTCTGATCCTTGTCCCTTCTCACCCTACAGAGACCTAAGGAACAACACAGCTTCTATTAAATCTCTTATAGTAGAAACTATTATAGAATAAAATCAAGGTTCTATGGTGATATGCAAGATATTCATCAGTGTGGCTATGGGACAAGGCCAGTTCAGGCACCCTCTCCTCTGCTGCCCAAGGATAAATCAATCAATAGGAACAGACAAGTAGAACAAACCTACAACAGAATCTGGAGACTGCTGTGGACCTGAGATGAGCCATGTCAGTTGCTTCAACAAGAATATTTTGTTGTTCCTAGTGTGGCAGCCGTTCAGTCCCTCTGGGATTGCCTGGCCCAAGGTCATACCTTTCTGATGGGTCCACATCCAAGGAATTATCATGGCTGGAGTACAAAGCCATTGAAAAACTGTACCTTCCAGGCTGATTCTCAAATTAGAACCAGGAAACAGATGAACATCATGATACTGGTCACCTGTTATTTTTCTGTCCTTTCTTAATAGCCTGCTTTTAGTTATTCAAGTTTCAAGATAGGTTTTATTTTTATTTCTTTTAAATATTTACTTATTTATTTATTATGTATACAATATTCTGTCTGTGTGTATGCCTGAAGGCTAGAAGAGAGCACCAGACCTCATTACAGATGGTTATCAGCCACTATGTGGTTGCTGGGAATTGAACTCAGGACCTTTGGAAGAGCAGGCAGTGCTCTTAACCGCTGAGCCGTTTTAATATCTTCAGCTGGACAAATCTCTTCAGTTGGTCTTCTCTTCCAAGTTTTTGCTTATTCTCATCTGTTTAGTTTAGTTTTTATTAAGTTTCATTAAGTATTTCAATTAAATTTACAAAGAATAACTATATGGTATTCTCTTTTAAGCTCTCTATTTATTCAATGTTTTATTTTTTTCCATTTATTTATTTATTAAAGATTTCTGTCTCTTCCCCACCACCGCCTCCCATTGCCCTCCCCCTCCCCCAATCAAGTTCCCCTCCTTGTCAGCCTACAGAGCTATCAGGGTTCCCTGCCCTGTGGGAAGCCCAAGGACCACCTACCTCCTTCCAGGTCTAGTAAGGTGAGCATCCAAACTACCTAGGCTCCCACAAAGCCAGTACGTGCAGTAGGATCAAAAACCCATTGCCATTGTTCTTGAGTTCTCAGTAGTCCTCATTGTCCGTTATGTTCAGCGAGTCCAGTTTTACTCCAGGTTTTTTCAACCCAGGCCAGCTGGCCTTGGTGAGTTCCCGATAGAACATCCCCATTGTCTCAGTGTGTGGGTACACCCCTCGCGGTCCTGAGTTCCATGCTCGTACTCTCTCTCCTTCTGCTCCTGATTTGGACCTTGAGATTTCTGTTTGGTGTTCCAAAGTGGGTCTCTGTCTCTGTCTCCTTTCATCACCTGATGAAGGTTAATATTCAGGAGGATGTCTATATGTTTTTCTTTGGGTTCTCCTTATTTAGCTTCTCTAGGATCATGAATTATAGGCTCAATGTCCTTTGTTTATGGCTAGAAACCAAATATAAGTGAGTACATCACATGTTCCTCTTTTTGGGTAAGATAAATGGCTCAATGGGAAATCTTGTGATTGTAAGTCATTAAGAGAAAGAATTTAAAAATTCCATTGGGAAAACTGGAGATGGCTCAAATGGTCCTATGATGCTGCAGCCAACCCATGATCTGCTAAATATGGGTGCTCTCTGATGCTGCAGTCATCTTATGACCTGCAAGTACGGGTATTCTCTGATGCTGCAGTCATCTTATGACCTGCAAGTACGGGTATTCTCTGATGCTGCAGTCATCTTATGATCTGTTAAATACGAGTACTCTCTGATGCTGCAACCACCCCATTATCTGTAAGTATGGGTACTCTCTGATGCTGCAGCCATCTTATGACCTGCAAGTACGGGTACTCTCTGATGCTGCAGTCATGCCATGACCTGTAAGTACGGGTACTCTCTGATGCTGCAGTCATGCCATGACCTGTAAGTACGGGTACTCTCTGATGCTGCAGTCATGCCATGACCTGTAAGTATGGATACTCTCTGATGCTGCAGTCATCCCATGACCTGTAAGTATGGGTACTCTTTGACACTCTAGCCATTCCATGACCTGTAAGTACTCTGATGCTATTTTGTCCACCTAAAAAACTTATCTGCCAATGGAAACACCTGAATTATTTGTTTGTTCAGACAAGAGAAAAAACAGAGAGGAGATTTCATTACTGTGCTTCAGTTACAAGATGATATTGCCAGGAACACAGAAAGAGAGCTCACGGGGAAGAGAGGAGATGTAAGTAGAAAGGCAGGACCTGAGTGCTAGCTCCAGTGGGGTAGGCAGAGGGCTGCTCACTCAAGATGCTCAGCTTTCACCCCATCTCTTGGCCTGTGATGCACAGGCAAAGTTCTCCATCCTGCATGGCTCCTGTAAAGACACTCTGTGATGGCATGTTAAATGTGCCTTATGAAACTCTACAGCCAAGGAAGTGTATTCTGATAATACATAAAATGGTGCTATGTCTACAAACACAGGTTGCTATGGGGATTATTTATGCTCCCCCATCCCAATGATGATCATGAACATCCAACTCTACATTTTAAGTTGACTTATTTATTGTGTTATCACCCAGGGGATATGTGTCATAGTATTCTATTTTCAGCTTTCCCTTCAGTATCCAGCTAGTTCTTTGACTCAGTCTGCTTTAAATTAGACTTTTGAATCACTATATTTATCTAATCAAAGACATACATTTTTATTCATCTTTGATCTTTGGAATCATAAAATATCACAACTGTTAGCAAGTCTGCTTTCTCAGTGCTTGACTTAGTCACTGTTCTGTTGCTGTGAAGAGACACCATGACCAAAACAACAGTTTAAAAAGAAAGTATTTAACTGGGGCTTGCAAATAATTTCAGAAATTTTGTCCATAACCATCAAGGCAGGAACATGGTGGTAAACAGGTGTGATACTGGAGATGTAGCTTAGAGCTACATCTTTATCCACCAGCAGGCGGGAGGGAGGGAGGGAGGGAGGGAGGGAGGGAGGGAGGGAGGGAGGGAGGGAGGGAGGGAGGGAGGGGAGGGGAAAGGAGGGGAGGACAGGAGAGGGAGAAACTGGACCTGGCTCAGGTTTTTGAAAACTCAAAACCTACTGCCAGTGTCATACCTCCTTCAACACCTCCTAATCCTTTGAAACAGTTCTACTCCCTGATGACTAAGCATTCAAAGATATGAGTCTATGGGGGCCCTTCTTATTCAAACCCCCACAGTACTTACAAGTGCTTACATGACTACTTGCCATCAACAGTGTCTCAGATTTGATAAAAGCCCAAGACATTGTTGACATCCACAAGACGGCACTAAGGAGAACAGATCACAAACAAAAGGTTTTGGACATCTCAGAGCTTGTAACTGGCCATTCATCACTAGAAAAGGAAGCAGAAGACCCCTGTTAAGGCCACGGCCTGAAATTAAAGGCAGGAGGTATTTGCAGCCAGCAGAGCACCTGCTCTGAAGGTGCAGAATGAGTGCGAAGTCTGTGTTGTCTGTTTTTCATCTTTGTCCCTCAGTGTTCAACAGTACCTGTGCATGTAATAAGAGTTCTGACTGAATAAATTCAAGAAACACACTGAGTAGCACCCACATGCCAGACTTCGCCCTGAAGACAATAGTTAATACCCTCAATTGGTGAAGGGGACATATACTGTTCTAATAAATGCGAACAGATTATCAAAGAGAAAGCAACATGCTCATTCTGAGTACAATTTTCAAATAGGACATGACATTTGCATGAAGTGTTTTGAAAGGAAAAACAGGAAGTAGCCATCCAGAAAAGTAGAAAAAGGCAGAAACTGGAGAAGAAAAAAACATGTGTTACGAAACCCCTGTGGATGCCATGTGGATGCATGGAGAGACCTGGAAAGAAAAAAAAGAGCACTGTAGAAAGAAGCTGGTGGAGGTTGCAGGTGTCAGGACAGCAGGCGGAACCTGCTTCAGAATTTGTGGGACTCAGTAGGAAATAATGTAGTCTTTGTTCAAAATAGATTAAGATTTTCAGGATAGTAACAGCAGACCATTAAACAAGAATAGGCCCTTCCAAGGGTGGGACCCTGTACCTATAAGATGTTTCTATGGCAAGTTAACATTTGCCTGGTATTGTAAGCACTTGGCATCCTGTATGTTGTAACTAGCAAGCTAGGAAGTGACAAGATCACATCTGTTTTTCAGGAAGGACATGATGTGAAAAAATAGAGGACCCATAGCTTATTATAAAAAGCAACAGGTAGCCGGGCAGTGGTGGCGCACGCCTTTAATCCCAGCACTCGGGAGGCAGAGACAGGTGGATCTCTGTGAGTTCGAGACCAGCCTGGTCTACAAGAGCTAGTTCCAGGACAGGAACCAAAAGCTACGGAGAAACCCTGTCTCGGGGAAAAAAAAAAGCAAGCAACAGGTGACAGAGAAAGGACTAAACACCTGCTTCACTGGTCTCCAGAGAAGAGAGATCAGAACAAAGACAGGCATGGAGGTAGGAGACAGGCCAGGGCATGAAAGACTTTGGAGTGGGTGTCTGCACGATTTCATACTATTAGCTGCCCAGCTTTAGGGAAAGAGAACATAGTAGTTTTATCCATTTGCTTTAGAAAACTGGCTATTATCATATTTTACAGCTAAAACAGTTCTCTTGGTCTTACAGATTCTGTGATTGCATCTCAGGGTTTTCTTTTTTTTCCTCTTATTTATTTATTTATTAAAGATTTCTGCCTCCTCCCTGCCACCGCCTCCCATTTCCCTCCCCCTCCCCCAATCAAGTCCCCCTCCCTCATAAGCCCCGAAGAGCAATCAGGGTTCCCTGCCCTATGGGAAGTCCAAGGACCACCCACCTCCTTCCAGGTCTAGTTAGGTGAGCATCCAAACTACCTAGGCTCCCACAAAGCCAGTACGTGCAGTAGGATCAAAACCCATTGCCATTGTTCTTGAGTTCTCAGTAGTCCTCATTGTCCGCTATGTTCAGCGAGTCCGGTTTTATCCCATGCTTTTTCAGACCCAGGCCAGCTGGCCTTGGTGAGTTCCCGATAGAACATCCCCATTGTCTCAGTGTGGGTGTACCCCTCGCGGTTCAGGGTTTTCTTAAACCATGTTAATACAGCATTTCTGCTATGTTTTAGAATAAATTTTTCTTCTCTTTGTTGGCCAAATGATGATGATGATGATGATGATGATGATGATGATGATGATGATGATATGATGATGATATGAGCCATGTAGGGTAACTGAACTAAAAATCAAGTTAGATGACAATAAAAGTTATGTTTGTAATCTACCATAATACTCTACAGATAAAGGAGAAGGCAGAGATCCCCAGCACCATTCTAACCTGTGTAAGTTAGTATGCTTCTAAAAGTAATTTGTCTTGTAGTACTACTTTGTAAAAGAATCCATTCTGGTTTTGTGAAATCTTGCCTGGGGATATGCTTTTCAAGATCTGAATTTGTTATTTTGGTTTGGGGAAGGCTCGGCTTTAAGGGGATTGTTTTGTTCTGCTGTGCTGGGGGTCAAACTGAGGACTTGGCAAAGACTGTTCTAAGTTAAATTACTAATCTCACTGAGGTAGTCAGAAGGAAGATGGCTTAACAATTGCTTTCACTTTCAGTTCTTTTTGTTGTTGTTGTTTTTGAAAACAGGATTTCTCTGTAGAGCCCTCTTTCATCTCAGCACTCAGCAGGCCGAGGCAGGGGGATCTCTGTGAGTCTGTTCTTTTCTTATAAAAGAACTTAGATAAATTTAATCAAAATCACGAAGTTAAAACGTGTGTTTATTACTTTATCACAATAAATACCATGGAATACCAAGTAACTCAGGATAGTTTGGAACTCACTGTGCAGCCAAGACCTTGCTCCCCACCCCCCACACCATGGGTTTCACTATGTGACCTGGAACTCCCTATGTAGACTAGGCTGGCCTTGAACTCTGCCTGCCACTGCACCCTGAGTGCTGCAGTTAAAGTCACGACCACCTCACAGGCTGACCTTGAATTCCTGGTCTCCCTACTCCTACCTCCCAGGTATGTAATTAACACTTTTGAAATGATACAATTATTTATTTTTACATTCATTAACTGTGTGTGTGGCCTAAAAAAGAGGGGAATTTGTACAAATCAGTTCTCTCTTTCTACTATATGACTTCTGGAGAATGAACTCAGGCCATGATGTTCGGAGGCAAGTAGTTTTACTTGCAGAGCCATTTCACTGACCACTTAAACAACATTTGGCCAAGAGTCGAACCACCTTTCTGCTCAACACAGAACATACCCAATACCCATTCTCATTTACACTATTAAGAACATCGCTTTCATACAGTAAAACAAAATGAAAGCAAAGGTAGATGATGTACAGGCTCATTCTTTAATATCAAGAATAACAACTCGGTACACAGCATTCTGATCACAGGGTGCCCTACAGGACACACAGTACCACGTAAAATGTGTGGAGCTGAAGTTAATATACTACCATCAGAACAGTAATTATTACAGCAAACGGTTACTTAAAATTAACTATGTGCCAAGAACATTATGTCATTCATTCTGTATAAGACTTACTGGCATATTGCTAAAGTTTGCAAATGATTATTCTCAGAAATATCTGTTTTCAATGTTTGAAAAACCATTATATATGTATTTTTACAATAATCTCAGATTTAAAGTACTGTACAGTGAATCCCCATTCCTGAGTCATTTTAAACTGCTGCCATGATGCTCAGTATCCAAAACTACTTCGATGTGATGTTCCTCAAAACCCATAGTCAATGACAGTCAAATACCAAGGCACTCTGCTGTCTTCACTATTAACAGAGAGCAAGGTGGGTGAGGTAAATCAAAGCAGTGGTAGTCAAAGTGGAGGTCCCTGCATCCTTCACGTGTTTATATCAAAAAGACAAAAGTCAATTCCATTTAATAATGCTCCCTGATCAAGCACTAAAATTATTAGTTTTAATGCATGATTATCCTTTATATACAATTTTCAAAGTTCTATATGATAAAATGGGATGTATACATTCTTTCTGTGTATCTAATACAATGGCTACATGGAAGTAAAAGATTTGAGTCACTACCAATGTGCTAAATTGATTCCCTTTTCATGTAACACCACTTAACTATGAAAAACAAATAGTAAAACAATATTTACTCAGATTTGGCAGATACTGTATCAAAGATGAATGAGCAAACCTGCCACTTCAAGAAAAGCAAGCAACATTATTTTTGTCCACAATAAAATTTTAATATTTTAAATAACAATTAGTTTTGGAAGACATATCACCACAAGTCTGAGAAAAAAAGATTTTTCTGATGAGAAAGGGTTGATTCTAACATCTGTGATTAGTCCCCAGATTGATAATACTGGGGTAAATCTATAAAACTCACAAATCTGCAAAGGTATTTTGATACAATACTTTGCAGAAAAATGTACCTTGTGCTATGCTAAAAACCTCTGCTGGAACATTACCAGGAGCACTGTCCCTTCCCCAGAGGCCCTGAGGATTGGCCTGGGCCACCATAACTCCACAGGGTCTGAAGTTACATGGTAAAAATTATCTCCCCCTGGAGCTTCCCTGATGGTAAGACTTTCAGGACAAGGCAAGACTCGTGGATGGTTGGTTCCTGGAGCTGCAAGAGTATGTCAGCACTCCTTCACTGTGGGTTGCTGGTGTAGCTCTGCTGCCATGGCTGGGTCTGTGCACCACTACCTTTGGATCCCTCTGTACTGGAGAGAGCAATGCAGAGCCGCAGTTGCGGCCCTCTAACAACAAGAAACAAAACACCAGTGTGACACTCTCTCCTCCACACCTCCCTTATTTATTTCCTTACTCATTTCTAGACAAGGTCTGGTCTTGAATTCCCAATCCTCCTGTCTTCACCTCCCAAGAGCGCCCAACACCACATTGGTTCCACAGATTGTTCATCTGTGCTGGTGGCAGAGGTTTTGAAGTCTAAATCTTTCTGTCTGGGATGACATTTTGAGCCACCTGTGGCTTCTGAACACCTTCAGTGTGGCCAGTCAAGCCTGGGTCTCAGACACAGTACAAACAATTATAATACCAGTGAGATGGCTCAGTGGGTAGCTCAAGTTCAATCTCTGGAATCCACATGGGAGAGGGAGAGAACTGGCTTACACCAGTGGTTCTCTGAACTCCACATGTGTGACATGTGTGAGTGCACACACATATACAAATAAATAATACATATAATAATTAAAACGAATTTTAAAAAAACAACAACTCATTCAAGTCAACATTTCCAAGAGCCCAAATGGATAAAATCATGGCAGATACAACAGCTATTCCAGGTATAAGTAGACAATGAATTTTAATGTGACCAACTATGAAGATTTCATTAGTATTATTTCTGAACCCATAATGAAAGAAACTTGTAAGAAGCCTCCACCTAGACTTTTAAAAATCTGTATGCATTTATGGACACTTGTGTGTCACAGAGTGCTTGCGGAAGTCAAAGAAGAAGTGTGAGAGTGAGCTATCTCTTTCCATTATGCAGGGTCTGGGATTCAAACTCAGGCCTTCACGCTTTGTATGTAGTGGCCATCAAGCTAGGTTCTAGTTATCCAGTTTTGATATATCAAAACAATACCAAAAATTACTTGAAGAGGCTATTAAAATTTTTGATATGTATCTATGTAAAGCTAGATTTTCTTCTTACAATTCAGTCAAAACAACAAACTGTAGACATTGATAAGCAAATCCAATTACCTTTTATTAAGTAAGACACTAAAGAGATTTTTTTTAAAAAGTATACCAATGCCATTCTATTCAATTTTGTTTCAAAAGTTATTCCCCCAAAAGTTTTCTATTACCATGTAACAGATTTACTGTTATTATTCTTAAATAAATATTATTCTTTTTTTTAAATATTTATTTACTTATTATGTATACAATATTCTGTCTGTGTGTATGCCTGCAGGCCAGCAGAGGGCACCAGACCTCATTCCAGATGGTTGTGAGCCACCATGTGGTTGCCGGGAATTGAACTCAGGACCTTTGGAAGAGCAGGCAATGCTCTTAACCACTGAGCCATCTCTCCAGCCCCCTAAATATTATTCTTTTAAATCTCCCATTTGACTAAATAAGAAAACAAACATTAATGGTTGCACTGCACACAAACACAGACTTTCAGATCCTCAGTAAATGTTTAGAAGCTACAGTAAAACGATCAGAAGACTATAGCATTTGATAATGCTTGCTTAGCATGTACTTACTCAAGATAGTCCCTTAATAAAACCAACCAGATCAAGAAATAAAACCTGATGTAGTACTGGAATCTTCAAAATCTATTCCATATTTACCAACTTTTTCAACAACTGCCTCTGATGTGGGCAGTTGCCTCTGTATGCTGTAAATGCCATTGGTTAATAAAAAAAACTGCTTGAGCCTATGACAGGGCAGAATAGAGCTAGGTGAAAAAACCAAACTGAATGCTGAGAGAAAGAAGGCGGAGTCTAGAGAAGCCATGGAGCCTCCAGAGGGGAAAGACCAAAGCTACTAGCCGTGGTAAAATATAAAATAATAGAAATGGGCTAATTTAGGATATAAGAGTGAGGAAGAAATATGCATAAGCCAATAGGCCAAGCGGTGTTCTAAATAATATAGCTTCTGTGTGATTATTTCAAAAGTCTAGGCGGCCAGGAAACGATCAAGTGGCCTCCAGCTGCATGCCTCCATAGCAGACATACTGAGTAGCAAACCATGTGCTGACAGCCGCCACTGCCAGCCTCGCCAACCTGGAACAATGTTCTCACTGCTTTGGCTCTTCATGCTCTAGCCCTCCAGAAATTACAGGCCAAGGGCCTTTGGTGCCCTAGATCTGGGTGTTCACTTCCCATGGTAGCTTCAGGCCCTGTATGTGTGGAAGGGAGAGCACAGAAGCCATGCTGTGCTTCTCCCTGCATCCTAGCAGGCAACACGGGACTCTGACATGTCCCACTACTCTACCTTCTTAAGGGGTGTCTGCCAGGTTCTTCTCACTACAAACTTGCTAATTTCTCTTTTAAATTCACAAGAACTTTGACATTTTGTGGGATTTGCCACCATATGAAAATCCATTCTGCCTCAAAATTTCAACTCATCATTTGTCTGAACACATCAACGTATGGAGTGGTGTGAGGGGATTTCTTAGTGATCATGAAAAAACTCCAAGAAAACAAGAAGATTCTTGTGACCTCAGTTTCTTCAAAAAACAAGTTGTTCTTGGAATGCACTTTTATGTCCCTCACGGGTATAGTGGAGTGAATTTGTTTTAGATTATTCATTACAGATGACTATTGTTATTTGTTTATTTGCCTCTATGAAAAAGATGTTTCTGCCACATACAGTTTGTCCCCACCAGTGGCTTGCCCTTGTGACTATATGCTTTGCTCATATGACTCCTCTTAACCCTCAGATTCTAAGTTATCTGATGCTCTGAATAAAGTTGACTATTGCATGGAATTTATTCTGCTTCATTTTTAGGTTCCTTTCTCCCAAGTTGCACTGCCTTTAGAGTGGTAAACAATTATTAGGTACAGGGGTTGATGATTTCACTTGTTCATTTAATGGATTATAATTTGTTCCTATCATTTCCATTTTAATGCTCAATTTGTCTCTTTAATACAACCTCCTCATTCCTTGGATTTTCTTTACTAAAGGGGTTAAATCAGCTCCCTTTAGAGGGCGGGGTTTGCCTCAGGCAAATCCCTGCCAATAAAGAGTGCGCGGAGAGGCGGCTCGGCCCCTTTTGTTCCTCGCTACCTGTGCTACGCTGGAACTTTGGTTCAGTAAGTTTAACAATAAACTGGTAAATATTCTTTGATATCTGCATTGCCTTTATTCTGTGCCGGTACATCTGGCGCCTCCCCCGTGGGGCTTTGCCGAGAACCGGCCCCGAATTGGAGTCTCTTGCACCCCGAGCCGCTGCAGCGGTCTCTCTGGGCGCACGCTGAAACGGCTGAGATTCTGAGCGGCCAGATTTCCCGTGCGCAACCGCCCGCCGGCGCGCGCGCTGCCTGTGTCTGCTCCCCCTCCCACCCCCACCGCCGCCAGCGCTCAGGTCACGTGACAGCGGCCTGAGAGCCCCGGCAAAAAATACTTATCAGCTTGGTGTCTGTTTCAATTTTGTTTTTGAGTCCTTTTATTTCAGATTTAGGACACGTGGATTCAACTGGGCTCTTTCGCCACCACTGGCAGGAACCAGTTATTACAGGTAAGAGAACTTTTTCTTTTCTAAATAATGTCTGACAACGTGACCTCAGCCTATTTCAATAGTTCTTTTGAATGCACCATTTGGGAGATCTTACAAGAGGTGTCTACCACACCACATATATGGATATTCCTGGGATTCTTAATTTTCCTTAGCACTATTTGGTTTGATAATAGGAAAATGATCAAATCTCTTAAGGCAGAGGTTGAACGTTTAAAAACTATTGAGAATGACAACAATCTTCTCAAGAATCAGTTTGAAGTTCTCCAGGAAGAAAACAAATCTTTGTTTAACATGACTCGGTTAACTGAGCAAAATCTAAAAAAAGTACAGGTTGATGTTAAGGAGAAATTCATTACTATGGAAGAAGGAACAGCTGAATTGGATCGTAAGTTTCAGCAGTCCCTTTCTGATGTTAAGGAGAAATTCATTACTATGGAAGAAGGAACAGCTGAATTAGATCGTAAGTTTCAGCAGTCCCTTTCTGTAGGAACTGAAACGTTAACTGAGAGAATCAAAACTGCTGAATGTGACAATCGAATTTTGTCTAAAGCGTATGACAGATTGGCGGAAAGATTGTCAATACAAGAAGGCACGGTTTATGCCATAAAAATTATGTCCAAAGATGACAAGTTATCTCTACTGGACAAATTTCATACTCTAGAATCCTCAATGAAGGCTTTAGAACATAATTCTGGGCAGGAGATTCAGACATTACAAAAAGCAATGGTGAATAGAATTGAAAAGATTGAGGAATTTCTAAATTCTGATGAAGAAGAGCAAAGGGTAGAGAGGCAAATTTTAACTACATCTGTGGATAAATCCCTCCGGGACAATTTTCACAAAGCTCTACCTACAGCTCTACATGCCTTTCCTGTAATAACAACAGAAAAGGTGGTTGGTTCCAGAAACCCTAGGGTCATCAAGGAAGATACATGGGAGCCTGTCCGTATGAATGATCTCAAAGAAATTAAACAGGCCATCATGTCTTTTGGGATGCACTCCCCTTTTGTTAAAGAGATGCTAAAATCTTGGGCCACAACAAGCAAAGCAACCCCCTTGGACTGGCTCCAGCTGAGCTCCGCGGTCCTTGAGAGTGGACCGCACTTAAAATGGAAATGCTTATTCAGGCAAGAGGCTAGACTTTTAGAACAGCAGGAAAAGGCGAAGGGAATTGACGTTTCCCTAGATAAAATTCTAGGTGAAGGGCTCTTTTCAGACCCTCAGGAACAAGCTAATTTGGATGAAACCATACTCTCCATGTGTACTACAGCAGCCTTAAGGGCTTGGGACAGAGTACAAGACCCAGGACAGAGAATGGAATCATTTGTCACAGTTAAACAGGGTCAGAGAGAACCCTTCAGTGACTTTTTACAAAGATTAACTAAGGCTGTACAAATGGGGATACCTGACCCAGAAGCAAGACGTATAATAATTGAGTCTTTGGCTTACGAAAATGCTAATGTGGAATGCAAAAGGATCTTGAGGCCTTTAATGTTCAGATCAGCGTCCTTGGAAGAATAGGTCTTGCATACACTAGATGTTGACACATTTGACTATGGCACTGAAGCATGGGTAGAAGAAGCAATTTCCAATGGTAAAAGGAGACACCAGAATACCAAATGTTTTAATTGTGGCAAAATGGGTCATATGAAAAGGAATTGTAAACAACGGGTTTTCAGAAATAATAATAATGTGTCTTCTAGAAATAACAGGAATAGAAGGAATCAGCCTTCAGGTTTATGTAGAAGATGTGGGAAGGGCAGACATTGGACGAATGAATGCAGGTCTACAAGAGATAGACAAGGCAACCTGATACAGACGGGAAACGTGAGAGGGGGGGCCTCTCAGGCCCCCATGGCAAACATGGTTCAGACATTCCCAGTTTCTGCAGAGAACATGCCTCGTCAGGACAATTAGAAAGCCACATGCCTACTGTTACAAGCAATAGTAATCAGAAAGATGAGTTACGTGTGTTTTGGCAAACTTCTATAAATGATCAAAGACCTAAGCTGAGAGTGTGTGTAAATGGCATTTTTATTACTGGCCTACTGGACACAGGTGCTGATGTAAGTATCATTACCCCAGAATCTTGGCATCCATATTGGCCTCTTCAGAATGTAAATGTTCAGCTCCTGGGAATTGGAACCCTATCTCGAGTAAGACAGAGCACGAGATGGGTTGAATGTATAGGGCCTGAGGGACAAATAGGAAAATTAAGGCCTTATGTAGCCAATATTGCAATGAATTTATGGGGTCGTGACCTATTACAACAATGGAATACTCAAATTAACATTCCTGCTACTTCTAGAGCCCATATTTCTGAAAGGAATATTAAAAGTTATTACAAAAGGACAAAACCGGACATTAGGGCTGTGCAGGAACAAGCAATTGATGTCCCTTCAGAAATACCAACAGCCTTGCCTCTAAAATGGTTGACTGAGAAACCAATATGGACAAAGCAATGGCCTTTAGCTGAGGAAAAGCTACAGGCTTTAGAACAGCTGGTACAAGAGCAACTAGATGCTGGACACATAGAAGAATCTACCAGCCCTTGGAATTCTCCTGTATTTGTGGTTAAGAAAAAATCAGGTAAATGGAGAATGGTGACAGATCTCAGGGCCATCAACAAGGTTATTCAACCTATGGGCCCTCTGCAATCTGGAATTCCGTTGCCCTCTTTATTACCAAAAGGATGGCCTCTCATAGTTATTGATTTGAAGGATTGTTTTTTCACTATACCTTTGCAAAAAGAAGATAGAGAAAAATTTGCCTTCACAGTGCCTACTTATAACAATTCTCAACCTTCGAGGAGGTACCACTGGACCGTCCTCCCCCAGGGTATGTTAAATAGCCCCTCCCTGTGCCAATATTTTGTGAACCAACCATTGCAAAATATACGCAAGAAATTTCCCAAATCTATTGTATACCATTACATGGACGACATATTGTTATCTGATTCAAACATAGATACCTTGAACAGGCTGTTTGAAGAAATACAGATACTGTTACCTAAATGGGGATTGCAAATTGCTCCTGAAAAGAT
Source organism: Microtus pennsylvanicus (assembly GCF_037038515.1). NCBI lineage: Eukaryota > Metazoa > Chordata > Mammalia > Rodentia > Cricetidae > Microtus > Microtus pennsylvanicus. Next base: position 71,457,636 of record NC_134580.1, read on the forward strand.
TCAGAAGGGAGATTCTGTTAATTATTTAGGTTATAGAATAGGTTTGCAAAAAATTAAGACACAGAAGGCACAAATTCGGAGAGATCGCTTACGGACTCTTAATGACTTTCAAAGACTGTTAGGAGACATTTCCAGTTTACGACCAACTATTGGGATAACACCTGATCTAATAATTCATTTGAACAAGACCTTGGATGGTGATAAAGATTTAAACAGTCCCAGAGAATTAACAGCTGAAGCAGAAAAGGAACTGACAATGATTGAGGAGAAATTACAACAGGCACATGTGGACAGAGTGAATCCAGAGCTTGATTGTATTCTCGTCATATTACCATCGAAAATTTCTCCTACAGGAATTTTAATGCAGAGAGATGATATTATCTTGGAATGGATCTTTTTACCACATAAACCAAGTAAGAAACTGAAAACTTATGTGGAAAAAGTCTCTGAGTTAATTATAAAAGGCAAGCTGAGACTTCGTCAACTAGCAGGCATAGACCCAGCAGAAATTATAGTGCCTTTCACTGCTGATGAACTAAAGAAATTATGGGAAGATAATGAACCATGGCAAAGAGCTTGTGCTAATTTTTTGGGAGACATTAATAACAACTATCCAAAAAGCAAGCGGCTCAACTTCATAAAGAAAACTTCTTGGATCCTTCCTCGAATAGTCCGTGATGCTCCAATAACTGGAGCCCGTACATTCTATACTGATGCCAATAAATCAGGGAAGGCAGGTTACAAATCAGAAGACTTGGGTAAGGTGGAACAAAGTCCTTATGATTCTGTCCAGAAGGCAGAATTATATGCCATTCTTATGGTACTAAGAGATTTTAAAGAACCTATTAATATAGTTACTGATTCACAATATGCAGAAAGAGTTATTTTACATATTGAAACTGCTGAATTTATACCTGATGATACAGAACTAACCTCATTGTTTATCCAGGTTCAAGATTTGATCAGGAACAGGCTTTGCCCTATGTACATAACACACATCCGATCCCATACGGGTCTGCCAGGTCCTCTAGCACAAGGTAATGCAGAAATTGATCAATTATTGATTGGTAGTGTGCTTCAAGCCTCTGAATTTCATAAAAAACATCATGTTAATAGCAAAGGTTTGAAGAAAGAGTTTTCTATTACATGGCAACAAGCTAAGGAGATTGTGAAGAAATGCCCTACCTGCTCTTTCTATAACCAAACGCCACTGCCAGCAGGAGTTAATCCAAAGGGCACTCATAGAAATGAAATCTGGCAGATGGATGTGTTCCACTTTGCAGAATTTGGCAAATTGAAATATGTTCATCACACCATCGACACTTATTCAGGCTTTCAGTGGGCAACTGCTTTAAGTTCAGAAAAAGCTGATTCAGTAATCACTCATTTATTAGAAGTCATGGCTATCGTGGGTATACCTACACAAATAAAGACAGATAATGGTCCTGCTTATGTCTCTAGGAAGATGAAACGGTTTTTTGATCATTACAATATCAAGCATGTTACAGGTATACCATACAATCCTACAGGTCAAGCAGTCATAGAAAGATCAAATCGAACTATAAAGGATATGTTGAACAAACAAAAAGGGGTGGAAAACACCCCTAGAAATAGGTTACATAATGCTTTGTTAACCTTGAATTTTCTCAACGCTAACGAGAAGGGAACGACGGCTGCAGAAAGACATTGGATAATGGAAAAGTCTGCTGAACTAAATCAACCAGTTTATTTCAAGGATGTACTAACCTCACAATGGAAGCCAGGAGATGTGCTGCGTTGGGGAAGGGGTTTTGCTCTTATCTCCACAGGTGAGGAAAAATTATGGATACCGTCAAAATTAATAAAGGTTCGGTTTGAGGAAGAGAAGTCACTTGGAAAAGATAAATAACAATTCATTCACAAGGATGACCGACATACAGATGGTAAGGATTACTAATAGGATGGGGGCAGGGTTCTTTTCTTATCTCCACAGGAAAATATTCATCTCCAAAGAATTTGAGGGACCCTGAATATTTAATTACTGATGGATGGAAAATAGATACGACCCATTAAACATCAACAATAAAATTCTATACGTATCGTAAGTATTGGTTTTATATATATTTATGTATATTTATATGTTTTATTGAACACTTCTTTATAAATGTGTAGAGCTGGTTTTGGAGTTGGACTATGGCTCAGTCCTTCTTCAATTCCAAGCCTGTTGATAAGAGATATTTCAAAGTTTCTGTCTCAGGTCAGGAGCCATGAAATGGGACAGAATAAGAATAATTTTATACTTGATAAACTTTCTTTGCCTTCCCTCACATCTGTGTCTTTCTTTATATGTCAGTATAAGTCCTTGTTGTTAATGTTTAAATTTCCCATAACAAGCAACATATTTTCCTACAGTAATTTTTGAAGTTTCCAGGATGAAGATGGGGCCCCACAACACCAACTCAATCTGGTTTTTATGACGTCATGAATTTTTTTTTTTTTAAGCACTAATTTTGGATCTGTTTTTTGGTACCAATTGCAAGAGACAATTTCATATGATGCACATTTTTGACAACGCTCTGGCCGGACCTTCTCGAAACACACAGAGACTAGTTATAGTCTTCTTAAGTCTAAGGTTAATTTGGGAATTTTACCATCGTTTGCTTTCACAGGGGCCCCTAAGAAGAACGTCGCCCCCATGTCAGCTAGAAGCAATCTAAGAGGACGACGTCCCCTCTCCCAACAGAGTTTGCCCACAGGGTTAGGGACATCTTTTAGTGGTTGGTTTAGGGGTGAGGGGATGGGGAGATATTGTATGGAATTAGGGATATATATATAAAAAAAAAAAGAGGGGGATTAACTGGGTTGATGGGATGATTGGTATTTGTGACTTACTGTTTTTAGAAAATTATGTTGGTACTGTTTCTTGTATATTGATATATTGAATATTGAATGTGAGTGTTCCTACCTCTATTTTGGTATAAGAGTATGCTTATATTGTATGGATACATCTATCATATCACAATGTACATTTCTACCTCTGGTCCTATTTATGTAATAACATTGTTTACATTTGATAAGTAATGACATTGTTTACAAGTGAAGATCATTGTCTTCATACATTGCACAATTGTTTATTCCCTTAGTTTTCAAATTAGATAGGTATTGAGAATTACATGTTTGTCATATTATTTTTAGGTTAATCAGGTTTTTTAGATACATAGAGATTATTTTCAGTATAGATAGTATAATCTTCAGCCTCTTTGAAGAGCTGTAGAAAATGGCCTTTAATCTAACCTAGAATTATGTGCCATTGAGACACAATTTACTCCTGGCAACACCACTCTACTCCCGAGAGAACGTTGAGCACCAAAGACACTCCACTGGGAGCTTGTCTTCCTGGCAGAACTGGCCTTTGGGTTAAGAAAAACCCATACCTCAACTACTGACTAAGATATAAACAGGATTGTCTTATCTTGCCAAGACAGGGTAGGATAATCCTAAGAAAGTTCCTTGCATTTGAGAATGGTATGTCAGTTATGTTAGGCCTTAGCCAAAGTTGGTTGACTCAACATTGCAAACGAGATTTTGGGTGATTGCCCAGGCAGTCAGTTGTCTCTGTCATTTGTTGCACATTTTGGATATCTCTTTTTTGTTAAGTAATATTTACTCCCTTCTCAGATCTTTGATGGAGTTGAAGATTATTTAATTGTAGTTACTCTTTAGCAAAACTTTTGCTCTCAATATTGTTTGTTATATTTATCATTTGTTATTATTGTTATAGTTATATTTGGTTTAGTTGTGTCTTATTTAGACAAAAGGGGGAGATAAAGGGGTTAAATCAGCTCCCTTTAGAGGGCGGGGTTTGCCTCAGGCGAATCCATGCCAATAAAGGGTGCGCGGAGAGGCGGCTCGTCCCTTTTGTTCCTCGCTACCTGTGCTACGCTGGAACTTTGGTTCAGTAAGTTTAACAATAAACTGGTAAATATTCTTTGATATCTGCATTGCCTTTATTCTGTGCCGGTACACTTTACTGTTTTCTGTCATAAAGAGATATTCTAGGTTCTTCTTGTTCTAGCTTAGAAGTAGTGATTTCTCTCTCTCTCTCTCTCTCTCTCTCTCTCTCTCTCTCTCTGTGCAAGTGCTAATTCTGCTCAGGAGCATAGGGTGTTATCTCTACAAAAAGGCTCATAAGATTAAGTTTTTATCTTCTGCATGGCACAGGACACACTGGATGTCTCTCCAGGCATTAGTTACTGGCTGGGACATTAGCTAGAATCCTCAAGAGTAACCAAATATATGAGATAGACTTGGGGTTTGCCCTAGCTAGGGAATATCATCTTATTAAACTCACACACTTACATGGTGAAAACAGATTAGTAAAATACTCCACTTTAAACTCCAGTTTAATGAGCAACAGTTTTATTCATGTGAGTAAAAGTCTAAATATATATTAGCACTCTAGCTACAGTTCACCTCTCACACTCATGATGGGAATATATAGCAAAATATATTTTTGAAAAACTTAAGTCTAAACTTACAAAAATAAAATAATAAAATGCAAACTACTTTTTCAGTGTTTTTAAAAGTCAAAGGCTGAGCTAATTAATCAAATGCAGACATAAGCAGTTCATACAACAAAAACTTGATATCTAAATTTATCCCTTACAAAGTACTGTGCAATCTCAGCTCAGCTGAGGGCTTCAGGTGATAATGACATGCCAGCACAAGACCATCAGTCCGGACAGTACTCTGATCCAGACCTAGACTGAAGGGAAAGCACCCAGCATGTGATCCAGATTGTGAAGAGGAGTATCAGGCACTTAGATCTGGAGGTGGTGGTGGGGGACACGCAGCAGGAATGTGAAAGAGTTCTGTACTTTTTATTCAATTTTCTATAAATTCAAATAGTTCTTTAAAAAAAATGCCTAGAAGTTTGGATGCTCACCTTACGAGACCTGGATAGAGGTGGGCGGTCCTTGGGCTTCCCACAGGTCAGGGAACCCTGATTGCTCTTCTAGCAGATGAGGGAGGGGGACTTGATGGGGGAGGGGGAGGGAAATGGGAGGCGGTTGCGGGGAGGAGGCAGAAATCCTTAATAAATAAATAAATTAAAAAAATAAAAATAAATTGAAAAAAAAATGCCTAGAGTACACAGCAAAATTGTTAGGTCTTAAACCTGTGGCAGCTGAGACGCCCATTAACATATCAAAGCTGACTTGAACTCCAGTTTCTCCCAGCATCCCTCAGTTCCTACTCATTACAGGGTCCACCTAGCTGAGCTGCCCTCCTCCCAGCTACTCCTTTCTATATAATCCATCCATTTTGGCTATGAGGTCTTTTACCCTTTTACCTTTAAGCCTCTCTGGCACTCTCCTTCCTCTGGACCCTCTCCTCACATGGCCTGGCTCGGGGTCATGGTCACTGTGGCCTCTTCTAGGTGTCTCTGGCTGTGCTCTCCTTCTACAATAAACCGGCCCCGCCATACCTAGGAGTAGTCCTATCCTCCTTTTATTCTTTTTTTTATTCAAAAACATTCTTTAAATCTACAAAGACAAAACTTTCTCCGTAAAGCATCCCTCAAGAGATTTCTAAACATTATGGAAGTGGCTTAGGAGCTTCTTATTTTACTACCCCATACCATTCATAATTAGAAACAGCCTATCTTCCCATGAGGCTTTGTTCTACCCAAGAAAAAGTAGTCGCTACCACGGCTTCATTCCCATCCACAGATGGTCAAAAAGCAGCACTGTAGACACTTAACTCTTAGACACATTTGCACCCCTTAGATTCAGTATAGTGGTACTTCATTTCCTTCATCTACCAAGAACAGCCAGGCACCTTGCAAAAGTCCCAGAGAATATGCTGCTATGTAATGATCACTAAGCCCTTCTAGAAAAGTCAGTTATAATCAGGACAAGAAAATTTTAATTAACAGCACTTCAGTACTCTACATCAATGTGTGAGGGCACAGTAAAGCAAGCATGGAAATAGCACTCCACCGGGGGAAGGTTTTTATTCTAAGGAAGAGAGAGAACATCCAGAGGCATCTGGTAGAGTCCAGAGCAGAGGAGAGAACAAAGAAGCAGACTGCACATGGTCGGGGCTTCTGTCAGAAAAGAGAGAACAACAAGAACAGTGGAGAGGAACTCAAAAGCCCCTGGACTGGAGCAGTCTGGGAGTTCAGAGTAGAAGAGGTAAGAATGGTCACAGTGCTAGTATGGGCTTTGAGATGTACGGCAAGTACATATACTAGAGACCTGAGGAGTCTGCGGACTAACAATGGCTTTGGTAAGCACCAAAGGTGCATGTCACTAGGGAGCCAGATGCCTCATCCACCAGAGAAGAGATAGGGAAGTAACTTTTCCTGGCAGACAGAAACTGTTTCACAGGTTCCTGAGGAATGTTGAAAGTATCCACCAGCAATCTAGTTTAGTGTGAGCTGAGCCAAGACTGTCATTATGGACCAAATCAGTTTTGGAGTGCTTGGGGTTTCCCTTCAGACCTGACAGAATGGTTGCTGGAAAGAAAGCAATGCAAAAAACAAACAAAAACAAAACAGAAAAAAAAAACCCACAAAAATAATGTAACTATCAACATGCATCTGTTCTATGACATTTTCAAGAATGAACTTTAAGAGAAAACTGGAGCTGTCGGCTTGCTGTAAATTGCTTTTATTATATTTAGATATGATCCTTGTATCCCTAATCTCTCCAAGACCTTTATCACGAATGGGTGTTGAATTTTGTCAAATGCTTTTTCTGCATCCAATGAAATGATCATATGGTTTTTTTTTCTTTCAGTTTATTTATATGGGCCACTGATAGTGACACTGGGATGTGTCTCTACTGCATATACCAGCTTCATGGGACCCTATTCCCTTTGGATGTAAACCTTGCTCAACCTAGATGTAGTAGAGAGGGCCTTGGACTTTCCACAGGGCAGGGTGCATGGCACTCCATTAGGGTTGGAGGGGTGGGGTGGGAGGGTCTGTGGAGGGAGAGGGAGGGGACTGGGAGGACGGAAGGGAGTGGGAATTTGGATTGGTATTTTTTTTTTTAAGTAAAACAAAAAAAAAATAAAAAGAAAAAGGAGAAAACTGGAATAGGAGAAGGGGGATTAAAAGATGGCTAACTTCCCAATTAATGAACAACGTGCAGCATATTCAGCCTCTGCCATTAACATAGTTTTTTAGGATGCACAGTGAAGGCTCTTGCTGTTGGTGACCCAGCATTTGGAAACATGCCAAACAAAGGGACGCTTCCTGGTGAACCAACTCACAGATACTTCATAGAATGAAAATTCAAAGCAGATAAGTAAAAAGGTTGGTTGTGAGGTTTTGAAATATCTATATCCTGTTGAGTTTAAAATTCTCAAAAGGTGCCAGAAGTTAAGACATAAAAATAGACTACTAGTCTCAGATATCATTGTTGTATCTGGTTCTGCTTTTAAGATGACTGTACACAGAGAGACTTAAGGTTCAGGAGCTGATTCTGGCTCTGTTGCTGGACTTGCACACCATAATCTTCAACACTGCACTTGTTACCTATGTACCAAAGAACCTGAGAGAAACAGCAACATCATATTCTTTAGAAAAGGTTGTCACTACACTTCAAGCATATGAGTCTACTCTGGATGAACTAAGGCCAATAACAGAACGGAACATGTTGCCCCTAAACAATAAGATTGCTACTGTTAGTGGTATTAAACTGGGATGAACTCAAACGTCAGCAAAAGAAATCTAACTAAATTATGGCATATCTGTAAACCGAATAAAATAAATGAACTACAGCTACATTTAAAAACATGGAAAATTTCAAAAACGTAATTCTTGTTAAAGTCAAACATCAAGATAAAAACTATTGTATCATGCAATGTGTTATGAAGCTTAAAGAAACCAAAAGTAAACAGTAATATGAGCAGAAGCTAAGCAGCTGTAGGGCTTGGGGAGACAGCACAAGTGACTGATGAGACTACTAGTCAGTCACAACCAGTCAGTGACTTCCATATGCATTCCACAGGTCTCCAGGGTTCTAAGCATATATGGTAGTTGTAGTACTATTTCTAGGAATGCTTCTATTATGATCCAAAAGCAAAATTAATGGAAAATGTGTATATTGTATTAAGATACCCTACTAGAAGTGAAACCAAATTTGACTATCAGACTATTGAAATAATGGAACCTAAAGAAATGTCCATTTTCTTAGGACTCTCATGATAGGAGAAAGAAAGGGTATCAGTTAGAGGGGAAACTAATCTCCCTGAAAGAGATTCACACAGCTTTAACAATTTTACATGATGAGACTGAAGCCCAGAAATGATGGGGTCAGAGGTAGGCAGGCCACACCTTGATGGTCTGCTTAGATTAGATATGCATATCATTGTCAGTCTATTTAAACTTTTATCTTATTTAAGGACTTGGAGCATCTTCAACACATCTCCTGGTCCCACTTTCCAATGCAGCCATGCTGATTAAACCTCCTTTTTCTGTTTTTCACTTTTAATTTCACTCTTTTGATTGTCTTACTAAGAATGGGTGGTTGGACATGGTTAGGAGCACAGTTAATGACCCCAAGTTTAAAAACAGAAGAAATACATCTTACTGAAAATAAGGTAAATCCTAAAATGTTTTTTATCATATAAACAATGCCGAATTTCTTTTTATGCATGCCAAGAAATCTTAATAGCTGAAAGGTTGCACATTTAATACCCTCTGGGTCAAGTATGTTACTGAGTAACATTGAGTATGAGGGGCTACAGAAAACATGATGTGATGTATTCCATCTGAAGGACAACTCGGTCATATCTCCAGCTGATAGTAACCCTGCAGGAACATTGGGCAAATGGACTAGACATTGTTGATATATTTATTGACTGTATATATTGCATATTGTTATTGTACTTATTGTATATAACTTTTCTTATATTAGAATGGCCTTTTTTATTTTAGACAAAAAGGGGAAATGTAGTGGCATTTCATTTGTATTTTAATAAATAAAGCTTGCCTGAAGATCAGAAAAGTAAAACAGTCACACTGGCCAGCCTTATAAACGAGGCAGCAATGACACACACCTTTAATCCCAGCAGCCACACTATCTTGCCATAGAAACCAGGTAGTAGTAGTGGTGCACGCCCTTAATCTCAGAAGTAGGCTTATAAAACAAGAGGAGACAGTTCTCGGTATCAGTCTCATCTTCACATTTCCTGGAGGCAGATCATTATTTCAAGAGTGAGGTAGAGATAAGAGACAGTGGCTGGCTATTTTGTTTTTCTGACCTTCAGGCTGAGCCCCAATTTCTGTCTCTGGGTTTTTATTAATCGTGCTACACAAGAACAATGGGCCCGCCCAGGAATCAAAGATCTTTACATTAAAAAAAAAAATATTTTTATTTATTTATTTATTATGTATACAATAGTCTGTCTGTCTGTATGTCTGCAGGCCAGAAGAGGGCACCAGACCTCATTACAGATGGTTGTGAGCCACCATGTGGGAATTGAACTCAGAACCTCTGGAAGAGCAGGCAATGCTCTTAACCACTGAGCCATCTCTCAGCCCAGATCGTTACATTTTTAAGAAAAAACTATAAATTAAAATTTATGTGATGACAAAATACTTGATTTTTTAAAATAAAAGGTAAGCCATCTACAGAGTATTAGTTAGAGATATACCAAGAGACTGCTAATATAAACAGTTCCCCAAGGACCCAGGCAAGAGATAGGAAAGAGATGCCAAGAGAGGGCTGTCTTTTTAGAGAGGCAAACACATCTTTCTCTGAAGAGAAGGAAAAGTAAGATATACACAGACATGGGAGCAATGACAGCGGCACAGCAATGTGGGGGCTCTTCCTAACAATGGCTTCTGAAACTCCTCACCACGGGCCCTTTTCCAGGAGAACACAGAACTTGCTAAAGCACCCTCAGCAGAGCCTGCACGTGGCTGTGCTGATGGTGCCGTCTGCTGCCCACCACCAAGTGTAATCAGAATACATTGAATGCTAAATTTCAGAAATAATCTGTCCTCGAGTTTTAAATTGTATACCTTGTGAGTGGCCTAATAAAACTGCATTCCATCAGGCTCTGTCATGCATGGGATGTGTGTGACTCAGAGCTTGGTCCAGCATATCCATGATGTATATGATCCTTAACCCTTAGCCCTTTAGTTTTGTTACTCTGACCAACTGTGCTGATACTGTAGTGCTTAAGTTTAAGTAACCCCATATATAAAGAGTACGTATATAAAGGTCATTAAATATGGAAGGCCAAAATAATAACTATGTTACTATGCCATAGCAGCAGGACAGATAGGGAAAGCACTGTCCACACAGAGTTCAATATTACCTGGGACAGGTGACTATGTAAAAATTGATCAAAGTGATCAACAGTAATTGAGAAAGATGCAGAGCCCTAGCCAGGAGAGTGCCCTCACATTGCTGGCCCAACATCTGTTTATACAACCACTACTAAATGGTACACAAAGATTAATAAAGAATTTCTAGCAGAGGTCAATGAGAGCAGCACCCACCATTAATTCAGAATCATAAGCTCTGACTTAAATGACAAGGCTAGAAAACAAAATTCATACTAAATGAGCTTTTAGATTAGAAAGTAACACCATAAACTAGAGGGTTGGAAGGCTTAAGAACTGTCAAAAACAGGAAAACTAAACTGGAGCTATGACTGAAGTCTTCATATGACTTCGCAAGCCTATGACCGAAGCTTAGTTTCATAGCCTGCTAAGTGGTCCTGGGTAATCTGAATAGGTCTCTGTCTTCACAGTTGTTCTAAGGGTTAAAACACAGCTGCTCATTTCACTGCACATTAGAAAATGCTGCAATGGTTAGTGCAAGACCATCTGCTTTTAAAAAAAGTGTAACAGACACAAAGTTGTCTTTAGGTATCCCTTACTAATCCAAAACGGTAAGACAAGGACAAGTGACCTATTTTAATCAAGATGTGTCTGTCTCTTAAAGATGCAATGATACTATCACAAGTCAGGCTGCATTTCTCCTCTTGATGTTGCATTTTGAGCTGTATCTTACAGAAGTTACCAGTTATCCAGCTAACACATTTTCAGTATATTTCACAATGCTGAGTAACGGAAAGCACAAAATGAAGTATGAACTATGTCTACTTCTGCCACTAATTTACGTATTACTTGGTCTTTCAAACTTGGGTTTCTGGATATATAAAATAAATTAACCTATCAGATGTTCACAAAATAGAGAAAATTAAAATAAAATCATGGAGCAGGGGCTAGTAAAATTGTTCAGCAGATATAGGCACTGACTGCCAGGTCTGTCACCCACATGAAAGGAGAGACCAATGCCCCCAAATTGTCCTCTGACCTCCACGCATGTACGCATACTCATACAAGTAACATTTTTAAAAAGCATTTTAACACAAGAGGAGTATGTTTTCCAAACTATGTACGTATATAATAGAATATTCAGCAATGGGGATATAGCTACATTGTAGCATATATGTTTTGAAACACTCCAGTAAGTCTGCCTTAGACTGGACATTTCTACAGTATTAAACGTAAGGGAAACACAGTGAAAACTTATACATATCTGTCCTCTCAATAGTAATGAATTGTTTTTACAAATGAGAAGGAACTAAGTAAATCATGTGTGAAAGTTCCTCATAGTTTTAGTTTATAGTATTGCATACTGGACTAGGTCATTTAAATCACCTCAGTAACTGATTTTAAGTTTAGTATCTAGCAAAAGCTGCATTAATAAGTAATGGGCAAATGAGATTAACTGAATAACTGGTAATTGAAAAGAACATATATAATTTCATTTTAAAATAACCATTTATATTAAAGTTTCAAAGTATTTTTCTCTTTCTGATGAAAAATTAAGCAAGTCTCATATAAAATTACTGCATTCTATGAAAATTTCAAAGAATATGCCTTTCTACAAATTCTTTTAGGTGTAGACTGTACAATTACAATTATCCACTGAGAGCTCAAGCCTAGAGGCAAGAGGAGAAACATCAACCATCCACTTAGTTTAGACTAACTTCAGAGTATCTTGGTCCCAAATTTCCAATCCCCCAAAAAGAGGGCCTTTTTATACAAAAGTCATGGAACCATCAATAATCCAATTGCAAAGACCACTTGCTGTTTTACAGAAACATAGGCAAACATTTTAATTAAGAGGTGCAGCCAGTGTCTGGCCATGATACAGGGCACTCCCACATGCCTCATGCCAGCTGCAGAAGAGCAACATTCAAGCAGCTGACTTAATTGGAGATGCAAACCAGCACATCCTAATTTGGCTGGGTCGACTAATTGGGAGGTCTGCACGTTTCTAACAAAACCCACCCATATTACAGATGTTGTTTTCTCTATCAGTAAATGACTGGTAACAAGCACTAGCGGAGCTGAAATAAGCTCTACTTGGTGAAGTCAGTGAGTTCCACAAGAGCACCATAGCCAGGAACACAACATCTGAGAAGTGCCCACATCCTGCTGAATGAGGTCAAGTTTGCTGCAAAAAATGCAGGACTTGGGCCTTCTCTCTTTAGAATCTGATGTAAACCAAAACATTTATAGCCCTGTGCAAAAAAAACCAAACATTTATCAGCAATGAATGGTTTAAAAAAGGGGGTGGCAGAGAAGGCCCATACATCTGCTGCCTTTCGCAGCATTAGACAAAAATTACTCTTTTGTTTCAAACTGGAAAAATATATGAAGCAATATTTTCTCATCTAATAACAGTGCCCCCTTAAAGAAATGAAACAAGTGGTTGAGCCCCATGACTGTCATCACTACAGCCTGGAGAGATTCTCTGAGGTGGTGAAGAGAAGTGAAACTCAGCCTAGCTATCCCTTCTGATCTGAGGATCCGGTGCACAAACATCAAGTCATTACAAATAGTTTATATGTCTAAGGATATAGATGACCACTTAAGAAATAAAAATAAAATAATGATTTATTAAAAATTGTAAAAGAACATGATTAATAGAAAGCAAAGAATGAATTAATAGATTTTAACCCAGCAGATTTCAATTCAGATTATTGGCTCCTTTACATGTAAAAGAGAATCTGAATAGTTTATAGACACTAGTTAATGTAAAGCTAATAAAAGGAAATGAATGAGAATTATCAGACAATGGCAACTGTTCTAATGCTTGAAATGGGCTCACAGTTTCAGAAAGGTCAATTCTTACAGAAATGGTGAGTCTGACTACCTTAAACCAGTTGTGCAGCCCAGGCTGGCCTTCCATCCCTTGTACTCACTCTGCCTCTCGAATGCTGAGATTACAGGGATAAACAATCACTCTGTAAGTTAATTCTAAACTTTCGTGCTACAAACCATTTAAACTCAGTAACTTTGCACAACCTGTGGAGAAATCAAATGCCATCTGTTTGACAAAGGTGGTGCCAATGATGATTCGACTGCTCTGTAAGGTCAATCTAAATATAATCTCTATGGTTCTTAACTATAAAATACAGCCACAAATCAAGGTTGGTTAAATAATGAAGCATCTTTGGTTATGCGGACAAATTCTAAAGATAAAAGTTCATAAAGAAAACTCAAATTAGGATGGCAAACTCAACGTGACTGTCATGTGTACCAACTTACAGCAACACTATGTAAAGTTAACATATTTTAAGGCAAAATTGGAAATGCTAACTTGTCTAAATTTATGTAAAATTGGAATATAAGACATTGAAATAAAAAATGCTCATGAATTAAACAGACTGAAACCAGTTGTTGATGGGAAATTGATCTTTGAGAATATAAAAAAATATCCTGTCTTGTCATTCTCCACCCTGGCAAGTCAAGGCTCCCGATTTCCTCAGAACACTCCCTTCCAAAACAGTCTGTTACCTTTTTTGAGCTGCTATGTTGACGCTGCCACTTGCTGCTGAACATATTTTGAGAAGTTTGTTTCTTGCAATGGCTCTTTTTTTGACCTCTGTCACTCTAAACTAGGCGCACAGCCACCTCTATTCTTGGCCACCTATGACTTAGGCTTATACTGTGATATAACTAATTTCCTAGCAACTCTTTATGTTTTTTAAAATCTCTTTACAAATTTGGACCCAATTTAAGAATAAAATTATTTGCTAGAATACATTTTTCACCATATATATATATATATATATATATATATATATATATATATATATTCCTAGGCAGACACCAGGCAACACTACTGAGCAGGAGACCACATACGCATACATTCTCCATACTTTTCTTTAACTCTGCTCTCTGCTGAGAGTTGCTCTATTCAATCACTGAAGATGGTCAACATCCTGGTCAACTGTGTGTAGGCAAGGTGTAACTAACAATGAATACAATCTGATATGTCACACTTCTGAAGATGAATGAAACAGATCTTTGATCCTCTGCAATGACAGACTGAAAATAAAATGTTTTCTAAGATTATGTCTCTAAATACAGAGTACTCTTGTTAAAAGGAGCAATTTTAAAAAATAATTTATGAAGGTCTCTAGAGAGTTTCCAGTACCTTTGGTATACTAATAAGGCTCATGCCCCCAGGATAACCATGACTAAATCATATTAATTGGTTCTACATTATATTCCACCATGACAGTGTTTTAATTACAATAATAAAATTTTAAAATTTAAGCGGTTCCTACTTTTCCTAAGGTTATCTAATATCCCTAACCACACACCAGAGGTCAAAAACCTGAGTCCCAAGGAAGAAACATGAGAAATGGCCCAGTGGATAAAGCACTTACTGTTATTTCCAAGAACCACAGTTTGATTCTTAGCATCCTGTCCTGAAACTAGCTCTTGTAGACCAGGTTGGCCTAGAACTCACAGAGATCTGCCTACCTCTGCCTCCTGAATTGAAGGCGTGTGCCACCACTGCCTGGCTATACTTTCATTTCTTTTAAGACACAAAGAACCACAGCAAACAAGACACAACCAGAAACCAAATTTTTCCTTACTTCTTACAAGTTTACTTAAAAGTTTTCAAGTATTTTATATTTAATCTTAGTCAAGCAAATTGGAAAGGAATTTCTGTGAGAACTTATTTTTCAGAGCCAGCAACAGTCTTTAAAGAAATAACCCTCCTTTTTACAATAATACCTCATCCTTTCAGTATATGAACCCCAGTGTAAGTTCACAGACAAACACAACCCATTCTTAGGTAGAAAGCAATGTGACTGAAACAACGTATAAACATACAAGCATCACATACCACATCCAGAAGCATGAGCACTACAGATAGTTAGCACACTGATTTACCAAGGAAATGAACAGCACTGATTATATAGCTGCAAGTTTAGGAAAGTCAGCTGAGAGACTGTTCACATGTCAGAATTCAGGTACAGACCAAGTGTAGCTAACTAACACAAAAGACTGAAGCAGCGTCCCTGTCACACATGCTAGTTCCTGTTCCAGTGGCTCTCAATCACATGTTTTATGTGTTGAAAAAGACTGAAATTCAAAATATTTCAGGATATTTTTAAAATAAGTAATTTATTTTAGTAGAAAATGACAAAATAGTTACAATTTAACTTTTATTTTAATTAAATGTCTCATTAAAAGTCATTTTAGTCAAATCACAATAATTCTAAAATGAATTCATGAACTTTTGAGAAGAGTAATAAAAATTTCTAAGTTAAAAAAAAAATCATAATCTTAGCATTCAGGATGCTGATGTAGAAGGATCCCAAGTTCAAAGCCAATATGCTATGTACAGAATTTAAGACTATATCTCAATTTTTAAAAATTTTATATTAGACATTTAAGACATGTTGTTAGCAATATGGAAGGCAGATTCAGCATTTATAGCATGAGAGGAGTGTGCCACTTCAACTGGCTACACCACCGTGATGGTCTGGATTTAGAATGTGAAACTTACTGATTGCGCTGGAAACCTGGTTCAGTTTATCCTGGGACCTGCTGATTAGGACAATCTTCATTCCACGCTTTGCTAACTGAAAACAATAAAAGAGACCTGAATCACATCTGTGACGTTTATTCTAAAACAGAAATTAGATATATTCCCATTTAAGAAAACCTGACCAGGTGGTAAGTCAAACTTAAAAAAAAGTATCAAGAGCTGGCAATCCACACAGAACACTGATTTCCCAGAACCCTAGGTTTCTAACAAAGCACTGGAATCTCAAACCATTTTGGAAGAATGATGATTTGTACTTTTTTTTAGGCCTAAATACATGGTGTGGGCTTTTTTTTCACATTGTTAGATGTCCACAACTTCTGTAATTTCAAATTTAGGATTTGAAAAGCTGTCATAGGCTAGATACATAAAACAGGTATCAGTGGGCCAACAAAGAAAACTACAGTCAAAAATGTCATCAGTTCCTATAAATACAATCAATCTTAAAATATGTATTTGGGGCTGGATAGTTAATCTTCACTCTCAACTGCATTTGGAATCCCCATGGAAGCATATTTCGGGGTGTGTCTATGGGAATGACTCTGGAAAAGTTTAACTAAGGAGAGATACCCACAGGAAACATGGGCAGTCCATCCCTTGGGCTGGGGTCCTAGGACCACTGTTAAAAAACTGAGCACAAGTAGTGCTACTTCTTGACTAAAGATATAATAGATAATAGAGGTGTAAGATAATCAGCAGCCTGGAGGTCTTCTGTCATGACTTCTCCGCCTTGAACTGGAAACCAAACTAAGCTTTCCTTAGGTTTTCTTTGCTCAGGTATTTGTCACAGGAATAAGTAACACAGACATTAAGATTAAAGGGCAATCAAGATAAAGTACATTAACTATTGCTAATGAATACATTAACAAATAATTTCTTGAAGAGAATCGTCTATATACATATGTACTTAACACTATGTAATGTTGCACAGAGTGACAAACATTCACAGTGATGTACCCTGTCCCAGAGACAAATAAATACAAAGGTAGTACAAATAAGTACAAAACTTTGTACTGAACTATCAGACAGTTTACAAGTGAGCAACACTCTGGGTAATATGAAACAGAAGTGATTCAGTACACTAATTCCCAGTTATAAATCCGAAGTCAGCTTTTATTAAGTAACAAGTAATATTGCAAATGAGGCTGCAGAAGATCATTTTTTATAAAAATAACAAGGCCTGGTAATTCGTTAAATTAATCTGCTATAAAACCACTAAAGAATCCATTAGTCCACAGTGATACTTTAAGAAAAAAGAGAAACAATTAACAAAGGAGGAGGAGCAAGGAAAAGCTCTTATTTATAGAAAACACCAACTGAGCATGATGGGTCATGGCTGTAATTTTATAGGGATTATAGAATTGAGGTCAGCCTGAGGTACATAATAAGTTCTAGACTAGGTTAGGCTACAGAGAAAGATATATTAGAAAAGCACTATTTAAACTTTACAGTAAACTAATTCAGGCAAAATCAATGGGTGTGAAAAACCCAGTAGCTAGAAATTAGCTAGAAAATATGGTATATAGTCCCACAGTATGCATATATTCCCTATTACTAATATAATGAAGAATTGTGATAAACAACACCGTAATGAATTGTCTGCCTTAACACCATCAATACGGAGCACATCAGTGTGTTGAGCCTCTTGGTAGGATGAGGTCAGAAGGATTAATATCACTTTTATTACCATTTTTGCTAAATATGTTTGCCCTGAATTTAATAATAAGGAGACAAATTCAATTTTGTCTGCCAAACAACAGCCTTGCATTTTTCAAAGTGTCACTTTATAAGGAGCTGAGAGTACACCTCGGTAGTAGAGCCACTCCCTAGCACAAGGACTGCAGCCAGCAAGACGGCCCAGTGAGGAAAAGCACCTTCGCAAACAAGCCTGCTGACTTGAGTTTGATCTCCAGGACCCATGTGTTAGAAGGAAAGAAACCCGCAAAAGTTGTCCTCTGACTTCCACAAGTATGCTGTGTGCATGCATCTACAAACCTACATACACAAATAAATAAATGTGGGCTAGAAAGCTAGCTCAGCAGTTAAGAGTATACTGCTCTTGCAGAGGACCCAATGTCAGTTCCCAGAATCCACATTAGGCTTCTCACAACTGCCTTTAAGTCTAGCTAGAAGATTCAATGCCCTCTTCTGCCGTCCTGTGTGGTATAAACACACACACACATGCACACACAAATAAAAATAAATTAAAGTCTTTAAAAATATGTACTCAGGAGGCAGAGGATCTCTGTGAGTTTGAAGCTAGCCTGGTCCACATAGAGAGTTCCAGGCTAGCCAAGGATACACAGTGAGATCCTGTCTAATAAATAAAACAAAATGAATGTAATAAAATGTTCATCAAAACTACTATTTGAGAGATTATTTTTTTCCTTATTTTTAAAACAGACTCTAAAAAGCACTTACCTCTTCTGCATATGATTTTCCAATTCCATCAGTGCCACCTGTAACAACTGAGAAAGAGAAAAAGAATAGTTTAGCTTAAGAAATATAACAAGGAAGTGATCCAGCTAGAAAACACCAGCATGCCCAAGAACACTAGCACAATATTTGATGGGAAAAAGCAATATCCAGGGCTGGGCATGAAGCATAGTGGTAAAGCACAGGACTTCTCATGCACAAGGCCCTAGGTTCAATTCCTGTTGCAGAATACTTGACTGCACTGTGACACTCTAAAACTGTTAAAGTTAACCTTGAATCAGAGGGAAAAGACAAGCTGACCATAAAGAATTTGGAGGACCCACGATATGATACAATAGAGAGACGTAGGAAAGGGGAGCAAGTGGCTTAGAAAGATTTACTTGGGGCGGCGGTAGTGCACACCTTTAATCCCAGCACTTGAGGCAAAGGCAGGTGGATCTCTGTGAGGTCGAGGCTAGCCTGGTCTACAAGAGCTAGTTCCAGGACAGCTAAGACTGTCCACACAAGAAACCCTGTCTCATAAAACAAAACAAAAACACAGAAACAAAACAAAACAAAAATATACACTTGTGTTTCAATCTGGGAAGAAGTATCAGTTGGTGATTCCTCTGCCACTTTCTTGATCTATCAGGTTTTTACCCCAATATCTGACTCCTAAGTTTTTATGAACAATAAAACTTAAACACTTTAAATTACTAGTGAAATAAATAAATATATAAATAAGCAATACCAGTATTCAAATTTAGAATTAACCGCTCATCACATCTCAAATTGAAAAGACCAAGACCAAAATATCAAGTGCCGGTGAAATATAAAGAAACTGACAGTCTCCCACTTTCCAGAAGTACCAGACCGGCACAATCCTTTCAGAAAAACTATTCGTCAACAAGCTCAGTACTTCTGAGGCAGCAATCCTCAAGAGAAGAGTGGCTGGCGCTCATGGTGGCTTTACTAGTGTTTGTGCTATCTGGTAGTAAAACATAAACATTAATCTACAGGAGAATGAGCAAGTGAACTGGCGCATAGACAGCGCATAACTGACAGCAGCGAAATGAACTGAGACACATACAACACACGAGTGTGTACACTAAGTGAAGAACATAGAGGACACTCTTTTCCTAGTTCCACTGAAAGGAATGTACATTTATCAAGTGTCTGCTCAGTCACCATTTTTCCAGAAGTTTTTAAATCTTTTTAGAATAAAAAGTAAAAAAAAAAAAAAAACAGGAACAAATCTTCACATACCTATGGCCCAGTGAACCAATGATCAACTTCATATTAATCTTAGTTTGTCTATAACTGCTTCCTCCCACCTCAGATTTTCTATCTGATTTTTTAAAAACTTTGTATGTGCACGTGTGTGCATGCATGCATGAGTGGAGAGGCATTGTGTCTGTATGTGTGAGACAGAGAGAGACTGTGTACAGATTGCTCATGGTACCACAGTACATGGATGGAGAAGCATGTGTCTGTATGTGTGTGAGACAGAGAGAGACTGTGTACAAAGTGCACATGGTACCACAGTACATGGATGGAGAAGCATGTGTCTGTATGTGTGTGAGACAGAGAGAGACTGTGTACAGATTGCTCATGGTACCACAGTACATAGATGGAGAAGCATGTGTCTGTATGTGTGTGAGACAGAGAGAGACTGTGTACAGATTGCTCATGGTACCACAGTACATGGATGGAGAAGCATGTGTCTGTATGTGTGTGAGACAGAGAGAGACTGTGTACAAAGTGCACATGGTACCACAGTACATGTGTGGAGGTCAGAGGACAACTTTCAGAAATCAGCTCTTTTCTTTAAGGGTACTCAAGTTTGAAGTAAAGTTTTTCAGGCCTGGGGGAGGGGGCAACCAAATGCTTTTACTTGCTGAGCTCAGATGTCATCCACCCCCCCCCCCTTTGTTTTGGTTTTTCGAGACAGGGTTTTTCTGGAACTATCTATATATATAGGCCAGGCTGACCTCAGACTCACAGAAATCTGCCTATGTCTGCCTCCCAAGCACTGGTATTAAAGGTATGCACTACCACTGCCCAGGCTAGATTTCCAAGTTAGTCCCAAACATATTAATTCATGTCAAAATATACATAAAAAAGCAAAATTAGTCATCAAATTTCTGCAGTGTCTCTCTGTTTCTTCCCCTCTCTTCCTTCCCCCCAACTCAATTTAATGTTGGACATCCTACATGTGGGTTTCTGCTTTTTCAGTCTGTCATTGCTGACTGCATTCCCCTGATATAACATAACATGTTCTTCTGTTCTTTGGAAGTTAGTGGGAGATAGATAGATACTTGATCAAGTTCAGGTTTAGTATCTATGTGTATGTGCTCATGCGTGTTTCATTACTTCATTAGGTTGAAAAAGTGGCATCTAATTCCATAATTTGTCCTCATCTACCAGCGGAAATATCTCCACGGCTAATTGGTTGCCATAACATAGAACTCGGATGTAAGCACAAAACTTATACTTAACTTCTCCCATTATCAATTCTCAAAAGAGACTGCCTGGTAATTAGCCGGGTAATCCCTCTTTTCTTATTGATATAGCTTTGTAAAGAACATTCACTCAGGCCGGGCGGTGGCACACGCCTTTAATCCCAGCACTCGGGAGGCAGAGGCAGGCAGATTTCTGGGAGTTCGAGGCCAACCTAGTCTACAAGAGCTAGTTCCGGGACGGGCACCAAAGCTACAGAGAAACCCTGTCTCGAAAAACCAAAAAAAAAAAAAAAAAGAACATTCACTCACGGGATCTGCAATGAATGCTTAAAACTCTCTATACGAAATGGCCAGCATATGAAAGTCTCACCCCCTGTCTCTGGAGACCAGGGTTCCAGACTTCATCCTGCAGTGTCTCCAGACACCAACATAACACAAGCCTAGGACAAGCTAATGCTAGATTTTTCAACTCTCCTCTTCTCCTTCTCTTTCAGACTCTTCTGTTCTCTTCAAGATCCCAACCCTCACTTTTACCTGGTACCTTTCAAAGCCTTCTTCAGGCTCTATCAACCGCACTGTTCCAGAATACTGAAGGCAAAAGAGCCCGCTCTCTGCTCGCCGATGTCTTCTCTACTTTGCAAAGCTGTATGCACTACCGCACTTTACCACAGTCAATCTGAATTGTACTGCTGCATTTCCTTGTATATTTTTGTTGTGAGTGCACAGTGGAAAGCCTTCTGATTACTGGCAATAGTGGGACTGCAGCCACTTCCTTTTCCTCTGTTTGCAACTGGGTCACAACGATTTGAGAGGTTTGCTATGCTACATGTCCTGCTATGGGGTGTGCTGCTCTCCCTCCAGAGCCCTAAAAGTCATCAGACCACACAATCATAGCCAAGAACCTTCACACTGTGAATTAAAATAAACCTTTCCTCTTTTAAGATTTATTTTGTTTTTTATGTGTATGTGTGTATGCCTGGTTCTCTGAATGTACACCATGTGCAGAAGCCAGCAGAGACCTGACGACAATGTCAGATCCCTTAAAACTGGGTAATTGTGAACCGCCCATTATGGGTGCTGGGAACCTGGGACTGTGCAAGCACAGCAAGTGCTCTTAACCAATAAGCCACATCTCCATCCACCATCCCTCTTTATAAGCTGATCATATCAGGTCTTTTGTTCTAGTAAGAGAACGCTGATTAATACAGTCAGCTCCTCCCTTATCCATTCAATTGTCAAGTCTTACTTGCTGTCAGTTTTTGACCTACTATATTCCAGTAACTGCCCTCATCCAAAGACTACATGCCTAAAATATGCAGGCATGAAAGTTGGGCTCCTTGCCTCCAGCATCTGAAGGACCAAGGTCTCTATGACTGCTAAGCCTACAGCTATTTCACTTCTCTCTCAGTTCAACTCTGTCTGCCTCACTTTCCTTACAACTGCCATCCTGGACAGCATTCCCAGGACCCCCCCCACACACACACACACACACGCACACATCAACATTCAAATCTGGTTCACCATAAACCGGCCTTTGGCAGAGGTGAACCAATGGCAGCATGCAAGGAGGCTCCTTTCTTTTTCAAACTGATTTTACTTATATGGAAGAACACAAGCAGTGTTAGAACAGTTTTGAGCGGTTCAAACTAAAACAGCACTACCTTATACCATTTCTCTGGGCCCTATTACTCCACCCCCGGAAGCAACAGCTGTCACGTTTTTCCTTCTGTCTGTATGCACATTCTAGACCCTTTCTGTCATCTCCTGACCAACTCTTTTTAGTACTATACTTGCAGCTGATGAAAATTTCCCCACCTTTCTCATTCTCCATCCTCCCAATTAAGTTATATTGCAATGTTCTGTCAATAATGGGCATTTATGTTACTGGAACACTGCAAATACATCCCCCTAGTAACCACAAGTTGGTACAAAGCTGGGGGTGTAGCTTACTAACACTAAGCTAACACATGAGGCTCTTGGTTAAAGCTCCTGAAGTGTAAAAAGAAAAACTGGGGTAAGACAGAGGTATTATCTCTCACAGGTCCTCAACAAGACTACCCTCACTTCAGATACACTCCAATTTCAGAGGTCTCTGGCTAGCTTAATCGAATGACTATAATTCAGGGGATTTCCAGAATCTTCTCGAGTTGGATAATTCAAAATCTTCTAATTCACTTTACTGCAGAGCATACGAGTCAGTACCAACTGAAGGGCAGGCTGGGTAAGGTCTGAGAGGGGCTCACATGCAGTTTCCATCCTACCCCTGGGAAACAAATCACAGCAAGGACATAGTCTTCCCAGTACATACATGGCTTTCCCAACCAGGACTTCCACTCAAGCTCAGCTTTTATCATAAATACACAGGAGGGAATCTACTCCTTAACTCTCCTCCAGAAACCAGCAACCAGCAGGCTGAGCCATTACCACTAAGCTCAAAGCTTCAACCTCTAATCACACAGTCTTCCTAGAATGAACAGTTCATTAGCCTCAACTACCGATGGCCCACCTATAAAATAATAAAAATATAAGAATATAGGTGCTCCAACAAGCCGCCCCTCAACCAAAGACAAGAGCCAGTCAAGGTCTTTGTTACACCATTATTTTGGTTAAATATTCACAACTGAGCCAAATACTAGTCTGTAATTACAGTCAACCTTCTATCTTTCCTGAACACAAATTTGTCCCTCCCCCTTTATGTGGTCTTTTTAAATCCTCTTCCATCCCCCTAACAACCTCACTTTTGCTGCTGCTGCTGCTTCTTTAAGACAGGGTCTCATGTAACCCCAACCGGCCTCACACTTGCTATATGGGAGGACTTTCTCCTCCTGGTGCTGAGATTGTAGGTATATACAGCCCTGCTTTAACAGCCTCTCGATACAATGCTCCACACAATCCACCCCATTCCAGACTTCAGGAAGGACCTGCCCAGAGCACTCCAGCTCATCTTGCACTGCACTCTGGACTACTTCTCTTAACCTGTTGCACCAGAGGTAGATACACCGTCTTGGAATCATCTTCCTCCCTCCTGTACTGAAGCTCATATTTTATAGATCATGGCTTCCTGCCTCAGTATAATAGTAGACTTGGCAATATCTTCCCAAGGAATAAATGTGTTGAGACACTTTAATAAACATGTTTTAAAATACATTTAAAAATTTTCAGATAGTTTTAGATGCACAGTTTTTAAAAAGTGAAGTTATTCAGTTATCTCTTCTCCTGTCCCAGTCTCCTGCTAACAGCCTACTTGACTATGGCAGCAACACAGAAACACAGCATCTACAGTCCATCTTTTAGGCAGACTTCCTTACTTGTCTCTAAATGTCTTCTTCCGGTCCTAGTATACCATCCTGGGTAGTATTACACTTCCTCAACATGCTCCTTATGTCACAATGGAAAGCAATGGCTTTACCTTGCATTATCTGTCCTTTAATTAATTTAAAAAGTGTGTGTGCGTGAGACACAGAACCTGGAAGTGGAGTGTTGTGAGACATTTCAGTGGCGCTCTGACACTCCCAAGACTGCCAATAAAGTTAAGCCTTAAATCGGAGGGTGGCATCAACATTCAGTTGGCCAGAATTAACCATAGAGATTTTGGTAGACACAGGAAGAACTAAAGGAAGGGGTTAGAAAGATCAGAGGGCCTTTCTGATTTGCAAGTGTGAAGAAGCAGGATCAGGGGCTCATTCCTCTGTTGCACTTTGGATCTATCAGGTTTTTACCTCAATATCTGACTCTGGAGTTTTATTTAATAATAGAATAATATAAGTAATCACTTCAGTGGAGAACTCTGTTAAGACACCTCAGCTCTTCAATAACCAGTGCTGTATACAATGGCCAGACAAATGGGGGTTAAATTATCATTTTCACACCAGAGCTAGCACAAAATGGTACGTCCTCCATTTTGAAATTTTCCTGACTCAGCAGCAGAAAAAAACTGGCTGTTTTAAAATGCCGGCTTTCTGGGCTGTGCCGCCATTGCGATCTGTCTCCTGTGGGAGACAGAGCTTTTGAATGGAGCATTTGGAGTAAAGTGCTACGATTTGTTTGATGGCAACTAGACTGCTGTGTGCCTAAAAGGGAGACACTGCGTGCTGCAGCTCAGAGGCACAAGCAGCTCCGCCATGCTAGTGGTGCAATGTGCAAGGATCAGAGGCACGAGCGGCTCCGCCATGTTGGACTGGGCGGGGCCAGCAGGCAGTACCTGTTTTTGACCTAGGAATGTCACAGCTTAGATTCTTAAGCACCTAGTGATTCAAAAGTGCTTCTGGATAGTAAAAAAATTGCAGATTCACAATAGGACAGATTCAGACCACTAAATGAGTCACACTTTTGGATGAATGTACGTAGGCTTGAGAGAGAGAAGAAAAAGAATATAGAGAATAAAGTTAATGGTTTAAAAAAAAAAAGGTAAAGTCTTTAAAGAGACAGAGTACAGATAGTTAAGAGATTAAAAGAAATAAAGAAAAATAAGCCACGTAAAAATGGAAAATTCACAGAGAGTCTGAATTATGTACATTGTGTTTTCTTTAAAATTTTTGACTGTAAAGGAGCTAAGTACAGAGAGACATTTCATTACATGGGCTGCTAAGCTAAACCAGAATGGATATAAGGGTATTACGATTTCAAAATTTGGGTCTAAGAATATGATGCTTTGGAGAGAGTCTTCTTTTGTTTTCACAGAGGACCAGACCTTGTGGATTTCTTCTATTCCAATTTGGTATGATAGACCACACCCTCCTGAAAGGTTGTTGTGAACACCCTCAGAAAATTGCTTCGCTCAACTGCCAACTGAGATGAAACTAGCACAAGGTTATACCATGAAACACTTAATTAACGACGCCCCCATTCAGCAGGAAGCAGTTTGGAGAGAAAAAACTGTGCCCATGTTCCCAAAATATTGTTTACAAATGTTCTTTTACATTTAAAGGGGGAAATGATATAGGTATGAATAATTTGCATTGGTATGGATTTTAAGGTCATTTTTGTTATATGTATATGTATTTCT
The DNA here is from genome assembly GCF_037038515.1 of Microtus pennsylvanicus. Taxonomy (NCBI): domain Eukaryota; kingdom Metazoa; phylum Chordata; class Mammalia; order Rodentia; family Cricetidae; genus Microtus; species Microtus pennsylvanicus. The sequence continues at coordinate 71,483,384 of NC_134580.1, forward strand.
GATCTTGAATAAGGTGTTGTGATTGTGTAGTTCATTTTTAAAATGTAATGTATAATTAGGAAATATAGGTTGTTGATGGATAATCATAAATAATAGTCAAGTTTGTAGTCATGTCACTTAGATTTTCTAGGTATATAGAGATATATTTCAGATAGGCATTCTTCATATCTCTCAAAGGCTACAGAATATGGCATTTAAAATATTTTAATAACTTAGGGTTTTTCATGACAATGAGACACGTCTGCTCCTGGCAGCACCAATCTACTTTGAGAGGAAGATGGGCATCGAAGAGGATCCTTATGGAGTTTGATAGCCATTTGGGCAAGAAACTGCTCTTGCCTGGACTGTTGCGTAAAATGGACACAGAGAACCCGCAGAGAGAGGACTGATGAACTTGCCTAAAGGTGAGACAGTCTTTTGGGGTTCATGACTCATGAAAGAGTTTGCGAGACATTCTGCAGGACACAGCAGATAGTGACTGAACTGTCTTTGAAATTTCCTGCTTCATGGAAATGTCTGCTGGATACTATGGGCCTGAAGGCTGAAGATGGATGCCCCAATGGTACAGAGGAACTTTGGGTGACTGTACAGGCAGCGAGATGTCTCTGTCATTTCTAGAGCTTTGGATTTCTTGTTTACTTAGGTAATATTATATCCTTCTGGAGTCTTTGATGGAGCTGAAGAATGGATAGATAGTTATAGTTTTCCATTGTTATGATAAAAGATAAAGTAGATATAAATATTGTAACTGTAATTCTTACTTGATTACTGTTTAGTTATATGTAATTTTACTATGTTAAAGTTAAAGCCTTTCTTTTCTGTTTAAACAGAAAAAGGGGAAATGATGTGGGAGTGATTTCTTATTAATAAAGAAACTGCCTAGACCCATTTGATAGGCCAACCCTTAGGTAGTCGGAGTAAACAGAATGGAATGCTGGGAGAAAGAAGCTGAGTCAAGGAGTCGCCATGATTCTTCCACTCCAGGCAGACACAGGTTAAGATCATTCCTGGTAAGCCAGCTCGTCACAGATTATAAGAAATGGGCTAGTCCAGGTGCGAGAGTTAGCCGAGAAAAGGCTAGATATAATGGGCCAAGCAGTGTTTAAAAGAATACAGTTTCCATGTAATTATTTCGGGTAAAGCTAGCCGTGCGGGCGGCCGGGTGCTGGGGACGCAGCCCCACCGCTCTTATTTCTACAAGCATCTACGTGGCAGCTCATAACCATCTGCAACTCCAGTTCCAAGAGATCTGATGTCCTCTTCTGACTTCTACAAGCTCTTATACACAAATCGTGCATATACATACAGTCAAGCACATACAGATACATGCACACAAAATAATATGTAAATAAAAACTTTAAAAATTATCACTTTTAGGAACAGTTTATACTTTATAATTTCAGTCATTTGCCAAGAAGTGACAGTGTCCCTCCTGTCAACTATATAAAACCAAAACCACAAATCCACTCACTTCTTCCCACTGCCACCACCCAGAGTTCCTCTCCAGGAACTCCAAAAGCATCGAAAGCATTTGCCTCACTTTATTCTTATCCCCCGCTGCCGTTCATTCTCCACACCTGGGCCAAAGTGATTACTCCAAACTACAAATCTGAACATCATTTTCCTGCCTAACACCTGTTAGTCAGTGTCTGTCTATTTCTCCACAAAGTACTAAGCCAGTGGCTCCAACACGAGACGATTAGTGAAGTTCTGGTGGATGGATGAATGAATGAGTGAATGACTAAACTCCCCCACCTTCAGCTTTTACCAAGCCCTTGGTAAGTTGACCTTACCTCCCACCAGGCATGCTAGAATGTGTCCACTCCCTCCAAGGCAGCACTCTCTTTATGAGCACAATCCTATTTACTCCCAATATATATTATTATGGTTTGAATATGTCCTTGCTAAAATTGAGATGTTAAAACTCAATGGTCAATGTGATAACAGGCCAAGGTGGGGCCTTTAAGAAGCATTTATGCCATGAGGTTTCTACCTTTTTGCATGAGATTCATCAAGACTTTATAAACCATGCAGCCTTCACTTAGCCTCCCAGCGCTCTGTCCCTGTCATTCAGGAAAACCGCATTCCAGGGGTACAGCAAGTCACTGAACTGAAGAACACTTTCAATTACAAGCAAGTCTGTTAGCATCTTGATCTTGGACTTTCCAGCATGCAACACAATGGGGACTTAAGCTTCTGGCTGTCTCAATCTCTGCAGCTGTTCTGGCAGCTCAAACAGAGGCACACTCAAAGCAGAATTCTGCTTTCTATCCTGTAGGTTTTCACTTGAACATCTGCTCTCCTTGCCCCCCTTTACGAATAGACTGTTAGAATCTCACAGTCCTCTATACTTCCCCTCATGGCATTAATTACATAGGTTTCCACAGCACGAGATCTGTCTGGGTCTCCACAGTCTATCTGCTAGGGCAGTGACTGATTTAAAAAAAAAAAGTAACAGAAAGACAGTTCAGTGGTTAAGAGCACTTGTGGCTCTTGCAGACGACCTGGTTTGGTCTCAGCAGCAACAAGGTTGATTTATAAACTATAATTCCAGTTCCAGGGAACCCAATGCCCTTTTCTGACCTCCATGGGCACTATGCATGTACATGCATACATGCAGGTAAAACATTCATACACATAAAATAAATATTTTTTAAAATTATTTTAATGAGACATTCTTGAGGCTTTGTTGAAGAATGGATGAGAGAATGAGTAAGATTCTGAATAGAAAGGTGGCCTTTGTAACAAGACTTACTGCTTTACTCACTCCTTATTTGGAAATCACACCTCAGCTCCCCTCAACATCACACAAGAATCAATAACCCAAAATGAGATTTTAAAAACATGTTACTCTGAGATGCTTAACTTGTATATACTTATAACTTGTTATATATATATATATATATATATATATATATATATATATATATATATATATATTTTAAAGGAGTCTATGGATCTCTTTCAAAGAGCTGGTTTTCACTGGGTACTAAGGTACCGGGGTTGGTGTGCAGTGACACAGTTCCAACAGGTTTAGAAGAGGGAAAGCAGCCACTCTAGATTAGTTAAGAAGTCCAAGTTCACTATCCTCATCCCTAAGATTTGCTTCTTGGGTTATCAGTGGGTATCCTCAAATCCCATTTTGGGAGTAAGGCAGTTTTCCACAGCATACACAAGAAAACTACCTTGTGGGTTGGGGAAATACAAGTGATGGCTACGAGCAGAATGAGAATGAGAAAGGAAAGGGGGAGATGGGGAAAGGAGATCTTCAAAAGGCTTACATCTGTACAGATAAACATAACACCAGACCCCATATTTTCAAAAGGCTTACGTCTGTACAGACAAATATAACACCAGACCCCATATCTGCAAGCGGTTGAGAAGATGAGAACTGACAGTTATAAAGAATATCCCAACTTGGCATCCAGAAGTGTTTCACTTGTTACGGATTATATAAAACACTGGCAACTGACCAGGATTCTACTTTCAGATTTTATACAGTCAACAAAAAGTACTTTAGTCTGTGTAGGTTAAAAATATTCTACTCTTTTTGTCCTCAACTTGCTAGGAATAGATATTTTTAGTAAGAGCCCAATCAACCTTATCAAAATCAAACATCAAAAATAGACTAGAGGAACACTGGAAGCAAACATGCTATTTTTAGCTCTCCCTTCTCTTCCCTGCTTCTGCCCACTAAAGTCTGACTGCAGAGCCCATGCATAAGAGCTTAGTTATTCTAAGCAAGTTCCTTTTGTGACTCCTCCCTCCCCCATAATACCTGAATGCAGAAACACTCGACTGATTAAAGATTAAAACTGCCACAAACCATGACAGCTGCCTTTCCTGACTGCTTGGGGCGGTGGGAGAGATAGAAAGTGACAGAAAGCTTGGATCAGTATTCCTCCTGGGGATCTATTGCATGGAAAGAAAATTGCTATTTCAATTCGCTTTTGTTGCTAAAAATAGCAGTCTCCATTGATTCAAGCAAACAGTCTACAGGCTTAGCAGAGCTGAATTTAGAAAGCACTGAAGTCCCTCAGAGCAAATGCTAACGTAGTCTAACATATGCCAGCTCATATTTAACAAAGAACAAAGAAGAGAAGCATGCAGGGTGCAAGTTCATAAAACACCAGTAACTTCCTGCATTTTTATTTAAAAGAAATAGTGAAAGTAATACAAAATAGGAACAGGCAGTAAGAACTTCTTCTCCTACTCATAACTTAATTAAAAATTATTTTTCAGAAAAAACTAAATTTATGAATAAACCTAAACATGTGGACATATCCCACAACTACAGTGTGGGATCATATTTTTTTTTTCCATACAGCAGAGATCACTATGGAATGAGGATGCCCACTTTACTACGGCACTAATATACCAATATAATGCCACCTGTCTCCCAGGCAGTTCTTACAGGTTTCCCATCAAGCAATTCTCTCCCACTTTCTACTACCTCTCTGCCTGGTAGATACTGTAGAGAGCTATAGCATGCCACTTAAAAAGAACACAAAAACCAAAATCAAGCTGGGTGGAGGTAGCACAGCCCTTTAATTCCCAACACTTGGGAAACAAGCAGGCAGATCTCTATGAGTTCAATGGTCTCCGAAGTGAGTTCCAGGATAGCCAGGGCTGTTACACAGAGAAACCCTGTCTTGAAAAACCAAAGCAAGCAAACAAACAAACAAATAAACAGAAAATATCTAAGTACCCAGCACTAGTGCACCTATGGGTTCAGAACAAAGGTAAGAATTGAAAAGCAGGATCCCCTTACAGAGACAAATCCCCTGGCCAACTTCAAGGCAAGGTTGTTGTCTGGTTTTTGTCCCTTTACTTGGTGAAGATCTTTCTAAGCAATGATTCATTTCAATTAATGCCGTGTCTTCTTTAAAAATGCAAACACGATGTGAGAATTAAATGGCTATCAATCCTCATGCAAACATGTGACTTCATTAAACCAAATGAGAGGGGAGAGCAGCGGAGGCTGCAGAGTGAAGGCATCTGAATGATCACCACCTATGAGTCACAGAACTATTAAGACACCATACGGAAAAGACTTAAATACAAACTCAGTAAAATAAGTCAATAAGCTCTTCCAATCAGATCACAACAGCAAAGGTTCAAGGCCAGGTTCAAACCCTGACTCTGCCATCTTCTATTGTTTATTTGTAAAGTTAACATTGTCTATGAATGTCTCACAGAATCATGATTAAGAGTCACAACTACCAGTAACCACCATACTAGACTAGGAAAATATTAAACGGGGCAATGTATATCATGTGCTTACCGAAGTACCTGGACACAGTCAAGTTCTCAACTACTGTTAGCACTGAGATGAGGAGTATTAGGAAAAAGAAACAAAGGAAAATTGCTATTAATATTCCTTTTTTTTCCCCAAAGGAAATTGCAATTAATCTTGCTTCACAGTCCCTTAAATTAGAAATAAAACTTCAATCAATGTATCATTTTCTTTACACTACTTCATAATGTGAGGTCTGCATTTGGACTACTCTCTTGGTTAGAACAGGTCTTTAGGGAAACTAGAGTTTCCTGACTACCTAACATGTGCCAAACAGCAGCAAACACTTTACAGATGCCATCTTAACAAGTTGTTGCAATTACGAACTGCCCAGACAACACTATGAAGAAAAAGTTAAAAAAAAAAAAAAAGAATGGTACCTTGTGATAGTACCTAATTCTACAGATGAGGAAACATCTCTAAAGTTAAACAAGTAGCCAAAAGCCATACCGTGCCAAATCTAATGACTAGAACATGAATCTCCTATACTAGAAAATTTGCCTTACGAACCCTCACAGTTGGGTTTAGCAACAGTATACTATATTTACATGAATACGCCAGTGTCTTTCTCATTAAACTGATGATGCTAAATCCATTTTTTTCTCTGTTCCTTAATCAGCCTCCCCTCCAGCCAAACTGCTTCATGTTTCCCATACGGAACACAACAGGGAGTCAGCTCCATGTGTGCCTGACACTCCTCAGACTGACAGAAGCATTCTTTATTCTCCATCCACATCAACTACTTTAATAACTTAAAACTTCTAAGCTTTATGGACTACAGCAATCATCCAATATGGCTGGCTACTGGCTTTTAGGATTCCAATCCCAACTAATTTCCTAATAAGAGAGGCTAGATAATGTTTTCACATTCAAAATAGCCACACAGAACCAGAGTTCTCCAACTTGTTAAATCTGGTTAACACTAATAATTAATTAGATCATAAAATATGCTGGGGGGGGGGAGCTGGGAAGATAACTCATCTGGTAAACCACTGGTCAAGAACACCCGAGCTTGCACCCCAGATGGGTGTGCTGTCAAACATCCGTAATCCCAGGCTGGAGAGGCAGAGACAGGAAAATCCCCGGACCCAGAGTCTCCCACTGAGTTCTTTAAATATTAAATATGCCATAGTTAAAGTTACTTTGTGGACCAAAGTCTGGAGCTCATACTTTCTAGCAAGAGCAGGCTGTAGGTATGTGTTCCAGACTGAAACTCTGTCCCACCAGTTGCCTCTCTTCTTATTGTCCTTAAAGACAAATAACCCTGGTCTAAGCTACTGCTCTAAACTAAGTTCTTTTGTCCACAAAATAAGAACAATGGTTGCAACTGGGCAGCAAGTAAAATACTAGCAAGATTAGAAGACAATGAGCTGGAGCTCTCCCTCATAAAAAACAACTTGCAAAACTCAGGCCTAGAGGGTCAGGACTCTTTAATGATCCGAAGAATGGGATGGGACTGAATCCTTTCTCTCGCCTGGGAGAAGATGTGACATCATGAATGGATAGGAAGGTCATTAACTGGAAACTATCTAAACCTTACAAGATCACTTACTAACAAAGATACACACACCACTTCCTCCTCCCATGGGCCTGTCAGTCACCTAAACAGAAAATGGATTTCAAGAAAGCTGCAGCAGAGGGAGGGGGGAGCACAGAGGTTAAGAGCACTAACTGCTCTTCTAGAGAAACCTGAGTTCCGTTCCCAGCACCCATGTCAGACAGCTTAAAACCACCTGTAACTCCAGCTCCAGGGAATCCAATGCCCTCTTCCAGGTCAGCTGTTTGTTCTACACAGCACTAGAAACAATTCAAAGACTTCCTAAAATGTAGAGTTGTGTATAATGGCCCCTATGACCACTGCCCATTCTCACCTTGAGTGTTCTATTCTGCAGTGGTCCTGTGGTCACTGTTCACGCACATCTTGAGAGTTCTGATCTGCAATGGTCCCTGTGGCCACTGCTACTCTTAATCCTGAATGTTCTGCTCTACAGTGATCTTGTGGTCACTGTCCACAGGATTATGTGTGTGTGTGTCTATCATCATTAAGTACTTAGGATAATTACTATATATTACAATCAATGATTATTACAGTATCTGTTAACTGTTATAACGTAATATGAAATACTTTATCAAATTTTATCAAGAATAGATTTGTGGCTCTTGATTGCTTAATGAATCACTAAAAGTAATTTTGATAGAATAACTCATTCTTTCTTATAACTCTTTCTTTGTTAGTCTTCTCCCACTTAGCCCACACTCCAAAACTGCGCCATTTGGTTACAACCTAACGTAAATGGTCCTCCTGTACAAAGCTTTTGATGAGTCCACCTTCTAACATAGCAATAATTTTTATGTTTTTTTAATCTCTCTCTTTCTAACTAGATCATAAACTTCATGAGGAGAGGCAATGTTGTGCTTTTACTGACAGATGAATACCTGTGCCCTGAGTAATAACTGGCAAGCAAATTATCAATAAATATTGAATAATTAACATTCAACCAAGGCTACCCGGGCTTCTCTGATGTTAGATAAATTCTTATCTGTTCAAGCCACCAGTCAGCTATTCCAACCTAAAGCTGGAAAACTCCTAACTGCCGCAGAAACAAAGAAGACTCAGAACACCCACTAGCTCCTCACTTCTGCTACTGTTCCAAACTAGAACACGCTCTGTGTTCCAAGCACTAAACTCGGTCATGGGGTGGCAGGACGGTGTCGTTTTCTGTTTTTTGGGCCAGTGTCTTAGCATATAGCCTGAGCTGGTCTTGGACTCATGATCCTCCCACGTTGGGATTGCAGTTGTGCACCACGATGCCTGGCTAACTAACGCTAGGTATTTTCTCTACAATGCTGAATAAGCAACACCTTTTTAAAACTTTTACAATAACATTTAAGTTACCTATCAGTTTTTAAGATGAAGTTTCACAGATGGGTTTCAGAAAATCTAAAGAACTTGCCCAAGGTAACAGAGCTAGGGGAGAGGAAGCCTAAGTCACAAATCCAAGCTTCTGACTTTAGTGCACACAGTCTGACGGAGAATGCTATACTGCCACCACTGTGAAATACCCACACAAAAGTCTTTCCTTTTTAAAATGCCGTGTGCTCTGTAAGTCAGCAGTCCTGCTTTCCAAACCACTACATCCAAAGTAACTAGTGCACTAGGCCCTTAAGCTGACACTCGGTGGATGTGTTAGACAGACACGTGAACTCCAGCCCTAAATTTCATGAAAATGAGACACTGAGCTGAGTGTGAAGCTAGCTTGGCCTATATAATAAGTAACAGGTCAATCTGGGCTACACAGTGAAACCTTGTCTCAAATAATAATGATAATGATGATGATAACAACATAATAATAATAGTAAATAGCTTATATTACTATCATAATAGGATGTGCCCCTTGTCTTCCCTTGGTTAATAGAGACTGTCTTCATGTTTTTTTATCGATTATATCACTCAAGTATCTAGAATCAAAATTCAGTGTCTCTGGGGTCTGGATGTTTGGTGTCTTCCCAATTTACACACATGTTAAAAATGGTCATCCTTGTGGTAAGGATGCTCTGAAGTGGACCTTTGGAAGGGGATGAGGACATGAAGACAAAGCTCTCATGAGACAAAGGGCTTCCTCATCTGCTTCTTCCATGAGAGGACACTGGGATGTCTTCTATGAGTCAGGATGCAAAGCAAGAAGGCACATCCATGAACCAGAACCCAGGATCCAGAACTGCCAGATACTATGCCTCCATCTTGACCTTTAGAATGATGGGAAGTATATTTGTATTTTCTCAACCAATCAGTTCATAGTCTTTTGTTGAATTCTAACCTATAAAGGATAAAGATGGATTTATGCACACCCCAATGGGTGGGGAGGACAGTATTGCTCAGGAGGAGAATGCCTGTTCAGCATGTGCAAGGCTCTGGAGCTGACCCTCAGCACCATTAGAAAGCAAACTGAGCTACTGCCAAGACCATGTGTGAGACAAGCAAGTATAGGAACATATTATACATATATACACAAAGCAACACATCTGGAGAAGGTAGGCAAAAACTGCATGTACCCTTATGTACACAGCTTTCTCTTCCTTGACTTCCACAATGATCTGCAACACCATTCCATATTCAACAGGAAGCAGAAATGAGTAAACAGCAGCAGCTAGATGAATGAACTGTGTGATGCTGAAAATCTCTCAACTGAAGTATCTAATAATGAATTGAGAAAAAAAGAGAAAACTCTCCTCCTCCAAACAGCTGTACAAACAAATCAGAGAGAAAAGAGGAGTTGGAGGGAAAATGAGTTGAAGAACAAAATCTGGTCTGGATGGCACATTTATAAAACTGATGGCCTGTCAGCAAGAAACTGATGAATATTTCTGCAGGATAAAAATGGCAACCTGAGTCTAAAAATAAAGCAGTGTGCTGCAGACCTGTCTGGTTCAGCTACACCACTGGAATACAAACGCCTTGCTAACCAGGACATTTTCACTCCTGGCTTCACAAAGAAGAAAGAACCGATCGTTTTGCTAGCAAGATAAGATATTTTATAAGCTTTTAAATCAGATGTTTTCTATATAGTATATACTGAAGTTTAAATTGTTTTCATTTTCTAAAACTAGGTAAAAATAAATGGTGAAAGCAATAACTATTAACTCATCTTTTATAAATGATTACTTCTTCCCAACCCCGTTATAATAAAAATAGACTGGTATTATCACCATTTCAAGATAATATCCCTTTAAAATATAAATTTAAAAATAAATGTAAGTTATTTCTAAGCCAAATGACTTGAACAGATGAGCTCGTCCAAATTCTGTCTTCATCTAAATAACTTTGGGTTTTGGGAAGGAGTTTAAAAAAATCTATTATCTCATTTTATACCCAATTTACAGTAAACAACTGACGGCTAAAATACAAACATGACTAAGACTTCACAAGCAGAGTATTTATTCATCAAATTCAACCCTACCTTACAGATTATTCTGGTCTTAATTAAATGGTGGCTTGAACTTTGCCCAGGCTGGTCTCAAACTTGTTCAAGTCATTTTCCTGCCTCAATCTCCCAATTAGCTGGGACTACAGGCACACACCTCTAGGAAACCATTTTTAACAATAAAACTGAATTAAATTTCCATAACAACAAAGTATACTACTGAATTGTACTTAACACTTTATAAGCACACCCAACCAGAAGAGATAGAAAACAGGAAAGTGGGTGAGCGTGCCAGGCCCAGGCAAATGCGCACTACAGAATAACAAGCCCTTCCTAATTACTGATGATGTTCAACAGCAAACAGCCGCACATGAAAACATAAGCATGTCCTCCAAGATACAGCCACGTGCTTTCTCCACTTACATACTGCAAAGTTTGCTATGGTGAAAAAAACACATTAAAGATCATAAAGTGAACAAAATTTCTTTGTGAGTTTTCACCACTAATCTTTTTTTATAGAAGTCTTTGCAAAGTTAATAATGATCAGGATAATATTCTTGCTTTCCACTCCAAGCTACTGTCAAAATGGGTTGTAGGCCCACCTACTTATCCATACGCACAAGTCAAGAGCCTCAAAGTTGATTTGATTCTTCTTGTTCCTACATGCCATACCCAAATTATCCATCCAGAAGACCTGTCTACAGCCTCTCAACTTCACAGCAAATATAACCACTTCCCATCCTCACAGCACACATTCAATGTTGTAAGGAGACACTTGTTGGTTCCCAGCTGCTCAGCCCTGAAATAATCACACAGAAACTGTATTATTTAAATTACTGCTTGGCCCATTAGCTCAAGCTTCTTATTTGCTAACTCTTACATCTTAATTTAACCCATTTCCAGTAATCTGTGTATCACCACGTGGCTGTGGCTTTATCGGCTAAAGTCCGTCTCTGGCGGAGCTACATGGCTTCTCTCTGACACTACCTCCTTTCTCCCAGCATTCAGTTTAGTTTTCCTTGCCTACTTAAGTTCTGCCCTATCTACAGACCAGGGAAGTTTCTTTATTCACCAGTGGTATTTACAGCATACAGAGGGGAATCCCACATCAATTCAAAGCACTATTCATATCCCCCTACATGACTGCAAGGCTCCTATGAGTTCATCCCGCTTCTACCCTTGGCCAGTACAGCCTATGCTAACACAACAGCAAGGAAATAAAGGACCACATCACTGTGCCTTTTGAGTTCTCTCAAATGACTTCCAACACCCAGCAGAAACCCAAAGCTGCATACATCCTACAGTGCCTATGTCCACCTTTAATCTTCTGCCATCACTCTCCATCTATTTGCAGCACAGGTCCAAATACACCAAGTCCAGGCCCACTTGTGGTCTTTCCACTTTCAAACTTTCTGAAATGATTTAATGACTGGCTCCTCACCCCTCTATTGGCTCCACTCAATGTCCTGTCTTCAAAAAGGTTTCCCTGCCTACACTGCTTAAAACCCCAACTCTACCATTACATACCAGTTATTTCCTATCCAGATCTTTGCTTTGCTTCATCTCCTCTACTTATATCACCTGTCCATCTCCGCTGCTTAGTCTTACCTTAAAAAGCTAATGTGCTCAATCTAATCCCTTAGAGCGCAAAGAATGGAAACTAAGATACCTACAAGGGCCAGCTTGGTAATAAAAGTTTACAAAGAGGCAATTCTAGTTTAAATGGTAATGTAGGTCCAAACAAACAGAATTTTTCAAAATATGACATATAACACAAACTTTTGGATGAAATCTTCCAACTGTTTAATGTTGAAAATGCACTGGTTTTTCTTTTAAAAAAAAAAAAACCTATAAGGGTCAAACAAGCCACATCTATAAGCCAGATAAATGAGAGGCACCACTTATTAACTTCTCACCTATAGTAAATCCCAAGTTTATAGTTAAATTTTATTCTAAAGATCACCATAACAATCTCTCCCACTCCACGTGTCCTTCTGCAATGTTGTTTTGCCATTCCTCCCATCAAAATATAGAATCTATTCTCCTTCTTAGATGTGTAACTTGCTTTAATTAACATGTTTCAGTTTCTCTAATATTGTCTAGGCCTTAAGAGGCCACATAAGGAATGTTCATTCAAAACAATTGGATAAAGTTGGGCACAGTGGTTCAGGCCTGTAATCTCAGCAAGTGGGAGGCTGGGGCAGAAATATTACCATAAATTCTTAGCAAAGCTGAGTACACAATGAGATGCTGTGTAAAAGCCCAAATGCTTCAAAATTTGGGCTGGGTTCACGAAGCTCTCTCACCATATAGGATCAACAAAGATGACTTTGCTGGGGCAGGAAGATTTAACATTTGACTCTACTTTTGTAGGACCTACTTCTGATTGCCAGAAGACCTAAGATATCCTTATTTATATCTGGAATCACGACTCCCCTCCACAAGGCTTCTCATTCAGTAGTTTGGCCTCCCGCAACAAACTATCAGGCATGTTCATTCCAGGTAGAATACTGAAAGTAAAGTGGCAATTGGTTATTTAATCTATACATAAAAACAGGAAGAGAAAAATCAATGAAAAAAGAAAACTTTAACTCCTAAGCAGAATTAAGAGGACATGCAGGGTGCTGTGGTAGTCTCTTCAACCGGCAAGGATTCTCAACAAGAAACAGGTTTCCAGTAAAACTCAAAAAAGAGTGTGTCCATACAGTTTCTTGCTGAGAACCTGAAAGGATTTAAGGTACTTCCTAAAAGGATTCATCTACACAACTGACTTCCAAGAATCTTAAGGACCTTCTACAACAGTCTAATAAATCCAAAAAGTAGTCTGTCTTGGAAATGAATTATGGACGTGGGTTTTGGCACAGATAATCAATTCTCAATAAAATTCACAGAAATTCTCAAAATATTTAAGAAAAGTGTAGTCACTAAAAGTACTACCAGCTTGTATTGAGACAGAAGCATTTCAAAAGATTTCAAAACCAAACAGCCACAAAAACTCCAGGACATGGGAAGTTGTTATCCTATAGGTAAAAGCACACCCATTTCTCGTGAAAAACAAGAGAGTACCAGCAGAGCGAAAAGTCCAAGTGATAGAGAGAAGTCTCAGAAAACAACATTTCTAAGCTAAGAAACATTTCCAGGAGAAAACAGGGCACAAATCAGGGAACATTCCTGGTAAGTGCAGTGGGAGAACTATGGACACACTCCCCATGGATTTCAAAATTGCTGTGGACCAGTGATAAATGTGTTTGAGTTCTTGAGTAGGAGAGTTCACTGTTTCCTTGTTCCTTTCTCAATGCTGTATGGTGGATGGGGGTGAAGAGGGTTAGATAATTTGTCTTTGGTTCTGATAACTTAAGGAGCTCTATCATATAACTGCCTACGAAACCTCATATGCACCTGGATTTTAGTTAGCTGATTAAGATACTAGATTCCAAGTTGATATCACAATGGACCACGACTTCTAGTGGAGTGGTAAGTATATTCTGCATATAGAGGTGTGAGCAGAATGTATCAAACCATTTCCAAACATGGCTGTAACAATAACACCCATCTTCTCCCACTTTAAGAATCTGTCCATGTCCTATGTCCCATCAAAAGGTGGTATCTCTTTCTTTCCATTTAAATATGGGCTGATTATATCTCCATCCAATGAAATGTGGAACTGGCTTCCACCCTGTACCTGCACCAGTGAATGGCAGTAAATGAGGAGAGCCATGGTTGCTCAAAATATTGAGAGTAAGTGATGGCTGAGGGCTCAGCTCTAAACAAAACATTTATACTACTCTCTCTAAGGTTCAGAGAGTGCTGTGGAAGAGGACGCAAGTATGTAAGAACCAGAAGCTGCTGTTGAATGGCTGTGAAATGCCATCCTCTAAACTCAACACAACCTCTGCAATCAAGAACTCTCAACAACTACGGTTACCTGCACTGAGCTGCCACAAAAATGGTCCTAGCAACAATCAGTCATGTACAAGGGAAGGACTTATGGGAACCTACCCTTACTGCTGAGCTTTTGGCTACTGTTCTAGGGAGATGGAGAGTCTTGTCTTCAGGTGTGCTCCAACTGCTGAGTTTATCAAGCTCCCAACAGCCCTACACACAGGTGACACTGACTAAACTCAGTAGTTAACAAGATAAAACAAGCAGAAATGGATGTAAGGAAGAAATTTGTAGGGGCATGGAAGAAAATGAGTAGCAGGAGACAGAAGAGGGTGATGGGAGAGAGGTCAGGTATGTATTAAGTACAGATGTGAAATTGTCAAAGAACAACTTTAGTTTGAAAAGAATGCAGTAGGACTGCCTTGATACAGCTTAAGCCAAAGCCTTAAGAAATATACTTTACAACTTTTGTCTTCACCCTCTCCAAATAATCTCAATACCATATAAGGATGCTATCTAGACTAGTGACTAAGCAGAGAATGGAACATTGCAAATTAACTAGCTGCAACACGTGGACATGGAGGAGATGCCATCATGAGTCTGTTGGCTGCAGCGAGGAAATCCTAGCCAAGAGAATAGAGAAAAGCTGTCTTCTCCTGAGCCCCAAATTCATGATCTGTAAAATTCTGAGCAATACTATAGGTGATCAGAATAATAACCTAGGACCCATCTCTTCTTTCACAACCACCAACTGTATACTGAGTTCCAGATAGGTACCAAGCACTCTTCTAGGTCCTGAGAAAACAAGAGTAAAAAACAAGGGTAAAGCTCCTAGAGTTTATATTTTCATGAGGGAAACAAGTAAATAAGATGTTTCTCTAATTTTCCAATATTCTAAGAGTTACTGTTTGCCAAGCAAGTAAATCTGGTTTTAACTTTCTCCTTGAAATTGTCACTTAGATATTTCATCACTGTGCCAGGAGCTATTTTTAGCTCAGCTTTTTCTTCAGACTGAGCAAGAAGAAAAACAAGGTCAGGATGATATAAGACCACTAATAAATTTGGTGCACCTGAATCTTCACTAAGTAATGCCTCTGCTTACTTGGAACATGAACACTTTCTCTCCTCTTCCCACATCCTCTATTAACAAATGCCACATGCTTACCCTGCCTGCTGTACCTGGGGACTCCTGACCACTCAAGTCACCCTGCTCACCTGCACCTACAGAAAACACATTGTGAGTACACCATATTCTAATTTTGTGTTCCATTGTTTAACTGTCCCCATAGATTACTAGTCCACCATGGAAGGAACTATCCTTCCAACATAATGTAAAAATTTGCATATAATTTTAAGTGATCAACAAATGTTTGTTGACTAGATGAACCTTAACACCTTGATTACAGCTTGAGTCTCTCATCAATAAGATGAAGCTGACAACCCAAGAAAAATGGAATTACAACTTCCTAGGAAAGCACAAAGCACGATTTTATCATTACTGACCAGATGTAAGAACAAACTGCTCCTTATTAATAGTGAAGTTACTCTTGTGTAGCACAAACCCAGAGTCAGATATTGGGGTTCAACCGGAAAACCAGGAAAGCAAAGCAGCCAAGCCACTAGAGAAGTCTTACCTCTACCAAGGCTGGGCAACTGCAGACTAAGCAGACTAAGCAAGCTAAGCAGACAGAGCTTCTCTCTCCTCTCATTTTATATTCCCATTAGTGCTGGGATTAAAGGTGTGAGGCACCACCATCTGGATTTGTTTCTGCACTGATCTTGTGTAGCCCAGGGTGGCCTTGAACTAACAGAGATCCACCTGCTTCTGTCTCCCAAATCCTGTGATTAAAGGTTTGTGCCACCACTGCCTGACCTCTAGTGGCTTAGCTTTGCCCTTCTGATTTTTAGGCAAGCTTTATTTATTAAAATGTACATAAAATCTCACTATACTCTCAGAGCATTAAGATCTACTTGATCACTTAAGGATATCTGGGTTAGCATATCAACTCCTCAATAAAGTTCCACACAGGTACATGCAAGTATTGCTTCACTGGCGCTGTTGTTGTATTTTCATTGGTCACTTTGGCTCCTGTCATTTGTCATAATCTGTCTCTTATTTTTTTTTAAAAGGACAAAAGTAAACCGCCAGGGTTCTAGGTTACCAAAGAGTAAACACAGTTTGTAGGGTTTGTGGTTGGTTTTTTGTTTAAGTTCTAGAATTCTTTACCTAAGCAGACTTACCAAATCAGTTTCCAGAACACTACAGTAGTCATTTGAAAACAGGACCATAAAAGATGGCACAGAGAGTGGAAGGGATAGGCACAAACATTATCAGAGCTTAATTCAATCCCTGATGTACATGAAAGACTTAAACTACATTATCCACTATGGTAGCCATAAGACACATGTGGCTATCAAAACTTCCAATCAAAATTAGAAATTTTTTAAAAAATCCCATTACCCACACTCCATGTGCTCAGTGGTTCCTGACTACCAAACACTACAACACAGAGATACTATTTTCATCTTCATCACCTCTGAAAGTCGTACTAGTCAACAGCGATTCAATGAATGGAACCATCTTCATATCAAACTACCGAGAGAACTCTAAAATGGCTTTCTGCCTGCAATAAGGAAAACTGTAATATTTCACAAGAAATAAGCAGTCTGGAAATACATCATTTTCATAAACTAATTAATGCAGTTTCTATTAAAATTCGTTGAAATGACTAATATTCCAATTACAGACAATTCACTGTATTTTCACTGTAACAGTCCTTTTCTTTCATCTCACTCATCTCAGTTCTGCAGCTGGAACCCATGGCTTCCTGTCCCGGGCTGAATGCTCTATACACACCATGCCCCGTGGGCCTAAGAGCTCTGTGGGCATCTTTAGCACTACCTACCACCTTCGCAGTCTAAGTTAAGGAAGCAATTTTTTTACCCATTTTAAAAGCTTGAATATTTTCTTCAAATTAATATACCACACCTTAGTTTTAAAGTATTCAGCCTCCTAAATATATCATGTATACCTTACTTGGACTCTAAGAGCTAGATATTGAATTCATAACATCTAATTGCAGTATAAACTTTAGTATCTTCTTTTTGAAGACAAAAATCTGCAAAATTAAATTTAAAAGAGGTATTACTCGATGGCCCAGGCAGGTAGAAGACACCCACAGGCCTGCCTGGATCCTCATAACCCAGGCTGGCTGAAAACATCCACAGGCTCACCTGGCACCAGAATGACCAAATCAGTTACCACCCAGACCCACATCCAGGGCTTTGAGTTGGCCCATCCCAACCCCTACCCCATCTATATGACCTGTCAGTGTGCATAAAGAGACTGGAACCATAGCCCCAGAATCTCATACGTCAAGGCAACAACAGAATATCTGAGAGGAGTTTTGATGAGAGTCCAGTATTGATGGTACACCAGAAGCAGAGGACTTGAACCAAACCAACAACTCATTGCAATGAACATCTGCAAGCAAAGCTTAGCAGACAAAAGGGTATGCTGTAGGACACACCACAGCTCCCAGTGCCACTAGGATGAATGAAGGGTGTTGGAGAGGCAGGAAAGACAGGAGTGAAGTGGGATTTTTTTTTGTTTTGGTTTTAATTAATACTGTTTTAATTTTCTTTTTTGGGAGATGCTATGGGATGAGGGGCAGACATGGTGAGACTGAGAAATAAGCAGGATTGGGGAGCATGATGTGAAATTCCCAAAGAATCAATTTTTCAAAAAAGATAAATTACTCTATCACTAAGAGTTATATTTTAAAACCAAAAAAAAAATGCTTTAATATTGGATGCTTTTAAAAAAGGATTCAAAGATGTCTTAGAGTTTTTATGCTGCAACGGAACACCATGACCATAAACAAGTTGGAAAGGAAAGGGCTTATCTGGCTCACACTTTCACATCACCGTCTATCACTGAAGGAAGTCAGGACAGGAACTCAAACACAGCAGGAGCTGATGCAGAGGCCATGGAGGGGTGCTGCTCACTGGCTTGCTCAGCCTGCTTCCTCATAGAACCCAGGGATAGCATCACCCACAACAGGCTGGGCCCTCTCCTATCAATCAGTAATTAAGAAAATGCCCTACAGGTGGTTCTTACGGAGGCATTTTTCTCAGTTGAGGTCTTTCCTTTCAGATGACTCTAACTTGGGTCAAGTTGCCACAAAACTAGCGAGAACAAAAGATAACTTATAGAAATTCCACAAATCCAACAGAAGCCTTAAAGAATTTCAAAAGACAGAAGTAACTTAATCAAAAAACAAAGTATTTTGCACGGAGGGCAAAATGAGTGTTTATTTCTACATACTAGCTAAAATTCAAAAGAAGCTTCATCTGAATAGATGTCATCTTCCATGTAAATTCTAAAAGTCTCCCATGTTCATCAGCCTCTCTAGAGTATATTATTATAGTTCACTTAATCTTACAAAACAAAATTTCATCATTTAAAAATAAAAATACAGGTAAAGAACTTTTTATAACTGAAGTCATACTGAGCCTCCTTTAGTGAGCCAGTTCTCTCTCCCTTCTAGAAGGGCAGAGAAACTGGCAGTGCCCTTGGACACAATGTGCACACCACCATTCTGTAGAATTCAGCATCCTGAGACCACAGGGCCATGTACACCAGACCAGACTCTGTCAGGTACTCCATCACCCACAGTCACTATTCGCATCCACGAAGTCCAGTATCACCAAGAGGCTATGCAGCAATCACATCATAGCACAAGACACAGCCCTTTCTCTTCAGAACAGGGAATAGTAGCCAACTGCCCATATTCAAAGTGCTTTGAAAAAAACACAGAAGTTCAGCAAAATGCAAAATATTTCTTATTAATATCCATTGAATAAAAGAAAATTTTTATGTTGCTAAAGTTACCATTTGAGTTCATTGTAAAAGGGGGAAAAACTTACTTTCTGTTAACTATTCAGAGTTGATTAATGTCTCATAAACTATGTCATTACACAGGACAAAAGGCCACAACACACTGTGTAAAAGACATCAAGACAAAGCACTGCTTCTCAGTCACTCTTTAAGAGTTAACAAACCAACAAAAGATGACCTACCATCATATTCTGGGATGCAAGAAACAGTCACAGGCTTGGTTGGTACATGGATTCATTAAATCTGTTCTTTCCCAATTGTTACTTGAATTGTTTCATTGCCCTGTGTTTTCTCCACTGGAGGGCACAGTGAGCTAAAAGAAAACTTAGCAAACCTAATCTGTTGTGTCATCCCAGAGAAAATGATAGGTAAAAATGGTTAAAGCTGTGGTTGGAAGAGTCTTGGCGATATTTAAGGATTTCACTTCTGTTCCTGAAAACCATTACAAAGGGTGCTCTTTAACTAGCAAGCACCACTATCTATAAAATATATATAAAAGATGAAGGGAAAGCAAGGAAAGATAAACACTATAGTAGAAATGGCAGAGAGAACACCAAGCCTGCAGTAGCATTCGTTCAGTACACCAGCTGCAGCTGTGCCGGGAAGACATGGCTGAGACAAGATGGTGCTGAAACATTCCATTTTCTCATGAAGACATAAGTCACATGCTCAACAATAATAAGGTTTACTTTTATTTTTTGTATAATCATTTTAGAGTTTCACCAGTAGTTTGCTGCTCGGCAATTCAGAGCTATCTTTTCTTTGTACATTTAGAATTGATTCGGTTAATAAAGAAAAATATTTTCCACCTACTTAGATCAGCAGATAAGCACATAAATACTATACTCATATATAATCAATAAATGTGCTGTTCTCAAAGAAGCTTAGACAACAATATGCCATTTTATTGCTTTTAAAAATTGCTTTAGAGAGTGGGCTTGGTCGCACCTGCAGAGCAGAGGCTAGTAAATCTCTGTAAGTACAAGTCCAGCCTGGTCTACTTAGCAAATTCCAGACCAGCGAAGGCTACGTAGTGACCCTGTCTCGAGAAAAGAAACAAAAAAGTTGCTTTAGAATAAAATTGTTGCAGAGATGGCTCAGAAGTTAAGAGCACTGGCTGCCCTTCCAGGTCCTGAGTTCAGTTCCCAGCAACCACATGGTGGCTCACAACCATGTATATTGAGATCTGGTGCCCTATTCCGGCATGTAGGCATACATGCAGGCAGAACACTATGACATAATAAATAAATGAATCTTTTTTAAAAATAAAACTAGACTTCTACTTAACCACAAAACTTTCAATCTTTTCTTTATGGTACAGGTAATGTGGTAAGATTTTTATTAGTTTAGTGGAGAGAATGTTACAACTGTGCTGTAAAACTAAAGGTATCATCTCTCTCCCCAAGCTCATATATTGACATCTGTGCATGAGATCTGCGGTTATCGGGGAAGAGGCCCTATCTGAGACTGGGGTCCTTTTACAGGAGAAGAGCAGATGGCCACTGGCACCCCAGGAAGTGTCCTCTCCTGGCTTCCAAATCTCCAGAGCTGTGAGAGAAATGTCTGTTATTCACACCAGCCAGGCTGCAGTGTTCTGTTCATTTGGTTCAAGCCAAAGAAGATTATTTAGCTTTTTGTTATACTTAGTCCAGATTAATTTTTTTATAAGAAGCAAGTAAAGCAAAGTAATTTTAGTGGGACTCAGTCTTCAAAGGGATCCAAACACCATGTATATGCATGTGACGGGCCTCCGTTTAGATGCATTATTTCAAAATGATTTACCAAAGAAACACAAAAGTCTCATCAGGGGTTATCCATGTAACTCAATAACAGCCAGGTTCAGCCTGTGCAGTTCTAAAAGAATTCCATTTGCCTGATAAGAGTTAACCACAATCCTCACCCCACACACACACTAATTTAAATTATGGCTACCTATTAAGAGTATTCAAGGCAAAGGAATAAACAAGTACAAAAGTTAATTGTTAGCCAAATTTGCTACAAACAATGAGGCCTATATGGTTGGAAAGGAATGAAGAAATTTCATCAGATCTCAGTTTAGCTGTCACGTGAGTGGGAAAGTCTGCCCAATCCTACATAAAAGGGCAGAGATAAACTCTCTTCCCACCCTTCCTCATCTCTCTCTCTCTCTCTCTCTCTCTCTCTCTCTCTCTCTCTCTCTCTCTCTCTTTCTCTCTCTCTCTCTCCCCCCCCTTTGATCTTGCCAAATATTTACTTATTGTCTGTCTTCCCATATTAATATGCAAGCTCTATGAAAACAATCATTTTTCCATTTTGTTCAGTGTAATAATACTCACAGCACACTGCAAAATACAACACCCCAAAAGCAATCAAATACTCGTATCTAAACTGGGCGATGGTGGCGCACGCCTTTAATCCCAGCACTCGGGAGGCAGAGGCAGGCAGATCTCTGTGAGTTCGAGACCAGCCTGGTCTACAGAGCTAGTTCCAGGACAGGCTCAAAAGCCACAGAGAAACTCTGTCTTGAAAAACCAAAAAAAAATAAAAAATAAAAAAAAATACTCGTATCTATTAAGACTTCCAGTACAGTGATTGTATGGGATTCCTGAGTGTTCGAATAAGCAAACTCTGATTTTTGGGCATTCTCTTGGTTGTTTCCTTCTGTTTGTTTCTCTTGTCTAACACAGATGTGATAATTTTTTTGTTTTTTCTACTCTATTTTATTTTTGCTTTATTTTATTATTCCTTAGAACCCTATTCTTTTAAAAGATAAAAAGGGAGTGGGTCTGGAAGGAAGCAAAGATGGGACGTAACTGGGAAGAGTAGAGGGAGGAGAACTCAAAGAAAGAAACAGGAAAGAAGGGAGGGAGGGAGGGAGGGAGGGGGAGAGAGGAAGCGAAGGAGGGAAGAAAAGGAACGAATAAAATAAAATAAAATGTAACAAAAGCTTAGGACTTCCAGGTGAGGTGCCTACAAGTGTCAGCTGAAGGAGAGAGTGAGAATAAGAAAAACTAGATTTATTCCAAAAGCAAACAGGAAAAGATTCAGGAGTCACAAAGCAGGTGAAAAGACACCTGAAAAGTGCAAAAAGATAGCAATGCACCTAGCTCAGGTATGTTGGAATTGCAAAGCAATTTGCTTTCTCTTTGCTGAGTGGTACTGGGAATCAAGTCCTCAAGAAGAGGCTGCTCAGAGATGGAGAAATGGCTCAGGGACTAAGAGAGCTGGCTCCTCTTCTAGGGGACCTGAGTTCAGTTCCCAAACACTCACATCTGTACTTGCAATCCTAGGGGTTCTGATGTTCTCTTCTGGCCTCCTTAGACACCAATCACAAATGTGGTGCACAGGCAAACATCTATATACATAGAAATACTATAATTTTTAAAAAGAATAAGCTGCTCAAGTAAAACCAGAAGAGACAGTCAAGGTTACAGATACATAAAACACAACACAAAGCCCAAGAAACATGAAAGAGAGGCAGTGTGACTCCTTCAAAACATCACATTCTGAACTCACTTACTGAACTCAAAGACCCTAAAATAGGTAAAATGCCAGATGTATACAAAAGTTAATTGATAAAAAAAATTATCAGAATCCTCAAGGAGGATACAAGCAAGGTGCCGGAGTAATGCCTCAGAAGTTAAGCGTGTACACTACTCGTCAGGACCAGTTCAGTTCCCAGCACATACAACAGATGGCTCACAACCACCTGTAACTTCAGCTTCCAGGTATCCAACACCCTCTTAAAGCCTCCGTGGGCACTGGACAGACGTACACACAAAAACCCACATTCAGAAACACTCGTGCGTATAACTTTTTAAAACCTTTTTTAAAAGGAGAATACAAACAGGGATACAAATCCAATCTAGTACCTGGGAAGTCAGCAAATGAAAGAAAAAAAAAATCAAAACTGATGAGAGTCAGCAACATGAACAAAAACTCAGCAAGTGAGGCACGGCAATAGCACAAGCAAGCACATACAAACTCACAATGAATAAGCAAAATTGGCCAAAACAACCTGTCAGCAGACCAAAGCACAGTAACTAATGGCATGCACTCCTAGCCAATCACAAGCCAGCAGTGACTGCCCATAGTACTCCCCTACTCCTCATGCCCTGACCCCAAAGAAACAACAGGCAGCAGCAACAAGCCCACAACTGGCACCCAGTGTGGATGGACCTTTTCCTTTTGCTCACCTTCTGGGTCCTCCTTAATACTCTTTTCTGGGCATTTTCCTTTGCGTTTGCTGCCCCGGCTGCTGTACCCATCCCGACTATCTGCCAGAGTCTTCAGTTCATTCCCTTCTGTTGTTTTCGGTGAGTTGACCCCTACTTTTGTTTTCTATGCCCTTGGCAAGCTGGGGCTTTCTTTCCTATCTCTACATTCCTTGTTTCCCCATTTTTCTTCCTAGTTAGAACACTCCATCGTGACTCGGTGTGCCCCAGTACCTCCACATAAGGGCTGACTACCCTGGAGGTAGAACCAATAAAGGACCCTCAGTCTGGTCCTTCTCACCCGGAGACACTGTGTGAGCACAGGGACGCGGCCTAACAAACCGCAGAAGTCCTCACTATAAGCAGCACACTGGGTCTGCAAGCAATACTTTCCCTTCTGTCCTCATCCTTGTGCAGACTCCCTCACAGCCTGAGAACAACTGATGACTTGTCCAAGGCCACTCTCCAGGATTCTCTGAAGGTTCTCCTTGCTTTACAGGGAGTCCCGACTGCTCTTCAGAGTGTGGACTTTTGGATCTTTTCTCTCCACTTCTGTCCCTTCAAAATCCAGTTACGTGACCACCATTTAAGAGCCATCAGGGCAGTGACTGGTCTCTTAATTCACTGGAAGGCTTTAGCTGTTCGACTGTGGTTGAATCTCCTTTCCCTTGCAGGCCTAGAACGTTCTCCTCAGACAGTGGCTACTTCCACTAGCTTAACCCTGGGGCTGAGCACACGGACCAAGATGCAGTTGTTGCCGCTCACCCCGTGTCTTCTGGCTGCTTTCTTCTTTGCTGCCCCCTCCTCACAGGCTCCCCTTGTCCTCCTCCTGGGACCCATTATGAATGGCACCCCTTCCCCGGATGACGAGGCCTTCCATTCTGTGCCAGCACTGCCACCACCCCCTCTCACAAGTTGGCAAGAGTTCTGTGAGTCCCATGGGAGGGCTGCTCTCCTGGATCTTGCCCGCCGTTTTCACCTCAACCTGGCCTCCCATCCACAACACACAGAGCCGGGAGCACAAGTTGCCTTTTCTGGCCGCTTTCCTGAGCTATTCCGGCAAAACTTCAAAACTGAGGTGAACCAGGCCTCACACTCACTCACCCTACCTGTCTTGGCCCCGTCGAGCCCTGTTTGTGGAGATTGCACCACCACATGACTTGCCCCTTGAAAACTGCAGGGTTGTTGGACCCACCTCTATCTTCTGAGGACCTAGCTGGCCCCTTTCCTTCCTCAGTCTCTTCCTACTCTACAATGTCCTCAAAGCTGAAGCTCAAGAAATGCTTTTTCCTCCGTTGAGTGAGTCGCTCAGTCAGAGGCTCTGTATGAGGCATCCGGCAGTGGCGAGGGGCCCTTGACTCTTCCTCCCCAGCTGGACCTCTGGAGACGACATCAAAAACTCCAACTCCTCTGGTGATGCTGGGACAGATGGTAGGGGAATGGCTAGCGATGGCACATTCCCTGGGGAGAGATGGGCTCACCGCTTTGAGAGGGCGAGACTGAATCGTGGAGGAGGAACCTTGAAAGACGGGGCAGGAACGGTACAGAGAGAAGAACTGCTCAGTTTTATGGGGGCTGAAGAAGGTGACCTCGACCCAGCAGGAGTGGGTCGTGGAGGATGGGCGGCTGGGCTGACCCGGGGTGAGGGTGGGAGGCAGCCTCACAGGCAAAAGTGTTGCCTACTGCTCCAAAGTGAAGGAGGAAGAGGAAGTCACTTGGAGTTCGTATAAGGCATCCTGGCCCCGACTCAGCATTCTCTGCTCTACTATCACTGATGTCCGCACAGCCACGGCCCTAGAGATGCCTGACAGGGAGAACGCGTTTGTGGTTAAGGTACAAGGCCCTTCAGAGTACATTCTGGAGACGACTGATGCGTCTGACGCCCAGAACCTTGCCCTGCTATCAGCCCTCCCCCCATGAACCTTTCCCTGGTCCCTGGGACCTCCTTCCTCACAAAGAATAACACAGACAGCCTAGAGCTGCCTTGCCTGAATCATTCAGAGTCTGCCCAGCCAGGATCTGATGCTGGGACCCTGGGAGAGTAACAATTGCCTGTCACAGGGGACTTACCGGAGCCTTTCTTTTTTCTTTTTTTTTAAAAAGTCCTAACTCTTTAGTATGTATGTGAGTATGTATACAATATTCTGTCTGTGTGTATGTCTGCAGGCCAGAAGAGGGCACCAGACCTCATTACAGATGGTTGTGAGCCACCATGTGGTTACCGGGAATTGAACTCAGGACCTTTGGAAGAGCAGGCAATGCTCTTAACCACTGAGCCATCTCTCCAGCCCACGGGAGCCTTTCTGACTGGTCATCAGCATCCTTCTCCTCTAATTGTGCCTCCATTGCTGCCTCACACTTTGACCCAACAGAACTTCTTCCTCCAGAATTGCCCCCACGCATTCCCATTGAGGAGGGGGCCTCAGCAGGGACAGTTCATCCCCTCTCAGCCCCCTAGCCTCACATGGACACTCCAGACACAGTCACAGGGTCATTCCTACTCCAGTGGGAGTCAGAGGGCACTGGGGGGCAATCAGCCCCTCTCAGGATATCCTTGGTTCCATGGCATGTTCTCTTGACTCAAGGCTGCCCAGAGGCATTGGCTCCCATGGTGTCTTCCTGGTACATCACAGTGAGACAAGACGTGATGAATATTCCCTTACTTTCAACTTCCAGGGCAAGGCCAAGCACCTGCATTTGTCACTGAATGAGAAGGGTCAGTGCCAGGTCTAACATCTGTGGTTCCAGTCTATCTTCAATGAGCTTGAACACTTCCACGTACACCCTATTCTTCTGGAGTCTGGAGGTTTCAGTGATATTGTCTTTGTTAGCTATGTGCCCTCCCAGGGGCAGTAGGGACAGGAGCAGGCTGGAAGCCATGCAGGGGTGTGTGAGAGCAACCGACGCTACCCCAATTCTCCTTATTTTGAGCAAATACTCAGACAATGGGCCATGCAGCACCAAACCCATTACAATTGGCACTCCATGCAGAAGGCAGTCCTTGACCCCTCAGTTTTCCTCCAATGACACTCTGTTAATGATGATGTAGCAGAGAGCCAAGCCCGAACGAATTTGTAATTTGGACTTAACATTACCCTCAACATGCTTACTGACCATGAGCAATACACTGACCTGTCTCACAATCCATGACTGGCCTACATGCCTATTGACAACTGTCCAACCTAGCTTTCAACACCCTCAAAGTCTGTATACCCCAGGACAGTGGAGGCTATTTCCACAATCTTCTCCAGCAGGCTGTGGAACCATTTCCTAAATTTCTGACCCATGTCACCAATGCTGTTAAAAAGCACGTCCCATCTGGCTCTACCAAGGATATTAAACAGCTAACCTGGGAGAGGCTCAGACCATCACCCATAATGCCATCACACCTGTTAGAAATAAGGATATTCGTAAGTGGGTGTTGGCCACCCGTGATACTGAAACACAGAACAGGTACATTTCCGCCCTTAGGGCTTCCATCAATGCCTTGGTCAACGTAAAACTTGACAAGGACAATAATTCCACCCTGCCAGACTGTACTTGCTGAGGATGTGGATAGTCTGGTCACTTACATAACGATTGTCCCAGGGTTCATCCAAAGACCTAATGTCCTAAATGACAAAAGGGCTATCACTGGGCATGAGACTGTAGAAGCTCCCAATGGGTTCTGATATGAATGATAGAGTAGACAATGGCTTCATACTCCTGGTACATGAAGTAAGTGGTGTGCCTTGGTTTGCAATGGTTAAGGTGAACTGGTTCTCATCCACTAGGCAGATCGCTAGTAGATGTCATTTAAAAGGACAAGTTGCACCAATACTTTTGTTCTCTCTGCTGAGATTACTTAAACATCAGTAGTTTCTTATAGACTTTGGTGTCTTTGTGAGTTAGCTTGAGAGCACTGTGAATACCTTTAGGTCCTCTTCCAGAGCCAAGGTGGCAGCAGGGAGTTTCTGTGGCTCATATTCTATGTGCTCAGCCAGCTTCCTGGAACAATCTATGAAAATAAGCCATTTGCTGCCCTTCAGGCCAGTCTGCAGCTACTTGTAGTACTTGGTATACTCCCTGACCCAGGAGTTACAGTTAGAGACTGCAGAGACATTGTCATAAACAAAGCCAGAAAAAACAACCAACCATTTACAGAGGAAGTCTGTTTTAAAGTGATTGCTAGGTCCAGTATGAGCATGCTGGATAATCATTTCCCTCAGGACAGATGACTTTCTGCCCTCCGCCTTTTAAAATTAAAGATAAAAAGTTAAGCCACACCATCAAAAAATGTCATCCCTCTGGTCATTATAGCCTTTACAGATGCCAATAAAACTAATTTTGGGTTAATAATAATGGGAGTTAATCATACAGAAAGAGCCTACACCCAACCAAATCCTGGATCAGTACAACTAGGGAAGTTATTGGTGGTCCTTAAGGTATTAGAAATGACTCAATCAGAACCTGTAAATATTTTTTCAGTTAGCCGCTATGCCACACAAGCATGCAAAATATTATCTTTTGCAAAATTAAAGTCCCAAAATGACTTCAGCTCCAAAACCATGCAAACTATTCAAGACTTATTACAGTCCAGAATACAGCCCTGGCACATGTCCTACGTCATGTCTCAGACAGGGCAGCCAGGAATGTTAGCAACAGGCAACCAAAAGCCTATGACAGTGTCCTTCCCTTGCTGGAACAGGCTAGACTCCTCTATCAACAATTTCATTTACACAAGCTTTTATCTGGTTTACCCTTGCCCAGCTGTAAACATTTAATCAGAACCTATACAACCAACTCAACATAAGTCCATTCACTGGACCTATCTACTATATTCTTTTGCCAAGTATGGGATCACATAAAATCCCTGCTAGACCCACCTAAACTTGTTGCATGGTGCCTTATGGGAGGGGTGGTGGTGGCTGTAATATTTCTACTTAAGTGTCTCCTACAGCTAAGATCCCAACAACAGCGGGTGAACACGGCAACACTCCAGGTGTTAATGGCTATGGAGCACACTGGACCAAACCTCCAAAAGAGGTGATTCATGCTTGGCTAACGCAAATATAGGAGGCCATTTAAAGTCCTAGTTATTCTAAAAGTCTCCCCTTGTTTCTGACTTCTTGGGACCTTCCAGGGAGCCAATCCTTAGAGGACTAGTAGCCCAAAATGCTGGGGGAAAGGGTCCCCAAGGCGGCATTATAAAAATCCTTAACTCCCACAAAGTCACCCAATAAAAATAAAATAAAAAGGGTTAAATGAGACAGGGCAATAGTGCAAGCACAAGCAAGAGCATGCTAACTCACAATGAATGAGCAAAACTGGCCAAAACAACCTGTCAGCAGACCAAAAGCACAGTAACTAATGATGCACATTCCTAGCCAATCACAACACACCAGCAGCGACTGCCAGTTTCAAAAGGACAACCAACTGCTGTAGTTTAATTTCCCTAACCCCATAAAAACCCCGACCCTTTCATAATAAAGAACTTTTACATTGCCTTAGTGTCTCCTCAATGCCTACCCGCCCAGGAAATGGGAATTGCTCAACAGGCAGCTGCAACAAGCCCACAGCAAGCAAGGAAACTGAAATTAAAATATACATATATATACAACAGAAATTAAGAACTCAATGAATCAAATATATATGAAACCACAGTGGAGAGCATCACCAACTGACATGGCTGGGCAAGCAAAAGGAGGAAGATCAGGAAGAGAGAACAAGCTCACTAATGTACTACATCCAAACATCACTAAGAAAGGAATAAATGAACATGGCCACAATCCAGGCCAGTTCCATTTCCTAGCTACGGTGAGTAACACAGTCGGAAGCAGGCAGAAGAACCTCCGTGGTACGCTGTCTTATCGGTGGCTGCATGTATTTACCTTTCTACCAGCAGTGAATAAGAGTTCTTTTCTCTACATATCCTAGCCAGTATTTATTTGCTTGCTTCCTTCCTTTCTTTCTTTTCCTTCAGTCGCATGGGCTAGTTAGAATTTTTTTCATTGGGTTTTTTGAGCAGGGTTTCCTTGTGTAGCCTTGGCTATCCTGAATCTCACTCTGTAAACCAGGCTGACATCAAACTCATAAAGATCTACCTGCTGCTGCCTCCCAAATGCTGGACTTAAAGGCGTGCACCACCATTGCCCAGCTTCTTACTTGCGTTCTTGATGGTAGCCATTCTGGATGTGATGGAATAAAATCTCATAGCAGTTTCAATTTGCATTTCCTTGGTGGTTAGAAATGGTGAACAATTTCAAATATTTGTTGGCCATTTTTATTTCTTTTAAAAATTGTTCGACTTGGGCTGGAGAGATGGCTCAGTGGTTAAGAGCATTGCCTGCTCTTCCAAAGGTCTTGAGTTCAATTCCCGGCAACCACATGGTGGCTCACAACCATCTGTAATGAGGTCTGGTGCCCTCTTCTGACCTGCAGACATACACACAGACAGAATATTGTATACATAATAAATAAATACATATTTTTAAAAAATTGTTCGACTTATTAGCACACTGGACTTTTGATGGTGACAGGAGTCACAGACATCACACAGACCCTAACTGCCATAGGACCACAGACACACACCCCATCTCCCACAGCTTGGGGCCACAGGAACCCAGAACTGTATGGCAGCAGCCTGACACTCAAGCATCAACATGGCCCCAGCTGTAGGCCCAGGCCCTAGGCATCTATCTGCACAGCCTTTGGGGGTAAAGGGAGTCACGGACATCAAAGCAGACCCTGGCTGTAGCAGGGCCATGGATCCAGACATGACCTTCAGCAGCAGCTTAGGCAGGGACAAGACCCAGGTCCTGGGTGGGATTGTAGGTCAGCATGGCCCTAGCAGCAGCATGTCACTCAGACTCCAACATGGCAACCCAGAACCTGAGCTTCCTTGTGGCCTTTGGTGAATACATGGGCCACAGACATCAACCCAGACCCAGCAGCGGTACAGACTGAGACATGACCCTAGGCCACAGCTCAGGCCTAAATGACACCATGGCCCTGGGTGGCAGTGCAGGACTGTATGGCCCAGTAGCAGCATGACCCTCAGATGCCAACGTGGCCCCAGATGTCAGTTCAGACCCCTGGCATGTACTCAGCCTCTGGCAGTCATAGGAACCACAGATATCAACTCAGACCCTAGCTGCAGTAGGGCCACCGACCCAGACATGACATTGGGCTACAGTCCAGACACAGAAGCCTCCATGGCCTCAGGGGGCAGGACAGGTCACTCAGATCAGCTCCTGTTGCACGGCCCCCAGGCACCAATATGGCCACATGTGGCAGCCCAGACCCTGGGCGTCCTCATGTCCTTCTGTGATAACAGGAACCCCTGACATTAAAGTAGACCCTGGCTGCAGGGCAACAGATCCAGACATGGCTCTCAACAGCAGTTCAGACCCGGATGACAACATGTCCCCAGGTGGCAGTGCAAGCCACTCAGATTGGCATGGCTCTAGCGGCTGAATGTCCTTCAGACTCCAAAATAGCCACAGGTGGCAACCTAGAACCCAGGCATCTTTGTGGGCTTTTGGTGGCAATGCAGGCCATCAACATCAACACAGAATCTGGCTGCGGTAAAGCCACAGACCGAAACGTGGCCCTCGGCTACAACTGGGGCCCAGATGCCTCCATGGCCCCAGGTGGCAGTGCAGGCCACTCAGATGGGGGAAGGGACCTGTGGTGACATGGCCATCAGGCACGAATGTGGCAACCTAGACCCTGTGTGACCTCACAGGGTTCCATGATAACAGGAGTCACAGACGTCAACAAAGACTGTCTTGGCAGCAGCCCAGGCCCTGACATCAGCATAGCCTCCAGTAGCAAACAGGCCTCCCCTCCCAGTCTGTTCCTCACTGCCTTCACTTCTTCAGATCTGCCACTCTCAACAGAACATAAGCCATTCTGCACCCCCCTCTCTTTCCCAAACCCCACCATATATTGGCTTACCATAATGGCACCCTACCACCCAGTGCCACAAAGTGCCAAACTGGCCTGTGGTTTCACCTCTCTGCCCAAGGTGAGTGACCCTGGGCAGACATGTAAGTGTCCTTCATCCACCAGGCCCTAATAAGATTTTTATTTTTGAAGTTACTATTTCTCCCTGATTTCATTCTTGGCAAGTTTGTGCTTGCTATATACAAAAGCTACTGTTTATTTATTTGAGGCAAGATGTCATGTAGCCTGGACTGGATTAAGATTCACTATGTATATTAGGATGAACTTTTTGGTTTTGCTATTGTTTGTTTGTATGTTTTGGTTTGTGTGTTTTGTTTTTTTACCAGTATTATGCAGTTTTTGTTATTATATCTCAGTAGTATAATTTGAGATCATGTATTGTGATTTATCCAGGACTGGTTTATTGGGGGAAGATATTCTTTCGTTCCTGGCTGCTCCAACCCAAAATAATCACACAGAAATCAGTATTAATTGCAATACTGTTTGGCCCATAGTTTAAGTGTATTTCTGGCTAACTCTTATATCTTAAATTAACCCATTTCTATTAACCTGTGTACTGCCATGTAGGTGTGGCTTACTGGCAAGGTTTCAGTGCATCTAACTACACTCTCTACATATATCTTTTCCAGTTCGGCTATATTCTGTTATGCCATTAGTTGAAAGCAGCTTCTTTATTAACCAATACAAGCAACACATACACAGAAGGATTTCACACACCATTTCCCCTTTTCTGTTTAAATACAAAGGAAGGTTTTAACTTTAATATAGTTAAGATTACATGTAACAAAACAGGTATCAAGCAAGAATTACAGTTACAATATTTATATCTATTTTATCTTTTACCTTAACTAAGGAAAACTATAATGATAACTACCTATTCTTCAACTCCATCAAAGAGTACAGAAGGATATATTACCTATGTAAACAAGAAGAGAATTGTAAGCAACTTCCAAAATTCTAGAATCAATAGAGACATCTTGCTGCCTGGACAGTCACCCAAAGTTCTTCTGTAATGTGTGGGCATCCATCTTCAGCCTACTGGCCCATAGTATCTGGCAGACCTTTCCATAAAGCAGGAAATTTCAAAGACAATTCCACCTATGTTGGCAGTTTTTCAGTCCCCTTCTTCTGTGTCCTGCAGAATGTTTGGCAGACTCTTTCATTAAGCAGGGACCCTGAAAGACTGTCTCACCTTTAGGCAAGTCATTTGTCTGTGTGTCCTGCGTGTCCAGTTCATGCAGCATAACATCAAGCAGTCCAGGAAAGAGCAGCCTCCTGCCCAAATGGCTAACAAAGTCCATAAAGAGCTTCCCCAATGCCCATCTTCCTCTTGAAGTAGATTGATGCTGCCAGAAGCAGATGTGTCTCATTGTCAAGAAGAGTCATATAGTGTTGAAGATCATCTTTCTGTTGAAGATCATCTTTCTAACTGAAATATATCTCTATATAACTAGAAACCCTAACATGACTGCAAGCTTGACTATTAGAGATGACTGCCTATTAACCTGTGTTTCTTAATTATACATTACATTTTTAAATGAGTTGCACAAACACAATACCTTAATCAAGAGCAGAAATATACATATAACAAAATTGACCTTAAATTTGTATCAATAAACCAAGATCCATACCAATGCAAATCTCTATAGCATATCCCCCTTTAAATATAAACAAACATTTATAAACAATATTTGGGAATTTGGGCATAGTTCTCTCCAAAGTGTTCCCTACTTTTTGCTGGGCAAGGTAATTTTTTAGGGGTGTTTATGGCGATATTTCAGGGGATCCTGGTCCATCAAACCACATTAGTCTGGAAGGAATCCACAGGTTCTCATCCTCTGTGGAAACAAAAGAAGAACCTCTTTTCCAAAGCAACAAATCCTTAGACTGAAATTTTGAAATCAATATACCTTTAAAATACATATGTTGGTTTAGCTTAGCAGCTCATACAATGAAATGTATGTACAATGAAGCTGTACTTAGCTTATCACAGTCAAAAAATTTAAAGAAAATACAACATGTACATAATCCAGACTGTATACATTCCATCTTTACATAGCTTTTCTTACTCTATTAATTTTTTAATCTATGACTGTCTGTACTCTTTTATATTACTTTTACTGTCTTTACTCTTTTTCTTCTCCCTCAAGCCTATGTACATTTATCCAGCACTGTGACCAATTTAGAGGTCTTTTTTATCTGAATCTATCTTTATTGTGTATCTGTAATCTTTTTCTGATCAGGACTGCTTCTTAAAATGCAAACTGGCATAGCTAGGGCTAAGGCTGCTTTGCCTTTTGGCTCCTCCCAGTCCAACATAGCAGAAGTCCATTCATTGCCTCTGAGACTGCCAGGTGGGAGCCACGCTCACCACCTCAACTCTGGTAACCAGTTGGCCCATGATGCCACTGAGTAACTTGCAGCATGCTATCACAAACCCCATTCAAGTGCTCAGTCTCCTGAAAGAGCCAGAGTTCCTGCTGGCAGCATAGACCAGGAAACTGCCCTTTTGAAACCGCTCATTTTTCTTCTGCTACCACTGAATCAGTAAGACTTCTCTTTAAGGAGCCACAGTGCTCTTAATTGTTGCAAGCAAACAGAGCCCATCCACCCACCTTGGCACCAATTTGTTGAGGGAAGATGTTCATTCATTCCCAGCTGCTCTGACCCAAAGTAATAACACAGAAATTTGTGTTAATTTCAATACTGTTTGAGCAATAGCTTAAGAGTTAAATCTTTTATCTTATATTAGCCCATTTCTATTAATCTGTGTATTGCCACATGGCTGTGGCTTATTGACAAGGTTTCAGTGTATCAGTCTCCTGCAGGCGGCTACATGGATTCCCACTGACTCTGCCATATGTGTATGTATTTACATACATACATACATACATACATACATACATACATACATACATAAAATCTTCCAGTCTGACTATTCTATTAAGCCATTGGCTGAAAGCAGCTTCTTTATTAACCAATAAAAGCAACACATATACAGAAGGACTTCCCATACCACTGGCTTTTCTACCAAAGATTACTTTGCTCAGCATCTTTTTTCCTCCTCCATTTCCCAAGAGCTAGGATAGCAAGCAAAGACCACTACACCAGGTTCAGAAAAGTTACTGACTTTTATATCTAGATATGGAGCACTTTGATCAACTATGAAATTGCATTCAAATCAAGAGCAGTTTTTCCCTTTCTCCTCAGTCTATAGCTTAGAAGTTCTCCAGTGGCAATCAACAGAAGTCTTTTTCAGGACAGTGGGATTCATCATCTCAAAGTCAAGAACACTGTAGGTTTCCACCAGCATCAGAGGTCAGCAGCTTGGTGCCAGGCTCAAAGAACCCAGTGCCTTCCATCTTTCTACTCTACACCCCAGGCTTAGATCTTTCCCAGTGTTTCCTCTAATAGCATGGATGCCTGCTAACATCACATTCTCACATAATACTCTTGACTATCTTTTAGGCTCCGGAGAGCATCTGAGAAGCCCTTCTTCCAGCAGACCTCTACCTGCATTCACTGCTACAACTATCCAACCCTAACCAACATGCAAGGCGAAGATAAAGCAAGCACTGAAATAACTGAAATTTAAT
Source organism: Microtus pennsylvanicus (assembly GCF_037038515.1). NCBI lineage: Eukaryota > Metazoa > Chordata > Mammalia > Rodentia > Cricetidae > Microtus > Microtus pennsylvanicus. The sequence goes on from NC_134580.1 coordinate 71,518,120, forward strand.
CCCTGCAGCAGAGGAAAGGCCCAACCACCACCAAAGTATTCACTTCTTATACAAATTTGAGATTCTGTCAATAAGCAACCTACTCTATGTGCTACAACTTACCTAAGAGTTGTAGCTAACCTGTAGGGGACCAGTAAAAATCATTTTCCATATCATGAATCAGTATTAAATTATGAAGAGGAAAAGGTTAGCTCATACACTTAAAACAAACTCAATATTTAGTTAATGGTCACCTATATGTATAGAAATTAATATATTTATATTACCAACAGTTAATTACCAGTAGTAAATTTTGTTAATTCAACCATCATGATATGATAAAAGCTCCACCAACAAGACTGTAACACACATCAACTCATGCTTCATTCAACTGTGTTTCTTTTATTACCTAAAGAACAGGTTTTCCATCCTCACACATTGCTTTGTTTAAAGAAAATGGAACCAAATGCAAATATTGTGATGAATATTGCAGCTATGTTAGTAGTATCCTGCCCATATGCCCTCTGACAATCCCACACTGGGCAGCACATTCTGTTGGCATCTCTCCACCCATGACCTTCCTCTCATGGCTGAAACTAGCATCACCCAGGTGCACTGAAGAATAGTTCCATTAAAGGGATGTTCCTCTCTAATGAGACTTCAACTAGTGACTAGTGGCCTCTAGTGTATAAATACCAAAACTTCTGGCTCCTGCCTTGGATTAACTGAACCATGAGCTCTGCACTAGTGCCAAGACTGCAGTGACATTAAGCTTCAGCAAGTCATTTAACAGGTGCCCTCTAAATCCAATTCAACTCGTCTAAAAAAATGCTTCTGGCAAAATCCAAAACACAAAAAGTAAAAAGTATTTCCATTCACAGTAATTTTAATAAATAGTATGGATTTAAAAAGAATTCATTCATAATCTCTATAACAAAATAATGAATTTTCAAGTAAATATTTCTAAAAGACTTGATAATCTTCAACATACAATCCTAACCTTGATTTTTAAAAGAAGATTCAAAGCAAATTCTAAAAAATATTTCATTTCAAAAATGATACTTTGTTCCTCCTGTGTAGTACTGGAACTTGAATTCAGGACCTCATAAATGGCAGATAAGTCTACCACTGAGTTAAATCTCAAACCCAAGAGTTGATGTTTGCTATAAATAGGTACTGTTGTGTCATAATAGCATAATCCTAAGAACCTAATTTTGAACTATGAATAAAAATCTATTTTTTAAAAAAAAAAGCATTCCTAATTTCCTTTTAACCGGAGCTGTGAACAGTAAGGTACTGAAACAGAGATGACGTGAACTCCTATCTCTTAACTAATGCCTATAATAAAATAATGGGAGTTATGTCAAGCTACAAAAATCTTCTAATTATATGGCAGTTGAAATGTCACTGCATTAGTAATAATTTCACTATATTCTTAATTCATTTCCATACTTTTTATGCCTATTAAGATCAAAGTTTAAGGAACGTCTTTAACACCGTGATTAAACTAAGTGAACTTTTGAATCAGAAATAGAGCTTACGTTGATAAAATTGTAGGGGGGAATCTATTTTAGCTACCCTCTAAAACTGACATGTATTAGATAATCACATCAAAAAGAGAATCAGATGTTGATCATGACAAAGCTGCAGCAGAACCCAAAATAAGCCTAGCAGCAATATGAACCTCACAGTTTGATTGAATCATGGGATGATTCTATTTCCAGGTATCTAATTGAAAATGGAAGTGGGGAAAAGGCCCAAGGTCCAGAGGCTGCACAATGCTTTGCACTTCTACAGTGCCTCCAAGGACTCAAATGTCTCTGAAGATGGGCAAGGTGAGAGTTTTTGGATAAACCTAAAAAATTGGTGGTGAAGGACCAACATGGACAGTTGACCAAAATAAAGCTGAGATACTGATTCAGCTCTTGTACTTCCTGTCCAAAACTGATTTGCCAACCTACAGTACAAGGTGCTTTGGGAGATACATGCAGACTGATCAAAAATAATGTTCTCCAAAAAACTAACAACAAACAGTATTCTCTCTTTCCTAAAATATTATGCACTAAGATTCAAACTCTTCTAGACTAGAAACTACAGCAGGTAATTTTGGACACCCAACTGTTAAGCCAAAGGATTTAAGCACAGAACACTGGGCTCAGCCTGGGGTTGACCTATGGTAAGACCGCATGGATATCACCCAGAACCTGACAGCACAGTACTTATTTTCTCAAAGACTGCTCCCTCTTTTTGCATTTTACCAGTGCAGAGCCCCAGCACTGCATAGTTCCCTGAACTCTGCTGTCTCCCTTACCCCCATGAACATACATTTACCCCCCCCCCAAAAAAAAAGGCACCTACAGTCTTTGCTTCCTTGACCACCACCAACTGCTATACCTAGTCTACCACCAACAATCCCCCAGGTTTCACCCTCAGCCCCATAAAAGCTTTGAAAAAAATAAAGTCTAAGGGAAAAAACTTTAAATACCACCACCTGTGCTATCCTATTCAATCTACTGCCCTTTTGCTGTTTGTTGTTATTGTAATTTTTTATACTGGGTCTCATGCAGCCCAGGCTGGCCTCAAATTCACTCTGCAGGGAAGAATGACCTTAAGCTTCTAATCCTCTTGCCTCTACCTTCCATTTTGATCCTTCAAAGACTCCTCCTTCAGGGGCTAGAGATAGCTCAGCAGTTTATCATATGCTGTTCCCAGCACCCACAAGGTGGCTTTCATTAACTCCAGTTCCAGGGGATTTGGTGCCTTCTTCTCATGTCCAGGAGCACCTGGAATGTACATGGTACATGTACACAGTACACATACATATAAGCAAGTCAAATACTTATGTGTTGGGGAATATCATTTTAAGGTGTGTTACTTTTGTTTATGTTGCATTTGTTTAACACTGAGAAGCTGTAATTCTTTGCCTGTCAAAAATACCTGATGGTCTAATAAAGAGATGAACAGCCAAAAGTAAGGCAGGAGCAAGGATAGGTGGGGCTAATGGGCAGCGAGGATAAACAGAAGGAGAAAGAAGGAAGAGAAACAGCAAGAGAACAAAGAGAAGAGAATATCAGGTCCAGCCATCCAGCTACACAACAAGTCACAGAGGAAGAAGTAAAGAAAGGTATACAGAAATAGAGAAAGATAAAAGCCCAGAAGCAAAAGGTAGTGGGATAATTTAAAAAAAGAACAAGTCAAGGTAAGACCAAGTATTCATAACTAAGAATAAGCCCCCATGTGTGAATTATACTTGGGAGCTGGGTGGTGGAACCCTCAAAAAGAGTAAAGGAATAAAACATCACATTAGACTCATGCACATAAAATAAATCTAAAAAATAATTTTTATTTAAAGAATCGTCATAACAGTCTGGAGAAAGAGTTCACTCAATTGGTAAAGCAAGTGCCTTGAAAGCATAAGGATCTGAATTTAATTAACAAAACCCACATTTAAAAAGTCAGTCAGGGTAGTAAATTGTTGTAGGAAGGTCACCTGTTTGTTTCCGGCTGCTCAGGCCCGAAAATAATCACACAGAAACCATAGTATTTGCAACACTGTTTGGCCAATAGCTTGAGCGTATTTGCTGGGTGGGAGCCGTCCTCACCACCTCAACTCTAATAACCAGTTGGTCCATGCTGACACCACGTAACTTGCAGCACACTGCCCACAAATCCAATTTAAATGCTTGTCCTCCTGAAAGAGCCAGAATTCATGCTGGCAGCACAGCCTAGAAAGCTGCCATTTCAAAACCACATGGCTTTTTTCTGCTACCGCTGAATCAGGAAAACCTCTCTTAAAGGAGCTAAGGCATTAAGCCATGCTTAACTCTGTTTTGTTTTGGTTGGTTGGTTTTTGCTTTATTTTGCCTAGAATTTTCCCCCAAACTCTCTCAGGTTTTAAGTGGATTTTACTTGGCCCCATGTTGGCGCCAATTTGTTATAGGAGGCCGCGTCTTTGTTCATGGCTGCTCAGCCTTGAAATAATCACACAGAAACCATATTATTTGCAATACTGTTTGGCTAATAGCTTAAGCGTATTTCTGGCTAACTTACTAGGTAAAGTTCTGGTATCTGTCTCCGGCAGGGCTACATGGCTTCTCCCTGACTCTGCCTTCTTTCTCCCAGTATCCAGTTCAGTTTTCCCCACCTAACTCAGCTCTGCCTTGCACAGGCCTAAGACAGTTTCTTTATTAACCAATGGTATTCACAGCATACAGAAGGAAATCCCACATCAGTAGACACTGTAATCCCAGTGCTGGGGAGGTAGACAGGGAAATCCCTGGGGCTTCCTAGCTAGCCATCCTATTCTACTTGGTGAGCCCTAAGCCTATGAGAGACCCTGTCTCAAAAAAAAAAAAAACCTGAGCACACACTTGCACACACAAAAGAATCAGTACCCAGAAGGTTGAAACAGAAAGGTCACAAATTCAAGGCCAGCTTAGGTAACAGTAAAAATGTCTCATAAATAAAGAAAAAAGAATCTTCGCCAAGAAGTAACTCATATTAGCTTCACGATAAAGGTAATCTTTTAAAAGATTTATATTTTTTAATTATACATTTGAGGGAGGGAGATGCAAATAAGTAAAGTGCCCAGAGAATCCAAAAGAGTTGGATTCCCTGGATGATTATGATCTGCTTCATGTGGGTGCTGGAAACCAAACTCCAGTCCTCTGGAAGAGCAGAAAGCACTCTTAATCAGCACGCTATCTCTCCAGCCCCCACAATAAAGGTAATTTTTAAACATCTACCTATAAGAAAAGAAAATATATTTAAAGTTTTCTTTCCTCTAAATATAACAAAAATAAACTAAGATTTCTGAGTGAATAAAAAGTCACCAATAAGAAAAAATAGCAAGTACTGCTTTTTCAGCTCTTTACATTTAAATTTTCAATGTCTTCAGCTGTGTTTCTATGGGTCTATCTAAAATAGCAAAATTTAAAACTTCTATTGTATCTGCCCAAAATCAGTTTTACTGACTACCCTCTCTCCTCAAGCCCAGCTTCCAACTAGGGACAACTGAGACACACTGAAGGTGCTCTGAGCACATAGCAACATACTGAGAATCAAATGTTTTCCTTCGTTTTTAATCTGTCCTAAGCACACAAACACAGAATTGGCCAATTCTTCTTAAATAGAGAATTTGGCCAATTCTCTAACATTTAAAGTTGTGGGCACATAATAAATACAGAAAACACTGGAAGTTTTAATACCATTATAAATCAAACCCTGGTCTGAAAAATGGATACTTGGCTTAAAAGTTTGCATGGATCGAGGAGACGCTGACCACAATAGTGTTTCCTAAAATAGTGTATCCTAAGAATTCATTTTTAATGAATACATACACACATTTATTCTTTGTTTTTATTTGTTTTTTTGAGACAGGGTTTCTCTGTGTAAGTCCTAGTTGTCCTGGAATGCACTCTATAGTCAAGGCTGGCCTTGGACTCAAAGAACACCTGTCTCTGCCTCCCGAGTGCTATGATTAAAGATGTGCACCACCACTGCATGGCTATATATTCTATAGGCTCTGCATGCCTGTATCTGGGTGTGTGTGTTGAATGTATAGCTATGACTATGTGTGGATGCTTGCTCCTGTATGCATGCAGAGGGCCAGAAGAGGGCACTGGGTGTCTATCTATTCCTACTGAGTCAGGTTCTCTCCCGTCTTTTCTTCAGCTAGGCTGAAAGTCTCACAAACCTAGAGAGGATACTGTCTCCACTGCCCCCAACCTTGAGAGTTGGGGTTGCAGGTATTTGTCAGGACATCCAGCTTGTGTACCTGAACTCGGGTCCTCATGATTACAGAGCACGTGCTTTTAGCTGCTGACCTATCTCTCTAGTCCCTTAAGAATCTTTACCTGTGGACAAGATGGCTAAGCAGGTAAATACATCTATTGCCAAGCCTGATAATCCAAGACTCCCATAGAGGAAGAGGAGAACTGACTCCCTCAAGTCTCCTGATTTCCACAGGCACCATGTTACATGTGCATCCTGGCCCCAAATAAATGTAATGTTTTTTTAGGAAGAAATTTTTGCTGATAAAAAATAATTTTTCAGGACAGGTGTGGGTGACACATTTATAATTCCAGAGTTCCAACAGGAGGCTTAGACATGAGTTCAAGGTCAGCCTGGGCTACACAGGGAGAAAAGTGGAGGAGGGGAAAGACACACACTTTACATTCTTTTCCTAAAGTTTTGGACTCAGTAGGTCTGTACAAGTCCTACAATCTATTTTGAACAAGCACACCTGATTCTTTAAGTCTTGCAAGTTTAGATATAGCCATGACATAAAAAGACCTTTCACATTTAAGCAACATTTGAGGAATGCTTCAACTCATGAGCTCCTGTGCCTGTATTCGATTGCCTTAAAATCACCCTTACTCAGGAACTTGGAGAATAAATTGGAAAGAACATGAAATTTGAAGTTAAAAAAAAAACAAGATTCAATTTTTTCTGACATTTGAAAGCTGTATAACCCTTATACCTACCACTGTATCGCCCCCTGGCATGGATACATAACGTGGAAATAGCAAACCAGCACTAGCCTTCCTCACAGGGTTGCCGTGGAATCATTTGAGAATACTCAAAAAGGACTCTGCAAAGATGTCATCGTTACAATAACATCTCATGAAGTCAGTGTCCTTTAATTCAGAATTCAAGAATGTTGCTGCCCGGCCTGCTATGGAGCTGCTGTCTCTCCACATTATCTACAAGCAACATTGCTCCTTTCACATGACAAGCATTGGGTACTGGGGCACAGAGAAGCTCTAGGGTTGGATTGCGGGATTAGGTGCCTGTTTACTGCAGCAGCACTGTTTATGTGACAGGGCTGGAGTCTCAGCCATCATTAGGGCTTGGCTGGCAGTATTTCTACTGGAAGCTAGCTTGACTGTGAGCAGTTAATGTCAGTCATTAGAGAAAAACCGATCTAGAGAATGAGTTTTCTACATACTATAAATGCTAAGGGGACTTTAAAACTGATTATTTAAATTTCTAAAAGAAACTGTCCCCTTTCCTGACTGCCTTGAAGCACTTGAAGTACACTAAAACTACACAATATTTCTCCGGCAACTCATTGTCATTCACAGAATTAGTGGACTGGGTTATGAGCACAGCTGAGACTCTAGAAATGTTGGATCCACCAAATTAACTTGCAACACTACACAAAAGGAACAAATCCCTCCCCCATTTTTAATGTGCAGGGAGGGTCTACCAAGTGGTGCAATGGTGCCCTCAGGGCTAGAGGTACCTATGCTTTCTTTACAACTTCAGGCTCTTTTGCAAAAGGGGCCATCTTTTTCCTCACACAAGTTGCAGGAATGTCTGATAATGCTATCCAGCACTCTTTCTCATTATTACAGATTGGCTATCCAAAATGTGCAGGACCAGAAGTGTTTCAGGATTTGTTGGAGTTTTAAATTTTGGGACATACACATAGACTTTATCAGCTGAACACCAAACCACAAATCTAAAATCCTAAACTCCCAAATCTGAAACTCTGGGGACAGCACATGCTCAGGGACATTAGATTCGGGGGAATATTTCAGATTGATGATGCTTGCCAGGTACCACAAATTGCTGTGGAATAATCCTTCTGTACACTGTGTGAATTTGTCACTGTGATTGGTTTAATAAGGAAGCTGGCTGGCCAATAGCTAGACAGGATAACTTAAGTGGGAGAACCAGACAAGGACAATGGGAAGAAAAAGGGTGGAGTCAGAGGAGTCACCATCCAAACAAGAGAGGAACAGGAGGTATAAGATGAAAGAGAGGAAACTCCTTGTCCTCAAGGGACAGGAGTGTCTCTTACTGTGTGTTAGGACCCCTCTGCCTTGTCTTGTAGAGGTGAAGTGCCCCTTGATCATGTCCAGGGTTTTGTCTTTCGCTGTCTGAATCATGTTCCAGCTGCTTGACCCTACCATGTGGGTCCAGAACTTGTTTTGGGCATACTAAATCTTCTTTTCCAGATCAGTATAATAAAGGAGTGATGTGCAATAAAAAAAAAAAAAGATGAAAGAGAGGTAACACCAGGGGGCAGAATGTAGATTAATAGAAATGGGTTCATAATTTAAATTATAAGAGCTAGTTAGTAATAAGTTTGAGCTATTGACCAAGCACTCAGAAATAATATTAAGTCTCCGTGTTGGTTATTTAAGAACTGGGGGCAGGAAAGGACAGTCTGCCTACAACAAATCATCTCTCTTGTTTTTTGGTTTTTTTCTCTAACTCACCTCAAGAATTTTCATTACTCTGCCATCGTGGCCTGCTTTCAACACTCCCATTGCTGCTTTTTGTCAATCTACCTCAGCTGTAGCTAACTGCCTTTGAACACTGAATTATCTATCTTACCCGACCCTTCTCTAAACACATTCATAATCTTGATTGTATAACTGTTTTCCTTGCTGTGACCTGACAAGAACCAACTTAAGCCTGTGAACTGATACACAGTTTAACTTTCTTGCAGTTACTGTTTCTGTATACAGTCTGTCTTGGAGCATTTTCCAGTATTTTAAAATAAACGTCTAAAAGTTACACCAGGCATGATGGCACAAGCCTGCAATCCTAACACTTGGGAGGTGGAGGAAGAAAGATTCAAAGTGCAATGACACTCTTAGCTAGTTCAAAGTCAGCCTGGGCACATGAGATCCAAACAAAAAGAATTTCTTTTAATAAGAGTTGAAGGTTCTAGAAGGCATGGATTTATTTCACCAGAAATCCAAAATTTTTAAGAAACTATTTTGGCCAAATATACTAGAATTTCAATTTCCACAAATTTATCTTAGCTCTCCCAATTAGCAAGATTTTATTCACTTTAGTTGAAAAAACTTTCTTGATAGGAGAAACCTATTCAGAGCAACTTTATAAGGAAGATACAAGCATGAATGTGTTACCAAGATTCTATTAATATTCAAATAGTTACTAAATGTAATCGTGTAAATATATCCTAAACCATAGAAGAAAAACTAACTTGTCATCATGCCACTAACGAACTGACGGAATTTCTCAGTTCAAAACAATTGGAGCTGAAGAGGACCAGCATGCAACAGGGCCACTGGGCACAGGAACACATGACAGCTGCAAGTGAATGCACAAGACCTGCAAAAATCAAGCCAGCCAGAATCCCAGCTCAGGAACTCCCACCGCTAGCTGAGGAGCTACTGGGAACTGAAGGCTGCAGGAAAAGGGAGTTGGTTTTCTTCAGGGATGCAGCCTCTGATGGGCTAGCCATGCTCCAATGGGTGACCAAGTCTTAGTTTCTAAGGCTGTGATAAATGCCATGACCAAAAGCAACTGGGAGAGGAAAGGGTTTATTTGGCTCTCAGGCCAAAACCAAGGCAGGAACTCGACTCAAGAACCTGGAGGTAGGAACTAAAGCAGAGGCCAAGGAGAAATGCTGCTTACTGGCTTGTTCCTCAATGGTTTACTCAGTCAGCCTACTTTTTTCACCCAAACCACCTGCCCAAGGGTCACGCCGTGACCATGGTGAGCTAAGAATGCCCACATCAATAACTAATTAAGAAAATGCCCCATAGATTTCCTGCTGTCATAACTTTGTAACCAGTCTTGTTGGAACAGCCTTGGTTAATTTCAATCTAGAGTTTCAGAGGTATGTGATACGGTTTTAAAACAAAGAGGGAGAATGCACAAATTATTTTACAAAATGCAAAAATAAAGTTAATCATCCCACTTCCAAACAAAACACACTAGTCACTAAATAAATTATAATGAGCTCTTGAAGGGCTTACAGTTTAGAAAAATGAGATAACATTCACTCAGATGTGTAACTGTTGCACACATACGATGTATCCACACTAAGGTGACAAATGCGCAAACACACAAAGTATTGTAACTGCTCTGAAGTGTTCAGTGATGTCTCCGTGTAGACCTGGAGGGAAAAAAATCATAATGTATGTTCTAAAAAAGTAGAAAGAATTTACAAGCAGAGAGTGTAAAGACGAAAGTGGAACAGGAGAAAGACTATCTCAGACAATAAAACCAATTTCAACACCTGATGAAACTAGTGTCTCTGCACAAATAAGATAATCAAAGAGGAAGAAAAAAGCATAAATAAGTCTGGGACACAGAAACCCATGAGAGATACAGTCAAGAAAGAATGCACAGAGGCTGGAAAGGTGGCTCAGTGGTTAAGAGCATTGGCTGCTCTTCCAGTGGCTACAGGTTAGGTTTCCAGCATCCACATATGTGTGTGTGTGTCTATATTACCATGTATGTGCCTGGTTGGTGCTCAAGTAGGCCAGAAAAGGGCATCAGATGCCCTAGACCTAGAGTTACTGATGATTGTGAGTCACCACGTGGGTGCTGGAAATTGAACCTAGGTCCTCTGGAAGAGCAGCCAGTGCTCTTAATTGTTGAGCCATTTTTCCAACCCTCAATCTTTTTTGCTAAGGATGCAAAAACAGATGATGACAGAAACATACGTGATAAAAATTCAAAAATGTGCCAAGAACTTGAAGTTATCATTAAGTTAAACTTTGTGCAAGTGTAAGGAACAATTTGACTGCAGGGTTTATGCAACAACAGACCTTTTCAAAGTGTCCTGTAAGGAAGAGGCACTTGGCAACACAGATGATGGGGGACTGCGATAGTGTTCAGTAAGAGCTGGCAATCTCCAGTCTAGATGCTACAAGGACAGTGTGCTTCTAGCATTTAATTAAATATAGGAAAGAAATTTGGTTGAATTTGGCCCACTAGTCCACAGAAAAGTGAGAAATTTTCAAATCCTTAAAAATTAAACTTTTTACATAGTAATCTAGAGTTAGACTCCTGTGAAGACCATGGCTAATGGGTGTTGATAAGTGACTGGCAAAGCCAGCAAGCCACATGTGGTTTACAGGACATGTTAATATGTTCAAAGTCCACGGAATCAGTAACATCTGCAAATTCAGCTATTTCAGGGAACCCCCAGAGCTGTCAATCAAGCAGCCACTCCCTCTGGATCTTTGAAATCTGGATCATGACACCTCTGGCTGTTAAATCTTCCATCAGCCTAGGGGACTCTAATCCAGTCTTTGACAATCGGAGAAAACTCAACCACTGAATCCCCAGACAGCCATCTATCCAGGTGTCAGAAGCGCTGATTGTCATAGCTATTGCTCCAGGAGTCTTTACTTGAGTTATGAAAGGTACAGATGACCTTTAGCTGACTGGCCACCCCATAGTCACCCTGATCTCCTTCCTGTCCTTTATCTGGTGGGTGAGGCCTCCCCCACCCATAAATAGCTAGTACACTCCTGAGATTGGTGAGATTTGGATGAGCAGCATTCACAGAGCATTCTAGATCTTTATCATGGGCAGAAGAGTCTGAGCAAAAAAAAAAAAAAAAAAAAAAAAAAAAACACACACACACACAAAAGCAGTAACCCCCTGGGGCCCTCAGCCCTAGATACACCCAGTAGCAAAAGAATCCCAGATTAGAGCCAGGAGCAGGGGCTTCAGAGAGCTGAGGCTATGGGAAAGCAAGAGCTGTGAAGAGCCAACAATGCAGTTGCTGCAAGCTCCAGACACCATTGAGACTCTCTAGCTTCAGAGCATTGCTAAGGAGCTGACTGACAGTCCCCATTCTGTGAAGCCCAGGCCTGTAGCACCCTAACCTCAGAGCTCCACTAGCTGGCCCCAGCATCCTAGGATCTGAGCAGGGACACTAAGAGACGGCACTTTGCCTACTTAGGCATTCCATTTAATAAAACAACCAGGACTGGGCTGGTGATGACACAGGCTTTCCACAGGTCATATTCAGGGGGATCTGGAAAAACACAGATTATCAAGGCTTAGAAATGATAATATCTGAGTATTGTGAAGTTAGAGTCAAGGGAATTTCCCAAAAGATTAAATCTGGAGAAGGACCAAAGACGACTTAAAGGTTTTTCAAATGTACTCGAAAAACTGAATTTCTCTAAGTCTATCCTAGCTTGAACTTATTAAAGGGAGCCAGACACAAACAATTGCCTAGCAAATTTTTACCAAGTACAGAATTCTCCTGTGGCCAGGCTCATTACTTTCTAATGATCTTTTTATAACTTCAGACTGTCAGCATGAAGTTGGCTATGTGGACTACAAATGTTTCCTCATGACAACAATCCCTACTAATCAAATCTGTGGGCTGTGTATGAACAAAATATCTTCAATGTTACTTATTACCCATGAAAATGCAAGAGACTGCATTAGGAACTCACTTACCTCATTTAAAAGATGAAGTTATACTTAGGTTAGCTGTCTTTGTTCAAGGTCAGTTTAGTGAGCAAAACTGCTTGCCCTTGCCCAGATAACTCCAAAGCCAATCTGTTAACTATATACTACGATGTAATACAATGTAAGAGGCCCTCATTGTTAACGTCTTTAGATTGTCCACTCTTTCCTCCAACCCTCCTATGACTAGGCTGTTGTACTTAATGGTGGTACAGATAACTTTTTAGAAAGTAGAGTCTTGCTGGAATTCCCAGTTGGAGAGAAGACAAAATTTGCCTTGTTTTGCTGCGGGGGGGGGGGGGGAGGGGTGAATCAGAAAATAAAACAAAGCTGTACTTCTGACAGGCTTTTCAATTCACACTATGGTGTTACGGGCGTCCTTGAAAAAATGATAATCCAGTGCCTGGCATTCAAAAACCTTATCACTCAGACCCTGCTAACAGAATTCTCACACCACAGTGGTTTGATTTTTCCTTCCCTGTCTGTTTGGGGGTGGGGGTGTCTGCAAGGTTTTCTTCCCTCTGTTTTCTGACACCCTTCATCAGGCTAACTCACAAGGGCCCTTCAGAGCTCTGTTTGGGAATCACTTCCAGGGACAGCTCTGATCTCCCTCACAGGCTTCCCTTTAACACTGTTTTCCCACCACAATCCTCTCACCGGGTCCCATTTGCCATACACTGGCCCTCACTGAAACAGAAACTTACAAACTGCATTTACTAAACAGCACTGGCTCCCTGCTTGGGCCCATAAGGTAACCAAGTGGAAGAGGAAAGCCTAGCATCTCTGTCTTCATTTTGTCTCTGTTTTTCTCACTCTCTGGCTACTGAAATCATGTAACCGTGCAGTCTGCAATTCCAGGAAGGGCAGTGGAACAAACCCTCCATCCCAGGTGTTGACTACTAGCTATGAAACCAGAGCTATACTCTGGAACAGAAGTGAACACCCACTAGGAACCAGAATGGTCCCTTCCCAGAAGGACAACTAAGACAGGATGACAGAGACGAAAACACTTCTCAGACCAGCTAACGGGACCGGAGCTGAGATAAGAAAGGGTCAATGGTGGTCAAGACCACACCTTGACTAGAGCTGCACACCACTGATATGGGATTTCCCTCTGTGTGCTGTGATTACCATTGGTTAATAAAGAACCGCTTTGGGCCTATAGCAGAGCTATAGGGGAACAGAGCTAGGTGGGGAAAACTAAACTGAATGCTGGGAAAAAGAAGGGCAGAGTCAGAGAGAAGCCATGTAGCCCCACCAGAGATGGATGCCCGGAACTTTAGCAGGTAATCCACAGCCATGTGGCAACACACAGATTAATAGAAACGGATTAAACTAAGATGTAAGAGTTAGCCAATAAGAAGCTAGAGCCAATGGGACAAGCAGTGTTTTAAGTAATATCGTTTCTGTGTGACTGTTTTGGTTCTGGGCAGCTGGGACAAACAAGCAGCTTAATACAACATACCACATGCCTTTTGCCCAGTTCTTCCTCTATTGAATCAACAGTTTTTGGCAGAAGACACATGGGATCACTGGACCCTGCATCCAGTCTTTTCCCAGTGTGGTCAACTGAAACAAACTTTCCTCTGCTTTCACCATCATCTGGAGACAGACAGCTGAGCCTAGCCTGCTAAAGATATCAGAACACAGGAGTTTCTGCCCTGAAAATTCACACTAGATTCCATGGCCCCATCCAATAGTGTTATACCATACTAAGAACAAGAAAAGTAAAATAAAATGTTAACTTTCCAAATGTATCCTTATCTAGACACAGCATTTAGTGGCATTGGAACTGATATATACAAATCCATTTGCTTAGTTAACCTTACTAATTTTATTATGCTATTAATTCAGCAACAATTATGTCCTAGTTTGTCTCCACTACTGTGATAAAGACCATGACCAAAACAACTTAGGGAGGAAAGGGTTTATTTCACCTTCTTTTTTTTGTTGTTGTTGCTGTTTTTGTTCTCTCTCCTGTCCCAAAGTTCAGCTCAAATTTCTTTTTTAAATTTTACATAATAAACTCTCCCCTAATTTACCAATTTCCCGTCCTGTGGAGCCAAATCTAAGAGCAAATGTTCCTTTTCCAACAGCAATGTCACCTCCCTTGATGTTCACCATGGATCTGTGTGTATGTGTGCATTTACCATGTGAATTTTAGCCTGTATAAACATTTTTAAAAAGAAAAACTAAAGTAACACTAGGCTTTCTTTGCAAAAGTATCTTATTGGACAGCTGATTCCCTATGGCATTACTGTCATAATGACTTTTAAAAAAAAATACAAACCAGTTTTTCAAGCTGAAAACAATGAATACGAGCAAGCCAATTGGGAAATTATAATGTAGCTCTTAGTAACACTGAACACATTTTCCCAGGGACTGTGAAGAGATAACAGGTGATTTTGAAAAGCTGTGTAAAATCACTATTTGCCCCACATCAAGGAACGACCTCACAAACTCATTTCTACTTCAAATATTCCCTTATAATATTAGGTCGTTGTCCCAAAAGATTATGGGACAACGTCATGTCTTTCCTGTTAAGTTGTTCAAATGTTCTTTAATCAACAAAACAAAAAACCTGAAAAGTAACATGATGTGTTTTGCACAAAGACAACAGGCAACCACATCCCAAAAGTCTATAAAACGTTGAGAAGTAAACAATGAATTACAAAACACCAGAGAACCACAAATACGTCACAAATAATTAGCTATTTTTTTCAAGGGTCAATAAGAAGTGAAGAAACAAAGGGGGTGGAGCCGAACCACCACTTACTCAACTTCTCTGGTACGACCTTTGTTCTAGTTTTTAAAATCTGCCACGCGAAAAGCACAAGGTTCCCGTGTTTTGTTCACTTTTTGTGAAAACACTTTTTCTCAACCCTTTTGCAAAAAGTACTGCCGATTACGATATGAAGACTTGCCGTTTTCCCAGCACAGCGCTTCTTGCTCATAGGAACTCCAGAATAGTTTAGCAAGAATTCCTCTGACCCCTCCCCTAGCTCCCAAAGGACTTTGTAAATGACATGAAAGAAACCCAATCCACGTAACTGGAGAGGCAAGTTTCGCAAAATCAGGACTTCTGAAACTCGCTGTCCCCGCACCCCTTCCTCCTATCCTCACCTATGCTTCTCATCCATAGCACAGGCCAGTTTTCAAGCCAAGTGAGAAACTTTATTAAAAACACTGCAAGGGGCAGAGCAGACAAGGCACCTGACTCCGGCCGCCAACTCAGGATGGTTTCGACGGGACAAGCCCCAGGGAGTTAAGAAAGGTTTTCCTTCGTGCCCACAAGGCTGCAGGTCAGGTCCTCCAGAACCCGCCAATGCTCGCAGGCAGGGTCTGCACAAGTTAGCGCGCTGCAGAAGCCGGCTCGCGGCGGGAGGACCACCCCGGGGCCGCGAGGTCCACTCACCTGCCCATTCTCCGAGCCGCGGGCCGACGGCGGCCTCGTTGCCCACGCACCACACCTGGAAGGCCCTGAAGAGCGAGTACGAGGCGCGCAGGGCCAGGTAGGCCACGGTGCTCGCGCCCACCCAGTACAGGAAGCCGGCCGCCGGGAGAGTGCGCTCCATGGCTCGCGACTAGGCCTCACTACCACCGTGAATGGGGAAGAAAAAAAAAAAACGAATGAATGGAGCGAGGAGGCGGTGCCGGCCGTGACGCCGAGGACGCCGCTGACAGACGCCCCCTTGGGACCCAAGGCCCGCCCACAGCGCCATATCCATGTCGCCATTGGTGGCTTCACCTCCCTTTGAGCGTACTGTGTCTACCATTGGTTAGACTCCTTTTAGTGGCCCCGCCCATACGCCCCGCCTTCTCGCTCAGCACCCCATTTTCTATTAAGAGAGTGGATCGCTCACATGCCACTCAACATTTGGCCCCGCCCACAAGCTCACATCGCGCCACCGAAGCTCAGGGATCTCTCATTGGCAGAGGCGACCCTCACGACTGCGCGTTGATTGGCCGATGAGACCTAACCTCGTATTTCAGGAAGGAATGGAACCGGAAGGAGAAAATTGTGGTGGAAGTGTGCATGAAGCGGCGCTTACGTTTACGCCTTTGCATTAAACACTTTTAGACTCCTGTTAATCCCATGAGCTTCTCGGATGAAGGGTTGCGGTTCCCCGTCTTCGCCGCACGCTTTCGCTCCAAATTCTAAATGCCTTCCTTAGCTCCCAAATTGAGCTTTAGACTCGTGGTTCCCAGTAATTTGGAATTCCAGACTACTACATAGTAGCTTTAACAGTTGTAATATGAATAGAAATACAAGAACACAGCTTGTGGAGCAATTCTACTTGGAAATGTTTGGTTTTTGAGTGGACCTTGAAGAACCAGAATCACATTATTTCTGGTTTTGTGGGAGGATGTGGAGTGAGGAGAGTGGGTGTATTTGTCCGACTTTGCAGGAGTAAAGATATTCTAAAGAGACGTTCATGTTCTTTAACTATCAAGACTATTAAAACAGTGGACTCAGAAGAGGAACCTATCCACACCTCCCCGGCGTTTTATGCTGTGGTAAAAGGAAAGCCTAAAACCTGGGCAAACTCTTCTCCCGGAACACCTTACAGGAGAGGCAATGAGGGGTCAGTGGTGGTGGCTGGCACACTTGGGCTGGGACTGCTTAGATATGCGTAACTCTAGCCTTCTTCTTAAACCATAACCGCTCTTCAGAACCTGAAACACAGCCTTGGTGGTCGGTGCCAGTTCTCTTTTGTACTTCTTCCTAATGTGGCCACAGTGAATCTCTCTCTCTCTCTCTCTCTCTCTCTCTCTCTCTCTCTCTCTCTCTCTCTCTCTCTCTCTCTCTCTCTCTCTTTCTCTCTCTCTCTCTCTCTCTCCTTCCCTCCCTCCCTCCCTCCCTCCCTCCCTCCCTCCCTCCCTCCCTGCTCTTCACTATCAATTCGACTCCATTAATTGACTGTTCAAGGACAGGTGGTATATGCCTTTATATATGAGAGTGTACAGCCAGAGGGTGACATGGGTGTAATTTTTATTTTTGGTTTTATTCTGGCTTGGAGGCAGTCTCTACAAAGCCCTGGTTGTCCTGGTGATAACTAAGTAGGCCAAGCTGATCTCCAACTCAGATATCTGCCTGCCCACACCTCCTGACTGCTGGAATTTAAGGTGTGTGCCACAATGTTTGCCCGACTTAGGGTGTCTTCACCTATTTCTGCCTTTTTTTTTGGGGGGGGGGGGGGACAGGGTCTCACAGAACCTGGTGCTCATCTATTTAGATAAGCTATGCTGTCACTGCCTCCCCGGTGTTGAATCACCGCACCCGGCTTGCACATGGTGCTAGGGATCAAAACCCAGGTCCTTACACTTGAACAGAAAGCATTTTACCTACTGAGCCATCTCCCTTGCCCCTGAAAGGAAGTTTTAAGGGGACACAAAAGTGTCCAGTAGAGCATGGAAGTACTTCAGCAAAGTTCCCAAGGTGGGAATAGGGATGCACACGTGTAAACAAATGGAATCTCTGTTCAGGGTCATCTTCTACCTTCTGCTCATATGTCCAGGTGCCCGTTCAACGTCTCTGCTCAAGCTTAGTATATTTATTGGTTGTTAGAGGATGTCAAGTATCCCAATCTGGTCTGGAATTGGCTATGTAGTCAAGGATAGCTTTGAACTCCCAATCCTCCCGCCTCTACCTCCTAAGGAATGGGATTACAGGTGTGTGACACCACGTCTGGTTTTTCATTTCAGTGCTGGGGATTGAACCCAGGGCTAATTAAGCACTATATCAACTGAGCTACATGCCAACTCAAACTTAATATATTTAAAAGTAGAACTCCACAGGTGCCCCCGTATACTGCTTGTGGTGGTTTGAATGGGAGTGTCCCCTCATAGGCCCCTCTGTTTGAATGCTTGGCCTCCAGCTGGGAAGGATTAAGGAGGTGTGGCCTTGATAGAGAAGATTCGATCTTATTGGAGGAGGTGTGTCATTGAGGGTCGACTTTGAGGTTTCAAAAATCCACGTAAATCCAATTTAGCTTGCTCTGCCTCTTGCTTGTGGATCGGATGTAAGCTCTGCTTCTCCAGAGACATGTCTGCCTGCCTGCTGCCAGGCTCCCTTCTATGTTGTTCATGGACTTGCCTTCTGAAACTGTGAGCAAGCACCCAATTAACTGCTTCCTTTTATAAGTCGCCCTGGCCATAGTGTCTCTTCACAGCAATAGAACAGTGACTAAGACACATCTTTACCTTTCCTATCTCCTTAACTGGACCAATACTCATGACTGTTCTGGGATGCAAAACCGAGGGGTCAACCTTCCTTTCTATTAAATCCTCATATCCAATTATTCAAATGTGTCCACTCTATGACTAAAATGTAACCTGAGAGATTTCTTAGCTCTGCTACTGCCAACTAATGCAAATCTCAAGTGTTTTCAACCTGTATGACAAGAACTTCATAATTAGTCTTTCTGAAGCTCTCTTGGCAAACAGATATTGTTGCTGTAGAATTTGTTTTATACACACACACACACACACATATATACATATATGTGTATACATATATGTGTGTGTATATATATATATATATATATTTGAAGCTGGGCATAGTGGTGCATGACTTTGATCCCATCATTCCAGAGGCAGAGACAGGTAGATCTCTGTAAGTTCAAGACCAGCCTTGTCTACATAGCTAAATGAGTTCCAGGCCAGCCAAGTCTACTTAGTAATTAATAACTTGTCAGGGAAAAGAGAGAAAAAGAGAGAAAAGAATCAGACACATCAAATTGGTCTTCAGAATAATTTATTTAAAAGATTTCAAGTTGAGAGTAATATTTAATGTAAAAAGTGTGATTTAACAACATTGTATTGTAGTCATACACACAGATTTCCACTGAAGTTCATTGGCAGTTTTTCTACGTTTTGATACAAATATCTACAAATTCACATCCAGTCTTCACAGCAAATTGGGAACAGTTCATTGTATAAAAGAAAATTTCATAATTAGGTAATGTTACAGATGTCAGAAGTTTTTTGAGAATACCATCATAGCTAAACCTTTGAGACAAGCACCAGACCCTTCCTAACCTCTTCATTTCATCATTGTTCAACACATTACGCTTGTTTGCTTTTTGGCATGCTCTCATGTAGCCCAGGTTGGCCCCAAACTCCCTGCCCTTGAGCTTCTGGTTCCCTCCTCCCTCTGGTTCCGAGTGCTTGGATTATAGGTGTGTACAACAGAGCCATTTCCTCCGTGCTGGGAAGCACACTTTGCACCTCCTAGGCAAGTGCTCTGTCAACTGAGCTATAACCCCAGCTGGACACATTGAGCTTTGATTCCATTCTACATCCAGCTGTCAAATCCTGGGTAGGAAAAAAAATGTTCTATGAATAACAAACTAATTTAAAATAAATAGAATCTTTAGCATTAGAAACTAATTAGAAGTTACTATTTGATTTCCTTAAGTGATAACATTACCATAATAAAAGAATATTGGGTTTTCATGTTAAGCGTTTTCCTGTGCATAACTGCATCCAAACACAATAGCCTCACTCTTCTTCCAAAGAAACCAGCTTTTCAGTAGACCTTCTACTGCAAGAACCCCTAAGTGCCATGGTCCTAGATCTAGAAACAGGCCATTGTGAGAGCTTGTTTGAAAGTCCAGCCGGGATGGGCTCATATACCTTTGACCTCCTTTAACAGGGAAACTCAGCTTCTTCCAAAAGCAAAGAAGGACATTAGCCTGGCCAGCTAGATCAAGCGAATCTACCCTGGCACTCAGTGGGTGATGGAAGTCACAACCAGGTCGCCCTGCCAACAAGTTGTTCTGTACTTAAAAACTCCACTTCTACACACACAACACTTGAACTCACACTCATGGTCGCTTCCACAAACACAGTTTTCAAATAAAACTGAGATGGGGCCTGGGGAGGTGAGCTCGTGGTTAAGAGCACTGACTTCTCTTGCAGAGGACCCAGGTTCAGTTCCTAGCACCCATAAGGCACCTCACAACAGTGTGTAACTCTAGTTCCAGGGGATCTGACATCCTCAGACATACATGCAGGCAAAACACCAATGCACATGAAATAAAAATAAAATAAATAAAAATTTCTTTAAAAAAATAGAAACTGATATTGGCCAGCTTGAAACAGATTTAAGTATACAGCTTTAAGTTTAGTGAGATGGCTCAGAGGAGAAATGTGCTTGGCACCAAGCCTGATGACCTGACTTAGATCCCTGCGGCCCACATGGTAGAGAGAACCAACTCCCTCAGGCAGCCCTCTGACCTACACAAACATGCCACGAGACACACATGCACACCCAACACAAATGAGAGCAATCAATAATTAAAAGTACAGCTTCAGTGCTCCCTTACATTTCAATTCAAAGGCTCACACAGACTTATAAACACCAGAAAAGTGTGCCAAGCCATTTAGTACCTTCAGGGGTTAGTGGCTAACACATTAGCCTTGCCCCAGTAACTGCTTTAGTTCATTGTATCCCCTGACAGAGTAATCACTCCAGCTATCTTATCCAGGGAACTTTCACCTTTAAAAAACAATCAGAGCCATAGTTAAGCCAGCTCCAACTAGGTAAAGGGAAAGCTAATTGGGATGTTTTATCAATGTCTTGCTACCAGAAAGAAACCTGCAAATATTAGGACACTTCCACAAGAAAACACAAAGGAAAGAATACAGAAAATGCCTTCATGCATTTTCTTTATCTGTATGCTTATGTTTGTAATGGACTCAGCATTTACTAATATTATTCATGGATTTTTCTCTCCCAAGGAATCTTGTTAATTTGATTTCTACTGTTATTGCCTACATCTGTTTTTTTCCTCTTCATTTTCTTGGTAAATATATTTGATGTATACAAAAAGACTACACAAAATACAAAGTAGTTATAAAAGAGCACAGTTATGTTTGCCCAGCATTGGGAGGTTGCAACAGTGTTGCATCTGGGCTGCCAGCTTCCAGGAGCACAGGCCTCAAAGGCAATCCACGGAGTCAGCACATACTAAGACTTTTTTATCTGAGGGGGTTAGGGGAAAAGACACTCACATTCTTTTTTGAGGGTTTCCTTCTTTATTCCTTATTCTTCTGTGTTCTTTCTATTGTATACTTTTTTCTACAGCTTATATACCCCAACAAAGTTTTTCAGGCAATATAGGAATTCCAATGTGGTTACATTCTGTAAATGATTACAATGAATACAACACAAACAGTAAAAAAACAACATGTTTTCCATATCCCTTACATCATTAAACATTTTATGTTTTACAGGTGAAAAACAAATTATCCCAAGAGCCCATGTACATTCATACCCAAGCACACCCATTCACAGTTATAAGTTAACTTTGTGGGCAACAAGGTATTCTTCTCAGTCAGATCTTTTACTGGCAGGCTGCATTTTGCAGTTACAAAGAAAGAACCTATTCCTTTATTGCTTTCCTTTAAAGGTAGTATTATAAAGAATCTAAAGGAATCACAAACCTAAACTTTTATATATAAAAAAAAAATCAGTCAGCTCTACTTTAAATCTTTAGGGTGCATACCCATGCATCATTAGTTGTTTTATATCAGGAGATTAAGAGCAAAAATGGATACAAAAACTTAGTCATCATTTCTGGTCATCAACCAATCCTAGCAAGAAAAGCATGTCAAATAATGATAATTGGCTGCTTTGTTCTTGCTCCCTGACCTTAATGCGTTCTGCACTCAACTCTTGTGTCTTTCTAAAACTTTAGATTGTCTTCTTGAGTTTTTCACCTCAAAGTTATTTGACAAGAACATCTAGTATAATCTTATTTTCAAATCTTTGTTTCAGCACTCCAAAACCTGTGAACACATCTCCCAACATTAAGGTTAAAAGAATTTAAGCTAGCTGGTCTTCCAGGACTCAGTTGTTTTTCTTAATTGTTAACCTAAATTCATGTGTTCTAGTGTGTGACACGTCCTTATTTATTTCTTGAACCATCAACCCTCTTAACTTAAAACTTATTATTATCAATCAGACAGTACAGCTTAGGAAGGAATCGTCTTCACAATAATCCACAGGCAAGAATGCCCAGCAGAATGGAATTTTTCCATGAGCTAAGCACACTATATTACAGGCAGTGGGAATCTCCCCACATCCGTTCACACCATAGCAGATACCAGAGAAAGGTACAGTAGAAGTGAGACACATTCTAAGGTCTGTGGTCTCAGGGACTTGCTATCCAAAATTCACCCACCAGGGAGTCGCCTCCTGGTGAGCTGGCACCTTGAACTTCAATGACACCTGCTGCTCCTCTGCCGTGGCCACCAGCAATCCAAAGTTCGAGGACAGTTTGAGCTAGATAGTCGGACTCTGTCTCAAACAGATAAAAAAAAAAGTGATTATAAAGTCAAAATGTATAGAAAATGGCAAACTAACCACCCAAGAACTGTCCAAAACACTTTTATCACAAATACATGTACATATATTTAGATATCAAGACATATAGATAAACAGATACTGTTTAATTTGTCTTATTTTTAAGCCCTGCTTCATAAGCACCATGCAGTGGATGCTGGGGCATCAGTTTAACCTTCCTTATAGAACTTAGACATTTACTCTCCTATTAGCCAGAGCACTGGCTGCTGAAGGCACATGGCTGTGTCCCTCTTTGGGCATTACCCTTGGTCAGGGGAGCCACTTCACTTCTTCTGCAATGGGAACTTGCACTCTGTGACTAGTGGGTACAGACATACCAAAGAGTGGACCATTTACTTTATGTATGAACATCTCTGAAAAGTCTTCCCAGCCTCAGCACTCCTGGGACATTGCCTGAGGCCTCTATTATAAATGGTTTCAGTTCAACTTAACCCTCTTCCCTCACTCTCTTCCAGATGCTGTCCCTAGAGTACTCTGTAATAGACCCTCAGCAAAGAAACCTCAACCTCAGCATTTGTTCCCCCAAAACCTGTCATAGGCTGCAGTGTGTCTCCCCAGAAGACCTAGTCACCCTCCAACCTGTAAAAGACACTCCTATTTGGCAATAGGGTCTTTGTGAACATAAAGATGTTATGATGAATTTATACTGGGTGGGGATGGCTTTAAATCCAATCAGCCCTCGTAGAGAAAGTCAGATGTGAAGCGATACAGAGAGGTAGAGAGAAAAAAAATCCAAGTGCTGATAGAAGGTGAGTACAGCAATGTAGACTCAAGCCAAGGGAGGCTAAAGATTGCTGATAACTACAAAAGCTAGGGAGAGGCAAAGAAACTTCCACCAGCCCCTCAGATACCGAGCAGCACTGACATCGCCCCCTGGACTTTGGATAGTTGGATTCAGAACTGTTATATTCTCTCTCTCTCTCTCTCTCTCTCTCTCTCTCTCTCTCTCTCTCTCTCTCTCTCTCTCTCTCTCGTATTTGCATGTGTATCTGTGTGTGGAAGTCAAAGGTCATTATTAAGTGGTTTCTGCCATTGTTCTTCAGCTTAGTCTTTGAGACTGGGTCTCTGAGGTTCACGCATTTGGATATATGGCTGGCTAATTATCTCCAGCGATCTGTCTGACTGAACCGGTTTCTCATGCTTGTACAGCAATCACTGACTCATCTCCCTGGCCCAAGAAATGTCTACTCCCTAAAGTTATATCTTTAGAGAGATGTGTGCCCTTCTCTTGCCTAACAGACTATTGAACAAAGGTCCACGGAACTATCGACCAATGAAATAATGGTCACCAAGAAATTGGAGTCATCCCTGGAATATCAGTTAGAAAGAATCAGCTGGAGTGTAAAGCCAATCAGAAGGGAATTTGTCTCCTAGGACAACTTGTCAACCTTGCAGCAGAGACCGGAGTAGAGATACCGATGGGTCAACACTGGGTAGGACCAAGCTTTGACTTGAACTGCTTAGTTATCCACACTTCTTGCTTTCTATTTAAATCTAACCCTCAGGGCCCCAAAGGTGGACTTGGGGGTCAACTAGACCACTTTGTTCCTCTTCCAAATATGCCCACATCAGATGAATCTTCTGTTTTTCATGGTTGCTTGTCTCTTTAATCAGAGCATTGACCATGGGTTGCTGACCCTTACTTAGTTGTGGATGCCAGGCCCCCAGTGCTCTCATCAGAACACTCTGGTAACATAGTGGAACTAATCTTTCAAAGTCTAGCCAGAGTAACCCCAACTTGTAGCAAGCCATCATTTGCAGCTGTCCCATGTACCCAACTGCAGCACACAAGCGACTCTTGCAGCAGCTAGAGAAGTCACTGAGAGATCTGATAGGGACAAGGAGGGAGCAGTTAACATAAAACACACAAATAACAATCCCAGAGTCAGATATCATCTGCCTTACAGTGCCCCAGCTTATAGCCACCTCTACTGCTTTAAGAATAGAGTTCTAAACCCAAATTTGCATTAGTTCTCTGTAGCCTTAGAGACATATGAAATAGTAGTTTGGTGAGACCCTTTCAATAGTGTGGTTGCTTATCAGCTA
Source organism: Microtus pennsylvanicus (assembly GCF_037038515.1). NCBI lineage: Eukaryota > Metazoa > Chordata > Mammalia > Rodentia > Cricetidae > Microtus > Microtus pennsylvanicus. The sequence continues at coordinate 71,542,721 of NC_134580.1, forward strand.
CTTATGCTTCTGAAAGTAATCCTAATAAACTCATGTATTCCATCAACTTGGACTGCTTATATGTTCCCTTCGTCTCTCGCTGTGTGATCTCTTCCACTTGTGCCCCTGCTGGTTTGTCTCCACTAACATACAGAGGTGGTGGCTTGAGGTCCCTATCATACAAGGTTACATCATCTAAGAATTCAGAACTGTGGGCCAAATTAAACCTCTTTTCTCTATAAATCACCCAACCTCAGTCACTTAGTGACAAAATGGACCAAGGCAGCTATGGGTCTCTAATTTGCTCATTATCTGGGGAACTAACTCTCCAGAAATATATAATATGCATATTTTAAAAACCTTTATTCTCTCTAAAATGACTGCATCTGCTTGGTCATGCACTGATGTTGTTTATATTCCTTTAACATTTGGAGAAATTTTTATGTAGATTTAAATGTTTATTATTATATTATAGTATTATATTGGTTGCCATGTCAGGCAGAATAATTACCCCCTAAATATCCGTGTCTTAACCTCTAACCCCTGCGTGTAAGGTGTTGTAATTAGACGATAGACTTAAGTCCACAAAATGGTCTTATTTTTGTGGTTATGCAGTTCTATTATGTTATTCAGGTACACCTAATCTAATACTGCAGGTCCTCAGATTGGAGAACCTTTCCTAGTTTGGGTCAGAAAAGACAATGTGGCAGCAGAATGTCCAGAGAGATGCAAAGCTGCTGGCCTTGGGGATGTAGAAGGGATCCAAGAGCCAACAAATACGGGAATCCCCCAGCTTTAAGCTCTTAGAGACAGAGAAATGAACTCTCAAGAAACCCGCAGGAAGAAATGAAGTGCAGACACCTTCGTTTAAGTCGAACGAGACCCATACTGGGTTTCTCTAGACCTGCACTAAACACAGGTGGTGCTGGTCTAAGCCATGCACCTGTGATCGTCTGTAACAACAGTGTTGAATGTCATGTGTGTTTGTGTGTGCTCAAATCATAGGGTCCTTTCTGTGAGGTCCCCTAAGTCTATTCTATGACAAGATTTATTTTTGTTTAAAAACATATAATTTTTAAAAAATTCCTTTTGTGTGTCTAAGTGTTTTGCACACACATGTGAATGTGAGCCATGTCTGTGCTGGTGCCCTAGGAGGCCAGAAGGGAGTACTGGATTCTCTGAAACCAAAGTGACAGATAGGTGTGACCACCATGTGGGTACCAGGTCATGACAGAGTTGATCCCAGTGGAAAACCTGCTCATGGCTTTGGCTATGAAGGAAAGAAAAAACAAGAGCACATGGACAATACCTGTTAAATACTTGGAAATAAAGCTTTCTACACATTCAGCCAGGGGAAAGTTCTTTTTCCTCATGTTCATGTGTGTTGCACACACACATATATAAGTATGTGTGGAGGCCAGAGGTCTACATCAGGTGTCTCCTTGATTGTTCTCCAGCCTATATGTTGAGGCAGGGTCTCTCACGTGGACCCAGAGCTCACTGACTTAGCCTGTCTAGCCAGCCTGCTTGCTCCAGAGATCCTCTGTCTACACTTCCCACACACTGGGATTCAAGGCTGGCCACGGCACCCACTAAGTGTTTATGTGGGTGCTGAGGATCCAAACTCAGGTTCTCACATTCACACAGCTGCTTTAACCACTGAGCCTTCTCCCCAGCCCCTAGAGAAACTGCTTTCTATTAATATCTAAGTAATTCTAGGGAATTGGTTTCTATTTCCAACCTCTATGCTGTCTCAGACATTGCCTGGGAACTGTCTTACTGGTGACTAGTTCCATACCTCATTGTCCCTCTGTATCATATGTGTATACTGAGACTGTGACTCTTTGGGGGAGTCCTATGCCATGGGCCTATTTTGGGCCTGATTTACAGGAAGAGCAAAAGGCCTAATGTCAATGTTTTTACCTTCTGAATAAGTCCTTCTGAATAATCTACTCATTTATCATTTTGTGAATGGGATATTTTAATCATTTAAATGGCAATGTTCAAATGAGATTTGCTTTTCAAAGACTATTTCTTATTCATTGAAGAGGGGAGATAAGCTGGCTTTAACACATAAAAAGGCACTGTTTATAGAATTCGAGTTCCCTGCAAACTTATGTGTGTGTGTGATGGGGGGGAGGGGTTGTGGACAAATTGACAGGTCACAAGTTTAAATAGTTTGCAAGTACATAGAAAACACAGCTCAGTGGGCATGCATGCCTGCACAAGCATAAGGAATGAGTTCAAATCCCCAGCACCCATCTAAAAAGCATAAACACCACACACACACAAGAAAATAAAAATTTGAAATCTACTAGCAATACTTAGATTGAAAATTTTAGGTGATACCCAAGAACATGTTCACTTGCTTTACTGTTTCTGATGCTGTTTACACCCCTTCTTGCTGCTCTAGGGTCTGCCAACGTTAGAAAGGCATCATCAGACTCTGTTCATTCTGAGCCCAGAATCCCTGAACTTCCCAGGCTTTTGTTGTGCACAGGCTGGATGTTCTAACACCATGCGGAAAACTTTCTTTCCCTGCATGCAGGGAGAACATTCAGTAAGCCTTATGATCCCAAAGGCCTGCTCAGGAGTAGCTCAGGCAGTATCTGGGAACATTAACCTGCACACTGGGTGTGGCATTCTGACCTGGTTCATTACATTCCCCAGAGAATCTACTGCAGCTCCACGTTTGAATTTAGTCACAATGCTGCCCTTGGTCAAACTTCATATCCACTCTCTGCTTTGAGACATAAATCAAGTCTCAATCTAAAGGGGGGAATTTTTTTTTTAAGATGGTCTTACTATGTAGTCCTGGGTAGCCTGAAACTCACTACATAAATCATGCTGACCTTGAACTCAGAGATATACCTGTCTCTGCTTCCTGACTGCTAGGATTAAGGTTATGACACCAGTTAAAATTTTTGTATACATTAGAATGGGTTTTATAATAAAGGAAACCAGCTACCTTGTTGCTAAAGAACTTGGGTCTAAAAATTTAATCTCATCCATTTCCCATGGGAAAAATTATATATTGATGTCCTATATCTTTAAATATTTATGTATTATCATAAATCCCACTTAATCCTTATTTATTAATGAAAGAATAAATTGTTTATTGGTCTGTGCCAGTTTGAAAATAAACAGAAAAGCAAAAACTAGGTCTAGGAGGAAGGCTTAGCCATGTGACCACTTGACAAGCATAAGAGCCTGAACAGATCCCCAGAACACACAAAAAAGCAACATCCCCACCCCCACCCCCTGTGGTACACATCTGTAATCTGTAACCTAAGGACTTCTGGTGGGGGCAGGCAGATCCCTGGAGCTCATTGTCCAGCCAATCTATTTAAAAGGAAAAACAAAATTTTTAATTTCTTTCAGTAAGTAACACTGAAAGGCAGGGGAGAGGGGCGGGGTATATAGTGCTCAGTATTATAAGAAACTACCCAGAGCGTTGGTGCCCCTTGCTACACTCACTCCGCATATACGCTACTTGGTGCTGTCAGTTTTGTTGTCTAGCTGCTGTGTGGTATTTCAATGCGACCTAGTTAAGGTTACCCTTTCCATAAAAATGAACATCTTTTAATGTGCTCACATAGAATCTACTTATCTTTGCAAATTGTGCAAATAATACAAGGCTTGAAGACTTTGGAGATTACCAAGGAAAATGAAGACATCTTCGGCTCATTTTGTATAACAAGCAGGGTCTCACTGGGCAGCCCTGACTGGCCTTTCAGGAAGGCTTTGAACTCGGGCAGATCTGCCTCCCAAGTGCTGGAATTAAAGGTGTGTGCCAACACGCAAGACCCTTCACTATTTTATTGAACTGTTTTGTTACTGGATTATAAGCCCCCTATATACTCTAGAAAGGAGTTTTTGTTTTAGAATATTTTAAAACTATTTTTATCATCTTTGAGAATTCCATATACTGCATCTTGCTCATACTCACCCCATCTCCCAGATCTACCCTTACTTCCCTTCCCATCCATCCTCAGTTTCCTCAGTTTTTTCAACCCATCAAATCCATTTTGTGTTGACCAACCACTCTTGGAAGTAGGCATACCCTGATGTGTGGCCACACCGATTCAGGAAAACTGACTGTCAAAGTTGGGCAGATGAATCTCTGTGAGTATGAGGCCAGCCTGGTCTACATAGCAAGTTCCATGACAGCCAGAACTACATAATAGAAAGAGCACCTCTCAAAAAAAAAAAAAGTCTCAAAGTAAGAAAGAAAAAAGGGAGGAAGGAGGAAGCTGGCTCCATCTATTCCAACAGCTACCAAGTGTCAGCATCTCCAGAGCCCATGGTGGGCTGTCCTGTCCACTTCCCTCTCTGCTGGGTTTTGTCTGGCTTGTGCTTGAGCAGGCCTTCGGAATGCTGCCACAATCCCTGAGTTCATATTGCATCCACCCTGTTGTGCCTGGAACACAATTTTCCTGACATCAATCACCCCTGGCTCTCATAATCAGGATCTGGACAGTTCTTCATCAGGTATTTTTCCTTATATGTGGCTTGCCTTTCGTGTTCTTAACAGAACATAATCAAAACATAATTTTGATTGTTTTTTTAAATGTGCATTGGTGTTTTGCCTGCATGTCTGAGGGCGTCAGAAGCCCTGGAACTGGAGTTATAGACAGGTGAGAGCTGCCAAGTGGGGGCTGTGATTTGAACGCAGGTCCTCTGGAAAAGTAGCCAGTGCTCCCAACTGCTGAACCACCTCTCCAGCCCCAATTTTAATTGTTTTAACTTTGATAAAGTCCAATTTATTTTTCACTATAATTCCAACTGTCTCTGTCTTATTGAAGAAAACTGCATTGTTTAAGTCCACAGATTTAAAATTTTTTTTGGCTCTTACAATTTAGGAATATGACCATTTCTGTGAATACAGTACGCAGAACAGGACAGGGATCCTGTTCTTTACGTGGTCCAACCTCTTTTTAGCAGCATTTGTTCTTCCTCTACCGACTTGCCTTCTCATTTTTGTTGAACATCCTTCAGTGTTGTGTATCTCCATTTTATAATGACCTATGGGTTTATACATCCACCATCCTGTGAGAACCACAGTGCCTTAGTTACTTCAGGTTCAAAGGGAGCATTAAAACCAGGTTAACTTAAACCTCCAACTTGTCACCCTTGTCTTGGCTGCTCTAGAGGGGTTTTTGAATGTTACACATATTTTAGAACCAGCTATTTTATTTCATAAAGACATTTAGAGCTTGAGGCATTCTTATTGGGGCTGTTCGTGTGAAGAAAGCTGAAGCCTTCACAGGGCTGAATCTTAAAATCTATGAGCACAGCATGCCTTTCCTTACATACGCACTCTCATTCCTCTTGGCAAGTTTGCACTTTACTGAACAGGTCGTGGGCATACTTCCTTCTATTTGATCTGAGGAATTTTACATTTTCGTTAGTGCCATTTTAGTGGTTTTGGTTTCTTGTGAGATTTTAAAGAACTTCGACCCTCAGTAAAGGGCATAGCAATTTTGACATTGAATAAAATGAGCATCTTTGACCATGCTTTTCCTTCATTAGCTGTCCATGGACCTTTATGTACCTGTTCCAATGTGTCTGATATATCTACTGAAACATTCTCTTGCCCAACACTTTATGTACATTTAAAATTTATACTGATAGTATTAAGCAATAGGTTCCATTATTTATTATTTCTGCTAGACACTAATTTTAAAATACATATTTACCTTGTCTGTATGTGTGTGCCTGAATGTATGGATGTTTACCACATGTATGCCAGAATCTGCAGAGGCCAGAAGAAAGTGCTGGATTTGATGAGTTTCATGCAGTAGGTAGCTGTGGGATGTAGCATGTGGATGCTGGGGACCAAATTCAAGTTCTCTGGAATAGAAGTCAGTGCTCTTAACCACTGAGCCATTTTTTCTAGTCCCAATATTTCATATTGTGAATATATGGGAAACTCTTGCACAGTACTATACTACATCCACCATATCATATCTACACAACTTCACAGTGATGGATGTCGTGCTGGACGTCCTTAAGCCTCTGCTAGCAACACCATGATGGTTATTGTATTTGCTTCCCTCCCACACACACTTTTTTGGGTTTGTTTAATTTTTGCTTTTGTTGAGACACAGTTTCTCTGTGTAGCCCTGGTTGTCCTGGAACTAGCTCTGTAGACCAGACTGGCCTCGAACTCAGAGATTCCCCTTCCCCATCTTCCCAAGTGTTGGGATTCAAGGTGTGCACCACCAGCACCCAGCTGTGATTGTTTCATCTAGAAGCAATATGTGTATCCATTGAATTCTATCCCACCAGCCAGTCTTCAGAATGGCTTTGCCACTTTACTCACAAAACCCGAGTCCTTCCATCATTCATCTTTCCAAGTTTTTAGTCTACTGAGCATAGAGAATGTGGTCATTTTAACTTGGGTTCTTCTGGTTACTAATGTGTGAGCACATATATTTATGTTTTTAGCTCATTAGACTTAATCTTCTAAAAACTGCCTGCTTATAATCTTGGACAGTTGTCCTATTAGAACCTTTATTTAGTTATTTTTATGACCTTGGCATTCTTTGTCTCTTGCAAAGACTAGTTATTTGTGAACTTTAGAGGTTATGAAATATAAAGTCTTCCCTCCAGAGGCCGCATGGCTGGAAGCCTGCAGGTCAGCTATCCTGGAGAATACAGCACAGAGGAAACAAGGGCGGTCTTTCCTCAACACACTGGAGAGAGAACTGGCTCCTGAAAATGGTACTCTATTCCACACACACTCCACAGCACACATGTGCCCGTGGATTCACTCACACGCCACACATAACAATAACAATCTAAAATTAGTATGAAACAAATTGTATGAGCTATACAGGATCTTAACTAGGAATAGGGCATTACATAAATATTTAAAAATTGAGTTCATTATAAGATATTAAAATAGAAAATTTAAAAGGAAGCAGTTCATTTTTTTAAAAAAGTATATATTTGTGTGTTGTGACTCTGCAGAGGTCACGGAGGGCATCTGGTTTTCTTTAGCTGCAGCTGCTGTGCTGGCCAGCTGCCCAATGCGTGGAGTGCTGGGACCCAAACTCCGGGACTTTGAAGAGGCAGAGTTCTAACCTGAGTCATCTCTCCAGACCCCCAAAGAACAATTCTAGCAAATGGTACAGAACACTTAAAAATCACTGTCTTCGTGTTAGTCCTTCAGTCCCATGGGCCTCTTCCACTATACACTGCACACACGCTGCCCTTTGGGCCCCAATGAAACACAGAAATAAGCTGACCACTCTAAGTGAAGTTTCACTGAAAATATATGGCTTCCTCATTAAAAACAAAACAAAAACTCAACCAAAACTCCCAGGAAACTATTTCAAACACAGAAGTACAGACTTGGGAGTTTCCACTAAATTACAAAAGAAGTTTACAAATATTGTTGGGTTAGAAAAGCATCCAGGACCACTTTATCCTACTGTGAATTTGGGATTTTAATTTTATTTTAAATTATGTGTTCACAAATATAGGTGCTCACGGAGGGCAAAGGAATTACAGGTGGCTAAGAACCGAACTCCAATTCCTGTAAAAGCAGTGGCCGCTCTTACACACTGAGTCATGGCTTCAGGCCCATTCAAGGATTTAAAAACTTATTTTTTTTTATCAGCCTGTATGTGTGTGTGCATATCTTAGCACATATGTGTTGGTCAGAGGACAAACTGTGAGTCAGGTCTAGCCTTTCACGAAGTGGGTTCCAGGAACTGAAATCAGATCATCAGCTTTGGTGGCACATGCCCTTCCCCTACACTGAACCATCTCGATGACTGAAGTCAGGAATTTCTTATACAATCCTGATAAATTTCATAAGTGTTGAGTCTTTTCGGGTTTTTGTATGTGAGTATGGCATATTGAGTGACCTGTATGGAGGTGCACCTGCCCCTCTGAGTCCACGTGTACACAGGCAAGGCTTCGTGAGCCCTTTCCAACTTATTAAGACAGAATAGGATTTTTCAATAAACCTGAAGTTCACTGTATCTCCGTGAGCCTAGGGATCCGCCAGTCTCTACCACCCCAGCTTTAGGATTACAAACATGCTATTGGCACTGGCTTTACATGTGGGTGCTAGGTATCTGAACTCTGGCTTTCCTGCTTCTGCAGCGGGTCCTTTACCCAGAGAGCCCAGTGAGCCATCTCCCCAGGTCTTCAGACTTCCTCTGAAAAAAGGCAAGCCATACCTCCGTCTTCACACTGCCAAGTCTGCATCACAGAAAAAGAAACTACAGCTTTCGATCCGGAATTTTCTTTTCTTTTTATAGACCAAACTGTGGTAAGATTTTAAAAGTCACTGACTCATTTTTTTCCCCTAGAATAAAACACTTAAAGCCTCTTAAGTGTAAAACATAAGATGACAAGGGTTCCTTATTAATGTCATGTTCCTATGATGAATGTTTTTAAACAGTCAAATCACATGATTTTGGAGGGAAAAAATCGCAAACAAGAATATCATTTAAATGATGTTTTGTTACAATGATGCATTCTGAAATCCAGGCTGACCTCACACTTGAGGCAATCGTCTTGCCTCTGCCTCTACAGAGCTGGATCACAAATGTGGGACACTACACCCAATTCTCATTTAAATTCTAGAACCACACAAGTGTACTAAGAGAGAAAGTTGAATGGAAAAATCAATTAGGTAGAAACAAAGCAAAATGATCTTTTGTGGTTTTGAAGCTGTAGGATATAAAACCTTTAGGTGGTAGTACTTACGCACATCACCCCACTTTCTTACCAATGGGGACACGAATCAGTATCTTTTATCTACATTCAGTATTTTGAAGGTAACTGGTGGTTTGCTCTATCCTGCCCATTAAAACTATATAATTGTTTTGCCTTTTAAAAATGATAAGGCCTTTGCTAGAGTGGTGGCCTGTGCAGGAGGATCTCGAGTTCAAGGTCAGCCTGGTCTACAGAGTGAGTTCCAGCACAGCCAGGGCTACACAGAAAACTCTGTCTCAAAAAACCAATAATAATAATCATAATGCCCATCAGACCAAAACTAATTGAGTTCTGTCCTGGAAATGCATATAGGTAGGGCCAACAAATAAAATGCATCAGAGAAAGGATGGAAAATTTTAAAGACTTTTCAGGCTTGACCAAACCTTTGGTGCTGATGGGATTCATTACTGTCATCTACAAAGTTTACACTCAAGAACTGCAAAATTGAGCACACCCCCCCAAAAGAAACTTCATAATGTTTTAAGTAAGTCTATAGGTTTTTTGTTTGTTCTTGGTTTCTCCATGTAGCCCTGGCTGTTCTGGAACTCGCTCTGTAGACAAGGCAAGCCCAAACTCACAGAGATTCACCTGCCTCTGCCTCCCAAATGCATGTGTCGGCACCCACAAGACTACAGTTTTGTGGTGGATCACATTCACAGCTATCTGAGGCTGCACGATGCTCACAGGTGACACTGGCCAGTTCTGCATCCCTTTCTTTCAGCATCCTACAGAGGGAGGGGCTGATGATACCCTCCATTTTCAGACTACTGCCTTCTGGGGCCAGCTTAATATCTCACTGGGTATAATGCTTGTTGTACAAGCCTGCTGACCCACGCTCAATCTGTGGAAGCCACATAAAGGTGGAACAAGAGAGCTAACTTCCACATTATATGTGAGCCCACTCCTACACACACACACACACACACACACACACACACACACACACACACAAGAGAATTGAGATTTTTAAGTCAGATATGTTAAACTTAAGAAATCCAGACATAAGTATACAAATAGCATTGACCAATTACTTTTTAAATAATATAAATGAAAACTAAAGATAAAATTTTAAATGGATAACACATGATCTTGTTATGCAGTTTTGACACAAATATTCACAGATGGGCTGGGAAGATAGCTCAGAGCTTACCACACAAGTTGAAGACCAAAGGTTATATTCTTATGGATCCAAGGGGTGACCTGCCTCTAAGTTCAATGTTCTAGGGACAGAGAGAGAATTTGAGGGACACTGACTAGCTAGACTGTCCAATTCAAGAGTTCCAGGGTTCACAGCGATCTTACCAAAGTGTGTAAGGTAGAAAGCAATGGAGGAAGACATCTGACATCAACTTCTGGCCTCCTCACACTTACACACCCACACACATTTGAACATGTGCACATATACATGCACATAAAATGTTCACGGATCCAAAGATACACTAATAATCTGCTTATTCTTAGTAAGGGAACCACTGCACACAGGAACACAAGGCATCATGAAGGACCTGACTCAAAGTCCCAAAGAGATATTCTTAGCCAAATCTCTCTCTATTGCCCCTACATGTTGGTGACAGTGAAAATTAAAAACTAGGTTTTTGTCATCATCCAAAGTGTCAAGGCTGGTGGTGGTGACACACGCCTTTAATCCCAGCACTCGTGAGGCAGAGGCAGGTGGATCTCTGTGAGTTCAAGGCCAGCCTGGTCAAAAAGAGCTAGTTCCAGGACAGGCTCTAAAGCTACAGAGAAACCCTGTCTCGAAAAACAAAAAGTTTCAATTTCTTTTTAAGATTTTACTTTTAAAAAGTATAAAAATATATGTGTGTGCATGTGCACACACCCATGTCTTATGAATACAAGTGCCCATGGCGGCCAGAAGCCTAAGACTGCCCAGAGCTGGAGTTACAAGCTGTACATTGTTGGTCCTAGGAACCAAAATTAAGTACTCGGGTCCTCCGGAAGAGCAGTTAAGTGTTCTTAGCTGCTAAGCTATCTCTCCATATCCTATATTTCTTTTTTGAAAAACACTAAAATTCTCTAAATCTTACATTTATAAGATATTTCTTAAGAAAATTATCCTTTGGGAGCACTGATTGCTCACTGGGTGAAGATGTTTGCTACCAAGTCTGATAACCCAAGTTTGAACCCTGGGACCCACGTGATGGAAGGAGAAAACTAACTTTCGTACATTGTCCTGACTCTGCTTTGAATACACACACACACACACACACACACACACATTAAAATGTAAAAATATAGATAAATAAATTAAACTTTGGTATTACTTCACACTTAAAGGAATTTCAGTGACATCATGCAAAAACGTTCCAAATGACAATTTTTGGCACATCTATCAAGCATGTGTGTACAACCTTAGAAATATAAATAAACAGAAAATGTAAGTGGGTCTTACCATATTTTCTCTTCTGAAACAACTACCACCGCTACTGTATAACACAGAAGACATTCTGCAGCAGTTACAGAACCGGAAGGCAAACTGTGGAAGGCACAGCACCACACAGAGGCTCCAGGAATTAAATGCCAGCATTCTCGGGTGTACAAATCTCACTGTTTCAGAGGGAAATGTTATCTACCTATATAAATATCCAAGAATGCTCTGTGCTCTCGCAAAGATTAAGTTCATCCCTAGCCTTACTAAAATCAGCACCTCTCCTCTCCCAAAGCACCTGCGGAGCACTTCCTAATGAATTGTTTAACAAGTAACAGTAACTTCCTTCAGAGCAAATTAACCCTGCACTTGTGACGCTTTGGAGTGACTTTACAAACCCACCAGTTCTGGGCGTTCGCCTTCCCACAGAGCCAGTTTGCTAGCATGCATGCATTCTGCCACGTCACCACCCAGTAAGACAACTGGACAGTATAGCTCATTTTCAAAGGAATTTCTCAATCTTTACTCAACTGGCAAAGGAGTTAAATACAACAGTCAGGACAAAAGAAGGGGAGAATTCTGGCTGACTGGCAAGGCAACACACTACGAAACTGAAACCAAATCAGACAGAACTGCATACAATTCTAGCCGGTTCTTTCTTTTCTCTACCACACTCAATGGGTCAGGTACAAAGTAAATTCAAAGATGGAAAGAGTTGGGAAAATCCCACACACATCAAAACCTTAAACAATATACAAATGTGACTTGACATGAAAAACAACAGAACTGTTTTTACAGGTTACAAAATACCAAACACAGCGAAACATATTTTCCCTTTCTCTGTTCAGTAGTGCCTTTAAATTTAAAAATTGATATCAGAGTTCCAAAATTACAAACCCCTTCATCAAATGTGAGTGGTGAAACCTCCTAACACTACTGAGAAATGGTTTTCCTGATCAGTCATACCTCACTAGGTAGATAAATCCAGATTATGGAAACAGAGAGCACGTATGTAAGAGTATATACTGGCAGTCACATGAAGATCCAAATTCGTATGGACAGGTAAGACAGGTACTGGCATGCTCAGCAAGTGTATGTTAGCATTAGGGTAACGTATTACACCCTAAGATTCTGAAACCATGCCACTTCATGTCAAAACACAGCAGTTCATTTTGTCTCAAGTGTTCACAGGGCCCAATATCAAAGATCAAAGTTTCAACATGCAGAGGAACACTGTGAGCCAAATGTAACACAGGCAAGAGCAAACCTGGGTTCCCCCAAAGAATCCAAACAACTTTTCAGCACCAGGAAAGCCAAGGAGGCTTGATCCCTAAAGATAAAGTTACTTATGATCCTGGCATCTGCTTTCAGTTAAGCTTTGTACACATACGTTTCCACAATTACAAACACACACACACACACACACACACCCCACTCCTTGGGACTTTTGTACAGATTTAAGAACACACCCATGCTAACAGAAGAGAATTTCACAAGCTGGAACTGCTTGACAAGCAAATTTTGCAAACAAGGACTAAGTTCAGCACAAGCAAAAGACAGCCAAATACCCGACCACACCCACGCTGATAAAATCTCTTACACACACAAAAAAAAAACTAGACAGACAACACCCTCGTGAACACCCTTGCTAAAATTCTGACTCTTCCCTGAGCCCCACTACCCGGGGAGGGGTGAGGGATAAATCCTGAACAACTACGATTACAGACTATGCTAAATATAAGACAAGACGGCCGAGCAGAACACAAACCATAACAGCAGAAAACACACCCGGACACCCAGGCACAGGCCACACAGACAGTTCAAAGGCAGAAGGCCAGACCACCAGGATGTGGACGCCTGCGACCCCTCAAGCAGTTCACAGATCTCAGAGGCCTCCTGGCTCATAGAAACACTGCAAACCCAGCATGGACCCTCTCAGGCCGCTTGTCCACGCCCGGGACAAGATTGCCAGGTCTTTGGCCACCCCAGGGGGCTGCTGCTGGCATTCTAACGAGCCGGACAATCCCCCAAGACCCTCAAAAAGGCAGACAACCTCTTACAGCCGTCTTGGAGGCGGCCATGACAGCAAAAAAGAGCGGATTTTTTACGACAACTCCCACAATGCCCCTGGACTACAACTCCCAGAGTGCAGCGGGCGGCCCCACTGTTAACCCTGTAGTGGCTCCAGGGCTGGCGATCCCTGGTCCTTGCCTCGCCCAGAAACCAAACTGTTGCACCTACTTTCAACTCTCACAACTCAAAAATAACTTAGGAATTTTGACCAACAACTGCATTTACGCTATCTTGACTCTTCCTTTTACCATAAAAACAATCTCAGCTTCCCAGAACATTGTCCCTGGCAGAGTACTTTTTGTTAATCTCCAGAGATGTCAAACTGTCAAATAGTCACTATTACACGGGTACATTTAGGTTCAATTAATTTTCCCTTTAACCTTTATAATTTTCGAGGCATTTTCTAAATTATTAGAGTTCCCAGAATCTTGTACTACACACTATCTTAATTTAAAATACATTTTCTAAACTTCTGGGACTCAAGACAAGGACCATCTTGTAACTGCTACAACGTCCTAAATCTCTCCATTTAATAAAACATTTTTTCTTCAAATACATTAATTTACAAACTTCGTGCAACTCAAAATTAGTCTTAATAAAAAAAATAATTGTGGATAACATACATTTTCAATTTCATGCTAAAATTTTAGGAAGAAAACCCCATGTGTTAAAAACATTTCCCTTTCCCTACAGAAAAGCTATCAATGCTTACAGCATATAATGCTAATTTTTCCCCCTGACTTTAGAATAACAAGAAAACAACAAATGGACATTCTTAGGAGATTTAAAAAACTATACTGAGAATTCATTCTTTCTGGAAACTGTGCAATTGTATATTCTATTTATGAATGACGTTTTTCAAAGTCTGTTTCAATTTAATTATAAATAAGAGTTTTAAATGCATTTTCTTCAAATATTTTGGCCATATTTTCAGTAAAGAATGACAGGTAACATTTACAGGTTAATGTCTCATTAGAATAACTTAAGAAGTCCATGATGCGCATGCGCAGACTAATGTTCCCAGACAGGTAACTGACTGAGGGGCAAAGCAATTGTCAGGGATTTGATGCAGGCACTAAAATAACTACTAGCATTCTTCCAAAATATCCGGTGTTTTTCTATTCCTAAATATGAAGCAAAATGTACACGATGTCTATTTTTTCTACTGAAGTATTTTGCAACTTGAAAGGGCACTCAAAATATATCATGAATTTCAGATCATAAAACTCAGAAATCCTACTAGACATAAAACCAGCCCCCCCCCCCATGGCCTTGCTATATAAATGCATTGTCAGTAAAATTCTTCAAATTCTATTTTAAACGATTCCCTACTTAGTTACAGTTAGCTTATTAATATATTTTACATCTAGCAAACTACAATGAGAAAACAATCCTAACTCACTCTTTACTTTCTTACCTATTTCATTTTGTACTTTCATAAACAATCACAAGTGCTGCACTACTTACCAGAATATAAAAATTGGAAATATGTGAGTTTTTGAAATTTTAGTGTGATATACTATTTCTATTTTAGATTTTATGTCTCTCTAATTTTCACTTAGAACTTTAGTTAGTATTTAGCTGGACAAGTTTCATTTTCCCCTATTTTTAAATAGCCACCAAAACATAGACAGTTGATGCATATTTTATATATCATTCTCTTGCTGTTAAGTATTTGATTCAATTCATAAAAAGGGCTCAGAAACAAGGGAGAAATGAAATTGATTCCATATAGTTACCCATGCTTTTATCTTTCCTCTCAGGGTTATGAAACTATATTTTCTATTATATCAAATCATATTTTCTTTACTTTAATTGTAACAATAAAATTAGAGTTATTGTATTAAAGAACTTTATGTAACAATTACGATAGAAAAACTTTCTAATTGTTTTCTGTTTACAATAGTCTTTCTTTGAGAAACAATTTAGCTCAACATATCTTGTCTAAGTAATTAAAATAAGCTTATACTATGTATCTGATATTATTAAAAATATTTTTATAGGAAGAGAACAATTTTATTGTGGAAATGAAGTTTTTAACTTGAAAGCAAAAAATTTACTATTTCCTACCAATTTTCTTAAATTCTATTTTACTACATTAATTTTTAACATGTATGTTTTTGAAACCTAAACTCTCTACTAAATTTTTTCAAAGTGCTTATATTTAATTGTGTTAATACATTTGAAATTACCATATATCTTGTGTGTTTTTGAGAATATCTAGATCAATTGAAGACAGACATGGATACCTATTTCTCTCAGATGTGTTCTGGTGATGCACCTAAAATATGCAGCTTTTCATGGTTATAGGAAATTCCATGTGTAATTTCTATAACCACTTCTTTGTTATTTTAATTTAAAATAATGCTTAACAGAATCTTAAACTGTCTGTTTAAATATTGTAACTGCAATTTTAGGCTACTTGCTTTTAAACATCTGCTTTTTGTGCATGGAAGCACAAAATAAATTGTGCAATAAAATAAATCATGCAAATAAATCGTGCTAATAAAAGTATTAGTAAAAGTAGAAGGAGTTGCTAATATTACAATATGCTCTAAAGTTAGACTATCTGTTCTTATCCTACATTACTACTGCAACATAATCATCAAGTTCTGAAAAAAGGCCACACATGAGGCGCAGGTTTTTTGACAGATTAAGCAAATTGTTTATATTTATATTCTGACTCTTCAAAAACAATTATTTCCTAGCATGTATTTAAACATCTCCCCGGTTGCTGCTCAAACCTTAACTAATTTGAATTTCTTGGCCTTATTTTCAAGCAAGGACCTGCCTTTCAAATTCACCCAGATAGTATTTTTATTATTGGAGTGGTAGATACTTATATATAGGATAATTTATCTAAAAATCAAACCCTTTGCTTTTGACTTTGCATTATAAATATAACTTTCATTTTAATTATGTCATGTTTTAAATACTTTTCAAAGCTTCCTCTTGAGAATCCTCTACTGGCAGCCTATGACAAACAGAAAGCAGAATGCATATTTTTTCTTTCCCATTAATTAACAAACTGATCTTTTTAAATAAGAATTTCGAATTAAGTACTTTAGCTTAATATTTCTCCTTTCTGTCATTTCTGTTTTCTCTATCAGTTAGGATGAGCAAAGTGGAAGTTCTTGTTACTTCTTATGCTGTGATTAAAATGCCCTCTTGTTGACTAACAAATAATAGAAAATATCTCCTTACCCAAAGAAGGAAAGTTTTAACTTAAAACAAAGTCTCAAAAAAGAAAAAAAGGGAAACTAAAGAAATAAGAAAAAATAAAGAAAGGAAACTGTCACAGTTTTTTGTTTTTGTTTTTTTAGGATCTAAAACTAATGATATTTTTCTATAGAAATTTAAAAAAGAAAACCTAAGTATGATTATGGTTGTCCCTGTCCTGTGAAAAATCATAATGGTTTGAAGGATATTTGAATTTCTGAGTTTAATGTTAGGCAGTAAAGGCTGTAAATAATATAGTTAATGTTGGAAACTTCTTAAAAAATTTCGTTTTAGATTTTCCGACAAATGGTCACAATTACACAGCCCCTCATATCCACAGCTGGTCTGTGTTTTATTTTGCCACTAACATGTCTGGGGAGTGAAGGATCTTACTTATAACCTCACAGTTTAAAAATCTTTTTACTATATTTTATTATTAACTAACCTTATCTGTCTTTAATTTTTTTCTAATACATAAGAATGTCTATTTAAAACATAACATTTATATTTTAAACTTCAAATAAAAATGAAATAAAAAACCAAAGCCTAAAATGTCTAACTTTTAAAATGTCTTTGTAGATCCATATCAGTTTCTTCCCTTGATTTGACTTAGTCTAGGTTTCTTAAAAACAAGTATGCTGTTTCTCCAACCTCTTCCACCCCATAATTTTCTCCCTGAATCTGATTTATAGTCACTAACTCACTTGCCTTCCACGCAAGAAAAAAATCTTTCTGTTCAGAAAACTTTCAGACTCCTTCCTTTCTCCTTCATTTCTGGGATGTACTCACTTTATCAAATTCTAGAGAAGGGAAATGATTATTAGTCTGGTTTTCCCCCCTCCAGATGATGGTTCCAGGGCTTGTTTTCTCATCCTTCCCTCCGTACAACTAGACCACGCACCAGTCAGCTCCTTAAAAAAAAAAAATAGAGCAACAAATTTTGCCTAACAACTCTCTCCCCCAAAACTTGATGGCATATACCCATTCTGTTCGGGGATTTCTATATAAAATACAACCTGGCTAAGATTCTTTTTCCCTACTCTGAAAATAACCAATTTCCAGTCTCTGGCAATTTCTTGTTCACCTTGTCTGCCACCGCATTCTATGTGAGGGGTCTCACACAGATGAGCAGATGAAAGACCACAAGAAAGAATGTCCACCACAGCCTTGACCCTGCCCAACAGAGATGACAGGTGGGTAAGAGCACAGGAAAGAATGCCCACCACAGCTTGACCCTGCCCAGCAGAGATGCTATGTTGCTCAGCACTGACCTGGATGTTTCAAGAACAATCTAGAACATGTAAATTCTGTACAGATAGGACATGGAAAAAAATGCTGTTTCTATATGTCACTCTTTGCAACCTTGGATGATCTCAACTAACTTTTCTCAAAGAATATGACCTTTATAAAATAATTTTGCATAGACACAGCAGAAGTGTTTTTCAAGGGTTGACAAGTTGGCCACTCACAGGCCCAACTAGGCCTCCGGCTGAAGCAGTATAATCCACCAAGTTTCTCTAGCCAAAATACGTATTTAAATATTGCTACTTCTATTGCCTGGTCGCAGGTTCATGAGAGGCATTTAACCACAATGCATCTCAATATATTAATTTCTAACTTGATTCAATCACCCAGCACAACAAGCAGACCCTAGAGTAAGAGCAGATAGGAAAGACACAATCCAAAATCAAGAAAAAAAAAAAAAAAGACTAAGCCAAGATGGTTTTATTTTTTAACTCTGTCCATTTCCCCAGTTTGCCCTTATACAAGGGCAAGGGGTACAATATGGAAACCAGAAGCAGTCCCAAACTTTTACAAAGTGCCAACCGTAAACTAGTAAATTGGTGAAATAATATTATTTTTAATAAAAAATACTAAATTAAAAGTCTCCTTTAAATTTTTTTACAGATATAGTAGGTAAATGATGTTTTACAAAGAATAAGATCTAAGTGGGTGCAGAGCCACAAACCCCTCATCTCTGCTTCGTCCTCAGCACCACCAGCTTCCTTTTCTAAGGAAACAGACAAACTAGACAAGCAGGCTAGCACAGTGCTCCTCATTCAGGAACCCAACGCCATTGTGTGTGTGTGTGGGGGGGGAGCGGGCACAGCAGGGAGCCTTTCAACCTTCAGAAAAAAGCCCTCCAACCCAGTCCTGAGCAGCAGAATTGTAAAGGAAACTAGGCAGAGAATGCCCAACCTTCTGAAAAGATTCCTGCCTGCTAGGGACTCCACACCACACTAATCTGACTCATTAGTTCCTATCGAGACAGTCCGCAATTTAAAGCAAACCACTAAGCATACACTTGGTTAAGAGTGATTGTTTAAAAAGCCAAACTAACTGGTCCTAAGCAGCAACAGATCAGGGCGAACTACTTACCGAGTCCAGCACCAGCTGCAAACAATTCCTTCAGTTGCTTGATCCAGCAGAACCACTGAATTCCCAAACTTCCTTTCCATGTAAGAAATTATGTTCCTAGAAATAATCAGAGTTTCCCTTATTAACTTTTAAACGTAAACTAGAAATACAATCTATGATTTTGAATCATTACACAATTTTCCCCAAGCCCCTCCACAAAATCCCTCTTTTAATTCCATCTCTCTTTAATTAATTTGGCAAAATTGCCTGCCTTCTCTTACTCTGCTTTCCTATCTGGACATCACTCATAAAAGGAAAAATCCCCTTCCCCCTTCCCCTGCCTCCCTGACACACACACACACAGACACACACACACCACAAAACCCTTCCTTCTTCCTCACTTAAAATCCTCTGGGAGCATACCACCAGCTTCCCTGGTTTCACTATACTGCAATCCTGGCCAGTTCTCACGAAGCTTCTACCCCCTTGTAAAATGTAAAATGAGGGGGTTGCACCGGACAAGCTCCAAAGCTCCATTTAGCTCTACCGTTCTATAAGTGGCCATGATGCTCCAGAGAAACTGGAGTATTTCCACAGAAGCACCCACATTTGGGCTTTGTTCTATATGTGTTCCTGCTGTCTCTCTTCCTTCTGCCTTCCCTCCCCCTCCCAAGCAGTGATGATTTAGCAAAAGGCTCCACTGAAGGACTGACTTTCTGACTAATTCCACAGAGCCCAGCCCTATGGTAGCTCCACCAGAGATCCTGTAAGTGTACAGAGGGAACACCTTGGGTCAGCTTTGCTAATTATTCTTTATCAACCAAATTGAACCTCCTAGTCATAACCTCATCCCCTACCCATGACATATTTATATAAGAATTCTTCCTTTACACGTCATTTAACTTTCACAAAGTTTTTTTTAAAAAAAACATGCAGTTGATGAACATTGTACTTCTAAGAAAATTTTCCTGTGTCATAATTTAATATCCATTTTTCTCTGCACTGAGTCCTGCCTTGCTCTCCCCCTTCAATCTAATTCATTTCTTTCTCCAAGAAATCATCCAGCATCTCTATAAAGATAACTTCATTCTTCCCTCAGAAACCAGTGTTTGAGAACATGGCAGCTCATGTTATTCAACAGGGGTCATCCAATTTGCCCGCGAGGACACCGACATCAGTAATTAGTGGCAAACCTATGACTGGAACCTGAAAATATCATAGCTCTTCTATGGAAAACACCATTTATTAATGCTCCAGCGGTTTGGAGGATGTGCTCAAATTCAAAACTTTAAGACAGCCTTATCTTGTGTGTCTCAGTCTATGACTTTTAGCCATAGAACCCATGCTTCTCTGGCTAAAAGTCAACTCACAAGGAGTCAAGGATGCAATTCCCTCATTCTTTTTATCTAGCATGCAGTGGCGCTTTGCTACCAGAAGAACAACAGTTTAGGAAGAACAAGATCACCAGTAGCCTCAGCTCATCTGAAAGCATCTCCAGGTTGAGGGCAAGTTTAAAGTCTTTTCAAATGCTTGTTTTGAATCTGTGAAACCGTTTCCTACCAGAGACAAACACTTCAAATACGCTCAGTTTACATTTATTAGCTGAGAAGTAAACAGGTGTCTGGAAAAACACATCATCTTCCCTATATATCCAAAAGTGAGGCTTGGAAGGATCCCCAGCTGCCTTAGGTTTATGCAGGTAGCCCCTCCTTATTCCCCACCCCAGTCTTGTGAATGCTGAGCTACATACCCAGTCCTAATATTTTTAATTTTGTAAATTTTGGCAGCATCTTGTTACAATAAGGAATCAACTCCACTGAATTTGGACTCTGCACCCGAATATTACCCAAAAATAACCCTTCACTTCTGGAGGTGTTTTTATCTCTGTCTCTCTCTCTCTCACACACACACACACACGCACACACAAACACACAATTGTGATACAGCTCTATGACTTCGAAAACAGCTGCTGTAGTAATAACTATTCAAAACACAGGAGGATTTTTAAAAGCACACTATTCTGCTAATTGAAAGCACGCTACAAGCCAGATCATTACACCTTCTCTTTGAGGCTCATGCGACCACCTTTAGACTGTACTCAACTTCTCCTTCCCTCCCTCATTCTTTATATTCTTTTTTCTTTCGAGGCAGATTTTTATTCTGTAGCCCTGACTGGATCAAATTCACGTTGATCCCCCTGCCTCAGCCTCCAGAGTGCTATAATTACAAGAATGCCACCATACCTGGGTTGTCTACTCTAATTTCCTCTAAAGTTCTCACCTGTGAATCCCAGGCCCTCAAATAGCTTGGGATCTAGAAGCCCAAAGTCTCCCCATATTTAACTGGGTAAAGATAAATGATGCTTATTTTGATGTTTTTGGCTTGTTTCTTTTTCTTTTGGGGTCTATTATGCTTTTCTTATAGATTTACTTCTATAATTTAAAACAGCAATAAAAATAAAATGAATAATCTTTTTACACAGGATTTCCATTACATGCCCACTTTTAAGTTAGTCTCCTAAGAACCAAAACCCTGCTCTTGAGTCCAGGGAAACTTTGCATCTGAGCCCTGTCTAGCAGATGCAGAGAACATGTCATGCTAATAAGATTTTATAGGCATATGTAGCATTTTTAGTATTAAACTAGTAGATCCCAAGGTTTTTAATATTTTTCACTATTTATTACAGTTTCGAATGAAGGAGGACTGCTATAACAAGCACCCAGGCATACATCACTACTGGTTAATAATTACCATTTCTCATATTTGCCCCATTATCTTTTTTTCATTAAAATACTCTAAAGGAAATTGCTGATATCACATTTTCCTCCCAAATTTCATTTTTCATATGATAAAAAGAAGGCTCTTTTTCTACATAACTACAATTTCATCATTATACCTACTCGATTAACAATAGTTCTCTAATCCCAGGACCACATTCTAATCATTCCTCTCAGAATTAGAGTTCCTCAATAATGTTCACAATTCTCTGTCCTGTTGTTAACAAAGTGCCCAGAAGCCAGCTCTAAGCTCATTCTGCGCAGCTAGCAGCACCCGTTGGACCTGCTCTGAGCAGATGCCCTGCTACCCCTGCAAACCATCCAGTCATGCACTTGTATCTGCAGTCCTTAAATCAAACATTGATGAGAAATAGACAAGAGAAACTGCGCCACCTCTGATAGATGGTTTCCTCCAATGATTACTGTTCATCGAAGAGCAAAGAGGAAAAAAAAGATGGGGGAGACCACAGACCCAGGTAGAGTCACGTGGGTTTTAGTGGGGTTGTTTCCCTGATATTTCACTACTGGTCTTTGTGATCAAATTAAACAACATGTAAAATGGTAAACGGAATCAAAGTCATTGAATCCCAGATTTGTTTTAAATTCACATTGCGTTTAATCATTTATTTAATTCATTGAAGGCGGTGTTCTTGTCATCTATAGCGATAAAATAACTGAGTTATTTCAAAGTTGGATAGAGGGTAGGTAGGATTAGAGATTGATCAACTAAATATATATAAATTTAAGTAGAGTTCAGTATAGACACTAGAATAAAAGACTTATCTTAACCCTTTTGTAGAAAATAGAGGCGTAGCTGGGCATGGTGGTGCATGCCTTTAGTCCCAGCACTCAGGAGGCAGAGGAAGATGCATATTTGTGAACTCATGGCCAGCCTGGTCTACATAGTAAGTTCCAGGACAGTCAGTGCTACAAAGGGAGACCCTGAGTTCAAAAAATGAGAGAGAGAGAGAGAGAGAGAGAGAGAGAGAGAGAGAGAGAGAGAGAGAGAGAGAGAGAGAACAAGGGGGTCATAAACAGAAACCTAAGATTGCTCTTTCTCCTCATCTGTAGTTTTCTCCCCTTTTGTTTTCTTTCACTTTATGAGGTGCTAAAACCTCTTATACATGAGTTTAAAAAAAAAAAAACAAACAACAAACCCAAGAGGTTTGCCATGCCTATACTTGATGCCGTCTTGAAAGCTTTTCTTCTCTGTCATTTAGGTAGAACGTTGCTTGGAAAGCTAAATGACATGCTTCTCATCTTTACCTGGGTCATTTTCCTGTTTCAAGAATCCACAAGGCACCCTATGTGGTTGCTTTTAAAGGGTGATTACATAGGATTTTTTTGTTTATATTTAATAAAATTGTATGGGGGAATATATTAAGAGTTACCTCTTTATTCCATGATAAGAAAAGCAATCATGCTATAATTTAAAACTTTGTAAAGCAAGGAATCTATACTACAAGTTTGGGGTAAAGAATTGGTGCTGAAAGCATGAAAATTGAGTATATTTAAGTCTCAAATGTATATCCTTTTTTATTAACAATATTCCAAGCAACACAACAAACATGCCTAGATTTACATACACAAAAATAAATGTATAGAAATGCTTATGTTCCTATAAATAATTTAGCTACAAAAAGACTACATAGAGTCAAAGTGAACTGTCAGGCAGAAGAAAGGTAACCAGATCTAAAGTCCTCAGCATTTTCCTTCAGTCACAAAGAATATTCTAGGAAAAAAATAAGAATTAAGTTCATTGTTAGCTACTTTCCAGAGTAAAACCTGAAGCCAAGAGAATGACAAACAAGTAAGGAGTGAAAAGGCCTCTACAAGATCCCTGATGATGTAAAATCTAAGATGCCTCCCTTGATCATGACTACAGTGCCTCCTGACAGGTAAGTAAATGGACAGGTGGGCTGTATATATTTCCCTATAGATGATTCGTCTGGTGCAGCTGGCCACCACTCAATAACAGCCACAAGGAACAGACAGACCCCCTCTCCACGCGTGCGCGAGTGCGTGTGCGCAGACACACACACACTCACACACACACAGGGATTTTTTTAAAGGTGCCTCTAAAGATTAAGTTCACAGTCTATATTGCTTTGTTGCGCCATCCTTTTCAGGGCTGCTGCCGTCCAGAACATAGAATGCCAGTAGCATCTCTTACGCATCTAATAGCTCTACACCGGTGGTCTCTATGTGTAGCTACAACAGTCCTACAGCGAGAAGAGTCTCTGAAGAGCAGCTAACTCAATTCAGGTCTTCTATCAATGAGGACAAGAGAGGTTAAACGATTTACTAACATCACTCAGATTTTTGGATTGTCTTTTAAAATATTCAACAAAGACCTCAAAAGAGGGAATTGCCAAAGTATAAACCATGGACATGCAAGAACAACTGCCCAGATGAAAAGAGGCATCATTGTACCTTTGTTTCTCTCTCTCTCTCTCTCTCTCTCTCTCTCTCTCTCTCTCTCCCTTCCTTCTTTCCTTCCTTCCTTCTTTCTTTCCTTCCTTTCTTCCCTCCTTCCTTCCTTTTTGGTTTTTGAGACAGAGTTTTTCGGTGAAACAGTCCCAGCACTCCTGGAACTCGCTCTGTAGATCAGGCTGGCCTCAGACTTCCTATGTAAGCTAATGTAAGTTCAAGCTATGATCTTGAACTCCTGATCATTGTGCCTTTGCCTCCAAAGTGCTGGGGTGACAGATGTCTATTATTATACCTGGTTTATGTGGTTCCAGGAATCAAACTCAGAGTTTCAGGCACACTGGGCAAGCACTCTACAAACTGACTTATACTCCTAACCCAAGAATTGTACTTTCTGACAATTGTTCAGAAAAAGGGAGTGAATTCAGAAATTTGTCCCTAGCCCTTAACACGTTCCCCTGCCTTTTTCACACATTGATAGGCAATTTCAAAATGCCTTACATTATTTTGAGTAACCCAGCTGTGGTTAGAGCGGAGGGATGGGAATGAGAAGAGTAGGGTACTGTCAATAGGAAGTGAAAGTTGGCTGGGACATCATCATCATCATCATAAAGACCAGACCCTTAGACCCTTAGCCAATTCTAAACCAAAGTCCTTCTATTGGGATCTGTATCTCATTGGAACAGCCAGAGAATATCTTTAGGTCAGAACTAATAACAGCTGAACAAAGAATAAATTAACGAAAGAAATAAAAATAAGAGAGGGCAGTTGGAGAATCCGATCTTTTCTTTGTCTCCTCTTTCTCCTCCTCCTTTTACCCTCCTCATACAGGACCTTACTGCAGTATTTACTCTGCCTCTTCCTGTTAGGACACAGAGAGCCTTGAAGGAGCCACTTAGGATTAACCGTTCTCAGGACAAATGAAGAGACACCTTTAGGAACTTTGAGGGAAACGTTCCGAAGACCCTTTGCTTACTTGGAGCCATCTTCTTAGATTCTTAAGAAGAAGCACCCAAGAACTCTTACTTCCTGCCCAAACTGCATTTTCTCATAAAACCTTGCAGATTCTTTTTTTTCTTCTGGCTAAACTATCACTACCAGATTTCTGATGACCAAACTTTAAGCTCCTTGTGAGCCTAAGTCATATATCCAAGCAGCCAACATCTCACAACTTTGTAAGACAGAACGAAGTTAAAGTCATTTTCAGCTGCATAGAAAGTTGGTGGTTGTCCTGAGACACTGCCTCAAAATAAAATTTAAAAAAGATTAATTTTAAAGCAATTTAAAATGAGATGACATATTAATAAAAACAGTAAAAACTCAGCTACCCCAATCCTTCATCCTTTTCACCCTTTGATGACAAAGCCACACAGCTAAGTTCTTGGAAGAATGATGAACTTCACAGGTACTCAGAAGTTGAGGGTACCGACTAGCCAACCTTTCCACACAGCATTGTCTGTACCAGCATTCCTCACTGTTAGTCACTAAGGTAAGACAGGCTTTCAGATACCTAAAGGCACTACTTTATCTCGTCATGCTCTGAAGTCCTATCATTGAGAATAGAGATGAGAAGCCTTAGCCTGAACTTAGAGAGCATACCCATTAGAATGGGGTGTGGCACCTTGTTGACCGACACCACCGGAAGCTTGTCGTAACAGCCACCATCAGCCCCAAAGACAGGTTGTCCGAGCATCATTTCATGCAATTTTAACGTTTTTGTGAATAAAAACACTAGGGTCCAGAGAAAGAAAGTGATTTGGCCAAAGTCACAGAATAAACAAGCTGGGGACCTAGCACTTTTGCCTACTCTTCCAGCTTGTTTACCATGTATCGCAATTTTACCTTTTCAAAATGTTTCTCCATAGAACATGTCATGTGAGAAGATAGGGAACCGTCTGGGGAGGGCGGGCAGAGTACAGACGCTGTGCTCTAGATTAAAGAATCTATCAAAGGAAGTCACACCAACAGCCACTACCAGACCTAGGGGCAAAGCTGCACCTTCTGACAAAGAGTTGATGCTTTATGTATAACCATGTTGGGCTGAGGAAAGGGCTTCACCAGAAGGGGATGACCAGCTCAATGGACAAATTCACTGTCAATTTTTTGAATATTTTTCTTTAGTATCTCAATAAACAAGAAAACAAAACAAAAAATGAAATTGGAGATAAAGTAAATATAGTTACTTTGAAGAACCACAATTTCAATGGTGCATTCCCCCTGCCTAATAATTAAGAATGGAGTCCATACTGATTTATAAATTCCTTTCCAGACCAAACATCAACTTTTTACCATGTCTGGAAGTCCAGTCTCACGGTTTTTCTATTTCATGTAACACAGAACGGAAGCTGCAGTCGTCAGTATTCACTAGAGGGGAGACTGCTAAGACGCAGTGAGTCTGGGACTAAGCAGGGAGGAGGGGACTTCCTCTGGCCAAGGCAATGGCCCACAGATGAGACAGCCAATGTTTTAGCCCCTACCATCGGAAAAGTCCAGGCTAACCCACCATCACCTGTGTTGGTTAGGGACATTCAATATACTTAAATGTGAGAATCAGAGAAAAAACAACAAATGCCAAGGGCTAACAAAAATGTAATAACTTCTGAAGATACATGCCAAGAAATGAATCTTCTTACTGTTATCATGAAAAAGTCTGCGGGGTGGCCACCCCTTAAAATAGTAAGCCCTCACAGGACCCAAACAGAATCATTTGACACTTACTGAGTATTGGAATACAGGGATGAGTATCCAAACACATTGTGTTTTGTCTATGGGTCTGCTCTGTTCAGAAAGAGGGATTGTAATGTTTCCTTTCCATATCGCGTAGGTAGAGAGGAATAAGAACGCTTTCCAGAAAGACCGTGCCTTGAGTAAATCAACTACCACATTTGCCAATAAGAAAATAACTCATTAAAACTAGAGGAATCGTGTGTGGCCAATTAAATGCTTTGTACTACTGACAGACAAACCCAGAAACTCAGTAAAGGTGGGTTTCAAGATCATCAATCATTTCAAGGAACATTTTGAATTTCCCATGATGCTTTAGACTGAGCAGTCAAATGACACTGTGAAGTCCGCAAAGCTTGACTGAAAATTACAGTAGTTTTTCAAATTTGGGAAACACTATTTTTAATGGTATGGACTTTTGTTTTTGAGATAGAAACTTGATTGGTGGCCCAGGCTGGCCTCTTAACGCTGATCCTCCTGCCTCAGTCTCTTATGTGCTGGGATTACAGACAGATACCATTATGCGCAACTAAAAATAATTTCTTTTTTTTTAATTTAAGCACAACTGATAACAATGCTATATTCATAGTGGATATTGTGTTATTTTGATATTGCTAGCTTCTGACCTAGCCATCTAGGTCAGAAGCATAATGAATTATAATGGCTTAGCTACAAAACCTATTAGATTAAACCCATCAGACCCTAAGGATACAAAAGCATGTTGGCTTCTAATTTTTGGTCTGTTTTTATGATACAAGTTTTTAAAAAATGTTATTTTTTAAAATTAAAAATTTAAGTTAGCATACAGAATAATGGGTTTCATTATGTGATTTTCATGATATGTATCATTTATGCTTTGCTGATAAGAAGGTCTAGAAAGTTAACCCAGCTCTGCCAGGCAGCATTCACCTGGCCAAAACTACACTAGGGCGGAGTCATTGAAAGAGCCCCAAACTTGTGCAGTCTTGGCCATTTTTAACATTTATATCTGTTCAAAATCCTTTTGGATTGCTGGATCTCTTCTGCCTGCAAGTTATGAGCAAGGAATCATCTGAATGCCTGGTAAAACTTGAGGATCAAAAATCCTGTTTAAAATTAGCAATTATTAGTAACAGAGAAAAACAATCAAGATCAGAGGGTTTATTGTGTGGGGTCAGGAGTTTTTATTTTATGTTTTTAATTTTGTTTTAAGTAAGAGCTGGAGAGCAAAAGAGATAGATTTGGGCGTTGCCAAGAAGACTGACAATGAAGTTATTGGGGATGCTTAAATTAAATGTTTTGTTTTGAGTGGGTCACAAATAGAAAGTCCTTCAGCAAAGTGGGAAATTATTCTAAAAATAAGACAGGAAACAAAAGAAAATAAAGAAAAAAATTTGTTAATAAGGGGATAGTAAATTTCACTAAGATGGAGATAAATTTCTCTAGTAATCAAAACAGCCATTATTTAGTGTTACTTATTTTATTTGACATGATATAAAACATGCTAAGCCTTAATGTTAGGTTTCTTATGTAAAAAAAAATCACAAAGACAAAAATTCAGGGTTGAGAGTTGAAAAATCAAACTGTTATTTATATTAAAAGTAAAAAAAAAACAACCAAATTTTTTCCCAGTGCATTTGGATTCTTTCTAGTAATGTCTTAATATTTTAAGACATAGAAGATTCATAACATTACTCAAAATCAAAACTTTAAAAAGATTTATTTATAGTGATCAAGACATTAAAGCTCAGAGTTGGATAAGAATTCTTCAATCAGGATCTAAAAAAATACTATTTAAACACTTGAAAATCTATTTTATGAAAAACTACAACTTTAAGCTTTCATTACTACTACCATACTATTTTAAGAGAACAAAGGACAGATTTCTTAGTATTAGGAAATCTTAAAGTTAATTAAAAATTACATGGCCATCTAACTCCATCCTTTAGAGAAGATAACATCTAGTGAATGTCTAACAGTAATTGCTAACAAAACAGCAAATCCATCTTAATTTTAATCTATTGCTCCTTTGAAATAAAGTAACTCTACATTTTTTGTTAAATTATGTTACTTTCATTCTAACTCAGAAACATTTTTGCATTTAAAATGAATATGTTTTAAAATGTTTATTATTAACGATTTATTTCATACAAATGTAAAATTATTTTCTTAAATGTAGTTCATTGTAGTTATTGCTTTTGTTTTTAATAGAAGGGTACCTGAGGCAGATAACAAGTTCAGAAGACAGTAGGGCTTATCTCTAATGCTTTTTTTAATGTCAGTATATTAATGTGTATATTATTAGTATAAGAGCAATCTTTGAATGTCAGCTTGTCTGGGTAAAATTTTAACAAAGCACAGGCGTCTGCTGCTTGTACAATGCCTAACAACTGGATGCTCGTGCCTATCAGGTAGACAGGGCTGACTCATATACTCCTTTGTCACTTTCTAAAACCAAGCTGACCCTCCTCAACTTTCAAAATTGTGATTTAATTAAGTAAAGCAAACATAGCTATTTAGTTATGGATTGGGAGATTTTAAAACTGTATTAAAATGTCCTTTGGTTTGATTCTTTCTGTAATATACTTTCTCTTTCTCATGCAATGCTACTCTTCTTTATAGCTAATCCTCAGGCTGTATAACATTTATTCTATATAAAAACAAATAATTATTTTAGTAGAATATGATCATAAGCCATGTTTAATTAATTTTGAATCAAAATTATAATTAGTTGTAGCTGTTTCATTTTAATCTAAGACTTGACAAAATAAAAAGCTTGTAGAAAATATTCTTGGTTTTCTTTGAAAGTATTATTTAAGATACTATGTGCTTCAGATAGATTTTTAAAAATCATTGTTTTGGAAATTTAAAAAAATTAAAATTAAGCAAAATTTCAATGTGCTAGTTGGTTTCTGTTTCTTACTCCTGGTTCATTTATTTATATGTAAAAGTAAGGATGTAGTTTTTTTAAATATAAATTTCCAAACAACAAATGAGAATGTGACAAAGCCTCAATCTGTGCTTGGGGTTTAGAATTTAGAAACAATTCATAAACAAAGTTTCATATTCCGAGGAAAAGGTGCAACAGTCTGAGGAATAAAAGACCAAGTCACTAAGTGGTTGGTACTGAAAGTAAAATTCTTGCTGTTTTGCCTTACAAATCTGAACTGATCTTAACTAAGAGGATTAGAAATTGTTGCTTACTAACAATCACGTTTAGATTTTAGAAAATGTTCTTGAAAGTGTTTCCTCTTCCTCTCTGTCTTACAAACAGATTAAAATGCACAGGTTTAAAATCCAGTATTCCTTCTTGAAATTAAAAACATCTTCAACAACAAATCCCCTATTACTAGTTTCCTCTCCTCTTCATGGAATTGAAAATTTTAACTAATGAAATTGACTTTTCTTTTAGTATTGCAAATTCCAGTATTTTATCAAAACCAAGAATTAAAATGTGCTCAAAATAAAACTTTTCAATCATTTACAGTAAAAATATCAAGGAATTAGAATTGAGAAGTTGTCAATAATTTATTGGGAAAAAATAATTGCTTAAAGAAAACAGCATTTCAGCATAAATGTTAAAATGTTTGTTTTGCTTTTTTTAAAACATTTTTCTTAATTACAGACCCAGTAATTGGACTGAACTGTGATCAATTGGCCTTCATCAAAATATTCCTAGTTTGCAACATTTTAAACAGTATAACTTGCAGGATACCATAGTCTTTATAAAATTTTGTTCTCTCTCTCCCTAAAAAAAAAAAAAGATTCGCATAAACATGACAAAATATTTTATATGCCTACAATATGTTTTTAAAACATACCAGTTTTTTTTAAAAAAACATTTAAACATATCTGCCTTTTTGAACTATAAATCAGTTGCCAAATTGTGTTTGATATTAAAAGCTTTGTTTTTCAGTTGATTCTAGAGTAATTTATTTTTATATTAGTTCTGAAAAGAGAATGAAAACAGTCATATTTACAACTGCATATGTTTTTATTTGCTAAATTGTTAAGCATTTTTCCCACAAGACCATTTAGTGATTAAGGCAGACTGTTGCCACAGTCTTAGGTTAAAAACTTAAAATACATAAAGATGCCATTTAAAAAAAATAAATATTAAAAAATTGTAAGGCATGTGCTGAAAGGTTAAATGTGAGGAGAGTTCAGTTTTTGGATTTGTTTTGGTTTTGTTTTTCTGTCAGTTCAACTCCACAACGGTCTGGCTTCTCAGGATCAGGTAATAGCAGATCATGTCTGATACTTGAAGATAATGTTTTAATAATTCTGTAGAGGAACTGTCCTTTCAATTTTGTGCCTGAATCTTTATTTAAAGCAGTACTACAATTAATATGATTCTGTTGGAAGTATTGCACAGCCTACATTTGAACAGCAGTTGGGATAAGCTTCATTGATATGTTCCTGTACCTCTCCTGTTTTAAATACTATGTTTCTAATTTCCCAATAGGCCATAGGCCAGGCCTCAGTAGTGACCACTTCTATCCTGAATGCATTTTAAAGTTTGCTGGGATATTTAATGGACCATTAGTCTACCTGATTTTACCTTGAGATTTGTAATCCACTTTAAAGCATATATCATAATGTTTTTATTTTTATTTTTTTTATTAAAGGAAACCTAGGTGCCTTTATTTTAAATGTGAAGGTTTTTTTTACTTTTTATTTATTTTTATTAGATTTTTTTTAAAAAATCAATCCAAATTCACACTCCCCCGTCATGTTTTTAAAATAATGGTTTTTCAGAAATATTTTCAAAAGATCTTCTACATTGAGATGAGAATTGATGCAATTACGTCTGAATTTTAGAACTTTATGACTAACTTCATAGTTTGAGTGTCATTTTAAGGTTTATCAGTACCTACCCTACTGTGAACAAGATAGGCAGAGAATCACTCCTTTCTTGTTTAAATTGTTGGAGTTATAAGAACATATATACATGCGATCGGCACTGCAAAGCCTCATAGCCAGTAGCTTAACCAGTCTTTTTTCTCTTTGGTTAAGTCTTGTCATCTCATCTAAAAAAGAAAAATGCTTTGAAGGTTAGCCTTCAGGGGGAAAAAAAATGGGAATGAGGGAAGTCTTTACCAAAACATCTGCCTGTCCCTTCCCAAAAGAACTTACTTTTTGAAAGAAGACTGATTTTTCAAGGTATTTCTTTTCCTTTATATTTATACATTCCATGAAGGTTGAATGAAGAAGGAAAAGAAAATGAAGATGAGGAAGATAAGGAGAAAAAGGAAAAGGAAGAGGCCAGGGAGGAGGAGAAAGAGGAAGAAGAGGAGGAAGTTTTCACAAAATTTCTCCCGTCTCCAATCTTCGGGTCGTCTTCAAAATCACAGAAAACACAATTATCTATAGAATCGATCAGTGAAGACAAACAATCCGGGTAACTCCATCTACCCGGATCTTTGTTCACTGAGGAGATTTTCCTTTCTTTGAATTACCGAATAATTGCTTCCACTCTTCAGTTCAATTTGCATGTCTAGACAGATAACTAGACTGAACAAGGCTGGGGAAGACCATGGTTCTTGAAGCTGCAGGATTCTGAATTGTCATTCTTGCTGTTTCCCACTGATGACAGCCTCACTGGGACCTTAGGGGCTTTGAGAAACCCCGTGGTGGTTTAGGCGATCGCCATCCGGAAGTGCAGGCACGTGTTGTTAGTTAAGCTCACCAGGGTTTTGGTCCATCCCAGACCTTCCTAAGTAGGCAATCACACACAGGGAAACGCAGGCAACTGTCCCCTTCTCCCCCTGCATTTATGAACATACATACATTTTTTACCTTCCATCTTACAAAACTAAAAAGTAAATAACCACAACAGCAAAACAAACAAAAACAAAAACAAAAAAAAGCTGTTTTGTTAAAGGCAACGCTGAATAACTAGTCTTTCAAAGTAGTTATTTTTCCAAAAAGAAACTGGAAGCAGGAATGTCTTAATTTATAGTTGTAAGATTTGTTCAATGACATAAATTTTAGAAATTTAATGATCATTTTACAAAACAAATATTTGTATGTGTGTACCTGTCTATATGTAGTCTACCTCCTTTAAAAGTTACATTGATAAATATAAAAGAAGAAAAACTAAAACTTTTTTTAAAAAAGTCTCCCAAATATCGGTGGGTAGACTAGAAAGGGTTAAAACATGATTGACCTAGCATCTTTAGTTACTGTTGGCATCTTGGTAAGGAAAGACCTGCATGGAATTCTTCACTTTCTACCACTTAAGTGAATTATAGTCTCTATTCCTCCACATTAAGATTGGGAAAGTAAAGCAAAGTTTTAGCCACCTGATTAACAGTAATTTAAAAACTGAAATTTTATCAATTGACTGGGTTTAAAATATTATTTATGAAGTATTACTTTCTTTTTATTGTTACTATTTTTTATTTTGTTGAGGTTCATGCAGCAACTGCTGGGAAGCCTACCCTTTGGCATCATGAATGCATCTTGTCCACCATTAATCAAATTGAACAAACAAACAAAAATCCCAGAAGGTTTTTGTTTTGAAAACTGTGGAGAACGACAGACAAGGTTCCAAAGCTGAAATAGTACTCATGATGGCCTCCTCTTCAGCCATTGGTTAGCTCTCACCCAGAAGCATTCTGATGATGCACCACCAAAAAAAAAAACCCAACAAATCAGAAGCAAACTAAAACCAGGACAAAGAACAAAATGGGGGAGAGGAACTGCTTTCTTTATTTTCTCTGTGACTTTCCCTTGTTCATACTTCCTTCTGAAAATGTATATACAGTGATTCTTAACCTTCCTAATGCTGCAACCCTTTAATACAGTTCCCAATGTTGCGGTGACCCCCAACCCTAAAATTATCTCATTGCTACTTCATAAATGTAATTCGGTGCTGTTATGAATTGTAACATAAATAGCTAATATGTGACCCACTGGTTGAGAACCGCTGGTGTATAACCACATAAATCTATGGAAAAGAGGTTTGGTTCATAAATCCACGGTATTCCTTGTCTTAAAAAACTCCAAACTGTATCTATTAGTTGCAATTCTCTTCTTTATAAAAATCTTGCCATGGTGTTACCACTTTTCCTTCCCTAATTGCACCTCTTCCATTTCTCTTTAAAGCATAAAAGTAATTCTCAATACTCTGCCTCATACAAAGGACTCCAGCTTCAGATAGTGAAATCCATCTTTGATCGGTTGGGGACTACCACCAGGCTCTGAGAAGTGAATAGGTGTGTAGGGGATTTGTGAAGTCTTCCCTTTTCTCTCCAAATGTTGAGGAGCACATTCAGCACCCCTACCTCTCCTACCTCGAGGTTCTCTATCTCTGCATTACCCTCTTCACAGACAGGCCCTCCATGCAGATTTATGAAAAGGCACTTCGAATATTTAGAGTGCAAACACACTCGTACTTTTGGACAAAGGGGAAAGCCTGGAGAGCCAGCTTCTTAACTGCTCCTGAGAGTCAACCAAACCTGTAGCAGGAGACTCGGGCTCAGGAGGGTGTCACCTAGGACAGCCAAAAATGGAGCTAGTTCCATGGTGCTCAAGTTCCAATTTCATTCTTTTCAAGTTTATGGTGCAAGTTTATGACTCTGAAAGTTGTTTTTTGGTTTTGTTTTGTTGTTTTTTTTTTTTTTCCTGTCAGAGACTACTTTGGGCGAAAAAAGTATACATTTCACCGCTTCTGTTTGAGGAGCCGTAGTGGTCACTCAATTTAAGAATTTGAAAACTATTTCTTTCTAAGTATGACTTCTAAGTTTTCCGTTCCCAGTTTCTCTAAAAGGGATGCTATCCAGAGACCAGGGCAGGAAATTATCTTTTTCTATTGAGTTACTCCAAGTGACCTCAATCCCTTTTCTCTTGAGTCAGCTTCTCCAAACCCTCAGGGGTCTGCGGACTCCCTGAGGCTGATGTTTGTGAGGAGGGTAGGAAAGACCTCATGGCCCTCTCGGGCTACACACATCTCCTGACAGGAGAGGCAAGAGCAGAGTGCTGAGGGCAGGCTTCATACTGCCTGTGAGAGAATGTTAGTAGCTTAGTGCCCCAGACACTGGGATCTGACGCACTGCTGAGGGGTAAACCACAGTTGATGGGCTCCTACTGTGTAGTTTCCTTTTTTCTTCCTTCCTTCCTTTTTTGTTTGCTTGGTTTTTTTTTTCTTCTATAAGTCTATAAAATCTGAGCAATGTAGTTCTAATATTTTCATGAGGCAACTGTCAAGAAAGCTTATCAGGAAGTTTTGATTTGGATTACCAGAATTGATTAGCTCTGGTTCACAGGCATTTGAAAGTCCTTTCCCTGACCATGCCCTGGGTTGTTTTCTTGGTTGTTGCCTTTCTTAATTGTAACAACTGGAACATCTGACATGTGTATATGACTTCAGCACCTTGAAAATGTCGTCTCTCTTGACTGTCAGAGCATCAGTTATGATGCTATTATTAGCTGAACTTCAGAGTGAAGCACTCGGCTGCACTGAGCCTGAGGAGAATCTGGACCTCTTCACCTTCCTAACTCTGTGGCCTTGACTGAGCCCTGCAGGCTCAGTGTCTTCCTCTGTGAAATGGGGATGAAAAAAAAGGCTCCCTCCATGGAATTGTGAGACTCAGTGTCCTGTTTAGTGCATAATGTGTGCTTAGGATAGGGGCAAAAGACATTCAAAGAGAAAGCCAACAAAGCACAGAATTGTCGAGAAGTCTGCTGTCTTCCCAACAAGAGCCAGCACCCAGGTTTGCTGACTTCAAAGCTAAGGATGAACCCCACCTTGCTCAGTGGTGCCGGCCTGCTTGCCAGGTTGCTGCTTGAAAATGACTCAGCATAATTTCCAGCTACCTTCCATCCTGGTCAAACACAAACACAAGTATATTCCCCAGCCTTCCAGAGATGCCTTCCGGGAAGTCATGAATAATTGGGCCATGTCCTACCACAGGCAAAAACAGCACAACAGGCAAACACAGGTGAATTTCTGGGCATAGTATTCACTACCAGCTTCGACAACTGCACCTTGGCCTCACAGGAAGTTTCCAAGAGGCATGCGGGGCTGAGGCAAGTTTTGAGGTCCCTGCATCAACCCATCAGTCCACCATTACAGCTAACATTCTTATCAAGTATGGCCCAGCAATTCTGTTGATTTCAAAGAAAAATTTTGTTGGTTTGAATGCCCAAACATTCAGTGTTCAGGAACTCCCGAAGTGTAGATGGCAGTGTCCATAAGTCATCTCCATACATTCTCTTCCATCTGTTGCAAAAGCTTATAAAAGAAAGTTATCTTCGATCTACAGTTCTTCAATTTTTCTAATGAGATTCTCTCCCTTGAGTTCTAAGTGGGATTGCTCTCAGAAACGAAATCCCTTCTTACCTCCGCACGTCTTTTGTTCCCTACGTGCCTTCTGAGTCACTTCTGTTTAATTTGTTTACCCTTTGGCTGCACTCAACGCACATTTGAGTCTTACTGACGTTGGTGAGGAATATGTCATAATCAGACAATAAAACTATGGTTCTCTATTTTTAAACTGGGAGCTGATAGGGTTGAAGCCCAGAATTTGTTTTCTGAGGCCCTTGAGCCCTGCACTACGAAGCTTTTGACTAACTTTTAGACCTGGAATCCTCAGAAACTGATGGTAAGGTTTCCTGATAAGTTCCACAAAGTTCCACATGGAACTTTGCCAGCAGATTGCTGGAGGGAGCGATTTGATTGCTGTCTTATTCTTGCAAGAATTTAAAGGGCGGAAAGACCCCAACCCACACTCTAGGACCCTTCAGGAGTTGTCTTTAACTACCAGAGGTGATTCTCAGCTGCCCAAAAGTTAGTTAAATATCATATATATATAGCGCAGGGTTTATCAACTTCTTCATGTGAGGAAATGTCAGTCAGAAGTTATCTTTAAAGTATATTGAGTAATAGGATACTTCTTGTTTTTTTTTTGTTTTGAGTTGTCAAACACAATCTAAAATTTTTCACAAATCAAACAATTGAACAACAGCATTGGAGGTTTCAGGTTCTTCTTCAAACACCACCAGAAAATGCCTCTAACCCAGGGTCTTTGAAGAAGGCACATATTTCTTATGTGGCAAATTATGAACAAGCATATATGACATTAAGTCAAATTTGGTGTTATTAGTCTTAGAGGAATTTATTCAGCTCTTTAGATTCTTTCTTCAGCAGAAGATTCCTTCCAAAAAGAAAAGAAAAATAATTATACACAGTCATTACAGAACTGTAATTGATAAGATGGAAAAGACACTAATTTTCTGAAATAAGCTTGGGTATGGCTCTCTAAATCAAGGTTTCCCAGTAAATAGGATGCTGTGTTTCCAAACACAAACTCTGCCTATTTTGTTCCATAAATCATAATATCTAATACAGTTTCATTAGACATGGCAAATAAAACATGATCTCCATAATACATGCTCAATCTGTGTTAAAAGATACTTAGGTTGATAACTCACTAACCCTGCATCTTGGAGATAGAGGAGGGGACTCACAATGGTAATTTCTGTCTATGAGGACATGAGATTTTATGATCTGCAGTGGTTTCTGTGGGGATATGGGTGCTTGAAGGGTCACTCCTGCAAGAGCTGGGTCCTACCACTGCTTCTGACCCTACCTACTGCTGTCTGCACGCTGTGTGCTAGGTGACTCAGGGGCTTGGTTTTGGCACATGCTCTTCTCTGATTTTCAAAGGCAGTTTAGTTCAACAGTCACTGAGTTGAGCAGTTCATGACTCAGGGAACAACTGTGTGGTAGCCAGAGAGAAACGATATTGCTGTAATAATAGCCTGCACTCTGCTGGCTCCTTCCTTCCTGCAGCCTCAGAGATCAGAGGAAGAACTCATCCAAGAGCAATCACAACTATCAGATGCAGAAGTGGAAACAAAAATTGTGTAGAGACCCAGTGCCCCTGGTCTGGATTCATATCCGCTCTCCTACTCTCTCTCACCTTCCCAAAGGCAGAAGGAAACCAAGGTTGAAAGTTTCCTGATGTGAATTAATTAGAAAAAGGATTTTATTCAAACAACATAGTACATTTCAAACATGTAGTATGGGTCACCACCTTGGTGCCCTGATTTACTCAAGAGTTCCAGATAAGAAGATACACACTGAAAAATCTCTCAAGTGACTCAGCAACTTTTCTCCATACTTGAAAGTCACTTGACCACCAAAGGAGAATATTGGTGACTAAAGTCCATGGAATGGAAGAGGGTAAAAGAGGCTAATGGGAACTATTTGTGGACCAACAGAATGTTTGTCTCATCAGTGACCAAGCATCTCACCCCATGTCCAAATCCCAAGGCGGTATTCAAAGATCACTCAGACCACCGTGCAATTTTCTTTAGTTTGATGCAGGGAAGTGAAGATGAGATAGTGTCAAGATCATCATCTAATATGAAGGCTGCTGAGATGTCTAAAATGTATAATTTTTTAAATTCAGATTACTTTGGATCACCTCCCAATTCCTGTCTATTAGTCATTAACCTTAACAAAGTTATACCTTGTCTACCATATCTCAGTTTTATAATCTGTAAACTAGATAATCCAGTTCAGATCACAAAGGACAGCTGTGAGGATGGCCAGTTAAATCTGGAGCTGCTGGTTAGTGACACACACTTCTAGTCCTGACCCTTGGGAGGCTGAGGTAGGAAGGTCACAAGATCAAGGTATCTCAAAGAACTGGAGGGTTTCTAACTATGGGAGATATATGATAAGTATTAAAAATGTAGCAAATTGCTAATCATTTTTTCTAAGTTTTAAATGACTTTAATGTTGGATATTCTTTCAAAAAAATAAAAGTTTTCTAGGTCATCTTTCCTGCTTTGACAGTGATTTGATCTCAGGTTGGCAGTGGTGTGCTGTCCACCATGGGTGCCTAGATTCAAACTCCAGTAGCAAGGCTCTCAACCTCTGAGTTACTCCTCTAGCTCTTGTCCTTCCATCTGCTCCCCCTTCTCTTTCACACAATTATATGAAAGTGCATGACCACGCTTTAGGAAAAACATTAAATCAGAGTTTCTAAAAAATAATTTGAATAAACACGCAACCTTAGTCTTGGCCTTCACATTTATGCCTTTACAGGGACATCCCATTTCTTGAGGATGGAGCTGCTGCTATCTAAGTTAGAGTGATGAACTAAAGCCTTCCACTGTCAGCCATGATGAAGTAACCCTCTTGCTATAAACAAACATAAATCCAATGCATTTTCATGATTTAAATATAGTTCAGAAAATAAAAACTATGAGAAAAGGAAAAAAAACAGTAATTGTCAGAGGCTTCTCTTTGTAACTTCTGGAACAGGGTGCAGAAAGGGA
This sequence comes from Microtus pennsylvanicus, assembly GCF_037038515.1. Lineage (NCBI taxonomy): Eukaryota > Metazoa > Chordata > Mammalia > Rodentia > Cricetidae > Microtus > Microtus pennsylvanicus. The sequence continues at coordinate 71,581,676 of NC_134580.1, forward strand.
GCAATGATCCCACTAAGTCATGAGGTAGAAACAGGGGTTCAGGGTTGTTGAGGTGCTGGGTTTGTGCAGTAGGTTCTGAAAAGAATAATAAAGCTGTTTCTAGAGAAACAGCTCCAGAAATATGCATTAAGATCTCCTTGACCTGAGAGGTATGCTGTACTAGAGCACCTGACTTTGTAAATAAAATACCCAGGTTCTTTCCAATGCCATTTTTTTTCTTTGAATGTTTAGCTGAATGGTAGATTCATAGGAAGAGATGGTAAGTCCCAGCGTGGATTAAAATCAATCACTCAATCAATCAATCAATCAACCAACCAAACAAAAAAATCAGCTATGTGGAACAATTGTGACAGGCTAGAAAACACTGAGGATCTAAGCATCTAGAGTAAGGTCGTATCACTGTACATTTTGGGCACGGAATTACAATTTAATTAAGGTATGGATTTTTGCAGGGATAAGTCCCGCCCCTTAGGGGGCGTGTTCGCCTCGGGCTAATGTTTACCTATAAATCTGGTGAGTGTGCTTGCAGCACTTGCTTCTGCTTTCCTGGTCTCCGCAGGAACAGTGGTTCTGTAAGTCTATTTCTCTATTAAAGCTATATATATATATTTTTTTTACAATCTGTCTGCATTTGTTTACGCTGTTACAGATTTTTGGGGTAGAACCGTTCCATTTTCGGATCAAGAATTTCTCTATATCTTCTCTCTATAGATTTAAGAACAATCCCTCAAAGAGTAAAGCTACTTTGTGAGTAAATTAATTATTGGACAGGAAAAAAAACTTAACACCCTCCAGAGTGATATAATGTGAAATTAAAAATGTTCAGTATATGGAAAGACAAAAACTAAAACAAACAAACTAACAAAAAACCCTCACTAGATGTGCAAAGAGACATAAAAATGTGACCAAGGATTTTAAAACATGTTAATTCAGGCGTTTCAGCACATGCCTGTAATACCAGTACTTTGGCTTCAGAGGAAGGAGGATTGTGAGTGTGAGGCTAGCCTGGATCCCATAGCAAGAGTCTGTTCAAAAAAGAAAAATAGAAATTGTAAAATATAAAAAAAAATTAAAAAGTCAAAAACTTAAAGCAAAACCAGACAAAAACAGACTCTAAAATTCCCAATACTGAAATAAAATAAAATTTAAGATGTCCAGATTTTTAAACAGAACCAGATGAAAATTCTAAAAGTGAAAATGATAATCTATAAAATTTAAAGTTTGCTGAATTGGTCTAACAACAGTTTAGACACTGCAAAAGAAGCATAGAGAGTAAGATGTCTGAAATAAAGGATATGTCCCAGAAAATTTAGGGACAATAAAAAAAATGGTTTAAAATAAGTATAACTAAAGCTCCAGAAAGAAAGATAGTGAGAATAAATCAGAAAAAAACCCTGAATATCCAATGACTATCTCCCTTCACCATTTGATAGAATAATCTCAATCCTCAGATCCAAACTCAGCAAATGCATAGAAGCAAAGTCACAACAAAAACCACAACCAGACACACACAGAAACCATATTTTAAAGCTCCAGGATAAACAGAAAAATCACTAAAATTTAGGCACTCATGGAGGGAACAAAAAATAAAAATGCCAATGACTTTTTATTAGAAACAATGGAAGTCAGAGGACAATGGAACAGTATCATTCCTGTACTAATGGAAGTCAGAGGACAATGGAACAGTATCATTCCTGTACTAAGAAGAAAAGTCAAGACTGTCCAGTGGGGGAGGGGAGACAAATTAAAAGCTTTTTTCTTGGGAGAGGTTGCCAAGTAATCCATAACCAGAAGATTTCACCATAAGAAATGTTAAAGGAAGTCTGTCCTCTGGGCTGAAGGAAAGCTATACACACAGGAGCAAAGAATATCCAGCTAAGATATGGGTCTTCTGCAAAGTGCCTATACAAGCATGCGGCTTATGATATATTAAGACTAAAACATGAAAACATCATATTGTAAAACATACATTATAGATGACACGAGGGAAACTGAGCATGGTGGTACAGGCCTGTAACTTCAGCTACTTGGGAGGCAGAGGCAGGAGGATCACACATTTTACACATGTCCTAGCTAGAGGGTAAATTTAAAGACAGCCTGAGCAGCATGGTGAGACATTGCCCCCCCCCACAAAAAAAACGGAAGGGGAATAAGGATGGACCATATGCTTAGCATGTATAAGGTTCTGTGTTCAAACTCTAGTTTAAAAACACCATGGGAGGTTCTCATAACTGAGGAGTGCACATAGCGACTACTAGGTCTACCAGGAAAAGTAAAGATGAAATACGTAGGCCTTCATAGCTTACTATTTCTTTATGGCAGGGTTTTACAGGAGATCCCAGGTCCTTCTGCCTTAGCCTCCTGAAAGCTGAGGTTACAAGCATGCTGTGTTTAGTCTTTGCATTCGCCGAGACACTCATCTCTCTGGAGAAGACAGGCTCTGTTTGCAATGTAATAATTATTGTTACCAAAATATATAAAGCTTAAAGACTATGTTAAGGCTTTCAAAGTCCTTTTTTATGAATTTTATTTGTTACCAAGAGAGTATTAATCTTTGCTGATATCATTTTCAGCCAGAAAAGAAATAAAAGGAAGATAGGATCTTGACATAAAGGACTGAATGCTGAGTTTGAAATTTCCTGGGAAACCTATAATCATCACCATGAACATCATAGTAACAATAATAAAGCTAGATGCATCAGAACATACCCATGACTCCATCACTTGTGAGGTGGGGACAGGAGGATCAGGAGTTCAAGGTCATCCTTTGCTGGAGTACATAGACTTTGTTTCAAAACCACAAACTACTAACATTAGTAATAATAACTATCATTCTTAAGAATTTATTATGTCCCAAGAAGAAATACAGTATTCTATACAGTTAATTTTGAGTCGCTATATAGTGATTCACATAGGAAAGTATCATGACTTCAGCCTGAGGTTCTCCTCTCCAAAGGGGCAGAAATTTCCACAGTAGTTATCAGAACTTCAAGTAATATCCAGCGAGTGCATGAGAAGTTTAAAGCACTCTCTAGGCTTTAGTAATTGCCTCGTCACCTTAGAGGAGACAGTGGCTGCTGCTCCAAACAAGGGCTATTTTGCTTGCTGAGAAGACCTGTTTCCTCAAAAAGCTAGAATCAGGGTGGCTTTACACAAACATCTTGAAGTCTGCAGGTCAGGAATGAAATGAAACAAGCAAAATGATGTCAATACTGCCAACCACAAGCTTTGTATGACAAATTCTTAACTGTATGTTATATTCATTTGATGACTAAAATAATGTCATTGAGATGCTAGTCCTTGCCAAAGCCCATGGGCCCATCTGGAATTGGAAATAAGAGAGGGCTCGTAAAGGGGTATTGTTTAAATGTGATTTGGAGGATGGGTAAAATTTGCCTTGGTTGGTAATGGAATTACCCACAGCTGATAAGTCTTTGTAAAGCTCATGAGGAGGACACAAGATACTTGGGCTCCCATGAACACATTTCAAAATGAGTTTTCCTTTTGTAGCATTTTGCTATTGAAAGTGATCTATCTTTTCAAAAAGCAGTTTTAAAAAGTACTTGAATCTTTGCTTGCAAGTGTTCGCTGTGTGACTCAATGGGCCATACCATGGTTTCCAGGACATTCTCAAGATTCCTCCTCCTCCTCCTCCTTCTCCTTCTCCTTCTCCTCCACCTCTTCTTCCTCGTTTGTTTTGTTTGGTTTTGAGAAGGTTGCAGATGTGAGGGGACAAGGAGATGTATAGAATTGGAATGCATGATGTGAAATCCACAGAGAATCAATAAACATTAATATAAAAAGGAAGAACAGGGGAGTAGAGAGATGGCTCAGTGGTCAAGAGCACTGGCTGCTCTTCCAGAGAATCCGGGTTCAATTCCCAGCACTCACATGGCACCTCACAACTGTCTGTAACTTCAGTTCCAGGGGATCTGACACCCTCACACCAATGCACATAAAATAAAAAATTAAAATAAATAAATGACAGTAGTTGCATTCTCTATCACTGGGATCTGAGAGGGGGCCTTTTCTTAGGCACTAGGAAGAAAATAGGCTGGACCCATGATGACCTATCTGTCAAATGGTCAGTATTCATGCAAATCCCAGCAAACTAAATACAAAGTTTCAGGAAGGACCAAATTCAAAATCTTAGAACACTAAATATCTCTAATGAATTTCCAAGGAAATGTGCTCATTGCCAGCCAGGTGGAAATTTCTGAGGTGCGTTGAGTATTTCCACGGGAGAAAAAGCACCGTATTCCTCTAGACACCCTTGAGTCCCACCAATGTTATTCACAGAGAGAAGCTGAGAGAACGTATCTGTGTATTCACACGCCCCCCCCACCCCTGCGCATTCCACTGCTGGAGCCAGCAATGGAAATCTCAGACCTCAGTAGGGTGGCATTAGCTTAAAGAATTCCAAGGACAAAACTTTCCTCAGCTCTCCCCTATTGCTCATGGTATCCCAAAAGCCTTTTATATGTCTTATTTCCTGAAACCGAACTCAGATGGAATGTGCCCCTACTATACATTATGCATGCTCATATAACACTACTGTGAGCATAAAGAACCGAGTAGTCACCATGCACCTGCCCTTCTCTCTGGACCTCCCTCTCCTCATTACCTGCCTTAAGCAACAATGATAATCAGTTACCACTTTTGTGCGAAATATGACATCAGATTCTGGAAATATAGATTGTAACTCACCCTTCGTTTCAAAGATCACATGATGTGCCAAGGAACACAGTTTTATGCTGGGTCTCTGTGACACTAAATATTTGTTAAAATATCTTTTTACCTGAGTCATTGTATCTTAACAGTACTAAAACCACCCAAACAGCTAAGAAGGAGAAAGACACCATGCAAAGAATTCTTTAGGAAAAAGGCATAAGGGGAACTATATTTCAGCTTTTCTTTCTAGGAACAGTTAGGAGATGTGGCCCCCACTACCCCTCACTACCACTGGAGAGAAGCAGATGCAAAGATGGAAAAGCAGGCTGCGGATTTGGCTCAGCGGTAGAACTCTTGCAGAACATCCCCGCACCAGGAAACCAAACTAAAACAAACCATAGCCCCTAGAGCACCGAAGTTTTCTATTTAGCACGTTAGGTCCTCCCTTCTTGGCACTAGTGATTCCTGTCCTGAGTCTATCTCATAGCTTCTGCTGAAGAGTAAGCTAAAATTTTGATAAAAGAAATTACATGGTATGCTGTCTCTCATTACGAAGTTCCAGAGAGGAGGAAGTCACTCGCTGTTGAGGATGTCTGGTCTAGGGGTAGAACCTGTGTCCACTTGCCAAGGTGGCGATCCACTTCCCTCATCACCAGGGCAGGCTCCGAAAGGGACAAGGTATGCATCCGTTATAGTCATCACGGCTTACATGGGTAAAGGTTTCCAGTGCCCTCAGATGGGTGGCGTATCTGTTATCTGACTTGGAAATTCTAACCCTCAGAATGTCACTATGAGAAAGTTGAGATACGGTCGTTCCTACTTCACTGATAAGGAAAATGAAACTCAGAAAAGCTCTAAGATTTTTCCAGTGTCACACAACGTAGAGAAGAGATGGAACCTTGACATGGATTTCTTTTTCACCTCATCCCACTGCTCTGGTAGGTCCTACGCTGAGCCTGGGCAGGACAAAGGAAATAAGAGTCCAGAGCTGCTTGCTGAGAAGCTGTGCGAGCTCACACACCGGGCCTTGTGGAGAAAGGCTGTCTCGTCAACTGAAGCAAGCCCACTCACCCAGCCAGCATCCCTCCTGGCTTCCTTTAGTTCTCAGTTAACTGATTTTGAAATGCTTTCCAAAAAGCAGCTTTATTTGAAACAACTTTTCTGCAAAGCAATTTGGCATTAATTTAGCCTAAGAAATAATTATGGATGCTCATGAGAGTTTAACTACAGTGTTTTCGTTTTAAGTTGAAACTCTTCCAAGAATGTGGGATGGTGAAATCCATCAGGAGGCACGCATACGCTGGCATCACTGGGCACTTAAAATCATGTCGCATGCGGCTAGGCATGTGGCTGAGCAGTAGACTGCATGCCTCGAGTGTGTAAGACCCTGGTTCCATCTGCAGCATTCGGAAAGAGTGCGGCGATAGATAACTACATGAAGGACTATTCTCAACTTGTAAGAGGAAAATGTATGTGTGAAGCTGCTTTGTAAAAAAGCAAACAGCGGGGGGTGGGGGATGACACACACCTTTAATCCCAGCCCTCACTCAGGAGGGAGGCAGAGGCAGGAGGATCTCTGTTAGTTCGAGGCCAGCCTGGTCTACACAGTGAGTTCCAGGACATCCAGGACTACACAAAGAAACCCTGTCTGGCAAACCAAAAACCAACCAAGCAAAACTGTACACAGAAGTACACACCAAAATGTTATTTCAGAGCGCGGAAATTGTGGGCATTCTTTAAATTGTGTTTTCCAATTCTAAAATTTTTCTTTAAATAAGGTATTTTTCCTTAAGTCAAGGAAAAGTTTCATTATTACTTTTAAGTGTTTTGCTTATTTATTGTGCTACATTTGAGTCTCATGAACCTCAGACTGGCCCCAAACTCGATGTGTAGAAGATGGTTTCCGGTCTCCCTGCCTCTCTGTCTGGGGAACTGGGATTTCAGAAGGCATGCTAGGCAAACACCCTGCAAACTGAGTCACACTTATAAACCTTTAAAACCTTTCAGAATAGATTTTTAATTTAGTGCTTGTATGTATGTGTGTGTGCATGTAAATAAAGATCAGGAATCAACTGTGGGAGCTGATTCTCTCCTTCTACCATGTGGGTTGTGGGGACTGAAGTCAGGTCATCAGACTTGAAGACAAATACCCTTACCTACTGAGCTATCTCGATGGCCCCTAGTCTCCAAAGGGATGGCACCTCCTCTTCTTGACAGCCTGGCCATTAGCATGAGCCAGACCAGAGCAGCCCTCTGGGATGCCCTGTGGTGTGAGGGGTACAGTCTCCTACCACTGCTCCCTCTGAACTTACTGTTCAAATAGCAGGGTAAAGACAGCACAGATTCTGTATGAGGTGTGAGAGACTTGCCACAAACAAAGAGCTCATGCCTTGCTGAAGGATCTCCTGATTTCTTCTAGGAGACTTTTCTGCTTTAAATCATTCTTCTCAGGCCTTTTTAAACAGGTGATTCTACACAGTACACAGACACACACATCCCACATACATACACATACTCCACATACACAACACACATATACACATTATATACACATATATAATATACTACACACATACACAGACATTCATACTACATACACAATATTACCCACATACAGAGACACATCACACTCATACACACACATATACATACCACACGAATACGCATATATAATACACACACCAGACACATACACATATTCACATGCATACCACACATATACACATCACAGAGACACTAATATATACACACACACCACACACACAGACACACCACACATACACACACTAAACATACGCACATACTACACATATACAAATTCACACCACATATACATACCACATACACACACCACCATCATCATCACATTATCATCTTTCCTTCCTGTACTAAGGTCATTGTCCTATATATGACCAGACTCTCGCAAAAGGAGAAGACAGTTTACGAATATGTTGGTATCCCACCTAGGACATCTCTGCAATGAATAAAAGACCTCAACACAGCAATAACTTACATAATACATTTCATGCATTAAACTCACCCCCATCTGCCCTAAGCATTTTATATATGAATCCACATAACCTCCCCACAAGTATCTGAAATAGGCTTTACTGTAGTTGCTCCTTTTCAGACTCAGTAAATAGGGCCTGGAGAAGGTAAATATCTTGCCTAGCATCCCCTGAAGCAATTCTCATGAGCTCCCCATGTGAAGCTGTGATTATGGGAAGGCATGGACTTTCGGGGTGCCCTGTTATCCCAGGTGCATGAGATCCCCTAGAAGAGACACAGGCCAGGAGGGCATCAAATGGCTGGCCTCAATTTAAAGGATCTGGTGATCCAACTCTCTTCTACAAAGAACATGGCTATCGTAATTCCATTAAAGGAACAATGGGAACATGGGTGAGTTCTCCGGAGAACGCTGGGTTAGTGCTCTGTGGCCTGAGGCCAGGGTTTGACTCCTATTTCTTTTGGTTTTGCTACACTCTTCAAGCATCAGGTTCTTTACATTCCAAGAGGAAACAGTGACAGTTGAGCTTGTGAGAGCCAAATTTCCAGTCTTAGGAAACCCCAATGGACCTCGCAGACAAGTTGAATAACTGGTGGGAAAAGCCTCCTGATCCTCCACAGATACAACCCCACACTGATTGGTGCCACCACTTTCACAGACTGACAGACTTGGCCAAGCCGCTCAAATTACAATGAGCTGTGCTGCTTTGGGGGCGCTGCTCCCAGCATCAGACTCCTTGGGGAGGCAGCTGCATTGTAAGCCCTCTGGACTGAAAGAAACATGCTCCAATTGTGACAATAATGGATACAGCCAACAGGAAGGACTTTACTAAATAGATTAAGTTGATTAAATACTTCAGCTTTCCCGAGAGCTCCCTTCATGGTGATTCTTAAAAGCAGGTGCTTTCACTGTGAATATTTCAGGACTTGGGCTGGTCATAAGGGAGGTTAATAATCTTAAATGGTGTTACAGTTTGAATGTTGAGTGTGCTCCGTAGGTTTCTGAGGTAAGGGCTTGGTCCCCAAGTGGTGTTGTTAGAAGATACTGTAGGCCTTTAGGAATGGCTTAGGGAGTCCCTTAGACCATTGAGGCTCACACCTTTGGAAGGGATGTGGGGCCTGGCCTTACCGTTGTTTCCCGGGCACAGGGATGGCAGTTTGCTGGAATATATGTTTCCGATTTTGTCATCTGGCACACTGACCAGAGGCCCAAAACAATGGGTCTACTCAGCCTCAGACCAGAATGTTATGGAGTGCTTTATATCATGCACTACACCCATTCAGTCTCAGAACAATTATGACATGAATTGGCCATTATTATGGTCTATATTTTACAGAAGAGATATACTTGTTTAGCAAGCTGTCTGAAGACAACATGGCTCGTTGGTAACTAGAATCTCCTTCTATTCTATGGACCATCTCAGTAAGAACTAGGGTAAGAAGGATCAAGGGATTTGATGCCAATGCTCACAAGGCTACTTATTTCCTGGTCCCCAGAGAGCCTAGGTTAGACCTGCTTTGTGTTACAAGTCACTCTGCCTATCCTAATCACACAAACCTGCCATGTGTTACTTTGCCCTGGCTGGGTTTTCCATACATGGTGGCTCCTAACGGGAAACCTGGACATTTTCTTGAACTTCCACCCTCAGACAGATGACCTAATTCTGTGAAACTTCAAGAAATTAGCAACCTACTGTGGTTACAGAGACAGTTGTAAGCCGACTTGTTAGACAGAAAAATACCAAACTACATCACTGTGAAAGTACTCTGCACCCAAGTTCCCAATTTTAAGCATTTTAAAAATCACATCTATGAGACAGGCAGAAGGTCACATACGTATCTGCCAAACGAAAAAGTTGAAATTCCCCTTGCAGTGTGAGCCAGTATGAACCCCAAGAACAAGGAGCTTGTGGGATCATTACATCAGGCCAAGTTGTTAAAACAATTCTGCATTCAGTGCTAGTAACGAATGATGATGGGGACCTTAGCTCTAACTATTTTCCCAATTTTGTGTTTCATTTTGACACCATTATTGTGTTAACAATAGGAGCTGCCTTCAAAGTTACTTCGGGGGGCTTTAAAAAAAATAAGAGAATATTAAAATTCACAGAACAAGCTAAAGTACACAATTTTCAGATAGCTGAATCAACAAAACAGCAAAATCCTACAAATAGTTTCTAAATAAAATGAGCCTTTTTCATATAAACCTATTAATGTTATTTTCAGTGTCCTCCTTTATGAAATAAAAAATGGCTGGTTTAAATGAAAATTATTTGTTCAGATGATTTTGAGCATCACAAAATGAACCAGTGTGGGGCAAGATAAGTACCTGCTTAAGTAGGATGAACTCTTGTTAATTTGAAAGAAGAAAAATATATTATTCAATGGTCAGAATTATAGTTTATTTTAAATGTGTACATTTTTATTTACATTACATATAACATTTAATATTTGGGAAAATTAATGAAATTAAATAGGTATTTGAAATGTTACAAATCAAAATAAGATCATGATGTATAATAATAAATTTTAAATACAAAGTTTCCATGTTATTTCACATACATTAAAAATATTTCTCAAATAACACAAACATTTTCAAATGCCAGCCACAAAATTATGAAGTTAAAACATATCAGTAGGATGTCATTTTTTAAATTAACAGGACATTAACAGGTTATATTAACATTTTAAGAGGTAAATTTCGATTGAATTCTTATACAAGTTTACCACTGTGCTAAGAATAAACTGAAAAATATCTTGAGCTGTTTTTTCGAGGGTATTTATATTAGAAGTAAGATATTAGGATAAAGTTTTATGAAAAGTTCTCCTACTTTTTTTTACATGTATTGGGTGTGCACATGGGAGTGCACATGTTTATGTGTGAGAATTACGAGTGCACATGTTTATGTGTGAATTATGAGTGCACATGTTTATGTGAGTTATGAGTGCACATGTTTATGTGAGAGTTATGAGTGCACATGCTTATGTGTGAGAATTATGAGTGCACATGTTTATGTGAGAATTATGAGTGCACATGTTTATGTGTGAGAATTACAAGTGCACATGTTTATGTGTGAATTATGAGTGCACATGTTTATGTGTGTGAATTATGAGTGCACATGTTTATGTGTATGAGAATTATGAGTGCACATGTTTATGTGTGAGAATTATGAGTGCACATGTTTATGTGTGAGAATTATGAGTGCACATGTTTATGTGAGAATTATGAGTGCACATGTTTATGTGTGAGAATTATGAGTGCACATGTTTATGTGTATGAGAATTATGAGTGCACATGTTTATGTGTGTGAGAGTTATGAGTGCACATGTTTATGTGTGTGAGAATTATGAGTGCACATGTTTATGTGTGAGAATTATGAGTGCACATGTTTTTGTGTGAGAATTATGAGTGCACATGTTTATGTGTGAGAATTATGAGTGCACATGTTTATGTGTGTGAGAGTTATGAGTGCACATGTTTATGTGTGTGAGAGTTATGAGTGCACATGTTTATGTGTGTGAGAATTATGAGTGCACATGTTTATGTGTGAGAATTATGAGTGCACATGTTTATGTGTGAGAATTATGAGTGCACATGTTTATGTGTGAGAATTATGAGTGCACATGTTTATGTGTGAGAATTATGAGTGCACATGTTTATGTGTGAGAATTATGAGTGCACATGTTTATGTGAGAATTACGAGTGCACATGTTTATGTGTGTGAGAATTATGAGTGCACATGGCTGTGGAGACTGGAAGTCAGTCTCAGGTGGCCTCCTCAGTTGTGTGTCCCTCTCTTTTATTTTTATTATTTTGAGCCAGGGGCTCTCACCGGAACGTGGAGCTCACGGGTTAGGCTGGGATGACCCTGGATATCTGTGATTCTCTGAGTCCGCAGCTTGCTATTCTAAACATACACCCTGGCCCTAGCTTTTACATCCCTGCCAGGGATTGGTTTCACAGCCTCAGACTTGGGTACTGACTAAACTACCTCCTCAGCCCCAAGTCATAGCCATGTTTTATAAAAATGTAATATAGTCGGGGGTGCAGATTGCCTCTCATTCCAAAAAGGCAAAATGTCAATGAGCAAAAATGAAGTAGGCTTTTATTTTTATTTACTCTTTTTTTCAGTGCTGAGGTTTGAACTCCCTAACATAAGTATGTATTAGGCAAGTGTACTAATCTGAGCTACATCTCCAGCCCAAGATGTTTTTTTTCTCATACTAATCCACAGAATATTAAAATATAAATGATCATTCCAAATCCACTTCTAAAGCCTGTCATGGTCAATCTCCATCTTCCGGCTTGCCAGCTTGTGTGAGTACCTCAGGAAACCAAATACACACAAGTCTACTTGTGTATCAGTTCTGCTCCAAAGGGGAGTTTCTCCCTCAAACTAACACAACAAAAACTGATTGGATCCCCTAACAGGGAAAAGTGCTTGGGAACTATATAAAAAAACAAACAAACAAAAAAACTTACAACCTAAAGTTTTCTTTTTCAATTTTAAATTAATCTTAAAATTAAGTTGTGTTTGTGTAGCAGTTTTCATATCAAAACCATATCATAGGTTCAGGCCTATAATCCCAGGATTTGAGAGGCTGAAGCAGAATTGCAAGTTTGTGGCCAGCAAGGGACTACAGGTGCAACTCTACAAGATGAACCCTACAAATACCAAACCAACCTTAACCAACACCAGCAACAGAACCTAGAAAGCTAGTCCAAGGGCCTCGTCTATGGATGAGTCTGCTTGCATACTACCATCAGTCTCTCCTATCAGAGAGCTTTCCCAGTATGCACATGGCCCTGGGTTTCCTCTTCAGTGCTATCACAGTGTGGAGGGGTGGGCATCATTAAATGAGGTTGTCCGTCAGTAGCTTGGAGGGGAAGTTGCATTACATGGAGTTCAGTGACAGACAGCCTGCTGAGCGTGTGTAGAGCTGTGGGTTTGTACCTTAGGGAAAAAAAAGACAGCAGGAAGCAACAAAGGAGAAAAAGAGGAGAAATTGAGAAAAAAGGAAGGAAGAAGGAAAAGGTAGGATAAGTTGCTTAGTTAAGGCTGGGGATATACCTCAGTAGTAAAGTACTTGGAAGATAGAAGCAGGAGCAGCTAGCCTTGGTTACATATCAAACTGAGACCAGCCTGGGCTGCATGAGACCTTGTCTCAAAAGAACATCAAAAACAACAACTAAAAGTAATAATAACATCAAAAATGAAATGTGGGTAATAGTGAAGATATACTGCAGGCATTAATGGTTTTCTTAACCAAGAGAACGAGTATCTCAGAAAAACACATGAAGGGAAGTCGGTCCCTGCCCATCTTGCTATGCTATGATTCCAAGCGTGTTTTTGGGCGTACACAAAGCCACGCATGATTCACACCCAGCTGCTCAGAGGCTTTGGTGATGAGCATCTGCCTTTCACATGAAACCTATCCAGGCTAAGACCCAATGTGCTCATCTTCAGGGCTGTGTTGGAAACACAACAAACCTAAAGGCCCAGCCAAGGAGTGAAGGCTCTCCTCCACCTGCCAGACCACAAACTCAACCTGTGCCTGATGCTGTCTGTGTTCCCTTTGGTTCTGAAACCCACAATTAGCTCAACCAAGCTATCGGTAGACATAGCTGTCACTCAGATTGCCCACCGCTTCTTCCAGCTCTTCCCTACCACCCTCAAAACAACAGGGGCAGTGTAAACAGCTTTCAAAATAAGCGCACCTAAGGTTTGTTAGGCATCCATTTCCTAATTCAATCAGGGCACCAAGGAGATAGCAGGGGACTGAGTTGCACTTGCGCACTAAGCAAACCTAAATCTCTGCTTGCATAACTCTTGAATTTTTCTTCTTTCAATTATTGCCTTCCAAGACCACCCTGGGAAGGTTCTGCCAGATGTCCTGACTCTTTGGAAGGCCTAGATTGGCCTGTGCACATTAGTGGAACTGTAATTTAACTCTAAATGTGCGCTTGAGTTTTTAACCCCTCACAGATGTTTTCACATAGAAATGGAGACCTGAATATGATAGAACGCCTGCTTAGCATGTGGGGCAGGGTTCCATCCTCAACACTGCTGACAGAGAGAGAGAGAAAGAAGGAGAGTGAGAGGAAGAGGGAGAGCAAGAGGGAGAGGAAGAAGAAGAAGAAGAAGAAGAAGAAGAAGAAGAAGAAGAAGAAGAAGAAGAAGAAGAGGAGGAGGAGGAGGAGGAGGAGGAGGAGGAGGAGGAGGAGGTGCTTAGTGCAGGGTGTATATGTATATGTAGAATTTAACTGTTTACAAAGTTCATGTATCAACTCCTGTAACTAAACGTAATGCTATGAAAACTCTAACATATTACTGTTGCCCTCCAATTATTTCTGAGAGATTGCAGCAAAACAGATGGGAATGAAGGAGACCTGAAGGAAGACCAAAATCACAAGGAAACACTAGTATGGCCTCAAAGAAAACCCTGCCCATTCTGAACGAATACCAGGAGTTCACTAACAGCAACTAACAAGGAAAGGCATTCAGCCAAACCAGAAGCTTGGGAAGCACTCATGAGGCGAGAAGTTGGTTCTGTGGCAGAGTTGGGCAGCAGAACGACAAAGCTCCCATTGGCAAATCCAACTGTTCCTCACACCTCCAGAGCTCTGGAAAGAAGTCAAGCCCACCCCGAGAATTCTCACTGAAAATTATAAATCCCGTGGGAAGAAAACTGCAAGGATTCTGCATCTGCTTTTCCCTTCCCACCATAAAACATCTGGAAACAGCTGCTGAGAGAAGCAGAGAAATGTACCAGGAGGCAGAGTCTGGCAGAAGGACATAGAGCTCCAGCTAGATGTCATCTGTCTATCAAAAGGAGAAAGGAGATAGAGCTGCTACCAAGTCAGTGGTGATCGCACCGCACTGGGTACCCAGAAACATTCTCCAAAGGAAAGGGCAGAAGCTGAGATGCCTAACAAAGACCTCTGGAGAGGCCACCTTCCCTCCTCATCCTCAGTCAGCCCTCAACTTCCAGAGAGGCCACCCTCTGCCCTCATCCTCAGCCAGTCCCAACCTCCAGAGAGGCCACCCTCTCCCCTCATCCTCAGCCAGTCCCAACCTCCAGAGAGGCCACCCTCTCCCCTTATCCTCAGTCCCCAACCTCCAGAGAGGACAGCCTCTCCCCTCATCCTCAGCCAGTCCCAACCTCCAGAGAGGCCAGCTTCTCCCCTCACCCTCAGTCAGCCCCCAACCTCCAGAGAGGCCAGCTTCTCCCCTCATCCTTAGTCAGTCCCAACCTCCAGAGAGGCCAGCCTCTCCCCTCATCGTTCTTAGTCAGTCCCCAAAAGAAAAGAAAAACCAGCTCTTTAACTATGGTGCCTAAGGA
Source organism: Microtus pennsylvanicus (assembly GCF_037038515.1). Lineage (NCBI taxonomy): Eukaryota > Metazoa > Chordata > Mammalia > Rodentia > Cricetidae > Microtus > Microtus pennsylvanicus. The sequence goes on from NC_134580.1 coordinate 71,596,697, forward strand.
AAAAGCCAGATGACATTGGGAGATGGGGTGAAAAGGTCACAAACACTGAAAACAAGTACATCCAGGCTGGCAAGATGGCTCAGCAGGTGAAGGTGCCTGTGGCACATATCTGTAAATCTGTGCTCCATCCCTGGAACCCACATAAAGGTGGAAGGAGAAAGTCCTCTGACCTACACACACACACATGGGGCTGTGGCACACACACCAACACAATCATCATGCATGCATACACATATACACACACAATTAAATTTTCTAAAAATAAAAATACATGGGTATAAAAATAATATAAGAGGCTCTGTCTCGAAAAACAAACAAAATATATGTAAGAGGGAACTGCCTAAGCATAATCATGATTTTAAAAAAAATGAAATGACATCAAGGTAAGACATATCTACTCACCACCACCTCCCCTCCCCAGAAAGCAACACACACAGAAAGAGACAGACCGAAAAATAAATTTCAGGACCATGGAGATGGCTCAGTGGGTAAAAGGTGCTAGCCACCATGCCTGAGAACTTTAATTCAATCCCCAGAACCCAGGTAAAAAATAATTTAAAAAAAAAAATCAGAGGTGGTGGTGTGCATCTGCAATCCCAGCACCCCAAAGTTGAGATGGGAGGGAGCCAGGAGCATCACCTGGAAGTCCTTGGGCCAGCTGGCCTGAAGTGTGTCGCACAACCATAGGAAGAAGGTAGACATGGTGAAGGGTCTCCTGAAGGTTGTCTACTGCCTTCTATGTCTGTGCAATGGCACACATGCATCCTCCCAAGCAACAATAAATAGATAAAATGTAAGAAACGAAAGAGAAAAACTTGATATGTGCATTTAACTGAAGATTAGCCCAACGCAAACAAGAGTTCATAAAATGACAAAATAACAGGATGAAATGGGGGGAGTGGATCTGAAGAAACAAACAGATGCCCAAACAGTGTCATTTCAAAAATTAACAAATAAAAATGCCAAAGGGTACAATCAACCCAGTGTAATAGAGAGGATAGTCACAGACTTTTGGACTAAAACAAAATTATGTAAATGAAAAGGGCAAATACATTAAAGTAAATCAAGGAGAAGCCAGTAGACAGGGAAGAATAAAGATGAGAACAAAACAATATTTATGATTATAGGTGTCATTAGAGGAGCAAAATCAACAAATAAGGTAGAAAAAGTATTTAAAAAGTAACAGAAGAAAATTTTCGTTAAAGTAACCACCTCTAGGTAGTGTTTCTTATGAAGCAGGCATGATTCTGTGCACTCCACTTACAAACAATCCCAGCAGCTCTAAGAGATATGTATATTATTCTTACAGATAAACAATTTGGTCTGAGATATTCAGAACGTAAGCTTGGAAAACCTTCCATCCCCACCTCACACACTCTCACTGTGTAGCCCAGTCTTTTTTTTTTTTTAAGACTTGAGTTCTGGAAATATTAAATTATAAAGCCCACAGCTTCAAAGTACAACATCAGGGCTAAAAACAAAAAGGACTTTTTAGGTATTCAGTCACAAAACGTAGATGTGAAACCACGAGAAATAATCACGCAGGCAGCTTGCTTCCCAGCAAAACTCAAAACCGAGATGCAAAGGAAATTGCTTGCTTTCTTCAAACAGTTTGGCCCAAGAACAGGAGGCTTTGCAATGCTGAGGCAACGTCTCTAAATGAGCTCAATGAAACAGGACCAATGAGCGCTTTTAGAAGAGCATTGTGTTTACAACGAAACCTAGCCAGTTAAACAATAAAATAAAATAACTCAAGAATGGAGAAGATGAGACAAAATAATACAATAGAAGGAATAAGTTCTAGAGAACAGCTATGAATTATGGATATGGTCAAGAATGACACAAAAATTTGATAATGCACAAATAAAAATAATATTACTAGACACCACTAGTAAAACGTCTGCTATAACAACAGAAGCAGAACGAAGGAGAAGCAGCTCAAGGAAGAACCTGGGAAGCTCCTCATTTACATAGCATGAAATAAATCAGTGCCCAACACCAATCCTGGATAGGGAAAGGCCGCCTGACACCTGTTAAAGCATTTCCTAACCCTGCAGGGATCCTTTAAGAAAGGATGTGCTCAGAGATAAGAAATGCTTACTTGAACATTCTTGACCCATTTTCCTCTTTGATTTTAAGTAATACTGCATGTCATATTTTTGTTTTAAAATAGCAGGACAAGCCCGATCCTATTTTATGTGAGGCTAATAATACCTTGAGGGTCTCTATCTCTCCATGAGCGCTCACTCAATTCTCCATTTATTTACCTGAACCTAGACATGCAACGAACTACTCTTTTACTTATTTTACAGTGATGGGAGCTAGAACCCAGGACCTTGTGCAGACCCAGTCAGCTCCCTACCCCTGCATAGTGTCTTCCCCTACATGGTGTCCCCCTACATAGTGTTCCCCCCTACATAGTGCAAACTTGAGATCCTCCTGCCTTCCTCTCCTCAGTACTGCTGTTATAGGCCACTCCTGGCTACTTCCTAAAAGCATAGTCACTAAGGCAACAAATAATAAGAGGACTTTTATATAAACAAGGAATCACAGATTGGGGAGCTGGACAGGACTTATTACTTCTTTTGTTTTATAAAGTAAATGAAATCAGAGACATAGATACGCAGACACACAGACACATACCCATCAATGGGAAGAGTCTTGTATTCTATTCCAGCGATACTATATTTAGTAGGTAGTCTATTTTCTTATCAGAAAATTAAATAGTACATAGTACAGTAGACTATTTGTAAAAGGAAGGGCTTTGTTTGTTTGTTTGGTGTGTGTTTTAAAACATTACATCCCCTCCTTTCGCCAGAAATAACTAATCATCTCAGCCATTAGATAAACACCATTCCAGGCTCCCCTTTGCTGATATAAGAAGTAGCGGATGGATAGATAGAGGGTTGAACAGTGATATTATATATACTATTTTAACTAACAAGATACCGTTTAATTCATAAGCTGTGGTATTGTCTAAAGTAACTTAAGAAATCAATGGCAGAATCATCTATAAAAGCAACCCTTTAAAATATATACTTTATATATTCCTTTGAAATATATACTTTAGCATCTACATGCTGATGTTTAACTGCTTTCTGGAATGCCACCTCTGCTGCTTTGGTATGTATATATAAGTTCTACTTCCAGGTCCATGTGCGTGACTGACCCACCTGGTGTAGCTACTCATACCGTCTTTATCTGCACCCAGAGGAGGGAGCTGTGCCACTCTGACGTGGAAGGCCTAATGCAGGGATGTCAGAGCAAAGGAAGTGTGGATGGAGTGGAGAGGATAAGAGAGGAAGAGCACTTAGGTGCAGCGATCTGGGTTCCAGTGTGTGGGCAGAAGTGGCAAACAGGCAGACGAGGCCTCACAAGAAAACAAAGCTTGAAGAGCAGAGGACTGCAGGCTGGGATGAAACCATAGCAGGATCTGCTCTGCAAATGCTTTGACATACACCGCTATGAACAGAATTGGAGGTGTGAGAGGGGTGGACCAACCTCCCTTTCCATCCATTCATAGCGAAAGGGCCCAAAACAAGACTGCAAAGCAGTGTTTAAACAGGGGGTGATGGTACATGCTTGCAACCCTACTGCTGGGTCATCAGAGACAGGAGGAACTCTGGGTCTCACCTGTAGGCCAGCCTGGTCAAGTCATGAGCCCCTGGCCCAAGGTTAGAAAACGTGTCTCAGAGAAACAAGATGACTTCCAAGGACCAACAACCCCTGCCCCCACACACATGTGCACTCATGAAAACCCAAACACATCACACACACACACACACACTCGTGAACACACAAACACACGGCACACAAAAAGTATTCTTAAAGAGGCCTACACCTAATAGACCTGTGGCTAGGACACTTGGCAAGGTCCAGGTGGCCAAATGAAAAGATTTTCTATTTCATCTGGGGATGCAGTTCAAAGGCCTTGAGAGTAACTCACCGAAGGCATAAGACATGTAATTGTGAAGACATCAGATATTTATTTATTTATTTATTTATTTATTTGGTTTTTCGAGACAGGGTTTCTCTGTGGCTTTGGAGTCTGTCCTGGAACTAGCTCTGTAGACCAGGCTGGTCTCGAACTCACAGAGATCCGCCTGCCTCTGCCTCCCGAGTGCTGGGATTAAAGGCGTGCGCCACCATCGCCCGGCGACATCAGATATTTAAAGGCCATTTTTCTCCCCAAGCTGTGAACATTTTTCATACCAGGAGGGACACACAGTGCATACAACAGCAGGGGACCAGACACACAGTGACTACAGCAGCAGGGGACCAGACACACAGTGCATACAACAGCAGGGGACCAGACACACAGTGCATACAACAGCAGGGGACCAGACACACAGTGCATACAACAGCAGGGGACCAGACACACAGTGCATACAGCAGCAGGGGACCAGACACACAGTGACTACAACAGCAGGGGACCAGACACACAGTGCATACAGCAGCAGGGGACCAGACACACAGTGCATACAACAGCAGGGGACCAGACACACAGTGCATACAACAGCAGGGGACCAGACACACAGTGCATACAACAGCAGGGGACCAGACACACAGTGACTACAGCAGCAGGGGACCAGACACACAGTGCATACAACAGCAGGGGACCAGACACACAGTGCATACAACAGCAGGGGACCAGACACACAGTGACTACAACAGCAGGGGACCAGACACACAGTGCATACAACAGCAGGGGACCAGACACACAGTGCATACAGCAGCAGGGGACCAGACACACAGTGACTACAACAGCAGGGGACCAGACACACAGTGCATACAACAGCAGGGGACCAGACACACAGTGACTACAACAGCAGGGGACCAGACACACAGTGCATACAACAGCAGGGGACCAGACACACAGTGCATACAACAGCAGGGGACCAGACACACAGTGCATACAGCAGCAGGGGACCAGACACACAGTGACTACAACAGCAGGGGACCAGACACACAGTGCATACAACAGCAGGGGACCAGACACACAGTGCATACAACAGCAGGGGACCAGACACACAGTGACTACAGCAGCAGGGGACCAGACACACAGTGCATACAACAGCAGGGGACCAGACACACAGTGCATACAACAGCAGGGGACCAGACACACAGTGCATACAACAGCAGGGGACCAGACACACAGTGCATACAACAGTAGAGGACCAGACACACAGTGCATACAGCAGCAGGGGACCAGACACACAGTGCATACAACAGCAGGGGACCAGACACACAGTGCATACAACAGCAGGGGACCAGACACACAGTGACTACAACAGCAGGGGACCAGACACACAGTGCATACAACAGTAGAGGACCAGACACACAGTGCATACAGCAGCAGGGGACCAGACACACAGTGCATACAGCAGCAGGGGACCAGACACACAGTGCATACAGCAGCAGGGGACCAGACACACAGTGCATACAACAGCAGGGGACCAGACACACAGTGCATACAGCAGCAGGGGACCAGACACACAGTGCATACAACAGCAGGGGACCAGACACACAGTGCATACAACAGCAGGGGACCAGACACACAGTGACTACAACAGCAGGGGACCAGACACACAGTGCATACAGCAGCAGGGGACCAGACACACAGTGACTACAGCAGCAGGGGACCAGACACACAGTGCATACAACAGCAGGGGACCAGATACACAGTGACTACAGCAGCAGGGGACCAGACACACAGTGCATACAACAGCAGGGGACCAGACACACAGTGCATACAACAGCAGGGGACCAGACACACAGTGACTACAACAGCAGGGGACCAGACACACAGTGCATACAACAGCAGGGGACCAGACACACAGTGCATACAACAGCAGGGGACCAGACACACAGTGACTACAACAGCAGGGGACCAGACACACAGTGCATACAACAGCAGGGGACCAGACACACAGTGCATACAACAGCAGGGGACCAGACACACAGTGACTACAACAGCAGGGGACCAGATACACAGTGACTACAGCAGCAGGGGACCAGACACACAGTGCATACAACAGCAGGGGACCAGACACACAGTGACTACAGCAGCAGGGGACCAGACACACAGTGACTACAGCAGCAGGGGACCAGACACACAGTGACTACAGCAGCAGGGGACCAGACACACAGTGACTACAACAGCAGGGGACCAGACACACAGTGCATACAGCAGCAGGGGACCAGACACACAGTGCATACAACAGCAGGGGACCAGACACACAGTGCATACAACAGCAGGGGACCAGACACACAGTGCATACAACAGCAGGGGACCAGACACACAGTGACTACAGCAGCAGGGGACCAGACACACAGTGCATACAACAGCAGGGGACCCAGGAACGTTGCTGCTTTTCAGTGCTGTTGTATTTTGTTTTGTTCACTTGGTTTTTTGTTTTTGTCTTGTCCCCCTCCCCGAGTCAGGAGTTTTGACTAGTTGTTTGGATCCCGAATTCCACAGGAGTGCCTTATTAGTGCCTAACACACCGCTCCTCACAGGGATCCAATCTTCTAGAGATTGTAAAGCATCGCCACTGTCCTGACTGGACTTGAAGCCATGAGAAGGAAGAGGAGAGAATAAATAGGAAGTGAGGAGGAAATGAAGAAAGGAAAGGATGGGGAAGAGGAAAGGGAAGGACAATAACTACTTCCCTTAATGATCAGGACCAATTGAGTCACCTGCGGGCTCTCTGCTCCTTTTGCTTGCCCTGCCAATCACTCTTCAGTGATGGAGCTGTAGCTCAGTTGGTCATGTATGCCAAGCATGCATGAAGCCCTGACTTAGACACATGGAACTGCACAAAACAGCATGGTTACAGGGGCATGCTTGTAACCCCCGTACCCGGGATGAAGCAGCAGCATTGGGTCATCCTTGAATGTACAGTGAGTCTGAGGACAGCTCCGACTGCATGAGCCCAGTCTGGAAACACCTCTTCAATCCTGTCACCAGAGAGCTACTCCTCTGGTCGGATTCTTTGGTGGCTCTCCGTGGCCCCTCAGAGTTGATACCAAGTCCTTTGCTCAGGACACAGCTTCCTCTACAAGCTGGCACCTTTTGGTATCCCTTTGATCCCTGTTTCTGTTCTCGTTACCTGATGTCCCAGTAACAAAGCCCCTATCCCCCCATTTGCAGCATACAGTGTGCACCCACCATTGCAGGTTACTGTGGAGTCCAACAGCCAGGCACGCCTGCGCTCTTTATCTTTCTATCCAGATCCCACTCATAGCACAAGCCCGAGCTCCCAATGCTCCCCACCCCTTGAGCTCCCTACAGCATCAGCTTCTGCAGACTTTGACCTCGAGTTCTTACCCCATTCATTTTGCCTTGAGTTTTGATTTAAACCTGCCCCTGTAAGTGGCAAGTGAGCGAACATTTGTAGACCTACTATGAGACTTTCAGTCAGTATCTAATGTATCCTGGGTTGCTGTGTTGTCTCCAGGCCTGTCTGAGTTCCACCCCCCCCTCAGAACCAGCTGGGTGGAAGCAGTTAACTGGCTGCCATAGGTTATCCTCTGACATTTACATGCGTGCGGTGACACGAGCACCCACATACGACACGCAGATATAAATACATATGAATGCTTGTGTTATACTGAAAAGAGAAGGGGTCTGTTTGAAACTTGAACTTCTGCAGATAAGAGATCCCCAAAATGTTTCCTTTAAGTGACTTGGTGGTAGCATAAGAACAAGTTAGCTAGATTAATCCAATTGGATAACCTAGAGACAAGACAGACAGAAAGCAAGTCCCTGATAAACCTGTCTTAGGAAAATGCCGTAGCCAGGAAATGGCATCATCTGCTTTCCTTCCTCCTTTATTTCTTTCTTTCTGATCCCTTGATGCTGCTTCTTCTTGTTTACTCCATTCAGCTCAACACCCCAACTCCAGAACACTCCATCCAGGATCTCAACACCCCGACTCCAGAATACTCCACCCAGGAACTGAATACCCTGACTCCAGAACACTCCATCAGGATCTCAACGCCCCGACTCCAGAACACTCCATCCGGGAACTCAACACCCCTACTCCAGAATACTCCATCAGGATCTCAACACCCCGACTCCAGAACACTCCAGCTCAACACCCCGACTCCAGAACACTCTATCCAGGACCTCAACACCCCAACTCCAGAACACTCCAGCTCAACATCCCGACTCCAGAACACTCTATCCAGGACCTCAACACCCCGACTCCAGAACACTCCAGCTCAACACCCCGACTCCAGAACACTCCATTAGGAACTCAACACCCCGACTCCAGTATTCTCCATCCAGGAACTCAACACTGTATCTCCAGTCTGCTTAGAGTGAGTTCTCACTAAGCCAGTAGGTTCTTAGTCCAGACCAGTTATGAGTTCACTAATATTCTGTGAATATTTGAGGCAAGATGGACTATGTGTGCTTGCCCAGTTTTTCCTGGCACAAAAGAAGGACTCTGAACTGGACAGTCTTGGGGGCCTCTATCATTTCTAGAAAGTACTTAATGGTTTATGACAAATGAGCATATGCAAAATGAATAAAGAATGAATTCATTCTTCAGATTAACTTGAGAATCCTGTGACAGGGCAGTGGGGACTCTCTCTTCCTGTCCCTCTCCACTGTCCTCAGTTTGTTTATGTGTGAACTAACGCTCTGTGTGTGTCTTCTTGTTTGAGAAAAGGGAGGAGAGATAGAAAGCTGTAAATCTATGAGAGCGCATTATTAAAATTGTCTTTCATTTGTGCAATTGAATACCTACATGCAAATGAACATTTCTTGGTTACTCCACACTTAGAGTTACCATGTGTTTTTTTTTGGTCAATGTTAATGAGAAACTAGTGAAGACTAATTTTAAATAAATTAATCTTATGATAGAAGATCACTTGAAAAATCCACAGTCCTACAGAATCCAGCAATTAACATCAAGAAGTGACTTGCCTTCATATACATCTGAAAACATCCTCAAGGACATCATGTCGGAAAAATGAGTGATCGAATTAACAGGGCTGCCGGGATGGCTGCAGCAAGAAGAAGCACGTGACAGCTGATTTTGGTTAGATAATCAATGGAGGCTTGCTACTAGCCAGTTGATCCAAATACAGCTATTTTTTTTTCAAAACTATCAATTGGACCTTCCCTTAGACAAGCGCGTATGAGTCAATGCAGCATCTGTACAGGCACACTGTGATCTGCCACATAAACTCCACGTCAGGGGCCCTCATAAACAGGCGACTCCCCCCAACACCACAAACCTCAGATGCAGAAAACCCTGTGACTCTTCTGCTGGATTAGGGAACTGAAAAGAATCTCAGGGCCTCTGCACAGTGAGGGTCAGCGAAGGTCAGGCTCACACTCACGCTCATTTACACAAACAAGATGCTGACTGAGTCCTGGGAGTCCACCAAGGCCATCTCACCCAAAGCCATATCACAATGGCAGCAAATTAGAACTGCTACAGTAGGCCCCACAAAAACGGCTCTGACTCCAGAGGACTGTCAGTTTGCTCGAAGGAAAAGGTATGTGCCTTGGACAAAGAGAATTCTGAAATTAGGAAGAAGGGATCTATTCTGATCAGAGAGTTTGGGCAGTGTAGGGAACAAGATGATAATAGATTTGTGAAGAACAAGGAAGTGTTTGGAAAGAAAAACAAGCGACTAATGAGCGCAGGTGAACTGTTACTTAGGATGCTAACATAGAAACAGCAGGGTGAACTTTTTGTTTGACAGTGAGGACCACCTAGCAAAACATGGGCGGTGCTCGCTCATAAGAGCTCACAAAACAGCAAGCTTTGAGTTCAATGCCATTACAGCAATACAATTAAAAAAAAAACAAAGAAAACCAAAATGATTAATACATATTTTTTTGCTCAAAAATTTCAATGCAATATTTTGAAGACTCTTTTCTCAGGAATTTTGTTTTTGCTCTATTAAATGCCTCTCCTAAAACCAAATACATATTTTTCTATTGATTTCTTAGATATTTTTGGTAGAAATTGCTAGCATTTTGTTTCCTGAGAGAACCTTTCCTAAAGATGTAGTTTTTAAAATCCATAACATTAAAAATGATTACTACTTCTTCCTGAGAGAACCTTTCCTAAAGATGTAGTTTTTAAAATCCATAACATTAAAAATGATTACTACTTCCTCAAGAATTGAGTGGTTATAGAGTAGTTAAGATTCTAAAAAGTTAGCTTTCTTTATAGCTCTCAGAATGTTTTTAATTATCAGACAGAGTGCGCTGACTTTTCTCTTCTTATACTTGTCCTTAAGTGAGAAAGGAAGTGGCGAGTGTGGGTCATGTACTCCACAGAGTATCAGCTTGGATGTTTACAAAAAAGAGGGTAACAGATTTAACAATAGTGGGGTTTCAAAATAAACTTAATATATCAGCTCTAATGTTTTTGTGCACAGTGCTTGACTTTAGGCAAGCATATTCCTTCAAGAAAATAGTGGCATGAAATGTCATTTGACATGGCATAGAGTCGGCATGTTTAACCCTCTCTCAGATGGCACAGAGAGAGACTACATGTTTAAATCTACCTCCGATGGTCCTCTAAGTCTCAGTGCTGTGGTCAGGCAATTTTCTTTTCCGTTTTCATTTAAAATTTTAGTTTTGAAAATTGGCATTTCTGGCATTTCTCATTCTTTTTTCCTCAAATTTCTCACATGAATAACAAAATTATCAGTAAATAATAATTGAAGGCTACAGATATACAATTATATCACCAACTGTTCTCCCATCGATCTCAAGGTACTCTGCAAAGATAAAATCAATTTCTTTTTCTTTTTACAAGATTTAGAAATTTGACATTTGTGTTTTTTTAAAGCAGGATATTCTACAAAGGACTTCTCCTAGGCCATACTTTGGTGTCTCCTGTATTCAAGGCTAGAGACTGAAATTTTATTCGAAGGTATTTTGGTTTACCATTGTTAGCTATAACTGTATAATACTATAATGAAGGTTTTTAAAGAATCAAAAGGGTTCTCACAATTACATCAGATTTGAGGGTAACTTACTTTTGAATAAAAGACTACCTCATGTCAGAATATGGCTGATATTTAGTTTGTTATGTGACAGGTCTCTTCTGATTTAAGTGAATTTTAGAGTTTCTCTCTTCTAATTCACCCTGGGCTCACACTGAATTTTCCCACGCACGAGGTTAAATTCCCATCTTCTAGATGGGGAATATGAGCTTGGATCTTTGTCTCTGTGTGTGTGAAAGAGAGCGAGAGGGCGCAAGCATCTGCACAGTTGTATACTTGTGCATACACAAAATAGCCATTATGAAATTAACAACATGGACACCCACCCTGCTTGCACAGTTTCAGAGGTTCCGCCATGTCACTGAGCTCAGCTGAGCTGTTGAAGTCAGCTGCCTGTACCTGCCTTTGTCCTTTCTGGTATGGCTCCTGCTGGGTGATGTACTATTCTCTCATCCTTGCAGAATTTTATGAGACCTCATTCTCCTTAATCTAGTCTATTCTCAGTAAATGTACATTAGTCTTCAAGAGCACATAACATTAAAACAAAAAACAACAACAAATAAAAGAGCTCCAGCCCCTTAAAGAGAAAAGGTAAGCAGGAGTCGACTGCCCTCTCTATGACAACACTTTCACTGGGAAAGAAATCCTCTTTCTAAGACACGATTTCCCCAGGAAGGGACGTGTGAACGACAGACAGAACGATGGGAAAGACTCAGGTAAAGAAAGATAGTGCCCCTGCTCATGCTATCTGCTCAGAAACGGCAGTCCAAAAGATCCAGCAAGTTTACAATGATCTCCATCTCCTAATTCGCTTCCTTTCATTTTCTCTCGGCCACAGCAGAAAACATATTTAAGTGCAACAAGTGGCTGGACACATTCAAGGAAGAAAATAATGAACAATTTGTGAAATTTTGGGAAAACTTAGTTGGAAAAAAATCTGAGATTTAGATTTTTTATTTTGTGTTTTTAAATAGATTTTCAAATTTATAATCATTTATGGAAATTTTCTTTAAACTTCATTAATTCTGGAGTGTTATTTCTGAATAACTTTCAGAATTTGGCAATTTAATTTATTACAAGACTTTCTTGCATTTAGAGCGAATATAAACATCCTCTAAAAGCAAAACTGGAGTTACTATTAAGTGTCATTTGTAAGTATAAACATCATGCATAAAACAATTTGAATATGTCATGCTAAGGCCTATAGACTTATAATTTATAAATATCAGAAATAAATTCAGAGTGAAAATATAAATTTAAAAACTATGGTGTTAAAATATACTCTCAGTTTAAGATTTTATTTAGAAAAATATTTGATCAGTATCTATTTTTCTAACTCCCCAATTTTTTTGGTTTTTATTATTATTATTATTTTATTTTTAACTCCCCAATTTTTAACTAAAACAGAAATAGTAACTTCAAGTTAAAGAATGAGTATAAGCATCAGAAAATGGCACATTTCCCTCAAACAGGAACATAAGTGAACAAGCATGTACTCTGTGGAAAGCTGTGTTTCCTTAGATCAGGTGAAAAGTTACTATTTTATAGTCACAAAAAAATAACTTATGAAATATTTGAGCTCTGATAGAAAAATAACTTTTACTAATTTATCTTTAGTATTAAACAAGTTGTCAATGCAGAAAACAAACACACAAAAAAGAAGAAAAAAAACAGCAAATAAATAAAATTCCCTTTTAAATCTCAGATTAGCTAAGAGGCATCTGACCGAGAAACACAATTTTAAACTGAAAATAAAAATCAATGATATAGTTCAATTTTGAGGGCTTCTTTCTTTCAAAAATGCTTCCCTTTCTCCCAGAATTTTAAACCATCACACACAAAAAAAGAAAAGCTGCAAAGCTAACAGCTAATCCTCAAAGAAGCACTGAGCCTGTTTATTTATTTTTTCTTTGAATATCATTTGCTTGTTATTTGGCAGTTACTGTTTTCCTGACTCCTCCACATTTCAATGCAGCTATGCTTTGTGTGAAACTAGCTGAGACAGGTTTTCTTCTTCCTACTAGCTACCTGAGGGGTAACTTTGGGAAGAAGCATCTACGATTTGAAAGGATTTTTATCTTTGAAAATAAAGAAAGATGTAAGATGGAATATTTATTTCTATGACAGCTTTAAATGCTTTCTTAAACTTTTGTTTTATAAACAGCTTGCAACAGATTTAAATTTAGAAAACTATCCATACAATTGTTTTTTTTTCAGAGTTTTATTACAAATGATAGTTTCTGTTCTCTGTTGCCTATACATACATTTTACTTTTAATTTATAAACTAAACATAAAGACATTTACTGATTGGAAATTACTTTCCTTTTTTCATTAAACATTGCCTCCTTAACTGCAGTGTTACTGCTCAGATAAGGCAGGAATAAAGGAATTAATTTTAAATGTACAGGAGGCTAAATTACTTCCTGGCCTTTCCTCGACTGACAAAGACAGGGTCTTCAGAAGATTTTATTTGGGTTCCTCGACTCTCCCTGTATTTCACAGGCTTTCTGTTTTGCTTTTATTTTTACCCCTGGCCCAGTTGCTCTGGTTAGCTCCCATTAAAGTTGAAAGAAATCTTTTTAATAAAAAAATATCATTCCCCTCAGTTGAAAAAAAAAAACAAAAACAAAACTAAAACCAAAAAGCAAACAAACAAAGAAAATGATAACAAAAACCAAGGTGCTGCTATGTAGTTAGAACTAGCCTCTAATTCATAAGCCTACTCCAAATGCTAGAATTACGGGGCATTTAATTTGTTCACTTAGGGCCAGAGAAGCCCTCCCCGCCTCTCTCTCTGTCTCTCTCTCTGTCTCTCTCTCTGTCTCTCTCTCTGTCTCTCTCTCTGTCTCTCTCTCTGTCTCTCTCTCTCTCTCTCTCTCTCTCTCTCTCTCTCTCTGTGTGTGTGTGTGTATTTATGAGGACTGAACCCAGGCCTTGCACAGACTAGGCAAGCTCTCATCACTAGGATACATCTCTGGCTTTTATTTCTTGTTTTTATTTTTAAAAAAAACAATCCTCAAATCTGGACCTTAAAGACGAATTACCCCTGGAGATTACAACTCACTTAAAGAGTTAGCTTAGACAATCATCCAGATGAGACCTTAAGCATACAGTGGGGAATAAGTCATTGTGATTTAACTAACCAGAGTCTATGACATAGAGGCCAGGAAGCTCTGGGCAGCATGACCCAATGAACAAAATTTGAGAAAGCTTGGTCTAGTTGAAACACTGATAGAGACCACAAATTCTAGAGTATTCTCTTCCCTCATGACATCTAATGACTTTCTAATTACTTTTCTGCTTGCTCATTCCTCATCCAGTACCTCCCTTATGTAGTTCTGGGTCTGGAGGGACCTGTCTCACCAATATAAACAGCCTATATTGATTGACAGCATAGTGCAGGCTGAAGGTCTAGACCGACATCTCATTTCATCTTTCCAGCAATCTCATGAACTAGGTACTTTCAATGTCTGTGTTCTACAGGTGAGGACCTTAGGATCAGAGATGTAAGTTCCAGCCATGCAGTGGATCGGGGCTTTGGCAGGAAACCTAATCCTTGATCTTCCAAGTTCATTGCTGTAGACCGTGAACCCTGTTTCCCCCAGCTACTACCTACTGCCTCATCCTCCAAAGGATGCGCAGAGACAACAGGACCACTCCTTAGGCTGTGCTTGACACATCCCCGAGCTTCTGTTTACACTGTGCATAAAGAAAAATGACTGAGCAGAAGCAGTGAGGATGGACTCTGTTTTAAATATAAAAAAAGCAATAATATGGCCAGGTCTGTGAGAGAAGATGCCAATATGTATGCAAACTAAAATGAAGAAGAAAATAGTCCTCGAGGCTCCAAACCAAACCCCTGAGTATCTTTTTCTTGTCTTTGGAATGTTTTAGCTGTACTTGACAGGTTTGAGGTACAAATGGAAGCCTTGGCCCTTAGTTTTCTAGAATCATCCAGAAAATGTAGAGTCTACATTCTATTCTTCCTGTAATCAACACTAATATTTACAGCCAATATGCAAAAAAAAAGGAGGACAAATAATGTGGACCAACATGAAGAAAACAAAGATTCAAGGGGAGAACCAAAAGATCATAGAAGTCACAAAGGTTTCTGAGACTCTGAGTAGTGAATTTAGAAGAAGAAAACACTGAAGAGAAATCATTTGTGGGAGGGAGGGAGAAATCGCATTCACAAAAGCATGACTTCTGTTATTCCTTGGTAGAAATCGTGCAGACTTTAATCATTTAGCCCTAGCACTTGACTCTGAGGGTGAAAAGCAAAAGCCTTAGACTGGCTTTCGTCCTGATCAAAGGGTGGATTTGCTTGTTTGTTTTGCTTTTTAAGGTGAAAGAGGGGTTTTCAAAAACAATTGTGATTAAATTCAGTCATTAAAAAGAATAACAGGAAGTCAGAGCATTAAGTGGGATGAAACTGGAAAATAGCTTCTGAATCTATGAACTAAGCCTTTATGACATTTCTACATGTATCAGTTGGGAGGGAAAAAAACACAACTATTATAATAGCAATAAGAATAGGAATAGCTATTCTGAGTACTACATAGAAATTGCTCTATGTGCACAATCTTATTTAATTCTTGCCAGAATATGATAGCTGGTGTCATTATAATCCCCATTTTACAGATGAGGAAATTGAGAAAATAAAAACAAGCAGTTTATCTTCTATGAGTTCTTACCGTTTAACTTCACAGCACCAACTCACTGCTTTCTTGTTTAAGTTCAAGGACTAATATCGAATAAGAGCATCTAACCCCCCTAGAACAGATATGTCAACATCTGATCAATACTAGAGTCAGAAAATGACCTGGTCTCCTCTCTAAAAGGCAGAATTCTGAGGGTCCTAAAAGAGAGATGAAAAAAAAATCTCTTAAAGACCAGAACTAGTATGAAACCTTTGCCCTCTGACCTTTCCATGTTAAGTTGAGCCTTTAGCAGGCCTGATTTCAAGCTGGGTGTAGCTTAGTGGTAGAGTACTTAAGCATCAAACAGAAGGTCTGGGCCTCAATTTTCAGCACCACAAACAAGTAAATGAACAGCCCTCTTCATAACATCATTTTCTTCTTCTTCTTCAAGACATTAACAGAACTGTGTGCCATAAAATCCATAAAAATCTCAAGCTGTCAGTCTCCTAAGCTCACAGGGCTGTACTCCCCTTTCAAGGGACCCTTTGAGAGGCTCTGGCTAGCTGTGACTTTTCCTAGTGGTCAAAAGCACTCAAAGGAATCTGTCTTGTTGCAAACCATAAGGCTGTGGTTCACTGCACAGCATCATATAAACTTGTCTTCTCTTCACCAACCCTCAAACTTGGCCAAAAACACTGCCCGAAAGGTGGATTATCTCTTCAAGATCCCCAGAACTAGGCTGGTTTGGACATCAGCTTCCCTCTTCTTCCACATCTTCTTTGTTTCTCGGTTATTGGATGTCAGGACAGGCCCATAATTGATCTAAACGTGCACTAGTAAGTTCCAGATGCTTGTTCTCAAAAAAGAAAGGACCAAACATCACAACACACACCCACACACACCCACCCACCCACACACACACACACACACACACACACACAGAGAGAGAGAGAGAGAGAGAGAGAGAGAGAGAGAGAGAGAGTAATGGTGAAGCTAAGTTAGAAAAAAAAGGAGAAAGGGAAGAAGGGGAAGAGGGAAAGAATTAAAAGCAAGATTTGATCATGAACCCTAAACTCAAAGCTTAATATCATAAAATGAAGGTCTATGAAGACCAGAGAAACATGGGGCCCATGGAGACCAGGGGCATATTGAGATCTCTGAAACATTTATAAAGTGTTTATACTTTTCTTTTCGGGAACGTAGAGTCTATTGCTTTCATCAGATTATTACAGGGAGAATACTTATTTTATGTCTCCAGTGCTTTAGAAGACCTGATACACATTGTGGGGACCCAGAAAGTCTTTGTCAACTTTATACTCAATACCAGCAGAAGCAGTGCATGGAGGAGAGGTGTGTGAACGCCCAGCATCCATGGGTCTGAGAGAGCCCACATGAATGCTGGTCCCACATGCTGAGGATAGAAATCACATGGCATCAGAATGGCTGTTATTGGTGAAAGAGCATGAGGTGAACACAGTGAAAACAGATCTGGGAGAAGTGCTAAAATTTAAATTTCTAACTGACCGTGGCAAATAGCTATCCCATTAGCAGGTGGTCTTCAGAACTGACTGGAGAAAGAAGAAAGAGGGAGAAAAAAAGAAAAGAAAAAAAAGAAAAGAAAAGTCTGTGAGATGGCCCAGCAGATAAAAGAGTTGAATGTGATTCATGAAACCCAATGGTGGAAGAAGAGAACTTCTGATTCCTATGCACATGGGCTGTAACATGTGTATAGCCACACACACAGGCATAAAAAATAGGTAAATATAAAAAAGAGAACACAAGAATAAGAAAGAACAAAACAGAGGAACAAGAATCAAATAGATCTCCTAGTGGTGAGAAGGTTCCTAGGGGAATTCAAACAAGGCCTACGATGCTATTTGCCAGATCACAATGTAGCCATCAGGCAAGACTGCTAACCAAGCTACTCTGCTCCTGGAGAGAAAAGTGTGGGAAAGAGGGGTATTTCCCTCATCTGGTTTCTCCTTCCTGCTGGCAAAGGCTTTGAAAATGATCAACCCTGGGATTCCATGACACAGTGACTTTCTTGTGCTGAGACTTGCTCAGAACCTCAAAGTAGTGTCTTGGAAAAGAAGGTTAGGTTAATGCCTATCCTTCTATCAATGCCTTCAAGATGTTCCTAGCTACAGAGACTTGCTATAAACACTCCCTTTGAAACCTTGCACCCTAAATGCAAGTCATTTGTTGGGGAAAGAAATCCGTTATGACATCCTATATTATATTTATGAATAATTTCTATGGTTTGGTAGTGATAGGTATTATTTAGTGTCTGATAAATGAACCCAGAGTAGACTATTTGGGTTGGAGTCCAAAGGTAAGAGATCTAGCTAAAATTACATAAGCCACTTGTTTCTTAATTTATAAAATGGAGAGACTGGCATGTATGTTTATATTATATGAGACTTTCCATCTTTTACATACCAAATACTATATCTAAGTTTGAAGTTTAACCTATCAATGGATTCTTCCAACGTCATTAAAACAGGTTAATGCAAGAAAGCCATATCTCCCTAGTATTGCATTTTTAGCTGTCCTCACAAGGCAGCTGGAATATCAGTTAAGGGGAAAGTGGATTGATCTTAACTTCTTAGAATTAACATAACCTATTTCCCAATGGTAGATTCTGAGAACCTCAGGTCCTTATATGTAAAAAGGGGGATTCGAAAGAAAGTAGGACTACCCAGCAATCTGACAGCTTTAACCTCAACCTCAAATTATAAAAAAATAAAATAAAAATCCCTAAGACCACCATTGAATTAATATAGCAAGTAAATCCATGACTTAACAACCTGAAAATTTTCTTCAGCCTCCTCTGATCTTTCAGTCTCCCTCTAAGATTTAAGGCAGCGGGCGATGGTGGCTCATGCCTTTAATCCCAGCACTCGGGAGGCAGAGGCAGGCGGATCTCTGTGAGTTCGAGACCAGCCTGGTCTACAGAGCTAGTTCCAGGACAGGCTCCAAAGCCACAGAGAAACCCTTGAAAAACCAAAAAAAAAAAAAAAAAGATTTAAGGCAGCTTCCTAGCTGGGCTCATGTGACACCAAAGAATTAGCCTAGTAGGTCCGATTCTCCCTTCCTCTAAATTCTACCAGCCCCAACTTCCAGACTCTTTCAAGCTTTGAACTGAATTCCCTGGTAAGAATGAAAGTATGATTCCATAGCTCGGAAAGCCAGCTAAGTGAAAACTCAGAAGAAGGAGATTTTCTGGTTGCTTTCCCCCTCCTTACCACAGAGGAATCATTAGCCTAAAAGTTTTTCTATCCATCTTAAACTGAGCTCCACTGAGATGTCACTTAGTTTATTGGTATCTTTGACCACAGCAAAACACTCCTTAACTCCCTTTTCCCTTAGATGGCCTGAAACAGCTTAGGAGATGGAAGAAATGATAGACTCTTAGGTCTCACTGAATAAAGCCATTGTCCCTCAGACCTGGTTGTTGTGGGAGCTTCCAAATACACCGAAATCCTGCTTCTGGGATCAGAAACAGGTTTGCCTCTTTGGTATTGTCTTTCGGTTTATCATCTATGATGGATGCATTTATCTGAGAACTGTTTTCAAATGCTGGACCCTTAGTTGCTGCCTTCTCGCCATGGAAGGGCATGTGGAAGCCTTGAGGCTCCCAGAGAAGGCCACGCATGGGCCCTTCACTCACCTGGGACTCTTGAGATCCCTGTCAGGCTTTTCAGCATCCATAACCTCTGAGACTGCCTCCCTTGGGTGGTCACCCTTCATGCACCGCCATCAGTATCAGGACAGGCTTGACCACCTAAAAGGTAACGAGATGGGCAAAGTTACGTGGCTGCCTGGGAAGAAAGTGCGAGGCTGTGCACTGGGGTATATTGCAGGCAGGCAGGGTATGGGCAGCTGGGAGAAAGGGAGCGAGCAGTCAAGGCAGGGGTCGGTGCTGTTCAGGAGGAAAGCTTTGCAGAGGTAACCACTAAGTCTTGCTGCTGGGAGGGCAGAAGTCTGCTTGGAATCCAGCTCTGTCTTTGCCTCTTGTCTGAGACAGGCAAAGCAGAGCAACTTATAGCAAGCATACATCTTCAACAGAAGACTGAAGGGGAGAATACAAAGTGTGTGTGTGTGTGTGTGTGTGTGTGTGTGTGTGTGTGTGTGTGTGTTGGGGGGAGACTTTTAAAATGAGGCAGCTTGAGAGGTGAACAGTGATGACTACAGTAGGTAAATTGGGCCTGAAATGCGACAACTAAGCCTGGCTTGGGTCACTTGCTTCTTCTCATTGTAGACAGGGGCCGTGGAGGGGACTCTATGACTCCTTTACCCTATTTTTACCTCCAGAGACAATCACTGGTCTTGATTTTTAAGATGGGGACAAGCTCCGTTAGTGAGTTGGCTTGAGGGACTAAGTCTGAACTGCAGTTTTCCTAGTACTTAACACCGCATCGACCTCGCTTCCAGGGAAAAGCAGACGGGGCCTGAGGCTGCCAGCTCTTCTACAGGCCCCTTCAGGGGTTGGCGTCAGATGCAAGTGCCTAGAAGTTTCCATCAGGCCCGTGACTCACTAGGTGAGGGGTTATGCATAAGAACTTTAATGACTAAAGTGACTATGCCCCCTCCCTTTGCCCACCTCCCTCAGCAATGACAAACTGAGTTTAGAAGTGAAAATGGGCTAGAGCTGATGTAATCTCCATACGCAGGAGAGGAAAGATGCAAAAAGCCTCTGATTTTCACTTATTGAGGAGGGGGGGGGACTCTTTCCACCTTCCCTCTCTGGAATGAGAGACGACCCCCTTCACAGGCCCCCAGCAGGACCCAAAGTGAGCAGCCTCCGCTGTGGGCTGCAGCTGCCTGGGAGCAGCCGCAACAGCAGCACTGGCGGCGGCTTTCAGACAGCAACAGTTGTCAGGCTGAGGCGAGGCGAGGCGAGGATTTGCTGCCGCACGACGCCTTTCGCCGGTGCTCTGGGGCCCTGGAACTCCGGTCCTAAGTGTAGCCCGGGTGGGAGAGATGGGGAGACCGGGGACTCAGGAACTCTGAGCAGCCTGTGCTCAGGTTATTCAAGCCTTTTTATGCAAGTTCACTTCTCTAAGGTCACCTTGCTCCCAAATCTGGTGATGGTCAGGCTTTTGGAGAGAGAAGGGCTTCCTGGCTGGGGGTGGGGGTGGGATACAGTAAGCAAAAGACAAAAGAGTAGGTGAAAGGACACAGTGTGAAGCTATTTTTAATCTAACGTGGCTGTTTTGCTTCTCTCTCCGAAGAGCTATCGCTCCACAGACGGCCCCAAGTGAGAGGCAGGAAGAAAATCTCCCCCAGCTTTTGCTTCCTCTCCTCTGCCTGTCCAGATCTTTGATACCCTTTTACTCTTTCAGAAAATGCGTTGGGGGAAGGAAAACGTCTTTTATCTGGGGAGGGAGAGCCTGATTTAGTCCTGGAGCCTGGAGTCCTCACGTTCAGTGCCTTCTCACGTACTGAGCTCTTGCCGACTGCCTCTGTCCAGCATTCTCAGCATCCCTGAGCCATTCCTCCTTTTCAGGAGAGGGTAGGGAGGGTATTGTCTAGGTGGCTAACTATGGGACTCAGAAATGGTGGTGCACAGAGTTTGTTGAAGCAGAAAGGTTAGGATGTGGGGGAAATTCAGGCCCTCCCTGAAAATAGGTAGTTTCGCAGCCCTGGGGTCATGGTCTATCACACCCCTAGACCCATTCTCTATCTATTTTCATCTTCATGGGCACTTCCGTGTGTCTGTGTGTCCTTCTGGCCCAGTCCCTAAGGGCAAGGGCGTCTAGCAGTGTTTTTAGCTAGCGAAGGGCACGGGGCACAAAACGTGTTGAAGGCCTGATTTGTGCCACTTGTAACCGAAGTGGTCACGACTGCAAAGAGTGGAAGGGGAGGAGGGGGGCCCACGGGCTCTCCCCTCTGCAGCTTGCCTCCCTCCCCAGGTCCGGGCGCCTCGAGAGGCCAGCGTGGGGCTGCTACAGCCGCCACTGCTAACCAACCGCAGCTCCCAGAAGCGCTTTCCCTGCGGGGTTTTCCCTAGTTTCCGCCTGTTTTATCCTCTTCTGAGCTACTTAGTTTTGAAAAAGAGGAGATGGGTGGGTACTGGAGCCTGCAACGTGCCTGAAATTAGGTTGGAAGAAGAAGGTTCAGGAGGAAGGCTCCGGGGAGCGGGCGGTGCCTGGGTGTTTTCCCCTCTTTTTCGGAGCTACCGGATTCACGGAGGTTCATCTCACCTCCTCCAGGTTCTGCGCATCCTAACCAAGGAAGCTTTGGGCTTACCGCCCCTCCCTCAAGGGCTTCCCCTCCCTACCATTTTGCAGACTCCTATCCTTAGTGTCAAAAATGACCGTAAAATGTCCTAAACTGATCCATATTCCACGTACTGACTTGGCCCTATAACCATGCCCCCCCTACATTTATTGTGTGAGTGGGAATATTTGGGATGTGGGGTGTGGGGGAACGACACAACTTCTGTAAACTTTTATTACATTTTAGCTTCTTCTCACTTCTTCGATAACACACGCACGCCACCCGCTCCGATTTCCCCTGTGATACAAAGTCGATTAAAAAGTTGGGGGCGGGGGGACACGCCGCGGGAAGGCGAGTGACCAAAGCCTCGCGGGGCGCGAAAAGGACGGGAAGGAAGAGCTGATTCTTCCGTGGAAAACGGGGAGAAAGACTGGGGAACTCTCGGATGGAGCCGCTTCGGGAAGGTGCCGGCTTCGGCGGTCTCTGGTAGCTGCAGTCATGTCGCCGAGCGCGCCCTCCGCGAATGCTTTTTGGGGTAAGGGCTTCCGGCTTTTGAGTTATGTACAGCAAGCCCAGACCGCAAAAAGATTCGCGAAGGGCAGTCTACCCGCTTCTTCGGTCCGCCGCCGCCGCCTTCAGCCCAGCACGTCTCCGAACCCCGAAGCCGATGAGGCTGGATGTCACCGGTGCGCTCCTCCGCGGCTCAGCCTCCCCACCCAGCGCGCCGCGCTCCCCTCCTCTTGTCCCCAGACCCATCCCTCTCTCTCTCTTTCTCCAGACAGTCCGAGATTTTCCGACTCAACCCTGCACAACCTCAAAGAGGTAGCGGAGGGCGAGAAGGGTGGCTCGGAGGGGGACCCCAGATCCCTGAGCCCAACCTCCACCTTTCTCGCTCCAACACCCCGAGCCTCCGACCCTATCTAGTCTAACACCCAATTCCCACATCAGCGTTCTGCCAGCCCTGGCTGCAAGGTCGTGGATCCCTGAACAGGTACAGTCCAGATTTCCCCCGAATCCCCTCCTATCCTTCCTAGTCCCCCAGCAGAGGTTCCAGCCGTGACTACAGGCGCTGCGTAAAGAGAAAAACTCCCCCAGAGCACTAAATAAATACAGACAAGGCCGCCAGCTCATTGGTGTAGACTAAAATCGTCACCCACCAATCAGAAGAGAGCTCACATTTCTTTTTTTTTTCCAGAAGGGGGAGGGAGAAAAATATTTCCATTTCTAATTATTCAACAAAACCTAGACTAGAACACATTAAAATATTGTTGTTCCAAAAACTGTCCATAACTCCCTCCCATTCTAGCCCAGGTGAGGGGGTGGCAGTGTATATTGGGAAAGAGGGATTCAAGAGAGCGACCTCTTCCATTGGGACTTAAGCCAGAAGAACCAGACGGAAAATGACTGGCAAAGATGAACATAAAATAAGCTCAGATCCCACCCTGGTTGGCCTATTTCTAGAAAATGAGACTTTCTCGACTCCCCCTACCCCACTCTGCCCCTCAAAAGTTCTGAATGTTCACTAAGAGTGAAGCTCTTCCCTCCGCGCGACCCCCCCCCGTCCGGATTATGGTGTGTGATGGCCCATTCGCCTCGGGTGCCCTTTCACTGCTGCATCTCCCCCCCCCCCCCGCCCCATTCTGCAAAATGTTGGGGGAATAAGAAGGGGTGAGCTGGGCATTGACTGCCACAGCGACAGGAGATTCCAGCTTCTGCAAGAGGGAGGGGAAGAAAGATTGAAGAGGAAGGAGGGGGCATAGCCTTTCCTCTTCCCCCTTTCCTTCCTTCCCTCTAGGCCCCTCCCCCATTCCATCTATCCTAACTTTGAGCAGATGCTCTTTTCTTGACAGTGGAGTGTCAGTCCCCTCTTGCCTAGCCCCAGGAATGTCAAAGGAAGAATGCCTGACTCCCTCCCATTGGGGAAAACCTAAGTCTGGGTTGTTACTGCAAACATTGCAAGAACTTGGGTGCAAAAGTTTTTTTTTCTGTTGTTTTCTTTTTTCGCCACCTGGGAATCGACGTGTGCGCGCGCGCGTGTACACACACACAAACACAAACGCCCTTGGCCCATCATACCCTCAGTCTTGGTCCCTTGAGTTCCTGTCAGCCTACTCCAATCCGCCCATCCATTACCCTCCTACATTTCTGCGACCCACCCACCCTCCCACTGCATCCCCTTTGCTTGGTTCAGCTACGGAAAGACGCAAGCACACACCCTCCCAGCGTCTGCGCGCCACGCCAGAGGGGGCTCCTTAGCCTGCGCCTGCCGCTGGTGTGGCGTGGGGCAATTGGGGGGAAAAAAAGTTCTGCTCGGCCGACCATTGAGCATACCGACCACCAGGCGGCCAGAGCTCCAAATCTTTTCTTCTTACCTGAGTCCGGGAGTCTTGGGAGTGCAATGGTTCGGTTTGTGCTTCAGCCGTCTGGAAGCGGCCCTCTCTGGCCAACTCGCTTCCCTCGTGCCCCTCCCCTCCCCCATGGGTGTCTGCCCAGCGGCAAAGCGGGCGCTTCCAGGTAAGTATATAAGTTACTGTACTGTGTGGGAGGGTCACGATCTTGGTAATTGCAGATCCCCGAGCTTAACCCCTGCGCTCCTGCCTCTCTCCAACTTGTTGAGGACTCGTCCGGGGAGCGGGAGAGGTAAGCCAGCGCGGCGGAGAGCGCTGGCCCTGGGGGTGTGTGTGTGCAGCGGGCAGAGAGGGGACAGCGGCACCGCGTGCAGTGGAGTTCAAATGCAACACCCCTGACAGAGGTTTTCATTGGATAGGTCTTCCCCCCACCCCCGTTCACCCCTGGTTTGGTCCCCCCCCCCAGCTCCCATGTAGGGGACGTCTCCAGGCGAAGTCACGATTCCTTCTCAGTTCGGAATGAACTGTGACTAGAGCCATGACGCAGCCAGCGCGCATTACTCACTTTTTTCAGTCACGACTTGGGAATCCGTGCTGGTTCCAACCAAAATTGCACCACTACCATTGAATTATTTAATAGACTCCAGTTTGGGGGTAAACTTGTGCATTGTGCCAGGCAGGGAAGAAGGGCAAGGGAGAGAGGGCTGGAGGGACATAAGGACGTGGGGTATCCCCCCCACACTTCATGAATCTTGGAAAACCCACCTCCATTGCTTCTTGTGCTGCAGGTGTTTTATTGCCCCCTGCCCCGCCCCGCCCCGCAATTTCCTTTGCAAATGAGGCAGAATTTGTAAACACAGGGAACTGGTGGAACTGAGAGGGGTGAGGCTTGGAAACTAGTATCTCCCCTTTGTATGACGAGGAGGCCGGGTGGGCCAAGAGATTGCGAGCAGCAGCTTTGTTTCAAGCTTGGATTGTCAAGACAAAGTGTGGGTTGCAGTGTTATTTGGTTATTCTGCACCTCAGTAACAGCCCTTGTTACTATTAGGAGCTGACGAAGACTCAGCATCAGCAATGAAACCTGTCCAGAAAGGGACCTCTTCGGAGCTAAAATTAACTCAGCTCAACCTCTTTTCCCTCCAGGGGCTGCAATCCAGTTGCCCTGCATAGAGGATAGGTCGGTCACTCTTGGCAGGACTGTTGCCAGGTGGATCAGAGACTACCTGGTCTCACCCTTTCCACCCTCTCTATCCTGTGCCCCCTCCTCACAGACAACCTCACTGACCAGAGCTTTAAGAAAAAAAAATGTGTATATATATATATATATATATATATATATATATATATATATATATAATTTCTGCATGCATATAAGCTTAAGGCAGACTGCGAGAGTGCTTCATTTTCCCCATTCTACAGTTCACTCTTATGGGTCAGTTTGAGGAAGCATTATCACCCTACTCCAAAGAGTTAATCAGTATGGATGTCTTTGTGTGCAAGTGATCCCCTCTCCCAATAACTTTTCTCCTTCCTCACGGGTCTTCCTCACAAGTTCTACCCAAGTATCTGGAGCTCATTCCAATGAATCTCACAACTCTCCCCCAGGGAGCTGATGGTTTCCCCAGTAACATTTGTCAACCTTTAGAACAATCCTCCCTAATTTCTCCTGTTAGTGGTTTGCAATGCTGCCTTACAGGCGCCAGGCGATGTTCTGAAGCCTGGATTCTCTATGCATAGTGCCAGCAACTCCAGTCCTTTGGCTTCTAATACTCCCAATTCCAGAAAGTCATTTAGAGCTCTTGTGACTAGGATGCAAAGGACGCGGGAGTAGTAAGTGGCATAACACCCATCTTTACACCCCTCCCAGGAACTGCAGAATGTGGGTATGTGAGGAGACACGAGGTGGGAGGGGAACAGGGTCAAAATAAGCAACCTATAGCCTCTTATTTTGAGAATCATCATCATCAGAGAGAAATATTTCAAAACCGCTGGCGGGAAGGTGTTGGAGCCATAGAGACTGGAGACCCAGCCTCTGCAGGAAAAGATGGTGAGCCTCTGGCTTCGGTCGTGGGTTCCTGGAGCACCCGGCCTTAGCTCATCCTTGAATCTAACACTTCGCTCCCTCTCCTTTAATTTTTTTCCTTTTCCTTCCCACTCACCCCTCCTTTTCCCAAAGCTCTCACCGAAGTCACGACTATCCCCTTTGAACATCCTTAACCCCCTCCATTCCGGATCGCTGCTTTGCATTCAGGGAGGGGTTAGCTTCAGTTGGAGTCAATCCTGCCCCCTGGCGCTCAGAACTGAACTTGCTGCGGACCAAGGAATTTTCAGCACCTATATTCGTGGACAGCTACCAAGGGCTGGCTCTGTCGGGACCAACCCGGAGCAGCCAGGACCAGCCAGGACCAGCGTCTAGGTGCTGATTTCCCAACTCAAGCAAGTAGAGAGGTTTGTCCCCCGAATGGGGATCGCTCCCCTCTCTTTATTCCCTTTACCCCATGCAGTTATAGTCTATATTCCACAGCCTTCATCAATCTCGCGTCGAGATGGCACATTAAATCGTGTCTGGCCACCCTTTAAGACGGAGAAAATAGGGAGGGGGAGAGGGCAGTAGAGAGAACCCAGCTCAACAGCGCCAACCCATAACGAGAGCGCGCGTTGCAGCTCCTATTGATTCAAATTTGTCAGGGTGATTCCCAACTCTGCAAGAATTCCTTCTCGGTTCCTTTGCATGCGACCCCCAATTCATTATATACAGACATACATACACACAGAGAGCGCCACACCCTCACCCCTACTCAATCTCATTCTTCCACTTAGGAAGGGGCAAAAAGGCAGCCAAAAATGCATCCCGAGCATGCACGAAGTAAGCATCAGCTTGTACTTACAGTCTGCGGCATGCACATGACATAATATTACTTACCCAAACGGGAACTCCTTAAGAGAGAGAAAGAAACACGGGAGGGGGGAATTGGGTAAAGAAAGGAGAGAGGGAGGAAAAATCCAACAATTAATTTCCAGACATGGGGGGGGGATGCGGTGGTGTTCAGGTTTTCTTCCACCCTCGCTGGCTTTTTATCCCAGTACAGCCCTTGGTCTATTTCTGGAACACGATCAAACCCAGATGCTATTTTTAGCAAGTACTGAAAAAACCTGCACACACAAAGGCATTTCGCTGGAACGTTGAGTCCAAAACATTAAAGGTGCACCAAGCGCCCCCTCCTCACTTGTTTCTGCACCACCAGACCCTCTTGCGTTTCTGTAGATGTTTTTCAAAAAAAAAAAAAAAAACCAAATATTTCTTATATTCTCCCTCACATTAACTCTCGTATGCCTCTGCCTGTTGCAAGCTCCTCACAGTCTCCCAAGCAGAAGGCGTTGGAGTGGTTGTATTCTCAGAGCTTCAGGTCTCCATTGACCAGATCTCCTACATGTTGGGGAACCAGGAGACACTTAGCCCCTTTCCCCAGAAGAGCTTCCCTGGAAAGCTCTAGAGTCTAACATTATCCACGATGGACATCCCCAAATAGGTGGAGGGAGCGATCATTCATACCCTTCCCACATTCCCCACACATGCTTTGCAAAATCGCATGGTGTTTGCAACACACCGCCTTTGGAAATGTAAATTTTAAAAGCTGCAAGTGTGTGTGTGTGTGTGTGTGTGTGTGTGTGTGTGGTGAGTTCTAGTAATTCACTACGGGAGGGGGAATGGAGAAAATAGACTCATGAAGACAGCGCGGAGCAGCCGCCTCGAGTCTCCTTTGCCAGCCTGCGTCAGTCATCAGCTGCTGACGTCACGTGCAGATTCTCCTCTTTGGTGGGTCTGGTTCAACCTAGAAGAGGCTTCTGCTCAGAGACAGCGCTTTGTGTTCAGCGCAGCCACTGAGCAGGCGAAGCTGCCGAGGTGGGCGCCAACTCAGACTTGGGCTGACCATCAGAAGAGGCACTGGGCATGCTGAGGGCCCCGAGGGGCGTGCCTAGCCAGACTGCCCCCTCCCCAAACATCCCGCCGCCCATTGCAAACTCGGCGGTGCACAGACTCTGGCGCGCGCGTGCTTTCCCCGCCCTTTTGCATCTGGCCACAGTAACAGAACAGGCTATGGCTATAACTCGGATTAATTCTCTGTTTGTTGGCCAGATAGCCCCGGCTCCTCGAGTGACGCAAATAAGAGATTCTATGCCTCCCCCCGCCTCTTTCCAGCTCTCGATCCCTTCCCCCTCCTCTTTCTTTCTCTTCTTTTTACTGCGCCCACGCATTCTGCTTGGTCTCCCACGGAATCAGCCAGCTACAGCTTCCCGGAGAGCAATGACCTGAGTTACAGAGAGACCTACAGACTCACAGTGCAGGGACGGATAAGCCTGAAATTGACCTCAAGCGTGCACAACACACACACACACACACACACACACACACACACACACACACACACCAGCACAGATAGCTTTTTGCCAATGACTAGTGCTGATGGTGGCAACGCCTAGAGGGGAGGGCCAGACAGTCTTTTTCCCTTCACCACTAAGGAGGGAATCCGCCCCTACAAATAGATACAGCGGGGTATTGGTGAATATGAAACTTTTCTTTCCACATGAGGCGGCAGAATAATTCAACAAAGGCTGCAGATGCTGTCTCTAGCCACATTGTCAGGCCCTTTGGAGGCCAGGAGAAGCTTTACTCTTAAATACTAGCATTTTTTTTCCTTCTTAAAACAATGACCCCAAAAATGCCTCAGTGGAGGCATTCTTTGCAAACCAGTCTGAATGGCCCTTGTTTCAGGACAGTCTCTGTGTGCCTCAGTGTGTGTGCCCGAATGGGAGGTGCTCTGAAGAAATGCCACACCTCAGCATGACAAAGGGTTTCTTGATCGATGGAAGTGGGGAGAATTCTTAAACACTGGAAGGTCGCATAAAATTACACACACTCCCCTCCTCAGATGCACACAGCACTGGATCTATCTGAATGGATCTCTGCTCTGAGAATGGGAAAAACTAGGAAGCCAGAAGCTACACAGAGACTGAACCATCTCCTTTCTTAACCATAATAATCAACTTTCCTTTTGCTGGATGGCAAAAAACAATTATCCAGAGGTCACCAAGAGGATTTGGGTCACGAGATTTGGAAAAGGAGGCTGTTGAGACATGGGCTATTATTGCCCTTCCCCGGCCCTTCTAATCTTTGTAACCTGCCCCACATTTCTGTTTAAGCCCCTGCAGTGCCTTCCATTTCTGTCTGTGCCTTACACTTGCCTGCTGGAGTGGGCCAGAGGACTTCTGCTCCATGCAGAGGACACCCTCCAGCGGCCCATCAGCAGCTGTTATTTTTAGCTCTCTGAATGCACGCATGTATGTATGCATGTGAGAGAGAATGTTGCTGCAGCAGGCTGGTGTGCAGCCAGAACAGCATCAATGGGAGGGAGACAGTGGTTCTTGTGCTGGGGGTGGCTTATCACATGGGGCTGTCAGATGTTACCAGGCAGACATGAAATGCAGGCAGTGTTTCAATGAAGTAGTACTGGATTGATAAAAATGTCAGCTAAGTGTGTGTTTAAAGGCACAGAGGTATGTTTTAAGACATAAGATGTGAGCACAGATGTGAGCTCATTCACAGAAACTATAGGTTTCTATGTAGATGACAAACCATAGAGAGATGCATCCAGCGTTGTGCTCTCTATGTTCTATGTGGTGGTGGTATGCTGACATGTTTGATTTGAGATCACAGAAATTTCATTCATAAATTCCTAATAGTTTTCAGGAAACCCTGAATAATAAGGAGGTAGGGGTGGTCCTTAGGCCACGACCATCACAGCTTTGAGGGCAGCAGCTGAAAAATATAATCTAACTGGGGCCACCTGGTGGAGTCTCCCAGAAGAGAGTGACTCTGCCTGGTTCTGCAGTGCTGCAGTCACAGGACGGACTAGCTTGCCTGAGTAGGTGAGGAAACACAGAAGCCACCACTGCAGAAAGTTGGTCCTCTACCATTCCACTTCTCCGCTCTCTTTTCCCTGGTCAGGTCCTTCGGTGCATGCCTGGGTTGGAGTGGGTGACCTTGGCTTTCCCAGATGCCTCATCATTCTTTGTTAAGGGCTCTGGTGCCCAACTCCTGCCTAAGCACTCAAACTAAAGACTCGGGGAATTAATAGACTGACGTGGAGCCTGTCCAAGATGAAAACCACTCTGCACTTTCAACCCATCCCTGGGATCATGGGCACAAATCGGACTCCATTCCCCTGATGCTCCCCTCAGAGACCGTGTAAGAGTAAGCTGTCATGCAGCCCTTGAGAAGAACTGATTCTCCTCTTTCAGGATCAGTGAAGCCAATAGATATTTTGCCTAGGTCTCTTCTCTCCTTTCCAAACACCAAGGAAAATGGCAGTAGGTAAAGTACTGTGTATGGAACAGGAGAGAAAAAAGAGGGTCTCAGAAAACCAAGGGAAAAATGACAGTTTTTAATACCGACTATACACCAGACGTTGTAATGGGCGCTTACACTGAAAAGATGTTGTTTAATCCTCATGGAAACTCTATGGGTGTTAGAATATTGACACCTGCCTCATAGGACCATGAAGTAAAGAAATCACTCTCAAACCACTGGTTATTATTACTTATTTTAAAGCCAATGAAATAGAGGTCAAAAGTTTAAATGACATGTCCAAAATCCTTTAGAGCTTGCATCTGCAAAAACCAGTCATCAGATCCGATTCCCATCTGTGTGGCTGCAATGTGTAGTGCCCGTGCTCAACTCCAACTCTAATCTCCAGTATTCAAGTTCTAGACTCCATTATTCGGGGGTAGATGTGTGTGAAGCTTTCTCAGCCATTACTTGATTCATAAAACTGTTTTGCTCCTTCTAGAGAGATCTTTGGAACGTATTTCCCTAGAGTCTGAGAGATGCTCTGCTGGGGAAAAGAACTACCCCAATAGCAAAGGAGGCTCCAGCTAGCTCAGCCTCATCCCAAACAGGAGGGGTTTGTCTGAAAGCAGAGAGAAGGGATGGAGACACACCAAACTTTCCATTCCATTCAGGATGCCTCACTTACATCTGTGCAGGGAAAGAAACAAGCCCCTTGGGTAGTGCCGGGAGAAAGTGGGAAGAGTCTTCCAAGACAGCTCTCTTGGATGAGAGCCTTGAGTTGACCAGCCATCACAGCTCGCCTTTAGAGCCTGGTGCCCTGATCACTTTCCTGACTCTGAAAACTTTAAAGACTGAGCCATTAGCAGGGAGGAAAGTGAGGGGGAATAAGTCACACCATGCGTAATATAAGTTTTCCATGATCCCCTTCCTCTGTTAAACACATATTTTTCACCACTTAACCTGATCAAGAGGTATGTTCAAGCGGTGGGAAAAATTTCTTAGAAGCCACTGTATTTGGAGGTTTGAGGGTGGATAGTTTAACGCTGGGGAAGTGATTGAGATTCCACACCCCTAACCACCTTTTCGTTGTTCTCATCAGTGGTAAAAGAATCCCAGTTTTCTGTTCACAAGAGAGTATTGAACATTATCCAACTCAGAACAGTTACAACAGTCTCTGCACACAACTTCACTGTCAAGAGGCAAGCCCCTCCTCACCCTAATCCTAACTGCAAGGCACCTTGGAGAACCAGATGGTAGGGTTTCCATGCTTTGGCACTGAAAGGCACTTGTTACAGAATGAGGAGAGGGTCATCTAGAGTAGGTTTCATGGCGAGAATCTGAGCAAAGATTAAGCCAGAGCAAGCATATGATAAGGAATGGAAGCTGAGGGGGCGGGGTGGAGCTCAGGAAGCCAGCATATCTTAGAGGCCAAACAGCAAGGTATCAGATCTTCAGAAGCATAGACCACAGGAAGAGAAAGGAATGACCCTAGGGAAGCTTAAAGACACCTGTGAGAATCTAGTTTATGATGAACAGTGGTCTATCTCCCAGAATTCAACAGGCAGAGTCAGCACCACTGCGAATTCATGGGGCTCTAAGTGAGTCAGAGTTAGCAGAACATTGTAGCCGTAAGTCAGCTTTGCCATCAGCGGTTGATCTACTAAGGTCTGATAGGCCAGTAATAATGAATTGGGGTTGCACTTCTGTAGTTACCACCCTTAAAAAGATCTAGGCTGTGGAACAGAGAGGAAGCCCTGGCCAATAAATACCTGCTGAACGCTTGCACTTGTTGGCAAGAATCTATTGATTAATTGTTTTGAATTGTGTCATTAAGGGAGAGTCAGCTTACATATGAAAACCTAGCATCTCCTAGCAATTCTGTTACTCCTAAATGTGGAAAGAAAAGGGATGAAATACATTTATGTTTTATTTTGGTACTGGGGATAGAACCCAGGGTCTTACACATACTACATAAATTCTTTACCATTCAATTATAAGCTCTGATTTTTTGTTTTTCTAAAACATGTCTTACTAAGTTACCTGGGCTGGCCTTGAACTCATTCTGTGGGCCAGGTAGACCTTGAACTGAAAGTCCTTGTGCCTTAGTTTCCCATGTAGCTGGGCTTAGAGAAATATGCCACCAAGGCTTGACTTTCTTTTTGAACTAGTAGAATGGTATTCCCAACTCCCGATTTAGTCAGTCTTCAGGGTCTGCTCTGCTTTCCAGAATACTGTGGAGACCCACTAACATTTACAGCTGTTCTACGTTCCCTGGCAGGGATCAAGCCAAGAAGGACTCACCAGAGGACAAATCTTGCTGTCTCATAAGGTGGGTCTTCATCAGCACTGGGTTTCTGAGATCACTACAAACCACTCTAGACAATGTCACTTACCTCGTCGTCTGGTAGCCCGTGGTTTGGGTCTCCAGGGGAAACCTCTATAGTGAAGCCATCACAATGTGGTAGAATGAAATGCACATTTAATTGGAGAAAAAAAATCTAGGGGATTCCATTCTATCTTAAGGGGCAATCCAATTCAGAACATCTTTCTCCCTCTCCTCCTCCCTGCCCCCGTATCCTTAATCAATCCCAACAGTCATGAATAAAGCTCCTGCACTAGGTCTCAATGGGATTAAGGGATTTCTGGTCTTTCCATCTAGTTTCAATGACATCACACTCAGCTATACTTTGGGTCTCTTCCCCGAGTGTGATGGCTCTGGCAGAGCATCTTGTGACTTCATTTAAGAAGAGGGAGGTTTTTCTCGGGTTTTCCTGATCACGGGACTAAGTGTTAGCTGAGTCTGGAGTGAGGAGGAGACAGAAAAAAGGGGAAATAATGGTAGCCACCTGGATATGATTCAAAGGGGAGCTCGCCAGAGACAAAGCCATGTCCCATGGGAGGGACACCTCAGAGAAAGAGCTTGAGTGGATGACAAATGGAGAAAAGGCGGTCAGGAGGAGATAATTATGGCGAGGGTTAAGAGGAAGATGAAGGTGAGCAGCAACATTGCAGAAAGCGTGAGGCAAAGGATGACATGCGTCCTGGGTGTCTGAGCACTGCTCTGAAAACTCATCTGGTCTCCGCTTGGTCGTTGGTGCTCCTACAACAGTGAGAGGAAAGGGACATGGTGTCAGCAATCAGCAATTCATCGCTCGCAATCCCTGCAGGTATTCAGGGCTAGGGCAGCCTCTCCCCCTCCTTCCCTGCCTGGCATTATTTAGACTTTCCTAGAGACAGAAGGAATCCAAGGGGGGAAGTGTTCAAGGCTACTAACTGTTGGGCAAAGGGACGGGCACCCTTACCAGCAGGTGGTCAAATACGTGTTCACTCCCAGCTGGCAAAATCTGGAACTATTCATCAGAAAACCCCATTTCTGGCAAAGTGGAGTTCATGGTTTTAGCAAGTCAAACTGAAACAGCTGTTTCTCCCACAGCCGCCAAAGGCTGGGGTAGTTCCATCATGGACAAATAGTTTTAGCTTGGACACTGTTTGGGCCAATGATACCAAACCAGTCACGAAGAAGGTACTACCTGTCAGCTCTATATTCTTAGTTGGCATCATTCTGACCCTGTTATGACATCATGGCCTTTGGGGAAAGGGTGGTTAACGGATGGTCTTGGGTTGGAGGAAGGAGAGCTGGGTGTGATTTGGAGCTGGGTGTGATTTGTCCTTGTATATTTGTGACAGAGCCTATGAGACTAGAAGCCAGCATCCCACCCAGGGCAGAAACGAGAACCCTATGACTTACCCACATCTCAAATATCTGGGAAGAATTAGTGTGGACATGCTCTGAGATTCTCTTGGATAGGCTGAAAATGTATACATCTTCTTCACACTCATACCGCCAGGAGCACTGAAGTAATATTTGAGTTTTTCCCAGGATCTTAGATAACTCTAAAAGTTGGACTGGTAAGAGATCTGCTCCCAAAAGACAAGTGCCCAGTGAAATTTCTAGTTCAAATGCTTAGTGCCAAGGGAGGTAAGTGAAGAACTAATCTGAGAAAGGGGAAATTCAGGAAAGGGTCTACATGTATAATAAGAACATTTTACAGCCTTTATTTCCTGAGATTAAAAAGCTCAACTTACTGGGTCTTGGTGGTTGCTTGATCAAAGGACAAAAACTCAGATTCCATAACCCACATTTTTGTGGCTTATGGGCATCTCTAACTCCAACTCTAAGGGATACAAAGCCCACTTGTGGCCTCCATGGGTACCGATATCCACACAGCAGTAGAAATAACCCACCCCCTGCAATATTCTTTCCAAAAAAAATGAGTCTTAGACCTCAGTCCCAATCAACACCAAGTAGAAAGTCAGGGCTTAAGCTAATGTTGACTCCTAAAACAAACCCCAGATTTCCCTCGGTTGTTTAATTTCTCAATTTGTACATGTGCTGTGCAACCTGCTAGTGTTTCCTCCACAGACCTTCACCTGCGAAAACACTGCTGTGAACATGTTCTGTAGGCTGGGAAAATCCTCGTCTCTGTCGTGGAAGTTCTTTCTGGACAGCCTGATGTCTGTTCTGCCTTCTTCAAGGTGGTGTAATACAGGACAGACTAGATGAACATAGACATCTAATAAACTGCCTCTTGGGCTGATATGTTTTCAAAAGTGGGGCTGAAACGCTCTGATACCCAGAAAGGTGATGGAGCACTCTCAGAGCCCAAGTCTACCTACTTATATTAGGTGCTGAGGGCAAACTCCACTTCCCACTTCTTCCTTGGTTCTTGCTTCTCTTGAGTTTTCTCCTCTAAGAATAATGAAAATCTCAAAGACGGAAATGCCAGGGGCTTGTTTTATACAATGTTGAATCTCAGTCACCTAATATGTAAATCTCAGTCTTGGAGTTTGGTAAGCATTAAATAAAATTTTGTAAGCAAAACACTTAGCAATGAATTGGTGCCCAGTAAACAGCAGAATAAATTATGAAGGATGTAGAAGAAATCAGACCAAAATGCTCAGAAGCTTCAAGTTAATACCCACGGGGCAGGGCGGGTACGGCTGCTATGGCGTTTCACCACATGACCAGTAGAGGGCACTCCTGAGTAAAATGGATTTTGTCTACATTTTCTTCATTTCTTCATAAAACAAATCTCTGTTAAGAGGCTTTTTCTCCATCAGAAATCTTCTTTTGTTTAGAGAAAATGAGAGACTTTAGGGATCCGACTCGGGTCTATTTTCAGAGAACATGTGGGTCTTGAACTTTGGTTCAGTCCCCTGTCAAGATTCAACTCTTATGTTGAATGGAATAAAAAATATGGCTCCTCTAAGGCTCGTCCCCAGAGATTCTGGACTGAGACTAGGAGCTAACAAATCTCTGGCCCTTGGAGTGTTGAGGATTCTCTCATTTTCTACTCGGTCTCCTTCCACAAACAGCTAGATCACAGCTGCAAAGGGTATTGACAATTTAGAAACAACTTGCGGCAAAGTTATCCTAAAGTCTAAACATTCCTCTGCTCCCCAGAAGATTTATACCAAGGCGGTTTTGTAGCTCAGAGAAGAGCGGCAAAGTGAAGGAAATGATCACTCCTACTTTGGGGAGCCTTTAAAGGGTGGATGCAGATCCCTTTCAGACAAGAGACCTAAAATGGCCTCCCAAAGCAGGAAGGACTGTCCCCAGGCTTCTGAGCCAGGCTTTCCCACACTGGTTTCCTTTCTGAGATTCCTGCCAATCAGTTGGTTGGCTTCCCCAGGCACAAGCTATTTGTCCACACTTAGTTTCTAACTCACAGTTAATCGGTTCACTAGTAGTAGCCCAAGAGATGAGGAGAGATATTTCTGTCTCTTTTACAAGTCACATCTGCTCACCACCTGAGTTTGATTAACAGTGGCCTCATTTCCTTTAGGGTACCCGAGAGACTCGGCTCCTACCTACTTACAGGATGATACAGAGCTTGGAAGGGACTCAGAATGAGACATAGACTTGCTGTTCACAGAGGTTCAAAGTGTGAAATGAGCATTCTTTCTTTTCTGCTGGCATACCAAAAGTAGTGATAGGCACTGAGCACCTATGAATTTCAGGACTTGTACTAAACCATGTATGCATCATCCCATTAAAACTTTAGCCAACACTGACACACGGGTCTTAATACAATGTACTTTTTCAGTTGAAAAACAAAAACAAACAAGCAAACAAACAAACAAAAAAAACAAGGTACAGAGAGGTTAAAATACTTGTTTAAAGCCAAACAACTGTCATGATGCATAGTACTAGTATTTGGAAATTTGAGCACTGGCTGGGCTCTCTAAAACAGACAATAATGAGATATGCTTCAGGGTCAGGAAAGGTTTCTAAGGCCAGCAGAGGCTGTGCAGGTGAGGACACACTGGCTTAAGGTCAAACCAAGACTGATGGCAGCATGTGATATCATGTCTTGCTCTACTAGAGCAAATGAAGCCTACCTCAGAGGGATGCCTCAGTAGGGTGAAGTGTTTTCTCCCTCTGTCCTTCTGGTGGTCTCTGAGATACTTGACCAAGGCACACAGACAACAGGACTCATTATATTTTGGTTTTGGAAAATGCTTTGTATTTTCATAGTTTGGGAATGAACTGGAAAACCGACAACTGGGCCTTAAAAGAAAAGGTACTCTGTAGAAGTTCCATCACGAAGAGAATGGGAGCAGGTCATGGATGATCATCTTCCACCATCCCTGTTACTCCACGTACCCTTATCCTTCTCTGTGTCTTTACTGCGGTCTGCTTGCCCACTTTTGGTCAAGTGCAGTGTGGACGTCTTTGGTACGGGGGTTGTAAAGCTAACATCTCAAGAGGCACAGCTCCTTGATCACAAATGACAAAGAGTCTGCTTTCAACCACCAATGAGCTTGGCTGCTTATACTCATCCTCTACTTCCTGAAGTCAACAGAAGGGAGCTGTCCAGTAAGATGGTGAGTTTCCGAAGGTGTGGAGGAAAGGAAAGGAACTCCAAGTGCCTGAGGACCACTGACTACAGGAAGAAAATAGGGACCCAGACTCGGCCCTCATCTACAGAGTTAGCACCAAACGGCATCGCCATCCTCATACAGGATTCATGCCGATCACATTTACAGGACATGTACAGCTCACACTAGCACAAGCATCAGATATTCTGCTTCATGGGATAATTTGTTACCCTAGCTCACCGGTGTTAGTGGCTATGTGGGGCCCCATCGGATTCAAAGAGTGGTTAGGTGAGCAGACAAACCACAACTTTGGTTTGGATTATAACTTAGGATAGAGGTTCTCAACCTTTCATATAGTTCCTCATGCTGTGGTGACCCTCAACTATAAAATTATTTTTGCTGCCACATCATAATTGTTATTTTGAATCATACTGTAAATATTGTTGTGGATAAGGTTTGACAAAGGGGTCACAACCCACAGGTTGAGAACCACTGACTTAGGAGAATCAGTGTTCTGATGGGATATGAGATTTGTTCTGCTGAGGGACTTGTAGTGCAGCGAACTTCTGGCTTCTTCTGTGAATGTAGCATGTCTTCAGTGGGGATCAGCTTTTATGATGCCGCAAATTTTAAAACAGAGATGCCTAACATTTAAAAACAATATGAAAACTTGGGGCTGGAGAAATGGGCTAATGTTTACGAAAACTGTTCTGTTCCCAGCACCCACACACATTGGGTAGCCCACGACTGTCTATGATTCCAGTTTCAAGGGTTCCAATGCCCCCCGTTAGCCTCTTAGGGCACCCCCACATATCTATCTCCCATACATTTACACAGACACACACACACGCGCAGAGAGAGAGAGAGAGAGAGAGAGAGAGAGAGAGAGAGAGAGAGAGAGAGAGAAATATGCACCCTTTTTAAACTCTAAAAACTTAGAAGCCAGAAAACTAATGCACAGTAGGAGAAAGTCTTGATTTGGTGACCGTATCTAGGGAGATGCTGAGAAAGGATAGTAATTACTTTGATCCTCTCTTCCCGTATATCACCTATTCTCATCATTCCCCTTTTTCCAAATGTGTCCAGACAGAGTATGGAAAAATAACAGGTAGGAGCAGATAGTCCTTGCCCTACACCAGGATCCAAAGTGCTGCAGCCAGAGGCAAGGTTGAGGCCACTCTCTGCAGATGTTGTGGCAACTTCTGACTCTACGTTTCTATTTTGATTGAAAATTGTGTGAGTATGTGCATGTGTGCATATGGAGGTTACAGCACAACTCACCCACTGTTCCTCAGCTGCTGCCTACCTTGTTCTTTTTGAGACAGAGTCTCTCACTGGCCTGGCGCTTGACCAACAGGCTAGACTGTCTAGTCAGTGAGCCCCAGGGATCCCTGTTTTCTCCTTCCCTATGCTGCAGTTATTACATGTCACCACCACACTCGACTGTTTGCTGTTGTTGTTACAAGAGTGCTAGGAACACCAAACTCAGGGCCTTAAGCTTGCAAAGCCAGAAACTAACCAACTGAGCCACCTTCCCAGTCTCTGGCTCTGTGGTCTTTAATACCAAGATATAGGGTCAGAGTAAATCCTACATTCCTGGGATGCCTGGTATAGTGAGAATATGGGTTTCTAGTAAGAAGGCTGTCATAAAAGTCTAGCCTTTCCACCAAGAGTATTGCCAAGACTCTGTGGTCTTACTGCATGGCCCTTGCTCTTCTCTCCGAACTGGCACCGGCACACCATTCACGTGCTCACATCAATTAGCTCAGGAATGAAAGGAGTTCTGGTAGCAGGATAGCCATAGGGAAGATGAATTTGGAACAGAAACAGAGGCCTTTGATGGCTTATGGTCCACACAAGGACTCTCGAATTGTCTAGGGACGCAGAGTCAGTAAGGGGCTCATCTGAGGAAGAATGAAGACTATTGAAAGGATCTTCCTTCTCTTGACTACAGGTGCCATGGTGACATGGATTCGTGAAGCCCAGGGCTAAGCTTCCCTCACCTAGTTATTTCCGCTTTAAAAGTGAAGGCTGCTGGGATAAAAAGAGCGCATGGACTCTGAATTGCAGTGAAGGCTCCATGACAGTGGCTCAGGCTATGTCAGTAAAGAGCAATTCCTTTTAGTAGGAAGTTGGGAAGACACACTTTACCTAGTTCTCTCAAGACCAGAGTCCACAAGTGAAGGCAAACGGTAGCTTCAGAAAAGTCAGCCGGAGAACTGCTACCCAACACACAGTACACCTTAAGAGACATTTTCCTAACTCACTACTCCAATAGTTCACCAGTGGCCACAGACATAACAGTTAAAACTTTGAAGATAACATATTAGATACTCAGTAATCTTTAGGCCCTGTGCCAAATCACATGCAAATAACAAGTTAATGAATTATTATAGTTGCTCTTTGAAATACGTACCTAGGTTAACAGCCAAGAAATGGAAGCTTCAAGAGTTGAAATAATCTATCAAAAGCCACATACCCAACCAAGTATAGGAGTCAGTATTTGACTCCCAGCCTGATTGTTCGCCATTATACTGCTCACAGGACACTGTCTGTCAGGGTCCTACGTCTACCTTTATTGAGTGACTGAGGAAAAAGAGGAAGGCCAGATTTAAAGACACTGTGGTACCTACCTCTGTGTATCCATGTATAAAAAGGCACACGTCACATGTGCTAGAGTGATGTCGCATGAGCCATCTCATTCTAGTCTCATAATAACCATCCAGGGCAATGGTTCCCAACCTGTGGGTCTCGACCCCTTTGGACATGTCAGTTATCGACATTATGATTCATAATAGTAGCCAACTTACAGTTATGAAGTAGAAATGAGATAGTTTTATGGTGAGGGGGTCACAACATGAGGAACTGTAATAAAAAGTGACAGCTTTGGGAAGGTTGAGGACCACTGCTCTTGGGTATGGATTATAAGGTGAATACTCCCACTGTTCAGGTCAAGTGAGCAATGCAGATAAATAATTTGCTTAAAACACACCCACATGGCTACTTAAAACCTATGTAGTGGGGCTGGAGAGATGGCTCAGCAGTTAAGAGTACTGGTTGCTCTTCCAGAGGTCCTAAATTCAATTCCTGGCAAACAAATCTGTAATGAGGTTTGGTGCCCTCTTCTGGCCAGCAGGGATATATGCAGGTAGGATACTGTATACATAATAAATAATATTAAAAAATAACCTAGGTAGTGTGCTCCAAATCCATTTTGGTATCATTAGAACAGTGATGACACATACTCAGAGCCATCTATCACTAATTCCTCATGACGGGCCTAACTCAGAACTAGGCTAATTCATAAACAGTAAATAATAATTCACTGATTGGTCTTCCAGCCCATCAACTGGACTATCACTGAAGCTGCCCCAAACCTTATAAAAGTTCCAGGAAAGAACAAAAAAGAGTAACTCCGTTTTCTTTTCCCTACACAGTTTCAGTAGTAGAGACTAAACTAAGTATTTCCCAAAAGGGCATTCCTGTCACCTAAAGGCAGAAAAGAAAAGTCAGATTAAGGCTGAAACACACAACCCTCCACTACCCTGAGCCAATGCTGCAGGTTCCACAGTGTCTTCATTCTCCAGGTTGGAGGCACTTTTAATGCTGTCTTAGTCCCTCCCTGGCCACCATATGACTTCCGCCTTGCTCCCTAGAGTGCTACAAACAGTAAGGCATTTGATGGAGGAAGGAAAAATTCCTTTCTTATTGGGATCATCAGGAATACAGGACCATCTTCCCTTGGACCCTTTAAGCCTCAAGTCCTCTTACTTCTTCATGTCAACATGAATTGACTATACTGCCAAAGTAATTTCTGAAAACCTGTCATCCCAAGCCAGGAAATCTCTCGATAGACTTCAGAGGGATGGGGAAATCAATAATGACTAATAAGCATTAAATCACTGGCACAGTCATTCATAGAGCATGTTGAGCATTATTTTATTTGCCTTAGATGGTAAACTCTAAAGGTGTACCTGGGTGGGGTATCTGATTAATATAGTCAAGCTTGGGTATGACAGGTATGAACCAGAGTGGATGCTTCATTTTCAAGGCCTGGTCTCTAGGGCAAGGCATCAGTGGGTCTGGGAGACATCAACAGGTGGGCTCTGTCTTCAAAACTGAGACACCAATCAACACAAAGTGGTGGGGTTTTCAAGGTAGAACTTAGAGAAGATGAGTCCTCCAGTCAGTTAGTAAGGAGAATGCTGAAGTTTTCTGCTGTAAATGGAATTATTTGCTTGATGGAGGACGGTGAACAACTGAGCTCTTGGTCCGGGAGCTGGGTCAATTTTCATCCATGCCCGCCGAGGGTATCTTCAAATGTTTGTGACTGTATAGTTATTACGTAGGGTCCTGTGCTCAGAAGAACTGGGTGCTTTGTAGGAGAACCTAAAATTCGTGACCCTGGGGTTGTCAATCATCTCATCTTTGAAGTTGTATTCTGCAAGTCTGTAGGCCAGTGGAGTATGAAGTGAATGAAGAAGACAGGTAGGATGTGTTCCTGCTCTGTTTTCTGGTGGCAACACCCTGTGAAGAATGCCACTGAGAGTTCAGTCACACTCAAGGTAGGTGAGCTGAAAGTCTAGGATGGAGGGGGCAGGGATCCTACAGTTTGAGAGGTCACGTTTGTTGTCGTAAAGCTGCTTTGAATGTAAGAGACAAGCCACGGAGCTCTAAACATCACCAATGACTACAGGACCCTAGCATAGAGCCTGTCACTCATGGGCCTTGTCCTAGTCAGGATTACTAATGCTGTGATGAGACACTATGACTAAAAGAGAGTTGAGAAGGAAAGTGGTTGCTTGGATGACACTTCCACATCATTTGAAGGATGTCAGGTCAGAAACTCATACCAGGCGGCAACCTAGAGGCAGGAGCTGATGCAGAGGCCATAGAGGGGTGCCGCTTACTGGCTTGCTCATCAGGGTTTGCTCAGCCTGCTGTCTTATAGAACCCAGGGCCACCAGCCCAGGGATGGCACCATCCACAATGGGCTGGATCCTCCTCCATCAATCACCAATTGCAAAAACGCCCTACAGGCTGGTCTACAAGCTGATCTTCTAAGGCATTTGCTCAGTTGAGGGTCCCTCCTCTCAGATGACTATTACTTGTGTCAGACTGACAAAAGTAGGCAGCACAGCCCTTCTCTGTAGTTAGTGCCCACGTG
This sequence comes from Microtus pennsylvanicus, assembly GCF_037038515.1. NCBI lineage: Eukaryota > Metazoa > Chordata > Mammalia > Rodentia > Cricetidae > Microtus > Microtus pennsylvanicus. The sequence continues at coordinate 71,639,286 of NC_134580.1, forward strand.
TGGGATGCTGAAATCCTTAACATTGGAGGGGCAGAGAGAACGTGACCCATAGAACTTTTCTTCTTAGACTTTCTCTGCTCAACAGCAAGCCAGAGAGCATTGGCACTGGGTACCCTTACCAGGAAGTGAGGAAAATTCACTTTGCTTGATGGACCATCATTCTGCTATGAATGAAATGCCTGGGCATGCATGAGGTGTGTTTTTTCTGGGATTGTGAGAATGAGTTAGATGTTCTTTTGTCTATATTTAAAGCCAACATGGCAGAGTATAAAGATGAATAGTAAAATTCATGCTGACGAAAATAAAATAATGTTTATTTAGCACAACACTGAATGGCATGCAAGCAGCTCCATAATGAGCCTAGAGAAATGAGTCTAGAGAGGCTGAGGAAAAAAGGGAAAACCTTTTATCTCAGTATCTTTAATGGAATTATCTTCGTGCTTTCTGAACAAGGGGTCTTACATTTTCATTTTGTATTGGGCACCCCAAATTATATAGTTGCCCCTCCTTATCCCCCTAATTTTGAGAAAAAGAGGATAGACACCAGGGTTATCCAAGGCTGAAGAAAAAGTTGGAACTTCATTCTTTTCATTGAATGGCTCTTTTCTTGAGGTAACTCTCTCCAACGTCGAGCGAAGAGGCAACTGACACTCCTGAATGAATATGAGGAAACCCAGGGCAAATTCAGGTTCACCACATACACTCAGGGATGTCAGATTCACCCCTAAACCAGCCGGAGCATTTCTTCACTGGCATCTTTGGACTTCTCAGAAGAGGAAGGAAGATTGTATGTGGCTCATGGGCTTCCGTACGGTGAGAACCCTGGGCATACTCGCATGTGTTCATGTTGTCTTGACACATACAGATGCATATATACCTTGCATGCATATCTGCACTTGACAAATGCCTCGGCATGTTCAAACCTGATAAAGATGGATCCTGGGTGGGACGGCTGGTGGGCATTGAATGCCTTTGGCGAAAAAGAAGTGTCAAGGAGTATACATTGGTCTAGTGCCTTTCTGAAATTTGGTCCTTGGGAGACCACAGCTGAGAGTAGAGAGGGATTTATAGGTTCAGGGGATGACGGAGGCCACACGACTGGATTTCAAGACCAGACCAGTTTCTCTCCGCTCTACATCAAGAGAAACATTTGCTAGCCTAAGTAAAGAATAGGGCAATTTTCTCGCGAGAAGACTAACCCAAGTGACCTTATCTTATAGGCTGTGAAAGACATTGTTGTTCTTCCAGTGGCCAGAAAGTGATCAGAGCAGTTCCTTAACCAGAACCCAGAGTGATGCTGGATGCATATCAGACATGCTGGCCTGGCTTTACTCCAGGGTGGAGTCTCCATCCGCTGCTCTCCCCAGCCAGAAAGTGCTCACATTAACTACAGCCTGTATCATCTCTATCTCTTCCCTTCTTTCTTTTAATAATTTTATTTATTTGTATTTTATGTACATTGGTGTTTTACCCACATGTATGCCTGTATGAGTGTGTTGGGATTCCCCTGGAACAGGAGTTACAGACAATTGTGACCTACCATGTGGGTGCTGGGAATTGAACTCGGGTTCTTTGGAAGATCAATCAGTGCTCACACTGCTGAACCGTCTCTCCAGCCCATTCCCCCCCCCCCCCCCGTTTTTTAAAGATGGGCTCCCATCCTGCAGTCCAACCTGGCCTCTAACTCACTATGTAGACCAGACTGGCCGCAAGCCTGTGGCCATTCCCCTGGCTCTGCCTTCTAGGCACAGGGATTGCATTCATGACTCTCCATGCCCCCCGCCCCCACCCCCACCCCCGCCCCGCGCTTCCCTGCATTTTGGTTTTTCTGGTTCCAGAGGGTGAGGCAATGCTGCTTCTAACTTCCAACTTCCCTTCCCTTTCTACAATTCCCTTGCTCTTGTTGGTATTCCTTATCAGTTGCCTTTGGTGATTCAGCCACTACCCCCCCACCCCCGCTTAGAAGCGGAAAACCCCCCAAACCACCACTTTCCTTTGACATGTCACCCAGCTGATCTTCCATCACCCCAGTGCAAGGATTCATTGTCTTTTCCCTATTTCAAGTTCAGTTTAACCAGACAGCCAAACGGCAAGCTCCTATCTCTATCTAAAGACAGCAGGCACCCCCTCCCCAGGCACAGTTGTACTACATCTCCCAGAACAGGCTGCTGTCCAGAGAACAGGCGATCTAGGTTTCCTAGAAGATCCCTATGCAGGGGAGAGAAAACACAGCCCTTGAGCTGATAGTGCTGCCTGCTTCCCTGGATTAAAAAAAAAAAAATCCTGCTTTCAGACCCATGGAATCCCCATTGACGAGGTGTGGCCAAAAGCAGGCGTTAGATTTTTCTCTGGGTACCTGTCAAAGCTCGGGATAAAAGATGAGGATCATGATCCTTGATCTGTCTTTTCAACACTCCGGAGGATTCGGACCCTGTTTCCCAAGGTCAAATGACTGACGTTAAAGCCCCCTACTCAACTCCGCCACTCTTAAAAGCTCCTACCTAACAATGCTCTCTCTACAACACACGATACAGACGGTGGATTTACCTCGATTAGAAAACCCTCCAAGTCTTTTTAGAACTAATCTTGGGAGAGACACTTGTTGATTACCGCCTGGCTTTGTGCAGGGGTAGGAGGCAGGAGAGACCAAGGCGGGAGGGAAACCCCGGACTCAGACCTTCACATTGCCACAAGGTACTTGACAACACATCAACAAAACCTCCCAGGATGCTCCCCACCTAGCCACATACCCTGCAAATCCCTGAGCCTGGGCTTGCCCATCTCAACGCTCCTCCAGCCCCCACCCATCCCCCACCCTATCCCCACCCCAAAGCAAGGGAGGCCAACTTTGCAGCTTCATAGATGACTCCAGTGAGCTTCCGTCCTTTCCCTCCCTCGCTGCCCGCCCCCGAGATTTCGCCCTTCACCCTGTGGGGGCCTGCCTCTCTTCCTGCAGCAAAGTTTGCCAGCCGCCTTTCCGGGCGATTTTCCTCCACACAACCGGCCCTACGAAATTGTGCATAAAGATTTCCCTCTACAGGTGGTTGTGAGCTGCAGCAGGTTTTTCGCTCTTCCAATGGAAACATTTTTTTTCTATTTTACCAACTAATAAGTTTTTTAAAATCATTTTTGCTTACACTCACTAAAGACAGCATCTTTTGCCAGATACTGTGAGGAGAGAATAAATTCTCTATGATGGAAACATTGCCACAGCCACGACCAGCATGCCCCAACTCTCTTTATCACCCTATACTCCCCCTCAATTTGTTCTCACTTCATGAAACCTTTTTGGAACTAGATTTTCATGTGCAAAATCATTACCAGGATAATAAAGACATGTAGTGAATGGGAATCAGTCCCAAACCTGGCAAACTGGAAGGAGCAGTTGCCCCCTAGAGAAGCTCCCGGCACCCGGCCACCCCCCCACCCCCCACCCCACAACACAGCATCTCTTTCCCAGGTCAGCATTACAACTGACTCCTTATAGGCATGCCTCTTGCAAGAATCATACACACATGACCCTAGCAAAGCCTGCTAAAGAAGTCTAGGCAATTTGTACAGATATTGTTCAATGAAAAAAAGACAGTGATCATGGACAGTCATAAAGAAATACTCTCCCGAACATTCACCAATTGACATCATAAACTTTGCAAAAGGCAAACACAAGGCAGTGCATGGTATAACCTACCTTGGCGAGCTCCTTCACTTTTTATGCAAATGTTTTCCCCTCCACGCTCTACACAGATTTCTAGGGAAATTTGGAAGGGCTGGTGAGGGGGTGGGAGAGGGGAGGGGATGAGGGTAATATAAATAAGGAAGCATTTGAATTGCACCACGCAAAGAGCTCCGGATTTCACGTCGTGTCTGCACTCTTCCCGGAGCAAAGCAAAACAGTTCTCTTTCAGTGCCAGACTTGTAGGGAGAGGGAGAAGAGAGCGGGAGGGGGAGAGAGGGAGGGGAGCGAGGGAGATAACAGAAAGAGGGTAGGGGAGATGCTGAAAGAGGAGAGGGAGAGAGGGAGGGGGAAGAGAGGGGGGAGGAGAGAAAAGCAGCCAGAGGGAAAGAGAAGAGAGGAGGCAGCCCCCTCCCATACGCCTACCCCCTCACATTCAGGCACCTCCCGAGTAACTAACTGATCAGAACCCAGAATTCACCACCCACGTTCGAAAACCCCAACCAGGGACTAAGTCCCAATGCATACACACTGGGGTCTATTTATAGACACACCCTAATGATATGCCTTGCATTCTGAGTGTAAATGTGTGTGCACGCTGCCTGAATTACATATGATTCCTTTGACAGGTATGATTTTTTTATTTTATTTATTTATTTATTTAGTGCTGCAGTGCGCCTGCTTCTATCTATTTAGCCTTTCTTTGAGTCAGGAAAAGATGCATCGGTTTTGAATAGGCTCTGGAAAAATAATGGGGGTCTTGATGTTTACAAAACCCCGGCTTTCCCCCACCTCCTGCAAAGCTGAGATATTTGCAGAGTTGGGGCTGTTTGGAAAGGCTCCAGCCCTGGCTCCGTGTAGCACGCCCAGTTCCAGCAGCGTGTGCTATTGACCTGCATTGACGTCAGTGCGTCATTAGGTCTCCCTTAGAAACACTGACTTTCAAAAATAGTATCAAATTAATTCAGCTGGAGCCTGGTGAAGAAAGGCTACTAGCTAGAATCAGCCATAAAACTCCAGAATTTTCAGCCCTAGATCTCTTCTTCTTTGCTAGGAGCCAAATAGAATCAGATTGTATGGAAATTGCCATCGACGGGATTTTGTTTTCTTAAGAAAGGGGACCAAATTAGATTGCAAAACCCAGAAGTGCTGCTTCTTCTCTTTCTCTTTTTTCTCCTTTTTTTTCCCCCTGATCTAAAAATAACTCCCTGCCTGAGCCGACTGCGGTATCTTTTGTGTTGCAGCCTTGGTTTTTTTTTTTTTCTCTTCAGTCTGGACCCCGTGAACAGTGGCACACAAGCATAAACTACTGATATATGCAAAGCCAGGAATTCATTTTGATAAAACAGGTGTGCCTTATGAGGGTGAGGGGCATTGTGGTGGAGGGGCACCACGGGAGAGACTTATGCCATTCATAGATTCTCTGTTTCATTTCTTCCAATTCAGTTTTTTCCAAAGACACAATTCCCACCCCACGTGTCTCACGTGGCCTCTGACCAGCACATGCAACCCCCATTCATGCAGAGACACAGAGTGCCGGCGCATTCATGCTTCGTGGAGGCAGTGCATTCACACAGTACATTCACAGACAAGGACTCTGGGATAGCCTTCCCCTTGTGGTTGCTTGGCAGAAAAGGTACAAAATTCATGCCTCAAAATAGAAGGAGGCTTCATCTGAGGGGAACTTAAATACGTAACCTGATGCCAAAATTGCATCATTAAAATCTGCATTTATTAAACATGTGCTCGTTACTGGGGACAATTATATCCTTTCCATAGCTAAACAGTGTAATTTCCAAAGGTCTGTTTTACATCCAGACATTTTCACATGTACCTGTGACTTCTTCATGGGAACACTTATTGCCTCCACCAGACACATAGATGAGATACATCACTTTCGGGTCTTGGAAAGGGGGTGTGGTTTTGTTGTTTGTTTTGTTTTTGGAAGAGGGACGTGGTAAGCATCTGGTGTCCTTTATTTCTTACATTTCTTGCTCCTCAGCCCCTCCCCCGAATCACCCTCCTCAAATGGGCTACACTTGTATCCCTAGATGAGGAGAGATTTGGCTTCCCTGTCCCATTCAGTCCTTAGCATCTGCCAGACGGTTAAAGAGGGGACTAATTAGGACTGTTGTGTACAGGGGCACTCTCAGAGACCACTTGGATGACAAAGGATGTATGAGGCCTGGGGTGGAGGAGAAGTTAAATCATATGACTTAAAATTATGTGGACCTTCCTTAATTTTTAAAGACATTCATCAGGTCTGATTTGCAATTCTCACCTCCCCTCAATCATTTCTGCTTATCTCTATATCCCCAAATGAGGAAGTTCCTCCTTCCTTGAAAGCTTTTGGGGAAAGAAAAGGGAATCAGATGTAAATCCCAGTATATCAGACAAGGACCCAATCTGCATAATTCTTCCTTGCCAGGCTGGTGGGGAGGGGAACACAGGTCAGAGAAATCCCTACTTAGCCACTACTCACCTGTCCTTTGCTAAGCCCCTAAGCTAAGGAAGAGTATCAGGGGCTATACAGGAGGCTATGGGGCTAAAGTTTTTTTTGTTGTTGTTGTTGGTTTTTTTTTTTTTTAAGGACAATTCCTAAAGTGACCAGAGGCACGTTCAACTGATGACAACACAGACTGCCTGTTTCCCCTTCTCTGGGACTTCTGGGAGGACCATACAGTTGCTAATGGTTCATGTTTTAGCAGCAGCAGCAACAGCACAAAAGGCAGATGCTATGAGAAAACCATATACTCCCCCAACATATCCCCAACCTAACCTCACAGACTTCAATAAGGATACTTTATTCGTGGGTGCTTCCAGCCAGCCAGGCACCTGCAAGCCACTACCCCAGCTTGCAAGGGTTCCCATACACCCTTCATCACAAATGCATTCATTCATAGAAACTACAGTCATTCATGCACCTGCACACAACCACATTCATTCATATTTTAGCCACAATTTTGCCTGCAAAGTCTGAAAGTGTACACAGCAGGAACGCCATTGGAAGGCTGCAGTGTATTTCTCTTTTTTTTAACCCCATCCCCCATTCTTTGCCCTGCTTCTTTTTCCTCGAGGGGGTTCAAGTCTGAGGCATATGAGATCCTGGCAGGAATAAATTTCTGCCATCCAGACAATCAAATCCCCAGCCCGTAAAAAGACTCGCTGACCCCTGGCCATGATTAGATCATGGACAAGATGCCAGAGTGCTGGCAGAGCTGCTGGTACCTAGGAGGGGGGTGCAGCTATTTTCCTGGTCTGATGTTTCTCCCTGGGAGTCCAGTGACTAAGACAAGGCCGAGGGAGGGGCTCACGTGTGGCCCATGACAGCACAGTGCCCCACTTGTTCTTTGGGTAGAGGTGAGGGCTGTGGTGAGCTGTCAAGTCCTGCAGGAGCCAAAACTGTATCCCAGGCCATCCTTGGAGACTTCTTGTTAGCTTTTGTTGGTGCTTGGATGGGAAGCTGAGGACTCTGCATACACCCTTTTAGATCCTCTGAGCATTCTCCCCACCTGTTCTGTGCCCTAGGAGAATGACTTCAAAGGAATGCATCAGCAGACCCCCCCATCCCTGACTGAGCTGGTGGGGGCGGGGAGCTCTCTGAGGGAGAGTTGAGACTTCAGGAGAGCATGGAGAAGATATTCACACGTGTGCCCCATCTTTCTCCTTGCCAAGCTACGGCTCCTCTTCCCTCTCTACTAAAACCATAGCTTCTGACAAGCTGCCCTCTTGAAAGTTGCAGTTATGGGTGCTTCCAAAATGAGTATGTGTGCGTGCATGTGTGTTTATGTGTGTGTGGAGTCCCTGTCCCCTGTGCACATCTAGACAAGTAATTCTCAGGCTCTCTCTGTCTGTGGAACTCTTTTTTGTTATTGCAATCGTTTTGTTTTGTTTTGAGGCAGGATTCCTCTGTGTAGCTCTGGCTGTCCTGAAATTCACTGTGTAGACCAGGCCTGCCTTGAACTCCTAGATCTGTCTGGCTTTGCCTCCCAAGTGCTGGGATTAAAGGCGTGCGCCACCATGCCAGGCCATCTCTGGAACTTTTAAGCAGGACAAAATCCATGCATCTCATTGACAACTACTAGATACCTAAAATAATTCTCCCATTACAATGCCAGTTAAATAGTGTTTTATTTTTAAACAGGAACCAAGGAGAACGTTTTCAGTGACTAGATGGCCCTGTAATGTATGACAGAGTAATGATTAGCAGGACTCTAGAAGTAGGCTGTCTGTTTAGCTGTTTGTTAGCTTTGTGTTCACGGCAAGAGATAATTCGAACAAGAGCACCCTGATCTTAGACCTACAGTGAGGTCTGCATGAGACAATGCATGGAAGGCTGTGTACCATAGTGACTAGCACACAGGAGCCCCACAGTACATGCTACTTACCTGTGAAGAGCATCCATTCATTCTGAAAATGACCATCTATGAAGCATGTAGAGCTTAAAAAGCTTCGGAACCATGACCAACAATATTTATATCGTGATACGAAAATATCCACCCAGCTGAAAGTAATGCTTAGCTTTAAAATCCGCTCTCCACTCTGAATTTCCTCAACCATTCTATTCCATCAAAATCTATGGATTCAAAACATATTAACCAACTGAGATACACCGCTGGAGAAACAGATCTGGTGGACCTTCTGAGAGCCTATGATAAAACGTGGATCATCTTTGGGAATGGAGGATATAGGTTAACATCATTTCCTGATGTTTTCTAAATAGCCTGCTCCCCTTAGCTGTAGTTTGCTTTCTTTGGTTTCAGTTACCCACAGTCAACTTTGGTCTGAAAATATTAAATGAAAAGTTTCCCAAAATAATTCATGACTCAATTGGTAAAGAAAGACATTTGCCATGAAGTCTAACTTGCGTTCAGTCCCTAGGACTCGCATGTTAGAAGGAGAGAACTGACTTCTTAAAGTTGCCCTCTGACCTCTATACACATGCCACATCATGGGTGCATACTGACACCCCTACCCCCATGCATACTAAATAAATAAAAGATAAGCTTTTAATTTGTAGCCATTCATTCTGGGCAGCATGAGGAATTTGTGCTCTAGATATGAATCATACTTTGTCCGTGCGTCCACACTATTGATGCTACCCACCCTGTAACTAGTCAGTAGCGTCTCAGTATTGTGCTTCCTAAGCTGCATCATAACATTGACACCATCCACTCTGCTTCTCTCACCACACAGACACTGGCTCTTCTACCCACACAGCTGTGTCTGACATCATAAGAAGGGTGGGATTTTGAGAAAGAACACATCAACTTTATTGTATGAATTATTGCTCTATTTTTATCATTGTTGTTGTCTTTTTTAGAATTTTATTTATTTATTATGTATATAGTGTTCTGCCTGCATGTATGTCTGCACACGAGAAGAGGGCACCAGATCTCATTGTAGATGGTTGTGAGCCACCATGTGGTTGCTGGGAATTGAACTCAGGGCCTTAACCTCTGAGCCATCTATCCAGCCCCATCATTGTTGTTCTTAATCTGAGTCAATCTACAAATTAAATGTTGTTATGGGTATGTAAGTGTTGAAAATTATAGTGGATCTTGGAATTTAGTACTGTCCATAGCTTCAAGTATCCATTGGGTGTCTTGGAATTTACCTCCCACAGAGGAGGACGGACTACTTCAATTATATAAATGTGGGGATATTTGCCAGAGAGAGATTCTCTTCAGACCCTGAGAACATTTGAGTAGACTTGTCTATAAATAACAAGGGATGGAGAAGGGAATTCAAATGTTTGAAACATGTGCTTGTCCTCAGGGAATTTATGGCTTACTCCTAGAGTTAAAATCTCTCTACCCAAAAGCAAGCTAAAAGTCCCTGACCTTGCGGGGCTGGCCTTCTATGGTGGTGACAGATAATAACTAACTGATAACCAATAAGCACCCTTGTTTGGACGTGGTCAAGTCCATGAAGAAAAAGGAAGTGAAAGGAGAGTGGCTGGCAGAAAGGCTTATTCACATGAGGCTGCCAGGAGCGATTCTCATTTGAACCAAAGGATCCGCACGAAGTAAGGGAGAGAGCCACATCAAATTTAAAACACAAGTACTCCATTACCAGGGTCAGCAAGCCCAGAGTCTCCGAGGAAGACTTATATTATGATATTCCAAAAACAGGGAGGAAGCCAGGGTGGCCAAAGAAGGCAGAGTGGCCTGTATCAGTCAGGGCCAGATGCTGTGAATCATTTCTCCCTCCTCCAAAATTCTTTTCTTCTTCTCCGTGTGTGTGTGTGTGTGTGTGTGTGTGTGTGTGTGTGTTATGTGCATATGTACATGTCACAGGAATAGTGTAGAGGTCAGAGGATAATTTGTGGGACTCAGTTCCTTTTATTTTTGACTCAGATCACAGATTTGGCAGCCAGTGCCTTTACTGGCTCAGGCATCTCCCCGGCCCCAGATGCAGTCGGTTTGACTAGCACACTGAATCTTGAGTCATGTCTGGAGGTGATTACAGGATCATGAGGAGGGGGAGTGCCTGATCTAATGACTACTTTAAAAGGATCCTTCTAGCTGCTGTAGAGGTGACCAAAGAGAGCAAGAAGGAACGGATGGATCTGTTCTGGATGCTGTCACACAGTCAAAACATGGGATGATGATGGTTGGAGCACGGTGTGTGGGAGCTGGGAGCCTATGGGTTCACTGATAGAGGTGAGCAGCCATCTGATCAGCAAGAGATCCTTACTCAGAAGGACCGTGTCCTCTGCACCCCTATAACATAGCACAATATGTGAGATGCCAAGCCAGAGAACACAGTGTTGTGGGAACTCAGGTTGCATGTGGCTGGCTGATGAGCTGGCACTTGAGTGAGCTGTGTTTTCAAGGATGAGTGGGCAGACATGGCAGCGGAGGAGTGGATCCTCCTAAGAAAAAGGAAGCATGTGGGGGAAGACATACAAGCAGGGTTACACAGGCCATGTTCCCATCTGAAGGTCACCCAGTAGATATGGTACGCAGGAAAGGATGCCTGGGAAGATAAAACTGAAGAGGGAGGTCTGTGAAAAACCATGAAGGGCCTTCTGGTGCCACAACAGATACAGGCAAGGACAGCCACTGCTGTCTGTCTGGCAAGGGTTCTTCTGTGACTACAGCTGAGCTTTAGGGTATGCTGGGCACCCTGGGGCTGGGGAACCTAGAAGCCTATGACTTACCCTCAGTACACTCATTTGTTAGCCAGATCTTTGCCTCTCCCTGGTCATGAATTCTTTCCTTTGTTCCAGACAAACCAGCCTAATAATGCCTGGTCAGTGAGCTAGTTAGTCATCACCACCCCTTCCTTTCCGGTGCCACCTGCTGTTGGATCTGTCTGTCTGTCTGTCTATCTATCTATGATTTGTTTATATTTTAATATGCATTGTTGTTTTGTGTATATTGTATCTATGTGAGGGTGTCAGAGACCTTGTTACTGGAGTTACAGACAATTGTGAGCTGCCATGTGGGCGCTGGGGATTGAACCCAGGTCTTCCGAGAGAGCAGCCAGTGCTCTCTGAACCATCTCTCCATCCCCCAAGGTGTTGGTTCTTAACATCACATACTGCATGTAAGATTCTCCTGTAATAGAGAAGTTCCTTTGGAAAGGTGGGTGGGGCTTACTTGCACTCCCTTTGTTCTCCATGTAGTGGCTGGCACTTGATCACCGTTCCATTACATTGACCACGTCCATGAGTATACAGAGCTGAGCAGCCTTCTCAGAATAGGATGCAACTCGTACTGGCTTTGTGGGAGCCTAGGCAGTTTGGATGCTCACCTTACTAGACCTGGATGGAGGTGGGTGGTCCTTGGACTTCCCACAGGGCAGGGAACCCTGATTGCTCTTCGGGCTGACAAGGGAGGGGGACTTGATTAGGGGAGGGGGAGGGAAATGGGAGGCGGTGGCCGGAAGGAGGCAGAAATCTTTAATAAATAAATAATAATAAAAAAGAATAGAATGCAACTGCTCAGACACACTGGTATCCAAAGGCATAGCCAAATGGGACTCAGGACACCATCCCACCCCGTTCTCATTCCCTCGTTCCCTGGCCATACTGGAAAGAGACGTACCACAATCTGGACACAGTGAAGCTTTGCCTTGCCTGGAGCTGCTTGTCCTGGGGACAAAAGGCACACGCAGGCAAGCACACTGAGGCTGGGATTCTTAGCGAGACCGGGAACTGGGCCTGCTTAGGTCTGTACTCCCCATCCCCTGCTCTTCTCCAGAGCTTGGTTATTTCATCTACACATGGCATCCCTTCTTCCTCAATTCCAGGCTCTGTGCTTCACCAAATATGGCTTTCTTTGACCTTAGGAGCTTCAGCTCCAGATTTCTGGTCCTATTCAGCCCCACTTTCTCTATTTAACTGACCAGTAAAAACAGCAACCAGAAGACAGAGGTCTCAGGATAGCAACAGGGCTGTACGGTCTACCTTGATACCTGATACCTCAGAAAATGGGTCACTTAAGGACACAGCGCCAAGGCACAGATGGGTTTCCATCTACTCCGTTGCTGTGGCTACCCAATTGTGCTTGGCCTGTTACTGTCTTCATTCCTAATTGGTTCTTTCCAACCTCCACTTGCCATTTTGGGGTTGGGGAACCAGAGGTATCAGTGAAGCCAAAGACACAGGAAAGATGAAGGTGCTGGATTCTTGCTCATGCATTGAGCGCAGTGCTGCACCCAGCTTCTGGTAACTCGTGATACCAGGTCCAAAGGAGCACAGACCCTGGTGGGCCAAGTCTAATACTGGTGTTGATATCATGTCAGGGTCACAGTAATAGAGGCTGCAGCGTGCCGGGGACACCATCCCCAACTTCCTATCAAAAGCTCACCTCCCGCAGTCCCTTCCCAAGCTTCAGCTTAAATGTGAAATTAAGTCTTCCCTTGAGATAAGAGTCTCCTTTCCAGTCTCCTCCTACCACTAGCGGGGCGCAAGGCCAATGACGTATGGAGAAGGGAGACCAAATCTGCTCCCCAAACCTAGGCTAGTAGACAGGCCTGGTGTCTGTACCTGTACCTAGTACCTGTCGCCCCCGCAACCACTGGGCAGAGGGGAGGGTCCCTAACCCGGAGACGGTGCCGCTGCAGATGGAAGACTTTTCTCCAGCCGCAGCGGCCTCCCTCCCACGCGTGGAAGCGGAGCTGCAGTGGGGGCGGCGGAGGCACGCGGCGCGGAGCGGCGCACACGTGAGGGGGCGGGGCCGCGTCCAGGATCCCCTCTTGCGGCCGCTGACGTAGCAGCCCGGAGTCCACCCAGCCCCACCCGGCCCCGCTGCCTCTCCCTCCCCTAGAGCCCAGCGCGGGTGCGGGGGCGGTGCGGAGCCCCGGAGCCCTGGCGGGGGAGGCGGGGGCGGGACGCCGGGTGGAAGGGGATGCAGGGGAGGGGGGAGGGGAGCTCCGAACTGCTTCAGACCTCCTCCCCGCCTCTCCAAATCCTTGTCGGGGGGAGGGCAAGCAGGTGGGGGAGATGCGGAATGGAAATGCGAGCCTTGGGAGGCACAGGGAGTGGGCGGCTGGATATGAGGCCCCTGCCCCCGTCCGCCCACGCGCGCGTGCTCTCCCGCGCTGACGATGTCCTCGCTCCAGCTCGTGACTCTGCTTCTTGCTGGCAGAATTCCGCAGCGCAGCGTGCACTGGACGGAGGGGGAGCTGCGATGGCATATAAGGGTGACCCTAGTCTATCTAGCTGCTAGCCACCCCACTTACCTTCCCTGCCCCCATCCTACTTTGACTTCCCAAAGGACATTGTGTCTTCACTCCTCTAACTCCCCTAGTCGTGGTCCAGTCCTTGAGACTCCAGTCCTGGGTCTCTGTACTTCCTCCAGCTTCCTCCCAGGCTATGAAAGATCTGTTTCAGGGCTGGATGTGTAGCTCCTTTGGTAGAGCACTCGGTTGTCTAGCATTCACAAAGATTTGGGTTTGAACCCCAGCGCAGTATAAGCAGGTCGGGATTGGTCAAGTAATCCCAGCAGCTGAGAGGCAGAGACGGCGAGTTCATGAGTTCAAGGTCGTCCTTATTGGAAGCCAGACTAGGATCCCTGAGATTTTGTTTTAAAAGAAAAAAAAATGCTCATCTCCTCCTTGGGCTTCCTGATCATCCCTTCCACCTCTCCTGAGGCTGTGTTTGTGCTAACAGCAGAGGGGCGTGGTGGGGTCTTGGGACTGTGCCCAGACTTGTACACCAGGGCCACTTCAGCGACCTTGGACAGGGCAATGGAAAATCAAACAGGAGTGAACCTGGTCAGACCCAACCCTAGTTCTTTTATCCCTTTCTGTTGATGTCATGACACATGCTCCTCCCTGCGGGAAACACTGTGGTTTGGTTCTGCTGAAACCCAGAAGATGCACTCAGTGCCCTTGATACCTGGGCAGCAACCTTGACCTGGGGGCTTTCTTCTTAGGGATGCAGTGAGGGAAGGCAGATGCTGAGACAGGCATATCCAGCGTCTGCGAACACACAGTAGGTAAGAGAATTAAGTTGAAAAGTCGGAGAGCCTCAGAAATCACACCGGTTTCGGTGCTCTGCCTTAGGGGGTGCCTGCAGCTTTTAGCTAGCTTGAGGCAGAATAGGGGTGTGCCTTGACAGAGACACCTGCTTCCATCCAAGGTGTAGTGGCCAGGTTGAAATTTTCCTAGAAGACAGGCAAGCCAGGCCCAAGCTTCGGAGTTCTGGGTTCCAGTAGAAGCTGTTTGAGCTTGACCAGCCTTGCACACAAGCTGGGCAGCTTCAAGCCAGAGTTTATCGCTCAGGGCTTCTTGCCTCCCTGCACAGTCGTAACGAATCTGTTGAATCTAGTTGTCGCTAATGGGGACTCATCATTCAGAAAGCCCCTGCACAGCACTGGCTGCTCGGAGTTCCTGCTATTTGATGCAGTTTAGCACCAACTTGAGCTTTCTGGGGTTTTGTTTGTTTATTTGCTTGCTTTGGACTTCCGTTAAGTCTTGTCACCTGATACCTGATGTCACCTCAAAGACAGGGGTTTATGCACAATCTGTGGTGGGTTGACCTCCTTTGTTAAGACTGTCATGGATTAATAAAAATGCTGCGGATTCCCAAGTTGCTGCAGTGACAGAAACACTACAGGTCAAGAAGCAGCAGTGGGTAGCAGTTCCTCCAGTGGGGACAGGCCGCAGGCAGGGCGTGCTGAGCTGAGAGCAGCCAGTCCCAGGCAGGGATGGCACAGTTCCCCGAGTGGCTGCAGCAGGCCATGAGGAGAGACAGATAGATGGGCATGCCACAAGACCACACCACAGGTTTCTGAAGGCGGCTGGTCATGGGCAGGGAACCATGTGGTGGACAAGACAGATGAATGGGCGTGCCTTGAAGAGTGAGGTTGGATATTTATTTAGTGGGTTATGGAAGAGAAGAGGGAGGAGAGGAGAGAGAGAGAGAGAGAGAGAGAGAGAGAGAGAGAGAGAAAGAGAGAGAGAGAGAAGACAGAAGGGAGAGACAGAAGCTGCCTCTTCCAGAGGGAGACAGAAAAAGGGCTGCAAGCAGGAAGAAGATCTGCCTGCCTCAGTGGATGGGGGGAGTGGGCGTGGCTTGTCTCTTAGACAGGAGAGACCATTACAAAGGACAGAGCATTTGGCTTCTTTGGCCATTCATTTGTTTTCTTGTTTCATGACTTGAGGTAGGCACCAAGTGAAAAGTCAAAACGACGTGGGCTTTGAGTTTTGGATACACAAGGAGGAAACAAACCAAAAACCCAGTTACATCACAGTGAACTCAGAGAACCGGATTGTTCAAGAGGCAGAATGAGAACATATTGAAGAGGCTGCAGATAGCTTGCCTCAGGGAGTGCATCAATCAGCTTGAGCTGCATGTGCTGCGGTAACAAATGAGCTCAGCATCAGTGGCGAAAAACAAGATTTTACACACACACACATCATTAATTTCCCCTAGCTCTGTGGCTCAATTTTTACATATCTTCCTTCTGGAAGGGAGAGCAATGGCTGAGCCTCACTCTGAGCGGGAAGACATAAGAGGTGGTGGAATCACAGGATTACTTCCCCAAGGTTCCCTATGTCACTCGCATGCACATTTTATTGGCCAAAGTCAGCTGATTTAAGTCCACAGTAAATGGAGCAGGAAAACAATCCTTCCACATGGTCAGCAGCTCTGGCGGGGGTTTGGCAAATATCTCGACTAGTTACACAGGCTACCACATCTCCTTGGCGGAGGTGATGATTAGGCTAATTTCACACTCAGACTCAAACTGAAGGAATTCCTGCAGAGAGAGTCTTGTTAGCCACAGACATAAGGGACTTGCCCCATTCCCTACCCACTGAAAAGTCTTTGCTCTTAACTTCATCTTGTCTGCCCTTGGCCACTGTGTTTAGTTCCTCCTCCCCTTTAAAGACAGGGTCTCACATCGCTCTCAAACTCACTCACGGAGCTGAGTATGACCTTGAATTCATTATCCACCTCCCAAGCACTGGTTTTACAGGTGCAGGGTAGAAGGCTTTCTAACTGATGTACTTAAGTGCCCTGGAATATCCCCGGCAGAGAGGCATCTTTAGGAGGTAGTGGTCACCTGGCTGCCGCAGTATTTTGATCCCAGAAGCCTTGCAGCCTGACCTGTGCTGGGGCTGGATTGCTGTATGTGGGTCACCTGTAAGTGACCCCAGCAGGTGTCCCACCTGCTTGGAGCAGCTGAGAGCTATAGAGTCTGCCCAGACCTGGCCTTGTCCCTTGGTGTCACCTTCTTCTCTGCTTTAACTTTCTGCCTTCCTCACAAATGCCACAGAGCAGCAGCAGATTCGTACTGTTAAGTCCTGAGCTGTTAGACACTGTGCTGAGCTGTCCGTCACGATTTATTCAGGGGCGGGGTGTAATGTCCTCCTTCCCTCCTCCTCCTCTGCTTTTTCAGGTACTCCAGGTGCCCCAGGAAGACTGGTTAATGTGACAGTTCTGGGTGGGGATTCGCATGTGACTGAAAATCCAGCTCACTGGCTTAAGTTAAAAAGCTGGGGTTCTTATGTGTGCCCCCAATCTTTCTTTCCTTGGTTTTTAGAGACATAGTTTCTTTGTGTGGCCCTGGCTGTCCTGGAACTCACTCTGTAGACCAGACTGACCTCAACCTCACAGAGATCCATCTGTCTCTGCTTCCCAAGTGCTGGGATTAAAGGTGTGTGCCACCACCCAGGGATTTTGTCTTTTTAATTCACGTAATGAAAACATCTGCAGAGCAGAGGCAACTTCGGATGAGGCTTTGTAGCATCTTAAAGTGCACATATAGAGGGACCTTGCCAAGCATCTGGTCTTGAAGATGCTGGTGACAAGTGCCACACACTCAGCCTCAACCAGAGAAGGCTGTCTTTGCAGTGAAAGGCAGGGGGTGCAGGGACTCATGACTGCTCACCGTGTTGAGAATGAATGAAGGCTGTGTGTTCTGTGCTTTAGTAATGGTGACAAATAACCCCCACGCTCTGTGTGTGTCTCTGTGTGTGTCTCCATGTGTGTCTGTGTGTGTCTCTGTGTGTGTCTCCATGTGTGTCTCCGTGTGTGTCTGTGTGTGTGTCTCCATGTGTGTCTCCGTGTGTGTCTGTGTGTGTGTTTGTTTCTGTGCACCTGCACAAGGAGGGCAAAGGTCAATGTTTTGAAACAGGAACTATCACTGAGTCTGGAGCTCACTGATTCCGCTAGACTGTCTGGCCTGTGAGCTCCAGACATCTTCCTGTCTCGGTGCCCTCATCCTGGGATTCTGGGCATAGGCCACTGTGCCCAGCTTTTCTGTGGGTTCCCAGGGTAGCACTCAGGTCTAGAACTGGAAACACAGAGCAAATGAATATCTCCATCCGGATTTTACCCATAAGGTATTTTGTTTCCACAACATATTAAAAACAAAACAAAACAAAAAAACAAAAGCAAGTCACCAGCTGACTAGACTGCTTAGGGTTTTTGTCTATAGACTTTGGACATCTTCGATTTGTTTGATTTCTGCTGAATTGGAAGACTCAGCATCTCAGGGCCAGCTGCCCTACTTGTCTTTCATGGAGGTGTTCCTTAAGATAGAGGCCAGATCTCAGGGTCTTTCAGTTTTAACATGGCAGCCTGGCTGTGAGGGGCTGCTGGTCAGCCTATCATTTTTATCAGAAAAGTTCCTTGGAATGAGTGAGCGGAGAGGACACTCTGCTGAGTTTGGCCATGTAAGAAAGCACACAGTACACTTTGATAGAGACCCTGGCTCACAGAGGCTTGGACTGGGTTTAGTTTTCACAACAAGAAGAGCTTCAGAATGTGCTACAACAGAAAAACTGTGTTACTGATGGAATAAAGATCCATGTTCAAGCTCAGAAATGAAAGGGTTTGAAAGAGGACCAAACATCTGACAGGGAGATAAAATGATTAGTGTAATATCCATCAAATAAACATGCTTGAAACTTAAAAAAAGATAGAGGGCGTTTGAAATCTAGCTGTGTCTCCCACTCTTTTTAGGGTTCATGTCGCTCTTCCTGGTTTTGAGTCTGCAGCAAGAGATTTGAAGTGTTGCAAAGAGATTTGAAGACAATGGAGGACTGGAGAAGATGGGATTGCCCCCAATGACCTGATCCAAGATCTGCTCCTTATTCTGAGATTCTGTGCTTGTGTTCTGCAATACTGTCCATTCCTGGACCTGTTCCTGGCTGAGCTTGGGGTACATGCTGGGATTTCCATCAAGCTGAGCTTCAAGACATACTACATGTTTGTGTATGTACACAAACACATGTGCACACACATGCACACATGAATCCATATATAGACAGTGTGTGTTGCTGTAATATGAGCGGCGGGGCTGTGTTCCTAGCGCCCTGCCGCCTATATTACAGCTGAGTGGCGCCCGATGTGATGGACTAAATCCATTTAAAAACCTAAGAGAGCTTAATTTTAAACAGAGAAAAAACAGAGTTTAACGCAGAGTTTTGCTGTTTGTTGGTGGCATGCCATAGAGAGATTTCCTGATTCAGCAACAGCAGCAGAAAAAAAGCTGCGTCATTTTAAAGCTCGGCTTCCTGGGACTGTGCTGCCAATGCAAACTCTGGCTTTAAAGCACTTCAATGGCTTTTATGGGACTGAATGTTTGTGTTCCTGCTTGGGATCGGAAGGAGAGTGCTCTGAGACCCTGCCGATGGCTCACTGCTCCCAGCCTGCACCTGGACAGACGGCAGAATCAGGCTTAGGCAGGCGGAAGAGCATGTGTTTTCAGAGACGTGTTTTCAGACTGCGCAGTGCTCTGCGTGTCAGATTTGGCTGTAACTTGGATGAAACCAGTTTCTGTGCCTCACGCTCAGTCTCAGAATTAAACTGCTGAGTGTGGCTCCAATGTGGACTGCTGTGTGCCTGGAACTGTATGTGGCTCAGGCACCAAATGGCTCTGAGGCAGGAGCAGCTCAGCTCCACCATGCTGAACTGTGCTGGTCTCAGCCAGGAATTACCGTAATTACCATAATAACAGTGCAGTTAAAGTTTAGACTGGGCAGGACACAGGCGGTATCGCATTGCCTGTACATGGTGCAACTTAAGTTTTTAAGAACTGCTTAACATTTTAAGAAATGGATAGTAAAAAAATTACAGATTCACAATAAAACAGATTCAGACAGACCACTAAATGGATCACAATGTTGGATGAATGTACGTAGGCTTGAGAGAGAGAAAAAAAAATATAGAGAATAAAGTTAATGCCTTTAAAAGAAAAGGGTAAAGTCTTTAAAGAGACAAAATAAAATGATAGAGTAAAAATAAGCCACATAAAAATGGAAAATTCACAGAGAGTCTGGATTCTTTGTATTATTGTGTTTTCTTTAAAGTTTTTGACTATAAAGGAGCTAAGTACAGAGAGACATTTCATTATATGGGCTGCCAAATGGAACCAAAACGGATATCAAGAGGGTATGATTTCAGAATTTGGGTCTAAGGATATGATGCTTTGGAGAGGGTCTTCTTTTTTTTTCGCAGAGGATGAGACCCTGTGGATTTCTTCTATCCCAATATGGTATGATAGACCACGCCCTCCTGAAAGGTTGCTGTGAACACCCTCAAAAAATTACTTCACTCAACTGCCAACTGAGATGAACCTGCACACAGGCTTCACCATGAAAGATCTGATTAACAGTGCCCCCATTCAGCAGGAAGCAGTTTGGAGAGAAAAAACTGCGCCCATGTTCCCAAAATATTGGTTATAAATGTTCTTTTACATTTAAAGGGGGAAATGATATAGGTACGAATAATTTGCATTGGTATGGATTTTAAGGTCAGTTTTGTTATATGTATATGCATATTTCTAATCTTGACTAAGGTATTGTGATTATGTAGTTCATTTAAAAATGAAATGTATAATTAAAAAATATAGGTTGTTAATGGATAATCATCAATAATAGTAAACCTTGAAGTCATGTTAGTTAAGATTTTCTAGATGTTCATAGATATATTTTAGATTGGCATTCTTCATATCTTTCAAGGATTATAGAATATGGCATTTTAAATGTTTTAATAACTTAGGGTTTTTCATGACAATGAGACACTCTGCTCCTGGCAACACCAATCTACTTCAAGAGGAAGATGGGCATCAAAGAGGATCCTTATGGAGTTTGATAGCCATTTGGGTAAGAAACTGCTCTTGCCTGGACTGATGCATAAACTGGACACAAAGAACCCGCAGAAAGAGGACTGCTGAACTTGCCAAAAGGTGAGATGGTCTTTCAAGGTTCCTGATCTATAAAAGAGTCTATGAGACATTCTGCAGGACACAGCAGAAAGTGACTAAACTGTCTTTGAAATTTCCTGCTTCATGAAAATGTCTGCTGGATACTATGGGCCTGTAGGCTGAAGATGGATGCCCCAACAGTACAGAGGAACTTTGGGTGACTGTCCAGGCAGTGAGATGTCTCTGTTATTTCTAGAGTTTTCTTATTTCTTGTTTACTTAGGTAGTATTATATCCTTCTGGAGTCTTTGATGGAGTTGAAGAATGGATAGTTATAGTTTTCCTTAGTTATGATCAAAGATAAAATAGATATAAATATTGTAACTGTAATTCTTGCTTGATAACTGTTTTGTTATATGTAATCTTACTATGTTAAAGTGAAAGCCTTTCTTTTTTGTTTAAACAGAAAAAGGGGAAATGATGGAGGAGGGTCATCTTTCTATCTGTTGTTTCATTGGTTAAGTAATAAAGAAACTGCTTGGCCTCTGATAGGACAGAAAATTAGGTAGGCGGAGTAGACAGAACAAAATGCTGGGAGAAAGAAGCTGAGTCAGGGAGTCGCCATGATTCTCCCACTCCAGACAGACGCAGGTTAAGATCTTCCCTGGTAAGCCACCTTGTGGGCTACACAGATTATTAGAAATGGGTTAGATCAATATGTAAGAGCAAGCCAATAAGAGGCTGGAACTAATGGGCCAAGCAGTGTTTAAAAGAATACAGTTTCCGTGTAATTATTTCGTGTATAAAGCTAGCCGTGCGGGCGGCTGGGTGCTGGGAACACAGCCCATAGCTCCTATTACAACAGTGTGTGGTAAATATATATAATTAAGTTGATTTGTGTGCCTGTCTGTGTGAGGCTTGGACCCGCCACAGCACGTTTGTGGAGGTCAGAGGACAGCTGGTGGGAGGAGTCTCTCTTTCCATCATGTAGATTCTCGGTATTGAACCCTGCTCATCAGGCTTAGCAGCAAATTCCTTTACTCACTGAGCCACCTTGCCAGCCCCAGATCTAAGTGCACAATCCAGTTGCAGTGAGCATGCTCTCAGTGCTCTGTGTCCTTCAGCACTGTTCATCTCCTGGGTGTCTTCATCCTTGGGAAACCCTGTCCCACCAGTCACTCACAAGTCTCAGTCTTCTTTCTTGTTCTATGGATTTGCCTATTTTAGGAGCCTAACATAGGAAGAACCGTACACCATGTGTCCTTTCATATCTGACTGACTTTATTTAGCAGCGTCTGCCAGAGTCGTTCATGTTGTAGCGTGTGTCAGAATGCCATCCCTTTTAAGGCTGAACATTTTACAGTGTGAACACACCTATCCTTTCTGCATCCATCTGAGGATAGTCACCTGAGTTGTATCTAACTTTGGCCGGTGTGACTAATGCTGCCATGACAGGGACATTCAGGTTCCTTGGAGTCCCACTTTCTGTTCTTTTGGGTATATTTTCCTGTCACATTTTCTTTTAAATAACCAGCCTGCAGCTCTGCTCCGAAGTGGTGAGGTGCCCCTGGTACTTTCCAGATGTCCCCATAGCAGCAGCTCTTGGACAGAAGCTGGAAGCAGAGCCAGGTAGGTGCTCCTGTGCACAGGCTGCCATGCTAGGCTATCACCGCCCTAGGAGCAACAGCTTCCTCTCTTGATGTGGCTGGCACATCTTGAGGGGACAGGCGACTGGAACGTGCTGTGTTTTCAAAGAATGAGCAGAGTGTGAGCTTTTGAGTGAACTGGCACCTGCCCGTCTCTTTTTTCTCAATTCCTCCTCTCCTTTGAGCACCCCCATGACATGGGCCTGGTCCTTACCTCAGTAAGAACAACTCCAGGTCAGGCCTTTCCCTCCATCCCTGGTCACCTCCAGCATGCTGACTTCTCCTCAGGGAGCAGCTGGCTCTGGCTTGCAGGAGAAGCACCCTGGGGCCACTGGTGGAGAAGAGGGGGATCCAACTTTCTCAACAGTTTGGTCAGAAAAGCACTGCAGTGTGCCTGAGTGTGTTCCCCATTCCACAGTCCTGGGAGGGAGTTGGGAACCTCAACCCAGATTCCTTTTTCTGTTTTTAAAAGAGACTAAAATAATCTCGTTGGGTGTCGAGAAGGCTGCCCTTCGTAAACCACACTTAGCCCTTGGTTTAGGAATTGGGGGCTCTAAGATGACTGCCCTGCTCTTGTCAGAGCTGGTTTCTGCCCTTAGAGGACCCAGTGAGGATGTAGTTTAATCACTGAGGTCTTCTGTCTCGTGTTTGTGATTAACAATAGACCCTGTATCAATGGCGTGAAGGCCTGATGCAGAAGGACAGCCACTGTCTGCTCCTGGAGAGAGTCCATGTAAGGAAAAACAGTGAGCAGGATCGTACCCAGGCTTCTGTTTCATCTGCCCCCAGCTGCTCAGCTCTCAGGGGAAAGGCTAAGTGGTGCAGGAAGAGGGGAACAGAGAGACAGAAGACCGGCAGAGGTGGGAGGGGTTTGAGGTTTAGCAAGAACCAGAAGAAAACCTACCTACAGACAGACAGGCTGAAGGTCACTGACCTTCCCTCTGTCTGAGGAGGAGACCCAGGCAGAGTAGGGAGGTGGCGTTGGGGTTAGGGTTAGGGTTGACCCCGGGATATCCAAGCTTTTCAATGCCGGTTCTTATCTGCATCTCTCACTATTGTGTGTTTATTTTAAGGATTTTTATTCATTGTCTTTTCATTTTCATGATTTGGCACTTTCTTTTTAATATTTAAAATATTCATTGGGGATGAAAACAATTTCACTCAAGCGTACAGACAGTGACATGGAGACAAACTGGGGCTTGAAGGCCAGGGATTGGAAGGCTCTCTGAGTCTCTGATTCAGCACAAGAGCAGGGTAGCCACTTTTTTTCCGACTCCTCCATGCCTCTATCCCCCTGACCCCTGACCCCTGACCACTGCTATGAGGACCTTCGCCTGTTAGTCCACTAAGAGGACAACTGTCATTCATGAGGAACCGAAGGCTGCGGTTGCTCCTATGATGCACAGCTCCCTGCTGAACAGCATTGTGAACCTCACTGGCTCTGGGACAGGCAGATCCTACCTTTCCTGCGTCCTTTCCTCCTTTACTGTCCCCATGAGTAATGGTGTCGTTAGGAGAGACAGACGCTGGTTCCCAGAAAGAGTGTGTCCCAGAAGAAGATGAGGGATCAGGTTAGAGAAACGAGGGCTGAAGTTGCCTGGGTACCTGGTGACAATTTAGAGAGGGGGGAGATAACTTAGTGGGTAGAGAGCCAAAACACTCGCCACTCACAGTTGCCAGAACGCTGTCCAAGCAGTAGCATGCCTCTGAAACCCCAGCTTCCTGTGGAGAGATGGGAGACAAAGACAAGAGAATTCCCTAGAAGCCCCCCAGCCAGCTAGCCTGGTGTACACAACAGCAAAACCCAATAAAGATACTTTCTCGAACAAGATAGAAGGTGACAGCACTTGAGATTGTTCCTTGACTTCCACATGTGAAATCAAGTGTGATATGTAATGGCTGCTTCCATTCACACACACATGCATGCACACATGCATGCACACACACATGAACAAACACACACACACTTCATATACACATCCATGTAAAGAATTTTATAAAGGAATCTGTGGTTGTATGGTAGCAAAATGTCCAGGGCCAACATATTCCATAGAAAGAGTCTGAAGCATACCACTACGTGTGGCTTGGGCCCTTAGGAACGTGTGGTACAAACAGGCTCAAAAGAAAACAAAAAAGAAATCAAAGCATGGAGTTCAGGCAAATGAATGCAGCAGTAGAGGTGTTTGTTTCTAGACAGGCTAGTGCTGAGAGGTTAGTATAAAACCTGAGCTAGGTTCAAGGTACAGAAGGAATTGTGGTGGCACAAAGGAAAGTGGTCCTTCTCTGCTTGAGAGGACCTGACGGCTTCTTAGAGGAGGTGAGGGAGATGGTTCCCAAGCGTGCTGCTGAAGAACTGGAGGAAGAGCGTGCCGCAGAGGAAGCCTGTGGAGTGACCTGTGCGCCGATGGGCTCATGGCAGCAATGCAGTCTATGGTCAGTGGAGGGAGCTAAGGTTAGAGAAGCCACATGGCAAAGGGCTTCCTGTCTAGGAATATGGACTTCGTCCTTGCCAGCTGGGATCCTTGGGATCCAGGAAGAGAGTGGTGTGATGAGGCTGGCGTTCCTTGTGGGGAATGCACTGACATGGTTGGGAAAAGAGTAGGGAGTGGGCAAATGTGGTGGGAGAACGGAGAGGCGTGGGAAGAAGAGGAGGGGAGGGCAGAGTGGAGAGGCATGGAAAGAAGAGGAGGGGAAGGCAGAGGAGAGAAGAAGGGAGTGGGAAGAAGTGGGAGAGGAAAAGAAGACAGTCCTCAGGGGACCTCCACCATGACAGAAAGAATGAAGAGAGAAACCATTAGAGTGTTTGTGATAGAACTGAATCCTGGGTGACAATCTAGTGGGTGCAATAAGGGAGAAGGAATTAAGAAGGTTCTTGGAGTGTCTGTGTGAATGGTGGGGTTGTTCACAGGACAAGGATCTAAAAGGAAGCATGTATTTTGGGAGATCAGTTCTGTGCTAGGCATATTGGGAACGAGATGCCTGTGAGAAGTTCCAGTGAAAATAGATGCCCAAAATTTTTGGATGAAGCAGGAAGTTACAGAAGGAGGGGAAGTCAATAGACACGATGTGGAAGTTGGGAAAGGGATGGCTGTATATCTGCTGCTTGCCAGGAGTTGAAGCAAAGGGCTTGGATGAGATTATTTAGGGTGAACCACTAAAGCAGGGGCAAAAGGAGGGCTGAGGGAGAGAACGTTAAAGAAATAAGCACTCTGCAGAAGAACATGGAGCCTCCAAAGGAGATAAAGACCACGCAGAAGTTCCTGTGGCAAGGCCTGGAAATGTGCTGTCATGGTGGTGATGGTGCTGTCTGCTGCCTCAGGGGATGAGGTAAGGAAAGGATCTCAAAATGTCCATAAGGTGGACATGGGTGCGGTCAGGGTCAATGGGATGAAGATGAAAAAGGCAAAATTGCTTGGAGAGGGGAGTCAAAGGAAAGGGAGGAAGTGTGGATGGTTCCTTCAGATGGCTTGGTAGTGTCCCTAAGTGGAAGGATGTAAAGAACTTGAACTTGTTGTTGTTGTGGTAGTGTTTCTCTAAGGGATACACAATACCAAAAGAGCATCACCACTCATGATGTGTGTTTGGGGAGATGTGTGCTTCCGGAAAACGAGTGGGCTCCAGAGGAAGGATAAAACAAAGCTGATGATGGTGGTGCTAGCCCCAGAGACCTCAAAGAGGCGGGGGCTGGGAAGGTCCCCCACAATGTCACACATACCCTTCCCCCCAAATAAAAAGCTCTTCTTTGGGGATTAAATGGGGATTAAAAAGATCTAATAGCAGATTTGTAAAGTGAAGAAAGAAAAGCTTGAGAAAGAGGCATATATTAGAGTTTGGTTGCAGATAACAAAATACAGGAACGTGAATCAATGCAGGAAGTAATCAGGCATTGGATGCTCACAAAGTCATTGGGGGGTTCGAAGACCCTGGGATGAATCCAGGCGGATCGCATCACTGATTTCTTTAAAGAGTTGCTCACTACCTCAACCACCATCAAAAAAGGGATGTGCCGGGTGGGGCGGGGGGGAGGAAGCTTGGAACCCATAGAGACAAATGCTGAATCCAGGGAACCCTCCCTTGGCTGTGACACAGGAGTCAGGAAGCCATGACTCTGCTTTTGGATACAGAACCAAGTTTTCAAATTCAAGTCTCCTCGAGAGTTGTTTGTCAGAAGAGCCCGAGTGTCTCTCCAACTGTAAGACAGTGGAGCCTGATTGTTCAACGCTATAGAAATGCCCATCTTCGGTCCCGTATTTAAACTCCAGTAAAACAAGAGCAATATCAATGTACTCCCGACGCCACTGTCCCTCTGTACGAACAGCCCCCTCCAATGACGCAGCCGTGCTGTGCCCATTCATCTAACCACAGCGGGTGTCAGAGGCTGTGTCGGTAGGGTTCAGTAGACCACATCTGGAACCTCAGCTCTAATTAAACTCGCAATCTAATTACCCTTACACACTGCCATCATTCTCCAAGTGCAGGATAGATATGCACCAATGTGCAGTAAAGGAGAACGTGACAGGCGTCATCAGTGGCTTGTGGGTAAACTGGCTCTCAGGAAGGAGAGCAAGGGCTCGACCCGATGCACGTTTCCTAGTTTCTATTTCCTTAGTTTAACTGGTAGCCAAGTCAGACTGCAAACATCCAAAGTGCTGCCACTGAAGACATCTGAGGTTATGGGAGATGAGGCGATGGTATTGGTAAAGCTCCTGCCTTGCTAATATGAGAAAATGAATTTGGAAGCTCAACATCCATGTAACTACTAGGCAGGTGTGACTACCTGCTTGTGAGTCCTATGCTCCAGAGGGAAGACAGCAGATCCCCAGGGAAATCTGGGTAGACTCTGGATTCACTAAGAGACCCTGGCTCTCTCTATAAGATGTGCAGTCTACCTCTGGCCTTCACACACACGCACTGGCTCACATACATGCGAACATACACACAGAGAACATACAGACACAGACAGACAGACGGACAGACTAGACAGACACACCTCATGAGAACGGTTCTCAGGAGTCTGTGTCAGTTGGCTCCAGCTTGCCATCCCTGCCTTGGTCCTCTCCGGTGGCACAGATCTCTGTGATTAGCTCCATCGCAGAGGACTGACTTTGACTTCTTTGTAGGGGACTGGTGTCCTCAGACACTCTCTCTTGATTTCCATATTCCACAGGTCAGGCTGGCCTATATCTGAATGTGTATTTCAGCTCTGCATTCACGTAGAATGTAGGAACACTTACAAGGCAGAAACAAATCTGTTTGTCCCACCCTCTTTTGGTCCCAACTCCATGAGTTTCCAGGATCTTATTCCTTACTCAGCCCCTGACCAGAAATTCTCATTGACAGATCTCTGAGAAGCCCTGAAAGCGCTGGAGCTTCTCTCTTGTCTGCGCACGGTCACTCCACTAAATGACCACAATTCCCTTGGGGGGAATTTGGGAAGAAGAGCTACAGCATCAGCTTGCAATGTCACATGCGACAGAATACACCGTTTTCTTCCTAACCTTATGTGGTCTGGGAATTTAGCAAAGATGTATGCCCCCTTTGATATCCTCAAACAATTTGTCAGTTCTCTCTCTCTCTCTCTCTCTCTCTCTCTCTCTCTCTCTCTCTCCCTCCTTTCCGCCCTTCCTTTCCCCTTCCTTTTTTCATTCCTTCCTGTCTCCCTTTCCCCTCTCTTTCTTAACTATTCACATAGAATCTTGATGATGGAATTTCCCACATATTTTAGTCCTTGCTATCCACAATTGTTCAGCAACTACCTTTATCTGGTTCTGGTGCTGTCTGTGTCTATTGTACCTGTGTTTCTTACATAGCCAATGGTTTGTTTGTGGCTTTACGACATAACCAAAGCTGGGATCTCTACGCAGAAACAGGGTCATAGAGACAGCTCAGACAGTAAAGTGCCCACTGTACCATAAGGAACTGAGTTCTACCCCAGAACTCACATACAAAGACAAGCGCCCGAGAGCCTGTACAGCACTTAAGAGCACTTGTTTCTCTTGCAGAGGACCTGGGTTTGGCTCCCAGCACACACATGGCGGCTGCAACTACCTGTAACTCTGGTTCCAGGGGATCTGACCTCCACAGGCACCAGGCATGTACGTGGTGAACATGCATACATACAACCCAAACACTCATACCCATAAAATAAAAGCCATTGAACACATACAGTTCCAACCCTGGGGTGTGGAGACAGGAAGATTCACTGATCTCACTGGCCGGCCAGCCTACCCCAACTGGTTAGCTCCAGGATTATTGCGATGTGGAGGCCCAAAAATGTGAGCCGATTTCCACCTTGACCAAAGGTCAGAGAGTTGGAACTCACCTCTAATCCTTCAAGGTTACTGTGTTTCTACCTCAAACAAAGGTCCTACCTAGATTTAGAGCAGAGAATTCTGCTGTCTCAAGGTTATTGTCAACAGGTGTGGCTAATATCCAACCCTTGTATTTCAGGAATAGAGAAGTAGATATGTTTCTATCTCAAACAAAAGTCTAAGGATCCAACCACTGTTCCACTTCCCTTAAGGAGATAACATTGGATTCCACTCAGGGAGTGGTTTGCCTACAGAATGTTTTGGTCTGGGGTGTGAGAGTGACTTGTTTTGTTCTAGCAACAGAATGTTTAACTATGAATGTAGCCCATGACCTTCAACTGGCCTGTTTATTTCCTTGTATTATGTTAATTCAGTTTTTTTTAAAAAAATCTTACTCCTATCTCTTGGGATGGGGTATTTTAAGCAATTGGAAATTAAACATGAGTGATTTCAGTATTCACTGGAACCCCCTCCTGGTTCTATTTTATGCTTTCTGTCTTATTATTTTTACACATGTCTTTGTATTCTTTTATTTCTGATCCCCATGCTCCGACCTTGGCAAATGGTATTTTTGTCGAGGCTGGTCCCCAACATTGAGAGACCACTGTCTGAAAATTAGAGTGACAGAGAAAGACAGCCGATACCCACCTCTGGCTTCCTCATACACATACAGAACATGTGCTTGCACCCCCACATATGCATGCATCTGAACACACACACTCATGCTTGTGCATACAGACACCTGACCTGCATACACAGATCTACCTTCTATCCTTTTTCCCTTCCCCCTTCCCTTCTTTTCTCTCCTCAGTTTTCTTTTTTTCTCTTCTCTACTTTCGTCTCACTTACATACAAGTTACAAACTTTCTGACTGGCTCTCAGAACACAGAGATAATCTTTAATGGTGATCTGGAGGCTGCAAGTGTTAAGGCCAAAGGACAGTCTCAGCAAGCAGGATCAGCTGCCTTGGGGAGGATGGGAGAGGTGGGGGGCTGGGGGTAGCATAGGAAACCAAAAGATGCTGCCCTTCCCTAACCATCTGCGTGGAGTAAACGGGTGAGCTGTATCAGTGAGCTTTGTGCATAACCAGCCTCACCAAGGAATTAAACACCTACAAATTGCAATACTAGAGAACTTAGACAACAGTGAGGACCCTTTGAGAGACATACATGGATCTAATCTACATGGGAAGAAGAAAAAGACACAATCTCCTGAGTAAATTGGGAGTATGGGGACCGTGGGAGAGGGTTGAAAGGAAGAAGGAGAGGAAGGGAGGGAAGCAGAGAAAAATGTATAGCTCAAAAAAGGAAAGAAAGAAAAAGAAAAAGGAATTAAAAAATGAACTCTCGCCAAACTCAGAATTAGCAAGTGCTAGTTCTAATTATCACTAAAGTGAGTGGTGGATAGAAGGAATCGGGTGGGTGAAGAGTGGGCACATCTGATAATTGCAATAAAGATGCAAGAAGGGCAGTGGTGGAAGCTGATGCAGGGGCCTGCCCTCCCTTCCCCTTCTCCTCCTTGCCCTCCTCTAATGTCCTCTTTTGGTAACAGCTTCAGGGTACAATTCGCATTCCATACCCATTTAAATCATATAGCTTAAAATGTTCTTATCTATATTCCCACAATGGTATAGTTAGTCATCATTACAAATGACTATAGGACATTTTCATCAGCTCAAAACCAAAACAAACGTTGGGGGTGGGGTGCAGCTTGGTGGAAGAGCACTTGCCTAACACCATTGACTCCATTGACTCCATTGCCTAACACCATAGCTCCATTGACAGCTCTGCAGGCAAACAACCCCTCTGTCTTCTTCAGTCATCATCCCCAAATTCCCATCACCCCAAATCGAGGAACCCACTAATCTATTTCCTATCTCTGTTTCCAGGTTAGCCTGCTTTGGCTATTTAATATAAATGAGGTAAGAATGCATACTCGCCAGCCTGCTTTCTGAAATGACCTTTTATTTCAGCTGGAAGAATCCTTCAGCACAGCAGAGCACCAGTGGTAGACTATCAGACAATAGTTACAGGTGTACACATGTGTACGGTGTGCATGTGTACACATGTTTGCGTGTGTGCGTGCGTATGTGTGCTGGTGAAGGAGCAGGATTTGCAGGCTCAGATTTCACATCCTTGGAATGTAATAATCCCCTGCCTGTTTTTTCCCCCCTCTTGCAACGTGCTTAGAAGGGAAAATGCCAAAAGCCAAGAGAAAACAGAATCCAGGAGGTTGCCAGTGAGTCACTCAGTGGCTCAGGCCTGCTGTGCAAAGCAAGGCTGGGAAATCTCCGCCCTTGGGGCTCCCCTCTGGTGGAGTGAAGGCACTGGAAGAAGAGACCAAACCGCGCTGATCTGGGGGGGAGGGGCAGGTGGATGGGAGAGGAAGATGGGAGTGGCCCACAGCAGATCGCCACAGTGGAAATATTGAATGGGTGGCGATGAGAAGCACACAGAAGACGGTGTAGAGAGGTCACTGGGAGGGCGGCGGCCTGTCTTCTCCGCACAGAAATGTATGCAAAGGAGATCCAGGAGGCATCTGTGTTTTTAGTGTGAGCATCACCGAGTGGCAGAGAGATGGAGTTGGGGGCTCTGGCATGGCAGTCCCATGACAGAATCAAAATGCCTACCAAGGACCACTCTTGCTTTTTGCATTCTTTCCCATGCCTTCTAAGTCAAAGAGAGAAAATCCTCCTGGTGGCACGAGCCCACCAAGTCCTGTTTATGCAGTGCATGAGGCCGGCTCTGTGCATGCGCCGTGCTGGCTGGGTTACCTCTCCAGACGCTATTTTTAGACCCTAGTCAGTGTAAAGAAAATTATTACTTGAATAACAGTAGGTGGTGCACAGATATGACAAAGACGGTGGTGACTGGATGAAAACGGAGCTAGAGGAGTGTCAGAGTCATTGTCAGCCCAGTCCGTGTGTGACTCATGGCTTTCCGCAGGGGAAACTCCACTGAACTCAGACTGAGTGGCTCCCGGCCCTGCAGACCTCAGTTGCAGACACTATGAATGGGGATGCCCCTAGTCCCTGCATTTCCTGTTGGAGGGCAAAGGGCAGTGTGCACATCTGTCTGTCTCAATACAGTGTCTGTCCTGTCCTCACAGCACACAGGATCCATTAGCACTTATTAGCTGAGAGCATGAATGAGCAAACAGTTGTCATCTCATTATTGCCCTAACACAGAAGGTAGTCACGCTGCACATCCACTTGCAAATTCATTGCAATACGAAGCAGCTGCAACCTTGCAAGGTGCCCTGCCCCTAACTTCCTTGAGCCAGCTTCATTTTTAGTCAATAATCAATTTCCTTGTTGTGCACAGTGGGAATGAAGATGCTGGGGATGCTGGGGAGATGTGATGGCTTCTCAGCCTTGAAGGGGGCGCGGGGGGGGGGGGGGGGGATGCTGGAGACAGGCAGACCCAGACTCCTTCCTCCTCCGAAATCTTGGTGTCTGGGACACTTTTGACCATTTCAAGTTTGAAGAGTCTCCCCCAGGTATAAATTAACCAACAAGATGGTCCTGAGTCACCTTGGTGAATGTCGTGAGTGACTGCAGTAGGGAAGGAGAGAGTAAACGATGAAGCAACCCGCTCCAACTCAGGGAGCCTTGCTCTGGCTCCTTTGCCTTAGTTAGCGATGGGCTTGCCGGCTGGCTGAAGATTCAGGTCTGCCAAGGGAAGTCCCTAGCCCCAAGCTTTGCTTAAACATGCAAACATGGAGCAAAATGGGCAAAAACACGTATGCTAGGAAAGCCCTCTTCTGCTGTGAGCCTGCAGGCTGGTGGCTGGGCCAGCAGCAGGGGCCCTTTGGGCAGGTGACCTAAGGGACTAAACACTCGCTCTCTAGACTGCAGAGACCCTGCCGCTCCCTCCCTCAGGAATGTGGGCAGTGCGATGTTGGCATGGTGACCAGCTGGCCGATCTCCCCCTCCTCTGCATCTTGAGGAGCAGAATGGGGGCCCTGCTAGCTCCACTGGCTCCGAATGGCAGGGAGAGCCCAGTCCAGGAACTGAGGGGGCCTACAGCTCCACTACTGCCCGGGAACAATGAAACTGTTGCCCTGGCAACAGAGAGTGGCCTCTCCCTGGGCCTCAAGGCTGAGTCTGGGAATAGGTGTCTTAAGAACAGGAGGTGGGAAGAGAGGGGTCTGCGCTGTTCTCAGAGCTGGGAGAAGGATGTCGCTAAGGACGGGAGCCCAGCTTCTCCCCAGAGAAGATGATCGGAGCCCTGTTGGCCCATTCTCCAGGACCATTGTTGGAGGCGTTGCCGTGGAGTCCCTCAGGAAGGGAGAATAACAGCAAACAGTCTAGCTCTCTGAGTAAGGACTCACCCCCTCTCCAGCTCTCACAGCTTCCGAAAGCCGGTCAGGGTCAGTGGATGGTGAAGTTGACACACAGGGCTGACAGGATGACAGCTGTAACTTTGGGGTCATCCTGAGAACTCTGGGCTGTCTGTGGCTGCGGAGGGCACAGATTGGAATGAGGTGCTGATACAGGCAGGTCAGGGCCAGGTCCTCTGCTCTCTGAGCCTGAAAGCTAACAGACCCTTCTAGGGACCCTGGGGATTTGTTTCTGAAGTTCTTTCTTCTTGGGCAAGACAGTTCAGCTTCAGATCTAGCTGCCAGGCCCCAGGGAGTCATTCCAGTCCTCAGCATCCGGTCTCCCCAGCTGTAAAGCAGGCCTCACCAGGGTGCCACATTGGCATTGAACAGGGCAGAAGCCCCTAGTCTCGGGGACACAGGAGGCCCACTTGTTTCTCCCGTCAGAATACTGCAGCTCAGGAGCTTCTTGGCATTACACAAACTGTCCAGATACCCATCTGCAGTGACCCTGGTTCTTCCCGAAAGCCCCCGCACCTCGGTACTTATTAACCTTCTGGGGAGCCGTGTTTAGGAAGAACGTGGCTCTGTCGTGGCAACGGCTGGCTCTGAGAA
Organism: Microtus pennsylvanicus; assembly: GCF_037038515.1. Lineage (NCBI taxonomy): Eukaryota > Metazoa > Chordata > Mammalia > Rodentia > Cricetidae > Microtus > Microtus pennsylvanicus. The sequence goes on from NC_134580.1 coordinate 71,672,460, forward strand.
GGGGCCGTTGCAGGTTCCCCTTGCCTACCTGCATTTCCTATTCCCCCTTTTGAATTTCAGTTGATTTCACCAAGAAAATGAAGAATTAAGAAAGGGTGAGGTGCTTCTTGAGAAAGGCCTGCAGGCTCAGAGGCACTGGGGGTGGGATCTTGTCCCAAAGGTGTCCCAGACTTTGTGAACATTGTACCTCCCAGGAGGCAGGTGGCAGGGGAACACCTGCTCAGCTACTGGCCCACCCACACCTTGCATCCTATGGCTTGCCCACCTCCATAATCAGCACCCAATATCACGATTAGGAAGCCTGCGTGGGTGTTGGGGGAGAGGAAAGCGGGAGCCAGGCTCATAGCCAGACTGTCCCCTTACAGAACTCGTGGCTCCCTCTTGTGGCTGTGAGGCCTCATGATGCCTGGCGTCCTGTCCAATGCCCTTGGCAGCAGCTCAGAGTTATCCTCCTCCTCAGGAAAGGACACACCAGGCCAGGCTGGTTGTGCAGTCAAAGTAAAATCATGCCTAGCTCAAGTCTAATTGGAACCCCAGGACTCTTTTCTGCTCCCTCCTAATCAAGAACCTTGCTGGTAAATCAGGGGTGGTGGCGCGCACATTTAACCCCAGCACTCGGGAGGCAGAGGCAGGTGGATTTCTGTGAGTTTGACGCCAGCCTATTCTACAGAGCAAGTTCCAGGACAGGCTCCAAAGCTACACAGAGAAACCCTGTCTTGAAAAACAAAGAAAGAAAGAACCTTGCTACCTTGCTGGCATCTACTGTTGTCCGGAATGCAGACCGCCGGCTGTGCTTCTGAATGAACCGTGGGCCAGGGGCAGCCTCTATCCAGAGACCTTGTCTGGTCTGAGAGCAACTAAGACTGTATGAGAAGCTCATGGACAATTTAGGGATCTCTGTAGGTCACACGACGAGGCTGTGCCCATCGTTGTCTCCGTGGGCAGAAACTGAGGCACCAATGGCTGCTCTCTGGTGCCTCCATGTAGGGCTGTGTGCTCCTTCCAGTCTGAGGTCCTCCAGGTGAACCCATGGCCCCCTGAAAGAAATGATGTGCAAACATTGGACTCACAGACTTTTCTGGAGAGAGCTTCAGGGCTGGCGTCATTTCTCAAGGGACTCAGAGACTTACAAACCCCAGCAAAGCAAAGGGAATGTTCTTCATCACCCTGTGCATCCCTCCCCACACTCGCCACTGTGGGAGGGGCACACACTGCCTTTGTATCTATCTAGAGCTCCTTTGGGCTGCCCTCAGGGACAGATTGAAAACTACAAAAGAATTTCAGACTCATTTCTTCCCCAGCACATTCGTTTCTGCCCCCAGAATGACCCAGCTCAATTGCCCTCCTTAGTCACCGGCTTGGGATCCAAAGAGTGTTAGCCGTTTCCACAATCTCCTTCCCCTTAACAAGGCACAGCGTGTCATCCTCAGGAGTATTGGGATGAATGTGACTGTGGGTGGGCAGGTGGCATTGCTGCAGGGGCTCTGTGACTTCCCTCCGCATACAGAGGGGAAAGGGAACATCACAGGACCGTTTTCTGGGGAGGCTGCTTCGTAGAGTTTGATGATTCAGTAGCTAGACCATGATGAGCTATTACACAGCTGACTGAGGGACAGCCACAGGGCTAAAAGATGTATAAGGCAGAGAACAGAGATGGTGTGGTGGCCAGGGATGTGCTGTACAACACTTGAGACACTCAGGGCTGTGGATGCAACTCACTTGGTCCAATGCTTGTCCTGTGTTTGATCCCCATTGCCACATAAATGGAGTGTGTGGTACACGTGTCTAATCCCAGCACTCAGGATGTAGTATCAGCAGCGTCCAAAGGTCAAGGCCAGCCTGGGTCACATAAGGTATGTTGGGGGTGGGTATTCAAGATGTGTTTTCACTTGTGCTGGAGTTGGATAAGACAGGAGTGCCAGGTATAGACTGAAATGTTACAGACGGAGAAACACAGGACCGTACTCACCTAGTGATGCCCTTAAAGTTCATCTAAGTGGTACCAAGTTCACTCCCAGTTTTAGGAGTTTGTTATATATTTTAGTCTCTGACTCATCCCTCCCCCTCTTTCTGTCTCTGTCTGTGCATCAAGTGTTTTCCTCAATAAATCTTTGCTTTACTCTTTGAGACAGGGGCTCTCACTGAGCCTGGAACTCACCTGCTATATAATGACTGGTCAGTGAGCCTCCCCCAACCCCATGAGCTCCAGAGAGCCTCCTGTCTCTGCCTCCCAGTGCTGGAATTACAGGTGTGTGGCCACGCCCAGGTTTTCCGTGGTTCTAGGAATGGAATCCATATCCTCCTGTTTGCACAGCAAGCACATCACCCCCTTGACCCTGGGTGTTCTTCTATTGATGGATGTGTGTGATCTGCAGGAATTTTCTCCCATCGTTTGGGTTGTGTATGACTGTTGACCATCAACCAGCCTCTCCATTAGGATAAGGGGATGTACTGATGTCTGTGAGCAAGACAGGGTACAGCTGGTAGAGGTGGGTAGTTGTGAAGGAATCACCCTCCCGGTGCTCCCTGCTGCCGTTGACTGCGGAGTTCCTGTATGGGTCATATGTGTAGCTTGATCCATAGGAGGGAACTGTGGGTACCTGGGGGAGGGTCCTAGCCCAGGTTCCCATTGTCGTGGGAGTCCCTGACTCCCTTGGCTGTTCTCATGCTATTTCTCTCTCTAATCCAGCCTGGCATGGAATCCTCCTGCCTCAGTCTCCTAAGTGCTGGGATCATGGAACTCCTCAGTTCCTCTCTAGAATACTGTTATAAAGGGTCAAGCATAGCCCTGCCTGTTCTCATTCTTTGCTGTCTGGGTCATGATGGGACCCTGTGTTCTTGCGTATGCTCCTGGTGTGCCACGGAGGCCAAACCTCCTGGTCTCGGCCTTGGAGCCTCCCAAATTGTGATCTAAATGAACCTTTTCCTCCTCATAAGAGAGTGGTCTCGGGTATTTTGTTGTAATCCTACAAAGCTGACTAATACGTACGTGTTCCTGTTATAATCCATTTCCCCATCCTCCGTCATGAAGGCTGAGCCCTGAAGCACAGTGCCATGGGGAAGGAGGTAGGTACTTCCCAGAACAAAGCTCCCAGAAAGAGAGGGGAGACACACTGCAGGGAGGGTTATTTGCATACAGGAAAATAAAATAGCAGTTCAGAGATGAAGATGAGGCCAGGACTCAGAGCCAGGCAGTGATGGCAAGGTATACAGTAGTCGGTGGCAGAAGTATCTTTCCTGTGATGACGAGCAGAGATGGCTCAGTGATGAAGAGGCTGATGAAAGAGAAGGGCTTCCCCATGAGCCAGTACCACCGTCACCTGTGTCTCCTGGCCTCACAGCCACCATGGTATCCTAATCATCTGTTGTCTGCAGAGCCTTTCCTTCTGACAGGATACTGCTCGCCCTCCTCCTCTGTTGAACTCCATTCCTGCCCACCCTGTGTTTACTATCTTGTTATTTTGGGGGGATTGAACCCTGAACACATATCAAGCAAGCACTCTACTATCATCAAGCTACACCCCTAATCTTTGTGTGTGGGTTATATGTGCATGTGTGTGCGTGTGTGTGCACATGGCGGCTGGAGAAAGATATTGGCTGCTCAAATCCCACATGACCCCTTGCCTCCATTCCCCGTAGTGCTGGGGTGACAGAGCATGTACACTCACACTAGGCTTTTTACATGGGTGCTGGAGATTTGAGCTCAGATCCTCAAACTTGCATAGCAATTGCTCTAAACTATGTCCCCAGCCCCTTCCTGTGTTTAGACCACAATTGCTATTCTCTGAGAAGCTCCTTTGACCTTCTCAGGTGGAAAGGGCCCCCTCCCCTTCATTGTACCTCTGTTTAAACTGCCCCCCAAGTGTGTGTGCACACATTTGTGTGTGCATGTGATCATTCACTAGTGACCATGCATTTGTGGAGGCTCGAGGTCAACCTCAGATGCTGTCCACCTTGTTTATTGAGACAGATTCTCTTCCTGGCCTGGAGCCAACCCAGTAGTTGAGCTTCCTGTCTGGCCAGTGAGTTCCTTCTGTTTCCACCTCCCTAGTGCTGGGATCACAAGTGCAGCCACCATGCCCAAGCATGTGGGAAAATCCCACATGGGTTCTGGGGGCCCAGGATGCTCCCTGATGAGCCATCTCCACAGCTCCCTCCGCAGTTCTTTCTGAATCTCACCACCATGTCTTCTCCTGAGACCCCTTTCTGGTCATCTGACTGGTATTCCTGGGGGCAGACCCCTAGTCTCACTGGTCATCTGACTGGTGTTCCTGGGGGCAGACCCCGAGTCTCACTGGTCACCTGACTGGTGTTCCTGTGGCAGACCCCGAGTCTCACTGGTCACCTGACTGGTGTTCCTGTGGCAGACCCCGAGTCTCACTGGTCACCTGACTGGTGTTCCTGGGGGCAGACCCCGAGTCTCACTGGTCACCTGACTGGTGTTCCTGTGGCAGACCCCGAGTCTCACTGGTCACCTGACTGGTGTTCCTGTGGCAGACCCTGAGTCTCACTGGTCACCTGACTGGTGTTCCTGTGGCAGACCCCGAGTCTCACTGGTCACCTGACTGGTGTTCCTGTGGCAGACCCCGAGTCTCACTGGTCACCTGACTGGTGTTCCTGTGGCAGACCCCGAGTCTCACTGGTCACCTGACTGGTGTTCCTGGGGGCAGACCCCGAGTCTCACTGGTCACCTGACTGGTGTTCCTGTGGCAGACCCTGAGTCTCACTGGTCACCTGACTGGTGTTCCTGGGGGCAGACCCCGAGTCTCACTGGTCACCTGACTGGTGTTCCTGTGGCAGACCCTGAGTCTCACTGGTCACCTGACTGGTGTTCCTGTGGCAGACCCCGAGTCTCACTGGTCACCTGACTGGTGTTCCTGGGGGCAGACCCCGAGTCTCACTGGTCACCTGACTGGTGTTCCTGTGGCAGACCCTGAGTCTCACTTGTCACCTGACTGGTGTTCCTGTGGCAGACCCCGAGTCTTACTTCGTTTGGTGTTCCCTGTGTTTTCCTGGTGCTTGTTTCTGCTTTACTGGCCTATGGACTTTCACCTTGTTAGTTTCTCTTGAGGCTTGGGTCCCTACCATCCACCTGTCCACGGGTCGCTCATCAACTGTCTGCGGGAACGACTGTTCACATGTCTTCCGACTTCTTGGCTCTGCCTGGTGAAATCAGTTTGGCAGTAAAGATAGGAAACAGTGTGGTTCTTTACACCACTGGCGTAGGCAGACACTACAGCAAGGGCTTCCCTCCTCCCCTGCAGAGCCAGGACAGCAGCACCGGGGACAAGAGGGTTCGTTAGCACTCACAATAGTGGACCCACCAGAGCTCCTCATTCTGGAGCACCCGAGAGTGTGTGTCTTTCACAGGTTCGCAGAGCACTCTTGGTCTGGGGACCATCGTTTGAGATCCAGTAATCACGCTGACCACAAGATCAAGTTCAACCCCAGCCCTTCTTCCTTTATTGCCATATCATCCGCCTGCTTTCCTAGGCCAGAACCCTGGGACCCTCTTGATGCCTCACCTCTGTCTCAAGCCCCGTAGCTAAGGATCGTGGGTCATCGGCTTCTCTCTTCCTCGGCATTCTCTCCTGTCTGTCCTCAGTGCAGGGGCCCTACCTCCTCCCCGAGTTCTCTCCTTATCAGCACTTGGGCACCAGTCTCCTGGGCCCATCTGACCCCTCAGTCCACTCTCTAATAGACCTGCATCAGTGCAATCATATTATGCAGAGGGTGGAAGATGGCAGTGGCTCCTTTTCGCTGTCTGCCAGAGGGCTCTGTCTAGAGCATGCGCCCCTCCCGCTCGCAACACTGGGTTAATGAGGACCCCTCCCACCAGAACCGCTCCTGCTCTTCTCCCACCGCACCCGGGCTGGACTCTTCTCACGTTTCCTTGCTCTCTCTCAGGATTCTAAGCCCAGTCTTCTGGCCATTCCTTCTGCAAACTCACCCAGGAAGAACTGAGTTTCTTTGCTTATCTATTGATGTAGAAAGGGAGCAACCGAGCAGGAGAGTGCTCAGACATACGCCACTGTGCAAAGGGCAAAGGAAAACTTGCAGGAGTCAGTTCTCCCCTTCCACTTTGGGTTCTGGGGACCAGCACCACAAGTACTTTCATTCCCTGAGCCATCTTATCAGAACCATTATTATCATCATCATCTTCCTCCTCCTCCTTCATCACCACAGACAAGGCTCCTTATCTCCCGGGCAGACAAGGCTGGCCCTGCCTCCTGTGTGCTTGGATTACAGCAGTGTTCCACCATACCTGGTTTATGCTGTACAGGCAACAGCGGGCAGGGCTGGCTTCACGCATGCTAGACAAGCACTCTACCTGCTGAGCTACACCCAGAGCCTGCCCCACTTGAAAAAGGAAGGAACAGTCTTCTCAAACTCTGCATGCTACTGTGTCTGGCATGCATAAGTCTTTCAGGTGGGCTTAGGCTGTTCCAGAAGAAGACTAAGAATTCACACATGTCCTTTATGCTGTTAAGTGAACACAGCATTAAACTGACACCTAATGTCTTTATATTAGTTGATGACCAACATAGAGACCCATAACTGGTGAAGATACAGAAAGTAGAAGACTGAGGAATGAACACACATCCTGCACCCCCACACCAAGACTCAGGGATCATTATGGAAGAGTGGACAGAAAGATGAGGGCCAGAGGCTGTGCGTGACTACAAGGAAGCTGTCTTCTGGATGCAGCAGGGCACAGGACCTGAACTAGCTCAAGCCAGACTGAGTGTCCGCATGAAAGGCAGAGTGAGGCGTGAGAGTCCACCCTCAGCTGTGCAGCTGTTTGTCAGCTGCTGGGCAATGAAAAGTCAGCTTCTCCAGGAGCACAGCCTCTGGTGAGGTGACCACGCTCCAGTGCATCCAAGAGTATTTGGGCAGCACAAATACTCTTAAAAGCGTAGAAAATAAAATTATACAAAGTTGGGCGGGTAGGGAAGGGGGTAGAATTGGGGTTTAGAGTTGGGGGAGGGGAAAATATAAGCAAATATCTTCCATGTATAGCAAGTCTCTCAAAATAAAATGATGATGCTGTAGGGACAGAAGGATGGAGAGACTGCTCGGTGCTTAAGAGACCTTGCTGCTCTTGCAGAGACCCATATGGGGGCTCGCATCTGTCTAGAACTCCAGTTCTAGTTCTTTGGCCTCCATGGGCACCAGGCATACACATGGTTCACAGACATACATGCAGGCAAACCCTGCCCATCCCCAACAGGGATAGGGTAACTATCAATCCTGTGGCCTCCAAAGCTGAACCCCATGTGGGAGAGATTCTGAGAGAAAAATGCCTGTCTCAGTGATCTCAAAGGTGTTGTGGCAGAGAGCCGCTCCTGGACACTGGTTTCCTGTGCCAATGAGCTTTGGCATCCCTTCCTTGGGGGAATCTTGTATGGTCTGTAGCCTTGGTCATATGGCAGCCACATTTGGCACCTATAGCTGGTAGGTGAGTAGACTTGAAGGGTAGGACACACAGGGGAGAAACACGTACATTTAGAGGCGCTGTTCTTTTGGGAGCTGTGGGAGGCCATCGCACGACCTTCAACACAACCTGCCTGTGCTTCCTTAACCAGAAGGACCAGAGTCTGGTCCATCTCACAGCCAGAGTCTTCCAGAACTCTTAAGTTTTGTGCAGTCTGGAGAGAGGAGCAGTGGCTGTTTCCCTAGAAGTTGAGAGTAGTTGGCATCAAGGGCTCTGCTCTGGCCTTTTAAGTGGGCATCTGTCAGTATGCCTCCACTGGTGTTAAGAGTGCTTTTGGAGATGGGTAAAATTCATTGTCTAACACCATGCTAACCTGTGGAACGAGTCCAGTATAGAGAAAGGAGAATTGTAAGTAAAATTTAATGAACTTACGTGCAAATGTCAACAGGCAGATGTGATTAGCTGGACAGCACTGTCCTCTCCTTTCGAACTTATGCCTCCTGTGCAGCTAGCTAGCAGCTGTGAACACTTTGGTGCCTAAGCCTACCTAAGGCCCCCTGACCATGAGCACCACTGTGCCTAAATATACAGTTGCCAAGGGCAGAGAGCTTGGTTCTCAGATCCTCAGCCTTGTGCCCAGTGGCCTTGCAGGATTTGGAGAACAACAGGCAGAAGTGCATTGATCCCTTAGCCTATCCAATTGCCTAGCTCCATGGAAGTTGCTCAACAGAAGAACTTCAAATGGCCAAAAGACACTTAAGGTCATGCTCAACTTCCTTAGCGATGAGGATAGATAATTTTACAGATCGTCTTGACAGGGACTTAGTTTTGTTCCTGCTGCTGTGATGAACACTCTAAAAAAGCAACTTAAAGGAGAAAGGTTGTGTTCACAGTTTCAGGACATGATTGTGGGGAAGCCAAGGTGGCAGGAATGTCAAGAAGCTCAGCACATCACATGCACAGCCAAGAGCAGAGAATAATGCATGCACGCTGGGGCATGTCTTGCTCTCTCCTCGGCATTCAGTCCAGAGCCAAGACTGTGAAATGGTACTGCCCACGTTCATGGTGGGTCTTCTCACCTCAATAAATATAACTAAGAAAATCCCTTAGTCATGCCAACAGGCAACCTAATGTAGACAACTCTTCATCTAGACTCTCTTCCCAGTATATCCTAGATTGTGTCCAGTGGACAACTAACCATCATAAAGACCAAGGCTGTTCAGATACATAGCTTATATGTTCTATGTCTCTGAGGTATTGCACATGAACCAAGTAACACTAAAGTAGTGGCTGCTCCCGTGAAGGTGGACCTCATCTTATATGTGGAGGACTGCACAGAACAGAGTGGAGGGAGGCTGAATCCTTTCTGCCTACCTGCCCTCAGTGCTCCTAATCCTTGGCTTTTCAGTCACCCTACTGGGACTTGGTGACATCCAGCTCTTTCTAGCTGGCAGAGAAAAGATCATGGGATTTCTAGATGCCCACAATCACATGTACCAATTCATTATCCTAAATTATATATGATGTAGAGGGATCACAGAGAAATAAAACATGGGATGAGCCACGTAGTTATTTAGATGAGTATTGCAGGCGAAGGAAGCAGCAAAAACATGTTCCTGAGGCAGAGCATGAGAGGGTGCTTTACTACTGTCAGAACGTGTGTTTTGGGAGGAATAAGAGGGAGAGTAATGGGTCAAGGAAGCAAGCCAATTTGGATAGATTCTTTTCTTTTTTGAGTTTTATCTTATATAACCTGTATTCAACAAACACGAGAAGAACTCATGCCTAATGGAGAAGAAACAGGCCAATTTGAAACATAAGGACGCCGAAACTGTTCAAGTGGCCAAAAGGAAGACCAGGCCCCACAAAATGAGAGATTATATAACACAGTCTAGTGGATATAGCACAAAGAACTATCTGGAAATCTTTTCAGTGCAAAAGGTGATGTGAAATGAAAATCACAAATGGGTTAAAATGGTAGATTAGATACAGTTGAGTTAGTAAATTTGAAAATAGAATGAAAGAAATCCATCAACTTGAAACTGTTAAACACTTCCCCAGGAGTGCATTTCCTACCTTCCATGTTACAGTTTCTGTGTTAAACAGTCACACTTCAGAATAAAGATTACTAGGGAGGCAAATGTTTTTATTTCCAGAACTGGGGGAAAGCCTAGTTGGAGAGTGAAGGCCTGTGTTAACAAGAAGAGCTCACACCTATTGATAGCTTAATACATGGCTATATTTATTCCAAGGGCTTAGCGGAGTCAGGAGCTGCGCATGGCCGCAGCTTTCCCAGGCCTTTGCTGTTCTTGATGATTTAGACTCCCCTATCCTTTCTATCTCCTGTTCCCTGGTGTCTCTTCTCCCTGATGTCATTATAGTGTTGTGGAATATTATTTTAAATTGGCAAAGATGTGTTCCATTTGTTTATGCTGTGGGATATCACTTTAACTATGTGAAGGTGTGTTACCTTTGCTAATGATGTAACAATGTGTTCCATTTGTTTATGCTGTGGGATATCACTTTAACTATGTGAAGGTGTGTTACCTTTGCTAATGATGTAGCAATGTGTTACATTTGTCTGTGATGCATTTGTTTAGTTATGTAAAGACTTGCTGCTGTTTCACCTTGCCTGCCTAAGGCACCTGACTGGTCTAATAAAAAAACTGAATGGCCAGTAGCTAGGCAAAAGAAGGATAGTTAGGGCTGGTGGGCAGAGAGAGTAAGTAGGTGAAATCTAGGCTTGAGAGGACGAGAACAAGGGAGAAAGGGAGGGACAAGCCTGCGGACAGAACAGGCACCCACCAGCCAACCAGACAGGAGAAGCAGTGAAAGTAAGATAATACAGAAGGAAAAAAGGTGCCGGACGGTGGTGGCGCACGCCTTTAATCCCAGCACTCGGGAGGCAGAGGCAGGCGGATCTCTGTGAGTTCGAGACCAGCCTGGTCTACAGAGCTAGTTCCAGGACAGGCTCCAAAACCACAGAGAAACCCTGTCTCGAAAAACCAAAAAAAAAAAAAAAAAAAAAAGAAGGAAAAAAGGTAAAAAAAAAAAACAAAAACCAAAAAACCCTGAGGCAAAACACAGACGAAGAGAAACAGGCTAAGTTATAAGACTAGTAAGAAATAGGCCCAAGCTAAGGCCAAGCATTCATAACTAATAACGAGTCTCTGTGTCATGATTTGGGAGCTGGTTGGTGGCCTAAAAGAAAAAGGCTGGTACACTATAGTCTTCTGCAGTTTTATTGTTGGTCATTTCAACACAAATTCAATAGTTTTGAGCAACTACTAAGTTCTGGGCCTGTTGTGAGAACAGAGGGTACAGATATTGATTAGACTAAGGAGCTGGGCATCTGGCAGGGGACACTTCAGTGTGGTAACTGTTCCCACATGACATCTAGTAAAGAGTGCCCTAGAAAACCAGCAGGATTAAGTGGGCACAAAAGAGAAGACCTTGAGGAGCTGGCAACCTGGGTAGTAGAAAAAGCTAGCCTCAGAATGAGATGCACGCACTGTGTGATTCCGTTTCTGACACGATGGGAACGCGCAGCTGCAGGGGCAAACGGGAGGCCAGCGGCTGTCAAGGGTTAATGGCGGAGGTGGTTGGGCTGAAGAGCATCAGTGGGAGAGGCCTTTGTGTGTGGTAGGAAACTCATTGTTATTTTCTATTGTGATATGAGGGATCAAACCCAGGGCCTCATAAATGCAAGGCAAGCACTGCCACAGAGCCACAACCCCCAGCCCATGGTGGAAGCTTTAGATTCTGACTGCTATCACGGCTGCAGGACTCTACACCCCCGTGGAAGCTCAAAGTATACACCAGAAACTTTGTTGTAAGTTTCAAAAGCCAACAAGCATTTGCTGAAGGTTTCTGGAAAACTGTCAGACTGTGGTGAGGTAGGGAGGCAGGACCTCACTTCCACACATACTGGAGGGTCCTCCTGAGCACAGCCTTGCCACATCCAGTCACAAAAGAGCCTGCTGCTTTGCAAATGCCACTCACTGGACTACCTGCAGCGAGCCATCGTTAGGGATGGCCTGACGTGTCCTGGAAAACTCTGTAGACTGCTGCCCTTGGTGGGCCCCATTCCATCCTGGCCTCACTTTGTCCTGGCATGTGTTTCCTGGGCAGACAAGAGCCTCAGGGCTCATCTGATGGGCCGAGGAGTCGTGACTCTGGCTTAACAAACGATGCTTCCTTTCCAAGAAGCCCAGTCACACGGCTCTGCTGACGCTGCAGCTTTCTGGTCAAAGTTTCAAGCTCTGGGTTTGTACAGCAGCGATAGATGGTTTCATTCCTCATCTTGATGCTGTGAGATGACCCAGAACTCAGGCAACCAGAGGCACAGTCATCAGAGAGTCCAAATTAGCCCATATCTGAGGGAAAAACTACACCACGGAGCAATTTTGCTCATAAACAATTTTTTATTTTTGTTTTCGGTATGTGCCCTTAAATATTTCAAAATGTTGGAGTTTCTGATTCTCCAGGGACCAAAGGTGAGGGCACTGTATGGGACACCCAACCCTGGCTCCTGGCTCTCCTCTGAGGAGCTGGTGTGCCAGCGTCAGGGAGAGGGCTGACAGTTACGCCTAGTCCAAGACGGGGAACACAGCGAACAAGGAGTTAGTAACGCAGAGTCAGTCTGTAGAGGGCTTCAAATACACATATCTATATATATAAACCTGTTATATAGGATTTCAATGTATTGGTATCCTTGTGATCTGCAATTAAAATACAAATGATAAAGATGTTGCACACGGCTGACTCCCCTGCTCAGCCCCCCTCCCACCCCAACATAAATAACTTACAAAGGTCAGATGACCCTAAGAGTTTCTGCTGTTGTAAATACTTTGTTTGTAAAATTGTTTCCCCTTCCTGCCCTGCAAACGATCTCTGAGCGCTTGTAACATAGCAGCGTGGAATGGACGGGACTGGGGCAGGGCCCAGAGCAGGTGGGGACAACCTCACTGACCGGCCCCAGGTGGCATTGCAGTTCCAGGGACAAGAGAGGCTACACAGGAAGCAGAGAATGGGCAGTGTGGCTCGAGCCTCTCCAGGGACGAGGCTGGACCACAGAGGAGCCTTGAAGGCATGGAGGTTTTGAAGACAGAGCAGAGCTCCGGCTGTCTTGGCTCAGTATTTACAGTGTCTGGGAAACCCCGTTTCTGAAGATGCCTCTTCTGAGGGGAGGAGGAACTTAAGAACCAAGCAAAGCCAGCTCTGCAGGCCAAGTCCTGTTATTCACACACACCATTCACGTGGGTACCGGCAGTGGGGCTCTGCTCTGACTGTGGCTGGGAGAGCTGGGGAAGGGAGGCATGCTAGGGGGAGCGCCGGCCCTTCTTCAGCATCAGGTGGCACTGGATGGTCTGGATCCGATTCTTGGCAGGCACGAACTCTGGCTGTAGCTTCAGTGTCGACTCATACCACACTAGGGCCTTCTCAAACTCCTCCTGTGAGGACAAGGAACACTGTGACTACACACGCTGTGACCAGTGACAACCCACCATGACTTTGCAGTGGACTTAAGTCTAAAGAGAGCTGAGGTGTGGGAAGAGACAGTGGCCTGTCCCTAAGGCACAACCACAAAGCAAGCAGTGGCTGTGCCCACAGACCAAATAGAAAGCAGAAAACTGGCCTGTATTGGTCTGGAGTGGCAGTGGCCCCTAAGAGCCACCACCACTAAGCCCTGAGATGTGCCTGGCATGGTGCTGGTGCCTTATGATGTTCCTTCCTTAGGCTCCGAAGCCTTGGGACTGAGGCCTGGCAAATGCTCACTGTGCATCTGCTTTGATTTTTTTCTAGCATGCCTGGCAAGACGGAGCTGAACTCAGGCATCTCTTGCCACTGTATAAGTTAGAACTTTGTATTTTCCAAAACACTTAAGATGTCTAGAAGTGAGCACTGTTACACTGAGTGCAGTTCCACACGGGGAGACCAGGAGGCCTCACTGGCTGTCTCGCTCAGTGAGACACACTTGCTCACTCACTGCAGCAACTTCACATTTACTGGGATAAAAACAGTCCAGTTTTAAGAAGCAAGAAGAAGGTTACACATTTGTCAATGCCAGCCTGGTCAGATATGTCATACCTCAGAAGTCAGAGATGACACCAGCCTGGCCAGAGGCAGGCAACACCTCACTCAGGGATGGTACCCTCCTGGACAGACACACTAATACATCAAAAGAAAGGGATGACCCACACACAGCTTCCAGCCCAGAGCCGCTCATTCTATTATCTGTTAGGAGAGCAGCATGGAACTGCTCCCTCACCCTCTCCTTCTAATGAAAGCAGATGGCCTGGTTCCCATGTTATATATGGTTATGACAGATTTGGTAGAACGTCTGACATTTTAAGTTTTGAAATCAAGGCTGGGGTTGCAGAGCCCAATGAGAAACTACTTGTTCAGCATGTGTGAGGACTCTGGGTTTGCTCCCCAACACCACACACATGCACACACATACACACACACTCGTGAAGTCAGACCTCTTTCTGACTAGATGAGGAAACTGGAGGGCGGCATTTTCATTCTCTCTGGTGAAAAGTAGCTGCAAAGCTACTGGATTTCATCAGCGAGTGTTTATTTGCTGGGCACCAAATCTGCTCTACACATGAAAAAGAGCAACTCTGTCCCAAGGGGCTCAGAGGGGGAGACGAACACTTGAGTCATTTCAAGTGTTTTAGATTATCGGGCTAATGCCACTGTGCTAAAAAACCAATGGTGAAGAACATGGAGTTGTAAATGCTTAGATTATACATAACGTGTACTATTTAAGGAAATGCAACCAAGGGCAAAGAGAGATAGATGCACAATTAGGAACACTGGCTTCTCTTCCAGAGGACTGGGTTTGTTTCACAGCACCTATCTGATGGCTCACAACTGTCTGTTCCCAAGGATCTGATGCCCTCTACTGATCTCCAAGTGAACTAGGCAAGCACATGGTACATATACACACATGCAGGCAAAATAGTCATATACATAAAATACAATCTAAAATAAAATTGCAAAAAATCCAGTCGCCCCCCCCCAAAAAAAAAAACAAGAACCCAACCCAATCCCTCAAACCCCTGTGGATAAACTTTATTTTGATGTAGCTGGTAATTTTGGACATAAAACTTCTGGGAAGCTGGAGCACAGTGACATATTCTAAAACAGCTCTGGAGCCAAGGTGTCCTCTGTATCAGACCTGAGCTGGCTCACACCCCAGCCTCACCATTGCCACGTAGACATTGCCCAGAGTAAAGTGGTTCACAGCGAAGTGTGGTGCGATCTCCACAGCCATGGTGGCCACGATGACAGCGTCATTCCAGAGCTTGGCGTTGTGCAGGATGTTGGCCAGGCTGATGAGGGGCACATCCTGGGGAAGGAGGAGAAAGAGAGGGGAACTGAGCTTCTCTCCTGACTTTGTGAACATGAAGAATACTCCAGTGATACTTTATGATCTAATAGATAAAGGTTGCCTGAAGATCAGAGTGCACAGTTCGCCACACTAGTCAGCTATACAGGCCAGGCAATGGTGGTGGACACCTTTAATCCCAGCAGCCACACTATTTAGTCACAAAAGCTGGGCAGAGGTGGTGCACGCCTTTAATCCCAGCACCAGTGAGGAATGTACGGTGGGATGAGACAGGAAGTCGCTCTCCTTTCAGTCTGAAGATTTCATAGAGGTAAGAGCTCTCTAGTGGCTTGATTGCTTTGCTTTTCTGATCTTCAGTTTGAACCCCAATATGTGCCTCTGGGTTTTTGTGTTTTGTGCTGCAGAATACAGCCCTGTTCCCGGGAGATGACAGAGTGTGACAAGGAAACAGGCTGCTGTTTGCTACTGGTCTCTAAGCGAAGAACAAAATAGGAGCTTGCACCAAAAGGAAACCCAACAAAACCCTGTCACTGAGAAAGCCTTCCATGAAAGGATTTAATATTAATACTAATAATGATAATAATAAGCATTATTAATGCTCTTATATTGATCTACAGGCCTACTTCTGAAAGCGAAGACAACAGCAAACAGAAGTGAGCGCTGAGTGACTTCCACGGGAGCGTGCTCTCTGTCACTGCAGACGGTGAATGGAAAGTCCACGGACAGACACCAGGACACAGCCACAGCCCGCAATGAGCGGTGACATGAGAGTGTGCTCCAGAGTGCGCTTGCACGCGCTCTTCTGAGCTACAGCCTTGATTCTGTGCAGGAATGCGTGTGTCACTTGTAGCAGCTGGCAGACGTGCCCACAGGCCAGGTCCAGTCAGCCACTGTTTCTGTGGTGATTGGAAGGAACTTCCCCCTAACTGTTGTGGCAGTCTTCACACCACAGGCAAGACCACAGGTGTGCAGAGACTCTCTGGCGGGCACAGCACAATGCCCTACTGTCTGCCTTGTCTGCGGCCCACAGTGTGAAGCACAGAAGAACAGAACACTAGCCAATTCCCACAGATCTCTTCCCTTTAAGCATGCCATCTGAGCATGGTTGTCACACACTGTGCTGGGTCCTATGGGAGACATGGACAAACAACACAAAGGGACACATCTCTGTCCTCAATGGGCAGATGAGAACAGTGTTCAATGTCTGAGCCCAGGTCAGAACGTCAGTGCAAAGCACAGCTGTGCTCGGAACCCAGAGCTGCCCTTGGTGAAGTGGCTCTCTTCCGCCAGCCTGGGCGCCACGTGACAAACACACAGAGCTGGGTCTGTACAAGGCAGGGCACCTAGACTAATGTGAACTGGGAGTGTACATTATCCTCGGTCATACTCTCAGCCCGTGCCAACACCGGGGCTGTGGGAAGAGCTACAGCAGCATCTGTGCACGGAGGAGGAGAAAAGAATTTGCTAATAATGCACAAAGGGATTGGAAGTCAAGCACTTGGGAGCTGGTCAAACCCCAGAGAGACTCCCAGCCAGAGGATACCTTGTATGTGGAGTGGCTCTCCAGTACAGGAAGGTGTGAGGTGACAGACTGTCACCACGATCTCAGACCTTTCTTTATGCTCCAACTCTGTGAGGTGGGGCTAGCCACAGGCCACCTCTCCACTGTGACCTCTGTGTGCCACCTTCTGAGCATGTGGACGCTTAACTGAAACAGCATGAAGCCACTGGCCACCAGAGAGGAGCACACACAGATACTCCCTCACCCCCCCCTCGCTCACCTTCATCTGGTGGGGGGCGTAGTGTAGGGCCTGGCGCAGGCAGTCGATGGCTTTCTTCCCCTGGCCTTTCACTCTCCAGTAGAGGGCTGCCATGCTGGAAAGGACCCACGATGTCTGATTCTGCAAAACACCAGTGGGCTAAGCAGAGTCCCCTGGACCACGCATTCAGTGCTGCCATTGAGTCAGAGGTGCTGGCGCTCAGCTAGCCACTCAGTGTTCTCGTGGATCCTTGAGACAGTTCTACAAGCTGGGCTCTACTACACACAACTTTCTACTGACAAGAACACTTTGTTGCGAGAGCCTGTGTCCTTGTCCAAGGTCACTGGGGTACGAGCAGAGTGGCACTTGTGTCCCTATTTTGTTCTGTTTAACTTCTTTGAACCAATATGCATACTTAATATGCATACCTTCCCACCCTCCTCTCTGTAAGTAAATACTACTTTTAGTTTCCTATATAGTTTTTCATCAGATCTTTATGCTTTATATAAGTGACTATTGATATGGAATTATACTATCGTCTTTAAAAAAACAAGACTTTATACGAATCAGTGTTTGTTTCACTATGGGAAACAGTGTGCCTTGAGGACTTTCTCTGTTGGCCTGAGGAAAGTGTCCTTGTCACCTCGTCAATAGCCGCATAGGGTTTCCTGGGGTGGCTGTCCGTCCTTTCCTTCACAAAACTCTTAATAATGAATACCTCTTCCCAATATTTTATTGCTCTTATTGCCTAAATGGGATAAAAAGCTGTACACAGGTGTGACCTTACTGTGTGAGCACGTGTGCACGGTTCAGAGGTGGACATGGAATGCAAGGGATGTACGTTCTTTTCACTTGGTACATACTACCATGCTGCTTTTCACAGGACTGTGGTGACATTCTGCCAGAGACATGAATGCTCCCATTTCCCAGAAGCTGGGCGGCAGAGCCCTAGGGCCCTGTATCGATGGGAGAGGTGAGCACCAGCTTCTGTCTGCATTTCCTATTTAAGAACAGCACTGACTTCTGTTGCATATCTGTAGTATTTTGAATTCTTTTTCTTCTTCAGACCTTCAGTTGTCTCATTCTGTTAACGTTCCTGAGGTCTTTGTCATGTTTTCTGCAAAAAGCACTTCATGAGTTGAGACCCCACAGACAGGTAACTCAGCATGAAGGCTACTTTTGAGTCCCAGTGCCTCATATGACACGGGTTCTTATTTCTGCAGAATTTGGTTTCTTTCATTTATCTACAATGACTTCTGGGTTTCTGGCTATAGTTTAGAAAGGCTACCTTTACTCCAAGATTTTACTGTGTTTTTCTCCCCAAGAAAATTTTAAATTTAATTTTCACATGGAAATCTTTGATTCATTCAAAATTTAACCAGACATAAAATGTTTATCCAACTCACTATCTTTCCAGATGGCCACTCAGTTGTTTAAACAGTTTTAAAGGAAAAAGTTACCTCTTCCAGTTGTTGCCTCTGCCACACACAGAATCCAATTCATCCATGTGGCGCTATGTATTTCTGTCTCACTCACTGTCTTCACTGGACATTAAATGACACTAAGAATTTCCTCCAGCGCATGTGCCCTATTATCCAGATGGGCACCGGAATGGCTTCCTGCTCTAATGCCCTATGCACAAACATGTGCAGAGTTGTGCGGGAATATTATTTTATGCGTGTTGCTTTTGTTTATGTTGCATTTGCTGAACTCTGAGAAGCTGTGATTCTTTGCCTGTCTAAAACACCTGATGGTCTAATGAAGAGCTGAATGGCCAATAGCAAGGCAGGAGCAAGGAGAGGCAGGCTGGCAGGCAGAGAAGATAAACAGAAGGAGAACAAGAAAGAGGAGAGCAAGAGAACAAGGAGAGGCGGACTGTAGGGGCCAGCCGTTCAGCCGCCTAGCCAGTCATGGAGTCAGGAGTAAAGAAAGGTATACAGAAATAGAGAAAGATAAAAGCCCAGAGACAAAAAGTAGTCAGGATAATTTAAGAACAGCTGGCAAGAAACAAGCCAAGCTAAGGCCGGACATTCATAACTAAGAATAAGCCTGTGTGTGTGGTTAATTTGGGAGCTGGGTGGCAGGCCCCAAAAAGAGCTAAAAGAGTAAAACTTTATAAAACACAGTTTCTGTGATCAAGAGACATGCTGGGTGACAGGACAGGCAGATGGTCAAACCCCAAGAGAATTCTATACTGTTTCCTACACACTTACCAACCTACACTTATCGTGGATCAAAAGGGCTCTTTGAAGGAGGTACATGACCTAGTTCTGAGTCTATCATGGCCGTAAAGGGTGCTTAACTGGCGTCTTAGTTTTCATTTCTTGACCATCAGTAGAACTAAGAATTACTTCATGTTTATCTAACACTTCTTCCTGGTTTTCCTCTGCTTTTGGAAGCACTGAGGCTCACGCTGGCCAGGTTCTCTACTACTGAGCTGTGCTCCGGCTTTCTGTGGGCGAGTGCGCAACGATCGTGATCCCATCATCCACCTGTGTTCCAACCATCTCCTAGCTTTGCGAGCTTTAGGGTTAGAACTTCTGCACCTTTCTCAAACCTTTCCCGCTCGGAAATCCACCTCCTACATTTCACTCTAATTCCCAAAGTAATGTTTTTGATACTTGGCCCTTAATTTACCTGGAATCAAGTATTTTTTAAGATATAAGGATTAAATTGCTAACCAATAGCCATTTCTCCCTTTAAAGGGCCCCAACTACTCTTTAATCTTTATCTTTCCTTAGAAATTCAAAGTTCTGCTTTTCTCAAAATTTTTAGCATAAAAAGTTAGATTAATAAATGACAAGGCAAACCATGGTGTGTCATGGCCGAGGATTGCAGTCAGAGGTAACTTTAGAGAGCTGGTTCTCCCTTGTCTCCCTTGGGATCTGGGGATGGAACTCAGGCTTACACCAAGCCGCCTCTTTCGGCGGTGCCAGAACTTTTGTGAGCAGCCCAGAAGTTCCACTTTTCCTTTCAAAGCTCTGCAGGCATTTTCACTCTGTCACACTGCTTCCACGGGTCAGGCTGATAGGCTAATAGTATATGCGTCTTCGGATCGGCAAGCAGGGTGTATGTAAATACAGAAATATCTACAAACACTAATATACCAAGAACATTGACCCTATGTAGGTCTTTTAAAATATCTTTCAATTTTTATTCCTTTCTGTTCATAGATTCAGCTTCATTTGTTGTTAAAACAAATGCTATGAACACATTTTTCCAGCAATGGAAATGCAACTTATCTTTATTTACTTCCCTTCCATGCAGCCACCGAATAAAAACACTCCTAAAAATCTGACTCTATATTTTCTGAGTACTACATAGGCAGCAGTATTCTTTCTGAGAAACATTGATTTTTGCCTAACACACTATTAATTCTTTTTATTTTCTTGTTTCCAGGATGGGGCATGTTCTCCATAGGCTCAAGTATTAGAGTTCTTGATCCCCAGTTGTTGGTGCTATTTGGGGAAGACGATGCAACCTTGATGGAGGAAGAATGTCACTGGGGCGGGCTCTGAGCAGAACCCTGGCCTACTTCTAGTTTGCTCTCTCTTCCTGTGTGTGTGGAAGTGGAAGTGACCTTGGGGCTCCTGCTCCAGAGGCCTGAGCCATGCCTCCCTGCCATTAGGACTCTACTTCCTGGAACCTTCCTTCTGCAAGGCACTCCTGGTCACAGTGTTGGACCACAGCTGAAGACAGGAACTCAGACAGACGCAAGGCTGAGAAGTGTAGGGTTGGCATACTTTTTCCTGAAGCCAGAAAATTCTTTTCATCTTTTTCCCATTAGGAGTCATCTCCCAAGTCCTGCTGTGTAGACCGTGGTGGTCCCAGACTGCTCTTTCTGTATTAGTTTATATCAGCTGTGACTCAATTTCTCAAATGCGCTCTACTTTTCAGAATTTTCTCTTTCAGTGTGGTAAATGAAATTCTGAACTTTCCTAAGGTTCTACTTCTTTCTAAATTTCTTGGACAAGCCACACTGGTCAATATAAATCTTAAAAATACATTGTTGGATCCAGTCTTTCAATAGTTTGTCATTATCTTGCTGTGTTCATAAGATTAAGTTTTTAATTTAAATTTTATGTATAATACATTATATACTGTAGTCTTGTTTTCAAGATTACTTTTGACTCAAGGAAGTAACTGGATAAATGTTCTCTTTTCTCTTGCTCCATAGCCTATTTGTTGGGATTGAATTATTTACCAAAAGTCTGGTAGAATTCCCCTACCCAGCTGTGTCGTATTTCTTGCTGAAGACATATTTTTTAACTTACTGCTCAAGACTTTTCAGATTTTGTTTTTGTTCTTGAATCAGATTAGATAAATTACAGGATTTTTTTCTTTTTTAGGAATTTAAAGTTAGGTATTTTCAAATTGATTGATATAAAGATGTAAGTATGCCTTTATTTATTGACTGATTATTTAATTTGTGTGTGTGTGTGTAGTATAAGTGTGGCATAAATGTTTCTGTAAATACATGTATACACACCTGGGCACTGAGGCCAGGTGTTCTGAGGCATTATTTTCAACCTTATTCTCCTGAGAAAGTTCTCTCATTGAACCTGAAGCTAGAATGGCAGGTAATAGCCTCAGCAATTCTGGCTCTGTCCTCACAGCACGTAGCTTATAAGTGGGCGTGGCCACAACTGGCTTCTTATGTTTGTGCTGGGGATTTGAACTCGGGTCCTCATGTTTGTGCCACAAATGCTCTTTCCACTGAGCCACCTTCCCAGCTCCAGCTGTAGCTTTTTAAAACCTCTTTAATCAAACACAGCTGCAGTTTTATTTTCTCTTTTCTCCTGATATTAGTTACTTATAATTTTTTAAAATTAATTTTGTTAGAAGTTTTTCTAAATGTTAACAAAATCCAGTTGTACAGTGTTGACTATACTACATTCCTAGATGAGTATATTCTTTGTTTTCACTTGCACTGATCTCTGCATCTAATAATAAAATATACACAACTAAGATATAAACAAACTCATAATTATAGATGGATGCTTAATATGCTTCTTGGTAATTAATTAAAAAATTACTGAAGCTAGAGAAAACATGTACAATACTATCAATCAATGTATGCCAGCATTTCTAGATTAGTCTGCCTAACAACAGATGCTGTTTCTTTCTAGTGCATGAAATATTTCCCAAGGCCATCTTCTAGACCATAAAATAATCTGAGTACATTTAACATGTTTATTTACCACTACACAATAAACAACGTGTGCATGGAGCTGGAAGATGCTCACCTATTTGAAAACCAGGTACCACCTTTAAATTAGTAAAAAAAGAAACCACAGAAAGCTGTAAAATCAACTTAATCACATGAAAATGTGATAAATGAAATTTGCTATAAATTTAATGAGACTATTTAGCTTTAGAATAAAGGGAAAAATCCACATTACAAACTTCCAATTTAATTTCAATCAAGCAGGAGAAACTATAAAGGGCAGGTGGTCATGGAAGCAGGGGTCAGGAGAGGTAGCTCAACAGTCAAGGGTGCTGGCTGCACAACAGGAGGCCTGGAGTTAGGATCCCAGCAGCTGAGTACATCTATAACGCTAGCTCCAAGGCAAGTGGAGACAGGAGGGTCAGGCGGAAACAGGACAGTTGTTCATCTCCAGACTAGGTAAGAAAATGTGAGCCCCAGGTTTCAGGACCCTGAAACCTACAGGTGGAGGACAGAGGAGAATATCTGATGCTCTCTTTGGACTCTTTATGCGCGCGCGCGCGCACACACACACACACACACACACGTGTCCCTGTGCATATATGCAAAAATACAGGTAATAAGTAAGCTGATTTTTAAGAGGA
The DNA here is from genome assembly GCF_037038515.1 of Microtus pennsylvanicus. Lineage (NCBI taxonomy): Eukaryota > Metazoa > Chordata > Mammalia > Rodentia > Cricetidae > Microtus > Microtus pennsylvanicus. The sequence goes on from NC_134580.1 coordinate 71,694,823, forward strand.
AGCAGAAGAAAAACTAAAACAACCTCAATGCATATTAAACCGTGGCTAAGATGGATAAAATGGACACCCTTCTATGTAGTCTGAGCAGGAAAAGAAGCAGATACAAAACATTACAGGATTAAGAGTGGGTAGACATTACTACAGATCCTATGGATAGTCAAACGGTGGTAAATCAGTAAATCAGTTCAATCATTTACACGAAAAGTATGAATTCTTTCACAGATACAACTACCAAAGATCACTGAAGAAGAGATCATTATGGCTATTTAAAACACTGAATTATAGTTTACCCCCTTAGAAAGAAAACTCCTGTCCTGAGTGAACTGTAACAAACATTCAAGAAAAAATATCAATTCTCCAAGAACTGTCTCAGAAAACTAAGGTGGGAGGAATACTTCTCCACTCAATACACAAGGTCATTATTATCCTGACTCCGAACTTAACAAAAGCATTATAATACAAGAAGTGCTGTGAGACAAACAAAGCTTTCTTCCTCCTCTTTCTCCCTCTCCTCTGTAGCTCAAGCTGGCCTTGAGCTCATTCCCCAGCATGCCAACCTTTCCTTCTGTGACCTGTTTGCCTCAGGTATTTGGTCAGTGCCAAAAGGCTAACTCAATAGGGTTTCAGGTTTGTTATTTCTTTTAAAATAAGTAATCATTATTTATAGGTTATGTCTGTATTTGTAACTTTATCATCTTACTTCTTAGCAAATCTTGTGTTTTGGGATAACGTATTGGTGTCTTTACATAGAGAAGTTCCTGAGGGACTCCTGGATGTGAACTTTTCTTAGCTCTTTATCTTTAAATGTCTTCTTCCCTTCCTCACCGAAGGGGGTCTGTGTCCTTTCGAAACTGTCATCTGGCTTTGACGGTGTTATCAAACAGGCTGTCATTTCAGTCACCGTCCTCGGTAGCTGATCTGTCCTCCCCAGTCTCCACAATGTCAGAAGTCCTTCATTTCCCTCCACCGCTTTATCTGGAGCACTGAAAAGTGACACGCGGTAACTAAGCCCTCAGTAAATATCTGCTCAACGAGTAGATGAATGAATGGCTGCTTTCATATTTATTAAGCTCTTTGCCTCAAGGCCAAAGCCTAATTTCATAATCTGCACCATGGTCCTGTGGCTGTGAGTTTGCAAATCACCTTGCTCTGTTGTGAGCAGGCTTCTTGTTACGTTCTGCAAATGTGCGCTGGTAAACTGAAGGGTCTGTGGGGCAAGGGAAGTTGTTCTCCCTGTTCAAATGTAATGCCACTCAGACTCATACCAGCAACAGCACACAGGGCTGCCCCTGCCCCCCCACTCCCCTAGAACTAGCCTCACTGGTCCTCATCAGCAGCCAGACTGTGTTAGAAACAGGCTTCAACTCTTCAGAATTCATCCTGCAGATCTGTCCTAGGAGAGGCCCAGCGCTCACCTTCTCCCACCTCTGGGTTGGGAGGACTCCCTACAGCTGTTACTCCTGGTTGACCTCAGTATTTCCTATTCCCCTTTCACCTTCTATAACAATGCAATCGGTTTTCTAAACGAAGTTTGCTCTTCTGAAACATGTGGTGTCTTTTCTGTCTCCTGATGGCACCCTGACTGAACAAATGCTTTTAAGGTTATCTTGGTCTTTGCTGTTGGCAGCTTCCGTAATACTGTACCCAGTTTGGGACACATCACATGTCCTGTCTACAGACTGACTGATCTCCCTGTCTCTTTATTTAATGTTCTTGCTTTTAAGTCCACTGTTTTATGTGGAGGTGCAAAGTCACCAGTGTGCTGGTGAGGAGGAGCACCGTGGACAGAGGCGTGACAGAGGGCAGCAGGTCCCAGGATCCATCAACTCTCTGGGCACAGGAGCCAGGTCATTTCTTACATGAAGCTTCTAAGTCACTCTTTAGCTTCTTCTAACACATCCACGTACTGTGTGACTAAAATCCTTAAATAATTACATTTTTAGCTTGAGGTGTTCCACTTACAGCTGGCACACACATGTAACCCCAGCACTGCGGAAGTGAAGGCGGGAATTCAGGAGTTCAAGATCACCTTCAGCTATGCAGTGAGTCTGAGGCAACCCTGGGTTACACTGGGTTCGGTTTCAAAAATACCACTCCCCAAACCCTTCTTCCTAATTAGCCTGTATTCATTCCTTTTCATTTCATTTGATCGTCACTGTTGCTATTAAACTGTTTTTCTTTTACTTTATCATGTTTAAATTTGCTTAAAATATATTATAATGGGTGTTTAGGAAGTACAAACATGGGCCAGAAAGACGAACAGCAGGTAAAGAAATTGCTGCTACGTTTGACCACCTGAGTTTGGTCCCTGGAACCCACATGATAGAAGAAAAACAACCACCAAGTTGTCAGTGAATCCCTGCATGTGCATACATTAATTACAATTACAACTTTGTAATAAAAAAATACAGTGCACACATGGAATAGGAAAGCAGTGTAACGCCCCCTTGTGTTCATTACTAGCTTTGCTGATCAGTCCATTTCCATCTTGTCTACACCCTCAATTACATTAAACTGAAGCAAATCCCAGTCTTTACATAGTTTTGCCAATAAATTTTTCAGAGTACTGCTGAGCTAAAAACTCATATTAAAGCCCATGATTAATAGATCATGTCTAAAACACTGCAACTTATTCTGTAATACCATCCATTATTTAGTTGGCATATTTCCCCCAATTGGATTATGAAAGTTCTGTTTTGCTTTTACAGGTTGAATAATAATTTAAGTGAGGTCCATACACTGCAATTGGTTGGCACATTCCTTATGCCTCATTCAGTCTCTGGAGTCTACCTAGTTCTTTCCTCGGCAACTATTTCTGTGAAGAAGCAGCGCTACACAACATGTAGCCATCCCTGAGCTCTTGCATGCTTCCCAATAACTCTGCCCAGCATGCTCTTCTGTCCCCAACATTGTCCGTCAACAGCTACCAGGGACTGGATTGGACTCAGATTTTACTTCATAGGGAGAGTGAGGGCAGGATTATTTTTAACGGTGATGTGAGCTTTCAACACTTCACATACAGTACCACTCTCTGTTTATGAAGCCACTGGTCCCCAGGGGCTGCCATATACTTGTGAGCATGGCTACACCCATTAACACACCAGAGATATCATTCCTAGTGTTTCAGTTAGAATATCCTATATAGTTTCCACATCAGTTATTTGTTTATATCAAGATACAGTGAATTTAGTAAGAAAAATGCATGTGTTATTCTATTTACATTTTCAATAAAAAAGCTGTTCTCATGCACCCTAGATGAAAATTACTACAGCACATTTATTAGTTTAAATACAAGTGATAGTTCAAATCACCATGGTCACTAATGTCGTCACTCACCTTACCCTGTTCTTAGACGATGGGAGCTTATTTACACTGGCTCTGAGTTCTTCTGACATGACCTACTTCCTGTCTTTGGGTGATTCCTTGTGTTGTCAGACTTGGTAAAAGCTATTTGCAGGGGCTGGAGAGATGCTCAGTAGTCAACAGCATGTACTACACTTGCAGAGGATCTGAGTTCTGTTCCCAGCACCCACAGGGCAGCTCACAGCCATCTGTAACTTTAGCTGCAGGGGATCCTATGCCCTCTCTGGCCTCTATGGGTACCTGCATTCACACGGTAAACAGATTCACTCAGGAATCCATATGTACACATAGAATAAAGGAGTCTTTTTAAAAAGGCAATTTGTCCAAGGAATACACTCCCTGCAGTGTAGCAGGGAGCCTGGACACCACAGCTGAAGACACTGAGGTGCTCCTCAGCACAGGCCAGGCGCTGCTGCAGCCTCCAGTGTCAGTAAGGCTTATTTTACAAATGATACAGTGTAGCAGAAGCCCTCACTTATATTTCCAATTCAGGACATTTAGCAGCCCCTTTCCTACAAAACCTGTTATTAATGATTGCAAGACCCAAATCTGCAAGAGCATCAGAAGAAGCAGAGGACAGACAGCTCTTGACATTGACAGTAACTGATATAGAGTGAGAACTTCAAAGCACAGGTGACAGGGGAAGTCAGGTGCCTGAGATCATGCGGAACTCAACTGTTTCTGTATGACAAAGGAAACAGTCACTGTGAAGGGACACACCGTCACAAGTGGGGTTGCTGGCTGCCCAGATGGCATGGACTCTGCACCTGTGAAATGGGGCACACGGAGACAGAACTCCCCTGTGCCATCTCACAAGGTCCAACAGGACCACGTGGCAACCTAGTATCTGATGCAGGGTGATGGTGGCAGCTTGGTGTGGTGCACGCGTGGTGGCACAGAGGGGCCTGTGCTGAGGCATCTGATGATGCTTATTGATCTGAACCTAGAGTGGAGTCTAATTAATGTCATCTGTTGGCAGTTGGTGATAATTAGTGGCAATGCAAACTCAATAATTCCCCAAGGAGATAATTACTGAGGGGCACTTGAAGAATACTAATGGGTAATAATTATCCTAGAAGTTGAAGGCAAGAGAACACAGAGGTCTTTGTTATGCTTTGTTATGGCCATCATGAAGGAAGCACACCACACCTGCTGTTCCTCAGCCCCATGCTAAGGTACTGGCTTCTGAGAAGGGTCCTTTGACCAGTAGTATTATCTGAGAATATAGTACCAACAAAAATCCCAAGCTTGATCCCAGACTTATGGAATATGGGGGAGGGCCACACGGACCCATCATTATGTTTTAACAAGATTATGCCTCTAGTGTACCCTGAAGTCTGAGTACTACAGAAGGCTACCAATTCAGAGCTCAGGACTTTAGTCTGCGAACCTACAATGAAAGCAATGTTAGATTAATGTTTTAGCTCTTCATCCATGAAAACCTAATAACGGGTGGTAACAGGCAGCAGGGCTTATAGTGAAAATGACCGTGGTTGGTGAACTGTACCCGGACTGGGTAACTGTAACAAAACATGAAAACCCCTTAAATGGAACTTGAGACCTAAGTTACAATGGATCATGTGATTTGTTTGTTCTTTTGGACCTTGGTAGAGAAGGGAACAGGCAGAAGATGTACTGTTTCAGCTTTGAGAGTGACATTCATAACTCACCTCCAGTTGCCCTTTAGGGACTACATGAGGTACAGTGGGCTCCCCTTTATTTTAATAGTCATCTATTCACAACACACTTTCACACTGAGTACTATGGTCATCTGTGGCCTCTTACTTCTGTTTTGTGCCTCCATTTACCCATCTTTGCTCACCCTGCACACAATGAAGAGTCTTCGTTGTGTGAGGAATCTGCAGGGGATGGAAGTGTAGGGTTTTCCTTCAGTAGCTGAGATTCCTTTGCATTCCAGTGTGACTCCTGTGAAGAAGTTGGCTGGAGTTCATTTGAAAGTGACACCCTTTTCTCTGTCTTCTAAGATTTTATTTAGTCTTTTGTCCATAGTCATTACGATAACATAACAAACAATTCTTTGGGCCACAGACGTTCTTGAATCTATGGAATAATATCCTTCATCGTTGTTAGGAAATGCTTAGCTCTTACTTCTTTCTCCAATGTTGCTTCTGCATTGTCCTCTCTTTTTCCTGGATTATGCTGGACTCTTTGCTGTTGTTTGTTCTTTTCTTGGATGTGTCTCTTGTCTTTTAAGTCCTTATGTGAACTTCCTTCACCTCTTTATTCTTCAGGTTGAATATTTTCTAATAATCCATCTTAATGTGTCTCATTTCCACTCCTACATCTAATCTCATGTTCCACTGACTATTCTGACTTCCTCAAATTTAGGATGATCATCATTTATAAATGTACAGTTTGGCAGTGCTAAAGCACTCACACCGTGCACAATCAATCTTCAGGACTGCTTCATCTGCACACCCAATCTGCGTTAAACAACGGCTCCCCACCCCGGTCTCCGGCAGGCAACCATCACTGTATTACACTGTCTGCTATATGAGTGTGAGTGTTCTGATACTGAAGTGAAAACATTCTGGATTTGACTTTTTATAGCAGGCTTAGGTAGCAAAACTTTTGAGATTTACATATGTCATAGAATGTGGCAGAAATCCCTTCATTTTTAACGGCTGACTCATTGTATTTATATACATTTCCTTTGTCCACTCATCTTTAGATGGGCATTTATAATGATCCTACTATTTGGCTACATAGAAGAGAACAGTCAAACACGAGTGCACAAGTATTTCCTTGAAATGATGCTTTCAATTGCTTTGAATATGTACCAAGAAGTGAAGCTGCTGATTCCCTGGCCACTTCTGTCTTTAAGAAGACCTATGATACTCTCCCCCCCACCCCAGCAACAGGAAGATTTTATGTTCATACCACCTGCATTTTTTACAATTCTTCTTCATCCTTACTAACATTTCATTTTTATAATTTTTCCTAAAGGATGTGAGGCCACTTCTATTGTGGAATATTAGTTTAAAATGTGTTGCATTTGTTTGTGCTTTGGAATATCTGATGCAAAAATTGTTGCATTTTTATGTTGCATTTATTTAATTCTGTAAAGCTGTCTTACTTTGCCTGATTAAAACATTAACAAAGAGCTGAACAGCCAATATCTAGTTAGGAGAGGGACAGACAGGGCTGCCAGGCAGAGGGAATAAATAGGAGAACTCTAGACTCAAAAGAACAGGGAGAAGTGAGAAAAGAAGGAGAGGAGGATGCCAGGAGCCAGTTACCAGCCACCAGCCACCAGCCACTCAGCCACCAGCCACCAGCCACTCAGCCACCAGCCACTCAGCCACCAGCTACTTAGCCACCAGCCACCCAGCCAACCACGGAGTAAGAAGGAAAGAAAGATATATAGAATAAAGAAGGCAAAAGCCCAGAGGCAAACCTGTTAAAGAGAAACAGGATAATTTAAGTTAGAAAAGCTGGCTAAAAACAAGCCAAATAAAGGCCAGACATTCATAAGTACAAATAAGTCTCTGCATTTATTTGGAAGCTGGGTGGTGGGCCCCCAAAGAGGAAATAAAAAATCAACTACACACTTTGGTTAGAGTTTGCCTTTCTCTGACTGGTAATGCACACTTTTCTCATGATTTTAGCCATTGCATACTAGCACTTCAGATATGGCTACTTAAACCCTGTGCACATTTTTGGGTTGAATTTTTAGTATTTATTATTGAATGGTGTTGTAGGAAGGCTACTTGTTTGTTCCTGGCTGCTCAGCCCCGAAATAACCACACAAAAACTTTGTTAATTAAATCACTCCTTGGCCTATTAATGCTAACTTCTTATTGGATCACTTTTACATCTTAATTTAACACATTTCTATTAATCTGTGTATCACCAAATGGCTGTGGCTTACTGGCAAGGTTCCCTCCGGCACCTGTCTCTGTGGGGCTACAAGGTTTCTCCTTGACTCTGCCTACTCTCTCTGTATATATCTCTTCCAGCCTGGCTATATTCTGTTAAGCTATTGGCCAAAAGCAGCTTCTTTATTAACCAATAAAAAGCAACGCATACACAGAAGGACTTCCCACATCAAATGGTAGAACTTTTTGATATGCTTTGGACATTACGCTATCAGATGGATGATTTGACAGTATTGCCTCCCATTTCACAGCCTGCTTCCCATGCCAGTGACACACCGAAATCTGTTAGTCATGTGGAGCCTGGGCTCTCTTTTATTCTGACTCCTGTGCTCCTGGTGTCACAACCAAGAACCCTTTGCCAAGCCCAGCATCAGCATTCCATGGATTCTCCCAAGAATCATGTAGTTTTGGCCTTTGAGTCACTCTGAGTTCAGCTATATGTAAGAGTTGAGCTTTAGCTTTCCCCATGTGGATTACCATCTTCTTCAAGCCATTTGTCACCTGACTTCTGGGCTTCCATTGTTTGGTCTCATTTTATGACCATGCAGTAAATTCTTAGTTTCAGTTTTTATGATTCTCAGTCCCCAAAAGTCCATTTAATTTTTTCTCACAGATTCCAATTCTCCATAGAGGAAATTTTCCAATCCTATTCTACTTTCCTTCTGTCTTCTTGAGCATACTGATTACTGAGATTTTTAAAGTCCTTGTCTTAACTCCAGAGCCTAGATCATCTGCAGATGTACGTCCACAGTCTCTCCTTTCCCATGGACAGCTAGTATGATTTAGTGGAGGAGCTCCAGATGAGTTGATATTTTTTCAAATGACAAAGTTTATTATAAGATTTAATGTTCATACTTGAAAATATCATTTTCTTCGCATTTATTCATCCATTCATGTGTTCACGATTTAATTAATGTGTCTGTATGCATGCACATACGCTGCAACACTCGCGTGGAGTCAGAAAGCAGCTTGAAGGTCTTGGTTTTCTCCCCCTATCATGTGGGATCTGGGCGGGGGGGGGGGGGTCAAACTCAGGCCATCAGGCTTGGTGGCCTGTGCTGACACAAGGTTATCTTCTTACAGAGAACTTCTGTCTTCTCACGTGGTGTGTGAGCGCTGGCCTGCTTAATTCAATCACTGGGAGCTGAGTTTTGGCTTCTATACCACAGTGCAAAGGCTCCTCTCTGATTGGGTCCTTCTTAAAGGCACAAATCTTCAGATGGTCCAAATGAAATCCTGGGATATTTATCAGGAGCCCCTGACTTCAATGGTGATTGAAAGCTCAAATTCTTGCCTCCATAGTTGGCAAGATCATCTCAAACTTTCCCATGGATTCTGTCTTAGCTTCCTGTCCTTGTGCTTTGTTGTTCAGTTTGCCAGAGAACTGTTGAGAGCGCTGAGACCAGGAACCCACTCTTCTCCCAGAGAGCACCAGTTTCTCTCTCTGGCCAGAGGGCTCCCGAGCCTGTGGGTTTGTCTGCCTCACCACCCTCCTGTACAGTAGTTAAAATGGAATACTTTATAGTTTCTGACCCTTCTGAATATCTCTATCATTTTCCCTGCTCCTTCATTAACCCTTTCTTCTGTTACATTTATGCTAAGCCAAGAGATACCGGCGTTTCTTCCTTTTAGGAGCGCCTTAGAAATGACGTTTGAAATCTTTCCCTCTAGTGTCAGCTGAAACTATACCCGTCCACTTTGTTTACAGTGTTCACGTGAATTTGTTAACCTCTTCCCATACTGCACGCAAATTCCGAGTCAATCTGGAAATGTTCGCCACATTCAGGCCACACAAAGACCCTACATTCTATTTGTACTTATAAGAGATCCGTTTTTAGATGAGTTTAAGTCTCTGATCCACTTAATATTTATCTTGGCGTATGTGTAAGAAATGGATTTAATTTTTACATTTTTCCTACCCAGCATAAAACATGTATTTCTCTGCACTGGGGAGGGGGTGTCTTTATATGCTAAGCTGCCACATGCAATTAGCTTTCTGTCCTTTCTCATCAGTCTGCATATTCATGCACCACCATTAAACAGCTTTAATTAAGGACTTCATGTATGTTTAATATGAGGTTAAATCCTGCTCTTCTCCAACTGTTCTTTTTCACAGTCTGCCTGGTAATTCTTCATTGTTCACTCTTATGGATAAACTTACAATTAGCCTGTCTGCTGCTGGGGAAAACACAGCACTTTTATCGTTAGTGCTAGAATCACGAATTAACTTAGGAAGAACGAACGTTCTTAGGCTTTAGGGACTTTACACTCAGGACTATGGCTATATTTTTCCATTTGTTATATCTTTCAGCATTGTTTTATATTTTCCCTCAGTTTTAGAAATTTTTTATAAGTTTGCAATTTCTTCATATCTATATGACAGCCCCCCGTTTTAAATATTTTTACTTACTTTAGTTTAGCCCTAATGTCCTAAGTGATTTCAAACTTCAGAATGCTGTAGATGTTGAAGCTTCTTTTTTTTGTTTTTTGTTCAATCAATACATGACCCTCTTTCTTATGCACTTGAGAAGAACATGGTCCTGTCATTGCTAGACAGATTGCTCTGCACCTCGGTCACCTGGGTCAAGTGTACAACTGTTCATTTTCCTGCTCATTTTACAGTTATTATGTAACATGTATTAAAATCTACCTAGGTGAGAAGTACAGCTACTTTTTTTTTTTAAAGGTAAGTCACGGTATATATTTTGGAGCTATGTGAATTAGATACAGTTAATAGGGCTCATCTACATTGAATTGGTTAGATTCCTATGGCTGTACCAAATTGACTCGAGCTTAGTAATTTAATGAAACAGAAATATGTTATTTGCACAGTACTGGGGACAAGAATCCTAGATCAGTATTACTGCGAATACGTGATCAGCAGGGCTGAGCTCCCCACATAGGACTGAGGGGACGATCATCTCCTGCCTCCTATGGCCTCTGGTGGTGGTCAGCACTCTTTGGGGATCATATCACTTCTACTTATGTCCCTGTGGTCACGGTAGCACAGGCTCCTCTATCCTCCCTCCTGGAAGACCATCTGTGGGTGCATGAAGTCTTCCTATATAAACTAGGAAAACCTTTCCATCTCTCAGTTCTGAAAATCTTACCTGCCAATACCTCCTCTGATCTAAGGTAACTTTCATAGACTCTGGAATTCAGACATACATATCTTTTGGGGATTATGGTCCAGTTTACTATACATTCCTTTATTTTTATGAAATACCACTTAAACTCCATTAATGCTTTTTATCTCAATGTCTCTTTGATATAAGTATCCAGTGATACCTAATTCTTTTTTGTCACTTTGTATGATATCATTTTCCTGTACTTTCAACTTTTCATATTCAAATATTTAAAGTATCTCTTCTAAGTAGCACATGGCTGGGTTTAAAAGCCAATATGCATGTGACTTACATGTCTGTCTTTGTACCCACCTCCCGATGCATCTGTCAGTCACCTCCCGACTCATCTGTGTCTGTATTATTATGTTTGATGCTTTCTGTGCTCTTACCTTTCTTGACTTCCTTGAATTTAATCAGATACTTTTATGCTATTGCATCTTCTTTCTACTAAAATGTATCTTAAAATAATTTTGGTAGTTAGCCTATGACTTAAAACATACATTTTAAAAAACATGTAAATCATTACTCTTATACTCTGATTGACACCAGTTAAGCTGTGGTACTCTGAACCCCATTCAGTCCCTATGGAACTGCTGTTGTGTATTTTATATGGTTACAAGAGTGAGTTGCTCAGGTACTACAGTCATTGTTTTGAATATTCATTGTGCATTTCCATCTTAACTTTTGGTGTTCATTTCTTGCATATCATATTTCTACCTGAGATATTTTTATACAGACCTCCCTTTACATTTTATTTCAGTTTAGATATACTAGTGGAGAAGTCCCTCAGTTTTTGATAACTGAACACATCTTGATTTTTCTTCAGCTTCTGAAGGGTGCTTACGCTGGCACAGAATTCTGGGCTTGCCACTTTCTTTATGCAGCACTGTAATAGCTTCTTATTTTTCTTCACATTCCTTTCTTCTTCTATATAAGCATAAGATCTTCAAATTAATTAATCAGTACACTGATCTTACCTTTTATATATGCCCCTACCCAGTCTATTTTTTTGACAGTGTAGCATACCTGTATTTTCAGGGGATGGCAGGGTCTCCATAGAGCATCTTAGCTGTGCAGGTAGACACCATGCTTGACACTAGGCCCTTCTACCAGTGCTGCTATGGTCATCGAGGTTGTCCAGAGCACAATCAATCAGACGGGGCACATGGGAACAACAGTCTCTGAAAGCTCATCACCATTTGCATGCGGAGTTTATATTCATCCTCAACTCAAGGCTCATAGTTTTTTTCCTAAAAATTTTATTCTTTTGACTTTTGGAATTGAGTCTTTGTTGAAAACCCAGCAACACGAGTCTATTCTGAATACTTTTAGAGATAGGTGAGATGGCTCAGTAGAAAGAGGCACTGTGCACAGGACTGAATACCTAAGTTTGACCCCAAGACCCCACAAGGTGGCAGGAGTCAATTCCTAAAGAAAGTTGCTGCTAACATCTACATAGGTATGGTGTACATGTCTGAACTCAAAATACACACACACACACACACAAACACAAGAGAGAGAGAAACTAGTAATTAAAAATATAATGCTAGTAGAATATATTTTAGAATTGGCTATCTTAAACTCCAAAAGTAGATGGGAGTTTTTTATTTTAGCTTTTATTATTATTTAATTCTATTAATTATATTTATTTATTAGACAGGCTCTTTCTATGTAGTTTACTTACTGAGACAGGATCTTTCTACATAAGCTCTGGCTGGCCTAGTGGATTTGCCTTTCAAAATACAGTTTCAAACTTTTTTCTTTTAGGAATGTTTTTATAAATTATAATTTTAGTATTTGCTTTGGTTCATTTCTTTAGGACTCCTATTTAATGGGTAATGAGTCTTTTTCTTTCTTTTATAGCTAGCTTTTTAACTTTTACTTTATTTCTTATTTAAAAAAATTTTTTTTTGGCATTTTCTGCGTTGGGGGTGGTGCTTCTGGTTTGTATTTTTGAAACAAGGGCTTACTGTCTAGTTCATGTTGGCCTTAACCTCACTATGTAGCCCAGAATGCTCGCAAGCCTGTGGTTCTCCACCTGCAGCTCTGCCTCCTTTTGATGAAAAGAATGATCCTGTTTGTGTTCTGTCTTTCTTGGGTATTATCCAGCATGCTTGCTTGTGTCTTCTCTTGTCTTCATCTGGAAATAATTTCTTTCACTTGGAATTCTTTTGGATATGCCATTGCTTATCCTTCAACCCTCCCCCCCCTTTTGCCAGCAATCTCATTTTCTAGCTCTCCCAAGCCTAGATAACCTGTTCTTCCAGACTTGCTGGTTCACAGTGGGAGTCCAAGGCTCAGTTCCACCAGCTGTGGGCTCCTTATTGCCCTCCAGACCCCAGCATGGGCTCGGCCTGGGCTCCTCATCGTCCTCTAGACCAGCAGATTCTAGTCCTGTCCTCAGTGAGCTCACACTCACACTTGTGAGTGTCTCTAAATGAATACAAAGATCTGTGGACACCTGCTTTGTGTAGGACCAATAGTAACTCAGAAGCATGTGTAGGATGGAGTTGTTCTGAAGTGGGGCGATCTCTCCTGGAGACTGAACTGCTGTGTTAGGAGATAAGTAACAGGATTCTCTCTTGTTTATTAATACAGAATAATTTGCTTGAATAAGTATCATTGCTAACTCTTTTGAATCAGTTTCTTTGTCATACAACATGCCATTTTAATTAGACATGTTTTACAGAAAAATGAGAACTTGCTAAGTCTTATTTAATTTTATCCTGTCATGTTTTCTTTTTGATTATCTCTTTCATATTTTTTCCTTCCTGCACCTCCTTTCTCCCCCAATCTATCACCATCTCTTCTGTTCGCTAGCATTCAGGGTGAGAATCCTGTTTTCACACCCTTTGCTAACCTCTCCCTGCATTTTTAGTTTTGCTGTGATCTTGATTCAGAGTCAGGTGTTTCATGTTATTTTTTAGATTCATGCCAAGAAGGCTAGACTAAACCATGTTTTTGACCCCTGCAGGATCTCTCTGCTGCGTGGTTTCTGCTGGGCCTTGCTGTCCCTGTGTGGTGGCCCCGAGTCTGGGTCACTGCCACTCCTGTGTGGCAGCCCTGAGTCTGTCTACCTTCCTGTCAGGTAGAGGACTTACTTCTGTGAACATATTGGGAAATGACTATCTGAGCCTGCCTTCTGCTTCCACTTCCCATGTGCCTTCTATGTTGATCTCAAACACTTTTGCAATTTTTACTTATTACTCTTTACATTTGGGTCTGTATATCACATCTGTGCCCCACTTTCACTACAAATGGACAATTCCCATGTGTGATACGCAAAGGAAGGCAGTTGTTGCTACATCTGTCATATCCACACTCAAGTGACTTGCTTTCTTAATCACTGTTATAAATAACCTCTTTAATATCAGACAGCACCAGAGAGATTCTTAGCTACAAAGTAATCAAATTAAAAATATAACTTCTTCTTAAGGTAGAAAAGTCATCTCTTCAGATTAGAGATTTGAGCCACCTTCTCTGAGCTGTAGGGAAGCAGTACTGCAAATGTGCTTCAGGACTGCAGGGAAAAAGCTACTTTACAAGGTATTTCCTGTCAGTAGTGTGTTCGGCCTCACTTCCTGTGCCAGCTCCCCGAGCTCCCAACAGCACCTCTCCACCCAGGCAGAGGAAAGGAGACACTGCTGACGGGGCACACCTCATCCCAGAAGGTAAAGACGGGTGGAAGAGAGGGAAAGTGGTGATGGAGAAGCTATGAAAGTGAATGAGACAGCCTGAGTGGGGATACTTCACCCTGGGCCTCTGGTCTTGCTAGTCACAGATAAAAGAGGCAAGAGACATGTGGGAACCAACTAAGAAGTCTTAGTAGTCCAACAATCTACTAGCCACTTGGGAGACTTACTTTTTCCAACACCTTGGCGATTCGGGTGCCGATCTGTTCAAGTGACTGCTGTGGATACTGGTCTTTGCCGAGATTCTGCAGTACCTGGAACAGAAGGAGATGGCAGGTGACAGGGCTAAAATGAGACCAGATGTGGATGCTGCTGGCGCTTCTGAGATGGGTGGTGGAGCATAACATCAGAATACTTTTCTGGGACCTTGCTGTGCATCTGCTCGGAGCCAGTCTATGAAAGACACTCTTCAGGTGACTGACAGCCCGTGGCCCTCTCCCATGTAATAAAAGTTATAGACACATAAAGCAGTCATCACAGCTCCGTCCTAGGGACTGAAAGGAATTGGGCTCAGCCAAAAGCCACACAATTCAGGGCCAAAAAAGGAAGGAAGGAAGGAAGGAAGGAAGGAAGGAAGGAAGGAAGGAAGGAAGGAAGGAAGGAAGGAAGAAAGACACGTGCACATACCCCTTCCCCATATATATATAAAATTTAAAAAGGAAAGGAAGAACGAACAAACGACAGAAAGAAAGAAAGAAAGAAAGAAAGGAAGGAAGGAAGAAAGAAAGAAAGAAAGAAAGAAAGAAAGAAAGAACGCCAAAAAGAAAGAGCGAGTGAGCAAAAAGAGCCCTGGCCACATCAAAACTGTGAGGCTAACATTTCAACAGCCCGAACAAGGCTGAGTACTCACCTCTGTTAGCTGGCTCTCACCCGTGTAGTGCAGGCTGGCTCTGTTGGACACTCCATGTAAGTGGTCGAGGGTATGCATGCTCGTGGGGAGATTGCCATTGCACAGCGGTTCCATTGCTGGCTGCTGTATAGGTGTGGCAAAGTCTATGTGCTCTGTGATGCTGGAAAATGAAGATGACCACATCAGAAAATCCAAGTAGGTAGAGACAGCTCTAACAATCTGCGGATCTAATTCTATATGGCACTCCCTCACCAGGGAGGGCTTGGAATTAGTGGGTGTTCCTTTTAGGAAACAGAGTAAGACACACAATGGTTCCTCCAGCCTGCTTTTTCCTTAACTTGCATAAGCACACTTATGCTAAAAAAAAAAAAAGTCATTTATGAGACAGTAAATTTTATGCAGACCCAGATGGACACTCATTGTATTCGGTATCAAATACAAGTATTTCACTTCATGACCTCAAGAAGTTATTTTTTAAATTATAATTTTAAATTATGTATATATACATGGGGGAGGGGTATGTGCACGTGTGCAGGTGACCAGAGGGCACAGATATCCCTGGAGCTGGAGTTACAGGTGGCTGTAAACCATCAATATGGATGCTGGAAACTGAACTCTGGCCTTCTAGAAAAGAAGTACATGCTCTTAAATATACAATCATATGCTCTACACATGGTAATTTGGCACTAACAAAGTTTACTTTGCAACTTAAATTTAAAAATTTTAACTTACATTTGGGAAACATTTATTGCTCCATGATTATTTATCTCACACCTGTTGTATATCAGATACCGCGAGTACAGCAATTAAGCAAACACAAGCAGCCCCAGTTGTTATGTTACTCATGTCTTAGAAGGGGTAGGATTACAGCTATGACAAGTTATAAGACCTGCAATAATGAAAATGTGCCCGAGAAGGTATTTATCTCCTCTGTACCATGAGGAGGGTGGTTACGACAGCTTTCCTGAGACAGCAGAGCTCAAAAAGTCTTTGTGTGAAGCCTATGACTGAGGGGCATGGGCAGAGCAAGAAGAACTCTCAGTAGGGACAGAGATTGCCAGGCAAGAGGCCTAATGAGGTGACTGCATGCACCTGTGTGGCAGCAGAGTCACTCTGGAAGAGCAGTGTGGAGGCAGAAAAGCAATTCTGAAAAGTTATCGGGAAGTAAAAATAGTAAGAATTGGTAATAGACAAGGCTTGAGGGATGAAGGGTAATAATTTTAAGGATGATAGCCAGGTTTCTGGCCTGAAATGGCTGAATTTATTTCTGAAAAATATGAAATGGAGGAGCTGGAGAGATGGCTCACTTGGTGTGGAAAGGCCTTCTGTTAATGTGTTGCTTTTATTGGCTAATGAATAAAGAAATTGTCTTGGCCTGTGACAGGGCAAAAGAACAGAGCTAGGCAGGGAAAACTAAAATGAATGCTGGGAGAAAGGAGGCAGGGAGCAGTGAGAAGCCATGGAGCCACTGGAGACAGATGCTGGGAATTTTGCCCGGTAAGCCATAGCCTCGTGGTGATACACAGATGAACAGAAATGAGTTAAATTAATATGTAAGAGTTAGCTAATAAGAAGCTAGAGCTAATGGGCTAAGCAATGATTTAATGAATACAGTTTCTGTGTGGTTATTTCAGGTCTAAGCAGCCGGGCAGCTGGGAAGAACAAGCGACCTCCAGCAGCCTTCACCAGCACTCACTGGTTAGGAGCACACACCAGCAGCTCACACCAAGTGGCTCACAAGCTCCTGCAATCTCCACTCCAAGGGACTCTATGCTGTTGTCTGAACTGCATGTCCACCTTCATTCATACATGTACAGATCCATACATATACATTATTAAGAAATAAAAATGAATCGTTAAAAAATGTGAAATGGAGAAACAAAATCAATTTTTTTTTAAAACGATGGATGCTGTGCAAGAAAAGTGTTTTCTTGAGGTGGTGGCTATAAATAAGTCTGGGGCTTTGAAGAGTGGTCTGGCCTGGAGATACAAATTTGGGAGGGCTCATCGCCATCTGTGGTGAAGGAAGTTCTAGGAGCAGTCACTGTGACTGAGAAACAAGAAGGGGAGCAGATCTAGGGCAGAGCAACACTTCAGGACAGGAAGTCTGCTCAAGTCCCCTTGTTTGCTGTCTCTTCACAGGTGCTGGGACATCTCCATTTGCCCCACTTCCCCTGAACATGCACCACATCTGTGCAGTGGGCTCTGTATTCCTAGAGAGAAGGATCTGGTCTTCAATGTGACCTGTGCTACACGAGACTTCTGGTAGCTTGCAAAGTGCGGATGAAGACGGCCTGCGCTTCACCCACTGCTCTCTGCATGGACTGAGCCCATCTAGGCTGTGGGCGGGTAGTAAAGGTCATTCTCTGTTGACCACAGTGCTGGAAAGATGGCTCTGCCAGCTACCATTGACACAGACGACATCACCCTGTGGTTCACGGCTGTGGTTCGTGGGTAAGGAAATTCCATGAACATCAAAGATACTCACTCAATGTTTTTTGAAGAAACTGCCAGCCAGGTGCTCACAATGGCAGTTAGCTCTACCCAGCGAAGTTTGAGGCATTCATCTGGACTGGGCCATCCCAAACTCTGGTAGTCACGCTTTTTTCCTGGAAGGAAAGGATGTCATGAATGGACATAGTACAAAGGAATGCCGTTTTCCCTATTGATGACACAACCCAAATTGGCATGTTTTAGTTCTTGTCTTTAGAATGGGTACCACTGACAAACAGATCTAATTAAAATTTTATTATTCATGGCAATGGAAATAAAAATCCTCTCTGAATAAAGTCTTCTCAAAGATAATGAAATAAAACTTGTCTCCTTTGTTGTACTTGAAGCTGGTCAACATGAAGTACGAATTAAGATCCTCTTAGACACTAACAATCTTATCACGTTTAATTTTTACCCTTCTGGGTTTGGATTTTTATGAGGATAACTTTGACTTAATGGAAACAGGTATCTTTAGAGTTGGCATCTAGCCCTGGCACTGTGGCAGTGTGGGCTGGATGCTTTGTTGTAAGGATACTGTAGTGCACTGGAGGCCATTTTAGCAGCACCTATCAACCCATGAGAATTCAGTAGCACAGCCTCCCCAGGAAATATCGTCACACACTGCCAAATGTTCTATGGGTGCAAAACTGCCCCGGGTAGACTCACTGCTACAAAGAAAAGTGTCAGGATGGGATCTACGACAGTGTAAGGTCATAATTTATTCCACGAGTGTTTTTTGTGTGTGTTCAGAAGCTGAATTCTATGTTTGCAACTCTTAACCTCACTAGACTTTGTTCCTTACAACTCACAGGAGGAAGCAGCCACAGTTCTCTGGCTGGGGGGGGGGGACAGAGCTGGAACCTAGACACAAGTTACTTGACTCTAACACACACGAGTCCAGTTCCTGTGCTAGTAAAGTCACCACCTTTTTAGCCTGAGTCATTCACTTTACATCATGCCCCGAGACCGAGCAAAACCAAGTCTTATCTGATAGGCTTCTGATGGGGGCAACAGGATGGAAAACCTTAATTCTACTTAGCACTTTTTACACTGTAGGTGTTTACCAGCAAGAGAAAACATCTGAAGTTCAGGCAGGAATTTTAGATTCAGATTTTAATAAAGCAAAAAAGAACAGTTTGGAAGAATTTCAAATTAACTTTAAATAAAGAATACATTTCACAATAAAGCTCATTTTCTTTTTGTATTTAAGAAATTCACTTGAAAACTATTTATTGAGCACCTATTATAAGGGTCTGGGAACTGTGTAACACAGGGGTACACATATGAAGAGGCAGCCTGCTCTGCAGCTCACAGGCTAGTGAGGAAGGCAAACGTGAGCACACTGTTACACCGTACAGCGCAGTGCCTGAGAAGGAACCCAAGAGTTGCACAAATGAAAGAGCAACTAATTCTGTCTGAAGGTAGCAAGGGAGGAATGGCATTTGACTTTAAAGTTTAAGGGTGAGCGCCACAGAGGTGGTATAAGGGCATAAAGGTAGAGGGGACAGCATGTACAAAGGCATAGATAAAATAAGAGCGTGGCTGTTTCATAGGTAGCATTGAAGGGTGGAGAGAGGCTGGTTTATAAAGGGTCTTGAATGCCACACTAGGAAGTCTGCACTTTATCTTGTAGGCAGTGGGAAACTTTGAGCCCACATCTCTCCATCTTGTTCACAAGGATATCATAAGAGGATGCTAAATGCCTTGCTGAAATCCAGTTACATTATGTCTATGGCACTTCCCTGGTCTTCCAGTTTAGAAGCCCTAGCCAAAAAAGGAAATGAAATGAGTTCAATGTTATTATTAGCAGTTAGTGTATCTACTATGGCTCACAATGATCTCCACTCCTCCCCACAGGTTTACAGACATTTGCTCAATAATTTGCTTTAGAACTTGGACATGATTTACTAGAAGGCTATTAGCTGGCAGTAGACAGAATCCATACTGATTTAAACTGGGCTACTAACCCCCTGTAGTATTTTTGCACCCTCTCCATCCTGCATTCTCTTTTAAGAATAGTACGTACCTTCATTATTTGCAAGTACCTTCAATGTTCCACTAGAACCTACCAAGCTGAGATCATTTGAAACTGCTTAAGTGGGACCATGGCGTAGCTCCGAAGTAGTGGAGCTATCTAATACGAGCAAGGTCCTCACTTCAATCTCCAAGCACCACAAGCAAGCAAGCAAGTAAGTAAGCACACACCTGCCCAGATGTTCTCATATAATCTCAGCCATATCAGCTTTAAAATTCCCTTTGTAAGAAGGTTTCTTTAAAGTAATACAGGATCATTAGAAAATGTCTGTAAAATGAACAGGCCACAGGGAAGAAAACTACAAATGGTCTACAGTTTTCTCAGGACCCACAGAGAACATCTGCCGGGCTCTGGTCACCTGCTTCTACACGCGTGTCAACACACTTGCTTGATAGGCCAAGGGCAGTTGATCTAAGAGGCCATCAACTCCACGGGATGGACTACTTCAGACAATTTATGACAGAAAAATCCTGCCAACTATTACAGATAGTCAGTGATATACACATACAACTATACATACTGTGATAAGCATCTCATGTATCAGAGATATTGGAATATGAAAAAATACCAGTTGATGAAACACAGTGTGTTTAACTCTCAAATTGGAAACATCTTTATGCCATTCATAAACTGTCTTTACTCATTTGCTGTGTTGTGTTTCTCTGGCATACAGCAGATGCCACAGACATGCAATATTTAGGCTGCTTATCGGCTGTTACTATAAGGAGCCCCCTGTAATCAACATCTCTGTTTACATGTCTTTGGTGACTACAAGGCAACTTTCCTAGAGTGTGTTAACAGAAGAAGAATAATTGGTACGTTCTAAATTCCTCTGACTCATCTAGCCAAACTAACCACAGGGTTGCTCTGCTAATTTTTATTTAGAGAAATGTGGCAAGCACAAGTCTCAGCTGTCTACATTTACTCTCCCATAGTTGCTACTGACTGGACATATCTTACTAAGGTGCACCCTGGGCTTGGACAATATATTCTATTCTATATATTCTACTATTGCCCTCTGCTTTAGTCAGCACATTTAACCAGATAAATAAGACAGATTTTAATGAATTGAATTTCAGTCTAAGATAGTAAAAATATTCCTTTAAGAGGAAATATTATGTTTTTAAAAGAAGAATTCTATCACCACCATTTAACTACTGGGTGATAAAAGAGTCACCTGAGTGTATGACAGTGGCCTTTAACCAAAATAGTTAATGCTTAAAAATCAAAGAATTTCTGATATGGTCCTTTTATCGTCTCATCTGAACTGCTCTAAGTCACAGAACACATTCCTTGTGAGAGAGACAGTGGCTTGAAAGGAGAACTGAGATCTGACACATCCTCACTTACCTTGGGGTCCCGGAGATGCCACCTTCGGGCCAGTGATCTCTAAGTTTGCTTGGTAACGCTGTCCACTTTCCACCTGATTGGACTCTACTTTTTTCCCAGGAGGTTTTTTATGATCCCCTTTGGGTTTCTTTACACGTTTGACCTGGAATGTGATCTGGAAATCAAAAATGTTAGAAAAAAAATTGAGACCAAAGAGTGAATCCGTCTCTCACTATATATTTCAGTGGTTTTAAGGATACCCCAGTGCACCAGAACTTGATAAGATTCTACTTCTGAAGACACCACACACTTTGGTCAGAGGACATGGAAAATCAAGTTGATACTGACTGGAAAGCTTCCTCCTCACTGGCTACCTTTCCTAGCACCAAAAAGGACAATGCAGGCTATTAGAGGAAAAAAGTCACTGATGACTTTATTCAGCTGAGTAACAACCTGCATGGCAAGATATGTTCATGGGTACGATATTGTCATAGATACGATGGGGTAACCAATTGCTACCTTACTGGGCTTAAGATCTGCTCCATAGGAGGGAATGAATGCCTGGTTCCTGGGGGTAGGGTGGGCTGAACCCATTACTATTGTGCTAAATGGACACAGTATCAACATGCCTTTGAAATCTGTACCTATATACTCATTGATAGTGTAGTTCTGAGACTGCAGCAGAGAAGTTTCTTTGTGTAGTGAATGGTGGTTAACTCAGAACTGGCCAAGACACAGAGTGTTCATCCACAGTGGGGCAGCTATATCTTACCCCTCCTCACAGGCTCAGGACAGCTGAGGAAGAGAGCGCAGAAAGACTAAGAGCCAGGGGTAAGGGTAAGGCACCACGTGGGCTGAACTTTGCAGTGGATGGTCCCATACTCATTTTTCTATGTGTATTCAAATGGGACTGGGTAGGTTACTAGGGAGAAAAAAGAGGTTGAGAGTTCTGGGTCTTAGAGGAGTTAGAGGGGGTAAATACAATAAAAAAATATATACATATGAGATTTTCAAAGAATATTATACTCAAAAAATAACCTGGATGCATACACTAATTACCCAGTTTGGGTGCTGCACATTCACACTGTGTACATGTGTGGAAACAGCCACTGGAGATAAAAATAAATGTTTATATGTACATTTTACCATAAATATGAGTAATTATTATGGATCAATTAAAAATCTCTGTGTGTGAGATGTGAGTACATGTGTGTGCTCATTTATGTTTGTGTGGGTCTCGTCATAGGCCAGCTGGTCTGAGAGCTTCAGGGATGCTTCTGCCTCTGCTTCCTTCTCCCTGCGGGAATGCTGGGAGAAGACATTTGTGCTCCAGGGGCTGTGAGCACTCCAGAGGGTTCATGCGTGCACTGGAACAGACAGTGCTTCTATACACTGACACATGCCCTAGCTTCCAATTAAAAACATTTAGATAGTTTGAAAAAGAAAAATACCTTCCAAAAGCCAGTCCTGTTAAGTTTCCCTTAAGCTTATTATTATTAGTAGTATTAGTCTGAACAATCTCGCTATGTTGCCCGGGTTAATTTTGAATTCCTGGGCTTATGTCATCCTCCTGCTTCAGCTTACCGAGTGCCGAGATTACAGGTGCGTGCTGCATCTGGCTAAGTTTAATTTTAAAGATCTAATGAAAACTTGGTAGTGAAATGACAAAGTAACCTGGTCCTTACGAGCACACAGACACTAAGAGAAGCACCGCATCTGCCCCAAGTCTGTGGCTTTGAGGGGCTTCATACCCCTCCCCTTCCTCTCCCTTCCCAGACATCAGCAATGTTTATACAAATGAAATGCTTCCTGGAAAAGTCTGGTGTGAAGAGTGTCCTGGAATGTGGAGTCCAGTAGAGCATTTACCCAAAAACTTCACACTTGTCCATTAGGAGTTCCCCAAAGAGCTGGGTCTATTTCATGAGGACTGAGATGGTGAACTCTTCATGTGCACGTATGTGTGTTTATGAACATACTGGTATGCATGGGTATGGAGGTCAGAGGACAACTTGAAGTATACACTTTCAGGAGCTGTTTATTTTATTTTTGAGATGGGGTCTTCATTGGGGTTCCCGATAAGGCTAGGCTGGCTGGCCAGCAAGCCACAGAGATTCTCCTGCCTTTGCCGCCCCAGTGCTGGCACGACAAGCACGTGGC
The DNA here is from genome assembly GCF_037038515.1 of Microtus pennsylvanicus. Lineage (NCBI taxonomy): Eukaryota > Metazoa > Chordata > Mammalia > Rodentia > Cricetidae > Microtus > Microtus pennsylvanicus. The sequence goes on from NC_134580.1 coordinate 71,717,766, forward strand.
ACTATGCTTGGTTTGTGGCCTTTGGGGACTGAACCGAGGTTCTTGTTCTTGCCTGACTGGGCCTTCTCCTCGGTTCCGAGCTGGCAAATTCTTACCCATTCTGTTGCTTCATCATCTTCACTTCTGCAGTCACCATAACAAGAGCTCTTGGCTACTCCATCCTGGGGGCCTTTCTTCAGTACCCGTATGCCCTGCAGGTCCAGACGCCGACCCTTCATTTCCAGTGTTCCCCCAAGGCCTTCTAGGGGCCAGGCTTGCTGAAACTCATCCACCAAAGCCAGTATCTCTTCTGACATCTTTGTTTCATCTGACTTCTCCACCTCGTCAGAACCATTGCTCTCCTCAACCACAGTGCCTGCAATTCAAGGGTTCGTATCGTCAATAATTTCATAGCATTTACTCAAGTTCCATGTGACTCAAACCTTGTTTCTACGGACATCTTGGCTCTGCTTAGCAGCTCAGCTATAATTCTTATAGAATACCACTCAGCATCTTCAGATATCACATCAGAGCACCATCTCTGCCATTTAGCCTTTGCCAAACCCTGCCGGAAAGCAAATGACAGAAACCGCAGGCAGGCAGGCAGGCAGGCAGGCAGGCAGGCAGGCAGGCAGGCAGGCAGGCAGGCAGGCAGGAATGGTGTCACTAGCAACAGGACAGCTGTGGTTCCCATGATTTGTTTTGAAAGATCACTTGATCTCTATATAAAACACAGAAGGCAAAGATGATGTTTACTCTTATTTATTTAACGTGTAGGCCTTTTAAATTTTATTCAGTTACCATGAAACAGTTATGTGTCCAGTCCACATTGCTTGCTTAGTTGTCTGAACAATGATTCAGTAAAAACTACTCTAATTCTACACGAAGGCCATTTTCAATAATGGTTATTATAAAATAGGCATATGCTATCTTAATTTCTTTAAAACAGGTACTTATGTTGCTCAAGTATTTAAGGGCTCCTACAGTGGCTTTCAATGGAATTTGCTAGCAAAAATTTTCTCTCAAGAATCTGGCATGTTTGTCTTATTTTCCTAAGAAACTTGCAACCTTTAAGTTCCATCCCATGCTTAGACTATGAGGATGCTCAGGAATGATTATTCTGAGTTTCTTAGCATATTTTCCTTTGCTAAATCGCTGACTACTCAATCTTTGCTCTTTATTCTGAATTAATCACCAGACCTTATATTGTGTTTTTCATAAATGTCATGTCTTATCCTTTCCAGAAGTGGATAGGGTACAGAAACAAAGAGTAAAATGCTTCCTTTTATAGCATGTCCCCACTGGTTAGCCTGAGAACATTGGCTTGACAGCCTTTTCCATTTCTATTATTCCTTCAGCTGGCAATCCTAGCTTTTTCAGAGATTAAGAACATCGTGTTAACAGGCCAGTGTCAGGACTCTCACGTATACATGACCAGATCTTTAGCCACAGAAGGAATGTTAGTCGTCTCCGGGGGTGGGGACGAGCGAGAGTGACGACCACAGCTGAAAACAACTTTGCACAAGGCCAGTGGTGTCGCCCTCTGTTTTGCTGGCACCTCTGCCCTCCTTCCAGTTTCTAGTGTGCAACATGGGCGAGCCTGAGGTCAAGCTGTGCTTCTTCCTTGAGAAATCTGGAGGTTCTATTTATGACCACGTGACTACAAACCTTACTGCTGTCACTTAAGTAAGTTCCTCTTAGATTTCCTATGTCAGCTGCTGCTTTCTACATTTTTTTATGATTATGGTCTGTACTTTGAGAAAAGGATGTGGGTTTGCCAAAGCCCCTTCTTCAGGACCCTGAAACAAAAGCAGCTGGTTGTTGTCTAGCTCATGGCCAGGAGTATAAATGCAGCCAACAAGGATTAAGTTTAGGGTCTAGCTTGTTATATTCCTAATGTCCAGCCCTGGGCCCGCACAAGAAGACCCCAGTAGCTGTGGAAGAGACAGGAGCACAGAGCAATCTCATCTCTGACGTGCTTGAGGTCCCGCTGTTGCTGTCTCGCCATGCCTGCAGACAGCTGGAGACTAAACTCATGGTCTCCTTTGTCAGGTGGTCACATAACAAAAACCTGCAGCTCAATCCAGCTGAATGGCAAGCAACATAAAATTAAGCTTCATATTAGCCAGGAAAACAGCTGCAGAGAGTTGCCATTGGGAATCCTCAAAGCAATGTCCATGGAAGAGCTGTCTGGCATCTGACTAAGTTGTCAGAGTTGTCGCTACTTGTTCGTTTTCTGATTTTCAGGTTCTTTTTCTTTCTCCTCCTATGGTTCCCAAATGATTCATTTTCCCCATTCTGAAACAAGACAGTCTTTGATAAATTTCATCTATGAAAACATATGGGTTTACAAAACGTGGCTTTGGCCAAAGGGAGACTACCAACTACTTTTCAACCTTTAGTCTGATTGTATAAGGAGGCTCTGTTAGTTGGTTTTTTTGTAAACTTAACAAAAGCTAAAGTTTTCTAGGAACCCTGGTTAAGAAAATGCAATGAGGAATACTGAGAACTCAAGAACAATGGCAGTGGGTTTTTGATCCTACTGCACGTACTGGCTTTGTGGGAGCCTAGGCAGTTTGGATGCTCAACTTACTAGACCTGGATAGAGGTGGGCGGTCCTTGGACTTCCCACAGGGCAGGGAACCCTGATTGCTCTTCGAGCAGATGAGGGAGGGGGACTTGATGGGGGGGAGGGGGAGGGAAATGGGAGGCGGTGGTGGGTGGAGGCGAAATCCTTACTAAATAAATAAATTAAAAAAAAACAAAAAAAACCCCAAAAAAACCAAACAAACAAACAAAAAAAAAAAAAGAAAATGCCTTTATCAGATTAGCCTAAAGGCAAGTGTGTGGGATATTTTCTTGATTAGGAATTGATGTGGGAGGGCCCAGCTAACTCAGTGTGGGTTGGTGCCACCCCTAAGAAGGCCGGCTGAGCAAGCCATAAAGAGCAAGCCAGTAAGCAGATCTTCTCTTTGGCTTCTACTTCAGTTCTTGGCATCAGGTTCCTGTGTTGACTTCCCTTCATCATGGACTGTGAACTGTAATGTAAAATAAGCTTTGCTTTTGGTTACAGCGCTTATCACAGCAATGGAAACCCCAACTAGGACACATGCTGTGGCTAGGAACTCTTTCTTTCATTACTGGCCGTTATGTGAAAGCATCCATGCTGTTTACCTGCAAAATGTCTAAGTTTTCAAGGTTATTACTTCCCACTGCTTCAGTCATGTGTATATGGACACAGTTAGTATTATAGAAATACATAACTTAAACTTACCAGAGAGAGAGAGAGAGGGAGAGGGAGAGGGAGAGGGAGAGGGAGAGGGAGAGGGAGAGGGAGAGGGAGAGGGAGAGAGAGAGAGAGAGAGAGAGAGAGAGAGAGAGAGAGGGGGGGGGGGGGGAGGGAGGGGGAGAGAGCGCATTTCATAATGGAAGCGAGTATTCGAGCGAAGAAAGGCCCTGGAATTACTTCAGGCTTTTGCGGCTAGTATACAGTGAGCCACTCCAGAGGGTGTTTGAGCCAGGGTGACAGCAGTTCTTAGGGAACACTAAACATATACACTGTTTATATTTACTCCTCTGATGGGTGGTTCACAAATGGGCTATACGTTGTGGGTGAGAGAAACCAGTTTGTTTATTTAGCTTTTCCTATGTATGTATCTATCTCTGCCATAAACTATTTTGATGGGAGCAAAAAACACATGAAGATTTTGACTCTGGAAAATTAAATATAACAATAACAAACTTAGAAACACAAAGCTATATATGTTTGTAACAATTAAAATTTTTTATAAGACAAAATTATCTGAATGCAATCACACAGTGCTTCCCAGAGAAAAGATAGAGTTGCAGCAGGATTTAGACAGAGAAACAGTCTTGGGGAAACTTTCTAAAAAGCATATGTGCATTGGCTCAGGTACTTATGGAACAAAGTAGATATGTATGCAGAAATAAAGAAGACATTCGAAAGTGCTACTACTTGCACGTTGATTAGAACAAAGCATGTGAATAGGCAATCAGCAAAGGCAATTCAGAGAGAAGCTGTGGCATTAATATTTTCTGGTGGAGTCTAGAAAAGGGGTTCCTACAGAAGGGATCACTTGTTCTTTAGGTAGAATAATAATAAAGTATGTGAAGGCCGTGAGGATGATGACAGCCCAGGTCTAGGAGTACTGAGTCAGTGGTGAAGGTGTGGGTGGCAAGGGACAAGAATGGACAGAAATGGGACTAGAAAGGCATTTCATGAAACAGAGGAAGTTGACTTTGGGACTGCAAAGAGAACTAGGGTGAGCTTAAAGATGGTTTTGAAGTCTCATGTGAAATAGTAGGCTTCTATGAGTGGATGTCAGCTTCCAACCTGAGTATGAAAACGGAATACTGTCTACAGAAGTGGAGTTAGGAGAGAGTTAGGATTTAATGCAGTTATCAGATAGCTCATATAAACATGTCTGCTGGTGCAGAGCAGTGTGACGAGGGCTGGGATATCATAACCCATGGAGCTTAGAGACTAGACTAGAATGGAAAGAAGCAGTGATCTGCAGATACTGCCCAGGTAGAGCACTGTCGTGCACAAATGTCCGATAGAGCTGGAAATACAGCCTTTTTGTATGGTGACAGGTCTGGACTGTGGAGGAATCTCAGATTTTAAATAACGCTGGAAGCAGCAGGAGTAACTCTAGGCTTGCAGCCCGTGGGGCAGATGGTGTGATATAAACTGAAACAGAGACTGACACCCACGCCTCCAGTTTCCCTTCATCTCCTTTAGCAGGCGCTATTTTCATATGGGAAATGGAGGATAAATATTGTGACGCCGGAGAGAACATGAGCACCCACAGTGAGGGTCACATGGGTTCACAGTGGGTTTCAGTCAAGTTAGGGATTCTGTCAAGAGTCACAGAGAGTAGGGGTGCTGAGAATGCAGATTATCATATGTGCCCCAATTTAAATGAAAACAGCTCAGTGTGATTTCTCAATGTTTCAAAAACACATGGACATTCAGGCTTAAGTCTGAGGCCTTTAGTGTAAGAGATTCCAAAGGAGACTATGCTAATAGAGTCTTGGTGACACAATGCTGAGATTGGTAGCTGACACACAACTCAGAAACAATCAGCTGAACAAATGCTTTGCTAGGAAAGCTGTGAAAACTCTCAGTGAGAGCATTTTAAGGATGGTGAGACCTGGAGCGAAGAACTGGAAGGAAATGAGCACACTGGACTGATGTGGAGAGTGAGAGGGCAGGACAGTAACAGGAAACAAGACCACTGTGTTCCAGCTCAGTGTTAGAAAGGTTTAAATCAATGAATAATGGAATGGATCATCAAAGTAGAGATGGGAGGTCCAGATGCCCAGGGTAGGCACGGAACCAGTGGATGACTTGCTGCTAGGGGCACTATTGGGAGGGAAAGATACATCAGAACGAAAAAAAAAAGAATGTGATTATCTTCTTTTGGCGGGGGTGAGGAGGTAAGAAATGCATTTATAGTTTCAGAAGAGCAGCTTTGAGAGCATTTTAAGGAGCAAAGGTTAGAAAGATGTGAATAGATTCACAAAAAGTACATGCATAGTAAACAGCCTAAAGGCAAGACCTTCAGGTCTGACTTAAAACACCCCCTCTATGGTCTGTTTGAAGCCAGGCTCTGTCATGCCATCCAGTCTGGCCTTGAGCTTGCTATACATCCTGAACTGGCCTCAAGCTCATTGATCCTTTTTGCCTCGGCTTTCCAAGTACTGGGATTCCAAGTGAGAATCACGAAGGGCAGTGGAGAATACTCACTTTTAATGATACCAAACACAGGACACAGACTAACTTGGTTTCAAATTAGGATGTGACCAGTTAGGGCCCTGGGCAATACTGTCTGGTGCTCCAGTATCCTCCTTGATTGCAAGTCAGGCTGCAAAGCTGAAGGTCTGCTGGGGACTTATGTCACAAGCACTGGTGTAAACCATAAGGATGCTAATCAGAAAGCAGGGCCTAGAGTTAAGCACTCACACCAAGGTGGGCAGGGAGGTTTGATGTGTTCTGAGCAGAGAAACAAAAACAAAAAAAAAAAGCAGTGGTGCTCTTTCTTCTGTGTGAGTCAGTACAGCAGGAACAACAACTCAGAGGACAATGGGAATCTTCCCTAGGGGGCTCTGGTACCAATATGAGGGCTCCTTCAACTAACAGGTGCTCCTGTGTGTTAAGGACTTGGCTCAGGGAGGTGACCTGCTCAAGCTTTAACACCCAGTGGTGGTGGAAGTAGGTCATGATACCACTGTCTCTGTACAGCATCTACATCTTCCTTCTCTAGTGGTGGCTTGCCACTGAGGACCTGTGGACCAGGGAAACAGGTACTGAGCAGTGATCTGAAGATGTCAATCAGTGGCATCATCTTCACTATCAGCAAAGTGAAATTTTTAAGAAAGGACACATGAGTAAAGTTCTTTCTTCTCTAGGGAAATGTGTGTTGGTGGATAAGGTGTCTGGATGTACATTTTTGATCAGGACTGACTTACCAACTAAAAATGATGTTCTCACCCATCAAACCTCTATTTCTGAAGTCCACTAATAATGAGACCACATGCATCATGAGGCTAAATATAATTTTAGATATGCCACCTTCTGAGAATTTGAGGGAGTTATCTAACTTTCCTGAGCCCTAATTGGCTATCTATACAGTGGGCTTAAGGATATCTGTTTCACAAGTTAGTGATGCACAATCCCGTGTAAGTTACAAAATGCCACCAAAAGGCAGGAATTACCATCACGGTTAACAGTCACCAGAGAGGACCTAACTATTTGTATTTCTTTAAATTTCCCCCCAAAACTAGACTTCTCAAAATGTCTTTAATGTTTATGCTTGGCTGTGTCCATGAAAACACACTATCATATGCTTGCGGTAAAAAGGAGGACTTGTTACAACTGGTAATCACAGCAAAGAAAGCCTACTGATAAAAACATGTGGACTGTTCTCTTGTGGACATGTTAATGGTACCCAGAAGATAAGACAAAGAACTCCAGGTGATTGACACATGGCCAAGAAAAGTGAGTGCCTAAAAGTGTTCACTCCTCACACTGAGCAGAATTATCGGAGACAAAAGGAATCCGCCTCAGTAAGTCTGCATGACGCTGAAGGGGCTCGAGAAATTCCCTGCCCCAGTCAGGGTAAGTACGGCTCATCCTAAGCATGGGGGCTGAATAGAAACACATGGAGAACATGGAATTGAAGATACAGATATGCTGAGCAGGTGATTGCTGACTCAAGCAATGATGTGTTATACAAAAGAGAGATGGTGCAAAATTGTGGTTGGGTTTTACTCTAAATTGTCCTAGAGAAAAACAGTGATTAATGTAGTAGTCATAAATATCCTAGATACTAGAGAGTTGTAATGGAATAGGGACCATTTCTATAAATGGGTGAAATACTCTAGCATGACTCAGTGTCCTTTCTGATGACTGTAAGCCCAAGGATCTCAGGATGATCAGGGAACTGTGTGGGTGTAATGGTGTCAAAAAAGACACGAGATGGCTAGGCTCCAGAGAGGAGTCATCCTGACTAAATGAGCAAACCGACTGTCCAGTTTAAGGATTAATTCCTGTGAGTTGGTAAGGGAGATTTAGTTTCCTTAAAATCTAATACTTTCTAATAGAACTGATTATTTCTCTAAATCAATAAGGGTGAAGGTCACAGTGGGCAGAAAAGACACAATTGTTCCCACCAGTGGTGGTCTCCGTGAGGACTTACTTGCTTCTTTTATACAGGAGCTTTTAAATGTTTAATAGTAGGAAAAAAGATTTTGTATTAGTATCTACTTTAGACATTTTATTTATTTATTTGTGTTTGTGTACACATGTGTGCATGCATGTGTCTGGAGATGAAACGATACCGTGTGGGGGTCAGTACTCTCACTGTATCATGTGGATTTTGGGAATAGACTCAGATCATCACACATACCTACTACCACTGTATATATTGCTACTTGCTAAATGTTAATTTAACCTACATAAGACAAATACCATGTTCAATTAACAAATGTAAGATTTCACAGGTCATGGCATGTAGAAAGACTGGGCACTGAAGAGAAGGCCTGGTAGAGTGCTCATGCAGAAAATCTCAGTTCAGTTCTAAGACCCATGTCCAGTGGATGACAACCATCTGTTACGCCGGCTCAGAGGATCTGACACTCCTTTTGGCTTCTGTGGGCATCTGCATGTATGTGCACATATCCACACACAAGTAATTAAAAAATAGTAAAAATATATTTATTTTTTTAATCCCCAAATATATTTATTTTTATTACCCAACTGTATGCTGGGCATTGTGGGGCAGACCTTTAATTCCAGCGTTTGATTATCAGACAGTTGAATCTCTATGAGTTCAAGTCCAGTCTGATCTACATAGAGAGTTCAAGGACACAGTTAGGGCTATGGAGTGAAAGACCCTGACTCTGGAAGAACAAACCAACAAAAACGATGGGGCTGGAGAGTTAGAGCAGCTGTTGAGAGTACTTGGTGCTTTTGCAGAGGACCTAGGTTCAGTTCCCAGTACCCACGTGGCCCACAATCTTCTGTAACTCCAGTTTAAGGAGATTCAGAGTACTTTTCTGACCTCCAGGGGCACCAGGCATGCATGCGATGCTCATAAATTCATGCGGGCCAAACACTTAACACATAAAACAATAAGTAAAAATGAATATTAACAGTTGGGGCGATGGCCTTGCAGTTAAGGACACTTGGGCTCCTCTACAGCATCTGTGTTTGCTTCCTAACTTCCATGGCAGCTAACTAACAAGCCTCTGTAACCCCAGGGATTCTGATGACCTCTTCAGGCTTCCACGGGCATTGCATGCATGTGGTGTAACAGACATACATGTAGGCAAAACACCTACACACATAAAATAAGTAAATCTAAAACAAAGAGTTAATGAAAGCTCATAACCTGATGGAAGCCAAGACACACAAACAAATTTCAATATATAAAATGTGTTTTGTAAAATGTAAAATAAAGATAGCAGATGGAGTTTCTTAAATGTTTGAAAACCTTTGTGAATGTTTCACAGAGGAGGCAACACTGGAAATGTACAGGATCTATCTTTCTTCCTCCCACTCTCCCTCCCTTTTTGAGATAGTCTCACACATACCAGGCTGGCCTTGAATTCCCTATGTAGCTGATATGTGACCCTCCACACCCAGCTCATGCAATACTGGGAACAAACCCAGGACTTTGTACTTGCCAGGAAAGCATTACCATTTGAGCTACATGCCCAGGTAGCAAAGCATTGGCAGAGGTCAGTATAAGTCTGTGTGAAGGATATGGAGGCTCAAAAGAGGCCTGAGAGAGGAATGGGCACTGTACTTCCTGCTAAGGTATAGTTACAAAAGGAATGGAGGCCAAGCTGCCTAATGGCCCACACTAGTTTAGATTCTTCTGAATCATAATAGAGAGTTCCTGAGAAATTTAGGCTTAGGAAACTTACCTGATTAGAAGTATATTTAAGAAACAACTCAAAAAAAAAAAAAAAGAAACAACTCTTGGGGCCCACCATGAATCCATAACAATGAACTTTGTTGGTCTTCTCTACACATACACACACACACTATATATATTTCTAATTCTATATAGACTTATATGTATGCACACACAGAGAGATAGCGCATATTCAAAGTAAAAGATAAAAGGTATAGTTAGGAAACAGATTAAGAGGAAGGGCAGAAAGTGAAGATGGGCTGAGTCAGTTAGTAGCAGGGAGAGTAGATGAAGAAATGAGAGCTTCAATAGGTCTTAGAGACTGAGGAGATAAAGGGGACCTGGGTGGGTTGAACTGCAACCACAGGATGGGATATTGAATTAAACACTTCAGTTCAAATGCCGACCCTATTCATCAAGAGAAAGAGCCTACAAAAATTAGCTGGAGCTGTGGAGAAGCCTTAAGCCAAGCACAGCCTGGGAGTCACTGGTGTACTCATAGGAATCTGTACCACCGAAGGCAAGACACTGCATGGGCAGGACGAAGAGCAAGGCCAGGATACAGGTGTGCTGCTGACACAGGACAGAGTACGTGAGGAAAGTGGGAGAGCATCTGAGGACAGGCCAGGGTCAAGAGCAAAGGATGCCAGAAGCCGGAGATGTTCCTCTCAGCAGTGACTCACTGCACAGACTGAGAGCATTGAGAAGAAAGAGGCACATGCATGAATCAAGTCTGTTCTAGCAAGAGAGGGACGGAAAAGGAAGGAAGCGTGTGAAGAGCGCTTCCCCGTCATTTGGAGCCACTCTCCTGACTCTGTGAGTGTCACAAGAAGGAAACAAACTCTTGAGAGGAGAGAGGAGTGCAAGCCTGATGTCTGGGAGTTGATTTTCCCACAGAAGCATAGCTCAGGTCAAATCAACTTACTTTCAAGTCTAAGGGCATCTGAGCCCCTCCCTGAGTTCTCAACAGAAAGCACAGGGTCCTCCTCTGCTCCTTGCTTAGAGGGCTCTTCTTCAGCAGCATCCAGTGACTGTGGGTTGCCAAAATATTTCTGTTTGTCATGGCTGTTGTCCAGGGCTTTCTCATGACAATGACCTCAATGACAAGAGATACAGATACACACATTAGAAACATCTCTCACGTTGCCTCATAATGTAAGGTCCCGAAACATCAAGAGCAAAAGGTGACAATGCAGACAGTGCAGAAAGCAGTACATAGGCATATGCATGTGACCCATGACTTTTACTGAAATTCAAGTTTTGGCTGCTATGGTATTGTAAGAATCAAGTATTTCGGTGAAAAGCTGGTAGGCAACAAAGTTCAAGCCTCAAGATCTTGTTTTTATTCATCACTGTAAAATATCCCCTTGAAGCTAAAGACACTATAAAAAGCAGTGGTGGCACATACCTTTAATCCCAGCACTCGGGAGGCAGAGGCAGGCAGATATCTGTGAGTTCGAGACCAGCCTGGTCTACAAGAGCTAGTTCCAGGACAGGCTCCAAAGCTACAGAGAAACCCTGTCTTGAAAAACCAAAAAAAGTGGGAAATATAGAGCCTGGATATGTCTGAGAATAATGGATTACAGAAAAATATACTAGTCTTTCATATAGCTCATATGAGTCATACCAAAAGGTGAGAAATTACTTAAGTTATATGCATTAAACCCAAGGAATTAAAGGAGAACGATAGCAGCAATCCCACATTAAGACTGCAGTGTGAAAAGGTTGCTTGATTTCCTTTCAGACAGCATGTTCCGGCTGCCTGGGTAAAGATGTTCTAAGAACAAAATGTTAAATCTTGAATGAGACCCTGGCACTTTTTGCTACCTTCATCATTCACACAGTGGGACTGATCTCACTACAGTTGTGCTGGGAGTCAAAGGATTTGGCCCTATCAGGAATATCTGTTGACACTCCCAGGACTGAGTTCCACCTGATGGTCTGGGCCAGAGAATACTATGTCTGCTGTGCTGAGACATCTCTCCTTTGTCACTGTTTGTCTCAGATGGTCTGGCTCACTGAATGGGATCTTTCCTCCTCCTTTCTGCTCTCTGTAAGTATACAGAAGATGAATCACTGGAAGTCACTGAAGATGCAATCACTGGAAGGCCACAGATTTCTTAGTAGAGACAACCATTTGGTTAAGAATATGTAAGTAATTTCTTTCCTATACCAGGACATTTAAGTGTGACTGCAGACTGAGGGAGTCACTTTCCAAAGGAATGCTTCAAAGCAAAGATACTGCCAAAGCTGAGGATTCAGTTTCAAGAGTTCTTGCTTTTCAGAAATTACAAGCAGCTTGGGAAGACAGCAAATACAAGGCAAACAATGCTGAGGCGGCACGTGTGCCAAGTAAGTCCTTCCAAGAAAGCACTCTGGGGCATAACTTCAACTCTGAAGCATCCAATAAGCCTACAGAAGGGTGCTGCAAGGAAAGGTGCCAATATTTATGGTGTGCTTTGTGTTTCTTTTTTTTAAATCCTTCCCCTTAACCCTTATAAAAATTGTTAAATATCTTTGTTTTAGACACAAGGAGACTGATTATTAGTGAAAATAATAATAATCCAAACTAAGTTAAACGGTAACTGGAATCTGAGTTGGCCCTGTCACCCTTTACTCAGAAGTCCTCTGAACAGAGAGGATGGAAGCCTGCTGACACCATAGGTAAAGAGCAGACGTGTGTCTAGGAGGCAATGGGGAACACAAACTGACAGACACAGTGTGCATACACATGTGTCCACACAGGGCAGAAGGAATGGGAGCCACGAACAACGGGAGCTGCAGTCTCCCCCTACATTCCACCGGGGGACAGAGGGTCCTGATCTGTGCCCGCCTGTGCTTCACCAGCTGGTGCGAACAACGAAACACAGAGAACTAAGCTCAACAACGCTGAAATAAAACAACATGGACAGCTCTCCACACCCAACTGACTTGAATGTATACTTCTTAGAGACAGTTCTTGATTGGGATATAAATAAGAAGGGCTGTTAAAAGCAGAGAGGAAATACTGATGCTAAGGACTGATTACATCACTTTTCCCCTGATGCAGGCTGTGTAAACTGTAATAGTATCAAAGCATAGGCCGGTGCAGTTTTCTGATGCGATCTGTCACATCACCTTGCTTCTCTTCTCTTTCCCTTTCCCTACTGCAAAAAAAAAAAAAAAAAAAAAAATCATCATTTAAAATGTCTCAGAGGAACCTGTAAGGTATGATCTTCAAAAGCCCTCAAAGCTAAAATTGGTCTTCCTGAATAGCCTCAGACCTGGACCCTCTCGGGAAGCAACATCTGTGAAGCTGATGAATGTCTTGTCCTCCAAATCATAAACCCAGGCCAGTAGCTCTCAGAGGGAAACCGAAAAGGGGAGGGAAAGAAGAACAGGCAGCTATTCTGTATGAGGCATTTCTTAGCAATACAAGGCATCGGAACAGCCCAGTGAAAACTAAATGCTTTAAATATTAAGAAATGAAGAAATGGCTCAGTGCTTAGGAATACATACTTATCTTGCGTAGAATCTGAGTTCATTTCCCAGCACCCATGTCCAGTGACTTCACAACCACCCATAACTCCAGCTCCAGGGGAATTAAGGTCTCTGGCTTCCATGGGGTACCAGCACTACCCACACAGAGACACAACATATGCATAATTTAAAAAAAATCTTCAAAAATGGGAACTATTAATGCTAACTTTTTTACATCAAAAGTTAAAAACAGACTGGTTTTGAGTCAACTGTGATCTGTCTAAGTAGCTGGGTTACTGGTAAGTTAAGTTGCCTAACTTTAAAACTACATCTCCAGACGTCTGGGTGTGGTAAGGGAGAGTGTTAGTGAAATACTTTAGAAAGAGCTAAAGTCTGTGTTCTCTAGACCACAGTACACTTTTGCTCCAACTCAGAGCAGAACTGACAAGCCTTGAAACATGTTACTTAATTTCCTGATAGATTATATTCTTATTAAAGATAAGAAAGTATTGGATCTATACCAGAAAACAACACTCAAAATAGATGGGTATGCTGAAGCAGGAGGATTTGAAGCCAGCATGAGATACATAGTTAGACTCTGATGAGACAGACAGACAGATAGGCATGCATGCATGCATGAAAAGTAACAACAGCATTTTCTATACACAACATCTACCCTGAACTGATGTAGAAGATACTCTATATGGCTTAGGCTACCCTTGAGACATATGCCATAATTTTTAACAAAGACCTCATGATTTAAATGAAATGCTTTAGTTAACAAGGTCCCAAGTGAAAGACAAACATTCTTCTATGCATAACACTCAGGACTTGCTTACAAAGCGTTTTCATCTAAATCAATTCTATCTCCTTGTTGCAATCCCAGCTAAGCAGGAAACTCCAAGAAGGGCTCTTTTGCTTTGGGAACTGCTGTAGGAGCTTCAGCAATTCAACCCTTCTTCTCTGTGAGGAGTGTCTGTTGTATACTAGGGTTATTAATACTTCTTTGTGTGGAGTGTCTGCTGTATACCAGGGTTACTAATACTGACCTAGGTTATGAGGGTGTTGTGGAAAAAAGAACTAGCTAATACTCTTTGTCAAAGTGTAAGTAATTTGAGGGAAAAAGATATAACTGATTTGTGGATAGATTTTTTCCAGAGTAAATTAAGATCTTGGGAGCTCCTGTCATTTCTAAAGTTAGACAAACCTTTTTTCTTCTCATTAATTCTGTTTACCAAGTTCCTAGAAGATTACGTTCCACTTCCTAACAAGAGTTATCATTTACATGATAAATCTTAGGGAGTATGGTATTCCACACACATAACTCCAGCATCAGAAACGCTGAGGCATGAGCACCAACAATGAGGCCAGCAAAGTTATGGGGCAAGATTCTGGAACTCTTAGCCAAGTGACTCTAGCTGGTGTCACAGATAAGATGGTTTGGTGCTTTTGGCATGATTATAGTCAGGGGTACAACAAGAACCAGACTTCCTGGGGCTGGAGAAATGGCTTAGCGGTTAAGAGCACTGACTGCTCTTCCAGAGGGCTGGGGTTCAATTCCCAGCACCCACATGGCAGCTCACAACTGTCTGAAAATCCAGTTCCAGGGGATCTGACGCCGTCACACCAATGCACATAAAGATAAATAAATCATAAAAAATTTAATTTTTAATCTTTAATTATATTTTTTATAACGTACATGTGTGTTTGTGCATGCAGAGAGCTTGTGTAGGGGTTAGACTTTTGGGAGTCTATTTTTTTCCTTCCACCATATAGGTTCTGGTGAAAAACTCAGGTCATATGGTTTGATAGCATGTGCCTTTACCACTAGGTCAGCTCTCTGTCCCCACTAAATTTTAAACAGCTGATGTGGGATTCCCCTCTGTATGCTGTAATTACCATTAATGAATAAATAAACTGCTTTGGACCTATAGCAGGGCAGAACTTAGCTAGGCTGAAAACTAAACGGAATGCTGGAAGAAAGAAGGGGGAGTCAGAGAGAAGCCATATAGCCTTGCTGGAGACAGATGCTGGAACTTTAGCTGGTAAGCCACAGCTATGTGGCAATACACAGATGAATAGAAATGGGTTAAATTAAGATATAAATTAACCGATAAGAAGCCAGAGCTAATGGGCCAAGTAGTGATTTGAATAATATAGTTTCTGTGTGTTTATTTTGGGGCTGAGCGACTGGGAAACAATAAGTGGCTTCCTCCAACAAATTGGCACCCAACATGGGGAACTATATCCACATTAAAAAACCTGAGAAAGCTTAAAAAGGAATTCTGGACACAAAAGAACAGAGTTAAGCATGGCTTTTGGTAGCCACAATTTTTTTTTCTAGTTGGGCTTGCAGTGAGCAAGGTGCCGCAGGGCGCAATACTGCGAGACTTCTTTAAAAAAAAGTGGCGGCTTCCTGGTTCAGCAGCACAAATCGCTCTTGCTCTTTTGGGAGGTCTGGGAAATGAGCATTTAAATGGGTTTTGTGAACAGAGTACGATAACTTGCTTAATGGCAACATAGACTGGCTCTGTGCCTGAAAATGGGGCAATGTACATGGCTCTTGGAGGCAGCAAACAGTTCCACTCTGCCATGCTGGACTGGGCGGGGCAAACAGGCAGTGCCGTATTTGACCTAGCTATGCCACAGCTTAAGTTTTTAAGAAGCGCTTAGCATCTTAAAAAGTGCTCCTGGACAGTAAAGGATTACAGATACACAATAAAGACAAATTCAGATAAAAAAAAGACCTTTAAATAAGACACAGTATGTTAAAAAATGTATATAGGCTTGGGAGAGAAAAGAAAAAGAGTATAGTTATAAAAAGAAGTAAATGGTTTTGAAAAAATAAAACAAAGTCTTTAAAGAGACAGAATACAGACAGCCATAGATTAAAAGAAGTGAAAAAAATAAACCATGTAAAGATGGAATATACACAGAGAGTCTGAATTATGTATACTATTGTGTTTTCTTTGAATTTTTTGGCTGCAGAGAGACATTTGATTCTGGGGACTGCTAAGCTAAGCCAACATATATATTTTAAAGGTATTTTGATTTCAAAATATGGCCCTAAGGGTATGCTGCTTTGGTAAAGAGGTTTTTCTTTTGTTTTCACAGAGGATGAGAACCTGTGGATTGCTTTCAGACTAACATGGTTTGATAGACCAAGAGCCCCTGAAAGGTCACCTTGAATATCCCTCAAAAAATTACTTTGCTCAATAACAGCAGGAAGCAGTTTGGAGAAAAACTACACCCATATTCCCAAATTTGTTTATAAATGTTTGTTTACATTTAAAGGGGGATATGCTATAGAAATTTGCATTGGCCTGGATCCTGGTTTATTGATACAAATTTAAGGTCAATTTTGTTATACTGTGTATATATATTTTTGCTCTTGATTAAGGTATTGTGCAGCTCATTTAAAAATGTAACGTATAATTAAGAAATATAGGTAAATAGAAAGTCATCTATAATAGTCAAGCTTGAAGCCATGTTAGTTAGATTTTCTAGATGTACAGAGATGTATTTCAGATAGATAGGTATTCTTCAAACCTTTCAAAGACTACAGAATATGGCATTTAAAATGTTTAATAACTTAGGGTTTTTCATGACAATGAGACACATCTGCTCCTGGCAGCATCAAGCTACTTCAAGAGAAAGATGGGCATCAAAGAGGCTCCTTATGGAGTTGGCTAGCCATCTTGGCAAGAAACTGTTCTTGCCTGGACTGCTTGATGAACTGGACATGCAGGACCCACAAAGAAATGACTGCTGAACTTGCCTAAGGGTGAGACGATCCTTTGGGGTTCCTGCTTCATGAAAGAGTCTGCTACTGCTAATGTAGGCAGAACTGTCTTTGAAATTTCCTGCTTCATGGAAAGGTCTGCTGGATACTATGGGCCTGTGGGCTAAAGATGGATGCTCCAATGGTACAGAAGAACTTTGGGTGACTGTCCAGGCAGCAAGATGTCTCTGTCAGTTCTAGAGTTTTGGAAGTTGCTTACAATGCACTTCCTGTTTACTTAGGTAATATTATATCCTTCTGGAGTCTTTGATGGCGTTGAAGAAGTTATATAGTTTTCCTTAGCTATGATAAAAGATAAAGTAGATATAAATATTGTAACTGTGATTCTTGCTTGATACCTGTTTTGTTATATGTAATTTTATTATGTTAAAGTTAAAACCTTCCTGTTTTTATTTAAACAGAAAAGGGGAGGTGATGTGGGATTTCCCTCAGTATGCTATGATTACCATTAATGAATAAAGAAACTGCTTTGGACCTATAGCAGGGCAGAACTTAAATTAGGCTGAAAACTAAATGGAATGCTGGGAGAATAATATAGTTTCTGTGTATTTATTTTGGGGCTGAGTGGCTGGGAACCAACAAGCGGCTTCCTCCAACAAACAGACACTCAAGATATTCTATAATAGAGTGTTTAGAGCACAGTCCTGTAGACTTCAGTGACAGAGTTCTTCACTTCCTTCACTGCAGATCCCACTTGCAAGTGCTTTGGATTTGGAGGTGGGGAAGATAGGCTTTGGGGCACGCCTACCTACTTGGGTACCAACAACCAATGAGTATCCTTACTGGGTTTGCAGTGTCTTACTTCCACTCCGTTATCTACTGTCCTATTCAGGAAGCACAAAGGCTGAGCATCAGCACTGACAGAGAAGGTACACATATCCAAACCTACACAGACAGGAGCACCCACAGGGCATATTCCTTTGTCATCTGTATTTGAAAATCTTATCCATATCTTTTCCTAACAGATTCAATGTTTTATTCCCATCAGACCATAGAACTCAGTAGATGACATCCAATAATCAAACCTGGGTTTAAATACACAGCACTCAATTTTTTAAAAGGTCTCCAAACTAGAAATTCATTTGTTTCCTATTATACAAAAAGCATTGCCAAAGGTACAAGTCACTTTAAAAAAATGTCAAAGAGCCCTCTGCCAGTGAGGGATGGATACTGCATGTATGTGTAGTGTGTGTATTTTGTCAATAACCTTTCTGAAAGAGGAAGACTCATGCAAATGCCACTGTGTGACAGCAAAGTTTTATTTCCTGGTTAAATTTTCTGTCAACACTGTCACAAGCTAGCGTTATCTGAGAAGAGGGAACCCTTGTAGAGAAAATGCTTCTATCAGATTGCCTGTAGACAAATCTGCAGGGCATTTTCTTGATTAGTGATTCATATAGGAAGGTGAGCTTCTGAAGACAATTTCAGCCTTGGCACAGGGTCCTGGCTTGAGTAAGAAAGCAAGCGGGGAAAATCAGGAGAAGCAAGCCAGTTAACAAAACTCTGCTTTGGGAAGTCAAGTTCCTGTTCTGACTTCCCTCCATTAGGGACAGTGATCAGGACACATGAGTGGAAAAAAAGTACTTTCCTCCCCAAGTTGATTTTAGTTATGTTCTTCATCACAGCAACAGAAAGCAAACTAAGAAACTTAACATCACATGAGCTTAGCTGTCTCCAAAAAACACCAGAGGTGAATGAAACCTTAAGATATAAGATGAGTCAAAGCCCAGTGAACTTGCCTAATAAACACTGAGTACACAGAAGCAGAAGCCAAGAGACTTGGGTACAAGTGCACTGACACTTACTCAGAGTCACAGGAGGGCGAGGACACAGGCCCAGGCACCCTGCTCACCTCACTCCTTGCTGTTGCTCTGCAGTCAGTTTGCCCTGAGTAGTGTGTGTTCAAGAAGTCACCAAGGCTCCTATTGCAGAGTAGAGCCCAAATACAAATGAAGATCTTGTCTAACTTTGCGATAACAACAACTTTCATAATACATGTGGTGCAGAAAGGAGGACCTGAGATGCAAAGCTCACTTAGTGCTCCCTAACAATACTTCGTTTAGAAACTTGGGACA
Organism: Microtus pennsylvanicus; assembly: GCF_037038515.1. NCBI lineage: Eukaryota > Metazoa > Chordata > Mammalia > Rodentia > Cricetidae > Microtus > Microtus pennsylvanicus. Next base: position 71,736,524 of record NC_134580.1, read on the forward strand.
GCATCGCTAACGGTGCCGGCTGCTTGTGCTCCCAATGTCTCAGGTCTCATCTTTCTGAGAATACAAACTTGTGTCTTACTAATAAACATTATGCTTTCTATGAGTGGCAAAGCTGCAGTGCCATCCATCCCGGCTGCCCTTGTTCTCAGTGTTAGCCATTCATATCAAGACAAGTCACACTGCAAGTGTTTCCCAAAGTCTGCTTACCCACCCCCATCAGTTCCATGCTGTACTGTGGGAAACAATACAGGCTACACTACTATTGATCTTTCCTTTCAATCCGTTCCTCAGAACTGCAGTACCCATTCCTTGGCTATTGTGACACCTTGACAACTCAATTTTCATTTTTCTTTTCTTTCTCTCTTTTTTTTGGGTGTGTGTGTGTGTGTTAAAGACAGGGTTTCTCTGTGCAGCACTGGATGTCCTATAATTCATTCTGTAGATGAGGCTGGTCTCTAACTCACAGATCCTCCTAACTCTGCCTCCCAGGTTCTAGTATTAAAGGCGTGCACCACCGCTGCCTGCCTGTGTCTATTTTTAAATGTTAGCATTTTGGAGACTCTGTTCTTGGCATTTAACACCCTGAATTTCCCTCCCCCTCTCCATGGGAACCTGAGGCAGTAAATGAACATGGAGCGAACTTGTTACTCCAGTACAATACCAATGCTGGCTCGTTTCTCCTCTGAGCTTCCTTTTTTTGATTAGTGACACTAACATCTACCTACCTTGCAAAGTTAGAAACCTCTCTTGTCAACTCACATTCTAAACAACAATTTTCAGTCCCTCTTCCTTCATGGCATCTCTGCCACTCTCAGCTCCTTTTCACTGTGCTCTGACAATTCAACTCTTTATTGTGCTGAGAAGCAACCACTGTTATCCCACTAAATCTTTGAGCAAGCATACTTGGATGTTTACTTGTATACTGTCCCTGTCCCATCTAGAGACGTCTTGGGTTCCTTTACTTTCCTGCTCTCCTTTCCACACTCTCTCCCTATAGAGAACTCAGTATTTTGAGATATAGTGAGCTCTTTCTTGCATCTTTCATTTCTCCCCTTTTATTTGATTTTCCTAAGGCAAATATGCTGCAATATATTCTATTTTTGTAAACATACAATCAAAACAAACATCCTCAATCTCAGAATTATACCCTACTTTTTATACCCTCATAAAGCTTGTCATTCCATTTTCTCACTTTCTTCAAACCCCATTTCATAGAAAGTTTTAAAAGATTGCCAACAACCTCCAATGCTGGATTTATCCTGCCTTCACCTGACTCAGCACCCCAGGATGCTCCTACTGGTGTCTTGATTGCTCTTCTGAATACTCCTGACTTGTGGGTAAATACTCACCGTTACTCTTCCCTACTGTACTGTCTACTTCTTTCCAATTCTCCTGCATCTTCCCCTTGCCTAATGTAAGCTAAAATGCCTTACTAGTAATTGTTTATACATTCTCCATTCTATATCAGTTACTCAGGCACTTCCATAGAAGTTTGTTATGAAAAAAAACCCAGGTGCCTATGGCTCACAATCATGGTTTCTAGCCTGTCCTTCACTGACCATTATAATATTCATATAGCCAACTGTCAACATCTCATCTCCACTTGGTAATTCCTGAGGAAATGCAAGCATAGTCTGTCTAGACACACAGCTCTGCTCCCTCAGCCTGCTCACTCAATCTTCACGCCTCCATGAACTCGTACCAGCTGTTCGGGAGCTGACTTCCTTGCCTTCTCTGTCATTCTCCACAATCTCCTTTTATGGATGTTCTTTTATCCTAAACATGATCATTTCTCCTGTGTCTGACTCAGGCCAATATTACTTTTAGGAACATGCGTGCACACATGTGCGTGCATGGGTATGTGTGTCTCTGTGTGTGTGCGTGCATATGTACAACCCTGAGCTTGCTGTGCAGGTAGAGGTGGAAAACAGAGAGAGACTTCTGTCCCCTTTATCTTATTTTTTGAGAAAGGGTCTCTCACTGAACCTGGAGCCCACTGGTTACTAGCTTGGCTAGCCTGTGAGCCTCTGGGATCCTGCTATATCTGCTCCAACACCCCCCTCCGCCCCCAGTGCCAGAGTTAACAGATGTACACCACAGCACCTGGCTTTTATATGGGTGGTAGGGATCTGAACTCAGGGCCTCAGGCTTAGGAAGCAAGGAGTTACTCTCTGAGCCATCTCCCAGCGTCTCTTATGGATTCTTTGGAAGTATCATCCTAAGTGATCTTCAACCCCACCACAATCTATTCTTCGCAGAAGAATCTCGTTAAAATGTAAATTCAGTCACTTTATCACTGTTCAAAACCTTCCAAACATCTTGCTTTTGAAATGAATCCTCCAGTTATTAAAACAATTTGCCACACAATAAACACGAGGCTCTTATCTTCCCTTCATTTCTACTGCAAAGAAATCTGCTTATAAACTGTGTCTTCCTTGGCCAAGCCTTTGCAAAGACTGGTCTCTCTGTCTGAAGTCTTCTCCTGCTGTGTATGGGCATTGCCTTGTCTCTGCCACCATGCCATTTCTTGGGTGGGATCCCCTGACGTGCTTGTGCTGTTCCCCCGCAGCAGCACTCTTATCCTAAATAGTTACACTCGCCATCCACTCTCCATTTCTTACAACTAGAATGCAAGTCCATACGAGATAAAGCCTTGGTGCTTGCTTTCCAGGTCCTACAATATTTCCTGGCACAAAGTATTAGCTGAATGAATAAATAAACCACATGCAAGTTCTTTAGATGAAAGAAATCAAATGCTACTCTGTTGCTTAAAGATTATATTCACAGTCTGGTGAGATGGCTCATGTGTAAAGATGCTTGACATGCAACCATAGTGACTTAGGTTTAATCCCGAGAACTCATCCAATGATGTCATCTGAGCTCCGCATGGGTGTCATGGGACATGTGCCCCAATCCACCATATTACACAAACACAATAGCAAATAAATAAATGAAATTTTGAAGAAAAAAAAGAGCATGTTTGCCATCACTGTTGTGGAACCAGCATTTGCTGAGCACACATGACAGCCTGTGTTCTATTCCCAGCACTGTGTGGGGATAAGGGGAGCAATAGATTATAGACACATCCACCACAGATAATTTATCATGTTCAATTTTTCTTAGGTATTATTTGGCTAGGACTCTGTTTCTCCACTTCCTTTTGCTGGGAACTTACTCCAGGGCCTTGCACATTCTAGAGAGGCCCTTTGACACTCTACACTCCCAGCCCAGGTTAGTAATCTATACTGATAGGATGGATGGTCGTGGAAAGAACTTGTATAAGGGTCGGTAGGCTACTTTCTCAAAAGAAATAAAATTTTTTTACATGTAGGACAAAAGGTTTTCATTATAATTTAAGAAGTCTTGGAATGGTGGTTCATTCCTGTAAGCCCAGCCTTCAGGAGGATAAGGCCAGGGGAATCACAAGCTTAAGTGCAGGCTGAGCTATACTGCAAGGCCCTGCCTAAGACTAAACAGTCAGGAGGTATTCACACATTGTCTTAGGGTTACTTTGCTGTGATGAAAACCAGGATCAAAAGCAAGTTCAGGAGGAAGGAGCTTATTTAATCTTACAGCTTGTAGTTCATCATGCTGGGATATCAGGACAGGAATTCAAGGCAGAAACCTGGAGGCAGGAGCTGATGCAAGGACCACGGAACAGTGCTGCTTACTGGCTTGCTCCACATGGCTTACTCAGACTGCTTTCCTACTGCACTGGCACTACTAGTCCCCGGGTGGCAATGCCCACAATGGGTTTGCCCCTACGGACTTGCCTACAGCTGGATTTTAAGGGGACATTTTCCCAACTGAGAGTCCCTCTTCCCAAATGACTCTAGTTTGTGTCAAGCTGACATAAACCTAGTTGTGTCACATATCTTCACTGTTTTAACCCCACAAAATATAATTATACAGTGTCCTAAAAGACAAAAATATGTTAAAAGATTTAACTGAATTATTTCTGTGTGTGTGTGTGTGTAGACCAGGACAACTTTGGGAGTTGGATCTCTCCTTCCACCATGCAGGTCTTGGGTAATTCAATTCAGAGCATCATGTTTGACTGCCTTTACCCACTGAGCCATCTTGCCGGCCCCAAAGATAAAAATTTTGTTCATAAAATCTAAGTACTGGGAATATCCAAAGAAAAGCACTGCTTGTTGACTTAACACATGTACAGTTACTAGTTTCCATGCAAAACCCAAAGCAATTCACATGCAGCAAACTAATGCCCAAGTCTTGAAAAACATGCATCTTGTTTATGCTTGTAGGGAGGGTGGTTAGAGCTGTTCTCCATAATCTTCATAATCTACTGAAATCCATACTTTTCTGTATACACACACTTCTTATAAGGGATGGCAACAAAAATGCAGGGATTATATTACTTTTATTAAACATCTTAAGAGTCAACAAACATGAATTCTACTACCATGGATGTGGCGGTGGTTTATTGTGTGTTTAAAAGCACGAAAACTAACGAATGAGTCAGATGGGCAGGAAGGCACCGCTTGGGTTAGTTTCAGTTCTACTGACTGATCTCTGACCTGGGCAAATCATAACCTTTGTTTCTAGACCCATAAACTCACAGACTTTTTCTTATTCTTCCTTATCACATGGATGCATGTCAAAAGAATTATCTGGTAACTAACTAGAGTCCTTAAATTTTTTAAATTATTTTGTGAAAACAAATGGAGGTGGCCTAAATATATATTGAAGTTCTCCCCAAACTAGATCTATAAAAATATCTTAAAGACACACACACACACACACACACACACACACACACACACACACACACACACACTTCCAGCCATCCTTGTGAAGAGATGGTGAAGCAGAGGCTCTCAACTGCAGGTGGCATATGCTGCAGAGTCTGCAGGAGGCAGCAACTTGCAACACTGCTTTCTTTAAAATCTTAATTATAGAACACTGTGCACAGCAAGCCATAAATCTACAGAAATTCTGGCTGCTGATTGATCAGTAGCCAGACCGGAAGTATAGGTGGGATGACCAGAACAGGAGAATTCCGTGAAGAGGAAGAGTCAGTCTACAGTCGACACAGAGGAAGCAAGATGAGACTGCCTGGCTGGTAAAAGGTATCAAGCCATGTGGCTAACACAGACAAGAATTATGGGCTAATAAAGTTATAAGAGTTAATAAGAAGCCTGAGCTAATAGGCCAACTAGTTTATGAATAATGTAGACCTCTGTGTGTTTCTTTGGGCCTGAATGGCTACAGGCTCTAGAGGGACAGAAACCTTCCGTCCAAAAAATGGCACCAGCATGGACAGCTAAACCCACTTAAAACCTGAGAGAGTTTGGGAAGTAATTCTAGACACAAAAGAACAGAGTTAAGCACGGTTTCTTGGTAGCAGCATTTTCTCACATGGGCTCTGTTTGCAAGAGGCAAGTGTGTCTCATTTAAGAGAGACTTCCTGACTCAGCTTTAGCTGCAAAAACCTTGCAGCCCTTTTAAGAGAACCCACCAGCAAACACTTAAATGGTGTTGATGAATAGCCAATAGCATGCTTCTTGGTGGTGGCAGGAACCTTGAAACTCCATACAGCTCTGGCAATAAACATGGCCAGTACCTCCGCCATGAGGCTAGGCTCTCTCAGAAAGCTAAAGAATGGGGTGAATCCAGTCGTCAAACTGATGGCTTTAATTCTTGCCATATCAACTAGCAAATTAAAGATCATGTGGTCAGAAAAAGAGAGATATACAGTAAAGATAGAGTCAGATGAGAAAAAAAAACCTCTAAATGGTTTAGAGTGTTATTAAAAATATATGTAGGCTTGGGAGAGAAAAGAAAAAGGATGAAGTCCTTAAAAAGAGAGAAGGGGGGAGAAAGAGGGAGAAGGAAGGGAGGGAGGGAGGGAGAGAGAGAAAGAGAGAGAGAGAAGTTGGGTGTGGTGGCACACACTTTTAATCCCAGCACTTGGGAAGCAAACAGGCAGATCTCTCTGAGTTCAAGGACAGACTGGTCTACAGAGTGAGTTCCAGGACAGTCAAAGATACACAGAGAAACCTTGTCTCAAAAAACCAAAAATTAAAAATAAAAATAAAAGAAATAGAGTTTAAAATAAAGCCATGCAAAGATGGAAAATACCCAGAGAATCTGGATACTGTATGTTATCGTGTTTTCTTTGAATGGTTTGATGGCTGAGGAAGGAACAGCTGCTAAGACATTTGATTACAAATGCTGCTGGATTAATATAGCATATATATTTTGAAAGTGCTTTGACTTCAAAATTTAAGTCAAAATATATGTTAATTTGGAGAAGAGGTTTTGCTTTTGTTTCCACAGGAAATGAGAGGCTGTGGATTCATTCTGGGTTAAGAAGAATCAGGTTTGATCAAGGAAGACCCCCTGAAGAAATTTTCGATAGGAGCAGATGGCCCAGATGTCTAAGTTCTACTTCCAGAACAGTTTCAAGACTGCTGGCTGAGATGATCAAACCTCACAGAATACGGTCAGGACTTGATCATAACTCTCAATTTTCTTGCTGGACGGTGGTGGCGCATGCCTTTAATCCCACCACTCAGGAGGCAGAGGCAGGCGGATCTCTGGGAGTTCGAGGCCAGCCTGGTCTACAAGAGCTAGTTCCAGGACAGGCACCAAAGCTACAGAGAAACCCTGTCTCGAAAAACAAAAAACAAAAAAAAGGGAAAAAACTCAATTTTCTTTAGGTCCCTATAAGATTATCAGCACCCACAATCAGCAGGGAGTAGCCTAGAAAACTATGCCCACATTCCCAAAAAATGGATTATAGATGTTTGTCTTTGTTTAAAATGTTGGTTGCAAGTTGTTATGGACAATGGTTACGAAAAAAGCTAAACATATGAGATTCGATTCAGAGTTCTTGTTTTAAAAAAAAGAAGGGGTTGCTGTGAGACAATGATCTTTTTTTTTTTTTTTTTTTTTTTTTTTTTTTTTTTTTTTTTTTTGGTTTATAGACAGGGTTTCTCTGTGGTTTTGGAGCCTGTCCTGGAACTAGCTCTTGTAGACCAGGCTGGTCTCGAACTCACAGAGATCCGGCTGCCTCTGCCTCCCAAGTGCTGGGATTGAGACAATGATCTTATACTCTTTAAAGTTTTATAAGTTGTACTGGTTTAATAAAATGCTGATTGGCCAGTAGCCAGATAGGAAGTATGGGTGGGATGACCAGAACAGGAGAATTCCGTGAAGAGGAAGAGTCAGTCTACAGTTGACACAGAGGAAGCAAGATGAGACTGCCTGGCTTATAAAGGTACCAAGCCACGTGGCTAACACAGACAAGAATTATGGGCTAATATAAGTTATAAGAGTTAATAAGAAGCCTGAGCTAATAGGCCAACAACTTTATTATTAATATAGACCTCTGTGTGGGACTAAACGGCTGTGGGCCCTAGCAGAAACCTTCTGTCAACAACTACTGAATATGTATTATAAAGAAGCTTGCCTAAAATTTTAAGATATGCTGATTTTATGTATGAATGATTCTGTAGAATATCTATTCACAGCTTCTAAATATCTAGTGTTAGGTAAACACATGTCTTGGTGCATTGGTGGTAAGCCATTGTTGAAGACATCACATACTTGGGTCAAAGAACAGTACTGATGTGGAAGCATCAACACTGCTGGCTAGCTTAAATAGTTCTGGAAGGTGCTATGCATGCTTCCAGAGGAGAGAAGTAGTCCTCAGTCCTCCTAAGCTGTGAACCTTGTGCACCACAATGACTGGCCTGGTAAGACATGCCTGCTAGTGCAATGGTGCCAGGAATGTTGTGGGAGGAACCAACCACTTTCCAATTAGATTTAAGGCCTGATCCAATGAAACCCAAACCTGGCACAATTATTGGGCCAAAACCCTATGACTAAGTAGACCATAGGCCCTAGGAGAGAATCTAGTACTATTATTCTGCTAAATGGACACATTGTCAAACCTCTCCTAAAGATTTATCATTGTATCTGTAGACGAAGGTATCTCTTAACCCTCATCAGAGAAACTTCTATTTACAGTACGTAATGATCAACACAGAGAACTACAACTGGCCGAGACACATACACTATACTCCCTGCTTCAAAGACTCAGGGATCATTGTGGAAGGAGAGTGGAAAGAGTACTAGTCAAACAGAGTAGATGACTACAAGGAAACAGTGTCTTCTGGATGTAGCAGGGCAGCTATACATCTGAACTAACAGTGGTTGTGACAGCATTCACAAGATCTGTGCAAACCTAAACCAGATCAAATAGCAGCATAAGGAGAGGAGTTGGGCGTCAAGTTCTACTTCCTAGTCAAAGAGCTGCTCAGAGAGAAAGGGTCAGTTCTTTCTAAGAGTATAGCCGCTGAAAAGTTGGCCATGCTCTAGTGGAAGGACACACACTCAAGAATATGTGGACAGCATAAATTGGCCTTGATGTGGGATGGGGCACAAAGGGAAGAGAGAGTGGCTCTGAACGAGTTGGAGGAGGGAGGGTGAATATGATCATAATACATTTTACAAAATTCTCAAAGAAATAATAAAAACCTTTAAAAATCCAACCTTTTAAGTCTTCCTTTATAAAACACCTGAAGTGAGTTTGTTAAAATAATACACAAGGAAAAATTCAGTAGTAAAATTCACTCAGTGTGATCACTGAGATTCACACCTAGGAATACTAGGGTAATGCCATGGGTTAGACATTTTCTTGTTCACAGGCTCACCATCTCAATACTGACTAACTGGGAGAGCCTGTTCTAGTAATCAGGGTGAAGGCTTCATGACTTACACAGTTAGTTACTTAGTGGAAAAGGATTAATCTTCTCCAGTTTTTGCTCATGAGTTCTCTCTGAAAGAACAATAGCAGTTCATCTTTCAAGTTAAATTGTTTTCTTTCATAGTTATATTGAACCTGAGGATATCATGGAGATAATCTAGACTAGCAGATGCTCCACATCTGATAAAGATGTGTCTCACATCACTTGTTCCTGGACAAGTTAGGCTCTTGGGGGACAAGGCCATCACAACTAAATTCCTTCTGTTTACAAGAGTGACAGAGGAATAAAGTGTAAGAAACAAAAACAAAACCAACAAAAACCTGAACACAAGTGTGTATCATTAACGCAAACGGAAATAATTTTCAGAGGAAGGCCACCAATATGTATAAACTTCCAGGAACCAAAGTGTTAAGAGAGGTGAGAGAAGAAGGCAAGGACATGAGTTTCTCCTAATAAAAGACCCTTAGTAAATGAAGAAGAACCAAACTTTCCCTTAGAAAGCTCTGAATACCTGGTATTTACTATAAATTTCTTTTAAATTACATTTTTATTTAATGCACACGTGTGTGTGTGTGTGTGTGTGTGTGTGTGGTTACACATGTGGAGGGTGGAGGACAACTGGTGGGAGCTGGTTCTCTTCTTACACCATGTGGGTTACAGGCATTGAACTCAGGTCTTTGGGATTGGTAGCATGTGTCTTTCCCTACTGAGCCATCTCAATGGTCTTACTATAAATTTCTAAAGGCTTACTTTTACCCAGTTATCTATTATAACATAAATATCTCACTTAATTCTCTCAGCAAGTATGTGACAGTTTTTATTGTCTTTCATTGCAAAGGAAATGATATGTTTTTTTTTTTTTTGTAGGGCAGAGTATGGCCCAGGCATGAATCTGTGTAATTCTAGTGTTGGCCACATGACTATTCCTTACTAAAATATTGTTCAGGCCTTCCGTATTCATGAGAACTCCAATTCATACCATGCCCAACACTGATAAGCATCTGACCTATGTTATTATGCTGCTGACAGAGTTTGGTATTTAATAATGCAAGGACATTTATTCCCAATTCTATTACCATCCGGAGGCAGTCTGGTAAAGAGAATCAGGGAAATCAGTTTCTGTCTTAAGCCTATTATAAATTATCTAAGTCAGGTCACATAAACTGGGTGTCAGATTTGCTCAATTTTTAATATCCAAATTGAAGGAACTGGAATGGCAGCCTTTTGCCTAAGCGTTACACTATAATCTGGACATCAGTGGACGTCCATTGCTGCTCTACCCAGCACCTGCTAGGTGCTGCAGATCCACACACGTGTAAACTAGTTCTGTCATAGTTCAAAGACTGACTGTGAAATAAACAATCTTCTCCTTATAGTGAAGGTTACTGGAGTTCATGTAACTTTTAGAAAGGTTTCATGCTAGTTCTACTGAGGAAGATAACCTTAAAGAGAAAGGACACTGTGATGTACTACTAAGTGGTTACTGTGAAAGTGCAGGAAAACTGAGCCTACTCTAAAAGGTAAGAGCTGTTTTCAGGAATTAAGTATGTAGAACTGTGCTCATGACACATGCTGAGCTTCATGAGTTTCCTTTACTATGAATATCAGTTATGGTTAAACAGAAATTTTATGGTTAAACAGAGAGAAGACACATAACCTACCAATTTTACTGTATATTTTAGCCAGCATTTCTTAACCCGGAATTAGCTTTCTAAAATACTGAGGAAGTTTCTAAACCATCTCCGTTCTTGCAATCATGACAAAAGCATTGGTTGAGCTCCTAATTGTTCTGGCATTTAACAGGTGCTTACCACTACAGACAGAAGAGGTGATGTTGTACAGAAAAGGGTAAAACTGCATGCAGCGGATCAGCTTCAAGCTGCTCTCACACTCTGGGCATTTGGTAGTTAACTTCAAGGCCCGCCTGAAGGCTTCAAGTGCCCCGCTGACATTCTTCAGAGCAAGGTAAGCATTTCCCAGGCTCAAAAAGGTCAGGGGCTGAGAAGATAAGAAAAAAGAAATCAGCAGAATGTAAATGAACTGCTGTGTTTTGAGAAGCAGAAAACCTTCACAGTATACTTCTTTGAGCCTTTCTTAGGCTGCTCTGTAAAGGTTCCTGCTAACCTGTCCATGTTATTCACACCAGTCCACTCTAAACTGTGCAACAGACATAACTGGATCCTTAACAAAGATTAAAAACTACTGCAGAAGGAGGGAGAACATGAGCAAGGATGTCGGGACCACGAGGGGTGCACCCACCCACTGAGACAGTGGAGCTGATCTACTGGGAGCTCACCAAGGCCAGCTGGACTGTTACCAAAAAAGCATGGGATAAAACTGGACTCTCTGAACATGGCGAACAATGAGGGCTGATGAGACGCCAAGGACAATGGCACGCGGTTTTGATCCTACGCAATGTGCTGGCTTGGTGGGAGCCTAGCCAGTCTGGATGTTCACCTTCCTAGATATGGACGGAGGGGGGAGGACCTAGGACTTACCACAGGGCAGGGAACCCTGACAGCTCTTTGGACTGGAGAGGGAGGGGGAGAGGAGTGGGGGGAAGGGAAGAGGGGTGGGAGGAGGGGGAGAAGAGTGGGAGGAGGGGGAGAAGAGTGGGAGGAGGGGGAGGGAAATGGGAGGCTGGGAGGAGGTGGAAATTTGTTTTTTTTTCTTTTCTTTATTCTCCTTTTATCAATAAAAAAAAGATAAAAAAAACTACTAAAAGTTGTTAACTAGTCTTAAATGTAATGTAATGAATTTCATATTACATATTAATATATCCTGGTAACTGCTACTCAACCCAATATATAAAACAAATAGAATGTCTCCAGTATCCCAGAGGTTCCCCACCTAAAGAAACCATTGTTGAGATATTGTGACTTCTACCACCACACATCAGCTTTGCCCTTCGTGAAGTTCACAGGAATGGAATCAAACAGTGAGTTCTCTAACATGTACATACAAAACATATTGCTCATAGCAGCTTCTTTTGCTTAATCTAGGATTAGTTCATGTTCCTAAACTGGGCCTATAGTACATGCCTACGATCCCAGTAATTGAAAGGCAGAGGCTGAGGGCATTGTGAGCTTTGAGGCCAGTTTGGACTACCACAGTGAGATCATCTTAGAAAACAAAACATTTTTATTAAAAGACTAAAAAATGTTAAGACAAGGAAGTGGCATTTTGAAATAAGGTAACCAGTTTTATAAATGGTAGTTCTGAGGCAATACACCATTAGTAAAGTGTGAGCGCTACAGTCAGCATCCCCAGGCTCAAATCTGAGCTGGTAGGCTCTGGTGCCTTTCAGTCTTTGGGAACATTAACTCATCTACAAAGGGAGAAATCCACCTCCTAAGCTGTTCTGCTGATAAAATGGACTATTCTATGTAAACACCTGGGGGGTACCTGGCTCTAGGAGAAAAAAAAATCTCGTGTAAGAAAGCAAATGATGTGCCCAGTTCGGGTGAAGACATAATGAGGATTTGTAGCTCTTGTTTACGATCATATGTATGGGCCCAAACTTTTTGCTGGACTCTCTGGCTATGTAACTGATAACCACAGTTATCAAGATATTTTCTCTTTCACTGACTTATTAATTAATTTCAGTGCTAAGATAGTTACCTGGAATACAGAAAAGACTCTGGTAAAAACCATTATTAACAATAGTTATTAAGACTGTCAGCTACCTAGTAAGTCATGGTAGCAATCCAATCTATGGATTAGTCTTTTTTTTTTTAAACCATTTAAAACTAGATATTGACAGTTTTTTAAATGTAGTAAGCTTTAAGGTTCACTATGAAATACTTGTAATTCCTGGTTCTAGGTGAGTATTCCCAAATGCTGACGCTGGGTTGGGAGTGTTGGTAAGGTATATTTTTGCTACACTCATTCTGATTCACTGATTTTCTCTTTATCTTGTAGAAGTACCATAGCACTTCATAACTAAAATTTACTTATAATTTTAAATACAGAAAGACAAGTGTTTTTTTTTCTTCAGAAAAATGTTCCGTAGCTGCTTTAGCTGGTAGCAGCAGCAAGTGAACACAGGCAGAATTATGGACCACAGGAGCACAAGGCCTTCCATGGGTATGCCTTCTTCATCACACCCTGGCACATGCGTATCATCTATTCTCACTGTACCTTGTCTGCTACAGAGCAAGCACTGGATAATAACTGATGGACTTACTAGCAACCTGACCCGCTGGAAAGTATAGAAATTAAAAAATTATGCTTAAAATTCAGTTGTAAATTTATGAACACTCAATAGGTAACATCCTATATTTAGAAATTTAGTTTTAGAATACCTTAAAGAAATCTGAGCTATTTATACCCTTGTCTTGTAAAGGATTCTCTGGAGATAAAATATATAATCATTTAGGTGTTAGGAAAGGGCAACTTAATTGTGTGTATGTGTATTACAACTGCATTTCATCAAAAATTTATGTGATAAATCAATAAGATGAATTATAATGTGGCACCTTAAAAATAAGAACTAAAAATAACAAAGCAGTCATATTGGGCATGCTCTTCCACTGAGTTCCAGTTCCAATCCCGTATTATTTCTTACCAAAACAACTGTTTAGCTGTACTTTGTCTCAGATGCCATAAATATATTTATAAATCAAAAACTCCATCTGTAAAATGCACGACACTGAGCAAGGTACATTCAGAGATGAGGGGATAAAATAAGAGCAGGTGTTGCAGACTGACATAGAAAGTGACAGTATATTTTCATAGCTGCAGAATTTTTATTTACATGCAAGCTTAAAAAAAAGCCAACTGAGAATTGTTAATTTCATTCATTTAGCTAGCATGATGGTACATGGCTGTGATCTTGGGTCACGAGGATGAGGCAGGGGAATTGTGAACTGAGGAGAGTTCTGGCTATAGTCTGACCTGTCTCAAAATAAATAAATATCAAAGTAAAATATATATTTTTTGAACTATGCAAACTCTACCCTGAAAAGCAAACTTGACGGTTTTTATACCCCTCCTAGACACAAACAAAGTGCACTCTGTAACCAAGCTGTTCTCACAGCTTGTAAGATGGTAAGAAAGGAGTGTCTCACCTCGGAGCTGTTGACAACCAGTGCTTGCAGGAGCAGCTTAGTAGCATCAAGATGAAGACCGTAATGAATCAAAAGGTTGGCCAGGTTGACAAGAGGAATGTCCTGGTACTGAAGCGGAGCTAAATTCAAAGCCCTCTGAAGGCAAGCGATAGCGAAAGTGCTGTTTCCCACAGCTCTCCAGTACAATCCTGCTTCATTCAGAATGAGCCAGATCGGAGCATTTGGCTGAGAATGTCAAAGTACAGTACTCGTTCTAAATGGAATCTTTAACAAATACATTAAAAACTTTAATTACACTTAGTAAGTATTTAAGCTTTAGATATTGTAAACAAATGACTTACCTTGTTAATAGCATGAAATAAAAAGGACCCAATTTCTTCTTCTGGGACAGTATAGTTTTTAATACGGGAAAGCAAAATCTGAAAATATCAAAAGAAAGACTGACTCAATTGAAAATAACAGGGAAGGCATTTGGAAGAATCTCTATGATAGCAATCTTTAAATGAGTGCCTCAAAATTTTATTTATAAATAAATAAATTTATTTATATATTATTTATTATTTTATTTATGAATAAATAAAATGAATTTATTTATTCATTGTGCATGACTGTGTATATGTTTTGTGTGTGTTCCTGTACATATATGTGTATGTGGAGGTGAGAGGTTGATGCAGAGCGTCTTCCTCTCCTCTGTCACTTTCAGTCTTACTGAACTTGGAACTCACTGATTTGCTAGACTAGCTGACCAGTAAATGCCAGTTCTGCTGCATTCACCCATCCCTAGAAAATGGGAGATTATAAACTCAGTGTTTTATGGAGGTCCAGGAGTCTGAACTTAGGTCCCCATGCTTGTGCGGCAAACACTAAACCCACTGTGGCGTCTCCCCAAGAACATTACTCATGTATAACCATATATGCAGGAGTTTATTAACATACAACAAGTAATCATCAGCTCACATATATGCTCTAGTGTCCGCCAATTATGAAAGTTAAAAGATTTACATACATTCTCTATTTCTGTCTGTTTGTCTCTCTTTCTAGTAAGTGTACAGAATCTAAGGAGCAATTCTGCAGAATCAACAACAGGCACTACTGGGTATACTAAAACTCTGCACTCGTCCCAAGCTGGAAAGGACCAGAGCTCAATCCAGCAACTTTATCTTCTGCAGTGTTTGTGTACTTGTGAGCCACTCTAAAGAAACGTTGTGCCTTAAAGCATGTTTTGTGTTCTAAGAACCAACAACAGTACCTGGTAAACGATCACTTCTCTGCTCTAGTGAATGTGCACTCAGTTTAAAACGACGGCACCAAATTAGTTGCCACGGTCTGTTTTTCCACAGAAAGATACTGCTTTGATTTGTAGTTTTAGAGTAGTTACATTTGTTAAAATATGATAATATACATATTATCTCTGGAGAATACATCTATGTTAACAAAGTACTCTTAGTCATACACAACTAATAAGATCTAAAGGAAATAGTATTAACAGAATTTATTCATAATTTTGCTGGATGGCTATCAAATTAATAGATTCCCAAGGACCTCACGTAGGTCCGAGGCAAATGACAACGTTAGAGAGCAGGAGAACTTTCAAGCTTTTAATTCCCGAGGCAACTGAGAGGGCACAAAGCTAAGCTGAACTAGTCAGGACGGCCTCCATTGGACAGAGTTCTATGTCTCGTGTCTTCAGAGCTCTCTGGTTAGAGGCACTGACAGTGCTCAGCCGGACTCCATACACT
This sequence comes from Microtus pennsylvanicus, assembly GCF_037038515.1. Classification (NCBI taxonomy): domain Eukaryota; kingdom Metazoa; phylum Chordata; class Mammalia; order Rodentia; family Cricetidae; genus Microtus; species Microtus pennsylvanicus. The sequence goes on from NC_134580.1 coordinate 71,752,067, forward strand.
GCTGCCCCAGGGAGCATTTCTTGCTGCTCTGTGGTTAAGAAGCATGGCTGACATCTCAGTCATCTCATAAATTCTGAATGCTACTTTAGTTTCTCAGACTGAAAACTAAGCACCTTCCTTCAAGTTTCTGTTCCATCTAAGAGGCTTCCAAAGTCACCCAGAGTGGACGGCAAGAAACAGCAGCCTAAGTGAGCCTTACTTTGCGGGCATGGTCATCGGGTATTTTGGCTTTCAGATCCATGCGGACCTCTAATTCTTTGACTAAGTAGGACAGAGTGTGGCTTTTTCTGGAATCAGTTATGGAACAGTCAGGGGTTTTGGCCTCTTCTTCTGAAGAATAATCAGCACTGGTCAGTTCGTGGATCCTGGCGTAAGAAAAAGGAAAAAGATTCATATTTTCAAAGTTTGGGTGAGTTCAAGACAAACACTTAACCTTTCAAGTCCAAGGCTGGTGCTCTCAAAGAACCGCCAGGAGACAATCATGCAGAATCAGGTGCTTTGCCAAATCCACCAGCACTTGCCTGAGTCCTTTGTTTTCTGGAGGCAGAAAGTATGTTGGCAATTCTCCACCAAGGGGGACTCTGGGATAGCTGTCTCTACAATCTGCTCTTTTAGGCCAAAGAATATGTTGTTTATCCTATGAAAGAAACAAATCTTGTCATAGATTACTTTAGACTCACCATTTCTACATGGTAAATGAACTGTCAAAAGAATCAGGCATTCTAGGGGCTGGAACAATGTTTCAGAGGACCCATGTTTCATTCCCAGCATCCACATGGCTGCTCACAACTATTTCTAACTCCAGTTCCAGGGAATCTGAAGCCCTCTTTTGATCTACATAGGCCACTTCACACATGTAATGCACATATATGCAAGCAGACAAAACATTCATATACATAAAAATAAGAAAAAAAATCTAAAAATATTAAAAAATAATTTAGATATATGTGGTGGCTTGACTAAGAATGACTCCATAGAGTCATATATTTGAATGATTAGTCACCAGGTAGTGACATTTGAAAGGACTAGAAGAATTAGGATTAACGGCCTCGTTGAAGGATGTATATCATAGGGGGGTGATTTTGAGGCTTTAAAAGCCCATGCCAGCCCAGTGTCTTTCTCTCTGCTTGAGGATTAGGATGCTAACTCTTAACTATTTCTCCAGCACCATTCCTGCCTGCTGCCGTGCTCCCTCCTAAGATGATAATGGACTAAATCTCTGAAATTGTGAGCAAGCCCCCACTTAAACGTCTTCTTTTATAAGAGTTGCTTTGGGAGCTGGAGAGATGGCTCAGTGGTTAAGAGCATTGCCTGCTCCTCCAAAGGTTCTGTGTTCAATTCCCAACAACCACATGGTGGCTCACAACCATCTGTAATGATGTCTGGTGCCCTCTTCTGGCCTGCAGACATACACACAGACAGAATATTGTATACATAATAAATAAATAAATGAAAAAAAAAAAGAGTTGCTTTGGTCATGGTGTCTCTTCACAGCAGTAGCAGAGTAACTAAGACAGTATACAAGAATGGCTGAACAAAGAAGTAATATTTTCAAATAAATGTGGGCACTCTGGATGATTTTACAATAGTCCTTCTACCAGATTTGTAGTCTGACTTATTCTATTTGTTTCTCCACAGACTGACTGTATGCAAGGCAGGCGTATGTATGTCAGCTAAGGCACTGAAACACAGGACAGACTGGCAGCATTACTAGAGAGAAGAGCAAGACTCAGCCTCATATGAACAGAAAGCCTTGCTGTTCCAGTTGCTGATGGATCCCATAAAATTTTCAAATGAAACCAATAATGTGCTTGGCACCATAAGAGGAAGGAAATATGTCACTAGGAAAGTCACTGGTCACTTACGGTCACCCGAGCCTGAAGTTTAGCCTATCTATCTCCGGACTCTGTATAATAATGGTACATGCTTTAGAGGTGCAGCTTGTAACTTGCACCTGAAAGCATATATAATCTCCTAATATTGCAAAACAAACAAACCCCAACCAAAAATCTTTGTTCAAATGTCAAAACTTGATAATCCTGTTTCAGCTTTCCAACAATTCCTTTAGAAATTTGTAAAATGTTTATTTTTCTACATATAAATGACTATAGTAAAGGCCTACTAATCCAAATTTTAAGGATTCTGTATTATATAATGATTAAACCTAATGACTGAATTAATTGTTAGAATAAAAAGTAGCCAATTAAATCTGAAATTTGAGTGGTGAATAAAACATACACATTTTTGTCCTCATGTTCTGGATAACATACAATTTCTTCATGGTAGCCTAGAAATATATTTACCAATGCATTTACTGTACGCATCTTGCACTAGCATAAAGCTTCAAGAGGGCAAGAAGGTATCTACTATGTCCTAGTATCAGCCTAGCATCCAGTACTGACTGAATAAGTAAAGAAGACACAGGCTAGAAATTATACCCAGCATATAAAACTGGAATCAGGGTTTTTATCTGCCCCAGTGGATGATGAGGAACTCAGCAAAGATCTTCCTGACTCAATTCCCTAACAGAATGCCTTCCATTTAATAGTAAGTTTACTCAGTGTGTGCTACATGAGGCTGGACAGTGTCGGGGCCACACTAACCACTGCAGTAGACAGCCACATCTTAATACTATGCCCACATTCCCAAAAAATTGACTATGGATATTTTCTTTCTTTCTTTTTTTTTTTTTTAAAGAGGGGGAAGTGGTGCAGGAGAATCGTCTGTATTCTGTCAATCATGTTTTAAATAAATGCTGATTGGCCAGGCAGGAAGTATAGGCGGGGTCAACCAGACAGGAAGTAGAGGCAGGACAATGAGAACAGGAGAATGCTAGGAAGGAGGAAGCCCATTCCTCCAGAGTCCAGCCCAGATCACCGAAGAAACAAGATGTGACCTGCCCCACTAAAAAAGGTACCGAGCCATGTGGCTAACATAGATAAGAAGAATGGGCTATATAAGTTATAAGAGTAAATAAAAAGCCTGAGCTAATGGGTCAATCAGTTTATGACCTAATGTAGACTCTCTGTGTGATTTTCTCTGGGACTAAAGGGCTGGGGGACCGGGTGGGACAAAAACCCCAACGAGCCCAGCCCTCATATTACAACGTCTGCTGGAAAAAATACCTTTATCATTCTCTACACACTTACCCTGTATGCATCAGAGTCACGGCCCCATACCCAGAGGACAGAATGGGCTACAGGGGAAGACTTGGTAGACTCACTGACATCACTCTGATTTGTAGGGACATCAAAGTTCACGGACATCATACTGGAGGTTGATGAGTCATCACCAAACTAGAAAATAAAAAGTTTAAATCAATTCTGAGTGGAAGTGGAATTATGAGGGAGGTTTTACTTAAACCAAAAACCTAGTGAACATTCATCAGCAGTCCAACAGAAATTCAGAAAGCAGGTCAGCAATAAGCAATAGGATCATTTACTCCTTAGAACTATGTCCCGACAGTATTCTCATGGATGTGCACTGCAGTTAGCAACTTTCATGCAACTTTGCCATAGAAGGTGAGAAAAAGCATGAATTGTCTTCCTGTCCTTTCACTTCCTTTTTTTTTTATGGTTTTCCTAGTTTAGATTCAACGGTTAACTAATTAGGCAATTTACTTCTCTCCCATGCCAAAACTAAAATGGTTATTATTCTATAAAACTAGTTCTACAGTTAGAATCAAGGAAGGTGAAGGAAGTATTCTTAGGAGTTGGAGAGACAAGTCAGAGATTAAGAGCACTTACTGCTCTTGCAGAGGACCTGGTTAGGTTCTCAGCACACACATGGTGGCTCACAACCCTTTGTTAACCCCAACTTCAGGGAATCTTAAACCCTCTTCTGATCTCTGCAGGCACCAGGCACACATATGATGCACATTATCTACATGCAGGCAAGCACTCATACACATAAAAACTACTAATACAATTTTTAAAAGTATTCTTAGGGCTTTTACGTAGCTGTCATTTAGAGATTATAAACTGTTGCCAATTCTATACAATCTGTAGAGCTACAGAGGGGAAACTAAAACTGAAGGACCACACACATACAGTTCTGCTCCAAACAAAGATAAATTATTTGCTACACTTGTAAGACATCCTGGTTCTACTGGTGTCATATAGAGAATGATGAAAAGACCATCAGATGGAAGTCATAGGGAAGACATGAGAGAAAGGAGCAAGCATGCTAACTTTGTACTTCCAGGTCTCATGAATAGAAACACAATCTTCTGCTATACAGAAGTGATATACCTGAAAGGACACTGCTCTAGGGCAGTACTGAATCTACCAGGATATCCAAAGGTCATACTGGATTTTAGTCATATTTCTAAACCTTCTTTCCTCTGTAGAATGCTTGGGCTGACAACAGTGAGATACACTCTAGGATGGTATGAGTCTTTACTCACTGACAAACATGGAGGAGTGCTAGTGACTGGTCTGTGGAAATCAGAGGAGCATTTGCTCCACAATGCTGCTGCCCCTCCTGAAAGGCCCATATATCTTAGTTTCTTACTACTTGTGGCAGTTTGAATGTAACTGGTCCCCGTGAGCTCACTATTAGGAGGTGTGGCCTGGTTGGAGGATGTGCGTCATTATGGAGGTGGGCTTTTGGGTCTCATTCATATATGCTCAAGTGATGCCCAGTGTCTCAGTTCACTTCCTGTTGTCTGTGGATCAAGATATAGAACTCTTAGCTCCTTCTCCAACACCATGTCTGCCTGAATCTTGTCATGTCCCACCATGATGATAATGGACTGAATCTCTGAACTGTAAACCACCCAATGAAATCTTTTCCTTTATAAGCATTACTGTGGTCATGGTGTCTCTCCACAGCAATAGAAAGCCTAACTAAGACACTATTCCTATTAATGTTATCTGGGGTTTTTCAAATTAAAGGGATCAAATTTGCTTATGATTTGTCCCCTAGAAATGTTTTCCTGACTCTTATTTTAACAGTTTGTCTCTGGAAATTTCTTTAGGATAGTGCACAATGAGTCTTACGAAGGACAGGATAAATGCTGGTTTTGTTTTTATAGCTTTTCTATGATTATTAATCTGGTTGTGCTGCACCCTTTATTATTCTCCCAGCAAGAGTTCATTGTATTTACATACTCTCTCTTGCAAAACAGACAGGCTAGAATGTTTACACATGTGTGGATGAGTTGTGTGTGTTGTGTATATATGCATACAGAGATGGTTAGAGAAAGCATACTCCTAGCAACGGTACTTAATAAGTATTTTTTTTAGTGGCAATATAACTTCATTGGTATTTCTGGATGGGCAATACAATGGAATTTTAGGAAAGAGATGGTTTTCTCTTCCACATTTTATGTACTCATAACTTAGAACTGTGATTCTCACTCAGGAGGCAGACACAAGTGGATCTCTGTGAGTACAAAGCCAGCCTGGTCTACAGAGTGAGTTCCAGGACAGGCTCCAAAAGCTACAGAGAGAAACTTTGTCTCAAACACCCTCCCCCTCATAAAACAAAATAAAACAAAAAACCCAAGCAAACAAACAAAAAAACAACAACAGTGATTCTCAACCTGTGGGTCGCGCCCCCCCACAAGGTTGTACATCAGCTATTTACATTATGATTCATGACAGCAAAATTAGTTACAAAGTTATAATGAAATAATTTTATAGTTGGGGTCACTTTAACATGAAAAAGTATATTAAAAGGTCACAGTATTATGAAGGTTGAAAATCACTGGCTCAGGGGATAAATTAAAACTGAGTCAAACAGTAGTAATGGTCAAGTCTAACTCCCATAACAAAGAGGAAAAGAATCAAATGCACATGAATGGAGACACAGTGCTAGTACTATAAAAAATGGAATGTTATCCATGCAACTGATAATTCACAACAAAATCTGCCTTCATACACTTAATAGACAATAAAAATCTTAAAAGCATTAAAAGGTAGCCACACATTTTAGCAAGTGAATTTACAAGAAGTCAAAGGAATAAAACATGATATATTTATACATAAGTGAGTCAGTAAGAACTAGAAGAGACGAAGAAAAGGACCTGAACATAGTCCACATTCTCAAAGATATCTCCTCGATGGTAGCGCACAGGTTGGTCCCACTGGCAATGCAAACTATGCTGCTGGTTGACCAGACGGCATATCTGATGATTTCCTGGGGCAAGAAGAAGTTACACAAATGATGAGCAAGGTTGCACAGTGACAGCTTTTTCTTAGTAAGTCTCGGAGTTTTACTATTGTGGCCCTTTCTTAGCCTTAAGAGTATTCAGGCTACCTACACAGAGAAACACTCATTAATAGGTAATTAAATGAAATAATTAAAGAAGTCCCAGCTCAGGGTTGGAGGGATGGCTAAGCAGTTATGAGTGCATACAGCTTTTCTAGATGACCGGAGTGGTCCTCACCACTCATACCAAGTGGATTTCAATGTAGTAATATGGGGCGGCGGGGCTGCGTCCCCAACACCCCAGCCGCCTGCTCGGCTAGCTTTTGCCCCGAAATAACAACACACAAACTGTATTCATTTAATCACTGCTTGGCCATTCTGCTCTAGCCCTTACTGGCTAATTCTGATATCCCGATCAACCCATCTCTAATAATCTGTGAGCACCGGTCTTACCGGGAAGATTCTAGGTCGGAGCTTCATCGCGTGTGTCTGCCCGGGAGCGGGGCATGGCGTCTCTGCTGAGGCGTCTGCTCCCGAGAGGAGAGCTGTCGAGTCTGACCTCACTTCCTCTTCCTCCCAGCGTTTTGTTCTGTTTACTCCTCCCACCTATCTCCTAACCAATGAGAGCCAAGCAGTTTCTTTTTATTTAACCAATGACCTTCCTCCATCATTTCAACCACTGGCTCTCCAGCTCCAGGTAGATCCGACACCTTGGCTGATGAGAACACCTGTATTCATGTGCTGCTCATACTGCCCCGCACATACACATAATTATAAACAAATCTTTAAATCATGGTTTCTCTCTATAGAAAACAAGGAGAGATTAACCCCATTAGTTAATTATCATAGCAATTACATTCTGTCCACGTTGATTACATGGTTTGAAGAGACCATCTATCTGTACAGAGAGAATTTGCTGCATATAGTTCCTAATTTTGTTTCAAATGCCTATCTGAGAGCTCAGGTTTCATTTAGTACAGATTGATCACTAAATAATCCTAAAACCTGAATATATTCTTTATTCTCAAAATGGCAAAGAGAAGCCGTGAGAGGGACTGTAAAATGGATGACAAATGGTCACAGCTAAGGTCCAATGCTTGAGTCCTTCGAGATGAACATACTTGTAAGAGAGGAGGGAATAATTGAAGGCAGTCTATGCCTTTGTTCTCTGCTGCTGAGTTGTCAGATATGTTCCCTTGGGATTTAATCACAAACAAAATATTCTAGATATAATCAAATCATCGATCTCTTTCCAACCTAAGTTCTAGACTAGTGGCTCTGTTTTGGGGGAGACAGACTTCAAGAGAGGCTAACAAAGTGATGCATTGCCTTCTCCTAAAGAGAGACAGACGGACCACACATGTGTGATTGTATGGACAACTGTGGAAACAGATAGACAACACACATGTGATTCTACGGACAACTGTAGAAACAGACAGACCACACATGTGTGATCCTATAGACAACTATGGAAATGACTTTGGAACTCCCTTGCAGCTTACCTACTGACCTAGGCTACGATTTCCCACTAATTCTAGTCTAAACTCCTATTTCTAAAATAGTGTTTGTTTTTACGGAAGCAAGGGAAAACCAACATTTCCTTTGGTAGAGTACACACACGTTGTTTCTAGCATTTCTCTGTGTTGGCTTAGAGCAGTGGTTCTCAACCCATGGGTCATGACCCTTTGAGCAACCTTTTCATAGGAATTGCATATCAGATATTTATATTGTGATTCATAACAGTTACAAAATTAGTTATGAAGTAGCAACGAAAATAATTTTATGGTTGGGGTCACCACAACATGAACTGTGTTAAAGGGTCACAGCATTAGGAAGGTTGAGAACCATTACCTTTGCTGCCTGCAGTACAGTGTTTGTTATGAGGGCAGGAGCTCAGCTCCATCTCATACATCCTGAGTCAGAAATTGGGCTGTACCAAGATCTCTAGGAGAATGATATGTACATTAAAGATGGCTCAGTTGTTAAGAGTACTTGCTGCTCTTGCAGTGGACACAGGAGTGGTTCCTAGCACCCACACTAGGAATCTCACAACTGCCTAGCACTGGGAGATCCCATGCCTATTTCTGCAGGTACCTACGAGCAGCTAGGTGAGCGCATGCGCGTGCACACACACACACTAAGATTAAAATAAACAAGCAAAAATATTTAAGAAAGTCAGGCTGGGAGATAGCTCAATGCTGGCTGCTAAGCCTCATAACCTGAGTTTGATACGTGGATCCCACATGATGGGAGGAGAAAACTTCCCCTCCTCTGGTTTATCCTCTGACTTCCACTCATACATTGTGGCCCACTCTTGTACACACACACACACACACACACACACACACACACACGCACACAATTTTTAAAAAGATCCAGAAAAAAAATCATAAATATAACTTCTTACTGTTTTAAGGCTAACCAAAAAGTCTGGCAGTCAAACATGCTGGAAGTAGACTTCCTAGCTGCATGTACTCAGGACCCTACTCACCTAACTGTGCCTCTTTTGCCATCTGAGTCTCATGGATGATGTTGCGCAAGATCTGCTCCTCCTGAATCAGCTTGTGTTTCTCTAGGATCTCCTGTTGCCGCAGGTAGTGGTCATGCTGCTTCTGGTACTCTTTCAATTCATTCAGTGTTCTCTGGAGGGACCTAAATATTTTTTAATATCAGAAAAAGCCAGACCTTGAAAAATCATAAATTTTAAAAACTTGCTTAAATATATAAACTTTATGGTTACCAGCAATAATTGTTATTAATAAAAACTATACCACAAGTTGAAGAATAATGATTCTATATAAATGCTATTTTAAACTTGATACTTGAGAAACATTAAAATTTAAATTATTATTTGGGAAAAAACATAAATGCAAAGGCCTTCTGAAAACCAAATGATGTGCTGAGCTTTTCAGATGTCATAAGAAACAGAATCATCTGCCTTGTTTGCCCATGACTTCTAACTGAGGTAGAGCAGAGGGCAGCCGCAGCGAGCCCCAACTGAACTGGACTACCTGTAAGATGTGTTCTCCCCTTATGCTCCCTGTCTCCACAGTAAAATCGCAATGCCACCCATACCACCCAGCTGCCTGAGCTGAAAGCACTATCTCCTCAAATATTTACACCTCATTATGGTGAACAGGCAAGAGATAGCTCTTGACAATAGATTCATGCATTGAAATTTCATATAGTACAGCACATCTTTCTGTCTCTATAAATCAGCTAAAATGAATTTAGGGTTGAGTCTATGTCAGAGAACTTGCCTAGCATGTACAAGTCCTACGTTTACTCCTTTGCATCATAGACAGAGGATTCACAAATATATAAGTTAATTAAAAGCTGTACATGTGCTGGCTAGTTTTATGTTAACTTGACACAAGCTAGAGTTATCTAAGAAACGGAACTACAACTGAGAAAATGCTTCCTTGGGCTTCAGGCAAGCCTGTGGGCATTTTCTTTTTTAATGACTGATCATATGAGGGCCCACCCCATAGGGGACAGTGCCACTCATGGACTGATGGTCCTAGGTGCTATGAGAAACCAGGCTGAGCAAGCATCCGCTATAGTCCTGCTTCTAGGTTCCTGCCCTGACTTCACTCAATCATGGACTGTAAGCTCGAAAATGGAATGAACTCTTTCCTTCCTAAGTTCGTTTTGGTCATGAAGTTTTATCATAGCAATGTAAATTCCACTGACAGTCAAAATCACTTCAGAATCCTTTTCTCATGTTCATATTTATTGGCCATAGTGTCCTGGTCTCATATTTTAGTTCCTTAAAATAGAGAAATATTGTTTAGAAATATTCATCGTCATCTGACTCCAGTGAGTCAGCTGCCTGATTACATTTAAATACTGGAACTTTATTATAGACTGCATTATAACATGGGAATTTAGACTATAAAGACTATGAGGGAGTGAGTTCGGGTACTAAGAATTACACTGGAAGATCTTCAGCCAGGACATATGCATATTCTGATTCAGTGGAATAGAAGTCTGTTACAAGGAAGCAAGCTACCATTTTGTCTCACCACATAATGCCTTAAACAAACTAGGAAATGAGCAAATACACACATTTAATGGGTCCTAAATTCCACTTTAATTCTTTAATAACCAAAATAGACCCAAAACATGAAGGCTAATTTTGAGGAATAAAAAACTTCTCTTCTGAATCATATCAAGTTTCTTAGCGGGCCTTATTATCTATGAAAGCAAACATATTTGCCAGGAATCCTGATAGGATCATGTAGAAAAGAGTTCCATTGCTGTTCAACCTAACATATACCCAGTTAAAATGTGGGTCAAAAGCAATGTCTGACCCTAGGAGCTGAAAGCTTAAAGAAAGAGCAAATACTGTATGCACATGTGATTTTACTGACACACTATATTCTGTCAAAATAAAACTATGATCAGCAGAATTCCTGCATACCCAGAACCTCCCTAAGAGCACCACGTGTCATGATAGCAACAAGAGGTCAAGATGCTGGGGCTAGTGCCTCACACTTGTGATCCTAGTACTTGGGAGGCTAAGATGGGAGGCCTGCTGAGAGCTCATAGCTAGTCTGAGCTACATAGTGAGTTCTAGGTTAGTCTGAGTGGGGTAGTTTGAACAAGAATGTGTCTCATATTTGAAGCTTGGTCTGAAGTTTGTGGAGACATTTTGGGAAGGACTAGGAGGTATGGTCTTGTTGGTGGAGGTATGTCACTGGGTGTGGGTTTTGAGGTTTCAAAAGGCTCAGTCTCTCTTTTTCTGCCTGCTACTTGTGGATGAGATGTAAGCTCTCAGCTACTGCTCCAGAACCATGACTGCCTGTCTGTTGCCATGTTCTGTCATGATGGTTCTGAACTAACCCTCTGAAACTGTAAGCAAGGCCAACTAAACTCTCTTCTTTCATAAGTTGCTGTGGCCATGCTGTCTCTGTGCAGCAATAGAAAAGTAACTAAGACTCTGGGCTATAGAATGAAACTGTGCCCCAAAACAAACAACTTATAAAGATCCAAACTGGGAGCTTTTCATTACAAATGTTCTCTATTCCTGGCACTGATGATGCTGGAGAGTCAGCTGACCTGTCACTGAACAGTGCTAAGTCACTTGGATTTAGTGAACAGGATGGCCCTGCAGTATGAAGAGGTTTTCTCCTCAATTGATCTGAACACGTTAAGGTGATGCCGCTTAAGATGGTTTTAACCCAAGGGTCTGTGGTGCTGGTGCTTCAGTACATTTGCTTCTAGTTACCTATGCTGAGCCTCTAGCTTCTGCTCCAGCTTTTGCTGACAGAGGACAGCATGCTTCCTCTTTATCGCTTGCTCAAACCCAGGTTTGGCCTGCAGAGCATGGTCATAACAGAGTACTGAGTGGTTATATTCCCCGAGCATCTGCGGAGACAAAACAAACACACACATACATAACACAGTGGAAGAAATGTTAACCATGCTGGTTGCATCCGTCTAAAGCCACATGATTCACTTTTTCTGCAGTGAAAACTGCTTTCATGAATCCCACAACAGCAAGGCATACCATAGCTGGAGAGACCTGCTATTTTTAAGAGGTTTATCCTGCAGTTTAGAATTTCAGTTCAATTATATTTCTGTTCAAAGCTAAGAACATTATGACACAGTATTGAGGTGTTTTCCCCCTCCCACCAATTATTTTATTTCCATTGTTCAGACAAAAATAGAAATGAAAAAGCAGTCTTCTGAGAGAAAACAAGATGAAATAAATAAACAAAGTGCACTCCCCTCTAGCAACTGTTCTAGTTCAGCAAAGAGAAAAGTAGTATTTACTGCGTATATATTCCCCAGTGTATAGTAGCTGGTGAAGAAGTCACTGTCATCCAGAGCTGCATGGACCACGACAGCAGCATCAGCAGAGAAATGTGCTCTATGCAGAACATTGGCCAGATTGACCAGAGCAATGTCTTTATTGTGCCTACAAGAGAAGAGTGCAGCTGGAGGTCAGGGCACCATTGTCCATGACTGTGTATCTACTCATGTTCCACATCTCAGTTTTAATTACTGACGATCCTTCCTCAACTTCATAGCTACACATGTTGCCACAAAACTAAGATCTTATGGGCATTTTATGATTGAAAAATTTATTTGTGGCCGGGCGGTGGTGGCTCACGCCTTTAATCCCAGCACTCGGGAGGCAGAGGCAGGCGGATCTCTGTGAGTTCGAGACCAGCCTGGTCTACAAGAGCTAGTTCCAGGACAGGCTCCAAAACCACAGAGAAACCCTGTCTCAAAAAACCAAAAAAAAAAAAAAAAATTCATTTGTGGCTTATATTGGCTTTAAGAGATGCCCATTTTCGGGGCTGGGGAAATGGCTCAGGGCTCGGACCTTCAGTGCTCACATTTTTTTAAGCATAGGAGGATTCCAGGAGCCTGCTGACCAATCAGCTAATCTGGCAAAAATACTAAACTTCAGGTTCAGTGAGAGACTGTATCCTAAAAATAAGGTGGAGAGAGACAGAGGAAGACACCTGATGTTGCTTTCTGGTCTCTATACATGCAGTGTGTGGGTACAGGCACCCACGTGCATATGTCTACACGTATAATAAAAAAAGCAGTTCAACTCATGCTAATTCCTCCATTGTATGTCCTGGCACTAATTTCTCATGTGAGCTACAGCCTACTTACCTTATAAACTTAATGAAAAGTATATTACATAGTTTTCACTTTGAACTTACTGACATCTGTGATTTTTCTCTTTTTGAGATGAGACTAATTTCTTTAAGAGATGGTGAAGTGTGTAATTACAACAATGCTTCTATTGTTCCCTATGTGTTACCCTTTAACAGTCTTCAGTGATGTGGCTAGTCAGGAGTCCTGGAGAGGAGGAATCTCACCTGGAAGAGAAGTGCAGTGCTCGCATGGCACATTCCACTACCTGATATGGTTCATTTTTTATTCTCCAGTAAAATGAAGCCAGGTTATACAGCACCCATGAGGAAGAGTTCTAGGAGGAAGCAAAACAACAGTCACATACAAGAGAAGACAGTTTATTTGACTGAGGATGTTCAAAATGAGCACAACTCAAACACTGGCTCTTCTGGAACTCAAGATAAAGAAAGGCGAGCTACACTGATAAGAACACAGGGTCCAGCACAGAACACCAACCCATCCAAAGACTCTCGTGGAGTCACGGTGGGAGCTGAGGCAGGACTGTTAAGACTTTGAGGCTGTTAGGGACTACACAATGAGTTTCAGGGCAGACCACAAGCAAGTAAACACACAAATGAGCAAGCAACAAAGTCCTGTCACTGTCAGTGAGGGAGCATCCCTCCCAATTTTCCCGATTCCTCAAGTTCTGAGAATGCAAACTTGTCTTTGGAAAGACAAGGTAAAGAGGCTAACTTCTATAAAAATTGGAAATGCATTAGAAAATAAAACTGTTTTCTTACTTTTATTTAAAAATTTCTCTCAATATATAGAACCATGTATCTGAATAAATAATACAGCAATATATTATTATAATGTTGTAATAATATATCTTAATAATCAATACTGCTAGACACAGAACTGTATTTTCTTCTTGAGAATGAGGTCTCATGTAGTTCTAGCTGGCCTCTAAGCTGCTATGCAGTACACGGATGACCATGAACTTCTGATGCTCCTGTCTGTCTCCAGAGTACTGAATGACAAACATATACCTGCCACATCTGGTTTATGTAATGTTGAAGCTGGAAGTCAGGGCCCTACGAAGGCTGGGCAAGCAGTGTACCAATGAGCTATACACCCCAGCCTGGTGCTCCTTAGGACAGCGAAGAAAAGAGCAACAAGTGTCTTTGGAATCCCCGCACATTCTTGGCTCACTTTACATAATTTCCTACTTCCTTTTTGTTATTTCTTCCTTTACTTTTTGGAGCTGGGGTCACTCTGTGTTGCCCATGCTGGTCTTGGGCTGGTGGGATTGAGAGAGTCTCTCAGCTCAGCCTCGGGAGGAAGTTCTTGTGAACAAATGACAAAGACATGAGTGTAACTGGGGAAGAGAGTGGTGGTAATGTGTGCTGTGTACAAATGCACCTAACTGAGAGAATCTAGTTTATAAGCCCCATTGCTTCTTCTACTGCTTTTTTTTACTTTCTTGTATTAGTTTAAATATTTTCAATATCTCTTTCTGGTAAGGGAAATGACTCTACCTAAGGCCCTCTCCTGTACAATGCTGTATTTTTGTACCAGTGTAATCATAACTCTGGATCCTCCTCCAGAGGAAGAAGCAAAGCAAGTATCCCGAGAGGAACACACCACCTCCTGGCTCAGTCAGTCACTGGGTGACTCACCTTCTGCAGGCCTTCATGAATGAGGTGACCTATGTCGTCGATACTCCTTCCTAAGCGTTTAGATAAATATGTGAAGATTGGATCTTCTTTAGGTAAAAGAGGGGCAGATAGATTAATTCTTTCTTGCACACCCTAAAGGAGGAGGCAATTCAAAAAACACAGTAATAGTAGAGAATGTAAGATATAAGGAACGCAGTACCCTGTAGCATTTATTTGAAAGATATAAGACTTGTAGGTGGCCCAGCAATGGTGCACATGTCTTTAACCCCAGCACTCAGGAGATCTCTATGAGTTCAAGACCAGCCTGGTCTAACAGAGTGAGTTCCAGGACAGGTTTCAAAGCTACACATAGAAAACTTGTCTTGAAAAACCAAAAAACCCCAAACCAAACCAAAAACCCCAAGTAAACAAACAAAAACTTGTTATAAACATAGGACCCCGCCCCAAAAAAGAGTATGGCCCCCCTCCCCAAACTCTAAAGTTCTCCACTTACTCGTAAGTGCTGAAAAGCATGTATACTATATGGAAGTTCAAGAATTTTAGTGCAATCGGGTTGTTCCGGATCTGGAGGGACAGGAGATTCTGTGTCTATGAAATCCTCAGGGCTAAAATCAAGAAGCAATGAATGAATGGAATGAAAGAGGTAAAACATTGCTTTGAGGAACTCTAATTTGCTCACATTCTCCCTGCACCTCGACCTTGTAAACAACAGTACTCAGCCAACACTTGCACCTTTCCACACAGCTGCAATAAAAAGTCACATATTTGGGGCTTCAAGTCAAAAGAGACACAGCAAAAATCAGAAAATAGTAGTGGCTAAGATGGTGGTCTTTCGAGACTAGTAAATAATGACTAAATGTTTTCTAGAAATGTCAGACCAAGCGAGAGAGCCACTGATAGCCTTTCACGTTCTTATAGATACTGATCTTTAAGGGCGATTTTTGCAGTGTGGTAGATGAAACTGTTTTAACCTGCACTCATATGATAAATTCAGAGTATTTCCACATGTTTGCTGGGCACTTGTCTTTTACTTTTTGCCGTAAATAGCTCTGCTTTATATTGTGGAGAAATAAATCCTAACTGGCTTGCTAGATTTTGCACTTTGAACTTCCAATCAACTCATCAGTGATGAATCTTAACTTTCAGGAACTTCTTACTGATTCAGGCCTTAGAAAGAGAACCGTTTTACCTGATGTCCTTGCTCTCCAGAGTTATATATGTGCCATCGTACAGATCCAGGTCTCCCAAGGGCACTTTAGCCTTGATGCAGTCAGGGTCTTCTTTATTGTGTCTCTGTTCTAGTCCTGTGTCTCTGTCCTCATTCTCCTCTATGTGAATTTTTTGAGCAACTAATTGCTTCTAGTAAGAAAATAAAAACACAAGGGGACCAGTGAGATGGTTCAGTAGGTAAAGGTACTTGCCACCAGGCTGAGGATCTGACCATTTCCAGATTTCACATGACAGGACAGAAGAACTTCCAGCAAGTTGCTTTCTAACTGTCATGCATTTTTGCATGTACCTATGTGTGCTTCAGCACATGTGTGCACACGCACACATAGACACACACACACAGACATAATTGACCATGCATGCATACTTCCACACACAAATAAATGTAAGTTAAAAGAAAAAATGGCTTAAAAATTTCAGCTAGATGCCACTGAAATGAAAGGAGAATGTAATGAGCACTGAACTAGTTAGAGGAAGACGAAGATTCTGAAATGTCCTAAATTACCCTAGTTAACACACACCAGTCTCTCTAAAAGGTATCCATATGCATGATTCATTTGTTCTGTTACTCTCTTAAAATATTATTTTGCTAATGTATGTATTGACCCAAAATAAAAAACTCAATTGTTTTCATAAATGGTCTTATGTTGATGTGCTGCTGTACATACTGCTAAACTTAGCACTGTGTTTTCAGATTTGCCTTTATCAGTTGTTATAGCTTCACATTTTCTACACGAATGTATATACAAATATATCTTTTTTTTTGGTCAATGCTTAGGTTGCTTCTCTAAACTTTTTCTTTACTTTAAAAACAACAAAACGTTAGGGGCTGGAGACATGGCTCAGTAGTTAAGAGCACCTGAGTTCAGTTTCCAGCATTCACACCAAGTGACTCACAACACTCTATAAGTCCAACTGAAAGGGATCTGACGTCCTCCTCTGGTTCCCATGGACACCCACACTCATCTGAATATACCTGACCCACATACACAATTTTTTTTTAATTAAAACTTTAAAACTAAAATAATGGTTAACTGGACCAAAAACTTATATCTAGGCAGGTCACAGGTCCTAGAAGAAAATTCAATACCAGTATTCAGCTTAAACTATACTGTAAATACTCACTACTATACCCATAGATTAGCATCTCACAACCTTTATCAGAGAAGCTTCCTTCTGCTGTGCATGGTGAGTAATGCAGAGAGCTCCAGCTAATGAAAGTGCAGGGAACAAGAGACTGTGGAGTGCTTAGCCCTATTTGGGATATCGATACCAAACTCTCCCTCCAAGGCTCTCGTCGCAGGAGATGGCAGAGGACAGTGTCACACAGACACGACAGCTGCTGCATCATAAACTCAGAGCACTGTGAAGCATTCACAAGGCCAAGGGAAAACTCCAGCAAGTACTGGGGAAGGACTCACAAACCCCACCTCTAGCAGGGAAGCTATTGGCAACTGATGGCTACTAGGGAGTCAGTTTACTTTCCCCTAAGAGACTCGTGCATGTTCAGTGGAAGCGTTCTGGTGGGAGGACAACTAAGTGTGCGGGTCAGAGGACAGCATGTGGGAGTCAGTTCTCTCCTGCCATCATGTTGGTTCTGGAGACTGAACTTGGTCCCTAGGCTGAGCAGTATCTTTACCCACTGACCCATCCTACCAGTCCTGCATCTGATTTACACTGTCAAATTTGTTCTTCCTGGTGATTATAAAAATGCTACCAGCAGACCACAACACAGTCCATATCCTTAAACTTATTTTTATTGATGTGTTCTGATGGGTATGACATATAGGTTTTAACTATCATGGGAGATCACATTACTATCATTGTCTATATCATACTCCTTTGTGTCCTCCTGCACCTCACAAGATAATTTTACACCACTGCTCCTTGGACTCCGGCCTACACAACATGATGTTGAAAATCTTGTGGCTCTCTAGTAGGCAAGCTAACAGTAGGTACTGAGAATGTTACTATAAAGGCAGTGGCTTCTCTGACAGCCTGGTGCCTACCTTATGGATCAGGGACTTGGTAAGTAGCTCAGAAAGTCAGGCCCCAAATAATTAGCCATGAAGTTTTTATGATTCAGTCAGGAGAGATTACATGTAATCCTAACACTTGGGAGGCAAAGGCAAGATGATTAGAAATTCAAAGACAGCTTCAGTTACACAGCAAGTTTCAGTCTAGCCAGGGCGTCATGAAACCCTGCTTCAAAAAGCAAAAGGGGCTGGAAATATGCCCCAGTGAAGAAAAGTATAAAGTGACCTGGGTTCAGTCTCAAGCACCCCAATCAGGGTCTCACAAGGCCTGGCACTTTAGCTCCTGAAAATCTGACCCTCTCCTGTATCTGGGGGCACCTGCACGCAAGTGTACACCTTCCCATAAAGACACACATGCACGCATGCACACACACAACACATATACACAATTAAAACATAAAAATAAGTATTTTAAGAAAGAGATTTTCTTATTAAAAAGAGCATGTTCTATATGTTACGATCTGTTCCCAATGCGCTCCTCCCACCCCACTTTTCCTAAGCTTAGCCATGTGATTTTCTTTGGTCAATGGAATGATGAGTAGACATGTGATTGCTTTTAAGAACTTTTTTACTTAAAAAATTTGAATTTTATTTATTATTATGTGTATATAAGTGCCTCCCCTGGCATGTATGTGGAGATCAAATCCAGTATCAATTCAGGCCCATGTGGCAAGCACTTCGACCTACTGGGCCATCTTGCCAAGTGGAAACTTTAAACAGGTTCATTCATATTGCTTGGCTATTCTTCTGTGGGCTTCCATCTTTCTGAGAATAGCATTGAGATTTTTTTTTTAAAGATTCATTTGTTTTTATTTTGTGTGTGTGTGTGTGTGTGTACCACATTCATGCATGCTGCCCAGAGAGGGGAGAAAAGGGCACTGGACCTCCTGGAATTGGAAGTTATGAGCCACCATGTGAATGCCAGGAATTGAACCTTGGTCCTCTGGAAGAGCAGCAATACTCTTACTGCTGAGCCATCTCTTCAGTAACCAACCTACCCCATTTTAATTTTTTTATCAGTATATATTTTTATTTCTAAAACAAAATAACTTAGAAGCATTAAATTATCATGTTGTTGCCATATATTTAAAATAATAATCTCTTAATATCAAATACCTGCTCAACTTACTAGACCTGGATGGAGGTGGGGGTTCCTTGGACTTCCCACAGGACAGGGAACCCTGATTGCTTTTCGGGCTGTGG
The DNA here is from genome assembly GCF_037038515.1 of Microtus pennsylvanicus. Classification (NCBI taxonomy): domain Eukaryota; kingdom Metazoa; phylum Chordata; class Mammalia; order Rodentia; family Cricetidae; genus Microtus; species Microtus pennsylvanicus. The sequence continues at coordinate 71,770,965 of NC_134580.1, forward strand.
GGGCTTAATTGGGGGAGGGGGAGGGAAATGGGAGGCGGTGGTGGGGAAGAGACAGAAATCTTTAATAAATAAATAAATTTAAAAAAAAAAGCAAATACCTGACCAACTGTGCCTTTCTTCCCTCCTTTTGAAATCCAATTTTAAATCCTTGCTTGCATTAGAATCCCACTGGTCAGGTTGGCCCAGCTTCCAGTGCAGTTAGGCCTGGGCTGCTCTCAGCCTTGGTCAGTGGGCAGCACTCAGTGGAGACATGTCCAAGGTGCTGAGAATAAGAGACTCAGCGCTCAGTCCTAAGTGAAACATCACTATCAATGCTCACCACACCAAAAATCAAGGACATGGCAGAAGAGCAGGCAGGAGGAATGGAAGAGCCAGAGGATGGGGAGGAGAGCTGTGACCCCTGCACACTGAGGCACCAGAATCCCAGCATGGAGAGAATCCTCCTACTTTATACTGAGGAGCTATGGCAGTGGTTGTTGCTGGGGAGGGAGAGTCACTCTTTACTGAGGATATGGTCCACAGTGGGTTTCCCTCCTTCAGTGGATAGTCTCACATCCATGAGCACACTGATAACCTACCTGGACTTAGTAGGTTATCAAAATGAACAAACAAACGTGAATTTGGAAGGGAGAAATTTGGTGGGAATATGAGAGGGTAGAATGGGAACTGTTGGGTGACTTGTTTTCTTCTGTATTACCAGCCTTTACTTGACCTTTAGGTAATTTTCTCCTCAGATCCTCTGTAAGAGCAGAATTTGACTCCACCCGTATTGAAGAAGTAAGCCTGTTCCTGCCCTTTACCCTACCCAGAGCATGGTCAGTGTCTTAGCTTCAAGAGCTGAAACACGGTCACTCCAGCCTGTTGGTGGCTGTGGTCCCCTTCCGCTTTCACGGGTGGTGCTTCCACTGCTTTTCGGTGTGACCATTCATTCACTTAGTCTGTATTTGTATCTCACCATCACTCCTGTCTGTATGAAGTAAGCATAAATTCCTACACTACACTTACTCCTAAAAGGGTGGATCTAGTGCTCTTCCTTCGCATTTCACTCATTGGATGAATTAATTACATGTTCCCCTATCTATCATTAAACTCAATTATTTTATTTATGTCACTCAAAAAGTAACAGCAGTAAGTAGATATAATGTCTTTCTTTATACATGTAAAAGTAAAAACTAACTTCTGAACCATTACCATTTATTTGAACACTGTGTTTGAGTAAAAAGAGGTCATACTTCAAAACATGAAACCAGGGGGCTGGAGAGATGGCTCAGAGGTTAAGAGCATTGCCTGCTCTTCCAAAGGTCCTGAGTTCAATTCCTAGCAACCACATGGTGGCTCACAGCCATCTGTATTAAGGTCCGGTGCCCTCTTCTGGCCTTCAGGCATACACACAGACAGAATATTGTATACATAATATAGAAATAAATAAATATTTTTTTAAAAACATGAAACCCTACAAAAATTCTATTGTTGTATTCCTGATATTAGTGGAAAAATATCAACATTTCCGAAGTTATAAGTGACAAAGCTGGTAGTAGCAGGGTGAGAGATTTATTTTAAAATATTGCAACACTGAGTTCTATGTTCTAAGAACACTATATCTGTAGGTAAAAGTTCACAGGTACCAAAAGCCTTTCCCTTTTACTGCACACAAATTAAATATCCATAGACAAGTATATGCTAATAGAGGTACCAGTCTGAATTTATGTCAATGAAATTCAGGGCTTAGTGTGGTCTGAAAATGAATTACTGACTTATTTTAACAGGATCTGACTTTCAAGGTAAGAGGTAAGCCACTGGGAGCACAGACACAGCTCAGTAGGATGGGGTTTGCCGGGTGTGCTCTGGGTTCAGTGCCCACAAGACTGTACTAGTGAAGTGGTTTTTTTTTCTCCTCTCTTTTGACAACTTGACACAAGGTTATCTGGGAGTGGGAACTTTAACTGAGAAAATGCCTCCATCAGACTGGTCCACAGGCAAGTGTGTGGGAGCACTTCCTTTATTAAAATGATTGGTGAGAGTCCAGCACACTGAGAGGTGCCAGTCCTGGGCAGGCAGTTCTGGGAGTTATAAAAAGGGGCACTGACGATGAGCTAGTAAGCCATGTTCTTTCATGGTTTCTGCTTCAGTTCCTGCCTCCAGCTTCCCGCCCTGACTTCCTTTCACAATGGACTGTGATGTGGATGCACAAGCCAAATAAACCCTTTCCTTCCCAAGTTTGGAGGGGAAGTCATGTTGCTTTTAATAGAAAGCAAACTAAGAGAGAAAAACAACAAAATTTCCCCAAACCAAAAAAAGAAAGAACAAGTCACAAGTCTTCTGCCTCTAGTTCTGCTTTGTCTGTGTTGAGAACCTGAGCGGGTCTTGTTTTAGTTCTTCCGGCTAAACTGAGCCGGTCCTTAGGGTCCCTTCCTGTACAGCACTCCACTCCACACAATTTCTGGTCCTTAGGGTCCCTTCCTGTACAGCACTCCACTCCACACAATTTCCTTCTGCTTACTCCCAATACTTTCTCTCACCTGGCACATGACTTTTCTATAACTTAGTTTCCTTAAGATTGAGATATAATTTACTACTTTCAAGTAGATAGTTTATGGGGGGGAAATTTAGTTTTTCCAATTATTGCACGTTATTGAGCAAACCCAGCTCATAGATATAAATGGTAAAAATCAGTGTCTAAAAATGCTGCTTGGTTTGTTCATTAAACAAAACTCTATTTTATTTTTCCATAACTTTCAAGCTTTCATGGTACAAACTGTTTAAGACTTTTTGACTTCATAACAAGAAAAGACCACAGATGAGACCCTAGATTTTTATTTATTTATTTTTATTTTATGTGCACCCTAGTTTTTACTTCTTCAGAATGAATGGAAATGATAACTTTTAGGTTTCATGAGAACTTTTTCTCTGTTTTTGGATACAGTAGCTCTCCATGCACTCTGGACTGGCTCGGGACTCAAGAGCTGGGATAGTGGGTGTGCGCTACCTGCCTGGTTTCTTCTTTTTGAAACAAGGTCTCTCTGCATAATCCTGGAACTCTAGTTAGACCAGGCTAACCTCAAAGTCACAGACAGCTATTTGCTTCTTTGATTCCCAATGTGAGCAATCATGTCCAGCTCCTTTCTTTTTTTTCCTATCTCCCCCCCCTCCAACTGTTTTCAGACCATAACAGAGAGCACAGTCCTCTTCTCCAGAGAGCACCTAGCACATACTGGGGTGGGGATGGGAGCAATGATATAGACCCTACTCCAGGAAAAGTGAAGGAGAACTAGGTTGATACCTCCACCAGGATATTCTGTGCCTCCATTACTCAAATCACTTTGATGGAGAGAATGAGTGTAGACAGAGGTAGTGTGGGGGGGAGTAGTCAGTATGTATTACATACATGTGTAAAACTGTGTGGGGCAAATTACCTGATAACACACACACACACACACACACACACACACACACACACACACACACACTCCGCTTTGATAAAGTAATTTGAGAAATTAATTGTTTTGAAAAACCCCACCTCAAAGCAAGTTCTAAAACTGTATTCCTATAAGTCACAGGAATTGGGCTTAATGAAATGTTCTAGTTCTTTGAACATGATCGGCTCTTAAGAGGTAGACGTTTCAGCTGTGCATCTTATGTCCAGTTGCCTCACCTCTAATTCTTTGAGGTAGTTAACTGTATTTTCTTGTCTCATTAATATGACTAAGTCATGGGGATGCTTCAAGTTCATTGGTGAATCCACCTACAAGAAAGCAGTAAATAAGTAAATTAAACTCATTAATGTCTATTTAGACTAATAAAGTTCCATTTAATGATTTCAACTGTTGTCCTATCACAATTCTAGTTTGTGCCAGTTGCTCAGTAAGTTTACAGAGCATATCAATAGTGATTGCTTTGTAGGTGGAGGTGACTGAATCTGGGCAGGAGGGGCTGCTAGGTGAGCTCAGCATGCAGAGTCCTAGGGTTCATTTTCAGCGCCTTGAGTAAACTAAGGAAGAGAAGTACTTGGTAACAAACAATTGTAGGCGGAGACAGCTCTTTCGTTCCTGGCTGCGCAGACTCAAAATAATCACACAAAATCTACATTATTTGCAATACTGTTTTGCCAATAGCTAAATTAACCCATTTCTATTATTTTATATTTTTACCACGAGGCTTGTGGCCTACTGGTAAAGTTCTGGGCGTCTTTCTCCTCTGGCAACCACATTTCTCTGACTCTGCCTACTCTCTCTCTATATATCTCTGTTTGGATTTTCCATTTCGCTTTACTCTGTTAAGCCATTGGCAGAAAGCAGCTTCATTATTAATCAATAGCAATAAAACATATTCACAGCATACAGAGGGGAATCCCATATCAAATAATAAATTAATTTCCTTTAAATATTTTTCATACCTGTAATAGCAAAAAACAAAACAAAACAAAAACCAGACTGCCTAGTTTTGACAGCACATTTCATATCTGAATAGACGTGGAAGTGATAAAAAAAGAAGACATTAAAAATACATTTTTGTAAGGCCATTTGGAGAAGTCATAAGTCAAAGATGATATAAGATTTATTACTTAGTGTGGGCTCTCTGACCAACAGATCAAGCGACTATATGGTTGCAAATGTAGGAAGATGAACCCCACATACTGATAGTAGGCTTAGAGATTTGCTCTCACTTTTTCAGGGTTATCTACAACATACACCAACATGTTCCCCGTTACTACATGATCCTTCACTTAGCAAAACAAACCCCAGGAAACTGAGGTACTCTGAAACAGTGAGACAAACCTATATACAAGACGCTCACCACAACATTTTTAGCTGAACGGATTTCAGATACCTAATCTTATCAATAAAGCAATAGAGAGGGACACTGTCCTATGGAATGGAACAAAAAGAAAAAAAACCCGTAAAAGCTATAGCCTGTGGCCTGAATATAAAAAGCTTTGCATAGGAAGCAAAGAGTGCTTGTTTACTTGCAATTTGCCTGGACCTCAAGCAGCAGCTATTCAATGGAGTTTCCAGAAAACTAAGAAGCAAGAGGGGCAGGAAGTGGGGGAACAGTCCTTCTGTCTCAAACACCCAAGTCCATTGTTTACCTGCTATCTGAATGACTTGCAGGAATATTAAGAGAGATGAAGACTTAACATTTCAGAGCTAGAGGATAAATAACCTTACTTTTAGATTTAGAAGTGCTGACATAGACATGGTTGTACCAGACTTCTCATTCCATTGTGAGGGAAGTGTGCTGCATTTCCTTGGATGCAGTAAAGAGTCTAGTGAAGATGCAGAGACACCAGGATAAAATTATTAGTAAAGATGCAGTGAAGGGTCTAGTGAAGATGCAGAGACACCAGGATGAAATTATTAGCTGACAGAAAAGGTAGCTGACAGCTGGGTTTCTCTTTTTGAGGTGACAGCAAATGGTGTGGATCTTTGCCAGATAAAGGTTTAGTAAGGGAAGACTTATGACCTGACACATATTTTTATTGCAGTGATGTCAAGGTCTTAAATTGTAAAATGTTATGGCAATTATCTTGGTGCCAAGCATGGAAACCTCTCCTTTTGAGTTCCTTTCCTCAGAAAATTATAAACGAGTGTCTGCTTAATGGTCTTGTAAATACCAGAGCATACACTCGTCCATGTATGGACGAGTCTCTATAGGCCTGGCCCACTGACTGGACACTTGGAATTATATACTCCTACACTCTCTCTATGCAGTGGGGAAAGGAATGATACAATGGCATAATCTAAAGCATTTAAAGACCTTCAGGATCAAAACCAAGAGGTCTCAGAGAGAGAAAGTTTAATCATAATACTCAAGAGCAGGAGGCAAGATTATTATGAGTTTGAGGCCAATCTGGGCTACATTTTACTGTCTCAAAAAAAAAAAAAAAAGAAAAAGAAAAAAGAAACTACCAATACTACCAATTTCCATTTCCTGATAATGCAAAAGATGCTCATAGGCCCCGAATCACAAAGAAAAGGCAGAATCGTTTTTACCTGCTCTTTTTAGAGAAATTATACTACAGGGAAAAACAGAGCTGGCATTTGAAATGTAACTGTGGACTTAATTCTGTGCCAGGAAAAGATGCATTCTCTGGGCCTACAGGTTCCACTCCACCAAAGAAGACAAAATATGCCAGGCAATTCAGCTTTCTTTTCCTTAGAGTGCATGAGTACACACACCTAATAATATAAAACAGCAGTAAATGTTTTACTCCTATCAAGTGTACTTTTATAGATTTCTCTTGTTGCTTTCTCTAATGAACCAGGACTTTTAAAAATGATTTATTTTTATCATGTACATTGGTGTTTTGCCTGCATGTATGTCTATGTGAGTGAGGATGCCGAATATCCTGGAACTAGAGATACAGATGGCTGTGAACCACGTGGGTGTTGGGATTTGAAACCTGGGTCATCTAGAAGAGCCTCCAGTGCTCTTAACTGCTGAGTCATCTCTTCAGCCCTGAATCCAGACATTGTGAATGTCTGATCTCCAATCAGGGCCCTAAGATGGTGCATTCAGTAAATCCATACAGCAACAGATGGAAACTGATCCACTGCCAAGTTAGATAAGGGTGAACATCATAAACAAAATAACCAGCTTAGGGTACAAACATGTTTGATGTTCTAGGAAGGCAAGTTTGAGCCAATCAATTGTCAGTGGTCATTTATAGCAGGAAATGACACATTTCTGTAGCGATGTTAATTCATACATAGTGATTTTTCTAACCTCTTCACGGTACTCACTTTAATATATGAAAGTACATGGAGACCTCTTCTTCTAGCAGCAGTGTGAAAACTGATTAACAAATGATGTGGGAGTGTCATATATCAATCTGTCGATTTCATTGGTTAATTAATAAAGAAACTGCTTGGCCTGATAGGATAGAACATAGGTGGGGTGGAGTAAACAGAACAGAATGCTGGGAGGAAGAGGAAGTGAGGCAGACGCCATGCCTCTCCTCTCCAGGGCAGACGCGATGAAGCATGCCACCAGGTCAGACATGCTGAATCTTTCCTGGAAAGACTGGTGCTACACAGATTATTAGAGATGGGTTGATCGGGATATAAGAATTAGCCAGTAAGGGCTAGAGCTAATGGGCCAAGCAGTGATTAAAAGAATAGTTTCCGTGTAATTATTTCGGGGCATAAGCTAGCCAGGTGGCCGGGAGCCGGGTGGCAGGAACACAGCCCACAGCTCACACTACGAACAAAATCCTACAGTAACGATTCACTGATTAAAAATATTCCCTTTAATAATTTGAAGCAGAATATTTTTAATTCAGAATTTTAAGTTATTTACATTAAGACTATCACATTGAAACCTCTTAAGACACTCTTACTTCACCTCCACATGAAGCTAATATGGCTCTACCTGCTGCCCACTTCTAGTCTTTCCTGGTTAGGACCCATACTTTCCTTCTTTATCACAGTTACATGGCTGGCTTCTCTCCTCCACCGCAAGATCTGGCCAGTGCCTTCTTTCTATTACTCATACAGTTATTTCTGAGATAGGGTTTCCCAGGTGAGGTCAGGTGGTACTACAGAGACTAATCCAGAACTCCTGTCTGGGCCATTGGGGACCAGCCAGCTTGCATTCCAGGGGCCTGACAATGGGGCTGAAGCAGCACAAAAACCTACCTTTATTTATACCCTGGGACAAACCATTCATGCAGCATGTGCAGTTTGTCCAATATGCCAGTAACATGTTTATAATTCGGAAAGTGTTCATGTTATATTAAACATTTCCCTAATCTCTATTACATTTTAATTAATTAAGTATGGAAGAATGTACACATGTGCCCCATAAGTAGAGGTTAAAGGTTCTTCCGTTCCATTATGTGGGTGTCTGGGGATTGAATTCAAGTGTCAGGCCATTAAGTCATTTTAGTGGTCCAACTTGACCTAATTTTAAAAGACCTTGCTAGGGAATCTTTCTGCTCTTTTTGCTGCCTGCTGCCTACTATGCTTTTTTTTTTTGTCTTCTTTGGCCAGCCTGACTCAAGATAGCTTCATCTGAGAGGAGGGAACCCCAACTGAGAAAATACCTTCATAAGATGGGGCTGTAGGGCATTTTCCTAATTAATGATTGATATGGGAGGGCCCAGCCCAATGTGGGTGGTGTGTCCCTGCATGGGTGGTACTGGATGCTATTACAAAATAGACTGCAGAATCCATGAGGACCAAGCCAACAAGTAGCAATTCTCCATGGTTTCTGCTTCAGCTCCTGCCTTGCTTAAATTCCTGCCTTGACTTCTCTCACTGATGGACTGCTACCTCTAGTCTTAAGATGAAATAAACACTTTCCCCCTCAAGTTTCCTTCCTAAGTTTCTATCACAGCCATAGAAATCTCAACTAACTTTTCTCCCCGGCAATTTTGTCTACTTCCCTTATCCAAGAGGATAACTATATGTTTTTCCTTGGGTTCACCTTCTTACTCAGCTTCTTTAGGTTCGCCTATTGTAGACTCCGTGACCCCTATTTATGGCTAGAAACCAATTATGAGTGAGTACATCCCATGTTCATCTTTTTGTGTCTGGGATAACTCACTCAGGATAGTGTTTTCTATTTCCATCCATTTGCATGCAAAATTAGAGAAGTCATTGTTTTTTACCGCAACATAGTACTCTAGTGTGTATATATTCCATACTTTCTTCATCCATTCTTCCATTGAAGGGCATCTAGGTTGTTTCCAGGTTCCGGCTATCACAAATAATACTGCTATGAACATAGTTGAACAAATGCTTTTGACATGTGATAGAGCATCTCTTGGGTAAATTCCCAAGAGTGGTATTGCTGGGTCCAGGGGTAGGTTGATCCCGAGTGGGATGGGGGTAAGGGGAGATGGGGAGAGAAAAGGTAGAAGGGAAGGAGGGGGGACTTAGGGAAACAGGAGGATCGGGATAAAGGAAGGTTGGATAGGGGAGCATGGAACCACAATTCTTAGTTAAGGGACCCACTTTAGGGTGGGCAGGAGAATTGACATTAGAGGGGCTCCCAGGGGCCCAAGCTGAGGTCCCCAGTTAGTTCCTTGGGCAGCTGAGGATAGGGAACCTGAAATGACCCTATCCTAGAGCAATACTGATGAATATCTTGCATATCATCCTAGAACTTTCATCTGGCGACGGATGGAGATAGAGACAGAGACCCACACTGGAGCACTGGACTGAGCTCCCAAGGTCCCAATGAGGAGCAGAAGGAGGGAGAACATGAGCAAAGAAGTCGGGACCAGTAGGGGTGCACCCACCCACTGAGACAGTGGAGCTGATCTACTGGGAGCTCACCAAGGCCAGCTGGACTGCTACCAAAAAAGCATGGGATAAAACTGGACTCTCTGAACATGGCGAACAATGAGGGCTGATGAGACGCCAAAGACAATGGCACGTGGTTTTGATCCTACGCAATCTGCTGGCTTGGTGGGAGCCTAGCCAGTTTGGCTGTTCACCTTCCTAGATATGGACGGAGGGGGGAGGACCTAGGACTTACCACAGGACAGGGAACCCTGACTGCTCTTTGGACTGGAGAGGGAGGGGGAGAGGAGTGGGGGGAAGGGAAGAGGGGTGGGAGGAGGGGGAGAAGAGTGGGAGGAGGGGGAGAAGAGTGGGAGGAGGGGGAGGGAAATGGGAGGCGGAGGTGGAAATTTGTTTTTTTCTTTCTTTATTGTCCTTTTATCAATAAAAAAAATCATATAAAAAAAAAGAAATCTCAACTAAAACAAGACTCTTGTGACTTTGCACATGGTGCTTCCTCTACCCGGCACATACTTGACAGGGACTAGATGACTGAACCAAAAATAATTTCTTTTGTGAAGCCAACCATCCTCCTCTTGATTTAACATTAAACTGTATACTCCTGTTATCATCAAGCATTACATGTGTACACACTCCTGTATCATCAGGCATTACATGCACACATATCTGTATCTTCAGGCATTATATGCACACATATCTGTTTCGTCAGATATTACATGCACACATTCTCCTGTATCGTCAGGTATTACATGCACATATACTCCTGCATCATCCGGTATTACATGCACACATATCTGTATTATCAGGTATTACATGCACAATACTCCTGTATCATCAGATATTACATGCACACATAACCTGCATCATCAGATATTACATGCACACATACTCCTGCATCATCAGATATTACATGCACACATACTCCTGCATCATCAGATATTACATGCACACATACTCCTGCATCATCAGATATTACATGCACACATAACCTGCATCATCAGATATTACATGCACACATACTCCTGCATCATCAGATATTACATGCACACATACTCCTGCATCATCAGGTATTACATGCACACATACTCCTGCATCATCAGATATTACATGCACACATACTCCTGCATCATCAGATATTACATGCACACATACTCCTGTATCGTCAGATATTACATGCACACATACTCCTGCATCATCAGATATTACATGCACACATACTCCTGCATCATCAGATATTACATGCACACATACTCCTGTATCGTCAGATATTACATGCACACATATCTGTATTATCAGGTATTACATGCACAATACTCCTGTATCATCAGATATTACATGCACACATAACCTGCATCATCAGATATTACATGCACACATACTCCTGCATCATCAGATATTACATGCACACATACTCCTGCATCATCAGATATTACATGCACACATACTCCTGCATCATCAGATATTACATGCACACATACTCCTGCATCATCAGATATTACATGCACACATACTCCTGCATCATCAGGTATTACATGCACACATACTCCTGCATCATCAGGTATTACATGCACACATACTCCTGCATCATCAGGTATTACATGCACACATACTCCTGCATCATCAGGTATTACATGCACACATACTCCTGCATCATCAGGTATTACATGCACACATACTCCTGCATCATCAGGTATTACATGCACACATACTCCTGCATCATCAGATATTACATGCACACATACTCCTGCATCATCAGATATTACATGCACACATACTCCTGTATCATCAGATATTACATGCACACATACTCCTGCATCATCAGGTATTACATGCACACATACTCCTGTATTATCAAGCATTTTAAGCACACATACTCCTGCATCATCAGGCATTACACTCTTTAACTGCCATTTGTACTTCTCTTTCTACTGTTCGTGTGTAATATGTTCTGAGGTGTATGGTATGTAGACAACACAACGCTGGCTATTTGAGGACACTGTCTTGATGCCGCATTTGCTTGATGTTCCACTGGAGGTACAATGGCTAGCCCTCCAGAGGTCAGAACAAGTATGCCCCTCACTGTTTGTCCCTGACTAACTGAATCAAATTGCCTGAGGTACTTCCCTGTCTATCAGCTGAGAAGACCCAATTAGATGACTTCCAGGTTCTTCTAACTTTTAAACACGACCTCTATCACATTTTTATCAGCCTGAATATACTTCTGTGGAAAACTTCTAATATTAAAATGAATGAGACTGGCACATTTTCAATTTGCCCATCTAATCTTTACTTGCTTGGAGCAAGGATGATTTTCACAGTAGCAGCTAAAGGCTTCTTCTAGTGCTAAAGAGATGACCCCATCAGAACAATGTTTGCTATGTAAGCACGTGGGCCTGAATTCAAGCTCCAGAACCTACACGGAGAAAGCTGGGAGTGGTGACATGTGAATCCTTGGGGTGTGTCAGCAGCAAACAACCAGGTCTGGGAAGGGACCCTGTCTAAAAACTAGGAGAATAGGAATGGGGGCTGGAGTTCGAGAGGGTTTCTCTATGTAGCTCTGGCTGTCCCGGAACTCACTCTGTGGATTGGTCTGGTCTTGAACTCACAGAGATCCACCTGCCCATGCCTCCCTGAATACTGGGATTGTAGTCATGAGCCACCACTGCCTAATGTTTTAAATGGGAAGAATTTCTAGTGTATTGAGTCCTTCCCCTGCCCATTCCTCTGCCCATTTTATTGAAAGTCTCTCCCAGTAAATACAGTTGGATCATTAATCTTATCTCCTTATTATGTGTATATACAGGCATATGTGTTTGTGTTCATGTGCACGTGAAGACCAGGGGTCAGCTTCATCTGTCACTCTATTTTGAGACAGGATCTCTTAGCAGAACTTGGGACTTGCAAATTAGGCTAGCCTGGCTGGCCAACAAGCTGCAGAGAGCCTCCTGTTTCTGCTCTGGAATGTCTGCAGCCCTGGGATGAGAAGCATGTGCTACTACTGGCTTCTTATGTGGGTGGTGGGGACTGAATTTAGGTCCTCATATTTGAACAGCAAGCACTTCTGACCAAGCTACCACCCCATCATTTATTTATTTATTTGTGTGTGTGTTGTGTTGAGCGTGTGTGTACTCACATATGCACAAAGGCCAGAGTGCCCTACTCAGCTGTTCTCTACCTGAAGTTTTGAGACAGTCTCTCAGTAACTCATCTAGATGGACAAGCCAGCAAGATTTCTATTTCTGCTTTCCCATTGTTGGGATTATATTCATGTGCCGTTGCACTTGGACTTCTTCTGTGGGCTCTAGGACTGAAGGGAAAGCACGTTATTTATGAAGACATCTTCCCAAATCCTGACATATTTTTATTTATTTGTTTATTGGTTATTTGAAACAGGGTTTCATTGTGTCTAGCCCTGCAGTCCTGGAACTCACTTGTAGTCCAGGCTGGCTCCAACTCAGAGATCCATCTGCTTCTGCCTTCCAATTGGTGGGATTAAAGGCGGGCACCACCAACACCTGCCAATTTATTTTTGACACAGAGTCTCTGTTAAACTGAGGATGACCTTGAAATTCTGACCCACCTCCCAAGTGCTAGAATTACAGGGGTGCGTTATCACACCCAGTTATGCAGTGTTGGGGATGAACACAAGCATTCTGCCAACTGTATCCCTAGTTCAACCTCAATTTTCATGGTTAATATTTTGTTTTGAGACAGGTTGTTACCGTGTGAGCAGACTAGCTTTGAACTCATGCTCTTCCTATCTCAGCCTCTCAATGTTAACCTAGCTCGGGGTTAACAAAGCCCTACTTTATTCCTAAAATTTAGGTTACTCATTATTTTTCTTAAAAAAACAAAACTGTGATGAGCATCTTTCCACACATGTTCTCGGGACAGCAGTCCAGATAAGTTCTTCTCTCTGAAGAGGTTTTTGCTAACATTTTCCAAAATAGTTGAATCAACTGAAATTTCTACCAACAGTGAATTTCCATAAGCCTTGAGGAACACAGGAATACATTTTAATCTCAAACTCTTTGTGGGCTTTATATTGGCCATTCTTTTATACTTAAAAGTATTTCTCCCGCTTCACTTTAAATTTGATAGTTTATATACAATATTTTAAAAGTATGTCTCTAGTTAATGGAACTCAGGTGACTATCTTATTTGTGTTTCCTGTCTTTTCAATAGTGAGTGCACATTGCTTAAATTTATAATGAAAACGTCTACCTATAAGTATGTTATCTTTGTAAACATCAAACTTGAGCATACTAGGAAACAATTTTGTTTTATTTAATTTTAAACAAACTACAATGACAAGTAAAAGTCAATGTCAGGAGGGTAGCTTTCTCTTAGTATTCAAATAGACAGCTCTTTCTTGTCCAAGGAGAAGGACTCCAAAATACCAGCTAAATCTCTTTCCTGGACCTTTCCTTTCTCTTTAAATCTTATCTGAAGTCTAATTTATTGCCATTGTCAAAGAACTGGCCAAGGAACCTTTGCACCTGTGCTGCCAGCTGTGGTCATACCATGGTAGTCCAGATGAGTTTTAAGGGGATGGGCTGAGACAGGCAGGTCTGCCGTCAATACTCTCCACCCAACTACCCTTCAAGTTAAGCCATGACGGACTTTCACCTTCTTTCAGGTTCAGAGAACTGCAAGTTTGAAATATCAGTCCAGCTCTACTTAGGCTCCTGGCTATAACCATGAAAACTTACACACATTTGTGCATATGTGTGTGTGGTACATGTGTGTGCATTTGCACAGTGGAAGGCTATTCCCCAAGACAGCCATTCTCCTTTTTTTTTCCTTTTAGAGGGGAGAAACTCTCTCTTAAGGACACTGATTAGGCTAGGCTGGCTGGCTAGTTCCAGGATTTCTCCAGTCTTCACCCTTTCAACAGTGGAATTAGAATTTATGACACAGGGAATATGTATAAACAATGTACTTTCAGCTAGACTATTTGTAACTTTCCAAGAAAAGAAACTAAAATGTTGGATGAGATGACAAGAGTCGTACATTATTTCTCCGTGTATTTGTCAAGAAGCTCTTGTCAACATGTAAGAAAGCAATGTAGCTGATTCTGTTGTTGCTGTTTTCTCCTTTGAGACAGGCTGGTCTCAAACTCCTATGTAGCTGAAGTCAAATGTGAAGCCCCTGATATCCCTGCCTCTTCCTCCCAATTGCTGTTTATAGATAGCTGTTTTATATGTAACTCAAATGTGACTTTAACTCAAGCAGTAAATAAGTACTGAACAAATAACAGCAGGCAAAAAATGGCCCAACGCATGCTCAGATCCCTAATCTTGTGAATACATTATGCTGTATGACAAATGAGAATTAAGATGTTAACCAGATGAATTGTTGCTAATCAGTCTGTCTTAATTAGGAAAGAGATCACAGCTTGGATATCAGGTGGGTACTGTGAAATTATATGGAAGAGGGAGAATGTGCACATGTGTGCGCACACACACACACACACACACACACACACACACACACACACACACACAGTAGGCCGCAGAGAGACAGACAAGGAAAGAAAACAAAGTCAGAGGCATGCACTGCTGCTGAGTTTGAAGATACAATGCCAAGAGCCATGGAATACTGGCAGCCACAGGCATTCGAAAAGGTGGGCACTGCCCAGAGCTTCCAGAAAGATGCACAGTGCTGCTGTCCTCTGGACTATGCCTGTGAGTCTCAGGCTGACTTCCAGCCTTATTAACTGGAGGGCAATAAGTTTGGGTTGTTTAAAATCATTAAGTTTGTGGTCTTCTCTTCCCCCTTCTCTTCCTAAACAGCAACAATAGAAAATAATATAAGCACTCACTATGCCTAGATATAATACCACATTTGAGCTCTAAAATTCTTAGTTCAATAACTGGGTTACTCAAATCCTAGAAAAGACATTACAATCAGGGCGAGACACTGGGCCATACTGTTACTGAGGTGAAAGGAAATGGCCTGGGGATAACTTTGCTAGTTTTTGCTGGAAATCACCATCCTAAAGAGAGTAACTGGATGTAGTTCACCTCATTACTAACCCACTGGTCAGGGGATGAAACCAATATGAAGCTTTCTTTTACTGCAATACAAGTAGGAAACACACATTAATGATAAAAGTGTAATTTTTCTGGGAAGACACGAAGATGCAACTGAAGGTGGCTTTTTGTTTGTCACTCTTACTGATGCTACAGTGCTGTTTAACTCAGGGCAATGCATGATCTTTTCCTGAAGTGAAATTATGAACAAAGGTTTTGCATATCCCAACTACTGTTGGGCATTTTCAACTGTTGGGGAATATTATTTTAATGTATATGACTTTTGTTTATGCTGTATTTGTTTAACTCTGTGAAGCTGTGATTCTTTGCCTGTCTAAAACACCTGCTGGTCCTAATAAAGAGCTGAACGGCCAATAGTGAGGCAGGAGCAAAGTTAGGTGGGGCTGGCAGGCAGAAAGTATAAATAGAAGGAGAAATCTGGAGAAGGGGAGGGAGGAACAAGAACAAGGAGAGAAGGACATTGGGGGCCAGGCACTCAGCTATACAGCAAGCCAAGGAGTCAGAGTGAAAGTAAGATATGTAGAAGTAAGAAAAGATAAAAGTCCAGAGGCAAAAAGATAGACAATTTAATATTTAAGAGTTAGGATAATTTAAGATTAGGAAAGTTGGCTAGAAACAAGCCAAGTGAAGGCTGGACATTCGTAATTAAGAATAAGCCTCTGTGTGTGATTTATTTGGGAGCTGGGTGGTGTGACCCTCAAAAGAGCCAAAAGAGTAAGAGCCAAAGCAATCACAACATTCATATACTGACATACTCCTTTAGCTTGATAATTTGCCAATACCTAAGGAAATTAAGAGTAACACATTCTTTAAACCAGTTAACTCCATTTCTAAGAATTCACCTTACAAATACTCATGGGCAGGATACAAAGAGACACACTCACTTGCCATAGCATTATTTGACAGTAAAAAAACCTGAAGACTCTAAAAGCCTGCCAAGAACACTGGATAAATACATATAGAATACTCATTCAACTGGTTACTATCAAGTCTTAACCAAGAAGGAAGCTTTTTACTTTATTGTGGTTTTAAGCTAGCAAGTTAGTCATCAGACAAAATGTTCCCAGTTGTATGTTTACAAGAGAAAGTCATAAAAGTGTTTGCAAATACAAGAAACTTTGAGGAAGAACACTCATTGTGATGTGGCCAGGGAACATCCTACAATTCTTATTCAGAGACACTATGCTCTTAGGATTTAGCTTGTCCAAGTTTTTCATTTGTAACAGGAATCAAGGAACCATCTTGTCACCTTCAAGTAAGCACACCTTCCCTGCTCCAGACCAGTAAAATGATGGTGGCCTATGAGTATGCTGACACGTGTAAATATTGTAGGTAAAAATACTGTATGCAAACATGCTTTTCTCACTTATTCAGTATTCCTTGAGGGCATACCATGTGCCAGGCACTGTTTTAGTTCTGAGGTTACTTCATTGAAAAGGACAAAGCTGGTGCCTTCTTGAGTGGACAGGAAATAAAACATAAATGCTATAATATAGCGCCAGCAGTGAGTGCTACAAAGAATAAAGCAGAGGAAGTAGACAGTGTTGGAAGAAATGTTTTAGTATGTAAGAGATGCCATCTGAACAGACCTGGAAAAAAGAGGCAAGCTGAGCTATGATGGCATCTGTAGAGGGTGGTCCAAAGGCAGAAACTTGCTAGGTTTGAATTGCCCCAAAGACTATTTCAGCTTTGAAGGCTGAAACCCAGTACCTCACCTAAGATGGGCAGTGGGACCTGAGGCTGGAGAGGTGGGCAGGCCTCTGGTCTCTCAGGCCTTGTAAGCTATAGCAGAACCTAGCTATTCATCTTCATGTGTGATTGGAAAACCAATGCTCTCATGTTCTCTGATTCCCTCCTTTCTGTCCTATCTGAGAGTGACTGATGTGGCCACATGTATTTAAAAAACAAAAAACATTTTCAGTGATTCTGGGGAGAACAGACAGACCATCTAGGGCACAAGAGAAGTGGGAAGCCCAGCTAAGAACTGTCAGCAGAGCAGGACGGAAGGCAGAGTTAGTCTGGGCTAGGGCTACAGAAGTGAAGTGGAAACACATGGCTGCATTGGGAAGCATTTTGGAAGTAACAGTGGCAGCTGATTTTCAGGCTGGGTATGAAGTAGAGAATGAAAAAGTTAAGAACACCAGTCTTTTGTGTCTCAGGAATCTGGTGAATGGAACAGGTCTGGGGTGGGGTGGGTTTAAGGCATATGCCACTCTGAGTGGAGACTCCCAGGAGACATGGATCTCAGATGAGATTTGGAAGGCTTCAACAGGTCAAATTTTATGGCAGGAGGCTGCATGAGACCATCAGGTGGGAGCAAGACAGCACACCAGCCAGTAAAAGTCATCAAGGAAAGGGGAATCAAGCAGAAAAGAACAAGTCATGGACAAGGGGCTCAGAAGAAAAATAGAGTCTGTGTTTTGGCAATCATGAAAGTAAACAGTTCAGTAAGGTAGGAGGAGGCCACTGGGTTGCTAAGAGGTTAAGTACGATTGTTGAGGTTTCTCAGAGCTGAGTGTGGCAATGAGAGAAGTCCTGGGTGTCCTTATGAGAGCTGTAGGGATAACGGGCTGACTGGATTGGCTTTAAGAGAACAAAGAATACACACATGACTCTTGAGTTATCTGCTGCAGAACCACACACAGGAGCTTCTGCTGTTTTAGCTTTTGCCATCAGGGAGTATCACTGAGACACGGGTACTGTTCTCCATATTCTGGAGTGCAAATCTGACCTAATATTTGACTTGGTCTGTTGGCAAGACCTCATATTCCTCACTGCCAGCATGCCTTTGTTTGCTTCCAAACTACAACAGCTGCTGGGCCCACAGCTGATTGTAACCCCTGCTCAGCAGTGTAGCTGTCAGCCCATGTCTACACCGCCTGGCTTTCTCATTCTCCTCTTACTTTTCTTGTTCACTGTTTTTCTTATTGCTTCTTGACATATTTACATGTCTGGGCAATAAAGCTGATCTTTTGTATGTAACCCTAGTGAAAGAGAGGATGTTATCCCTTACAGAGCATAACCTGATCAACAACAGCCGGGCAAAAGTGGTCTCTGAGGTTAACAGTCCTCGTCTATTCCACAGGCCTGAGAGCTGAAGGGCTCATCAATTGAATCAACTTGTATCTTTCAAAAATTTCCACAAGTCTGAGACTTCCAACAGGCTGTCTCCAGATGATCATCAGACTAGTGAGCACCAGCTTCATAAAGGCAACTGTAAATGTCCAAGAGGTGGAGTCCACTCACACGCTTATTCCCAGCAGGCGGTCAAGAGTTACACCCATAGCTGACAGCACAGGAGGGACTGAAGTGGTGAAGGTGGATGTACTCAGACCCTCTTGGGACCACTGCAGTGAGTGTCCAAAGGAACCGAAGACAAGTGAATGGGCCGGACGGTGGTGGCACACACCTTTAATCCCAGCACTCGGGAGGCAAAGGCAGGCGGATCTCTGTGAGTTCGAGGCCAGTCTGGTCTACAAAGTGAGTTCCAGGACAGTTATACAGAGAAACCCTGACTTGAAAGACCTCCCCACCAAAAAAGAAAAAAAAAGATTAAGCAAATGGACAGAACATGGGACAGTAAAGGCTTTCAGAAAGAAATTCAGCATGCTATGAAAACACAAAGAAAATGACACCAAAGTTGCACCATGTGCAGAGGACAGAAGCAAGGAGAGTGTAACATACCTAGGGAAGCTTGTAGCAAAGACAGCAAAATGCGCGTGCGTGCGTGTGTGTGTGTGTGTGTGTGTGGGTGTGATGCTGGAGGGTTAGGTACTGACGGATGATTATATAAGGGCTAGAGAGAAGGAAGGGTTAGGCTAGAAGTTGTGGAAGAATTTGGGTCATATCCTGGGTACACCATAACCAGGTGATCTCCTTTCTTAAAAAAATACCGAAACTCAGCTGAGTCACTGTGCATGTGAAACTCCTCTTAGATCTGCCTAAATCACCATCGGATCCAAAATCAAATAGTCCATTCACTTCTAACCTACTGAAGAGCAGTGCCATAGGGACTTTGGCCTCTTTGTCAACTGCATGTGGTGTATCTCTTCTTTGGGCAAGAGTTGCTGAGAGTCACTTAGCATGTATGCCTTGCCAAAAGGATCAGTTTTCATGCATCAGCACTGTGAGGAACTTCACTGTGAGCAAGGGAAAGCATCTGTGCTTCCTAGACATCTGCTTGGCTGAAGGCAGAGGATCACAGTCACCAAATAAACTCATACATTTGAGTCCCCTCTCCTCTCATTATCACTTAGCCTAAATGTACTATGAAATACTTGGCTGAAATAATCTAAATGGAAAAACAGATTGGACGAACCTTCATTTATTTCCACATTTGCTCTTATGTTTCTTTCTATTCTTCCACTTACTGGGTGATGAGTAGAAAAACGTGTACTTCCAACAGCACAAAATGCATGCTACTGTAGAAGAATATGCATATAATTATTGTCACTACTAAATGATACTCATTAGATGTATGAAAAAGGTTACTAAGTTGTAACGTGTACTCTTTTTTACCTTAAATAATTTATTTTTATTTTATTCGCATTGGTGTTTTGTCTGCATGTACGTTTTTTGCGAGGGTGTCAGGTCTTCGAGCTACAGACAGTTGTTAGTTGCCATGTGGGTGTTGGGAATTGAACCTGGGTCCTCTGGAAGAGTGGTCAGTGCTCTTAACAGTGAGCCACTTCACTCACTGAGCCATCTTTCTAGCCCTGTAATGTGTTTTCTTTAAGAATTCCTTCCCCACAGAAAATACTCCCCTGACACTAAATTTAAAACTTGATGGTTCTAACTTTAGAGGAGAAGGAAACAGTGGTAAAGAAAACAAATGCTTTTTTTTCAGGCTTCTTATTAACTTTTTATTATTATTATTATTAAAAATTTCCACCTCCTCCCACTTCCCTCCCCCATCCCCCCCATCAATCCACTGTAGAACCATGGATTGAAATGTAGGCACTCAATTCTACTTCATTGACAAATGTTTATGTTTTTATGCCAAAAACATGTTGATTTTAATTCTGTAGTATAAGTTGAAATTAGTAATAGTGATTCACCAAGCAGTCTTTCAGTTGTTCCAGATTATTCTGATTATATTGGGCTTTTTTTTCTGTTTCCATATGAATTTTTATTAGGAAGTGAGATGATAAAAGAAAACTTCAATCCAAAGAAAAAAAGAAAGAAAGAAAGAAAGAAAGAAAGAAAGAAAGAAAGAAAGAAAACAAATGTTACACTGTGGAGACAGTGGGTAACAACAGAGATTCTTCCCGAAGGCAGAGACTTAGCTAGCACATTTCAAGAGTTCACTTGATAGGAGATGAGCCAGGCATGGAAGCATGCACCTGTAACCTTACAATTACAAAGTTCAAAGCTCAAAGTCATCCTACATGGTGTGTCTGAAGTTAGCCTGAGATACATGAGAACCTTTCTAAAACAAATGAAAAACAAAACAACTCCCCAAAACTAAACAGGATACTAGAGACTGCAGAGGGTCTGTAGGCTAATTCAAAAATTTACTTAACATTCCTTATTTAGCAGGTATTGGGGGGGGGGGGGGGGAGAAAAACCTTGGCCTGATGGGTATTCTTATAATCTCAACACTTGAAAGGTGGTAACAGAATGATCAAAGAGTTCAAGACAAGCCTCTGTTACACAGTTACTTTGAGGTAAGTCTACTGACATGAGACTTTTATATTGAGGCAAGCCTAGGCTACATGAGACTTTGTCTCAAGAAACAAACAAACAAAGAACAAGAAAAAGGAAGGAGGAGAAGAAGGGAGGGGAAAGAAAAGCTGCTACATTATGGTTAAGCAAAGAACATCAAAATTAACAGCAAACAGCAAAAGTATTTAACTGAAATTAAAGAAGTAGGGGCCATGGATTTGAGAGAGAGCAGAGGGTTATATGGGAAGGGTTGAAGAAAGGAAAGGGAAAATGATGTAATTATATTTTAATTAAAAAATAAGAAATACTTGAAAATATTGTCTAGAAGCTTATTCTTCACAAAACCACCCAGCAACAGCCCCAGTTATGATTACAAAGAAGTTGCCTACATTTTCTAGCTGAAGCATGCTTGCTTTCCTTCTTCCAAGTGAATGTGTGTGCCTGTGTGTCACAAGCGCAAGTCTGTGTTAGAGACATGATCTTACATAGCCCAGGCTGGCCATTACCTTGCTATAACCTACTGACAAGGATAACAAACTACTGACCATCCTGCCTCCATATCCAAGTGCTGGCATTACAGATGTGCACCACTAAACCTAACTCTGAAGCCCATTTAAACACTTTAGGATGATGTAAGGGGTGTTTTTTTTTTTAACCTAATTGCCTAAAAAAAAAAAAGAAACCACAGTAGATCCTCACACTAACTGGTGAATAGCACACACTCATCTAATCCACAGACTGAGTTCAAGTTACGGACCCTTGCTTAAATAAGAGATATAAAGTAGGATCATCAGTTTTGTCAGTCTGACACAATCTAGAACCACTGGCGTGTCTCAATGAGGGACTTCTAGATTAAATTAGCCAGTGGGAATTGTCTTGGTTTTATTAATTGAGATGGGAAGACCCATCCTCTGTGGGTAACAGTATTCCCTGGGTTTGGGGCCTGGACTGTAAAAAGGTGGAGAAAGTGAGGGGAACACTGGCCTATATGTGTTAACTCACTGCTGTCTATGGCTGTAATGTGAATAACTGCTTCAAAGTGGTTGCCTTAAGTTCCTGCTACCCCGACATCTCTGCATGTTCCTATGAGGGACTGTAACATGGTGTGGTGAACTCCCTTAAGGTGTTTTTGTAAGGGTATTTGGTCAGAGCAGCAGGAAGGACAATGAAGACAGATAGATGGTCTTTCTCTTTTCTAGGCACGGGGGCAATGAATGATAAAAGGTATCCCAGAACCCAAAGTTGAGAAAAAGCTCGCAATTGTGGTCAGCCTTTTTCTTAATCTTTGTCTGTCTATGGTGGGAAGAAACATAGCAAATGGAGCATTCGCTTCACAATCCAACTCCATGACTCCCTCGAGTACGTTCCTGGAGTTCAGTGGTAGGAAAGTATGCTTCTTAGCTAATGCAGGGATTGTAGAAAAGAAACACTCTGATTTTCCATGGCATGCACTGGGCACTTGCTGTAGCCAGCAGCAACCCGTTTTTATTGTGAAGAGGCTGACTGCAGGAATGTAGATCTGCCTGACTGAAGCCCCAACTCAACCCACCTAAGAGGATTTTTACACTTGCCCAGTCACAAGCCTGCAGTGTTGAACTGGTGGGTATTGATCTTTAGGGTCTGCTAAGGCTTGAGATATAAACCCAATGAATATGCACTTCTCCCGGTAAAGACTCCATGCTGTACTTAAAACTAACTGCAATGATGGAAATGCCCTTAATTAAATATACGCTTTGGGCAAGTCTGATTTTTTTTTCCCCCTGAGAGACAGGATCTCATTATGCAGATCTGGCTGGCCTAGAACTTGCTAAATAAGTAAACCAGGCTGGCTTCAAACTCAGATCCACCTGCCATTGCCTCCCTAGTGCTGGGATTAAAGTTGTGTGCCACCATAGTTGGCTCCAGTTCTGATTATTAATTCATATAAACATCTTCACATTTGCTGTGAAAAAAATGACTATGCTGTAAAAAATATGGACTTACATATAACTAGAAAAAGTTTAAATATAAGAATTCAAATAATCCGAGAGGGATTTGCCACTCTAATTTTCTACTTCAGTTTGCCCATAGCTCCTTCTTGATAGTAGGCCATTTTAAAACTGAAACCACACTTCTGCTCTCGGCTGAGTGACAGAAGCAAGAACCAAGCAGTGGGAATTACATATGCTGTTTAGGGTACAGTATATATACTGAGGCCTAACTATGTTTCGAATTACGAACAGAACTACAGTATCCCCAAATCTGTGTACTAATATATACCCAATGTGACCACTGACTGTAATCTAAACTATGTTTATTAGGTTTTGCCTGAATTAAGTTTATTGCCAGGAAAGGACACAGGAGTTAGGCAAAACAAAAGCTGCCCACCATATTCAATTTCTATTTTATTGATTTGTACTGATTTCCCTTTAGATTAACTCCATTCTCTCTATCCCTACCCTCCAGTTATTACACTGTTGTGTGCAACTTTATTTTTTATAGAATAAAATTTCATGGCTGCCAGAATTCAATGCTGCAACTTTTAATGTGCAGAGAAGAACTGGAAAAGTCAATGAAAGGGGGTCATTTAAAAAGACACAAGTAAAAAAGACTTGCTTTTTTAACTTTAAGCCTAACTACTTACTGAAGGGATGACTAGGCAGTCAGAAGATTTGGCCCTTTTCTGAGGCAAGTTACTAAAACCTCGATTTCCCTTCTAAAACGTAGATCCAGTGTGCAAAGACAGCATTTGTTAACAAAGCCAAATCCAATTTAACTTTTCCATTGCATTTTCAGCACATAAACAATCCATATCCATCAATGAGCCTTCACTTTTCAGATGGGCTACTTTTTCAGCCAAGTGGCAGGACACCAAAATGGGAAGGAGAAGTCAATGTCATAGAGTATAAATAGCTGTGGCCAGAAACAATATAGCGAAAGAGCCAATAGGAGAAGAGCTCCCCAAATTGCAGTGTAAGTACTCATTCAATGTCTCCCTTCATGAGGGCCTCAGAGAAAACCAGCAACAGCAGACAAAAGATGAAACAACAAATGGATACAAGATTTCTAATCTTATGTCGAAAAGACTGCCTTACTGTATCTTCTAGGGTTTCTGAGAACCTTTTTAAGCCTCAGCTGGAGCTCAATAAAAATTAAGCTGGAGCTTAATATTCATGAAAAGAAACCTTTTAAAATGGGAGACAGCTATAAATACACGCGAGTAAACAGCAGAATAGAAAGACGGGCTGACTTTTTAAAATTATTTGTTTAGATTTAGTGTTTCTACAGTTAACCCGAAGGATCACTAATTTCACGCGACTTTAGTTAAAACATTAGAGTTACTATGCTTCAATTGCACGGAGTATACACTTCACTTTTTAAACGTCTGCTGGACGTTTTCCGATTGTTGTCAAGCATTGAAAGTCATTAAGTTTACAAGAGTCTGTGGTGGAACGTGAGCACGCGCGCGCGCACACACGTACTCTAAGCATCAGCAGTATAAGCGCAACTGCGGGCATTAGAAAGTTACATAAGAAAAGCAGTGTGCCCTTTGAGAAATCAGTTCAAGCATACAATAATCTAGTAAACTAACTGCATATGCTGCGTGCAGGGCTGGGTCACAGGAACTGGGTAAAGAAGCAATGAAAAATAAAGACGCAATGAAATGAGGGCACTTAAGAGCTGAATGATGCAGACAATGCCACCAGAGGCATCTTCTGGCATTCCTTCGGAAGGTGCAAGAATGGGTTGTCTTTAATGAGCCTGAGACCAGGCTAACGGCAAAGCCTAAAACCACCATATCCTGAAACAAATCCCACCAGGTGGGAGAGAAGACTGGAGGAGTCGCTTTAAGTGATTGATCCATTCACTAAAGCTACCCTGGCTGTCACCGGCCTGGGACTCGCGCACTCCCCGGCACTGCCACCTGCTCTCTACTTCCTCGGGAAGAGCGGGGGGCGCGCGGGACCCGGCCCACAGGCTCCCAACGCAGAACTAACGATGCCTATGTGATTCCTAAACCCCCCAGCTCAAGTCCAGGTTCCCCAGGGTCGGTTCCGGGACGGCGCGCGGCCCCACGGTGGAAGGCTGAGAAGTTTCCCTCGGCAGAGCCGGGGCAGGGAGACCCGGGGGGAGGGGGCGGCGCGGGGTCGAGCGGCCCGCGGGGACCACGGGGAGGCGAGCTGGGGGCGGAACCGCGCGGAGCCTCCCAGGGGCCCGGCTCGGGGATGCCCCTGACGGGGAGAGAGGGGCACCCTGGCCGCTACCTGCTGCTGGATCTTCCCGTCCTCCGTGACGACCCAGTGCGTGGTGGCCAAGGCCCCTCGAGCCACCACGCTCAGCAAAGCGGAAAGGCTGAGAAGCCACCCTGGGCCAGAGCGAGGCGGCAGCTCGAACCGGCCGCGGACCCCTACTGCCGCCGCCATCTTGCCCCCCCAGCCGGGTCGCTCACACCGGAAGCGGAAGCTACTCGTCGCCGTCCGCCATCTTGGGGAGGTCGCCTCTGGAGCAGGAGGAGGAGCCCGCAGGGTGTAGCGGGCTCCCCACCGTTCCCTTCAGCGTCGCTTGGGGCAATTGGTCCCGCTATGCCTCGGAGCTGGAAACTGCCTTCAGTTGTCCTCTAGGCTACGTGATCTCCGTGATCTCCAAGCGTGGGAACCAGAGCAGAGATAGTGATAGTAGACTATGTGGAGCTTGAGCAGAAGTGAGAAGACTGGCTGGTGGTTCTTTTTAAAAAGTAAGTATTATTTCCGGCAGTGCAATAAAAGATGTGCTTTCGAACTACCTAAGAGAGGCATTGTTTTTACCAGGTTCGTAATGGAGTGTCAAGCGGCCCACTCCTAATGTAATGCGCGTGACGTAAGGAATTAAAAAATCGCTCTGGTTAACTTACCAAATATAAAATAGCAGTTCAAGATCTGCATATATGTCCGGTGTAGATACTTAGTGTCTTCCGAAATTTGGAAAGCGATGTGTACTTACAGATCAGGCACCTCTGTTAAGGCCCAGAAGGACCTTGGTGGGCAGCTCCAATCTAAAGGTCTAGGTGTAGAGCCCAGATATTGGCATCTCCAAGGATTGTATTAAATACGCAAGTTTTCAGCACTTGTGGCCTCCCTCCCCCACGCCCTGCTGGGTTTTAAGGAAAGTCTCAGATGACTGATTTGCAAATTCAAGTTGGAGGCTTACTACCAACAGGTAGCCGAGTAATGAACTAGCTTAGGTTCCAGTTTCTACCAGCTTATGTTCTTACAGATATTTCTTTTCTTTTGATTTTTTTTTTTTTTTTTTTTGATTTTCGAGACAGGGTTTCTCTGTAGCTTTGGTGCCTGTCCTGGAACTAGCTCTGTAGACCAGGCTGGCCTCGAACTCACAGAGATCCGCCTGCCTCTGCCTCCCGAGTGCTGGGATTAAAGGCATGTGCCACCACCACCCCTCTTACAGATATTTCACGACTGCCAATAATATGACGTATCATTTTATTATGTCGCTGTTATGCTTCTTTTTTCTGTTGGGAAAAGGATAAGAATAGTGCCCTGGCACCTCCCTATTTTATTGTATTGCAGAAAAACAAACATCTGCCTCATGCTACGAGCACTGGGGCCATGACATTGTTTAATTCTGACAGCAGGTCGTTGTTTTTGAAATGGAGTCCCCATATGCAGCCCAAGTTGTCTGAGATTTATTATTTAGCCCAGGCTGGCCTTGAAGTCCTCCTTTGTCAGCCTCTTGATGCTGGTATTGCTGTCATGAACCATCAGGCCTAGCCCCAAGGGCAGCTTTTCTTAAAGTACTGTAACATTCATTTTACTAAAAAGGTACAACTTGGGGGTAGAGATGATTCAGGGCTGAAGAGCATTTCTTCCTGTTCCAGAGAACCAATGTTGGACTCACCTGTAACTCCAGCTCTGGGGGAATCCATCTTTATGTATGTGGCACAATTCTCATATACAAACACACATACACCATACACATATCTGCCTTTTGCATGACAGTGGAGACTAGGCATATAAACATGAACATTGAGCAATAAGTCAGGATGTTTGACTAGTTAATTAAAATATAGATAATGGGTGTGTGTGTAAAAGAGTGCTACAACCAGGTGAAAAAAGGCTTGGCACAAATGATTCAGGTAAAGTGTGGTAAAGGTGATGCTGGTGTCCAATTGTTAGGGTCTCGTGTGTCATTGAGTTTAATGTAGACAATAAGGAGTATAACTGAGTTTTAAAGTAGTGACACCTTATTTTTAGGTATTGTCATCTACTGTAAAATAAGGTGGTATCATTTTTTTCTTTACAGTGCTAACGAATGAATCCAGAACCCTGCATACCTAGCCAAACACACTACTAATGAGTTATGTATCTCTAGCCCATCATTTAATAACTTGTGTTTAATACACCTACTTGGCTTCAGAACCCCTAATATCACGTTTTAACTATTAGCAATTTCTTTGGCATTTATCCTTTGGAAAGGAGGCAAAATTAGCTTCTGTGAACTCAATGGATCATCCATTTGTTTTTCATAGATCATAAATAATCCTTGTCCTTTGAGACAAGATAGTGAGAGCTCTCCATGGTTTTCTGTTGTGTAACTAATGTTCACAAACGTAGTTTCTAAGGAAAAAACCTACTGTCTCACACAACTGGTATCAGGGCTACACTCTGAAGCTTGGTGGTAGGGTTGGGTGAGGTGTCCTCTTCGAGCTCATTCAACTTCCTGCAGGTTTTAGTTCTTTGCTGTTACAGGACTGAGGTCAGTTTTCTTGCTGGCTGCTGACAAGCCATTAATATGCAAAACACCCACTATATCTTGCTATGTAACTCTCAACATGGCCATTACTTTTAAGGTCAGCAAGAGAATGTCTTCAGTGTTTGAAATTGACTCACTACATCTCTAGTCTAGATTTAATGAATTTTTGATAAGATTTTCCAAGTGAATAATCTTTTTTACTTAACCCCAAATTAGTTTGTGACTATGACATTTGCAAAAATACCTTTGGCCAAATAACATAGTATTTCAGGAAATTTCACATAGCTACATGTGTTTTCCATAGTCCAGGTGGATCTTCTTAAATCCCAGTCTTTATTCAAGTGTAAAAAAACTGTATATATTTAGTGTACAAGGATGTCTATGAACACCATTCCTGCTTTAGGCTTTCTTAATGCAGAGAAGAGTGTTTGCTTATTTCTTCCCAACCTTTACTTATGCTTCCTTTTCTCCAGTTTAAGGTATAGCTCAAATCCTAGTTTGTAAAAATAAAAATGTCAACTTTCTTGCTAGGTCTAAATTTTGTAGCATTAATGACACACCATACTACTTTGTGATATACTTTCTACATTTTGAGCACTGAAACACTTTAGTAATTTCTGTAAAGGTTCTTATGTCTATTCTAGTGAGACACAATACACAGTAAAACTAGGAAAAGAAAATACAATACAGGTAGTCAGCAAAGACAAGCAGAGCGAATAAACTCTCTCCTAGGTAAGGGAAGCTGCCCAGAGCAGATGGCAATATCCTATGTAATACCACATCTGAAAGATCCCAAAGCACTCTGGGTATTGTATTCTAGGTAAAACTGGTATCACTGAGCATAAACATGTACAACATACTTCTCTAGAAAGAACAAGGACACAACCCTTATGAAGGTTTCTGTCCCCAGCTTAGATCAGTTCTTTCTTGGCATGTTCTGAGAAGTACAAGCAGGACTGGAAGAAGTTGGGCTGACTAAGGCCATCTAAGGGGTCTGTCCTAAAATTCTTTGCTTATTTAACCTAGATAAAAATGGGAGGAATTTCTTATGTATTAATATTTATACATATTACATATATAGTCTTCTTGAGTAGCCGTACTTAACTTTTGGCTGGGTTTTTCAATTCCCAAAAGTAGCTTTCCCCACTTAAAGTGAGTAAAATAATTATAAATCTCAACCTAAATGTGCTATTTACTTCTCTTCCCTAATTACGTGAGACAAGCACTTTAAAGGGAGGGCTTATTGTGGTTCCCAGTTGCAGGGGTTTCAGCTCATGCTGGCCCCATAGTGCTGAGAATGTGACAGTGGAGGGTCAATCAGAGGAGAGAAAGTTGACTAGGGACACAATAGACCTGCAGTTTTCTACACCTTCAATTTCATTCCATTGCAAACTCATGATTCGACCACATCACTGAAGCCCACCCCTGAATACTGTATTTGAGACCAAGCCTTCAACACACAAGCCTTTAAGAGACTTTTCATATTCAAACCATGGCTCTAAAATATTGTTTTGAGTTTCTATATCCAGGTAGTCATGTTACTTTTAAAAAATCCTGTTCAATGCACTTATTTTTTTCTTTTCCATTCTACATGTGTTTCTTTCCTTAGAGAAAATATAAAGTGCTAATGGGAGAACTGACAATACCTCACACTGTGAATCAATTCTTAGGTCAGTATGTAACAGTAAATGTATAGTATGTAACAGTAACTGTTAAAAGTTTATTTTTTAAAAAAATTATGCATTTATCTCTGAATGTGGGTATGTACACATGAACACAGATGCTTATTGAGGAGGAACAGGCATAACTGCCTAATGAGGATGCTGGGAACTAAACTGGGGTTCTCTATAAGAGCAGTCAGGACAGATTTTATGATGATTTCTTAAGAATTTGATGCGGGTTTTTATTAAAATTTTATTATATTAAGTGTGAGTTTGTGGTCGGTAATAGGACAACTTTCACTGAGTTGGTTCTCTCCACCAGCTAGGGGATTGAACTTAGGTTGTCCAGCTTGGAAGGAAGCTCCTTCATTGGCTGGACCAGGTTTTTATTTTAAAGAATAGATCTCTTTAGCTTAGACTTGCTTCAAACTTGTGATCCTCCTGCTTCGGGCTCCCGTTTGCTGGGATTACAGGTGTTTGTCATGGAACCTGGCTGATATTTTTCCATCCTCAAATACTAGAAGAGTCTTACTATGCAGCCTAAACTAGAACTTGTGATTCTCATGTCTCAGCTTCCTGATGGGATTACAGGCAAGGGACCATGTTACAACTCTGCTGACACTGTTTCAACAAAAAGAAACAAATCTTTTTTTGGAAGATTGTATTTACTTATAAAAATATAATAAAAACAGATGGCTTGCAAGACTGAATCAAAATTGACCTTGACGACAGAGCACGTTTTTCATCTTTATATTTAAGATCTATCAGTTCACCATTAGCAATCAATAAATGCTAATAATATCCAAGAATCTTATGTTATAATTATAACACTAAGACACAAAACAAAATTACAAAAGGAAATTTATTTCAAAAGCATAAGGGAACATTTACATTTAAACAAGGGGATAAACAGGTGTCTTGAAGAAGAAAAAACATATTTATGGCATGAAGATTTTCATTCAAATCTCTGAAGCAAAAGAACAGTAAGTTATGCACTATTGCCTAGGCAAGGGAAAGGGAACAAAGGGAAGAGGGAGGAATGCAGTGAGCTCTGCATCAGACATGAGGTCAAGTTATTTCTGCTGAGTTTACAAATACACTCAGACAAGAGAAAGGAAAAATTACACCATGTTCAAAATTATATTGCTGTAGTCCAATTCATTTTTGTACTCAAAATGGTGTTAGACCATGGCTGATGTATCTGAGGTCCATACTAGATGGTCAGTTTTCAACTGGCAATCCCATGTTCCTACATCTGTTCAGATTCCAAGGGAGCCTAGGTTCAGCTCAATCATGTGGAATGTTCAGAGATTATTGCCAGCACTCCATAGTCAAGCTGACCAACTTGTTGTGCTCACTTGTATCATCTAGACTTCTAGAATATTTCCTCCATAAATTATATGCAGTAATTCTCACAAAGGGGTTTTGCTTTTTTCCCAGTGTAGAAGTAATGGTAACGAGGACACCTGTGTAGGAATCGAAACCTCAAAACAAAACAAAAAAACCCAACAAACAACAAAACTACTAGCAATGACATCTGGATATTTGATTTGAATAGCAAATTTAGGGAAGGAAGATTAACTGGAACAAAAATATATGAAACATTCAAATGAAAAACAAAGGGTCTGAGCCACTAAAAATGTCCACGATATGAGGCACTCCACAGACCTCCCATCTGTTGTTTTAATCTAAAGACTACTGGCTAACTTATACAATAATCTGATTAATAACCTGAGAAGTTAAATTTTGAAAGTGGCAAAAGCAAACGGAGTGAGCATCTCTTATTTAATGATAGTATGTCATCAAGTCACTTTCCTGGGTAGCCCTGGTTAAGTTTCCAAACCCTAAATTATACTATCCATCCTGTGAGAACCTGTATGTACACCAGATCTGGCTATATTTCACCAACAAGATCTTCAAATTTGTCACTGAAAATACGACCTCTGTTTTCAGTTTTAAACAATTTTAATCATGTAAGTATGACTCAAATTCCTCCCTACTGGATTGAAAACCTGGATACCAAGTTAGTAATGGATTCATTTCAGCCTCAAAAGGATAATCACTGTGTCAGATGACCCATTCCTAGAATTTAAATTGTGATTTGTTGTACACTCAAGTTCCATGGCACGCACATATACACACACAACATATGCTTATGTTTATATGTATATTATGCATATGTACTCCTATTCAAATAAGACCCTGTGTTCAAAAGCTATATCCCCAAAAATGGAGAAGAGTGAAGGAAGCAATGCAAAACTTACTGCTTCCTAAAAACTTAATGTCACTTGTACACTGTAAGAAGTGTTTAATTTCTACGAGTCTTAGTAGGAATGCTACACACTGCCTAGCAGCTTCATTAGCAAAAGGTTAAGATTGATCATTACTCTTCTCCATGTATTGGGCAAAAAACTGGAACAGACTGGGGAGGAAAATAAGTAACCTTTCAAAAGTGATTGGCTTTACCAGATCACGAGCTAGACTGAAATTTTTCATTAGATTCAGTTCTTAATAACAAATTATGAAGATGTTTAAAAGCAAGATTCACAAAATGAAATCTAATAATGAGGCTATTTTGAAAAGAAGTCAAAGCTGCAGATAAAGCATCCAAAAATATTGTTGTGGTTTTACCTTGGACACAACCATGGTCTGTTACAAAAGTAGATCATACATACAAAGGTAGAAAGAACATTACGTTTTCAGCTGAAGGCAGCAGTCCTGTTAAAGGGACATCCCCGGCAATCCAATGAGTAGTAGATTTAAGAATATTAAGCTCATGACAATGCTGAAGAATGTGATGTTGCACTCAGTAGAGTCTTCCTCGACTACGATTTCCTCGTGTTCCCCAACCACGGCCTCCTCTACTTCCCCTGAAGGCTCCTCTCTGCTCTACGAAAAAGCGAACAATGGTTTAGGTCTTGCTCAGAATTTCATGGTTCAGCAAGTAGAAAAAATACAGCTTGTAGTTCTGAAAACTGCAGCAGGCCTTATAAAAGCTAAAGTGGTGTTCTCCTACTGTCTTCAAATTCACTGTCCATCAAACCAGGACAACATTTACAGAAACAGAGAGGTAAACAGCAAGCAGAGTGCCAGACAGTTTGGTTAAATGCTTCTCATAGCAAAGTTGTTGCAAAGCGACAATGCTAGGATAATCATACTTGTAAGTTTTTATTTTGGTGCCATTACTATCAAAGAATAAAACTATTAAAATGCCTGCACTTACTAAAGAATTAACAATGCAACAAAAACATCTTTGATCTTTATATACGAGAAGTATCTTAAACTATCGATTTGGACAATGAGGTTGTGATGGAGGAAGGTCATTGGTTAAAAAAATAAAGAAACTGCTTGGCTGGCCCTCATAGGTTAAAACATAGGTGGGAGGAGTAAACAGAACAGAATGCTGGGAGGAAGAGGAAGTGAGCTCAGACTCGACAGCTCTCCTCTCGGGAGCAGACGCCTCAGAGAGATGCCATGCCCTACTCCCAGGCAGACACACGCGATGAAGCTCCAACCCAGGATGGACGTAGGCTAGAATCTTCCCGGAAAGGATGGGTTGATTGGGATATCAGAATTGGCCAGTAAGGGCTAGAGCAGAATGGGCCAAGCAGTGTTTAAAAGAATACAGTGTCCGTGTAATTATTTCGGGGCATAAGCTAGTGAGGCAGCTGGGGAGCTGGAGACGCAGCCCCGCCGCTCTTATTACTACAAGGCTGCCCTTTTGTATGTGACACAAAGGCAGTGTCCTTCCTTGTGACTTCACTATCTACACAGCACTGGCATTCACGGTAAGTGCAGGTTTAGTGCTGAGCCTTTTCATTCTTTCATGGGCTCTATGAGCTCCCCAGAACTGTCAGAAAGCTGTGTGTTACACACACATATATTCTGAGTGAGCATAGTACATCTTTTGCTGAAAGTCAAGGCACACAGGAGAACAAGATCATGAAGAATTAGCTCAAAAGACTCTCTCCAGTGAAGAAACTGTCTGTTCATCGTGGGCAAATGAAATCAGTCTGTGTTGAACTTCTTCACTGCAGCAATAAAGGCTGGCATTTATCTTTCTGATCCACAATTTTGGTGTCTTGAAAAATACCTTTTAGGTCAATTTTACAATCCATTTTAAAATTTTTGACAGTATTGCTTATCAGATGGTTTTCTGATGAAATCTCTCCTTTTCCCAAGAAGAAAAAGTAATTCAATCTGAGACAGAAAACTAACTAGACTTCTCCAATCTAGTCAATACCTCTCTCCTTCCCCTCCCTCCCTCCCTCCCTCCCTCCCTCCCTCCCTCCCTCCCTCCCTCCCTCCCTCCCTCCCTCCCCCTCTGTATCTCTCTGTCTGTCTCTGTCTATCTCAGCTTTGGATGTTCTGGAACTTGTAATATATATATATATATATCAAGCTGGTCTTGAACTCAAGAGATCTGTCTGTCCCTGCCTCCTAAGTGCTAGAATTAATTAAAGGTGTTTACCACCATACCCCACTTTTATTTATTGAGACCGGATTTTATTTTTTGCAGATTTTAAAATTAAAATATAATCACATCCTGGTTTACTGGCAAACAAGCTAAGGTGTTACATTTTCTGCATTTCTTCTCGAACTTTTATCAGGCACACAGAGAGTTCTATGAGACAAAAATCTTTGTGGAAACTCATAGTAGGCACGTGACTGCCCAAGTAAAGAGAAACTTTTTAATGTACTGTGCAAAAAAGCTCATGGCTACTTTCATTCATGCTATATACACCCTCATATCATCTAACTGCTGATTTTCTGATTAGTACAGATAACACATTAAGCCAAATTATCAGAAGATAATATCCAATGTAATAAAACAATGGAGACTCTTTTCTGTTTGCAAAATGCTCTCAAAAATATTATCTGAGGCTCCTAAGAGTTCTGCTGTCCCTATTTTTCAGATAAGAAGCAAAGAGATGCATATTTATATCCAGTTAGATAAATACCATTCAATATAGCACCTAAATAAGTCTTTAAGAGGTCACTTAATGCCATGAAGTAGTGGTGCAAGTCTTTAAACTCTGGAGGCAAAGGCAGGTGGATCTCCAAGTTCAAGGCCAGCTTGGTGTACAAAGTGAGTTCCAGGACAGCCAGGGCTGTTACACAGAGAAACCTTGTCTCGAAAATAAAAAAAACAACCAAACAAACAAGAGCTCATTTACATAGAAGAGTTCTTTTCTCAGACTATAAAGCTGGCTTTCTTCAATAGAGGAATTTATTTAATGTCACCATTATGTCACTTGGAAACAGAAATAGAATATAAAGTAAAATATGGCTCAGAATATACTTAAAAAAACAATACTGCAGAATTAATTATATTTAGCAATCAAAATCAATCACATTAATGTTTGGTTGCTATTGTTATGATGTTGCTGATACTGTTATCATTGAGACACGCTCTAGTGGCTCAGGCTGACCTCAAACCTTCTATCCAGATGATGACCTTGACTGCCTCTCTAGAGTTGGGGTTTCTAGTATTAAGCTTTTCCTAAACAAAAACGGGGCTGGGTGGGCTACTTCTGCTCATTTTGACTCTGGCTTGCCTTGAACTTATGATCCTTCTATCTCACCCTCCTGAGCACTGGGATTATAGGTATATGTCATTATGCCCCATGTGTTCTTCATTCTGTTTTTTCTTGGTTTTTCAAGACGAGAGTTTCTCTGTTTTACAGTCCTGGCTGTCCCGGAATAAGCTCTTGTAGACCAGGTTGGCCTTGAACTCAGAGATCCACCTGCCTCTGCCTCCCAAGTGCTGGGATTAAAGGTGTGTGCCACCACCACCACCCGGCCTGTTATTCATTCTTTCAAAAAAGGACTTATATGGGGAAAAGCCAGTAAGAGACAGACTTCATTACTGATTCAATAAGCCTTCAGAGAGAATGGACAGGTGGGAAGTTCTCCTAGCCAAGGGGGAGTATAAAGTAGTGGCAGGAAATTTGCATTTTGGGCAAAAGAAGGCAGTATAACAGCAGCCTCACAGCCACACAATGTTCTACCTCCTGCCCCCATTTCTATGGCTTCTCTTCCAACTAGCAACAGAAAACCTGAGTATTTTCAGCAACAGGCTGACAAGTCCAGAGACCCTCTACACCACATTTGCCAGAGTTGTATCTTTCCATTCATGGAGAGTGGACATGATGGCTCATGACAACTTCCTGGTTCCTATAACTACAGCAGGCATATTTTCCTTTTCAAGTGCTTAGGTGTCACATGTTGGTTCAGTGAGCCCACAAGAGTTATAGAGAAATGGGATTATTTCTCCAGTGGCTCCCTTTTCCAGGCTAACTCAAGAAAAGCAACCTAACAGAACTATATATAATTCACAATTAAAAGCACGTACCACTTTCTACCTAATCTCTTGGACTGCTTGTACCCAAACGAAAACGCTCACCATAATTAAAGTTGCCCAAATTGCTGCTGTACTTCCCACTGGGAGGATTATAAATCTGTCTGGCATCCCTTTTTGGTCCACCTGGAGATTTCTTGGGTGGTGAACCTGAACTTGTGTCTTCACTGGCTCTCTTTTGCCTATAACAGTGGGAAAAGCAATAGTTAAAAAGCACTGTATTATGCCAAAAGCTACAACACAGTCCTAAATTATTCTGTGAGCTAAAGAGGACAGTCACATAAGAAAGTAAACAAAGTTCCATACCATCAGAGTAACTGTTGGGTTATACAGTTATACGGGAATTACCAAAGAGCATTCACATTACTTGAAACGTGGTTTCAAAGACATATGCAGTGTTGACCGTGCAAACCTACCAACAAAGTCTAGTAATGTGACAGGAAACATAACCAAGCACTCCAGGGCTGTCACTACCACCCTCTCTTGTAAAGCCCTGGCATAAGACTTGTACTTTAAATCCTCTTTCTGAACATCATATTTTAACAATTTCTTGAGAATCATTTCACTATCAGTGTACTCAGGATTTGTTTACTCTTGAATCTCTTTAAAACCCATTTCTTACCCAATCTCAACTTTCTGTACAGGTTTCCAGGACAATGTTACTGTGCTCTTATAAGAAGGAGGAATGTGGAAGAGATCCTGGAGAGACAAAACAAGAATCAGTCAAGACTTCTAATGGATGTGCTAACGTTAGAAAATACTGGGCGAGGAAGGGGGCAGGAAGATTTTGGTTTTTTGAGACTTCTCTGTGTAGCCCTGGCTGTCCTGGAACTCACTTTGTAGACCAGGCTAGCCTCAAACTTAGAGATCTACACACAGGCCTTTGCCTTCTAAGTGCTGGGATTAAAGGCATGTGTCACCACCTCCTGGCTAGGAAGACACATCACATTTTAAATAATGGTTTTGTGTGAGGCCCTGGGTATAATACATAACAATGAAAGAGAAAATGTGAGCTGGGTGGGGCTCAGAGAATCTACTAGACTGGTTGGCCAACAAGTTCCAAGGGTTCCTGTCTCTGCCTCCCCAGTGCTAGCATTACATGCACACACTTTGCTTGACTTTTTACATGGGCACTGATTGAACCCAGGTAATAAATAGTAGCTTTATATATTATAAAGCTTTGAAAGGAGTAGGTTAGGGCTGGGTGTTGAGGAGGAATGGTTTCACTTCGTTGGGCAGGTCTATCTTGAACTTGTAGCCATTCTCCTGCCTCTACCTTTTGAGTGGTAGAATTATAAAGCACACCACACATTCACTGACTCTGCTCTGAATGCCTTTTCACTTCTTATCCTAGCAATGTGACACTCATCCTTCATGTCTAATGACACTATTGTTTTCTCTGGAATGCTGTGTTCTAGATAAAAAGCACTTTCTTATACATTAGTTGACAGCATACTTGTCCTCACTGTCAGGCTTTATGCTCTGGCTTTATTTAGGAAAAAGAACAGGAGAGTAATTATAACTTAAAGGCAAGGTACCACTAGCCTGCAGCACAGAAAAATCAAATGAATTACACAGATAAGGAAGGCCACAGGAAAACATTTCATGTGCTGCACAGCACTGCCCATTATTACAACAGGCAATGCCAAGTTTCACTGACTTCAAAAGGATCCAATAACATTAAGATCACCAGAACTGGGGGCTGCAGAGATGGCTCACTGGTAAAAAGCACTGGTTACTTTGCCAGAGGACCTGGGTTCAATTCCCAGCCCCCACATGGCAGCTCACAACTGTCTGTAACTCCAGTTTCAGATCATGCAAACACCCTCACCCAGACACCATGTAGGCAAAAAGCCAACGTGCACAAAATATGAATACATCATTCTTAAAAAAAAAGTCAAGTCTTCAAAACAAAACAAAAATAACACACCAGAACTTTAAGCTACTGAAATTTCTAAGTCTATCTCTATTTGCTGACTGCTTTGCATGGCTCACTCATCTTTTCCAACCTTTTAAATTCAGGTTAGCTCAAGAAATATCAGTTAGTATTACAAAGAAGTATAAAGTTTTTAAAATCAGAAGGCAAATATTAGGAAGGAAATGACATCTCCCCATTGCAGACACACAGAAAACCTTTTGCACTGACTCTAGTTAGCTGGCAGGTCAGGGAGAAAGGGACTTACCTTGATCAAAACATTGATATTATTTGTTATTTTCAAGGCAACGACTTTTATCTTGTTCTGTATGTAAAGGGAGCAGAAAATTAAAAATCAGTAAGTTCTATGTATACATCCCATTCTGCATGCAACCAGATTCACATCGCTAGGTAGAGAATTTCTAGGCAGAGGTTTAAATCTACAGAATGTGTTTTTGTTTTTCTTCCTTCCCCATTTCTTATACTAAGCAAATCAACCATGCTTCTTTGGCAGGCTAGACAAAGGACGACCTGCAATTCATATGATAAACACACAGGGCATATAGTTTCTAAGAATCATCTTAAAGGAAACCAGTATAAACTATAGGAAGTTTAATGAAAACAGGAAAGTGTTGTTAGGAGTGCAATGAAGCTGGCTTTTATTATGAAGATCAGAGAGACCCAAATCCCAGCAAGGACCCACAAAGTCTGTCATAGGACTGACAACTTTTGTGTCATCAGCTACCAGCATTCTTACCTCCTCGGTTTTTAAGGCCTCGCCTGTTTTACCCTGGAGAGCCAATCGAAGTTGTCTGATATAAACCTGAAGGCCTCGAGCAAAGTATTGCAACCTAAATGACAAAGTATTTAATCAGTAATTCATCACTTCAATTTTGTTCTTAAATAATCTACTGTCGCAGAACAATCCACAGTGCAAAAAAAAAAATGGCTACATGAAACAAACAAACAAAAAAGGCACTTTCTTAAGTAGTTTGTTTCTGATCAAGTATCTCATCAAGCATTTGATGCTGAGATGGATACTCACTATGCTGTCCAGGCTGGCCTCTACTGTGCCCAAGTGATTATTAAACCTTAGCTTCTTGACTATCGAGTCTGTGAGCCATGATGCCCGTACGATCATAGTAAACCACTCCCAGGGAAAAATTAGAGTTAGCAGGTGACAGTGAGGCTCAAACACTGCAAAATGTAAGATGCAGGTTTGTTAATGGAATGATTCTATTGAAAGTGTCCTATGAAAACCAGGCACTAACTTTCCTAGCACTGCTGCTCCACCACTGCTGCACATCATCCGCTGCAGACACAGGTATCCGACACCTCCTAGGTGCTGGGCATTGGACTAGCTTACTCACATTGCTACAGTCATTCAAATATAACAGATGAGAAAAATCTAAGGAGTAGAGTGGTTGCCCAAGGAATTGGGGCAAGTGAGAAGAATCAGAGTTCATTTGTTTGAAAGTTCCCTTCCCACCAGACATCTGTAATGTCACATCTGTGAAATGCTACAAACATGTGTCTTCTGGACTCTCATCCTATTCCACTATATAAAGAATGGGGAGAATCAGATATTATAAAACACAATCAAAACTAAAGGAGCTTGAAGATTTTTTCATCTTTGCCAAGGACTAAACTACTTCTATCATATAGTACCTGATTTTGAAATCTTTGAGCTTTTCTGCATTCAGTTTGGCTGTTAAGAAATCTGGAAGTTTTCGGCCCAATTGGTGAAAACTGTATAATAAACATTCCACATAACTGAACTGCAGCTTGGGTTCTTCATTGCCAGCGTTCTCTCCATTTTCTGCTTCTTCTGGAGGAAGAGGCATATACTCCTAAGACAGGAGAGACCAGATGTTTGCAGGATGTTCTAAAGCCTCTTGTTATAAATACCCATGTAATCCTAAGGCGTGGCTCTAAGACATGGAACACTAAAAACAGACTAGAATTGAGCTAGGACCTATTGGACCAACGCTCTGGCACATCAGCTATCATTATTAACCTATGTTACAGCTGCTATTATTAATAACAAAAGTGGAAATAGATAACTTTAGGCACTAGGCACCAAAGCTCAGAGATAAGATTCAATGTACACCAAGACTTTATAATCTTAATGAATTAAAAAAAGTATTTCCTGAAGTCCATACTCTTTACACTGAGAGTGTGACACAGACATTCAATATCAGCCTTACATCAACCGGTCTACCCCACAAAGTCTGGAAATAGCAGATGTTCAATGTCTCCATATATGCCAAGGGCCTAAGGCTTACCTCTGGTCATTTATGTAACTGCCCACATCAAATACAAGAGTCACTCAATGATGCTGACAATGATTTTTATCAGATGGCCTATTTTCTCCACAATTACAACTTAACTGACAGACTATTTCCTGGTTGCTAAAGCTACTTGGCCTAAGGCAGCTACCTAGTTGGCGGCCTGGAACAAATGACCTTCCCATGCCAGCTACAGCTAGAGTTTGTAGACTATTTAGCACAATCAGAAGAACCAGTGATTCTTTTTCATGGACCTATCATTTTGATTTGGGAGCAAGGGGATGATCTAGTTTCTAAATCATGGGTGATCTTTACACAAAGCATCAACATCAGGAAAGAGACTTCCTTACAGGAGGAAACATGAGGTCTGAGCACTCATTAGAATTAGTGTTCAAAGTACATTTCAAAAGCCAAGTTCTCACCATGTCAAAATGAACAGTAAATGAAGTCTTTAAGGCTATAAACGGACCACCCCACAAGGAAAGAAGAAAGCTCTTACCAGTAATTTATCAAATAGTTTTCTTAAATTTGTTTCTAGTTTTTCCATGTCACCACAAAATGAACTCATCTCGGCTAACAATTTTAATACCTAAAACATACAAATTTCCCATTAGAACTATTTTTAAATGAGCAAGGGCTATGGAATGAGAGTGATTCTGTACACCTTTAAAAGACTGTGCTTATTTTCAATTATGCTTTTCAGAATCATGTTAGAACTGGAAATGTCCCTAGAGATGAAATGTTACAATTAAACATTCAAGAAAATGAAGGCCCTTAGTACAGTCATGAGGTCCGTTTCTGAGCAAACCCAGGACCCCTAATTCCCAATACATCTGTGGGAAGCAAGGAGAATACCCATGACCCTTTCTACTATAGGCTCATAGTAACAGTGTTAAGTATACTGAAAATTGATAAATACATTAAACCACCAAGCATCACTTAAAATGTGTAACAGCAGCCAGTCTCTCAAATTTAATTAAGGTGGATTCTTACTAATTACTGAAGTTAGACTTTAGTACTATCTGAAAATGCTAGTAACTGCCAGTATCTGGAAGTTCATCCTGTTCCCTCCAATCTCAGATTGACCAGCTTAGCCTAGGACATCTGAAGCAATATATACCCATATTCCCTGTTCTAGAGGATGTTGAAGGAAATGGCATGCATTCCCAGGTTTCAGTCAATTCACCACCATTATGGCTGTTCAGAGTCTGGCTCTGTGCCACACAGTGTGACACAGGAGTACAAAGAAATGCTGGAGGAGTGACACAGTAAACACACGAAACAACAGATGCCACAGAACTGTGTCTGTACAATTGAGATCCAAAGCAGGAGGCTGCTTGCTCCCCTGGAGGACAGGCTTGGTAGCAAAAACCTTTATCTGCTTGAACCATCCCACTGGCCCAATATAGGTTAACTGTCTGGCAAACTGTCATGAATTAAGTACCTTATTTAAAAATATTTAGGCTTCAAAGGCATAAACTCCGTTCAGTGCTGTCCCACCGCAGCAGCTATAATGGGATCCATAAATCACTCCTATGCAATTAATTCTGACCTAGGAGATTACTGGCTAGCACTGCCAGACATTTCAATTACCCCCTTGGAAATTAGATCTAAGCCAGTGAGTCACATTTCTACTGAAATATGGGAAAGCTTTTTGGTGCTGAAAGCAGCAATATTCTCTTACCTCCAACTGTATATCAAGACCCTCCACTGGGGTAGTTAGGGTACTGAGATTAGGGAGCACTTGCTCACAGAAATATGTCACAAACCTCGTAGAATGGACATTTTTCTGTAAAAACAATGCAAAAACAAAAGTCACAAAACAAACAAAAAGTCTCTTTTTCAAAGATTATAATAGTAAGTAGACTGCCATTTAAAAGTGTGAACTAAGTATCCCACCATTATGTGACCTTCCTTGCAAGGTCTCCTGGAACATTGGGACGTGGATATATCTTGGATCTCCCTTTTCACTCTCTAGTGCTTTAGTGCTGGATTTACACACCACATAGTAGTATTACATACTGTCCTTATTGTCTTCCAATAAGGACAGAT
This sequence comes from Microtus pennsylvanicus, assembly GCF_037038515.1. Taxonomy (NCBI): domain Eukaryota; kingdom Metazoa; phylum Chordata; class Mammalia; order Rodentia; family Cricetidae; genus Microtus; species Microtus pennsylvanicus. The sequence goes on from NC_134580.1 coordinate 71,812,933, forward strand.
CCTTTATGGTTTTCAAAGTAAGGCATACACATCTCAGAAAACTCATCCAAGGGAAACAAAGCTGGAGACAGAATGTAAGTTCTCACACCTCTCAAAGTTTCTAAGCAACCCCTCAGAGCTACTTCTTGCTGCTCTGGGTTCCGACAGTGTCACTTTGCTTCTACGTGCTCCACTACACTAAGAATGCTTTCGTGCAAAAGTCTGGGGAATGTTTAAGTAAATATGGACAGAGTTAAGAGTAACCCAAGTATCAGCTATGTGGAACAAAGCTCACAGAGAAGAGAGGCACGGCCTGCCGGGTGCACTGCAGGAGCCTGTCCACACAGTCGGGGTCTGAGGGGCTGAAGGTCTGCTCCAGGTCAGCCTGTTCTGCTACCAGCTCTACCAGCTGCTGTCTTCCGCTCACTGTCTGTAAGCTTTTTAACCCGGACAGTATCTTCATGAACAGAACAAATTCTTCACCAGTCACATCTTCCAGGACCTGAAAAAAAAAGTCATTCAGAAGAACAGCATTTTTATTAGTAGGAGGGGCAGAGGGAGGGGAGGGAGAAGGAAGGAGGAATGGAGAGAGAGAGAGGGAGGGAGGGAGGAAGGGAGAGAGCTTAATAGCAAGAGTGGCATTATTTCAGTTACATCCTAATGCTTCTGTATGACAAAAGGATAAGTTTTAAGTTCAGAGGAAGGGGAAGCTGTATTCTCTAAGAGGACCAAAATTATTCTAAAGAAAAATTTTCTTTTTTGACATATAAAGCACCACAAACACATAGAACTCCACAGTTTTACAGTATAACTCAGATTAAAATTTCCAAAATGAGTAAGAAAAATACATAAAAATGTTCCTGGTGAGGGTGGGGAGTGATAGAAATGATTAAGCAATTCTGTCCTATTGTGTATTTGTAAGTCTCTACTGTCCAGGAGTGCTCATTAAAATGCTAAGCACGTCTTAAGAACTTAAGCCACGGCATTACTAGGGTATGTAAGGCACTGCCTACTTGCTTCATATAGACCAACATGGTGGAAGTCTGTTTACTGCCACAACAAAAATTAAGCAGCTCATACAAATGCTTTTATACTTTTGAAAGATTTTACAGGCAGCAAGGAAAAAATCTGTTTCCATTATTTCACTATGCTATTTCATTTTAAAATGCTCCAGAATACTCTTACCATCTCAAGATGGGAAAGAAGAATAAGGAGCCATTAGTATAGCACCACCAAGGATTTCAATGTGATTACACCCTTTAGATTAGTCTGAGTCATTAAAGTGTGTGAAGGAGTTTTGGTAAAAGCAGGTAAAGAACACTTTTGCAGTGAGACACGTCTCTCATGCACACCCAACACTGACAATTACCAGTGAATCTCAAGGGGACTACAACAGACCTTTTTTGATTCAGTGAGTATGAGCTCTTCAACTTCTTTAGTTAGCACTTCATCTGGGAGCGTCTTAAGTTTCGTGGACAGGAATTTAATTGCTCTTTCTCTAACAATGTCTTCTCCTTGAAGAATCTGGCTAAATAAACCACCTAATGTTCCTGTAAAGCAAAAGAGCAACTGTACAGTGTGAAGCGTTTACATTTATCTCATCATTGTTCAAATGAGGAATAAACACCCCGATACTATCAATGCTGGCCAAAGTCAGTCTGAAATCTTTACAGCTCAAACCAGAAGGCCACATGCTTGGCTCCCAGGGCATCAGCTTGAGTATGACTGGCATTTCGTTCCAACTATATCCATAAAGTCCAAGTGTTTTGGGAAAATTCTTTAAAGTTGCCAAAGGAACTTTTCTAACACATTTTGAGGGGAAATTTGAACTGTTTTATTTATTTATTTTATAATTACTTCTTAGTAATTTTAAGTAGTACTTAGTATTTAGTCCCAAACATCTAAGCTGGGAGGCCCCTTTTCAGAACAGTCATCACTTTTATGAAAAAGACCCGAGTAAAGCCCAGGCCTCCTTCCTGGTTTCCTAAGACTCCAAGCATGATTCAGAAATAGAACTGGCTTTACCTTTTGCATCCATCTTAAATATACTTAATAGCGCATTGTTCACCAAGTTAAATTCTGCAGAGTCATCTGGGGAGAGAACAGTAACATGATGAATAAAGGATAAACTTAAAATAACACCTTCATTTTCAAAATTAAGATTCAACAAAGTTTCACACAGGTGATGGAACAAACAACCTACGGCCACTAAGCAACTCTTTCAGAGGATCGGGAACACATCAGTCCTTTACAGCGGCAGAGAACATCACGGGGCATGCCTGGGACAGCACCACAGGAAACAGGTGAAATGATAATGTTACAAGTCTGAAGAGAAGCCTACCATTATGCCTTTATAAACACAATTTTAAACAAGACAAGTCACGGACTCAGAAGTCAGTGAGTTTCATAACACTGAATGAAAGAAAGAAGTTCCAAGTCATCTGGCTGAGGCGGGGCCTCTGTGCTCATTGCCCATGCATGGCAGAGTCAAGAACAGCAACTATTCCAGAGGATATTGAGATGCAAAGGTGACAAAGGAACCTCTCACCTGTCTGCAGAAGCTGGGTCAGTATATCTGCTACTCTTGGAAGATTCTCTCCTGTGGCAAACTGAGGCAGCTCTTTAATGGCTTGGCGTCGTATCTGAGCATGATTTCAAACAAACAAAAATTAACTAAAATGGCTTCATCATAAAAAAGCAATGACAAACTCATTGTTTAAGACAACTGAAACCATATTAAGAAACCATATTAAGGAGCACATGAATCATAAAATGCAAGATGCTTTTTCTTAAAATACTTTAATTAGTGTGTACCTTTGTGGAGGATGGGGAGGGAAGTACATATGGCCCAAATGCACACGTGGAGGTCAGAAGACAACTTTGTGAAGTTGGTTCATTCTTTCCACCTTTACATGGGTTCTGATCTGAGGACCGAACTTAGGTTAGGCTTATGTATAAAGCCATCTCACCAGCCATAAAGATGAGTTTTTTATTTTCTTTCTTTTTTTTCAAAACAGGGTTTCTCTGTAACTTTGGGGCCTGTCCTGGAACTTACTCTGTAGACCAGACTGGCCTCGAACTCACAGAGATCTGCCTGCCACTGCCAGGCTAAAAAAAATTTTTGGTGGGGCAGGGGGAGATTTTTACTTTACTCCCCCCGCCCCCGTGTGTGTGTGTGCGTGCGCTACTACACAGAAAGGACAGAATGAAAGAAGAGGACACTGGATCCAATGGAACAGAAGTTAGAGGCCACTGTGAGCACCAGTGGGTGTTGCGATAGGGTCTTTAGAAGGGCAACGGGTGTTCTTAATTGCTGATCCATCTTCCTGTTTCTAACAGTTTGAACAAAATTTGCCCTGTTTGTTTTTGAGACATGATACTGCTATGTTGCCAAGACTGGCCATAAACTTCTTGGCTTAATGGATCCTCCTGTCTCAGCCTCCTGAGTAGCTGGGACTAAGATACATGCCACTGGCTCAGTTTACTATTCAGGTTTCACAGAATAAATAAGACAAATGCAGCTGGAAGGGATATTAAATACTGGACTGCAGCAGAGAGTTCATTGGTAACAAACATGCTTGTATGGCACTTGTATATACAACTGATGGGCTGTGACTTTTAGGTATGTTAATATACTGCTCCTTTAGAACAGCAACCATGATGGAGTCCTCATCAAGAATTATTTTAGGGCCTTCTATAATGACTACTTAATTTGAATTAAAAAAGATTCCAATTTACTAGCTCTTCCATCAAAAATGATTCAGAGTTTATACCTGTCATTTGCTGCATGAAATGCTAGTGATTGATTGATTTCATTTAGAAAGTTAAGAGCTAATAGCCGAAAAAGTTTTAGAAGCCTACACCATTAACTAGAAATGCTAATGGTAAATTATGAACCATGAGAAAAGGGTCAATGCTTAATCTGGTAATCAGTTACAAGTATTACAGCAACCAACTATTGTTTTGTGACACATATACTACATCTATCTGTACAAAAATTCCATTAACAGTCTAATATACAAAATATGAGTAACAATTTAAGATGTGAGCTACATTCCATTTTTATCAGTGGATAATGAAAAAGCAAAACAAAAAATTGTTATTCCATGCATTTTTTATAAATACAAGATAATAAACTTAGTATTTTTTGGGTCTGGTATAATGTAACCATATTATGATAGCAGATTATGGACTGATCACTACTTTGATCATGTTACTCTTACAAACACAAATACTAGAAAGCTTAATGAGGTGTCAGTCATAAACTTACTGACACATCTTCATCCTCACAGAGGTCTAATTGTGCATTGATTGCAGAATCAGCCAGTTCTGGGAAATGCTTAAAGAATTTTGGAATAAACTGAGCTGCTAATCGCTTTTCCTTGGTGCCGCCTTTCACACCATCCAGGATCACTTGGTAGGCATCTTTATGCTGGAAGGAAGACAAAAAAGAAACAATACTTAAGAACTAGAAGCAACAGGAAGATTTACCACACATGCACAGATGCTTCCAATATTTAGAAACACTAGAGTTTTACACTAGTTCCAAAACTAGTGCTTAAATTGGACATGACCTTTTTTACTCTATTTCCCCATTCCCTACTGCCGAGTCTGTTTTATTTGTCAATTAGGAAAGAGAGAAATATGACCCTAATTTTAAGTAGAAAAAAGCAAGTAAGTTGCTCAATAGCTCAACATCCCGTCATTTAGGTATCACCAGGCCTTTTGATTCTGTCATGCTTTTAAAAATGGAGAAAGATATTAGACAAGTCTCACAGCGGTGTTACATTTACTAAAAGATGCCTTGGCTAGGCATAGAGTAATGCTAGCTAGCATTCAGGAGGCTGAAGAAAGAAGGTGGTAAGTTTGAGACAGCCTAAGTTACATAGCAAGACCTTGTCTTACCCTGCCTCCCACCTACATGGGTTCTAATTAGCATCTTGAGGAAGTTGAAAGAAATCCATTTCTGAAATTCAGTAATTACTAATATAGAAAATAAAGCAGCATCTCCAGGAATCAGTGACTTATTATTTAGTGGTACTTTGGACTGCCAGCAGCATAAAATATTCCAAATAGTGCACAGCTCTATCCACCTCTCTCCCAGCATGGCTATGGGTTCCATGTGAGTTCGAGGCCAGCCTGGTGTCTACAAGGTGAGTTCCAGGCCAGACAGTTCCATAGTGAGACACTGTCTCAAAACAACAGAAGCATTAACTTAAGAACTTTGTATATTCAGTGACCACAGTGGCCAGAAGAGCAGACCCTCTGAACTACAGCAACAAGACAGTTGTGAGCCATCATGTGGGTGCTGGGAATTGAACCTGGGTCCTCACTTGGCAAGAGCAACAAGAGCTTTTAGTCACTGAGGCACCTGACCAGCCCAACTGTAAATATTTTTGATGCTTTTCTAAAACCATGTTTTGGTATGTTTTCAACAATAATAAAACAGAACTCTAAAGGTGTTCCTTCAAGAAAAATATAAGGTACAATTTGAATCATTTTCATCAATGTATTCTACTGAAAAGAATTGTGTGCATGGGCGAGGTGTGTGTGTGTGTGTGTGAGTGTAGAATACAAGTAGGAAAGCCTAAGGAAGCCCGGCCATTGATAAGCTAATTTAAGAATAAGAGTTTGAACAGAGGTGCCTTCTGGGCATTTCCAGAATGTGTAGGTTATTAAGTAAAAACCCAAGTGCCAGAAGTGGGCTCCTTCCCTATGCATTCTTGGTGATAGACGCCTCTATCACCAAACAAAACAGGTAATGCCATTGTGGTTGGCTGCCCATCAGAACTAGGTAGTAAGACCTTACTGACAAAGATACTACATGCTCTGGTTGTGGGACACAGAGAAATCAGGCTGAAAATAAGCTGGACGCTTCATTCCTGATGGCCAGAATGTCTGAGGTACTCTGCAGGCTGCAGGGGGGCCTTGTCAGCAACAGTCTTACTCAGCTATGCACTCTGACATGAGGCAAGATATGGAGAAACAGTGGTGATTCTGTTATGTTAAGTAGGCAACTGCTTTCTGACTGGAACTGAGGCTCAATCCATATGAAGGAATTCACAGCTGGTACTGTAAATATGGTCAGAAGCCTGCGGCCAGAAAGGTCATAGGGGCAAGTGGGGAAACTACAGCTGTTATTTTGCTAAATTGGACATGTGTTCATCAAACTGTCATCTAAATAATTATACTTATCTCCTAGGTTAGTGCTGCTGCCAGCACTGCTCAGAGAAACTTGTTTGCAGTGGAGAAAGGAATGTCAGAGACTCTTAAGACGTCGAAGTACTGAGAATAAGTGACTTGCAAACACAGCCAAAGTGGGACATAGGCCATCCCTCTCCAGGCTCAGGGAACACCCAGAAAGGAAGACAGAAGAACAGCAGATTCCGAGGATGGAGAGCAGTGTTGCGGCATCCTCAATTTACAGCAGCTGTGATACTTGCCCAAGACTGGGCCAGCCAACGTCCTGACAGAGTGGGAGGAACTCATGAGACCGTAGCCCTCCCTGCACCCCCTCCCCGAGATCTCTAAGTATTTACTAGCTGCCAGGGGAGGGAAAAACATTTTCTTCAGTGGTGGAGGCACTAGCAAAGTACCCACGCTCTGTAAATAACCCCTCATCTATGCTCCTGTGTAATCCGGATCAAACTCCCTGGGTCATAAACAACAAAATTAAAACATGAAAGTAGGACTATCTGGAAAAAGGAAGGGGTCAGTAGAGAGAGTGAACAGGGTATGAGAAAAATACATTATGTACATATATAAAAATATAATGAAACCACTATGTAAAATATACCAATAAAACAAAATTAGCTGCAGCAGCGATGTTTAAAACATAGGCAGTATGCATGAACTGGTCAGAGACTATGTGAAAGATGGGACTTTCACATAAATATATTTTTTGAGTAAAGAAAAGGATGAAGGGGCTGGGGTGCAGCTCAGCGGCGCCACCCTTGCCTAGCACACAGTAAGCACTGGGTTCCATGCCTAGCAGTGCAAAATAACCTCAAATGCAACTAAACACTGAAAGAAAAAAGGGTTTCAGCTAAACTATATTACTGCTTTTTAAAAAATTTTTTATTTTTAAAAAAATTTAAACATTTATTTATTTATTACATATACAATAGTCTGTCTGCAGGTCAGAAGAGGGCACCAGACCTCATTACAGATGGTTGTGAGCCACCATGTGGTTGCCAGTAATTGAACTCAGGACCTTTGGAAGAGCAGGCAATGCTCTTAACCACTGAGCCATCTCCCCAGCCTTATTACTGCTTTCTTCCTTGACTCAAGAGTGTTTGCATTTATACCACTTAGGTTGCTAGTATTTTCATATACTTTTCAGAATTTGAACTTGGTCCTTGAATGTAGTTTAATCATACAGAATAAAGCTACTAAAAGAGTGGTATTTCATGATCACAAGTCAGCAAGTCAAGCCTCTTCCACCCCAGGAGGCAATGCACAAATCAGAGCTTTGGGATTTATACAGCACCTCAGATCGGCCTGCTGCCAGTCTCTAACCGCTGTCTTGACACATGTGCCAAGGCAGCTTAGGAAGGTCAAAAGAAAACCTGAGGTAGTTGGTTCTTTCCTTCTTCCATGTAGGTATTAGAAACTATACTCTGGTCATCAGGCTTGATGACAGGTGACATCTCTCCACGCTAGATAATAAGTTTTTACAGGGTAGAATATCACATGTAGTTCAGGCTAGCCCAAAACTTGCTATACAGTCTAGGCTGGCTTAGCGCTCCTCCTTCTCCCTCTCCTTCCAGAGTGCTGGGAATATGGAGGTTTCCACTAGACAAGTATTTACATTTTAAAATTAAGTTAAAATGTGAAATAAAGGTGGGTTACACATTGTTCTATCATGGTTACTCGGAGGCTGGAGTCAGAATGCAGTGAGGAGAGCCAGAGGAGAGGACCTGAAGGAGTGGAGTTGGAATGGGGGAGGCACGTGTAGTACCTGCAGTGACAGGAGAATGATAGATTCTGAGACAATAAAAGTTATTTAGAATTTATCACCTGCAATCTGCTTATTAGAAATACAGATTCTCACCTGTCTATAAAGTAAAGCTCTCTTCATTTATCAGTTAGACCTTGTAAATTTTTTTCCTTTTTTGTATCTATTTAACTTTAAGAAATTATTTCCTAGAAGATACAGTGCAAGGATTTAACATTTATCCCCACAACTTTATAATTCAATAAAGGAATAAGAAAAATCTATACATAAAATAAAATGCAAACATGAAGTACTATTAATAAATGAAGAAAGAGTGACAAAGAATCTGGGCTGGAGAGATGGCTCGGTGGTTAAGACACTGGCTGCTCTTCCAGAGAGGAGATGGATTCCTAGCATCCACGTGGCGGATCATAACTTCTTATAGTTCCAGTTCCAGGCAATCTGATACCCTCTTCTGGAAAAACTCGCACAAAATAATAAAAATTTCATGGAAAAAAAAACTTCAAGAGAGAGAGAGAGAGAAAGAAAGGATCTGTTGCTTGAGGGGAACTAGCTAATAAGATCTGGGGGAGGCTGGTGTCTGCGGAGACTGCTGCCTAGAAAGTGACTGCCACTTTCTAGTGCAAAACCCAGGATGTCTGGGGACTAGGCATGATGGTACTGCTTGTAACCCCCATGGAAGTGGAGGCAGGAGGATCCCTGGAGCTTGCTGCTCCAGGTCCCAGCGAGACTAGTTCATCAAACAAGGTGGAGAGCTCCTGAGGAACACAGACGTGACCTCTAGCCTCTATATGCACGTACACACATATGTGCCCACTGTGTCCTTCTAGGCCTGAGAGGACTTGTGTGTATCCTTGTATTTGGGGGTTCTGCCCTGAAAGAGAGACCTAGAGAGGGAAAGAGTGGTTTGCAGTAGCAGAGCTGAAAAAATCAAATTAAAGACAACAGATCAAAAACTGTCAAAGTCGGTTTCATAACGGTCCACATAGCAATCTGCTAGAGAATGTAACATGAAACTTTATTTTACTAAACACAACAGGTATTTTCTCTTTCTGCAATGGTTTATGTGTCTCAGCTAGCACTTGGCTTTTGTTAGTTAAAACTGCAGCAACATCCTAAGCCCAGTATGTTTTTTGGAGAGCCTTTCCAGGCATCTTCTCTAAAAGGGAAGAAGTACCAGACAGACAGAACTCACTGTATTGGTTATGCAGTGGTCCGTGTCTTAACTGTGGTCACTACAGTGTCGTGAAGGGTTGACTACCCACTATCTACAGCCCTCATGTTGGGTCCCAAGGCCCAGTGCTTAGAACCTGGCAGATGCTCAAAAACAATACAGCATCCTTGAAATCGCCAGCACTCACCTGAGCCAGAGAAACTCTTCCTTTTCACTTTCTGGTTCTTAAGCACTCTTCCCCTCTTCCCAAACAGCAGGTTTTTCTCGAGAAAGCCATTTTTGCTCTCCTGTTATCAATTCAACATTTTTTTTATCATAAAGATAACATAGGGGGGCTGGGGAGGTGACTCAGCAGGTAAAATGCTTACGATATGTATGATGAGGACCTGAGTTCAAACCCCAGAACCTACATTAAAGTTTGGCTCACACTGTGCACCTGCAATCCCAGCACTAGGGTGGCAGAAACAAGAAGATTTCTGGGCTTGTTAGATAGCCAGACTGGCAGAAGGGGTGAACTCCAGATTCAGTCAGAATCTGTCACAAAAAATAGGGTGAATGGTAAATAAGGAGAACACCTGATCTTAACATTGGCTGCCACATTGTGTGTGCACAGGTATAAACACACGAATATCTACACACACACACACACACACACACACACACACACACACACACACCCAGCAAAAATGAAATAGAAAAATTAAATGATAACAGAGATCTATGCAACTCTCACTTCTCAAACCCAGGTCACACTGGGGCCTGGCACTTCATCAACCTATACCGTCTACAGTATTCCAAAGTCAAATGGAAAGTTAAGGAACAACTTACATATGTGTGGTTTCAGGCATTTCAGAAAAGGATACCTCCCCTCTCCACACAAACTGAATTTGGCTTCCATCTGCCCTAATGTACTCTAATAGGTGGTTGTCAAAAAATACTTTCCCTACTTCAGCAAAAATCAGTGGGGAATGGGACAGCAGCAAGTACACAGTCTCTAAGTTTTCCCTGGAAAATTCCCAATTTATCTCTTTAGGAGAGCACCATTCTTGGACGTAGCAGTGGTGGTACACACCTTTAATCCCAGCACAGAGGCAGATGCAGGTGGATCTCTGTGAGTTCGAGACCAGCCTGCTCTACAGAGCAAGTTCCAGCACAACCAAGACTACAGAAATAAACCCTGTCTCAAACAGCTAAACAACAAACCCAAAACAGACAAACAACAACAACAAAAACCCCTAAAATCTAAAAAAGAAGAGCACCATTCTAGAACCAGAAACGAATCCCTATTCTAGGCTCGATCCCTGGCCCCTCTTGCTGATGTGTGACAAATTTAACTTTTGGTAGAACAGTCAGCTACACGCCTCTGTAGCACGATTAATAAAAATTCAGAGACAGATACTGGGGTTCAATCTTAAAGTCAGAAAAGCAAAAAAAGCCAGCCACTGGCTCTTACCTCTACCTCAGTCTGAAATTGGAGATCCTGACTCCAGGATTCCTCAGGATGAGACTGAGAGCTGACTCCTCCGTCTTGATATTCCTTTCTAGTGCTGGGATTTAAGGCATGCAACAGCACTGCCCACCAGTTTCCATGGCAAACTAGTGTGGCTACTGGGATTAAAGGTGTGTGTCCCTACTGCCTGGTCTGTGAGGCTGACCAGTGAGGCTGCCTTACTCTCTGGTCTTCATGCAAGCGTTATTCATTAAAATACAAATGAAGTATCACTACACTCCTCCCTAACTCAGTTACAAACACCAACAAAAAAGCACGCTGGCCAAGCTGCCATATCACTTTTCCTAGGAACAACGAATTCCTCTATGACTGACCATTGTATTTTGCATCTTATGTAGGAGGCAGAAAAAGTCTGCTTTACAAGGGGCCTAACAGTGTATACACATCTGTCAGGGTGAACCTTCACATTCTGACAATGAAGCCCCCACAGACATGAAAGTAGGGAAGGAAAACAGTGGGGGCCAGCAATGATAAACTAAGTCTGGGCAGGTCACTCAAAGAGCTGTATAGATAGAGACACCTGCCAGCGTATCTCAACAGGACACCCCAAGACAAATGTCAGCCAATCAGGGGCCCTAAACCTCAGAAACCCCTCACCCCCATCTCTACTACTATAAAAACCCTATTCTAATTAATTGAGCTCGGGGCTCTCCGGGTATTCCAATACGCTGGACGTGCGGAGAGACAGAGTTTGCAAACTTGATTAAAATAAAGGCTCTTTGCTTTTACATATGGGACTCGGTCTCCTTTGTTGGCTTTTGTGGGGGCCCCGCGGATTTGGGCATAACAAAACCACTTGAAATTGGTACGTTCGCAATACTGAGTTAAGTTCTAACACGCCCCTCTTCCCCGCAAACTTAGTAAGGTTCTACTAGAACTGCAGCCATCCCACGGGACAGGAAGGACTCCTCCAAGGCTCAGCTCAAGGACGCTACGCTTTCTTTGGTACGGGATGAGGACGCTGAGAAATCACTAAGGCGTCTACGCACTGAAAACGTGGACTTCTAAAACGTCTTGCCAGCCTGGCTTCTTTTTCCCAGAGGACAAGCACTTGACCTTAACAACTCAAGTTCAAAACAAAGCTTCAAGGCCTAGACGGGGAATTCAGCAGAGTACTGAAAACTATGCCTGGGGGAAAATGAGCGGAGAGCACTTCATAGAACATTCTTTTTGGGGCTTGATCGCCTCCCTCTCCACAGCCCTGCCTGCGACTTTCTTCACAAAATTCTTCCAGTGAGAAACAACACAAAATGCTTGTCCTTTCCTCGCGCATCACTAGTCGCCGGGGGAGCACGAAGCTGCCACCGCGCCTCCAACGCCCGCCTCAGCTGGGTGCCCGCCAGGCGCCCGAACGCGCAGGGAACGAATGCCGCCGCCGCCGCCGCCGCGAGCTCCTATCCAAGTCCGGGCAGCAGGGACCCGCCGGCGCGTTGCACCGGCCCTGTATCCTACTCTTTCTACATCATTCACAACTTCTGCCTCCAGAACCGACAATTTCGGTCTCTTGAGGAAAACTTTCCATTTCATCACAGTCCAGGAAATGCGAAAGGCGGCGCGGTTAGACGCGGGTCCCGGGAGACCGGGGGAAGGCCGGACTGCGGGACCGCGCGCTCCCGAGCAGGCCGAGGCCGCGTTCCCGCCCCGAGTGCGCGCCCCGCGACGCGGCCCAGTGCGGCGGGAGCCCAACTCCCCGAGCGGCGGGCCCTCCAGGCCGCGGACTCACCTGGCCCACTTGCTCCGTGGCATCGGCGAGGATGCCGTAGTTGCGGTACAGCTCCTCCACCGTCGGCATGCTGAGCGCCAAGTTCCGGGCCCGCTCCCGCCGCCCAACACGTAGTCGGCGCCACCGCCGCCTCCACGGAACTTATCTAAGCCGTCGACCGCACTATTACGCCGGTAGCTGCCGCCGGGGCCGCCACCAGTCACCGCGCACAGCACGGCCCCGCCCCCAACGTCTACGCAGACACAGACGCGTCGGGAGGGGCCCGCGGCGGCAGCCGAGCATCGTCCCGGGATCTATCGCCCCCTACCGCTCGGCGGTGCGAAAAGAAACAAGGACTAAAGGAGCTGGCACCCGTTGGTGGGAATTGTTTTTTTCTGCTCCGCAAAGTTCTTACATTTACCAGAAATAAGAAGATACAGAGAGAAGTTGAAAGCACACGATGTTTGAGAATTCACACGCTCCATTTCTTTTTCATCCAGGAGGGTCGCAATAAGGGAAAACATTCAAATGCGATTAAAAAGAGAGAGGGGTTCCGGGGAGATGACTCAGCTTGTGGGACAAGCTGAAGACCTGAGTTAGATTCCCCAGAACCCAGTAAAAAGTTGCATGGGGCGGCGCGTGGGTCTGAGATCTTAGCACCTGCAAGGTGCAGACTGATGGATTGCTGGAACTGGCTGGAGAGCCAGCCTAGCTCAAATCAGGCAATTCCAAATTCATTAAAAGACCTGCCTCAAAATCTAAGGTTATGAGGCCATAGTCCGGAGGGTAAATGTGCTTGCCATGTAAGCCTGACAACCTGAGTTCAGTCCCTGGAACCTGCACGGAAAAAGAGAACCAACTGAAATTGATCCGGATCTTGAGACCGGAAAACACTGGCCTGTAATTCGGATCTTGAGGAGGGATAATACACAACTCTGACACGAATCTTGAGGCAAAGACACACCTTTAATCCAGACCTTGAGGCAGAAAGAGACACCTCCAATCTTAGCCACACCCTCTGCTGGGAGCCAATGTGGGGACTTAGAAGAAGGAAGCTTTTGCTCTTCGCCTGCTTGCCCTTGCCTTGCCAGCACATCCACTCCTTCACGGGCATTAGAGCCCATGTTTTTGGGATTCCAGCATACACAGAAGACCAGCTGAGTGAGATATCTAGCCTCGAGGGACTGAACAACTACTAGACTGGTCTTTCCACTCATATGTAGCCACTGTTGGAGTAGTTGGACTGCAGTCTGCAAGTCGTTCCAATAAATTCCATATATTTATTGGAATTTATTTATATGTATATTGGACTTTTCATATGAGAAAGAGAGAGAGAGAGAGAGAGAGAGAGAGACAGAGACAGAGAGACAGAGACAGAGAGACAGAGCTCTGTGGCTCTCCAGAGTCTTGACTAATATAAATTGTCACACCTCCCATTTCTAGTTTCACTCAACCTTGACTTTCTGTATTTGCTAAGATTGAATCCTGGACCTTGTGTATTGTAGGTCAACACTGTGCCACTGAAGCGACCTCCCTCACCCCAGGTTCTCAGTTTACTTCTTTTTTTTTTAATTTTTTATTGAGAAAAAGAAAAAAAAAGTTTCCGCCTCCTCCCAGCCTCCCATTTCCCTCCTCTTCCTCCCACCCTTCTCCCCCTCCTCCCACTCCTCTCCCCCTCCCTCTCCAGTCCAAAGGGCAGTCAGGGTTCCCTGCCCTGTGGAAAGTCCAAGGTCCTCCCCGCTCCGTCAATATCTAGGAAGGTGAACATCCAAACTGACTAGGCTCCCACAAAAATGGCACGGGGTTTTGATCCTACTTCATGTTCTGGCTTTGTGGGAGCCTCCCACAAAAATGGCACGGGGTTTTGATCCTACTTCATGTTCTGGCTTTGTAAGAGGTCTTATTTTAGTCTGATGTCTCTTTCTAAAATCCAATGGGGAAAAAGTTCCATGACCCCAATAAGAAATTAGAAAAAGTTTTTCAAATTGTGGTCTAGTTGGGTCTTTACAATTTTTTTAAAAAGTCTATCATAAGGACTTCCAAATTAAGGTTTAGCTGACTTTTTACTTTTTAAAAATTTATTGTAGTGTGTATGTGTGTATCATAATACATATGCAGAGGTCAGAGAACAAGTTGAGGGAGTAAATTCTTATCTTCCACCGTGTGGGTCCAGGCTTAAAATTCAGGCTGTCAGACTTGTTTTAGATACCCTTACTTACTCATGGAGCCATCTTGCTGGTCCTCTACCTGGGTCTTAATTGGATAAATTATAATAATAGCAAACATTCCTTAGGTGTTTACTGTATGCTTGATAATGTGTGTGTTAGAATAATGGCTAAATCTCATGGAATGATTTTTTTTCCTGCCAGGCTTTTTCCTGTTTTCCATATTTGGTTTCCTGATATCTGCCACCACCCATGTGTACCAGCATTTATTTAAGTTGTAAGAGCTAGTTAATAATAAGCCTGAACTAATAGGCCAAACAGTTTATAGTTTATATAAGCCTCTGTGTGTTTCTTTGGGACTGAATGACTATGGGACCAGGTGGGACAGAACCTTCTGTCTATTCAGCCCCTGATGGTGGCAACCCTAACTCCTGTATTACACTGCCTCTTGGTTAGTGTGCTTATTTCTGATAAATCAGGCCAGAGTCCTTCAATTCCTTATCAAAGTACTACCAACCTCCTAGTCTGACCTGGGCCCTGTCAGGGGAACTTCACACACATGCTCTTTGTGTCTCCTTATAGAATTAGTTACTGTACATTAAGTAGAATTGTAGAAGTGCCCAGGACAGACAGTTCGCACCAATACTCAGTCAGTGTTTGCTCTCTTTCTTTTTACCATTCTCAGATAAATTAAATATCACGAATATATTATTCTTGATCATTGCACGTTGGTTTTTGAAGGCCAGTTTATATCCCAGACAATGAAAGCCAGATCGTTTGACCAAGGAGAGACAGTGTTGTAGGTGGAACCCTAGGCAGTCTTCTGAAGGAGGTTTTATAGCTCAGAGGAGGTCCAGTCTTAATTTATTCATGCTTTTGACTATGAGAATGGCTGTAGGAAGTCTTACAGCCAGTGGTTACCCGCCCACTGGGGCATGGCCTCTTATACTATTTATGCCGATGTAGAGCATGCGTCCAGCCTCTTTTCTGGCTGTGGGATTCAGTTCCTGTTCTCTGTTCTAGCAGATGATTCTGATTTGTGAGTCTACCCCTAAATAAATGTCTATTTTTCTTAATTCTAAGCTAGTGTGGGATTTCTTTTAAGCATCCTTCATCTTCACCTAGTGCCCATGTGAATTTGGACTCCATGCCTACTGGATGGATGGCCTAACAGCCTAGCTGGTCCACGGCCCAGGCAGTCTCCCACCCCTGCCTGCTTGGCTTGCTTTTGCCTATGTGGTTTTTCATAGAACCCCCCGTCACAGCAGAGCTTACTGTGGCAACTTGGAAATTTCCCAAGCACACTCATGACTGCTGCATTCCCTGGCATGGCTCCTTGCCGGGTGGTGACTTGTGCAGCTTCCGGTTTCTGCTCCCTGTCTGTGAGTTCTGGGTTTCTTGCTCCATCTATGGAATTGATTTAATTGCTCTTAATGTGTCAAACGAGCATATTTCTCAGTATTTCACCAGTACCAAGGTGGAAAACTAAAGCGGTCCAGGACCATTCCTGTCGCCACTGGTTGCATTGCTTCTAGTAGCAACTCAACAACCATGACATCTGCTGGACAATAGAGATTACAGTTTACAGGATCACATAACAGGTAATTAATAAATCAGTACGGCAGACGACATTAATATCGAAACTTTCAGTAACTTTTTTGCTAATACTATGGATTGTATTATGCGAGGCTTATATGGTTATGATGATACTTCAGTTTATTGGCTATTGGGACTCAGTTTTATTTTCCATATTCTATTATTCAGAAACAATATGGCACTTTTAGGAATGGTACCATCTTTACAGACTAATAATAAACAGCTAGTTGACAGGATTAATACCATCGAAAATCAGAAGTTACCTGAAAAAGTAATACTACTAAAAAGAATAAATTAGTTTGACAGACAAAATTGAATCTATATATAAGGGTACTAAGAAGTTATTTGAAAGAATTAATACTGTTGAATTTGACAATCAAAATTTGTTAAAAATTTATGATAAGTTAGCAGATAGAGTTTCTCTCTAAGATGGCAATCTGCACACTATTCAAGCCATGTCCAAGGATAAGATGTTATCTTTAAGGAGAAACTTCAGACCTTGGAATCACATGTGCAGAATGAGGAACAGGTGCCTCAATGAAATCACTAGAAATATATATAGGCCAGGAGATTCAGGCTTTACAAAAGACAATAGTAAAAAGATTTGGAATAATTGAGGAAATTGTTGGAGCTGATGAACAGAGAAAGAACGCACAGAGACAGAATTCAACATTGCCAGTAGCTTTCAGAAATGACTGGCCCAAGGTTTTAGCTTCCTACCCTGTAATCTACTCTGACAAAGCATCAAGGTCTAAAGGATCCAAAGGATCCAAAGAAGATAGATGTATACCTATAGGAATGAATTATCTAAAAGGAATTAAACAAGCTATTATAACTTATGGTTTACATTCTGTATTTGTTAGGGAGATGGTAAAGACATGGTCTTCTAGCATAAAAGCAACACCACAAGACTGGATTCAGTTAGTTTCAGCAGTCCTGGATGATGGGCCTCAATTAATGTTTAGAATTTATTTCAGAGAAGAGTCAAAAATTTTGGAACAACAGGGAAAAGCAAAAGGCCTTGAGACTTTTCAAGATCAAATTCTTGGTGAGGGCACCTATGCTGACTCACAGGCTCAAGCTCTTTACAATGAACAAATCTTGTCTCCATGCCACAAAGCAGCCTTAAATGCTTACGATAGGATTCAAGAATTAGGAAAATAAATTGAATCATATACCAGGGTTAAACAGAGCCAGAGAGAACCATTTACTGACTTTTTACAAAGATTAACTAAGGCTGTAGAAATAGGAGTAACAGACCCAGATGCTAGATGAGTACTTATTGAATCTCTGGCTTTTAAAAATGCCAACTTAGAATGCAAAAAGATACTTGGGCCTTTAAAAGTTAGATCAGCACCTACGGAAGAATGGATCCTGCATACACTAAACATTGAGACATTTGAGTATAATACTGAATCTTGGGTAGAAGCAGTTTTCAAAGGAATGAGGAGACATCAAAATGCCAAATGTTTTAATTGTGGTAGAATATGACATCTGAGAAGAAATTGTAGACAAGAAATTCCTAGGAATAATATCTCCTCTGGGAATGGCAAGAATAGGAGGACTCAGCCTTCAGGTATATGTAGGAAGTTGATAAAGGCCGACACTGGATCAATGAATGCAGATCAACAAAAGACAGACAAGACAACCCAATACCACTGGGAAACTTGTTGACGGGCCTCTTGAAGGTCCCCAAGCCAAAAGTGGCCCAGTAGATAGGGTGAATCCAAATTTTAATTGTATTCTAGTTATATTGCCTTTGAGAATTTCTTCTACAGAAATTTTAAAGAAGAAGGATGATATTTTATTAGAATGGATCTTTTTTTTAACTACATAAACCAAGTAAAAAATTGAAAATGTATGTGGAAAAAGTCTCTTAATTAATTATAAAAGGTAAATTGAGACTTCGTCAATTAACAGGTATAGACCTAGCAGAGATTATAGTGCCTTTCACTACTGATGAAATAAAAAAGTTATGAGAAGAAAATGAATCATGGCAAAGAGCTTGTGCTATTTTTTTGGGGGGAGAAATTAACAGGAATTATCCCCAAAGTGATAGACTTACCCTTATAAAGAGAACTTCTTGGATTCTTCCCCGAACTGTACATGATGCTCCAATAACTGAAGCCCATACCTTTTATACTGGTACAAATAAATCAGGGAAGGCAGGTTACAAATCAGAAGAATTAAGTAAGGAGGAACAAGACCCTTATAATTCTGTCTTCTTAAAGAACCTCTTAATATAGTTACTGATTCACAATATGCAGAAAGAGTTGTCTTGCATATTGAAACTGCTGAATTTATACCAGATGATACAGAATTGACTTCATTATTTATCCTAGTGCAAGACATAATCAGGAATAGGCTTTGTCCTATATACATAACATACATCTAATCCCATACAGGTTTGCCAGGTCATCTAGCACAAGGTAATGCAGAAATTGATCAATTATTGATTGAAAGCGTGTTGCAGGCCTCAGAATTTCATAAAAACATCATGCCAATAGCAAAGGTTTAAAGAGTTTTCTATTACATGTAAATAGGCTAAAGAGATTATAAAGAGATGCCCTACTTGCTCTTTCTATCACCAAACACTGCTACCTGTAAAAGGAGTGAAATCTGGTGATGGATGTGTTCCACTTTGCAGAATTTGGAAAATTAAAATATGTACACCACACCATTGACACTTATTCAGGTTTTCAGTGGGCAACTGCTTTAATCTCAGAAAAGGCTGATTCAGTAATCACACATTTATTAGAAGTTATGGCCACCATTGGTATACCTGCACAAATAAAGACAGATAATGGTCCAGCATATGTCTCTAATAAAGTGAAACAGTTTTTTGCTTATTTTAATATTAAGTATATTCCAGGCATACCACACAATCCTATAGGTCAGACAGTTATAGAAAGATCAAATCGAACTATAAAGGATATGTTAAACAAACAGAAAAGGTTGGAAATGCCCCCAGAAATAGATTACATAATGCTTTATTAACCTTGAATTTTCTTAACGCTAATGAGAAAGGAACAACAGCAGCAGAGAGACATTGGATAGTAGAAAAGTCTTCTGAAATAAATCAGCTGGTTTATTTCAAAAATGTGCTAACCTCACAATGGAAGCCAGGAGATGTGCTGCATTGGGGAAGAGGTTTTGTTCTTGTTTCCACAGGAAAAGAAAACTATGGATACAATCAAAATTAATAAAGGTTCAGTTTGAGAAGGAGAAACCTCATGAAAAAGAGAAATGATAGCTCATCTACAATGGTTACAACCATATAGATGGTAAGGAAACCCCATAAGGGTTGGGGCAGGGTTCTGTTCTTGTCTTTGCAAAAAAATACTCATTTTCAAAAATTCAATAAACCTTGGATGTTTGAATGCTGATAGATGGAAAAATAACTATCCACTAAGGATCATTGAGAAAAAGGATCACAATTTTTGATGTCAGGTAATTGATACACACATTTAAACATATATATATATATATATATATATATATATATGTTTATATATGAATATATAGAGCTGACTGTGGCGTTGGACACTGGCTCTGTCCTTCTCTAAATTCAAGCATGTTGTTAAAACAAAAATTCAGAGTTTCGGTCTCATGTTAGGAGCCATGATATGGGACAGAAAGAAAAAAGAATTTAGAAAAATTTTACTTTTCTTCATATCTATTTTTATCTCTATTGTACCTTTCATTGAATATATATGCCTGTATATGTCTATATTAATAATGTTTAAGTTTTTCACAATGAACAATGAATTTTCCTGCAGTTAGCTTTGAAGTTTCCAGGAAGAAAATGGGGTCCCACAACAACAACTCCACCTGGTTAATATAATTCCATGATGTTGATAGTGCTACTATAAGACCTGTTTTGGGTACCAGCTGCTCAAGATGGTTCCAACTTGGTTAGCAGAAATGTTATACATTTTTACAACGTTCTGGCCAGACCTCCAAATAGGAACCTCAGAAAAACCCTACCAAATACTCAGAGACTATGTGCAATTATACCAGACAATAATCTTGGAACTTAACCATCATTTTACTTTCACACAAAAAACATTGCCCCCATGACAGCTGGAAGTAATTCTAGAAAACGACATCCCCTCTCCCAACAAAGTTTGACCTCAGGGTTAGGGACATCATTTAGGGGTTGATTATAATTGGTATAGGGTTGGGGGTTACAGGAAAATTTTATAGGCTCAGGGATCTCTTTGAAAAAAAAAAGGGAATATTGGATGGGATAATAGATTAGTGTGAGCTTACTCACACTAATAATAATAGTGAGTAATAGAGTGAATACTTGTGAGTTATTTTTTATAGGCAATTACATTAGTATAAATTCTTGTATATTGATACAAAGTTAAATTACATTAAATATTGTATTCATGCATGCTTCTACCTCTGCTTTAAACATTTTTATACATTGATATATGGTGTAGGAGGTTCTTCTGTCTATGTGTTGCTTTCATTGGTAAAATAAAGAAACTGCCTTGGCCTTTTGATAGGGCAGCACTTAGGTAGGTGGAGTAGACAGAACTAAATTCTGGGAGGAAGAAAGCAAAGGGAGAGAGGTACCTTTAAGTTATATAAGTATTAAGAATTATAGATCAATAGTCATCTATGTTTGTCATACTTATAATTAGACTAATCAGGTTCTTTAGGTATATAGAGATTATATTCTGCGTAGATAGGTAATCTTCAACCACTTCAAAGAGGTGTAGAGTATGGCATTTAAATAATTAAGGTTCTGTTGAAATGAGACACAATTGCTCCTGGCAGCACTGGTCTATTCCTGAGAGAATGTTGAGTACCGAAGACACTCCACTTGGAGGTTGTTTTCTTCTTGGCAAAATTGGCTTTTGGCAAAGAACTGCTGACACCTCAACCACTGACAAGGTACATGGTATCCAGAAATGAATAGGAAGGACTGTAAGATGGTTTTGAAAAATTTCCTACCTCCGAAAATGGTCTGTCAGTTATTATAGGCCTTTGCCAAAGTTGGCTGCTTCAACATTGCAAATGAGACTGTGGGTGATTGCCCAGGTAGCCAGTTGTCTCTGTCATTTGTTGCACATTTTGGAAGTTGCTTGATTGCACCTCCTGCTTATTCAAGTAATATTATTTCCCTTCTCGGGTCTTTGATGGGGTTGAAGACTGGATAGTTACAGTTACTTTCCTCTCATGACTTGGCCAAATTATTTATTATACAAGACTTAAACTAGTAGGATAGGATAATTACTGAATATTGTTCTTTTTGCATATAATTTTGTATTAGACTTAGAACTCTCTTATTTAAACAAAAGGGGGAGGTGCTGTAGGAAGTCTTCAGCCAGTGGTTACCCGCCCACTAGAGCGTGGCCTCTTATACTATTTCTGACAGTGTAGAGCATGTGTGCAGTCTTTTTTTCTGGCTGTGGGATTTGTTTTTTTTTTCTCCATTCCAGCAGATGATTCTGACTTGGGAGTCTCCCCTAATTAAATAACTGTCTATTTTTCTCAATTATGAGCTAGTGTGGGATTTCTTTTAAGCGTCCTCCATCTTCAGAGGATGATTACAGCCACACCATGTCAGGAAACTCTCTTATCACACCTATTATCATGTTTCTGCCATCCAAAAATACCTGTGCAGAAACAGAGCTGTGGTTTCAATATTGTGCTTTCAGGGAAAAGACTTGGGGATCCAGAGCCATGCTGTTGAGAATCTAATTTAAGAATTGGGGGTCTAATGAGAAGTCTTTGTGTCACCAGTGGGATGCACTTGAAGGGCTGATGGAATCCTTTCTTTTTGTGTGCATGAGTGTGTATGTGTATATATGTATGACTGAAGGCTAGAGGTTGACTTTAGGCATCTATCAATTGTTCTCTTCCTTATTTCTTGAGACAGGGTAGGTCTCTCACTGAGCCTGGAACTCATTAGCTCATCTAGACAGCAAAGCCAAGGGATCCCCTGGCCCTCTACTTATTCCTTTTCCCAGCACTAGCACTAGTTCTACAGACTGCAAATTATGCCACACAGTTGGTCTTTTTAAGTAGATTACCTCAGATTTTGCAGGATATTTGATCACACTATGAACCACAAGATTGCATTACTTACTGGAACAACCTGTTTCTAGTTGTGGTGTGACTCAGTCCTAGCACCCATCTTTAATTCAAGAGCTTGCTGCTTGAATATTGTAAACAGAATTAACTAAAATCAACTATAGGTTAAGAGGGGGAGCAAGCAAGTAACCAGTAGGTTGGAAAAAACCATGGAGAGTAAGAGGGAGTCAGGAATGGATGGAGAGACAGGCCGGAAGCAGAAGGGAGAGACATTTTGAAGACTTTTGTATGAGCATAGGAACAAGCTCTCTTTCTCTGACTTTGCAGGAGGAGGAAGGTCAGCCAAATGTTTTTTCTACCCCTCTGAGCTAGTAGGGTTTCACCCCAGAATCTGGCTCCCAAGTTTTTATTTATAAATTTGTACAATTGAGATTTTGTTGAAAACAATACTCAGAGCTGGCAGTGCACACCTTTAATCCCAGCACTCTGGGAAAAAGAGACAGGCAGAACTCTGTGAGTTGGAGGCCAGCCTGTTCTACAGTGTAGTAAGGAGGTCACTTGTTTGGTTCCTGGTCACCCAGCTAGCTTAGACCCAAAATAATCACACAGAAACTATATTCGTTAAATCACTGCATGGCTCATTAGCTCTATATTCTTATTGGCTAACTCTTACATATTAATTTAACCCATCTCCATTAATCTGTGCATCACCACGAGGTCGTGGCCTACCAGCAAAGTTTCAGCATGTCCATCTCTGGATCCATGGTATTCCCCTGACTTCACCCTTCTTTTTTCCAGCATTCAGTTCCATCTTTCCTGCCTAAGTTCTGCCCTATCAACAGCTCAAGGCAGATTCTTTACTCATTAACAAATAAAAGCAACACATAGACAGAAGGACCTCCCACACCACTACAAAGTGAGTTCCAGAACTACTGAAAAGCCCCATCTCAAAACCAAAAGAACAAAAGGAACAAGGAAACAAACAAATAAAAACCCCACAACACTCAGATATTTGTTATAGTCTAAATGTGACTAGTAACTACAATAGTATTCAATCACATATTTGGGCAACTCCACATGGCCCAGTCAAATGATACAGAAAATCAGCTGGTACAGAGGTCAGCACCTGATTCTGGAAACACCAGTGCAGAGACTACTAATTCATAAAACTCAGGAACCCAGCTTGGGTTCCTAGACATTCATTAGGAGTGTGAAAAACACAGTGACTAAGTTGGTGATAACCTCCAGACAGGCAACCTTGCAAAAGAGAAATACTTCCTGGTGATGCTGAAAAGGTACTCTAAAGAGACCTTCCCTCTTTTAATTTTATTCTTTTCTCATATACTACACCCTGACCAAAATTTCTCCTCCTCCCCCATTCTCTCCCCCAGTCTCCCACTTCCTCTAGATCTACTTTCCCCCCACCCCTGTCTCCCCTCAGAAAAGAGCAGGCCTCCCAGGGACACCAATCAAATGTGGTATAACATGTTGCAATAAGACCAGGGCAGAGGAGAAGATAACCCAGTAGTAGTAGAAGGGTCACACAAACAGGCAAAAGAGTCAGCAACAACAACTGCTTACATTGTTAGGAATCCCACAAGAACACCAAGTAACTCAGTCATAACATATATATAAGACTTGGTCAGACTCCTATAGGGTCCCTGATCTCTGCAAGTCCCCATGAGTCCTGGTCAACTGATTCTGTGAGCTGTGTTCTCCTGGTGTCTGTCCCTGACCTCTCTGGTCCCTCAAATTCCTCCACCCCCTCGTCCCCCTTCTCTTCCTCTTCCGCCTCCTCCCCAGAACTCACTGAGCTCTGCCTAATGTTTAACAACTGTGGACTCTGCACCTGCTGCCATCAACTGTGGGATGAAGTCTCTCTGGTCTCTCTGATGAAGATTCTGTTAGGTTCTAGTCCCAGAACACTCTGTGGGTAGGGCAAACATGTTTGTCTTTCTAGGTCTGGGTTGCTTCACTCGGGGTGATTTTTTTTCTAGTTCCATCTATTTGTCTGCAAATTTTATGATGCCATAGTTTTTAACAGCTGAGTAACACTCTGTCGTGTAAATGTACCACATTTTCTTTATCCATTCCTCTGTTGAGAGACATCTAAGTTGTTTCCAGTTTTTGGGTTTTCATAAATAAAGATGCTTTGAACATAGTTGAGCAAGTGTCCATTTGATAGGATGGAGTATTCTTTGGGTATATGCCCAGGAGTGGTATAGCTAGGTCTTGAGGGAGATCAATTCTCAATTTTCCAAGAAACTGCCATATAGATTTCCAAAGTGGCTATACAAGCTTGCACTTGCACCATCAGTGGAGGAATGTTCCTGTTGCTCCACATTCTTGCCAGTGTGGACTCCAAGAGGACCTTTCTCCCAGAGCTATTGACACATCTAGTCAGTGTTGTGGGGCAACTACTCTATGTATCTGTTCACTGTTTCTGGGGCAGCTAGAAAGTCTGGGCAGATAAGGGTAGGGAAGCCTAGCTGGTGTAGTAGGTCCTTCTGTATTTGTGCTACTTTCATTGGTTGAATAAAGAAACTGCCTTGGCCTTTTGATAGGGCAGACTTAGGTAGGTGGAGTAGACAGAACTGAATGCTGGGAAGAAGGGTAGTGTGGCAGATACCATGGTTTTCCTGCCTGAGATGAGTGCTGGTTAGACTCATACTGGTAAGCCACAGTCAAGTGGCAATACACATTAATGGAGATGGGTTAAACTAATATGTTAGCCAATAAGGGGCTGGAGGATTTAGGCTCATGGCTCTGAGGTTTTTGTTGACGGAGGTCTCTGTCCCATTCAGTCCCACAGCTGTTCAGTCCCAAAGAAACACACAGAGGTCTACATTAATCATAAACTGATTGGCCTAATTAGCTCAGGCTTCTTATTAACTCTTATAACTTATATTAACCCATAATTCTTGTCTATGTTAGCCACGTGGCTTGGTACCTTTTTCACCAACGCAGTCACATCTTAATTCCTCTGTATCTGTGTGATGGCTGCAGACTAATTCTTTCCTCTTCCCAGAATCCTCCTGTTCTCATTGCCTCGCCTCTACTTCCTTCCTGGTTGCCCTGCCTCTACTTCCTGCCTGGTTACTGGCCAATCAACATTTTATTAAAGAAGTACAAGAAACAAATCTTTATAGGGTAAAACTATTGTACCACATCAGGTTTTAGTTTAGTTCTGCTGGCGCCATTTCTTTGGGTCTGAGGCAAAGCTGGACATCATAGTGACTGGGATGAAGAGACAAAAGGAACCAGGACAAGGCATACCCTTCAAGGGCATACTCAGTGATGACTTCCTCCAGCTATGTCCCACCTCCTGATGATGTCATCAGCTTATGAATCCAGCATCCTCATGATCCAATCACCTCTCCAAACCCCACCTCTGAATATCAATAAACAAGCCTTCCAAACAAGTGCCTTCGGGGCAGGGACATTTATTCTTCAGCCATGGCATTAGCCAGTAAATTATGAGAGAAAGTGACTGGTCACTTCTGTTGGAAGTACTTGTGGCTGCTGCTAATTCCCTGTGTCACTCAGCTATTGAGATGATCTGGACACATAATAAGGAGAACTACACTGAGCTGTCATTTGAAGGGTGGCTGCCCTCAGAAGTCACTCCAAGCCACTGGAGCATTTGTGCATGTGGGAAACCAACCTTCCTTGCTTTAAGTCTCCAAGCCTTAGGAGATGTTGTGAGGAAAGCCAGCATAGGCATAGCATCTCTCTCTGGCGCAACAAACAAGACTCTCTGACATGCTTGACCAACCAAACGGAACCTAAACATATTTATGTATAAGACGAGAAAAACCATTTTGTGCCAGACAGGGAGATCAAGAAAAGGAAGCAAAATGGAAATGAGTGAGACTATGGTTGTCTGTATGCTAATATAATCCCTCATTACCATCTTGTCAGTCCCCAGAAGCAGAGTCCTGAAACATTTATGAATACCTAGTAAGAAGATAATTGTTCTATCATTTATTAATATGCTTGTGTTTATTGTTCATTTGTTTGCTTAGAGGTTTTGTTTTTAAATTGGGTAGAAGCCAGTGAAGGGGTGGAGTTTCAAGGCATGCTCTGACATGGGTGGGAGGAAGGGGGAAGGGGAGGAGGGGGAGGAGAGAGGGAGCTCATGCTGCGAGTCACAGGAACTGGAGGCAGAGGAAGTTGTGGAGTCAAAAAAATGCTTGAGAACATTGCTGACCACCACTAGACCCACTCGTGAAGTAGTTACTAGTGCCAACCAATGGCCTTTCCGTTTAATCCTCTCATCACTGCCTTCAGTGTAGGGTCTATTGTTATCTTGTTTTAACAGATAAGGAAACAGAGACATCGGGAGGTAAATGGTTCCTTTTCTGTCATTTAATTCTTAGAACAAATGATTTGTTTTCATCTCTGGACTTTCCAACTACTTTTTTCTTTATCTGCACTGGTTAGTTTTTTATTTTACCAAGTTTTTATCAACAAACTACAGTCACTTAGGGAGAGGAAACACAGTTGAGAAATTGCCTCTGTCAGACTGGCCTGAGGTCTGTCTGTGAGAGCATCTCTTTGATTAATGACTGATGTGGGAGGGCTCATCCCATTGTGGGTGATGTCAGCCCTGGACAGGTGGTCCAGATAGACATTTCTGTCCATCAGCTGATTAACTCAGTAACAGAAACCCTCCTAACACACAGGGTTTACCAACCAGACACTTGCGAAGACTCTGAGGTTTGAAGCAAGGGCACATCAACATGGGCCCAGAGTATGTCTCATGATAGCGAGGGGCAATGCTTTCTCTCTAGTCACACAAGAGTAGCTTCATTTAATAAATTGGACACAGTAAAGGCACAATCATATCATGTTTATCTTTTCAGAAGAGTTTTAACTCCATTGAGCTGAAAAGTCTTAGCAAGCATTAAATACTTACATATGTAAAACACAAAGTTCAATATATCCCCTGGGAAATGAATCAACACAACTTTGGCTCTTGTGAAAACCAGATCACCGATTTTGTAGACAAAAATCTGAGTACATAGAATCAGGTCTTACCCATGGTTGGGGCTTGTTAAATATTTGTTGGATGAGACAATGTTCTCCAGTCAGTTCCAGTCACATGTTTATACAACACAAAATTGAGTTCTGTTCTTGGTGGATCGCCGTCTCTCATACCTCTTGGTAGTCACAGTCTATGAATGACTGTCCACCGTGAATCCCGGGTCTGTTCTTATATGAGTGGCTTTGGCCATGGGACCAGCAGCAAGTGTAATGCAATTAGCAGCTGTACACACATTTAGACTCTTTGAGGAGAAAAGATCCCAGAAAGGGAGACGCTTAGTTGATCCATATATCACCTGAGACGAGTGTAGGTACCAGAGTAAACCTGGGATAAATCAGTGATGTGAGCCAGCCAGACCACAGAACTGTAAGATATGGGGAATCTTGGTGTAAGGCAGAGGTCAGCAACCTTTTTCTTTGAAGGGCCAGACAATAAACATATTGTAGGTTTATAATGACTCCTGCCATTAAAACAGCTGTAGGGGTTGAGGAGACCTGAGTTTGGATTCCCAGCATTCATGGAAAACCAGAAGTGGAAGAGCATATTCATAATCCAGTGCTAGAGAGGCAGGGACAGGGCAATCCCTGGGGCTTGCTGGCCACCCTGCCTCAAAAAATAAGGTGGAGAAATGACCGAGAAAGACAGGAAATATTGATCTCTGGCTTCTGCCTGCATGCAAATGTGCACCCCCTCTATCACAACTGCATGAACACACACACACACACACACACGTTCACACACTCCTTCACAGACAGCCCCCTCTATCACATTTGCATGAATACACACACATGTGCACACACAGCCCTACACAGACAGCCCCCTCTATCACATTTGCAGGAATACACACACTCATACATATACACACCTACACAGACAGCCTCCTCTATCACATCTGCATGAATACACACACTCACACATATATGTGCACACGCATACACACACCCCTACATAGACAACCCCCTAGATCATATTTGCATGAAAGCACACACACACACACACACACACACACACACACACACACGCACGCACGCACACACGCACACATGCACACACACAGATTCTTTATAAACGGGTACATGTGGCAGTCTTATTTAGAAAACTTATTTTCATAAAATAGGTGGCAACCCTAATTCGGCCCACAGACTGTGGTTGAACAGCTCTGTTTTAGCCACTAACGTGTGGGAACAGATAACTGAAACAACCTGCCGTCTCCTCGTCATTATTCAAGGTGTCCTCATTCCAGAGGACACTCCACAGATATGACTTCATTCCTGATGACTCCCTGGTGTGGAATGCCCTCATTTCTCAAGCCTGGCCTCAGGAAAATTAAAAAGTCAGCAGCGGATGTTTTTAGCTGTCCTGTCAGAAGGTTCCTAGAGGGAAAAATAGTTATGCTCCTTCCTCCAGTAGGGAGGGTGCCAGTCCTTGTGGCGGTTTGAATGAGAATGGCCCTCATAAGCTCCTATGTTTGAATTGCACCATTTGGAAAGGATGCAGAGGTGTGGCCTTGTTGGAGGAGATGTGTCCTGTCATTGGGGGCGTGCTTTGTGGTTCAAAAGCCCATGTTTCTGAAACTGTAAGCAAGCACTCAGTTAAAGGTTTTCTTGGTGCCTCATCATAGCAATAAAACAGTGACTAAGACAGTTCCCAAGTTCCAAATTGTGGTAGAGGCTCTCTTCTTCTGCTCCAGAGGCATGAGAGTCTGTAGGACACAGAAGACTAAGTCTCCCGGCCCCATTCTATCGTTGGAAGTCATCAGTTGTCCCTGTGACAACTATAACCCCACCAGCTCACTCGTTGCCGAACAGCTCACATTTCCTGCTAAGACTCTCAGAATTCTCAGGAGTAAATTAAAAACAAAAACCAACCAGAACCAGGGCACAACAACTAGGTAATCGTCAGGAAAGAGCGAGCCCTAACCCTGGCTGCCTGAGGCTGGCGGTGGAACCACAGTCCTTCAGTTCTTCCTTGAGGGACCCTGTGGCTTTAGACAAATCATTTCCTACTCCAAGCCTAAGCTTCTGCTTTTATAAAACAGTGATGCGTGTGGTATTTATGTTTGTGTTTTGGTGACAAACAATATCCATGTATTTATTGCAGGATCAAATATATCAAATATTCACTAAATTGTGGTGATCGTAATTATAAACTCCTTGTCAGTCGTTTCAATAGAGTTGCCTAATATATTAGTTATAATCGTTCCTCCATATAGGGCCACTCTGTGAAACTCACGCATGGGCATGAATTTGCTAGGTGCCCTAGGCTGTTCTTGAACTCGGGCTGCTCCTGCCTCAGCCTCCTGTACATGACTAGTCTTCTAAACTGTCCTCATATTTCTGTCTTATTTATTTGCACCAATTTATTTTTGACTGACAAGCATCACGGACACTGATGTCAGTCCAAAGGGAAGATGGGTGACATAGCTCTCTGCAGGCTTCGGAGAGAAACTAGAAGATTAGAAAGCTAAGTTAGCCCTTGGGACCTGATCCCGACAGAGCTGCTGCTCCCCACCAGGGAGTCCAAGGGTGGGAGGTGGGGGAGTGAGGGGGATGGGAGGGCAGTGAGTGTGAGACTGTAAACAAAGAACTTGGCTGATGGTAAAGTCTAGGAAGACAGAGCTGGGGCTTGAACGCAAGTCCTTCTTAGGTAGCATGCTACTTTGCCGAAATGAGGAAAACTGTAGACCGGGAGAGATGAGAGAGGCCACGATGTGGTGAGCCAACAGAAGCCAGCTTAGTAAGGAGCTTACCGTCTCTGAGCTTGGTTACCTTGGCCCTGAAGCATTTTCAGGGCTTTAAGACACATCCCCACAGTTGCGGTCTGTCCGACTTCCGTGTTTCACTATGGATGCAGCAAGGTCTTTAGAAAGCTGCTTTTCTGTTTTGCTTTTTCCACTCCTTCTTTCCTTTTTGTTTTGCTCTTGGATCAACCTCTAAAGGCTGTGGGGGGCCTGGACTGGAGTCTTTTTGGGAATATAAAATCTAAAAATAAAATCTGGTTCCTTGGGCTGTGCTATGTACTGTGCTTGGCAGACACTAGATGGCGCTCACCATCTACTCTTGAGTGTCCTGTTGGCGCTTTCTGCACTGTAATAATATTATTAATAGCGAATACAGTAGTTATTGAGAAGTCATTGTTTGCTTAGCAAATTACTACGTTAAGCACTTTACATAAATTATCTCATTTAATCCTTGCCACAGTCTTTTAAGGTAGGTTCTTGTTTCCTTCATTTACAAAGAGGTTAAGTAAATTCCCTGAATTAACAAAGCTAAATTAGCTGAAATGCATCAGGATTCCAGGATTATTCCAGCCTGGTTGTTTGGTTTCTTCCTTCCTTCCTTCCTTCCTTCCTTCCTTCCTTCCTTCCTTCCTTCCTTCCTTCCTTCCTTCCTTTCTTTCTTTCTTTCATATAAGTATTTTATTTTGGATTTTTAAAAAATGTTTGTAGATGTTTTACCTGCAAGTATGTCTGTGTACCACTGTGTGTCTGGTACTGGTGGAAGTCAGAAGGGGCATCAAATCTCCTGGAACTGGAGTTACAGATAGTTGTGAGCCACCGTGTGGATGCTGGGAACTGAATTCAGATCCTCTGGACGAGCAGAAAGTGCTCTTAACTTCTGAGCCATTTCTCTAGCCCCTGACTTTGGGTTTTTGACGTCTGCCTTTGACCACTTCCTTTGCCATTATTTCTATGGCTTGAATGTGTCTTCAAACTTTCATATTCTGGAAACTTAGCCCCAAAAGCCAACTGATAGGCAGCACTGGAGGTGAGACCTGTTGGTGTTTGGCTTGTGAGGCCTCTCTTCGAATGGGCCATTCCATTTATCTGAATGGACTAAGCGATCAAGGGATTGTCCTGGCAGGATTTTACTACAAAAACAGACTCTCTGTTTGGTGAGCACTTACTTGATCCAGAAAGAAAGTCCTTGGTGGATGCCAGCACCAGACACTCTTGGACCTCCCTGCTTCCAGACGCACGAGAGATAAACTGCTTGCTCACTCTAATGACTTTCCTCACTCCTGTCACAAAATATGTGGCCAAAGCAGATGCCAGAAGGAGTGGGGGAGGGAGGGGGGAAGAAATGGGGGAGGGAAGGGGGGGAAGGAGTGGGGGAGGGAAGGGAGGAGGGGGGATGCTTTGGCTCACAGTTGGAGGGGTGCAATGGTTAATATCACCGGCGAGAAATTATCCTGACTGGGTTAACTCAGGTGGGATCCACCTTAAACTTGGGTCTTGCTCCTGGGCCCCGGACCGAATAAAAGGGAGAAAGGGAACTGAGCATGGATACCCATCACCCTCTCCTTCCGGACTGTGGGTGTGATGCAACCAGCTGCCTCAAGGACCTGCTTCCAGGACTTCCCTGCCCCCCATGATGGACTGTATCTGAGACTGTGAGCCCCAGTGAAACCATTCCCTCTTTAGTGGTTTTTGTCAGAGCAACAGGAAAGTAAGCAAGATGGAAGGTATTGTTCATCACAGAGAGGACTGCGGTGGGAGCATGAGGTGGCCAGCTGGTCACATTGTATGCACAGCCATGAAGGTGGGGAGAGAATGAGATAGCTTTTTTCTTTTTGTGTAGTGCAGGACCTCACTTAGCCTGTGGGATGGTACCTTCCATTACCAGGGTGGGTCTTCTTTGCTCTAGAAACACACTTAGGGACATCCCCAGAGATATGTTTCCATGGTGATTCTAAAACCCATCAAATCAACAATGAAAATTAACCATGAACCATGGTTAATCCTTGGCACCATCCTTCTTTATAAAATGTCCAGTCTGTGGTGTTGGGTTATAGAAACAGAAAGCTCAGTGAGACAATTTCATGAAGAAGGCAGTTGACCACTTATTACATAGAAGGCTTGGTGTGAAGGGTTTATAAATTCTTCATTTAGCACTTCTAAGACCCTGCGAGGTAAGTATTCTTGCCCATTTTAAAAGTGAGAAGATAGAGGGATGGAATCACCACCAAGCCAATAATAGCTATGTACTTTCATAGCCTAGCTCCTGACAGAGGACCAAAAGGATGAGTACTGGTCCACTTAGCCATGGTGGGGCCCGAAGGTTCTGGATCCACTCTAAGATTCTCTGTGAGAGCTTCTGCTTTGTGGTTGAGAGCTCTCAGTGAGCTTAGCCTGCTGGAGAAAGCCCAGGTTTTGGGGCAGCTCCAGACTCAAATTTGGCTCTACCCGTATTGGCTCAGTGTAACTTCAGCTAAGCCTCTCTCCAGCTCGGCTTCTCTGGGCATCTGCTCCCTTGGCTGGAGGAATACAGCGAATGGTGTTGTATATAAGTGTTGGTATAAGTCCAGGGTCTGGGCAGGGAGCAGCCCTTAAGAAACTACATTTCCCTTCCCTTCTCTCAAGTTTACAGCTGTAACTCGAGGCTGGGCAAGACTTTGGCAGAGTGGGTCAGAGGACTCTGAAGATTGGCAGCATCCTTTCGGAGGGGCTGGGGGAAGCAGCTAATCAGCACATTTGCAGCCTTGCCCAGCACCTCTGTCTGTGTCTACGCCTATGCCCACCACAGAACTTTCTGCCAGGCTAGAAGGGCTTTTTATCTGTCTTGTCCAGTGTGGTGGCCAAGACTCACATGTAGGTGTCAAGTACTTGAAATGTGGCCAGTGTAACCAAGGAACTACGTTTAGCTTTCATTTGATTTTAGGTCCTATAAATTCAAATGTAGTAGCTGTCTGCTCCCATGGCAAAGCTCAGGGACAGCAAGGCTTCCGCCTCAGAGTCTGGCAGGTCTGTGCTTTTAATCTTGTCCTGTTGCTGCTGTAAGTCCAGAGTCCAGGCAGGGAACAGCATGTGAGAGACAGCCTTTCCCTCCCTGACTCTGTCCTGACATTTGTTGACTCTCTAGGCTGAATGAGCAAATGTCAGTTATTCATGTGTGTCTTCTGTTCAATGCCTATGCAGGAAGCTGTGTGTGCTTGGAGGGAGGCTTGGGGTTTGGGGCAGCCAGACTCAGTCAGCTCACAGCATTTCAGAGAAGAAAGAGAGGAAGACAACATCACACTTTTGGGCATCCCCAGAAGCAGGGAACCCAAAGTAACAGACCAAAAATGAGCCCAGAATAAAGTGCTAGTACTTAACTAAGTCACACCAGCCACTTTCCCAGGTTATCTGTTTGCTTGTGTGTGTGCCTGCCAGAGCACAGGAGGGAGGTCAGGGGATGACTCTCAGCAGTTGCTACCATATATGACCCAGGGACTGAACTCAAATCACGTGACTTGGAGAAAAAAGCTTTTCTCTGAGGAACGTCTCACTGGCCCATGTTTTATTTTCCTCACAGCGATCAGTTTCAAGTCTTCAAGAGGAGGGGACTAAAGGAAGGGACTCTGCAGAGATAGTCACCTTCCTCAAAGTAGAGTCTGGGGATATGGAGAAACCTCCCAGGGCAGACTCTGGGGTTCAAAGAGACCTCTGGGGACAGACTCTGGGGGACACAGAGACCTCCGGGGACGGACTCTGGGGAACAGAGAGACCTCTGGGGATGGACTCTGGGGAACAGAGAGAGCTCCGGGGACAGACTCTGGGGGACAGAGAGACCTCCGGGGACAGACTCTGGGGGACAGAGAGACCTCTGGGGTCAGACTCTGGGGACTGAATGGGTGTCCCCAAGATGCTGGGTCCATAGGCTTCTGAGTGAGGAAGGAGAATATGAATGTTGCCCTGGGAGGCTCGGTCTGGAGCGCCCTACTTAGGTCACTAAGTGTGACTTCAGATGCTTCTTTGAAGAACACTGGCTCTTTCCACCCCACCTGCCACAAGCCTAGTGTGAAAATGCACTGTGGTATAACGATAATAAACATTTGATTGATTGAGCTCGTGGTAAGGCAAAGGGAATGAAAGGATTACATCATTTAATTCTTCCCAAGAGCTTGAAGGCAGATGATCTTCAGCAACATTTTAAAAGCATTTATTACTTACCAATGTTGGACTCTAGCCTCCAAACACCAAGAAGGAGTTGCCCCCAGAGACCATCTCACACACCACAGCCGATGCAAATGCATGAGGATTTTATTCTGTCATGACAGGGTCCCCCAGCATTCGGGAAGCTGAGAGACCTCGAATAGCGGGTACAGTCTACTTTTAAAGGGGCCACAGAAGCAAGGGGGGTTGTTCTTAGACTATTCTGATTGGCTTATTCAAAAGGGCTATTACCAATAATTGACTGGAGAGCTGTTGCCAGATCAGATGAGGTAAGAGGTCATTTTGACCCCGTTTCCCAGGGGACTGAACCAAAACATACGTATATGGGTAATTGTTCAGGAACTGAGTATGTGCGAGTGTAGCTGTTAGGTCCTTGGTTCCCAGGGGAGGAGGGGAAGCACTATGGCACAGAGGCTGAGAGGATTTAGAATTGTCAAAAATGGCTTCAGGATTGTCTTAAAGTCTTACACCAACAGTTGAGCTAACTCTAAAATGTCATAATCTTCCCACCAGTAGGTTACTGCGCTTCTACTTATGAAAAGTGTGTGTACGACCTGGAGAGGTGCAGTAACCCTCCTGTAACCACAGACCAGCAGGCAATGAAGGCAGGATTAGAATCCCATCAAGTCTGGTTCCTAGTTTTAGCCTAAGCCCTGCCCCAGAGCTGAGAGACAGTGATTTCCGGTTTTATGCTGCCTTGTTCACAGGAACCCTGACGCAAAGGCAGTGGTATCCATATGGGGGCGGGGATGAGGGGAATGACTGCCTCCTAGTCTTGCTTAGCACAAAGTTAACACTGGAATTGCTCCCCAAATCAAGACCGATGCTGATCCGTGATGATGACTGATGGACAAGGGGAAGAGAGGGCTGACTCCCCACTTTAGGAACTATTCCCCTCCCCCCGCCCCTGCCAGTTTGCGGGGAATGAGCACACCATACTTGCCTCTAGGATACTGCTTAAGGAGGATTGACTCGAATTCAAGACCAGCTTGGGCTACATAGTGAGTTGTCTCAAAAACAAGAAACAACAAACAAAACAAAACTCAAAGGGGGCTGGGGAGATGACTCAGTGGAAAAGTACTTGCCATTGGAGCCTGAGGACCTGAGCTGGGATTCTTAGCACAGTGTGGGTGTTTCTGTATTCCCAGTACCAGAAGTGGGGTGGAGTCTAGCCATTGTAGGCAATTGGTGCTTCAGGTTGGGTGAGAGACCTTGCCTCAGAAACACCGTGGAAGTTAGCTGGCTTTGGTATCTGGCCCCTTTACATGATGCGCACACACAATTGCACCGTGCACACACTTGTGCACATGACAGAGAGGGCCCCTTCAACAAAGTAAGTCCGGGCCTTGGGAGCAAATAGATCCAGGTTTCTATTCATGCCTCAATCTGCTACCTGGACAAACTTAAATTATTTGAGTTCTATAGGCCTCAGTTTCCCACAAAGACAGTTTTAACTTGAAGTTTGTAACAATCTAATGACATTATAGAAATAAATACCCCTGCATACCTTACGCCAATACTGTATTATGACTTCTGCCAGAGACAGTAAATCAGGAGAAGAATTAGATGATTTATGTTTCATAGGTGAACTGTGGGACCAGAGAATGGAGTATATTGTCCTCCTATGTCCTTTATAATTCCACAGCCCATCTCTCTGGCCCTCTGAGATTTAAGAGCAGGAATCAATGGGCTGTTTTTTTATTGCAGGCATCCCTATGCGTTTCTTTCTTATTCCACTAGGTGGCGACAACTCTCCACCATTACTGTTTATCAGCCATTTACTCTTCAGCTCTAGAGCTGGCACTGTTGTGACTGGACCACTGGGAGCCATTTAAGCTATTCAGACTGAGGGGACTCTTTGGGAGAGCACTAAGAATCCCCCCAGGGCACAAATAGGCATCCATTAGCACCCACGAGGGATATCCTCCGGTCCTACCAGCGGTGCTGTCTCTGATGCACAAACTCAGAATTTACATTTATAATAAAAACCTTCATTTTTTTTTGTTCCGCAAACAAGGATACATCATTGCTAAATCCCCCAGAGGGGCAGAGCCCTAATGACTAGGAAGCTAGCCTCACCATGGTGGGTACTCATGGTGTTTGTTGTATGCCTCTATAAACACTGAATCCACTGTGTGAGCATCACCCGTCAGCCCTTGGAAACAGACTGTCAGGGCCTATCCTGGACCAGATGAGGAAGAACCTGCACTGCCAATTGTCTCCACAGGTGACCGCCGCTCTCATTAAAATTTGATAACGTTGGTCTTTGGGATCAAGGAGGTCCATGCTTCCCACCACCCTGTTTTTAATTCTCAAAGTCAGTGGAGGTTACGCTAGGTTTGATGTCGTGTGTCATCGATATTTTTACTCTATCGCCCTATTTGTTGGTTACTCTGACCCCTTTAGCATACAGCCGTGTGCAGCTGAAGAAGTGGAACTCACAGGGACACAATTGTTCAAGGGCAGAGCTGAGAAGTGAGCTCAGATTTCTGGACCCACAGGGATAAGACTTCAAGGCAGTCATGCAAGCAACGGCCAACAGCCGCTCAGTGCTTACTGTGCACTAGGTCAACAGCCACTCGGTGCGTACCATGTGTCAGGTCAACAGTCACCCAGTGCTTACCGTGTGTCAGGTCAACAGTCACTCGGTGCTTACCATGTGTCAGGTCAACAGTCACTCGGTGCTTACCGTGTGTCAGGTCAACAGTCACCCAGTGCTTACCGTGTGTCAGGTCAACAGTCACCCAGTGCTTACCGTGTGTCAGGTCAACAGTCACTCGGTGCTTACTGTGTGTCAGGTCAACAGTCACTCGGTGCTTACCGTGTGTCAGGTCAACAGTCACTCGGTGCTTACCGTGTGTCAGGTCAACAGTCACTCGGTGCTTACCGTGTGTCAGGTCAACAGTCACCCGGTGCTTACCGTGTGTCAGGTCAACAGTCACCCAGTGCTTACCGCGTGTCAGGTCAACAGTCACCCAGTGCTTACCGTGTGTCAGGTCAACAGCCACTCGGTGCGTACCATGTGTCAGGTCAACAGTCACCCGGTGCTTACTGTGTGTCAGGTCAACAGTCACTCGGTGCTTACCGTGTGTCAGGTCAACAGTCACCCAGTGCTTACCGTGTGTCAGGTCAACAGTCACTCGGTGCTTACCGTGTGTCAGGTCAACAGTCACTCGGTGCATACCGTGTGTCAGGTCAACAGTCACCCAGTGCTTACCGTGTGTCAGGTCAACAGTCACCCGGTGCTTACCGTGTGTCAGGTCAACAGTCACTCGGTGCTTACCGTGTGTCAGGTCAACAGTCACTCGGTGCTTACCGTGTGTCAGGTCAACAGTCACTCGGTGCTTACTGTGTGTCAGGTCAACAGTCACTCGGTGCTTACTGTGTGTCAGGTCAACAGTCACTCGGTGCTTACCGTGTGTCAGGTCAACAGTCACTCGGTGCGTACCGTGTGTCAGGTCAACAGTCACCCAGTGCTTACCGTGTGTCAGGTCAACAGTCACTCGGTGCTTACCGTGTGTCAGGTCAACAGTCACTCAGTGCATACTGTGTGTCAGGTCAACAGCCACTCGGTGCTTACCATGTGTCAGGTCAACAGTCACTCGGTGCTTACCGTGTGTCAGGTCAACAGTCACCCAGTGCTTACCATGTGTCAGGTCAACAGTCACCCAGTGCTTACCGTGTGTCAGGTCAACAGTCACTCGGTGCTTACCATGTGTCAGGTCAACAGTCACTCGGTGCTTACCATGTGTCAGGTCAACAGTCACTCGGTGCTTACCGTGTGTCAGGTCAACAGTCACCCAGTGCTTACCGTGTGTCAGGTCAACAGCCACTCGGTGCTTACTGTGTGTCAGGTCAACAGTCACTCGGTGCTTACCATGTGTCAGGTCAACAGCCACTCGGTGCTTACCGTGTGTCAGGTCAACAGTCACCCGGTGCTTACCGTGTGTCAGGTCAACAGTCACCCAGTGCTTACCGTGTGTCAGGTCAACAGTCACCCAGTGCTTACCGTGTGTCAGGACAACAGTCACCCAGTGCTTACCGTGTGTCAGGTCAACAGTCACCCAGTGCTTACCGTGTGTCAGGACAACAGTCACTCGGTGCGTACCATGTGTCAGGTCAACAGTCACTCGGTGCTTACCGTGTGTCAGGTCAACAGTCACTCGGTGCTTACCGTGTGTCAGGTCAACAGTCACTCGGTGCTTACCGTGTGTCAGGTCAACAGTCACTCGGTGCGTACCGTGTGTCAGGTCAACAGTCACCCAGTGCTTACCGTGTGTCAGGTCAACAGTCACTCGGTGCTTACCATGTGTCAGGTCAACAGTCACTCGGTGCTTACCGTGTGTCAGGTCAACAGTCACTCGGTGCTTACTGTGTATCAGGTCAACAGTCACTCGGTGCTTACCGTGTGTCAGGTCAACAGTCACTCGGTGCGTACCGTGTGTCAGGTCAACAGTCACTCGGTGCTTACTGTGTGTCAGGTCAACAGCCACTCGGTGCTTACTGTGTATCAGGTCAACAGTCACTCGGTGCTTACTGTGTATCAGGTCAACAGTCACTCGGTGCTTACCGTGTGTCAGGTCAACAGTCACTCGGTGCTTACCGTGTGTCAGGTCAACAGTCACTCGGTGCATACTGTGTGTCAGGTCAACAGCCACTCGGTGCTTACCATGTGTCAGGTCAACAGTCACTCGGTGCTTACCATGTGTCAGGTCAACAGTCACCCAGTGCTTACCGTGTGTCAGGTCAACAGTCACTCGGTGCTTACCGTGTGTCAGGTCAACAGTCACTCGGTGCTTACCGTGTGTCAGGTCAACAGTCACCCAGTGCTTACCGTGTGTCAGGTCAACAGTCACTCGGTGCTTACCGTGTGTCAGGTCAACAGTCACTCGGTGCTTACCGTGTGTCAGGTCAACAGTCACCCAGTGCTTACCGTGTGTCAGGTCAACAGTCACTCGGTGCTTACCGTGTGTCAGGTCAACAGTCACTCGGTGCGTACCGTGTGTCAGGTCAACAGTCACTCGGTGCGTACCGTGTGTCAGGTCAACAGTCACTCGGTGCGTACCGTGTGTCAGGTCAACAGTCACCCAGTGCTTACCGTGTGTCAGGTCAACAGTCACTCGGTGCTTACCGTGTGTCAGGTCAACAGTCACTCGGTGCATACTGTGTGTCAGGTCAACAGCCACTCGGTGCTTACCGTGTGTCAGGTCAACAGTCACTCGGTGCTTACCGTGTGTCAGGTCAACAGTCACTCGGTGCTTACCATGTGTCAGGTCAACAGTCACTCGGTGCGTACCGTGTGTCAGGTCAACAGTCACCCAGTGCTTACCGTGTGTCAGGTCAACAGTCACTTGGTGCTTACCGTGTGTCAGGTCAACAGTCACTCGGTGCTTACCGTGTGTCAGGTCAACAGTCACTCGGTGCTTACTGTGTGTCAGGTCAACAGTCACTCGGTGCTTACTGTGTGTCAGGTGCTATAGAAGTCATGGAATGTATTGTATTTTATCTAATTCTCTTGGAGGATGAAATATCATTGTTCTCCCTTCAAAAATGAGAAAACTGGAGCTGGAGAGAGACCCCGTGGTTTAAAGGGACTTGCTTTTCCTGCTGGGGACCGGGGCTCGTTTCCTAGCATCCACACAGTGGCTCACAGCCATCCGTGACTCCATTTCAAGAGGATCTGATACTCCCAGACACACACGATGCACACACATATGTGCAAGCAGAACATTCATACGTATAAAATAAAAGAAGAAACGGGAGGATAGAGACATCAGGCTGCTTGGTCAGGGCCACAAGGATGCTGAACAAATGACTGACCAAAAATTATGACCCGGCGTTAACCCCGAAAGGTCAGGTCAACTCCTCACACATGCATTTTGAGACACTTGTATATAGTTACAATGTACTTTTGAGTAAGTATTCTCAGCATTAAGTTAATAATCATGCTCAACACTTAGTCCCTTCTCTGAGTATGTGTCTAATTTCCTGAATAGCTATAATGGATCGACTGGGTTGCTGAAAACAGCAGAGTCATGACAAACGGAGACATAAGCGGGACTGGTCTCTGAAGATGTAGGTATCTACATCTTCTCCAGCCTCCTCCTGGATCCTGGGGATGCTGGCCGTCGTTCATGTCCTCGCCTCAGAGCAGGAGTTCCCAGTCTCAGCTTCTGTCTTCTATGGGGTTTTCTCTTGTGTCCCATTTTCTCAATATTGTTACCAGTTGCATTGATTAAGGGTTCATACTCCACTATGACCTTATCTAACTTTGCTAATTATGAGTGATTTTTACACACCATCACAGTCTCATAGTCCTAACTCCACTATATGTTTTCTTATGTGTGTGTGCATGTGTCTCTGTGTGTGTGTGGCTGTTGGGGGGTCGACATCCATAATCCTATCCATCCAAAAGGCAGCACATAGGCTAGATACATGGTGAGAGAGTCCATATGCCAGGGTTGGAGCCCTGGCTCTGCCATCTAATGACTCAGGGCAAGAGACCCAAGCTTCGCAGATTTGTTTTTCTGATTTTGAGAAGAGTTTTTGCTGTACCCCTGCTGACCCGAAGCTCACATTACCACACTGATGTGGGCCCTGCTGGCCTTGTACTTGTGATCCCCCTGCCTCTGCTTCTCATGCTATACCTGGGTGGATTGTTTTGATGTGCATAGAACACCCAAAGGAATTTTGTAGTGGAAGCTGCTTGTTCCCTGATTCCTTGACCTTCTGGTTCACCGCATGGCTGACAGCTCACAATGGCTGTCACGTTGCCTAAGGTGAGTTACTTTGTAAAGAAACAGGATTTCCCCTTCCCAGTGTCGAGACCAATGTCCAGCTTGATCAGAGACCAAGTTCCTGCTGAGCATGGTCCCCTTATCTCTCTGCTTCAGAGATTTCTCCTGGAAGCCCTGCATCCATAAGCAACGCATGCTGAGTTCCAGCCTGTGGCCCTGCTTCCAGGGGACCTAACCTGAGAGAAGGCCCCCGGTGACGGTTCAGATGGTTGACATTCTCAGTTGTTTGGGGGTTTGCCTCCCTAACCCTCTGCCTCCCCACCGTTTGGTACCGCCATTATGTTTCAGCGTTCCTTTATGTGCCCTCTAACGTCAGTAACTGTAAAGGTTTCTCCATACACATCAACGGTCTCTGGGCAAGGTCAGCCATAGGAAGCTGTCTTCATCACCACCGCTGGCCACCTCTGATAGGTGTGAGTGCTGGAGTAGCCCTCCCCTGACCATGCTGCCCTTCTTCACCTTGCTTCTTTTATACGTCTGGCTTCTCAGTGAAACCCCCCCCCCCCCACAGTTGCTTGTATAGGAACCAAGAATGTTTAGTAGCAGGATCTGGGCTGAGTAACTACTGTTAAACCAGCTAGCATTCCCACCCTGCCTGATTCCAGCTCTGTTGAGCTATACCTTAGCCTCACTTATACTCCCTTTCTCTTCCTCCATC
Source organism: Microtus pennsylvanicus (assembly GCF_037038515.1). Classification (NCBI taxonomy): domain Eukaryota; kingdom Metazoa; phylum Chordata; class Mammalia; order Rodentia; family Cricetidae; genus Microtus; species Microtus pennsylvanicus. The sequence continues at coordinate 71,854,500 of NC_134580.1, forward strand.
CACTGCCAATTAACAACTGACTACTAGGTGCCAGGTATGGACACTATATATATTAACATGATTCTTAGCGCAAGCCTCAAAATGCCAAAACTCAAGAGATAGAGAGGGACTTTTTTGTTGTTGCTGTTAATAAAGATCCAGAGGTCAGAGAAACAGGTCCTTTACTGTGGTCATGCAGTAGTTGAGGCCGACTTGAACTAAAAGAACTAGAGTTATCTGGAGGAAGAAGGTGACCAAAAGTAACCAGCCATGTTTCATGTGCAACTGAATTCTGTCTAAGCACTCAAACCACGGGGCATTGATTTCCACTGGTAAGTAGTGCCTTTCACAGCAGGTGTCCTTGGCTTTTCCCAGCAAGATGAACTGACCTCTGAAGCCTTGAGTCTGTCCTGTCCAGCAAAGCCTAAGATTTCCTCAGATCTTTTCCCTTCTACCTGCCACCTGAAGTGGGCTTTACTTAATCTCTGTGCCTCTGCTCCTCCTCCAGCTCTTCAAGCCCCAGGCGGGCTCCCAGGAAGGATGCATCCTTTCCGTCTGTCACAGAGATGGCAGCTTCTCCAGTTTCATTCAAGTTTCTGCCACTCAAGTTCTGATTCATTACAAAATTTGCATCTTCAGGCCTACATTTAAATTAAGGCATGCACGATTCTTGTTTGTCCCAGATACTGGGAAAGGGGTAGCTGTGCCATTTATCATAGCTTATTTACGGTGATGCTTGGGAAGACTTCATTAATTAAGCTTCCCAAACAGCCTCCTTCCTTCTCCTTCCCAGTAGCCCGCCCACTGATTAGAACTGAGTATTTGGAAATCACCACTTGGTAGCAACCTGTGGTCGATACTGAAATTAATAAGAACAAATTTGGAGGGGGGGTGCTATGACATTTTGTACAAAAAGCTTTGCAAATGAAAACACCCACTTGTCACTTACAACAGCTCTGATGTCAGTCCTGTCCTGTGTCCAGTGACTCTGTGGGTGAGTGCTAGGCTTTGGAAAGCTCACGAGGAGTGAGAATCTAACCATGCAAGGCAAACTCAAGGCAAAGAGAAATGGGAAAGACCAAAGAGGAGTAGAATTAAAGTCAGTGGACGATGGAAGACTGTGGGTCCTTGAGAAAGCAACCGGGAACTGCAGGGGTAGAAGAGGAAGCGGAGGCCTGAGATAATGATGCAACTATCAGATGCTGGAGGGAGGCCTTTGGGGACACCAAGGAACCCTTGAATAGCACCTGAAGTAAATCTCTTGTTTACTCTCCCTGAGAAAGATGTGGAATGAGGAATACCTGTTACGGTTTTGTGATGAGATCCCCACAGTTGTGTGTGGAATATGATAGCAATGTTTTAGGAGACTCTGAACATTTTAGGAGACGAGGCCTAGATAGGGGCCTTTGTGGGGCTTGCCTGAGGAGAGGATGGGTGTTGTCCCAGGCCTTCCCACTTTTCTTCCTCTTTCTTCCCTACTCAATAGACTGAGTAGCCTCTGCCATGACCACAGTCCTCATACACTGCCTTGTAATGGGCAGAATGGATGAGCCGACAAGAGGCCTCCTTACAACACTGGTGGTCAGGAAAACGTTTTGGAGGTGGAGCTTCACTGGAGTGATGAGGCCACTGTGGAGCCCCGTTTCTGGATTAAGCTCTGCTTCTGCCCCCTGACTTGAGATGTATGTCATCGCAAGCTCTTGCTACTGTGGCTTCCCTGCCATGATGGGCCCTAGCCTTTCTGGAACTGTAAACCAAAGCACACTTTTCCTCCACTGAGGTGCCTTTAATGAAGCATTTGGTCATAGCAATGACAAAAATAACTAAGGAATCCCCCCCCCCAAAAAAGCTTACTTCTTATCAACCATTAAGATATTTTACTTCTGTTTAACTAGGTCATTTACCAGAGCTAGTGAGCCTTAGAGGTCAGGGCTCCTTCATTAATCTGCCCACAAGGAAATTCTTCTTATTGCCCTGGGGCTGTCCGAGCCTGTAGGACACAAGGTGGTGGTGGGAGAATTCCATTTCCTGTATCGCAACTCTGATGAGCTAGGTGGATTGAGGACAAGGAAGCACATCCTTGTCCAGTCCAGGTCAGCGGAACCCTGAGGAGGGTCAGGCCTCTTGTCTTCTGCTTTCACCATGACTCTTGCCACCCCACCTGCTGCTCTCAGTTATGTGTTGACGAGTCTCAGCTTGGTTTCCTGAGGGAGTTCAGGAAAAGCATGTTGGGAATTCAACAGAACACCGGGGCTCTAACTGCTCCTGAATGAGACAGAATTAGAAAATGGTTTCAAATTGAAAACTTAATTTTCAATTAGTGTACATTCAGGCAGGAGTGGGAGGGCTTAGGAGACGGCAGCTTGTTTGGTTAACACACTCTTTTGAAGGCGCACTCGTGAGCTATTAGTTAGCTTTCTCCTCTCTCCCCACTCCTACCGCCCTAAAGCGCTCCTTGCTCTGTAATTTGGCAGCCAGGCTCCCTCACCGCCTGAAGCCCGTACTTCTCCAACTGACTCAGATGCGGATGGCAGCAGCTGAAGCTTCTGGAAGTGGGGTGCAGCTATGACTCTGAGTACACAGGCGAGCTTGTCTGCTAAGGGAGTATCTGCTCTTCAAAGACACTTCTGGAAAAATAAAACCAAACAGCACATTTCTCTAACGTATTTGATCATGGTATTGATGGGCACGCTCATAAAGACACACTTTCATACATAAGTCACACTAGCTCAGTGCATACATTGCTGGTGGTCTGTTTGTTCTGCGTTTCCCCCTCCCAACCCAGACGCCCCCGGAGGAGTACAAGGTTGACTCTGTGCCCAAGCCCAGACATCCACAGAGTGAAGGGGAAGCGCGATGGATGATAGCCAGAGAGGCACAGATGTCTCAAATTGATGGCTGACCACCAGAACATGGGGGTGGCAGCTCTGGAATGAGTGACTGCCTTGTCCCTCTCTAATCTCACTCCCTATATAGTCTGTCAGCTGCAGATGAGATGGAAGACAGGTTTTTCAGGCTCTTAATCCATTGTTTTCTCAGATTGCCAGCCCTTGGAATAAAGCAGTTTCAATTCCCACCTGGTCTCCCTGACCTTTGTGAGTGACAGGAAGCAAGGCATTCTGGGACCCCATCACTGTTGGAGCTGCACCACTGGCTGAACCCATTAAGTGTAACTTTAAAGTTTGTGATTTGTGATGGGAGCGGGTCTGAAGGCGAGAAGGATCAGGATGGGGTGTGACACGGGATATGGGATGATGGAGGCTGTGGGTTGGGACACGAGTGGCTTTATCTGTCTGTTGCTACTTTCTTTCCTGCTTTAGACACTTCTCATCTTCTTCACTCTTGTGTGCTCACCATTGTTTTGTTGTTGTTGTTGTTGGTTTTGGTTTTTCGAGACAGGGTTTTTCTGTAGCTTTGGAGCCTGTCCTGGAACTAGCTCTTGTAGATCAGGCTGGCCTCCGGACTCACAGAGATCTGCCTGCCTCTGCTTCCTGAGTGCTGGGATTAAAGGCATGTGCTTCCACTACCTGACTGTTTTTTCTTTTAATGTATGAATACTCTCTCTGGCCTGGGGTTCATACAACCACAGCCCATTCACCTTGGGTAGTCAGTGTCCACTGTGCAGCTTCAGTAAACAGAGCGCTCAGCATGGTGTATTGACAAACCTGGTACCAGGAAATCAAAAATTCAGTCAGTAGAGCAGTGACTTCATTAGGCACCTCCCTCCACCATCTAAGAGAAAGTATGTCGCTGTGATTAAACACGCTTTTCCACCATGGCGGGCCAGCCGCTGTCTCCTCGCTTGGCACCTTCATCCTTTCTCCTCCCTTCCAACTCGTTTCAAACATGGCAAAGCTGGCTGCAAAGGCAGGATGCAGGCATGGTGTCTTAGCACTGACAGGGCTGCTGGCTCCACTGATTTGTCACTAGGTTTTTCCTGACTCTTTCTTCAACCTTGGATCATATCCCAGCTCCAAGCTCCTGGTGACATCTGCTCCCCACAGATTGGTATGAACACATTCCAAGTGCCTTTACCAAAGACTCTCCATCAGTGAGTGTGAACCCCAGGCTAGTTTCTGCAGCCCTTCCCATAGGCATCACGTCCAGCCATCCTGGTATCTTACTCCTCCCCCATTAAACTCTTCTCTACTAGAGAAGCCCCCCCCCCCCCCCCACTATTCCTTCAGTAGTCTCAAGGCTTGGAGCAACACTTGCTAATCCTCTCTGCCTCCTAGGCTAGTTTCCAGGAAGTGCTGGTTTAATTGAAGAAAGGTTGAGAGCAGCCCAGACTCCACAGCCAGCACAGTGTTTGTCAGCTTCCAGTCTTAAATGAAAGAGACTAGAAGAGAAGATTTTGGAAAACAATTCTCGCCAGACAAATACCAGTGAATCTCGATAGCTCAGAAGCAATTGATTTTGTGAAAGCGAAACTTAAAACCAGAATTTTCTGGTTTAAATAGGTCTCTGAAGCACTGTCATCGAATCCTTTTATTTTATAAATGGGCAGAGTTTGAGTTAAAGAGACTGAAGGGGCTGTTCTAGTAACTAACCAGGGACTGTAGAGAAAGTCCGGGACTCTTCTGGTTCCTAGTGGCTTTACTGTAGCCATGGTTGGTCATTTCTTCTTTTGCAAAAGCAGTTAAGAAGTTCTGACGTTTATATTACATTCTATTTATTTATTTATTTTGGTGTGTGTGTGTGTGTGTTTGATGAGTATGCTATGGTGAATGTGTGAAATCAAAGGACATTTTGTGGAAGTCAGCTCTTTCCTTTTGCCAAGTGGGTCTCTTGGTCATCAGACTTGTAGACAAGTATCTTTATTTACTTAATCATCTCACCTCCCCAACAAGGGTTTTGATGGTGGTACCAGTGCTTATGTATGTACAAAATAAAAAAGACCAAAAATTTTGTTTTATGTGTAGGAGTGTTTTGTCTGTGTGTATGTGTGTGTATCACCTGTATGTTGTGCCTGTGGAGGCCAGAAGAGGGTGTCAGATTTCCTAGAACTGGAGTTACTGATTTTGAGCTGCCATTTTGGTGCTGGAAACCCGATCTGAATCCTCCCCAAGAGCAGCCAGTGCTCTTCACTACTGAGCCATTGTTCCAACGTCAGCTTCATACAACTTTTAAAGATATTGGCATACTCAGATTTAGGGAAATCTCAATCCTGATTCTTTTGCTTACAGGAATCAAAAGTACAATTTGTTAGGAAGAATTTCTGATGGTATGATTTCAGGAAAGTTGGCTAACTGGATCATACAAATCTGGACTAGAACAAGTACTGAAATGTCTATAGCCCCTTCCTTCCTTTCCCCCTCTCTTCTTTTTCCCTACCCCCTTCCTTTTCTATTTTGTTTCAGACAGGATCTTGCTACATGGCCCAGGTTAGACTTGGTCCTGTGATCACTTTATGTCCTCAATCCCTGGGAATTTTCTGGTTGCCTAGATATGATGGGAGGATTCAAGCGGCCTCCTCTGAGGCAATCATTTGAGTCTGGAGGATGGGATACTATCGTTGGCATTATTTGATTCTGGAACTCAGTCTAGGACCAGTCAATCACCCGAGGTAAGCACCAAAGCTTAGCTCCCTTCACATAGACCCCACGGTTGGACTTCATATGTGGAGAGAAGCAGGGGAGTAATATGCTCACCAAAAAAATGGCTGCTAGATGAAGAAAGTGATGGGACATTGCGAGTGACCCAGCCCCTTCTCATCTAACACATTTTGTCTCAAATGATACTTACTTACCTCTGAGACAACTTAGGAGGGAAATGGTGGCTTTCCAAATTCAGCCACTTACCTAAACATAAGGCAGTACAGTCTTGTTGGGAGCATTTCACTGGATTGGTCCCATCTGCAAAGGAGCCTTGCCCTGGTACAGTTCAACTACTCTTCCAATCCTCGAGTTTCAAAATTGTTTCATCTTTCTTCCTGCTGAGCTTCTTCATGGCTCATGTCCTGGTTTTCCATTTCTGGAGCTGAGTCCATCTCTGGAAATGGTCTACCCTACAAAATGGCCAAAGGCTTCAAACAGACATTATTAACACTTTTATACCACTGGTGAGATTTTGGAATGCTGTTCTTTTTTTCTTTTCATAATGATTTTTAGAAATTGTCTCCCTAAGGTGGCAAACCTTCCATTTTTTTTCCCTACAGGTTTGCAGTTGTGGCTTTTCAGAAGCAATGGGATGGACCTCCACCCAGTGATTTTGTCCTCTGCTTCTTTTGTGAAGACAGATTAGTAGAAGATAGAAACAATAATTGTGATAACACCAACACTGACTGGGTGCTTTCAACACACCTTCTGCTGTTGTCTTCATAGGATTTAGCTTAAGTGCAGTTTATTGTGATTCCATTTTGTAGATGGAGACCATGATATTCACAAGTACATTTGCTTGCCTAAGGTCATGTGACTAGAAAGTGTCGAAATTGGAATTTGGATCTGGATTGTCTGAGTTTGCTGTGTACGCATGTGGTGGTTTGGCTTACAAATGCCCCACACAGGTGTGGGCACTTGGACACTTGGCCCCTGTCGGTGGTACTGTTTGGAGAGCTTGGTGCACCCTTGCTGGAGAAAGTGCATCACTGGAGGTGGGCTTTGAGGATTTACAGCTCCACCCTACTTCCAGTTCCCTCTCTGCTTCCTGCTTGGGTTAAGATGTGACATTTCCTGCTCCAGCTGCCAGCTGCCATGCCTCCCCTGTCACTATGGACTCTTCCTTTGGAACTGTAAGCCAAATTCCTCCATCCACCACCTTCTGTTGTAATGCTTTATCTCAGCGCCAGTGACCAACGTGATGCAGCCAAAGATTTCAATATGACAGCATATTTGCATAAACCCCTTCTTTCTCAAACACTTTACCTGCCTGTTGAATGATAACCTTGGTTGACTTAATTCAAAATTTCCATCTGCACAGTAAAAATAAAAATCATTCTGGGAATGATACCTAATTTTGTTCATCCTAGAATGTAACTAACACTACTTCTGTGGCCATGTTAGGCAGCATATTAACGCAAGGAGTGGCTGCTATAATCTTCACTATAAAGATGAAAAAAACCTAAGCTTTGATGTGGTCAGTGGCTTGGTCAAGGTCACTGGGAGGGTTGGAATGAGAAGCCTCTCACAGAGGCTCAGGTATTCAGACACGTGGTTCCCAGTGGGTGACACTGTTTTGAAAAGTTATGGGGGTTGGCTAGAGGGAGTGCACACTTCATGCTCATGATTGAGAGATGTAGTCTCTCTGCTTCCTGCTCTAGCCACCACGCCTGCCTGCTTTCCTGCCTTCCGGCTATGATGGAGTCTTCTCCCTCTGGAACCCTGGGTCCAGATAAGCTCTTCCTCCTCTTAGTTGCTTTTGTTCATGGTGCTTTATCACAACAATAGAAAATGAACTCATAGAATCACGTAGAAATGGCTGGGCAAACCTGACTTCAGCTTCGGCCCATCTCCCTCAGAGCAAGGCCTCTCTAGAACACCTGCAAATGAAATGATAATATATGTTTTCTGTCTTGCTGAGCACATTTTAACAGGAAAAGACGGTGGAAACTACGAGAGATAGTCCTACAGTTAAAGTGGAAATCCTTGAAAGACGTGAGCGGACTGAAAGATGGCGAACAAGGGCAGAGGTGAGAGGTTTTGTCATTCTGCTGACCAGAGACAAGAGAACTATTTCCTTAGCTGACGCTTTTGGAAGGTTCCAGCAATTAGGGTGTTAATATTCTGTGTAGTCACAATTACGCTGTAACTACCAATCAGGAGACGAGTCAGCATTTGGCTGTAATGTAATTACATTAAACAGCACTAGTCATGTCAGTGCGGAGACTGGGGCAGCCGCTAATTACCACTGCACCCGGGCACCTCAGCTCAGAGCAGGGATAATTGGTGTAATGCTATTTTGCGTTTCAGGGCTGGCCTCGTCTTCCTCGGCAGCCCTCAGATCCTCTGTTCTGTGCAGTTCAGCTGTGTCTGTCATCTGGAAGCAGATAAGGCATTGATATCCCTGATCTCACTCCTTAAAGAAAACTTGAGAGGGAACTCTCTCTGCCAGGTGGGGAGCCCTGTGAGGACAGGCTGTGTCTGTCCATTTCTCCTCTCACTGTCACACATGGGCAGAGTGAGAAGAGCTAATGCATATCCTGTGCTCCCACATGACAGAGAATGGGATAGGTACTTTACAGATGTTTCCATTGATTGCCGAGAACATTTCTCTAGAGTGACATGATCCCATTTACCAGATGAGAAGCTAAGGATCAGAGTGATGAGCCACTGGCCTACAGGCATAGAGCTTGACAGTAGCAGAGATGGGTACTTTACAGTTCCTCTGTCCACTGCCTCCCATTGCCTTCCAGTACTAGCCTAAGAAAGGGGGAGAGAGATGGCTACCCATATTTGTGCAAGAGGACAGCCCTTTATTTTCTTGTTTATTTCACCAGCTTCTTCAGAACTAAATTTCTGTAAATCTACCTGCTTTCCTGCTAGAGAATCCAAATCTTATTTCCAGACAATTTTAGCATGTGGGGAGAAAGAAAGGGAGGGAGGGATGGAGGGAGGGAGAGAGAGAGAGAGTTTTTAAGTCAGTCAATTTTGAAATGTATCTGAGTTTAAGATGTGTGTGTGTGTGTGTGTGTGTGAGCACGCACGTGTGTGTGCATGCTTGCGTGCTGTGTGTAAGTCATAGGAAGTCATTAGATCCCCTGAAGTTGGAATTAGAGGCAGTTGTGAATGACCCAATGTAAGTTCTGGGAACCGAACTTGGATCCTCTGCAAGAGCAGCAAATGCTTAGAGCTCCCGAGCCACCTCTTGTCCCTACGAAGTGTGTTTGAGGGCTATCAACTGAGTAACTGTGAGGTGAAGACACCCAAAGTTACGGTAAAGCTGAAAATGGTCGTATCTTTGCTGTCTGACTCTGGCAGTAATCTGATTTAAAAAGAAGGGAGAGCAGCAGATGGCTGATTTATATTCACATACAAAATGCTTTTCCCAAGTGGTTTGGAGACCCTGATGGGTTTGTAAGGTTATAATAGCTCTGATTATTTCATTGTATCATATAGACATACAGTGTGCATGTGTCCTTTCTGATTGATATCCTTGTAACCTAAATGCATCTCATTTATGTGATGGGGAAACTAGAACAGAGTAGATGAGGAACAGAACAGAATCATGTCTGAAGACATCAGTACAGACCTCTGCCTTGAAGCCCTGGCTAGTAAAATTTAGTTTACCATTGGTGGACACAGACTCCATTAATGAGCTGGGGGATTCATGGCTTCAGGAGGACTGATTGGTCTTACCTTTCCAAATGAGTTTTCACTACTCATATTAAGTCTCTTTTGGGAGGCTGTGTGTGTATATGTGTATGTGCATGCGTGTATGTGTGTACACGGAAGTGTGGAGGTCACAGGACAACTTCAGGCATCATTCCTAAGGAGCCATTCACCTTATTTTTGAGGCAGCTCTCATGAGCCTGGGACTTGCTGATCCAACTAGGCTTGCTGGCTATCAGGTGCCCCAAATCTGCCTCTCGTCACTTCCTAGATCTGAGATCACAATGGTCGCACTCTTGCCTTGTCACATGGAATCTTGACCCCTCGTGCTTGTGTGTCAAACCCTACACCTGAACCATCTCCCCAGCCTTACCCTGAGAGGCTTTTATTGATCTCTGCAGAGTTGGCAAATTCAGACTTCTCCATTAGGCTCTGGCAATAGTAAGTTAACTTGCACCCAGGCTTCTTAACTCCAATCTAAAGGAGATGCATGACTTGGAAAAACCCTCAAGCTATTTCAAGGAGAGAGGAAATCAGTAAAGCTTTCCCTGGGGAGAAGTAGAGGGTGAGACACTTTTGGGAAACTCCAGTGTATGAAAACATCACCAGGGAGAACATCCTCAGCAAGGCCACAGACCCTGGGATGACTGATTATTAAAAATAAATGAATAAATAAATAAATAAACAAGCAGTGTCAGGATGTCACATGGCTCAGTGGACAAGGGTGCTTGCTGCCAGTCCTGACAACCTGAGGTTAAGTCGTGGCCCAGCAAGTTCAGTCCCTTTTCTTGCTGGTGAGGAAACAGGTGTGACAAAGAAATTCAGCCTTCTCAGTGCTACGCATTCTGCCACAGTTCCGGGCTGGGTCTGGTGGGTCAGGCCTGTGATTCCAGCTACTCAGGAGGAGGAAAGTCTCAGTGCTTAAGAGGACCCAGATTCAGTCTGCAGGACCCATATGGTGGTTCACAACTGCCTGTTAATTCCAGTTCTAGGGGATTCAATCCCCTCTCTGACCTCTGTAGACACCAGGCACACATGTGATGCATATACTTAACATGTAGGAGAAAGAATGATTGATGATGGAGGGGTCAGTGTTGTTTCACAGTGAAATGTCTTTCTGAAATGTCTTCCAATAGGCTCATGTATTTGAATCCTTGGTCCTCAGCTGGTAGCACGGTTTTCAAAAGGTTGTTGATTCTTTAGGAGAGGGAACCTCGTTGGAGGAAGTGTATCACTGGGGTTCTGACTGGAGATGGCACAGCCTAGCCTCACTTTCTATCCACTTCATGTTCTTGGTTCTGCCAAGATGTGGCATCAGGAGTCCCAGATACACACTTCTGTGGACATGGTTTACTGACTTAATGCCATGGGGTGAATGCATTATTAACTTATTTTGCTAAATGGACCTACTGTTAAACCATCCTCTAAATCTATATATCCAGGTCCATTGATTAATGAAGCGTTCAGAACTCATCAGAGAAGGGTCTGTGCAGTGGAAGAAACTCACAACTGATCAAACTGAAAAGGATTGTCAGTGGAGAATTCACTCACAAATGGGAATTTATAGCATTCTTGCCCCAAGGCTCAGAGACTTATCTTGGGAGAGGGGCTGAATAGAAAGGACTGTAAACACTAGAAGTGGGGGAGTACCAAACATAATGGAACACTGCCCTTGCAAACTCACAGCACAGATCAAGACCGCAGGATCAAGCCAGGTACCATTCTAGCTTTGGAACAGGAACAAAATCACGGAAGAGAGTTGATGCCAGTACTGGGAAGAAAGACAGGGTCCAGGTCTGGGAAAGGGAAAAGTGGGATCTAGAGCTTATGAGGCATTATGGGAGGTGAACAGAATTGGGGTGTATGATATGAAAGTTCCAAAGATTCAATTAAGTTGTTAAATATATATATATATATTTAACACACACACATAAAATATTGAAAGAAAATGGTACAAAGATAAAAGTTTGTTACATTGAGGCAATGAGATAATAAAGATTTCATCTTATGTTTTAGCTAGTAATCTAGAGAAACAATTTAAGAGGAGAAAAGGTTACTCTTGGCTCACGGTTTTAGTTTATGAAGAGCCAGAACCATCATTTCCCAGTTGTTGTAAGTCAGATTATCACAGTGGAACACTGGGGTTTGTGGGAGAAAAGTTGCTTATGTCATAGTGGCCAGAAAGCAGAAAGGAGACAGGAAGTCAAGATAGACTTTAAGAATTTAGACATAAGTCAGTTTCTCTCCTAGAAGACATGGTGTAATATTGGCATGGAGGTTATGAGGGTAATAAATTGCTTTCTGATTGGGTTTGAGTCCTACCGATTGACTGTGAGGTGGGAGTTCATGCCTGGTATCATAAACTCACTCAGAAGCCCATGATTCAATAGGTCATAGGCCCTAGCAGCGGGAAGTTATGCTGTCAAACAGCTTTCAAAATGTCGTTCACAGCTGTAGATTAGTGCTGCTCTCAGCCTTGCTCAGAGAGGCTTCTTCCTGCAGTGAGTGTCAGTGAATATGGGACTCAGAACTGGCTGAAGTGCTTAGAATAAGTGGCCGCTGAGTGTTCAGCCCTAAATGGGACATTTGTATTAACCCCTACCCCATGCCAACACTCGGGGAACGTCACAGAAGAGGGGTAGAGGGTGAGTGAGCTAGAGGATATGGAGACATGCTGGGAATTGCTGTCTTCTGAACATGATCACAGCACTTCTGAACTCACGGAAGCTGTTGTTACCTGCACAAGATACCCCTGTAGGAAGTCAACATCCCTGTAGGAAGTCAATACCCCTGTAGGAAGGACTGATTGGACCCTGTCTGGTGAGAACAAACAAACAAACAAACAAACCCCAGAAAAACAAATACAAAACACCCTTCAAAACTACTTCCTTAGCATTCTACTTCCTTCAGCTAGACATAGTTCTGTTCTGTTATTTTTCATCTGTCTTCATATTCTTTACTAATATTTCTAAATTTCTATGCCCCTACCCTGGCTAGAGGTATTTTTGTCAAGGCCAGTCCTTGAGAGTGGCCCTTCACAATCCATCTTAGAAGTTTTTGATATAGCTAAATCTCATCTCTGCTATTTTCTTTTGCAGACAGTAGATTTTTCCATATAATTTGTCCTTATCGTAGTTTCCCTCCCTCTACTCTCCCAGTTTCTTCGCACCTCCCCTCTCATCCAGATTCACTCTCTTTCTGTCGCTCATTAGAAAACAAAGAAGTTTCTAAAGGGTAATAATATAATAAGATAAAACAAAAACAAACACATCGGAATAGGACTAAACAAAACAAACAAACCAACAGAAGAGTCCAGGAAAAGGCACAAGAATCAGATACAGATGCAGAGACCCACTTGTTGGCACACCCAGGATTCCCCAAAACACAAAACTGGGAGACATAACATATATGCAAAGGACCTGTTAGGTAAAACCAAACCAAAACCAAAACCAAAGCTGAAAAAAATAAAACCCAAAAAGGAAAAATAAAATCCAAAAGCGAAAAATTATGAAATTAAGAAAAAGACAGAAAAGAAAGAAGACAAAAGGAAAAAAAACCAATCACGTCATTATGAAAAGAACCTCCAAAGATTTTCCTGTTGGTCAACAATCCTATTAGATGTAATACATTTCTCATACTGGAAGCTTCATTTGGTGACAAGACATGCCAAGTTGGGACTTTGTCTCCTCTGTTATTTTGCAACTTTATTTAGATAACCTTCATACACACACACACACACACACACACACACACACACACACACACACACACACACACGCGCGCGCCCGCACACACACACACACATTAGAAAGTTTTTCTTGTATTAGGTCTGTCTTTTCCCAAGTTTCTTCTTTCTTCTCTTCCTCTCACTGCTTGGTCCTCCCATTGCAGTTCACCCCTACCCTGCCTGTTCATAACTATCAGTTCTATTTTACTTTCCAAGGGAAATTTATCTGTCCCCCCACCCTGTAGCACCTTACTCTATATCAGATAAGCAATTTAAATGGACCTATAAAACCTTGTAAAATTAAAGCAGTGATTAAAAGTCTACCAACCAAATAAAAGTCAGGGCCAGACGGTTTTATTGTAAAATTCCACCAGACTTTCAAAGAAGAGTTAATGTCAATACTCTTCAAGTTATTCCATAAAATAGAAACAGAAGGAATAGTACCCATTTTTTTTATGAGGCCACAGTTACCTTAATACCTAAGCCACATAAAGACCCAACAAGGAAAGAGAATTACAAATTAATACCACTTATAAATATAGATGCAAAAATTTCTCAATTAAATGCTTGCCCCAAACACTTTATCTACAGTGGTGAACTGCCTACAAGATATGCCAGAGTAATGGTGGAACAAAGCTTGTGGAAGCACCAACCAATAACTGATCTGACTAAAAGTCCACTCCATTAGATGGAACTCATACTGGCACTGCTTGGGTGACCAAGAGCCTGAGACCAGATTTCCCAAGGAGTGTAGGGGAAAATCAGATAATATTGATTTAAAAAAATAGTGATAAAATGACTTCTAATGATATTCTGCTATACTCATTGGTCAGTGCCTTGTTCAGTTACCATCAGAGAAGTTTCCTCTTACAGAAGATGGGGGCAAATATAAAGACCCATAGCCAAGCATTATGTAGAGAGTGAAAGACCTTGGAACACTCAGCCTTAAATTGGATGTCTCCATCAAATTCCCTCCCTTCAGAGTGTGGGGAGGAAGAGGAGGCAGAAAGAGTGTAAGAGCCAGAGGAAAGGAGGACACCAAGAAAACAAGGCCCTCACCCTGCAAGTCATCTCAGTAATGCAGCTATAACGCACAGAGACTGAAGTAGCATGCACAGCGCCTGCCTGGGTCTGCACTGGGTCCTCTGCTTATATGTATGTATGTATGTATGTATGTATGTATGTATTATGGCTTCTAGCTTAGTGTTCTTATGGGTGATCAAATAAATGGATCTCTTATTCTTGTCCCTTCTCTTTGGCTCTTTTCCTTCTGTTGGTTTGTCTTGTCCAACTCTGAAGTGATAGGCTTTGTTTTATTTTATTAAATTTTATTTCACCATATTAAAAATAATAAATAAATGAATGAAAATTCGGTCACAAAGGGAAAGGCTAACAACTGAACTCATACTTGCCAGGAGAGGGAAAATCAGTTTTCTTCAGCAGAGCGACACTGAGTTCCCTCAGGACAGGCCTCATCTTCAGGAGTAGTTGACCAACATATAATGGATGCCACAGGTCTTTTAATTTTTTAAATGTGCTTTTATTTGACTACAGTTTGGTGTTTTTTTTCTATTTTTGGGTGTAGTTTTATTGCTTTCATTGTTTGTGGAGTTTTGTTGTTACATTAAGGTTTTGTTTTTTTTTTTTTTTTGAGAAAGAACTTGAAGTAAGATGGGTAGGGAGTGGGAGAGGATCTGAAAGGACTTGATGTGGGAAGAATACGATCAAAATATATTTATATTAAAAATAATTTTAAATAATAAAAATATAATAAATAATACTTGCAAATTGAATCCAAGAACATATCAAAAAGATCATATACCATGATCAAGCAGGATTCCTCCCAGAGATACAGGGGTAGTTCAACATACATAAATCAATAAATGTAATCCACCATATAAACAAACTGAAAGATAGAATCACATAATTATCTCATTAGATTCAAAAATATCTTTGTCAATATCCACTACCTCTTCATGATAAAAGTCCTGGAAAGATTAGGGAAACAGGTTCAACTCTCAACATAGTAAAGGCAGTTTACAGCGAGCCCTTAGCCAGCACCAACTTAAATGGAGAGAAACTCAAAGCAGCTCCACTCAAACCAGGAACAAGACAAGGTTGTCCACTCTGTCCACATCTATTCAATATAGTACTCCAAGTCTTGGGTAGAGCAGTAAGACCACTGAAGGAAATTGAGGGGCTACAAGCTGAAAAGGAAAAAGTTAAAGTATCTTTATTTGAAAATGATATGATACTGTACATAAGTGATCCTAAAATTTCACCAAGAAATTCCTACAGCTGATAAATGCTTTCAATAAAATAGCAGGATACAAAATTAAGTTGCAAAACCCAGTAGTTTTCTATGAACAAATGACAAACTGAGAAATAAATCAGAGAAAAAACATGCCTTTCATCATAGCCTCAAAAATATGAAATATCTTGAGGATAATTCTAAGAAAGCAAATGAAAAACATGTATGATATGATGTGGGAGTGTCATCTATCTATTGGTTGCTTTCATCGGTTAATTAATAAAGAAACTGCTTGGCCTTTGATAGGACAGCAGCTTAGATAGGCAGAGTAGACAGAACAGAATTCTGGGAGGAAGAAGGAAGTGAGCCAGATGCCATGCCTCTCCTCTCCAGGCAGACGCCATAGCTCTCCTCTCCGAGATGGATGCAGGTTAGGATCTTTCTGGTAAACCTCGTGGTGCTACACACATTAATAGAAATGGGTTAATCAAGATGTGAGAATTAGCCAGTAAGAAGATAGAGCTAATGGGCCAAGCAGTGTTTAAAAGAATACAGTTTGTGTGTTGTTATTTCTGGTGTAAAGCTAGCCGGGTGGCGGGAACTCAGCCCGCTGCTCCTATTACTACAATGATAAAAACTTTAAGACCCTGAAGAAAGAAACTGAAGAGATAAGAAGATGGAAAGATCTCCCATGCTCATGGGTTGATAGAATTAATATAGTCAAAATGGCCATTCTACACAAAGCAACCTACAGATTCAACTCAGTTCTCAGATGTCCTGCTGCTGGCCTGAGTCACTGAGATCCTGTAGCTATGGTACTGCAGGACCAGCAGGTCATAGGTGGACATTTGCAAGGAAAACAGCCTGGACAAAAGGAGATGATACACAGCAGCTCCCAATGCCGTTGGAGAGGCGGGAAAGATAAAGCAGCCAAGTGTTTTTTTTTTTTTTTTTAGTTCTTTTGACTAAAGTATTTTGTTTTTGTCATTTTTCTTGTTTCTTAATTAACATGCTTATTTGTGTTTTTAATTTTAAATGAAAGTTATTTTATTTTTATTATTTCTTTAAGTTTTCCTTTTGGTGTGGGGGTGTTACAAGAGTGGAGGGATGGGAAATGAGTGGGATCAGGGTGTATAATGTAAAATTCCCAAAGATTCAATAAAAAATTATATTAAAAAAACATGTACACTGAAATTAATAGAAGAGAAAGTAGGGGATGGCTGTTAACTCAAGGCACAGGAAAAGACTTTCTGAATATAACACCATTGGCCCAAGGATTAACAACAATTAATAATTGGGACTTCATGAAATTGAGAAGCTTCTGTATGGCAAATGACACTGTCATTTGGACAAAGCAGCAGCATAGAGAATGGGAAAAGGTTTTTATCAAATATACATTTGATAGAGGACTAGTAGCCAAAGTATATAAATAAAAAACAGGGTATCAAGTAAACAAATAGTCCAGTTAATAAGGGGCACAGATCGAAACAGAATTTTCAAAAGAGGGAATTCAAGTGGCCGAGAAACAGGAAATGATCATCACCTTGACGTCATCAGGAAAATGCAAACTAAAATTACTTTGAGATTCATTTTATACCCATCAGAATGGCTAGGACCATAACTACTAGTTTCTATAAATTTGATTTTATCCAATTTTAGGAAGTGATAAGGAACTATGAATCTGATGTGATGGTTTATTCTCTCTATTATAGAATCTCTTCTATTTAATTTCTAACACAGTTAAAACCCTGTTAAAATTGTTCAGCCTTGTGTTATCTGAGAGTGACAAAAGGAGGCAGGGGAATACGAACCACATACAACTGCCTCTTGTCCCATGATACCAACACCATACCCAAACCCCAAAACGCTCAGTGCCACTTCAGGATGATCCAGTGTTCACATACGGCTTGTATGCTCCCTCCCTTAATACCTGACCCGCCTCTTATTGGTTGTACCCAATACAATGTAAATGTTATGTAGCTGGTTGTATTGTTTAGGAAATAGTGACAAGGAAAATTTGTATATGTTCGGTACAGTCAATCCCCAGACCTAGGTAGTACATCAGTCAAACCCTCAGCTGCGGCACTCACAGAGGTAGAGCAACAACTTTTTGGAGACACTGACCTAGTACCTCATTGCCAAGGGCACAGATTTGTCCATTGGAAAACAAGACAGCAAGTGGATGATTAAATATCTATCAGTCACTCCTGTAGGAGCCATTGGGATGATTGTTGGGTCTCGGATTAACTTTTAAAGTTCTTTCCTGAGATAATTATTGTTTATTAAATTAAGCGATCATTTAATCCCACAGCTAAATTTGAATTGAGATGAAGAAAACAATGTATTTGGCAGCTTCCAAAGTTTATTTGTGTGTGTGTGTGTGTGTGTGTGTGTGTGCGTGTGTGTGTGCGTGTATGTGTAGATGGAGGCAATACAGTATGTTGGGCCTTCCTCTATTGCTCTTCACTTTGCTTTTTGAAGCAGGATTTTTCACTGAATCCAGAGTTCTTGGATCAGCTAGAATGACTGATCAGTGAGCCCCAGGGTCTTCTTGTTTCCCTCCCAAATACCTCAACAGGTGGTGTGCCTTATGGTTTCTATTGCTGCAGCAAAAATACCATGACCAAAAAGTAAGATGGGGAAGAGAGGGTTTATTCCGCACTAATTTCCACATTGGTGTTTATCATCAAAGAAAGTCAGGGCAGGAACTCAAGTTGGGTAGGAAACTGGAGACAGAGCTAATCCAGAGGCCTTGGAGGGTATTAATCACTGGAACGCTTCCCATGGCTTGCTCAGCCTGCTTCCTTAGAATCCAGGACCAGCAGCCCAGGGGTGGCAACCCCCATAGACACCACCTCTCCCATTGATGATGAATTGAGAAAATGCCTTACAGCTGGATTTCATGGAGGCATTTTCTCAACTGAGGCTCCTTCTTCTCTGAGGACTCTAGTTGTGTCAAGCTGACACACAAATCCAGTCAATAGACTAGGGATCTCATCCTGGTGCCACAGGCACTCTCTTAACTGAGTCATCTCTCCAGACCCCAAACAAGGTGATTAAAAGGAGACATATGTGGTCACAGACTGCAGCTCAGGAATCTTCCTCAGCAGCATCTGTAATTGTGGAAGCACCCGCATTCCTTCCCTCATGGGACACTGGCTTTCAAGAAATAAGCAAAGGACCTGGCAACTGCCTTTCACTTGATTCTGATTCCCTCGAAGTTTGTAACGTGCTTTTATGTGCGCTCTAATGGAGCTGGAAACCATCTCTGCCTTGACCATGTGGCTTGCATCCCCTACTCTTCCAAGTTCAACCATGGTTGGGTTCTGGGCCTGGCAGTCATGTGAGGGGAGGAGAAGGACAATAGGAAGCCGGGAGAGCACTCTGACTTCTCCTGCGTGAGTACCCCATGCCATTTATACCCTTGCATTTCAAGTTAAATTAAAATGGCCTCCTTTTCTCTTCTTTGCTCACAAATGTGCATTCATTAGTGAAGGGCAGACCAAAGAGCCATTTGCCCTGGTCCACTGGAAATAGTGTGACTGTAAAATCAGAAGATCACATTTTAATCTGCATTTTATCATTTTCTCCATTTGTGAGGAATAATGCTATATAAGCTTCAGTTTCAGCTCTATGAAAGGGGCAAACAAGGGCCCATCCAAGGGAGGATCACCCATTCTTCCCACAGCTGCTCATCCTCTCTTAAAAAAAAGATGTTTCTCCAGGAATGCAAGTAATTCTTAATATTTTATTATTTGCTTGTTTTAACACTGAGGCATTTTCTTCAGGTGCTAATGATGCCAGGTATTCACAGCTACGCATTAAACTGGAAAAGTGTACATGCGCGCGCGCACGTGTGTGCGTGTGTGTGTGTTTCTGCTGGGAGCACGATGCTGGCTTGGGGGGAAGAGCAGGAGCACTGTGCATCTAGGGTGGTCTGCAGTGCTTAATCTGGTATTGGACCATTCAATGTGCCCTCCTTTCATCCCCACCACTCAAAGCAAAGTTCTGCAAAGATGTAAGTTTGTGATGTGTGATCCCAGGAGCTATGCTGGATAGAAGTCTTTGCTGAGCAACCACCTTCCTCTGACTCAATAAAGACCTTTTATCACAGGAGTACTGGTATCAAAGGTAGTTTCAAAAAGAAAGGGAACTTTGTTTCATCTGCAGCAGCCCCTTGCCTGTTGACCAGCCAACAAGAAGAATGAATGGCCATTCCTAAGAGACTTGATCTGTTGATAACCAGAGATCCTTCAAAGGTAGGAGAGATCCTACAGAATCCTTAAAAAACCACCCATCTAAGGAAGGAGACTTGCCTGAAGTACAGAGTTGTCAGTAAATGTGAAGATGATATCAAATGCATTCCGGCTATTTTCAAGATTTTTAAATAAACAAGTAGACATGGAACACAGCATCTGGTCAATATCTAAGTGTCCTGTTCAGTGTACTAGTTAACACGTTGATTTGTATTTGTTCCATATTTTTCGGCTAACAAGATGGCTCAGAAAGTAAAAGCACTTACTCCAAGTCTGATTACTTGAGTTAGGTCCCTGGAATCAACATACAGAGAGAACCGATTCCTACAAACTGTCCTCTGACTGCCACACGTGCTATTGTGATATGCGCACACATACACACTCACACACACACAAACACACAATAGGTGGATCAATTAAAAATTTAAAAAAAATATTTGTTCTATCTTAGGACTTTCTACATTGCCCTTAATATTATATCTAAGAAATAATGTATACTTATCTGTACATTGATTCAACTCTGAATTTTACCAGGGTCAAGGACACTATTAAGCTGAACTGGTTCACCGTCCAATGTTAAGCCTTGATTTCTATAAACAAACCAGGTGATTCTTCTCCCTTCAATGGAGAAAAGTCAACCCAAAGCTCCAGAAGAGCTGGGTTTACAGTTGAAGGTGAACTGTGCCGAGATCTTTTTTTTTTTTTTAATGTATTGATGGTTTCTTTAGGATACATTAGCAATATGAAACTTGTCCCTGTAGGGATGAGAACATCTTGGCCAAGAAAAGGAACTGCATGTAAACATTCAGTGAAATCTTGATTTTCTTCGCTTTGAAGGGATTGGGGAATGTATAGAAATCTGGGGGCTGACTCGCTCAATAGACTCTGAACATTACTAGATATAAAGTGGAATCAGTCTTAAGGCCACTCAGGAAATTCCGACTCATGGGTCACAAGGCTACTGCGCTGGCCAGGACACTAAGTGGATAAGATTAATTGCTTATTACCCTCTCCATCCGCAAGATACCATCTCTACCCTGTGTTCAGTGATTCTCATAAAGTTATAAGAGAAAGATATTTAGTGACAAAAAAAGCCATCTGTGTTCTAAGATTGGAACTAGGGAGGTCAAAGAAAATGATGCCTTAAAAAGTAGAGCTTACAGATAAATTACAGAGACGAGGGGAATAAGAATGAACTGGCATCGATTGCAAAGCAGATATCCAGATATTCTAGAGGCATTACTTTTAATTTAATTTCTATTTCAATTTCCCACTAAAATTAGTGAAAAACTAAATTTAATATCATAACATCTTGAGTATATTAGGTTGTAGTGAAGGTTTTATTAAAATTAAAGTTAATTTCATCCGTCTGCTTTCGCCATTGCTAATGTAACTCTTAGAAAACTTTAAGTCACACATATGGCTCAAATTATATTTTTATTGGGTTGTGTTGATCTATGTATTTGGAATCTATTATGTTTTGCTTTTCAATAATCAAGGTGATGATGGTATTTCAAACTTTTGGCAAGCATTACTTTCCTCCTGAGCTGGGAAGCATGTCATTTGAAGCTGAGACACTCAGTCGGGTCTGCCACTGACCAGCAGGGCAATATATTGAAGTCAGTTCTGCTTTCGGTCTCAAATTCTTATGAAATAACGCTGCTGCCTCAGTACTGTTTATGACACCACAGAGTCCTAAAACACTGACTTAAAAGGCAATTGGGAGAGCAGTGACTATTGAGAAAAGGGAACCAGATATGCAGAAGAGGCGGGGGATGGTGTTAGGATGAAGGCAAGAGAGGCAGGATCCGGGTTTATAAAAGTAGAAGGCTGGGGGCTCTGTAACTGAGCTCTGCTGTGCTCCTAGCTTCTTTCCTCGTGGCTTCTCCTCTCTCCACTCCATCCCTTTGTTTCCAGTTGCAATGACAGGTGTGTAACCAAGAGACCCAGATGGAAGGCTTCACCTGTTCCACCAATTCTGTTGCATGCCCAACTTCCCCCTCTCCGAATTTTCACCCATCCCTGACCATTCTGCATCCACTGTGGCTTGTATATCATCTTTATAGGCTCAGGTACTAAAACCCAGGAAGTTTTTAAAGCCACGTCTGGCAATTCCACTGAACTTGACAGCTCGTTAAGAAGATTCATTTAAAAAACATTCTGATCAGCCCTGGCACCTTCCCCGGGTCTGAAAAATAGGCGCTATTCATGCAGGACAAAGGAAAGCCTGGTTTTGTGATATCAGCCTGCCTTTGTCCCAAGTCTCTCAGGGCTTCCCCAAACCTTGAAATCCAGCCCTCTGATCCTGGGACATCTTGTCTGCAAATGAATTTCAAGTAATTCCATGCACATATGGTTTGCTTATATTCTTGTTAAACTGCTATTTACTCTGAATTCTTCATCACTGTTCAAATTGATGTTTTAGTACATTTTTTCCTCTGTGCATTGTATATCTTAACCTCTTTTCTTTAAGAAAGTTTCTTTCATTAAAACTATTTTTTATACACTATATCCTGATTACAGTTTCCTCTTCGACTACTCCCAGCTCCTCCTCCCCTCCCCTCCCATTTGAATACACTCCTTTTCTGTATCTCATTAGGAAACAAACAAGTTTGCAAGAGATAATAATAAAATGTAACAAAATAAAATATAATGAGACAAGCAAAAGGGAAAGAACCCAAGAGAAGGTACAAGAATCAGACTGTATATTGTAAAAGAATACAAATATCTTTACATCAAATATAACTGGCATGGTGGCTTATGCCTATAATTTGAAAACTCAGAAGGTTGAGGCAGAAGGACTATTATGAGCTCAGGGCCAGTCTGGGCAATAGAACAAGACTATCTAAAAATGTAAGAAGTACATGTTAAGAGTATAAATTCTAAGACTCTGTCTTTCTCCCTATCCAGTATATAGTAGGGCAGGTAACTGTTTGGTTTGTTGGCTGGTTGAGTAGATAGTTGGTTTGTTGTGGGACAAAATCTTTGTAGCCCAAACTAACCTCAAATTCATCACAATCCTCCCGCCTCAGCTTCTAAGTGCTGAGATTATAGGTGTTGTTTTATGAATGATTGAGTGAGCAAATCTCAGTTTAAATGATCCTAGTTGTAAGTCATATCAACCAACAGGTATACTTTCCACAGGATCAAGTATTTCCATGTGATACAGCAAGTGCTTCTTAGCACGTGTCTGCCCAAAGGAACCCACTCTAGAGATCTGTTGACTGGGAGGTTTCTGTCCTGCCCTGTTCCAACAGTCATTAAGTCCCAAAGAAATCACACAGAGGTCTATATTGGTTATAAACTGATTGGCCCATTAGCTCAGGCTTCTTATTAACTCTTATAACTTATATTAGCCCATTATTCTTGTCTGTGTTAGCCACGTGGCTCGGTACCTTATTCAGTGAGGCAATCATATCTTGTTTCTTCTATGGCTGGATCAGAACTGCAGATGGGACTTCCTTCTTCCCAGCATTCTCCTGTTCTCATTGACCCACTCTACTTCCTGTCTGGTTTTCCCACCTGTACTTCCTGCCTTGCTACTGGCCAATCAGCGTTTATTTAAAATATAATTGACATAATTCAGACCATTGTCCCACACCAGGGATCAGGTTGGAGGATCAGCAATGACCTAGCCTCATGACTGTGTTCAGAAGCTCCCAGAAGGAATAGTAGAAACAGCATTGTCTCTTTAGAGTCAAAGGTCAAAAAATGGAATTTTGTCACATGTGTGCACATTCCACTACCAAAGGAAAACAACGGCTAAGATTGCATTGTGTATGGGGAAATGTTCTCCCACGGAGGTGGGTGAAGGAAAGGAATGAGTACTGGCTTCTGAATAACCTAATCAATCAGAGAATCCACACATGAGATAGGAGAACTGCAGCTGCCTGAGTTGAAACTTGCAACAAACCACCCTAGTTTTCTAGCCTGCTTCCTGTGCATTTCTGGGGGCACTTAAAGCCCTGAAGGACATACTTTTATAGTAAAAACAAGTGCTTATGTTTGTCCTGGATATGCCAAAGAACCAGTGGGGAGGAAATCCTAGGTTAAAAAATTTGCTTAAAAAGATTTTTATTTTTGGTTCAACACACACACACACACACACACACACACACACATACACACACACACACGTATTTATTAATTCGTGCTTGAAAATGTGAATGAAGGAGGGGGGCCTCTGTCAGTAAAGTGTCCCTTATGAAGGCATGTGGGCCTCCCCAGCGCTGCAATACTATGCACCTGGACTCATAGGAATGAGGTGCTAGAGCTCCCTGACCAGCTACTTTTGTCAAACCAGGAAGTTCTTGGTTCAGTGAGAGACTGCATCAAAGAAACAAAGTGGCGATCAATTGAGAAAGATGTTCCATATTGACCTCTGACCTCTTTATGCCTGTGTACATACGCATGTACGCACCCACATGCACAAGTTTACACATACACTAGCGTATACATATGCACATACCATAGCTACATACACATACAATAGAAATAAAAAAATAATTTAAAGATCATAGTGAAAACAAGATTTAACAGTGCCTTGGCCAAGTAGAATGCTGGGTAAAATTTTCATGGTCATTTCTAGTTTAATCACAAACTTCCTTTTAGTCTTCCCCCCAAAAGACATCAATGGAGTCAAGGGAACAAGAGCTTTTGATGCAGAAATAGCTTGAATCCTGTAATTTTGTGCAGGGACCATAGCTTTAGAGGTGGAACTTCATACCTGGTTTGTTGAAATGGGAGAGGGGCAGGAGGAGGGAGGAAGGGGGACGGTGGGGGGAGAGAAAGAAGAAGAGAGAAAGGAAGAGGGAAGGAAGGGAGAGAGGGAGAGAGATGAAGGGGGGAAGAGGAGCTGCTTTCCAGGGATCACTGAAGCCGTGTGGTATAGAAAAGGTCAGTAGTACCCTTAACTGCAGTTCATTCTTAGGGACCAGATTTGAATCTAAGGCCTGAGTATGCTGCTCAGCTATTCCATTGTGTTCCTTTTGATTTCAGAGCCTCCAAGCTGGCTGGCCCACTTTCCAAACTACCTATGAGCTGGTTGGAACAGTGTTCAAGCAAGCACGCAGAAGAGTCGTAGACTCCATGAGCAGCCCTTCTTCCTAGGTATGAATGAGCAGGGAAGAGGTAGACTGCGTTCATCACCCGTGAAATGACTTCCAGGTAAGGGAAGTCATTGCTGTCAAATTTCCCTCCCAGTTTTAAAAATCTGGACCATTTCCCCACATCCACACGGAGCCACTTCTGGTTTATCATCTGTTGATAGGAAAAGTTATCTTCCCAGCTGCGGAGCTGCATTAGTTATGCTCTGAGCAGGACAACACTGTAAATTATTTGCAATATGCTGGAACTCAACACGACTGAGTTTATAAATATGATATTAAACTCTTAAGAGGGAGTTGCAGACCTTTTATAAAGCCATTAATTTTTAAAGTGGTTTAGGAGTCCAAATTAGCAGCTGTGTATGGGTGCCAACTTCCAAAAAAAAAAAAAACCAGATGGTGCTGACTTTTCCAAATGCAACGAGATCCTGAGATCAAATGGGATGGTCAGGACTTTTGGAAATTGAGTTCAGAGCCCCTAATAATGAGTAAAATTCAAAGCCCTTCTTCTGGCACCTTCCCCATCCCCAATCCACCGCCTGGAGCTTCACCTGAAACCCTATTGTGCTTGCTGCATGCTGACTCATTTAGAAATCAATCATATGCAACAATGAAACTCCTTCCAGGCAGGGAAGTTAGTTTCAACAAATTATTCATTCCATGCTTATTTAGTATCTATTATGTATCAGGTGCTATCAGATATAAAATGAACCAAGTAAAAAAAAGTCTCAGATTTTATGAGCTTATCTACGAGGCAAGAAAAAGACCATGAAAAATAATGATTATGAAACAGTGTGATGGGGTCTGTATCCCAGGTTGGTATGGAGCACCTTGGTGAAGCCTTTCAATTGGCCCTCTGGGCAGGAAGATGCACACCTGTCTGATTGGCTCAACCAGCTGAGATGAGATTCATGTTGGGCTATTAACAAGACAGACATTATGGAAACCACCCCTGCACCTCCCCAGCAGAGGCCACCATCCAAACTCCTCTTGACGTACAATCAAGGTTGCTTCACGTCTCTTAACCCAGACTGCTTCCCTGCAAAGTAAAAACAAGCATACTGCTTCAAACACTGAGAGGCCAAGGTTTAGCCCCAGAATTCTGATGATTAAATGAGATGACATATAGGATAGCTCCTAGTTTTTACATTGGCTATTTTGGATCTGTGGAGGTAATGAGACTATAAAGCAAACAGGACCCGGGGAATAAAATCAGCAACTTTATTTTAAGGTTCACCTCAATTTTTTTGAAATGCTCTCGACATGTATATCCCAAGTCATTTCAGGTCACGTCAGGGAGTCCTAAGGTTATTACAGGGAATGTTCTAATGTCCACTCCTGTAGAATATTGTAAATTTCAGACATCTTTAATAATATTTACTTTTCAGTAGGAAAAGTGTTGTGTTCTTTATATAAATCCTTCCCACCTTCCTGTCTTGCTGGGCTTTCAGAGTCAGTCTACCGTGGCACGGCAGTGCTGAGGACAGATGGTGGAAACAGGCAGGCAGGAGCGTCAA
This sequence comes from Microtus pennsylvanicus, assembly GCF_037038515.1. Classification (NCBI taxonomy): domain Eukaryota; kingdom Metazoa; phylum Chordata; class Mammalia; order Rodentia; family Cricetidae; genus Microtus; species Microtus pennsylvanicus. Next base: position 71,880,601 of record NC_134580.1, read on the forward strand.
AGAGGCTAAAAATACTTTGATCTGGTTGTGTCTACTTAGCTGTCTGCTCTCTGAGCATAGGTGGTTTTAAAGTTCCCCACCCCTCTCTTTTGGTAATCCTTTGGAAAGCTCCAACATCACTTTGACCTAAGACAGGACTCCTAGTCTTGACACTACTGATTGACATTGGGGTTAGTCATATGTCCTTGTTAGGATTACTATGACTGCAATGCAAGTTGGAAAGGAAAGAGTTTATTTGTCTTAAAGTTCCACATTGTAGTCCATCATTGAAGGATGCCAGGGCAGGAACTTAAACAGAACAGGAATCAGGAGGCAGGAACTGATGTAGAGGCCATGGAGGGATGCTGCTTACTGGCTTGTTCACATGAATTTCCCAGCCTGCTTTCTTATAGAACTCGGGACCACAAGTCCATGAATAGCACTATCCACAATGGGCTAGACCTCCCCATTTACCACTAATTAGGAAAATTCCTACAGCTAGATCTTATGATACATTTTTCTTAGTTGTGTTTCCCTCCCTTCAGATGACTCTAGCTTGTGTCAAGTTGACATAAAACTGGCTAGGGTACCGAGTCTTTGCTATGGAAAGCTAACCTATGTGTCAAGGGTGGTCTAGGAGAAGAATCAGATGCCAGCTGTACCTCTTTCACCTATAGCAGCACCAAATATCTCTCTAGTCATCACCAAGTGTCTCCTGGTAGAGGAGAATAGCCCTGATTGAAAACCATTGAGGAGGTAAATATATTTTATTTCAGTAGTTGCTTCCCTTATGCTGTACTGTTGATATAACATCTAACTTCTTTACAGCTCTCTCTCTCTCTCTCTCTCTCTCTCTCTCTCTCTCTCTCTCTCTCTCTCTCTGTCTGTGTGTGTGTGTTTGTGTGTGTGCATGTGTGCTATGTGTGTTGTACAATGAGTGGGTGTATATAGAATCAATTAATTATCAATGCAGTACTTGAAGATGACATTTCTATTCCAGAAGATTTGTTGTTTATTATAAAGTCTGCTGCTAAAGCTGGGCTAGCCATTTCTTGGTAATTTAGCCTAGACAGGTACATGACTGGGATTAGAAAGCCATGGGCAATGGGCACAGATATACTTGTTACAATGACTGTTTCAGGGATTGGAAAACTTCTATGAAGGGCTAGATAGAAGATATTTTAGGCTTTTGTGCTGCCTATCAACCTTGAACAAACTAAAATCATCTGCAAAGACAATCTCAACTGAGGAATTGTCTAGATTGGCTTGGATGGTGGAATTTTCTTTACAGGGTTGTCTTGACTGTCAACTGATGGAGTAGGAACCAACCAACATGACATGGTCAGCACCATGCAAAGGCTGGGCCTTGAACTGTCTACGAACAGAGGAAGCGAGCTGAGTAGCATGGAAGCAAAGCTCCAGTCATTTATTTTCTTTGCTATTCTTGTAGATGAGGCGCTGCAGGTGCCACCTGCCTTCACATCACCAAAATGATGGTCTGCAACCTGCAGTCACAAGCCGAGCATACCCTTTCTGCCTCTATATTGCCTTGTGTCTGAGTGGTCGTCAAAGAAGCAGAAACAAATCCAGGGCAACTTTGCTTGCCATATTTTCATTGAGAGTAAATATTCAATTACATGTTTTAGTGCAAATTTAACCACTAAAGAATTGGGTGATGCTGGATTTCACAAAACCGGAATGTTTGTTGACTCCTCATCTAGATTACTAAAAGTGATGATGATGTTGGAGGATAACTGGAACAAATGGAGATCCCAGCATAAGTCCATTTTTTATATTTGTTTTGCAATATCCCTACCAGGTAGATATTTTTAATCATCCAATGGTAATGTCAAGCCAAGCTTTATAAAGTCAAGATGGTTTTGGTAAGCTATTTAGCAAGTGAGGTCAAGTCCACATCCTGGTATATTTGACCTAAAAGTTTTCTATCATAAGAGTAAGAGAAAAGACCAAACAGGAATAGACTAGAGAACATGTAAGGGGGCCTTTGATGAGGGGCAGGAAGTGGCTCATAGCAATAGGATTGCCTGTTAGTATAGGACTGATTACAAATATTTGCCCTCCAGCTTCGGAAACCTTTTTGCCACTGTTGCTAAAAATAAACATGTCCTCTCTTCAAACTGCTTTTCTCTGGTACTTGTTACAGTGACGCAAGACACACATCCTGAAAGACAGATTTTCATACCCCTTTTAACGCAAGGGTTCTTTTGTTTAAAAGTAGCTGGAAGGCAGAAAGTGTATAGTGTTCTTTCATATCAGGCCTGAAATTGTAAACTGGAGAATAACTATGAGGCTCTGGTGTGTTAAAAAAGTTCTCTTTGGCTTGATCCTGTCTCTTTAATGACTTCCTGCTGCACATAACATCAAAATTTCTTTAAGTAACACTTTGCACTTGATATAAACGCTATTCATTTTTTTTATACTTTAGGAATCCTGGTTTTATTTGTGTGTCTGTTTATTGAATTAAGGTCCTCAGTCACACTGGTGTCATTTGTGACCCCTAGTATAATGCCTGGCACATAGTGTGCAGAAGAAATGTTTTTCTGAGTTCACAGGCCTGAGAACTATGCTACTGAACTGAAAGAGCTCCTGTTTTGTGAATATAACCTTCCTTTCCAACTTCTATTTGCTTTCAAATCTTGAGCTGCAACAGCACCTTGCAATTTCTGCACAAAGCATTTAGAAGTTTATATATTAATAACAATAGCATTTTTGACAGTAAAAGTGTCTGTTAACTGAATGCCTCCCATTTCCCAAGCATTGCTTTCCGTGAGAACACGCATCATTTCTAATTTCAAATCAAACAACTGTGACAAAGGTTTCTACACTTTCATTTTATGGATGAGAAAATGTAAGCTCCTATGGGTTAAAATCACTCAGATGCATGTGCCACAACAAGAAATAGAACCCTGGGGCTGGAAAGATGGCTCAGTGGAGAAAGTGCTGGCCACACAAGTATGAAGCCTGAATTTGGGTCACCAACAGGTGCTGGGATGAAAGAGGCGGATACCAGAAACTTGGGGACTCTCGCCCATACCAAATTTTCTGAAACAGAGAGCTCCAGGTTCAGTTAGAGACCCTTTTGAAAGTAAGTGAAGAGATAGAAGAAAACTCCTGGTGTTGACACAAACACATGCGCGCACACACACACACACACACGGCCATATGTACACACACAGATGAAGGCATCACATACACACAGGCAAGGGCATTTGCACACACATGAACATACACACATGCACATACACACATACACGAGGGCATCTACACATACACACAACATACACATGTACAGGTGAGGGCATCTGTACACACACACACACACACATGCACAAACACACACAGAGAGAAAAGAAAAGCAGCCTGATATGTTTTTATGAGGTGTTTTAATTGTGGGTGTCACCTTAAATTTCCCTTAGAGCTCAAACTAAGGCAATGGGGAGATCAAGAAAGAAAGCAGGACTAAAAAATTTGTTAAAATAGGCTCAGGTTGCCATCTGATTTCAAACAAACATACTTATTTTTAAGCTACATCAAGAGCCAAGGGTCCTGCACATGCCAGGCAAGTGCTCTGCCATTGAGCTACATACCTAGACCAACAAGAAGGATTTGGAATCATCTGCAAACAGGAATGGCTGTTTTATTCAGAGAGGATAATGAAGATTTGCTGGGTTCTCAATAGATATTCCGCAGAACATGCCACGATCACTAACCACTTTTATCCTGAAGGGTCCTTCAGTCCAGATACACTGCACCAATTCAGTGTAGTCTTAGATCTACTAGCTCAAGTCAAGCAATCAAAGGCTCCCCTTCATGTACCTGCCTGACATCATCATGCTGGCCACCTATGGGAGAATTTACAACCCTCAAATGCCAATAAATCAGTGCCCCATGTGTCACACACAGAAGATAGAAACAGATAAATTAAAGATCTCCTCTTTATTTTTACGGTTTTTATTTTTACTTGGTAAATGTCCAGAAAGGTCCCCAGAAATCAGTTACCTACAATGCTGGCCAGACATGTAGCTTTATTCTGTGTTGGCCATCCATCTATTATTTCCTATTCCATACTCCCTGTCCCTTGACCCTTTCTCCATCCAGTGATGATGTTTCCAAATAGAATATATACACACACATATAATATATAATTATATATACGTGTATATATCATTTTAATGGAGTATCTCAAGTAAAGAAGTACTCAGAGTCATAACAATGATTGACTAAAATTTACATAGCATTTTACAAAGTATTAAACTTCTTTGCACAATGCTCTTTCTTATCTATACCACAACTATATATAGTATATTGTGCTACTGTTATTCCTGTGTTCTAAACATGCCTTTGGAGATTCCAGGAGTTGAAATGTTTTACTTCATAGAGGAGTTAATAGATCTAGAACAATACTGTTAATTTCTTGAGCCTAGTTGATCTTTCCATTCTGACTACACTAGCCAGTCGTCTGGAACACAGTCTTAGAGTTAGGTAAAATGGGTCATATTCCAGAATTTTGCATTCTCTAGACTTTAGTTGTTAATCTATGCATATGTTTGGTATATATACATATACAACAAAGCATTCAATGATGTATGAGCTTATTTATATTTAATTACATATTTCCCAAGTCTTTTCTAAGCGAGCGCTTATAGAGACTTTGACTGGGGACCAGCCTGGTTCATACTGTCATACAGGTGGAGGAAAGTATAATAAAAGTAGCTACAGTTGTTGGGTGTTAGCCAGAGCTCTTGCTTCTTTCCACAGCTATCTTATTTAATACTCACAATGATCCTGGGGCAAGTGCCATTACTATCATTTGGAGAAACTGAGGCCCATGAAGATTATCTCACTTAATGTTTCAAAGCTAGTTAGTGGTATAGTCAGATCTCAAACACAAGCCACCTGACTCCAACCCCCAGTGTGGGAGACACTGTGCTATTTATCCTTTTAGTCATTTTATGCTGAATCTTAATTCCCTTCCCAGGCCCCTTGAGTTTGGGAGAGGATGATGTGATATCACCCTGCCAACTACACAAGCTCTGTTTTAAACACAGCAAGCCATGGCTACCCTGAGAGGATTGCTTAGCTTAATGTTCACTACAGAGCAAAGTGGAGGGGTAGGAATACAGAAAGCAGAATGCGTGCTTAGCATGCACAGAGCCCTAGGCTCAACCCTACCGCAACAATCAAAAAGTAGGTGAGAATTTGTTGAAGGGTCATTTGTGAGCATGCTCAAGCGAAAGAGTCCCCTGCTTTTAAATGTGAAAGGGAATCAAGCTTTGTTAAGGGTGCTTACAGAGTTGTGAGTGTGTCACCACGCATGCCCGACTTTCTCTTTTCATAAAAGATTCATTTTTATTTGTGTGTGTGTGTGTGTGTGTGTGATGGAGCTGTTTTACAGGTTGTGGACTTCCAGACATGAGTGCTGGCTTGGGTCCTCTGGGAGAGCAGTAAGGGCTCTTAACTTCTGAGTCTTCTTTATAGGCCTTGTGTGGTTTCTTATAGATGTAAGTTATTTTATGAAAAATACAGGTATTGCATTAAGATATTATTTTATGTACTTTCAATCTTCATTTGTATTAGAAGTAACTTCTAAAAAGGCTAATGGTTTTATATGTTAAAAATCAAATATGCAAATTACAATGGATTCTCATTTAAAAATTAGGTATAGTGGTAATGAATAGCTGCAGGGACATTCTAAGCACAGCGAAGAGCAATTCTCAGGTAGGGTTGGAGAGGTGGGCCAGCGTTGTGTGCTGGCGGGTCACTCTTGAAGGTGATTATAACTGACTTGTACTTTTCATCCATGTGAAGGCTGTCCCACAGCTCCTCCTTTATAATACTCCTTTCACCCAGACTGTGAAATGGTGCAGTTTAATAAGCATAAAAGGGAGCTCATTACTAGTGTTAAACAGAATTTCTTAAGAAAGTTGTTTATGAAAGACATTTTGACTTGAAGAGCTTCATTACGAAGCCTTTTTTTTTCTTTTTGTCTGTCTCTCTCTTTGGTTCTGCCACTCCAGTGCCACATGAGACAAGAGGCCAGGGGCTGTGTGGAGCTATATCTGCCAAGCAAGGATGAAGGAAGGTGTGATCTCAGAAGACAGGGCAACTAGAAGCTCTGCTCTCAGAGACTCATGGGGAAAAACACTCTTTCATTTCATATTTCCATAATCATTGATGGCATGAAGCTACCTGAATGAAACTACCAAATAAAAGAACACTGATGTTTTCTCTGCATATCTGATTTTCTCTGTGTAAAAATGGTGACTTTGACTCCTCACATCAACTTCCTTAGTTCTGAGTAATTAGCCAGGCTTTCATGCAGTGATAGGGCTGGCCACCAAACACCAACATTTGTGTTGTTTCCTTGTACCATCCATACCACATAAGAGAAGATGGGACACTGCATATTTTTCTTTCGCTTTTTTGACCTACGGATAAAATGAGGTTAGTGATGTAAAGGAACCTGCCTGAGCCAAATTATAATAAAGAATGGAGCTTCTAATCAGAGAAGGATTCAGACTGCACCCGGAGCACCTGTTGCTTCTGGTTTCATGGGAACGTAGTGAGAACTGTGAAGATAGGACACACTTGAATTCGGTCATCACACTTTCTGCTTAGAATAGCTTATAGAGCTTTGAAAAGAAAAGATTAGGCATTTCAGAAAATGGTGTTGTTGTGGTTGGTATGAGAATGGCTGGTTTAAATAGAGGTAGGCTTTGTACCCCAGGGCCTCTGGTAGAGTCAGTCATGAGGGCAAGGGCAAAGAGATGGCGTAGCATAGTCAAGGAGAATGTAGGCTCTAGAACCACTTTGACCACATTTTGAGTCCTGATTTCTGCTATTTCTTGTGGTCTTAGGCAAGCTACAGCTATTTTTGTGCTCCTTAGGGTCTATGGGAAGTGAATCAAGATCCAAAGAATATAGCTGCGCCATTCTACATGCTAGCTGATTTGTTTTGTTTTTGTTCTTTTTAGGTGAAATTAAAAAAATTGTTTTTACATCCCAACCAAAGTTACCCTCCCTCCTCTCTTCCCAGTTCTTCTCCAGCCTCCTTCCATCCTCTCTTCCATGGCTTTCGGTCACTGCTGGGCATCCCGTGAATAACAGCCAGCCAAGTTGCAGTGAGACTAGGCGCCTTCTCTTCTATTAAGGCTGGATGAGGCAATCTGGTAGACAGAATGGGTCCCCAAAGTGGGCAACAGAATCAGAGACATACATCCCTTACTCTCACTGTTAAGAGTCCCACACGAAGACCAAGTTACCCAACTGTAACAGCCTAAACCTGGAAGGGGGAATGAGGATGGAAACAGAGGGGGGGCTTTGGATGGAGACTAGACGGAACTTTTGATTGAATGAGAAACGACACATAAAGCCTCTGAAAGCAGCAGGTATACAGCAAGGGCTGGATAGCAGCAGCTGCCGAGTAGAGGGCAGAGGGCAGGTAGCAGCCACTACACAAGGAGAGGTGCTCAAGAGAACTGTTACTGACATTTGCAGTATGGGATACCAGCAAGGAGACTTTAAGACACGTAGTCAAGGGACAGGATTGGGATTTAAAAGAAAATGCCCGCCACTCTGGCAGAATTTCTTTTCCAGCACAAAGTCCACACCCACCACATACAGTTCAGTTACTGTGCCCAGACGGCTTACCTCAGGAGGCAGGCACAGGCTCGAATTACTGTCTTCAGTTTCACCACTGAGAAAATGTTCCTAAGAACGCCTGTTTCCAGGGGCCTTTCCTGCTGCATTCAGAAAAGCTTGCAAGTGAGAGAGCAGCTCCTCTTTTGCTGTTTTGAAGGTTTGCTTTATGTGGTGACACATTCTCAAGTCTTGTAGGTGAAAATTCAGCAAAGGGAATCCAGGACTCTAGCAGGGTATCTCCATAACATTTCCACTGGGGAATTTCCCATCTCTCCCTCTGTCCCTCCCTTTTCAGTGCTGGGGATTGAATTCAGAGTCTCATGCATGCTAGGCAAGAGCTCTTACTACTGAACTACATCCTAGCCCCAGAGAAGGGTGTGACTTCTGAATGGAGGAACAGGTGAGATGCTTTGTAACAATGATCTTTAAGGTGACTTCCCACGGGCATTCTGTTCATCCTCAGTACTTGTTTGGAATGGTACTATGCTTCTGCTATGGTAGGATGCCAGATGGAGGAACCACTGTCAATCTCTCCACTGTATTTTCTCTGGGATCTAACCACAGAGGCGAGCTAACCAACAGAATTGTCTAGCTATGATATGTTATTTCGTTCCGGGATTCTGCATGTATGAGCGACATTTCATAACATGGCAATTCTCCATTCCTCCTACAAGTCAAGTCCACGTGCATCAGAGGAAGCAGCTGCAGAAAGAACAGTGGCAGAGGCTTGTGAGGCAGAGAAGAATGGCTGTCAAGAGAAGATGGCTGTTTTTGTTCTGTTTGCTGAGCAGAGAGCTCTTACGATACATTAACTCACAGAGAGCAGGCGAGACCTGATGCTCAGATGGGAGATGCTCAGTGAGCAAGCTGCTGCAAGGTCAAATGCCCATTGTCCCCCTGCCTTAGAGAGCCTGATATCGACTGCACAGCTTCTCCAGTGATTTCCCTTCCCATCACACTGCTTCTATTTGAGAGCTACCAGCTTGAGTGCTTCTTCTCTGGGAAGGACCAGACGGGGCTAGGAGGTTGCAGCCACCATCAGAAAGGCTGCTTCTGTCACTCTGTAAGGTGTCCCAGCAGGGGAGCAAGGGCCTGAGTCCTGTTGTGGTGGGAAGGCTTACAGCGATATCCCCACCCCAGAACTAAAGAGTTTTATGTCTCTTCAGCCACTTTCACCTTTCTTTTCAATTTTAAGAAAGAAAAACGGTCAACCTATAACTGCCACAAGGATCCTGCCTCATCTGTAGGCACCTGTATTCTTGGCCCCAGACTAGCCCTTTTGAGCTCCTGCTACCTTCAGAACTGTCCCAGCAAAAATGAACTTTTCATTTTCCTCCCATCCTACTCATGTCCCCCACTTGCAAAAACCCGTCTGTCTAGTCTTTGTCTGACTCCTCTATGAATCCAGAGTGACATTTAAAGACCAGAGACACTGTGATGTAATTTGTGCAGCTGTCACCTCTAAAAGGTGGTCAATCTTATGAGGGCGCTTTTTAAAATTGTCACTAAAATCTAGAATTCAATTGCTTTTACATATGGCTTTGCGAAATGCTGCTGCTGTCAAACTCAGTTTCTTTCTCTTGTGGGGAAATCCACAGATGAGGACTGAAGTTTGGAAACAGTTTAGATCAGTTCCCAAATTCGGGACTTAAATATTTCCCAGAAATTGTCGAACCTAAGGCAGGTCTCAGTGTGCACAACTCGGGCCTCCCATCAGACCTGCCCAAGCCATCAGCATAATTGAGTCAGCTGCAATCACTTTCCCGGAGATGGTAGAATTACACCCCATCTCTTTTTAAGTCACAACAGTGGTTCACTGAGACATTTAGGAGGCGTATAGGGACTTCAGAAATCTAAGGGTTGCTGGATGGTGAGGAGAAACACTATGGAAGGTTCATGAGATGAGGTCTTGGTGATGCACAATAAATTAACACTCAAAGTGAGAAATTAAGGTTCAGCATGAAGATCCAAAAAACAAAACAGTCAACCATTGGCTCTTACCCCAACCTCAGTCCAAAATGGCGATCCTGCCTCCAGGAATCTCAGAATGAGACTGTGTCTGAGAGCTATTTCCTCCCGTTTTATAATCCTCCCTAGGGCTGGGATTAAAGGCGTGCACCACTGGGATTAAAGGTGCATGTCATAGCTGCTTGGTCTGTAAGGCTGGCCAGAGTAACTTTCCTAATCCCAGGCAAACTTTATTTATTAAAATACAATGAAAATGCCACTACTCCTAGACATTGCTTAACCCACCTTCACAAATTCTCAAATACTCAAGATTCTTTCTGCTGCGCGTTGAAGTTTGTTTTCCAAATATCCTTTCTTGAGATGGTGCATATTAACCAGTTCTTCTAAGTCAAATCATTCCAAAACATGGTAGCATCACCATCATTTATTTGCCTTTTAATTCTGTTGGTTGGAAATTTGTGCTTATTATAACTAGTTGATGTTTTTAGTCTACATCAAATTCATTTTTCTTAAGTCAACTGCCAGGCAGTGCTGCAGCTGATTAGTCAGGATTGTTTTGATAGAAGCACCTTTATGCTGCATGGATTTTTATCCTACTCAGATTATCCAGGCCTTTTCACATGGCCACTGGACAAGATTCTGAGCAGGAGTGGAAGCTGCTAACCTTCTTTTGGCTCCAACTCTGCTGCCACACCCTGTTTTTCAAAGTGAGGCTAGTGTCAGTTTGGTTGGTGGGATAGAGAATATGCCCCATCTCTTGTGGGGGGAACTATAAAATTACATGTCAATGTGTACAGACAGAAGGATGAAACAATTAAGAGCACTTTTAGTATTTCTTTTAAAATTCATTTTTGAAGTTTCATTATATATATTATTTGTGTGGTACTCTTTTATATGAGGAGATGTTTTTATACAATTGACATATGTTTTGTTGAACATATTTCCTCTGCATTCCCCACCATTAATCCCTATTTGCTGTGGGACAATGGTTTCACCATGTAAAGATTTGTTTCCTGTACTTGCTTAATAAAATGCTGATTGGCAAGAAGCCAGGCAGGAAGTATAGGTGGGGCAACCAGGCAGGAAGTAGAGGCAGGGCAATGAGAACAGGAGAATTCTGGGAAGAGGAAAGATTCAGTCTGCAGTTGTCACCCAGACAGAGAGGAAGCAAGAAGAGAATATCCGCTGATGAAAGGTACTAAGCCATGTGGCTAACACAGACAAGAATAATGGACTAATTTAAGATGTAAGAATTGGTTAATAAGAAGCCTGAGCTAATAGGTAAACCAGGTTATGATTAATGTAGACCTCTGTGTGTTTTGTTGGGAGTGAATGGCTGTGGGACTGGGCAGGACAGAAACCTGTGTCAACACCTATTTGTTCCTCTAAAGAGTTTTATTTCTATTATGTCATATATGCATATATTATACATATATGCATGCATGTATCCTAACCACAGAAGAGAGAAGCAGTGACGGTATCTGGAGTCTGGCTTGATTTCCCTAACATGCTGACTGAAGTTGCATCCATTCTCCTGAAAACAACCATTCTTCCTTCTTCCTCCTTACAGCATGAATCCTCTTACCTTTTTCTCCAAGCTTGCTGTCCAGCATGATTTAGATGGAAATTCACAGCCATTATTATTTCAAATATTTCTTCTTTTTTCTTTTTGAGGTCCCCTTTTAAGTCAGCAAAGGCTTAGCTTTATTATCTGTAGACCCAAAGAAAATACTATGCTGATTTTTTTTAGGAGCTTCAATACACAGCTCTAGAGTTAGTCTCCACAGGACTGAGTGAAACACTTTATTGATCTCTGGTTATCAGCTCAGTTCTCATCTCGAGTGCTTTGTAGAGCTGTGTTCCTAGATCCTACACAAGTCCCATCTACCACTAGGCTTTCTGCCATCCTCAAAGTTATATTGTGAACTACTGCCAAGAGGTCAATGCACTCAAACTCCATTATCTAATTACCCAAGTTTTGATTTATCCGTGGCAATTCTTGTTTATAGACTCTTTATTTGTACCTACTGTGCACGACAACACAGAAAGTACGGATAAATAAATAAAATAAACATGACAGCACCAACGCTGTCCCTTTGTGTGTGTGAAGCTTGGCTTGCACTGTTCCTTGGACCAGAGTCCATTGAAGTGCTGCTTAGTGCTTGTATAGGAATGCTTTTGTCCTAAGTCAGAATTCCTCATAGAGAATACATTACAAACTCCCCAGATGTCATATGCATCTGAGTTCAGGGCAAGTGTCAAGGCAAATCTAAAAGATCTTTTTTGAATCATTCTCTCATTTGGGCTATCCCGATCTGCTTTCCTGCCTTACATAAATAATTGAGAATTGACTGCATAATACATGTGTGGTGGCTTATTTATAGTTCTTGATAGAAACCCTTGCATGCTTCATTCTGCTTTATAAAACTCTAATATATTCACATCATAAATATTCTCTTCTTTTTTGGAAGGCAGTTTCCTACAGGACTCAAACATGTAGTAAATGTTAAAATGGAAATGCCTGGCAAGCACTCTGTGCGGTCTGAGAGCTGATCTATTAATAAGATCCTCTTATGAGACAGGTGCTGCTTAGGTACTTCAAATGTGTGAATAATTCTCACCATCACCATTCAGTTTATATTTGGTGATGGACTCTTATTTTTATCTGAGGAAATGAAGACTCTGAGAAGTTAAGTAACTTGTTCAGAAGAGCATAGAACTACTAGGTCACAAGCCAGACTAAAAACCAAAGTCAGCTCAGCTCATGACTCAATCATCTGCTTTTTTTATGACTAAAATAGAGTTCTTAATGCTGATAACTTTTTACTGCAGTACCAGCACCATTCTGTAGCAATGTGTTTGTTACCTCCTAGAGGACTCAGTCTCACCATGTTCCCATCTCTATAGTTTTATGATAGAGCTACAAAGTCGAAGCCAACTTTTAAAATCTTGAATGGGATAGGAATGGCAGACATTGTAGAAACCTAGGGGAAAGACATTGACAGAGTCAGGGACATGGGAAAGAGTCTCTTTGCTATGTGTTTTTCAAATTGAAGTCAGTTACTTTGAAAGCAGCTGTCTGCAGGCAGCCCATCTTCCTCCACTATGTTTGTGCTTCTCTGTGTACCTTACCTGCAGGGCAGGCCAACCGCATCTATTAGTTCAGTTCTTGCTGAAAACATAGATGTTGCTTTACAGACTGTTGGTTCCAATACAGTACTTTCCAAGGGTGTTAGTTTTAGACCATGTATGGGAAATGTTTGGAAATTACCCCATTCTGATCTACAAAAGGCACACTGCAGCACTGCAGTACTTCATTGTAGATACCCAATTGTTTGACTTTGGGCAGAATTAATTGTTGACATTTGAGCAAATTTTAGGAGCCTTGAAGAAGACATTGTGTGCAGTCATTTAAGGGGAATATGATGTATGATCTTTGCCAGAACACAGGGCAGAAAAAGCTATTCACCTAGAAGAAATAAAATTTAATAATGACATTTTACATGGCAATTAAGATTGCTTTTGGTGACAAGACCTAGTGGGATCCTGTGAATCATGTCATGGAAGTTGCTATCCACATTTCAGAAAAGGCCAATCCAGGAGAGGGTTTTGGAGTCATAACTTAAAACAGCGAAGCCTCTGTTCCTTAGAGATGACAGCCAGGGGGAAGACTGTTTTAAAAAGCCAAGGGAATATTGTAGTATGCCAGAAGAAATTTGATCTTTGATCATTATCATCACACACACACACACACATACACACACACACACACACACACACACACACACACAGAGAGAGAGAGAGAGAGAGAGAGAGAGACAGAGAGATAGACAGTGACAGACACACAAAGAGAGAAAGAAAGAGGGAGAGATTATTTTTAATACTCCTAATTGTTTTATATGTAATGCCTTCTTAGACCTTAGAAACTGGGCTAGTTCTTGGCTTTCTTTGGTTCCCTGTAGTTTTAATAACACTCCCAGGTTCCTACAAAAAATTATAATGACACACATTAGGGTTATAACTAAATACATCTGCCTATGTTGAACTGACTTCCAATATTTTTGAGATGCTATCCTTTTTTCTTCTGGGTCTCATTTTCCTCATGAACTTTGGGTAGTCACTGTCTCTGACACCAAATGAAGGGCTGAGAGCTTGTATCTCAGGGTGGTTTTGTCAGCATTTCCTCTCTTAGCACTGTGTTACAGAGCACCATGCCATCCAGGATGACTAATCCCCAAGGCAACTGGATATCGCAGCTGGGATCACTGCATGCACTTTTTAGATTTTGCCTTCAACGAGGGCACCTAACCAAGAGTCAAGAGAGAACTAACTCTGTGCCTCACTCACAGAGCCATGTACCCTGTCATAAAGTTGTCTTCATCTGTATAGACAGAAGTTCTTTCCTAATTTACTCCCAGGTAACTGATGCTACTCTACCAGCATTCCTTTGTGGGTGCAATTCCTCTAAATGAACCCATTTCTCATGCAATAGAAATTCAGGGCTTGCAGTAATCCTTGATATGATAAGTGATGGACTTTCGAAGTAAACCTGTCTTCTCTGTCTTTCTACAGACAGGGACAGGCATGTCTATCAGTTTTTATGGCATCATGCACATATATGCTCATTGTCTATCGTTAACAAAACATTATCTTATCCTCAGCTTTTGCTTCACTGGAGCTGAGGACTGTAATTACCCTGAAAACAAGTCAAGGATGTCCCTGAACCAAACACTTTAGAATGAGAGACTATCACTGAGTAAAATAGGTTGATTCACACTTCTGTTTTAATGGTGGACAGCAGATGGTCTTATCAGGTCATCTTTCCTCCAATAAGTTCTTTATCTAAATTACTGCCAACAGTATTGGTTTTATCAGTGTTATTACCATCACCACCACTACCATCAACACTGCCATCGTCAGCATTATAAGTACCACTATCATAGGCATCACAGCCATCCTCAGCACCATAACCACCCCTACCAGCATCATCAGTGTCATCAACAACATTATCCTTACCACTGTTATCATCATTTCATTCTGTCCCTATTCCTTTTATGACTTTATCATACAGCCAGGCACTAAAGTCTTTTTTTTGTCTGCAGTTCTTTCCTACCCTATATAATTTTAACCTGCCAAGTTATTCTCAAGCACCAGATTGGGCTTTTTTTTTTTTTGGTGTCTGGGTTCCTCCTGAGTAGACATCCTGGATTTCACCTGCATACAGGCTGTTTCAATTCTGTTGAATCCAAAGTTAACAGATGGCATGTTCTACAGTAGAGAATTGGAACTTAATGTCTTCAGGAAAGTAAAGCCATAGATTGCAGAAAAATAAAATGTTGTTTCTACTTACCATTATAAACTGATTTGGATTCAGATTTAAAGAAAACGTAAAGTCACTATACATATAATAAAAACAATAGCTATTATTTATAAGTATGTATTTGGCACTAAGCACAAGGTTGAATTAATAAACAATACACATCTCATATTCACCTTTCTGGCAGGCATTCTGATGAGGAAATATGAAGAAACTGCACCAAACAGTAATGACAAATTTGTAAGGGCAATGCTAGCTTATGCCCTTTCTCTGGGATAGTTTCCCCCTAAGCATTGGTTTTCCATGACCTCTGGATATTCTTATATGTGTATAGTGCATAACTCAACCTCAGATATAAAGGCATTTAAAGAAATCCGCCAAGATTTTTTTCTCACCATGAGAGTAATACGTACTCAATATACACAATTTTGTAATAATAGATAAATAGGTTGCCCAAGGTCATGCTGATTTGATAAATGGCAAAGTTAAGGCTCTCGACCGCTGTTTGTCCTAATCAAGTCTCTTTTGGCTGACTCACCCATGGGGTCAGATTCATTACTGTTTAACACACTGGCACATTTCAGTGCAGGGCTTTTGTTTGTTTTGCATAGTTCCATCTGTCTTTAACATAGGTTAACAGTATGGAACTTATCTTGGCCAAACATGCAGCCAATTTTGGGGATAGAATCATTCTCAGGATAAAAATGTCACTGGATAAGCCTGTGCTGCAAATAGAATTGATGTCTATACATGGCATATTGGCTCCTACTAAATAAGGGTTTGAGACAAGGTCTTGCTATGTAGCTCCAGCTGGCCATGAACTTGTGGTAATCCTCATGCCTCAGTCTCTTGAGACATGGGATGACAGATATGTACCACTATACCCAGAAAATTGGCTTTTTGGAGAGAATGCTCAGTGATCTGTAAGGTCATGTAGATTTGTAAAGCCTAATGACAATGGAATCATATTGTTTCAGACTGACAAGTTTGCATATTGCTTGGCGGGGTAGAGTCCAGGTTACCTCCCATTTTTCTTGTAGTTTCCCAGATTCTGTCCCTGCCCGTGGGGGTTGTTTACTGTTTTTAAGACCTATTTTATTTTCCTGGTTTATTATTATTTTTAGTTATAAATGAAATGTAATTGAAGGCCTACAAAGTAATACATGAATCAGATCTTTAAACCTTTATGAACTTAGAATTGGTTAGATGCTAGACAAAGCCTGTTTCATCTCTCAAATTCTTAAAAACCCTCCATCATTCAAAACAATGGGAAAAATTGAAAGGAGGCCTAGTCCTAGAAATATTGTTAATTCTTTTTTTGCCAGTTGCAGCCAGTGGAAGTTTATGATCTTAATAAATTGATAACTGCAAGTTAACAGTCAGGACAGGCTAGAAGCAGAAAGGAAGCTGCTTTTTACCAGAGGCATCAGGGTGTCCTGCTGTAAGGGGCGGGGCTTATTGGTCATGCCTATAATAGAATAAGGTCAAATCCCCCGCCATAACCACATTCTGGAAGATTCAGCATTCTCCAGCTACCAGTTATTTTGGGTTTGAGAATAATATTACATTTGTTTTCTCTAATCTATGAACCTGGATGGAATAGGGACAGAAGTCATGCCACGGTGGTGTTTCTTTGGGAAGAAGCAATGTTAGTTAGAGCCACAGGCAGGCAGAAGTAGAAAGTCTTGATTCAACCCTTGGTTACACCCTCGCTGATGCATAACTGTACTCATGTTCCTTAATTTCTTTGAGCTTACATTTGTTCATGTATAAAATGGAACTAATAAAACATTCCTCAGAGCTTTAGTGTAAAGATTAAATTTTAATGTATGCAGAATGCTGCCTGTTCAATAAATCCAGTTTCACAGTTTCATATTCAAAATCTGGGAATCCAAAGACCAGGAAAACGGTTTCCTGGGACATACCTGGTTCCCTGAAACTTTCTTTATGATGTGACCTCATGTGAAATTTTTCCCGATATTGTGAAGCTGCTCATAGTCTTTTTCCCAGTCTGTGTGTATTTTAGTAGAACTTGGTTCATAAATAGGCATGTATTCAATTATTTGTGGTAGCCCAATGCTATATAATGCACAATTTGATTTTTTCTAAAGTGTGGAACAGTGGCTTGGGAGATAGCTTGTTTGGGAGAGGGCTTGCCCTAGCACACATGAAACACTGGGTTCAATCCTCCCAGCATAAATGAGACATGATTCTGCACACCTTTCTGTCATAACTTAGGATGTGGAAAAATAAGACTCTCAAAGCTAGCCTCAGTTAATAGTGAGCTCTATACCAGCCTAGGTTATATGACACCTTTTCAAAAAATAGAAAACTATTCTGAATTCTGAGAATTAGATCATTGATTTTTTTTGGTAAGGATTTTAAGCCTATATTCTTTCCTTCTTTCAGAATGGGTGAATATGAAAGTATTTTTGTATTGGTTTATTCCCTTAATATCATAGGGAGCCAGTGGGAAATATGTCTTTAAAATAAATGCTTGTTTTTTTATTGTCCTTAGCTAAATATATGTGCAAGTGTCTGCATGTGTTTTTGTGCATGTGAGTGCCCGTGGATGTCAGAGTCAAAGGATACCTCTGGAGCTGGAGTTATAGGTTATTGTGAGTTGCGGAGCTTTGGTGCTGGGAGCTGACCTGGGTCCTCTGGAAGAGCAGCAAGTGCTCTTAGCCACAGAGCCATCTCTCCAGCCCTAAGAAAACAATGTTTAGGAATTTTCTTTTGTTTTTGTTTTTATTTCCTAAAAAATATTTTAATTAATTGTTTGAGAATTTCATGCAATATATTTTGATATTTACTTCCTCTGTTCCCCTAACTCCTCCCAGATCCCAGATCCCTTCATATCTCTACTTCTAAAACAAATGTATTCTTTTAAAAAATAACCAATTAGGGCTGTCTATACTCTCCTAGGTGTGGAGCCATCTGTTGGAATGTGATTGTCCGTCCAGAAGTCATTTCCTTAAGGAAAACTGACTTTCCCTCTTCCTTTAGCTCTCAGTTACTGATTGCTCCTCAGCTAAGGGTGAAACTTCATGCTCACCTTCTCCGCTTATGCTGGGGGTCTCCATGGCCTGAGCCTGTATGGGTTTTCTGTATGATGATGTGACAAACACTGTGAGTTTCTATGTGCATCTTCTTTGTTGTGTCTGGAAACACCATTCCCATGTAATCATTTCCTGCTTCTGGCTCTTCCAAGCTTTTTATCACCTTTTCCACAATGACCCCTGGGCCTTGGGTGGAAGGAGTGTGATACAAATATTCCATTTGAGACTGAGCACTCTGATCTCTTATTCTAAGTTTGAGAATAAGGAAATAAAAACAAAGACAAAAGAAAAGTCCTAAAGATTGTTTTCTTAGGGTTGGAGAGATAGCTCTGTGACTAAGAGCACTTGCTTCTTTTCCAGAGGACCCAGCTGACCAGTTGTGGGTCTCTGTGCTAAGCACCCTCTACTGCAAAATGAATCCTCTCTGATGAGAGCTGAGTAATGCACTAATGCATAGCAACAAGTTACCAGGAGTCAGTTTACCACTATGCCCATTTAGTAGGATAACAGCAGCAGATTCTCAACTAGGATCTATTTTCACATGAATTATAGATTTATGAGAGTAACCTGGGATTTGCCTTAGAGTTTTTAATTTCTTTTAAATTTTATTTTTACTTGTTTATTTCATGTGCCTGTGTGTTCATATGTGTGGGCATGCATGACATAGCACATATATGGAAGTCAAAGGACATCTTGTGAGAGTCAATGCTTCTCTTCACCATGAACTCACTCGGGTCATGAGGCCTCATAGCAGGTACTTTTACCTGTCGAGCCACCTCACTACTAGAGTTTTTGGCAAAGGTCTTGAAACCTAGAACTCAGTGAGTTTTAATGAATGGACTGGAGAAATAGCCCAAATGGCAAAATCTTTGCCTCACAAGCATTAATTTATAGGTCCAAAGAAACACTATTAATAAAACCCCAGAGACAGAAATTGGGGTTCAACCTAAGGGTCTTACCTTGACCTCAGTTTGAACATGACGATCTTGTCTCCAGGAATCTCAGAATGAGATTGTGTCTGAGAGTTGTCACCTCATGTTTTATAATCACCTCTAGTTCTGGGATTATAACACCACT
This sequence comes from Microtus pennsylvanicus, assembly GCF_037038515.1. Lineage (NCBI taxonomy): Eukaryota > Metazoa > Chordata > Mammalia > Rodentia > Cricetidae > Microtus > Microtus pennsylvanicus. The sequence continues at coordinate 71,899,663 of NC_134580.1, forward strand.
GACCAGTTTTTATGGCAACTAGTGTGGCTACTGGGATTGAAGGTGTGTGCCATTGCTGCCTGATCTGTGTGGCTGTTTTACTTTTCCGATCCTCAAGCAAGCTTTATTTATTAAAATACACATGAACAGTCACTACAGTGCAATCCCCAGAACCCACGTAAAAATGCTGGGCATGGTTGCACACATCTGTAATCCCAGCCCTCTGGAGATGGATATAAGATCCCTGGGAGTACAGACCTGTTAGTCTTGTCTAATTGGTGAGATCCAGGCCACTGATAAATTCCATCTCAAAGAAGGTGGATGACATTCTGATGATGACACCCGAAGTTGTTTTCTGGTCTCCATATGCAAACACAAACAGACACAGGCACACAGACGACAGACAGACACATTTATTTGTTCACCTGCTTTCACACATATTAAAAAGGTAAACCAATATACATAAATATGATGTCAGTGTGGCAGTAGGTGGAGAAAAGAAACTCCGTAGGCTTACAGCATCTATGAACATCCTAATATCCATAAAGATATTAGATGTGCTGTCAGAGGAGCATACATTTTTCATCCTGTTTTAGTAGGCTTCAGTGAAGTTGTGGATTCTTTTCTGAAACAAAATAAATCAGGATTTATTACTTACAAAGACAGGTCAGTTAGTTTCTTAATTATTCGCTACTCATTCACATACATGCTAATTAGTCTCACTCTTCTTAGAGCCTACCTTGGAGTATAGGGTGCATGAAACCAAAGGCGAAAGCAAGGCTCTGTCCACGGTGCTGAAGCAACTGCAGTCTATTGCCAAATCCAAATGCCACTGGCTCAACTGCAATAGAACAAATAATTGATTGCTTGAAGTGCCTCTAGCTCATTTAAAACAAAACCCAAGTTTAATGGATCCCATATCAGATAGGTCACCCTGTACTGAGAGACTATTTTGTTGTTTCACACTTCTAGGGAACTTGCAGGGGTCCCGACGCATGCTCACCACATAAGTCATAAGTCACAGCCTATTAAAGAGAAATTGTTTTGTATGGTACATGATAACTGGAAAAAATCTAAAGTGACTTATTTAATTTTCCTTTGGAGGGATCTCTACATTATATTTATGTATGCATTAGAAACAATGAAAAGCTGAAGAAGAACTCCAACGAATTAATATCCATGAAAGTTGGTTTATTAATTTTGCTTTGGGCATAAATGTATTTTATAGTGTTTAGAACAATGTGATTTCATAGGCAATGAAAGTGTCTCAACTCACAAAAGTAATCAAACAGAAAAGAGATGAAAAAAAAACATATGCTGGGGGTTTGAAGAAATGAGGACTTTGGCCTGCCAAGGTATTTTTGGTTCTTGTACTACTACTATTATTTCTTTCTTCAAAGCTACAGAAGTCTATATGGCTGAAGGAACCAGGGCAGGATTTGTGTAAAACTGGAGGCAGTGTTGTCAAACCTCCACCTGACTCATCTTTTCTTCCCACCCACGGGGCACTCTCCACTTCACTCATCTTTTCTTTTCTTTTCTTTTCTTTTTTTTTGTTAGAATAGTTTTATTGATAGGCAATAGAAGTACATCTCAAAATAAAAGCTATGTATCTGCTTTTTATTCTTTGGGAATTTCATACATGTGTTGTGACTAAATCCATCCTCCCTTGCAATTCTGCCCCATTCCTTCCCACCTTTCTCTCCAATTTTCATATGTTTTATTTACCTCCAGATAAATGCAGAGTCCATCAAAAGGTGCCTGTATGTGCATGTCAGTGAGACCATCTACTGTAACATGGAGCTGAGGTAAACTGACCCTTCTTCGGTCAGCAGCCATTAGCTGCCCATAGCTCCTCAGATAGGGATGAGGCTTCATGAGTCCTTTCCCAATTCATGTGGGATTTTGGCTGGGTTCTAATGCAGGTTTGTGCATGTCTAAATTTTTTTCTGTTTCTATTTATTTGTTTATTAAATATTTCTGCCTCCTCCCCACCACCGCCTCCCATTTCTCTTGCCCTCCCCCAATCAAGTCTCCCTCCCTCGTCAGCCCAAAGAGCAATAAGGGTTCCCTGCCCTGTGGGAAGTCCAAGGACCACCCACCTCCATCCAGGTCTAGTAAGGTGAGCATCCAAACTGCCTAGGCTCCCACAAAGCCAGTAAGTGCAGTAGGATCAAAAACCCATTGTCATTGTTCTTGTTCACTCATCTTTTCTTCCCACCTGTGGAGCACCCTCCACTTTACTCATCTTTTCTTCCCACCCACCGAGCACCCTCCACTTCACTCATCTTTTCTTCCCACACATGGAGCAGCCTCCATTTATCTTTTCTTCCCACCCATGGAGCACCCTCCATTCACCTTTTCTTCCCACCCATGGAGCACCCTCCATTCACCTTTTCTTCCCACCCATGGAGCACCCTCCATTCACCTTTTCTTCCCACCCATGGAGCACCCTCCATTCACCTTTTCTTCCCACCCATGGAGCACCCTCCATTCACCTTTTCTTCCCACCCATGGAGCACCCTCCATTCACCTTTTCTTCCCACCCATGGAGCACCCTCCATTCACCTTTTCTTCCCACCCATGGAGCACCCTCCATTCATCTTTTCTTCCCACCCATGGAGCACCCTCCACTTCACATCTTTTCTTTACACCTATAGAGCACCCTCCACTTCATTCATTTTTTTTCTTTCCACCTGTGAAATACCAATTCCTTATTTCTCCCTCCTTTCTCAAACCATTTTCCCATGAATGTTTGAAGAGGAACTTTATGTCAAGTCACAAAATGACAAGCCCTTTGTGTTTAATATGATTACAGACACTGTAGAAGAGGAGGTTTTAGCCTGGTGCCCATGAAATCACTCAGTAGACTTTCAAAGAGCCTGTCAGTGGTGACATAGAACTCCCCGAGTCCCTGCTCAGTGGAAAAGATCAGCAATGGCTGGAAGTTGGCACATTTAAAAGAGCACATTAATTTTTTTTGCAATTATAATGATTATATAATTTCTCCTTCCCTTTCCTCCTTCCAAAACTTCCCATGTTACCCGCCTTGTTCTCTCTCACATTTCTGACCTCTTTTTCCATTAACTTCTGCTATATACTCACAAATTAAGTTTAAAAATTCAGCCTGCTCAGTCCATATAATGTTAATTGTATGTGTATGTTTTTGGGTTGACCATTTGGTGTTGGATAAGTATTTGGTGTGTTATTCCCTGGGAAGGAGTATTCCTCCCACTCCCAGCGTTGCTTAGTTGTTTTTGTAGTTCTTTGTGTAGGGTTCATGCCATGTGGATTTGTGCACTTTGGACACAGAACCTAGAGGACTCAGACTGACAACCTTTTCTTCCCCTCCAAATTCAAAGTTTGTCACAATGATTACAAATTAAGTTATACAAATTATAATATATAATAAAATACAAATTAAGTCATATATTTCTTTCCTTTATTTAAAAAAAAACATTTAATAGACTTTTTAAACATCAAGACAAAGGCCCAGGATTGACACAGTTTTGAGGGTTTGTAATCACAAGACATCTGTGTCCCCATTATTATTTCCAGCCCAAATATAGTGGCCTGCCTGCTTTCTTTTCTATTTTCCTTCCTCCTGCTCACCACCCTTCCCTTACTTCTTTCTTTCCATCTTATTTGTAAGAAACATTGAGTCACAACTCACATCCCTAGAAACAGGCATTGCAATTTAATATGGCAGTGTTTGATATGTTCATGTTTGTTTGGAATGCTCCTCACCTTTATTTTCCTGGCTATTTTATTTATTTTCATTCCAATTAACACATGCATATACTTTTGGGGCACAGTGTATTGTTTTAATGTATGTATATTTTTGTGTAATGAGCAAATATTTGTATCTGGCATTCCCATCCCCTTGTTATTTCTTTGTACTCTTTTGAGAGAGTCTTAAGTTGCTCCAGCTGGCCACAAGCTCGCTACACGGTGGAGGAGAATGATCTTGAACCTTTGATAATCTGGTTTCCTCTTGAGCTCTGGGATTGCAGGTGTGTATCAGTTCACTGAGCTCATCGTCTCCATGTTGCCATGTTTTAGTTCTTTAAAAGTGGTAGTTTAGCAGGTACTGTGTTTTACTCATGGCTCTGTTTCTAAAGCCTGATACAGTGCTCTGGTCAATAAACATTCCTTAAGTATATGAATAAAGAAGAACCTAGTTATCCTTGGTGGCACTACTCCCTTTTCTGGTATTGTCCTTCATTCTGAAAACTTATACTTAATGCTACATGCAAAGCACTACACAAGGTGCCATAATCAATCTACAGCACACAAAATTCGGACTGTTGAGTTCTGAAGATGTCTTCTAAATGTAGTCAAAAGATTTAGATTTGTAGTTTTGGCGCTGTGAATGTGCCTCAGGAGGCACATCCAGGACCCTGTGTTTCAATGCCAGCATCACCCAAGATGATCTTGTGGAGGCATACACACACGCACGCATGCGCGTGCGCGCACACACACACACACACACACACACACACACACAGCAGTGCTGGTTACCCCAGGAGGTTTCAGAAGCTGGAAGAGCAGGATCCCACTCTCATCCTCAGCTTCAGCCAGCTCAAGGCCCACCTGGGTTATGTGAGACTCTGCTTCAGAACAACAAGAGGAAAGTGGAGTTAGATTTGGAGATCTAGATGAGCATCAGTGGGGGCTTATAGCCACAGAACTTCTTTCAGACTAGAGCAAAGGCAATCTGCAGGGGGTAGAAGAGCTTTTAACGTGGAGGTGAAACATGCTGTTTCTGTCCGTGAGGATGATGTTAAAGTCAGTTACTAGTTATGATTTAAGGACGATGAGGTCTGTGAAGCAGAGATCTTTGTGGGACCTCACCTGATTCATTTCATGGTCATTTCATTCTGGTCACCACAGAGCATCACATAATGCCCCCAAAGCCTTTTCCAAATAGGAAGGCATTAGGGGCCGTGTCATTATTCTATAACACTCTCAGCATAGGTGCTATGTCATTATTCTATAATACTCTCAGGTGTCCAGCAATTCTTCATCAAAGAGTCCACATTGCCATATTTAATATGTATTTAAGCATATCAGAGAAAAGAACATTAGAAAGAAGTCACATCAGAACTGATATATTTCTATGAGGGAATTATTATGGAAGAATTTCACTTGAATCAGAGAAGGTATGTGTGTGTTATGTGACACAATCCAAATTGGTTTATGGGAAATTTTTCTTCTCCTTTAAAAAATTAATAGTGTGCACATGCAACACACTTAGCGAAATGCTTTGCAAGTACTGGTGCTATTTGATTTCCCTTTTTTCTAGGTGATAATCTGAGTTGGCTATCTGAATAAACAGTAGTTCTCTGCTAACAATGACGTGCATTGCCTCAGCTTGATGTCTTAGTTCATTTTACATTACTATCACAGAACCCACCATACCGAGTCATATATGAACAATAGATGGATTTGGCTCACAGTTCTCATGACTGGAAAGTCCAAAGACAGGACATGGCTCTGGTGAGAGCCTTCATACTGAATCATTACGTCATAAGGCATGACATGACAAGAAGTGCAAGCATGCGTTTGTTTCTGTTGTGTGATAAAACACTCTGACCAAAAGCAACACAGGAGAGGGAGGGCTTTATTTGGCTTATACTTTTGGGTTCTAGTCTATCCTTGAGGGAAGTTATGGCAGTAACTCAAGAAGGAGGCTCTAGTAGAGAACATGGAGCAAATCTGCTTTGCTGACTTGTTTTTAGCTTTCTTATACAGTCCAGGAACACCTTCCCAGGGAGCAGCAATGCCCACAGTGTGCTAAGCCATCCTACAGCTATCTAACAATCAATCCACCTCCTGCAGACATGCCCACAGGCCAATCTGATCTAGACAGTTTTTCAACGGAGACTCCCTTCTTAAGTGGCATTAACTAGTGTCAACCTGACAGTCAAAGCTAATTAGGATAGCATGCAATCCTGGATGCTGTTTCTTCTTAAAAGACCACCATCCTTATCAGGAGGGCCCCATCTCACCGGTCTCATGAGAAAACCAGTTTAAAGGAAGAACTATATACATGGTTTCAGGTCATTGCTAGTGGGCTTCACAGCTTTTAGACCTGTGATGAGGCAGAACATCACGACTATGGAAGTACTTGGCTGTAAGACTAAGAGGGGAGAATGGAGAAGGGGCCAGGGTCAAGGTACGGGCTGCAAGGGAACTCTTCCCAGTGCTTACTTTTCTCACCTCTTTAATTTCTATCACCTCCCTGTAGCCTCGAAACTATGAACCCATTGATTGGTTAATCAATTGGTGAGGTTAGAGTCCTTACAATCCAATCACTCTCACAAAGCCTCGTCTTTGAGTGCCACGTTTTATTTTCATTTTTTAAATCAAGTTAACAAAGCTATATTTATCAGAGAAGAGGAAACTATAATAGAGAATATGCCTCTATAAGACTGGCTTGTAAGCAAACCTGTAGGGCATTTTCTAAACCAGTGATCGATGCAGGAGGATACAGTCAGTTGTGGGTAGTGTCACCTCTGGGTGGGCGGTCTTGGATGGGATAAGAAAGCAGAATGAACAAGTTATTAAGCAAATTAGTAAGCAGCATTAAGCCATGAACTTTGCATCAGTTCCTGCCTCTAGATTCCTGCCTTGACTCCTTCTAATACAAAATGAAGAATTTCTTACCCAAGTTGTTTTTGGTGATGCTGTTTTATGATAGCATTATAAACCCTAAGATACTAAGTATTTTTGTATTGGTACCAAATCTTCAGCTCGTGATTCTTGAAAAACATTTTAAGTCTAAACACACAATACCTAAGCTAATTTTAATTACTCTTTATGGATCCCACCTCCAAATACCATCAACATATAAAGTTAAGGATTAAATTTCTATTGTGACCTTTTGGGAGACACATTCAAACACAACACTTGTTCATTTCCATAGGTGGATATGTAATTCAGGTTTAAAAGTTTAAACCATAATTTTGAAGCAAAGTTAGGGAAGAAGAATGGGACCTTAAGGCATAGTTGTATTTTATTTGATCTCCTGAAAAGAATAATTTGCTTAAAATAACTCTATCATGAACCATGTCTTTCCATCTTTGAATGCATGTAGCAGTATCTCGTCAAAGCCTTCAGTCTAGCAGGTTTTACAAAAGTGGCCCAATTTATCTTCTGTATTAAAGGCTGTAATTTCTGTACCTTTTAGTCAATTTCAGATGATTCCAAATTATAGTTACAGTCTTTGAAGCTTTTCTTACAGTTAAACTATCTTTCGTTCAAATATTATACTATTTTCACCTGACACATCAACAAATATTATCAACCACAGAGATTATAGGGATAAAAGTACTCTTAGCTCCTATCTTTTCATATAAATGTATTTGCCAATGAATATTGTACATCAACTGCTATTATATCTATTGTGAAGTGCAAGCTTCAAGAAGACATATTCTTTTTGGATCATGGGCATTCATCTCCAGGAAACTCATCTGAAAAATGTCTCTGTGTTAACAGCCTCTAAGCTGTTACATTTGGAAAGTTGTGCCTGTTTTCTTAGTACTCTGGGAAGTCCGTAACATTCACCAATAGTCCATAACATATACAAACAGGCCAAAGTGTCTTGGAAGAACTCCCCTGAAGAGCTATTTATTTTCTTTCTTAGCTTAAAATTTCCCCAGCTTAGATGACTTTTGAACATTTTCAGTAGGATGCTATTCAATATAGGTTCTCCCAGTCTTCATAAATCGCCTTGAGATTTGGTAGGGGTGAAGGTACCTGTCAACTGTGATGGCCGCCACCCCATGATAACCATAGTGGCTACTTTACTTATCTGAGAGTTTAGAAAGCAGTCTGTTCTTTGTATGTACTTAGATGGAACTTTAAAAAATGTCTACTATTATTTTGTTTTATGGCTTTCGGGTTTCTTTTTTAACTTGCATATATGTCTGTGCACCAGATGTATTCTTGGTGCCCAGAGAAGCCAGAAGAGCGCATTGAGTTCTCTGCAGTTGTGAACTGCAAGTTGTGAACCACCAAGTGGGTGCTGGGAATCAAACCTGGGTCTTTTGTGGAAGAAGCCAATGCTCTTAACCATGGACCTGCTTCTTTAGTTCCTCATTATTCCTTTCTATTCCTTGAGGAGAATGACTTTCTGAAAAAAGAGAAAGCCTTTTCTTTGGAAATAGTGGACAGATTGTTCTCTTTTCCTAATAATATTCAAATATACTATCACCTTTGGGAAATAAGGATTTGATTCTGAAATACTTCTCCAAGTTTCTTAGAAATGTGAGGTTGTAGTACCCTTTCCCAGTAAAATTAATTTTCTTAAAGAATAGTGTAAGCACAGGGCAAGGTGACATGGCAAAAGTTGCAGAGCTGAAGGCCACAGAGTGGCCCAGTCATGGAGAATGTGGGAATCTATTGGCATGGGCATGCTCAAGAAACTTCTAAATGGATATACCTATATGCTTTAATTTTTTTATTTATCCTTTGAATGTTTCATATAAATATGTATATATACTCTGCTTCATATATGAATTCATATACAGATCATACCCTGATTCCCAGTTCCCTATCTTTTCAGATACCTTCCCTCTCAACTTCATGTATTTTTAAAAACCCCTTTGAATTCAATGAGTGCTTCTAGTATGTGGATGAGTATATTCTTACAAGTATTTAGCTTAGCTTAACAATAGATTGAATGTATTTATAAAGTACTTAGAGAATTGATATTACACTTTTCCATACTGTGACATTTTCATGTTTGCCTCCAAGGTGTATTTTTGCACAAAGTACACCATTGTCTGATTGTAAGGTACCCTGATTCACAAGTCTTTTGCTCTTAACTCCGCTTTCTCAGAGTTAGTCATTCCCTGGCTCTTTTGATAACTTCATGAGGAATGTAGATTCCTAAGAGCTTTCTTCAGAGTCCCCACTTCACAGATGGGAAGTGTGAAATACTGTCTCCTTACATAATTCTAATGCAGTTGAGCCTGGCGCTGTCTTCTCTAGGTCCAAGGTGTGGCTTCCTCTGCCAGAAAGAAGTGGTCATGCCTGTCAAATGCTTCTCAGAGAAGTGGTGTGACATATAGATGCGACAATAGAAGCTAAACAAACAGGTTTGAATCCCTTGGAGGCAGTGGCTGGCACTGCCAAGTATGAGCGAGAATGGCTTTTCTGCAGGAGGAGTCCAGATGGCAGGAGGAAGATAAATATCCATGAATGAAAGGGAGAATAAAACGCTCGACAGTTTCAAATTCCTGTGGAGGAACCTGGGAGTTAAGCATTTTCTTTCTTTCCCCGTTATCTCTTGTCTGTCTCATATTTCAGTTTTACAACTCCTCTTTTGCTGCCCATGGTGCTGAATTATGATGAGCCCCAGACTTAGCTTAACCTTAGCTATTTCCTGACCCACACTTTCTTTAAGGTAGAAATGACTAGGATTCCTTCTTTCTCTGCAGTCATGACTATTATTAAATCTTTTACAATAGTCATATCTAACTTCATAGTGTGCTTCCCCCCTTTACCAATGCACCATGCCAAAGGGTTGGCAGGGCAAGCCAGGCACCATCTTTGAATAAAATGACATCAAAGCCTGGAGCTAAGATCCAATGAAGATGCTTAAATAGACAAGTCTGATGGGATGGCTGAGAGTGCTCCTGGCCTTTTCCACATAGGTCACACTCTGATGAAAACACTCTCCAGCTCTGGTTCTGCAGTTTACAGTCGAGGTCACCCAAAGGCTATTGCTTAAAGTGGCTTTCTCTTGCTCGTCTGTCAGTTGAGGGTTAAGCGGTTCCCATATCATCAGGTTATTCTGAGTATAATGTGAAATAATAGATTATATTGTGTGTGATGCTTAATTAATGATAGCCTCTTTTCTTCATTGAACAGCAGTGGGTGTGCCTCACTGTTCTAGAGTACTGTTGGAAACACTTGATGACCAAGTTAAGAATCTGACTGCCTACCTTCCTTTCCTTCCTTCCTTCCTTCCTTCCTTCCTTCCTTCCTTCCTTCCTTCCTTCTTTCCTCCCTTCCTTTTTTCCTCCCTCCCTTCCTTTCTGTTTCTCCTTTCTTTCTTTCTTTCTTTCTTTCTTTCTTTCTTTCTTTCTTTCTTTCTTTCTTTCTTTCTTTCTTTTCCTCTCCCTCTTTCCCTCCCTCCCTCCCTCCCTCCCTCCCTCCCTCCCTCCCTCCCCCTTCTCTCCCTCCCTCCTCTACCCATTCATCTACTCTCTCTTTCACCTCCTTACACACATGGTTTATGTTCATTGATTTTTTTTCTTTCTCCTGCAGTGAATAAGTTCTTTGTGAGACATATAGAATGTGTATTATTCCAGATTAATAAAAGGCAGAATGATTTACTCTTTATAATTTAATCCAGAACAATTTTACAAACACATGAGAGGGTCAAGAATGTCCCATAATTAACATCAGATGACCGGGAGATTCTTGTCCTCTAGAGCTAATTTGCATCATTTTGAGAAATGAGCATGGCAAAGCAGACTGGGAAAGGCCAACATCACATGCTTCCTCCCAGATTTAGAAAAAACATAAACAGAAAGCAAAAGGGAGAAAATTTGGAGGAAGGAGTGTGGAGAAACAAAGGCCGCTGGGTGTGACCATGAGCAAATGCATGTTACATGCATGTGTAAAGATGACACATTACTTTGAATGCTAATAAAGAATAAGTATGATGATTGATTTTTCTAGAAGCTGAACAGAGTGTAGTGCAATTTGACATTTGGGGCATTAGGTCTGATTCAGCTGCTGGCTTCAAATACTAGCTACTTTACTGCCTGCAAGTTCTGCTTCCAGTGTGTTACTTTCTTCCACAGCAAGTAGTGGGCGATTGGAGCCCTGACTTCCCAGGGTTGTTTGGAAGAATCAAGGGATTAATAGATGTGGTGATTTTGGAATAGGACTCAGGTCAGAGGAAGCAGTCAGTGAGGGCTATTTCCAATAATTATGGGGCCTTGGTATTCTGGGTATTTGAAATAATCCACATTTTAATGCCAGTATGACTTCCTACACTCTACTGCGTGCTCTTCAGTGGCATTTTCATAGCCGTTTTCTGCTTTGTCCTTGCAGTAACCTGTCAGCTAGCTAAAACAGAAATAATTATCTCCACCTCTATTATAGTAATTATTTAATTCTACAGCACTTCTGTCTGCCTCCTCTTACCAGATGGAAACCTCCCATGAGTGCAGTGTGTAAGTTTGGAATAGTTACCTGGGGGTAATAGCTACCTAAGTAATAGCAGTTTAATCATAATGACATCCATTATCGAGGAAAAAGTTCCAAGGTAGCAGCGAGTGACTGGATGATATTATTGAAGACCTATTAGCATTTCCATAGCCACAAATGGATTGATTCGTCTTCCTTGTGCGTTTGTAACCTTATGCTCAAAAGATGACTGCTATAGTTCTAGGAACGGAGTCTCCCATAGCCTCTGAGTAGGGAGGACGTGAGCAGTTCTGCCCCAAGTCCATCAGGTGTTTTCTGTGTCTTACTGACCACAGCTGAGCTGGAAAGAGAGTATTTGGCAGAGGAAAAGGAAATGTTCCTAGTTGATTCAGTGAAATCAGGATTTATCTTGTATATCTGAACACATTCAAGTTTGATCAGAATAGGTAGAGGTGTGTGTGTGTGTGTGAAATCTGAAAAATTTCAGGAACAATCTACAGGAAAAGAAATTAATAATGCTGGTTATGGGTAGGAATTGTGTCTTAGTCTTTGAAAAATCTCAGAGCTTCACCACACACACACACACACACACACACACACACACACACACACACACACAATCTATAAACTTGAAAATGAGTGAAACTCTCTTTGATAGATATACTTAGGTCTAGAGAGAGATAAAAAAATTTGATTTTTCTCAAGGTCACACAGCTGGTTAGGAGATAAATGGACCTAAACTAATCTGTGTTACACTCCAACCTAGAGTTCGTCCTGTTAGCAAAACCACACCCTGACTTATTTCCTGTAACCTATGTCTAGATAGACCGACTCATTTCCTAGGCTTTGGAGATTTAGCTTCAGGCTTAGTAAGGGAGATGCCTTTCATGTTTCAACCGTGATCCTTGATTTAGTTAGCCACAATTATGGGTAAAATGACAGACAAACCCACCCTGATCTTGGGAGACTCTCTTATTCGTTGGAATTATTAGCTATGACATGGAGTGGTTCCAAACACAGGGATGTCAAGGCAAGGCACCAACAATTTGACACATGCCTCAGATTTAATGTTTTCATTTTGCATTTAAGAAAATAGAGGGTAATACAAATTGAGACTTTCTCAGGGACATAGAATTTTATGGTGACTGTGCTGAAATTCACACCTGGCAAAGATGAACTTCAAAATTTGTGCTTTTAGCTCAAATTCCTGTCAGGGTTAGGGCAGCCTAATCTTGGTACTTCAGTAAACACCCACCATGATTCTAAGAAGCCCTTAACAGTTAGAAAGCAGCATTGTATATGTCTGAATAATGTTTTATTAGAGATTGTGAATTAGCATTTTAATATTTTGCTTGTAAAAGTGTTTACACATTTTTATAGACAAAAAGTTTTGTATAACTATGTGTTATCATTATCCTTTTTTTTACAATGAACAACAAACAAGAACCATTTATTAAAACCAATATTAAAACTAACACAAATAGAAAACATCCTTAAGAATAAGAAAACAATGACTCAGGGGAGGGGAAGCTGGCTGGGGTGTCTGGGAGTGCAGCTGGGCTGAAATCAGGGGAGATTCTGTGGGGGAACAACAGGACTGGTGCTGTCTGCAGAGCAGAGAGATGAGGGATGCCGAGAGGAGCAAGGGGGCTGGGCTGCTCCTGGGGGAGTTAACTCCCCCAGAAGAACTTGCACTGTCTGCTGACAGGGTGAGAGGCTGAGCAGCTGCAGCATCCATGGTTGATGGCAGGAGTGGGGACCCAACTGCTGCTCCAGCTTCACACGTGGCACAGATGTTTCTCATGGGTTTTCCGCTCTCCGGCTTAGTGCACAAGGTGGTTCAGGCTTGAAAGTAGCTGGTTAACAGGCTTTGATGTTGGTTAACAGCCTGGAGGTCTAGATCTGTCCATGTGTGGCTCTCCCTGCAGCTCTGCGGATCTGGGCTTACTCATTCACTATCTTCTGAGTCACTGTCCACTTCTGCTTCCAAATTCATATGGATCTCATGGAAACGAACAAGAAGGTCTGAGTATGGCATGTTCAACATCAGGTAGGTCTTCACCTTCTTAAGAAGGGACAGGTCTGTGGTATTTGAAAAATCCCCAGGGAACTCGTCCATCCATGTGCGCAGGAGGGTACAGATGACGTTCTTTACTTTTTCATCCTCTTCACATTCAGGGCGGAAGTATGCATACCGCCTGAAGACTACGTTGAGTATCTGCTGGATGGTGGCACACATCGGGTATACGCACAGGAAGGCTATCAGAGAATTACGGTCCCCGTCCTGCACAGCAGTCAACATGTTATCCACCAGCACATCCAGCGTGTTGAAGCAGAACTCCTTTGGCTCATTTGGGGCAAACACCCCCGGCTCCTTTGGACCATGCTCCTTCGCATCCCTTAGACCAGACTCTACAAGGTCATTTGGGACAGACTCCTTCCTCTCCTCTGGAGCAGTCTTCTTCAGGACAATTGGGACAGACTCCTTCCTCTCCTCTGGGGCAGTCTTCTTCAGGACAATTGGGACAGACTCCTTCCTCTCCTCTGGGGCAGTCTTCTTCAGGACAATTGGAACAGACTCCTTCCTCTCCTCTGGGGCAGTCTTCTTCAGGACAATTGGGGCAGACTCCTTTGGTGCAGGCTCCTTCTCCACCTGAGGAGAGACCAAAGAGGATGATTCAAACAGGCACAGGACTGCAATGTTATGGTTATTATCATTCCACGTTTTCCTGATCCTTTACACTGCCAAATTCCAAGAGTGAAATTTGGAAAAACGGAGATTTCAGAGTGATTACCTGGTCTGAGCTGTCCTGGTCCTGGCTGTCCTGACTCAAGGTTTTTTCTTTCTGGCCAAATGGCCAGAGGCAGTGGAGCCAGGAGCAAACCCGGCTTCTCCAGGCACCATCATGGTCTCCATCGTGACCTTTAATTTTCTCGTTCTTGACGTCTGAGGCTCCACAAATTGGAAAACAACAGGAGAACATCCTGCTTTCTCTCCTGTCTGACGACAAGTGAGCCTACTTGGCTGTCTCTAGGCAGTTGGCTGCCTGGTTGCAGGGTTCTGCATTGTGATGTCATTCTTAAGGAAGTGAGGTCACTCCTGGAGTCCCCTTGCTTGAGTCTTCTCACACAGAGCTTTCCCAAAAGTCTCCTAGGCCCCCCCCCCCCCCAGGTGCACTACTTGACACAGATACAAAGGTGCTTCCTATTCTACTGCTCCCTGGGTACAGGCAGCACCTCGGTTTTGCAATCTGAGCCCCTAATGTTGACCTGGATCTGTTACCCTGATTCTAAACTCAACTTTAATTGGCCCAGCACACTGTAAACCCTTGTCATATAACTTGGTCTAGGCTACTATGTGTGTGTTCTGTGTGAAGTCTGAGCACACATCACCTGTATGTGTTGGGTTTTCATGAGGACTAGCATCTACCCCATCTAGGTCCTGCTGAAACTCATGAAGGATCTGGTTCCGTAGAATGATACCCACAAGATCTCCAAGCTACAGGATACCCCAGAAGAGCTCTGATGAAGATCCAGTGAGGATGGTGTATTAAAAACCTGAGGCCTTGAGACAGACCAGTGACTCATTGCAATGAACAGTTGCCGATCGAGACCAGTCTCAGCCTCTTCCTCTAACCTCCATCAAAGGCTACTCATGCTAGTTTGTTCCTAGTGTGAGATCTAAAGGCCATAGTCGCTAAAGGAGGTAGCGACTATTCTCAGAGCACCAAAACGAGGCTAAAGTTATACCTTATACTATATGTATGACACACCGGAGCCTCCAGTGACATTGGGATGAATGAAGAGGTGATGGGGAGGCAGGAGAGGAGGAGAAGCAGAGCGTTTTCTGTTTCGCATATAAATTTGGTTCTCTTATGGTTTAGCGGTTTTTGTTCCTTGTTTTTTGTTCTTGCTTTTATTTGTTTGTTCGCTTACTTTATTTTGTTTTCTTTTGTGAGGGGGGATGCAGCAATGAGGGGGAACATGGGGGACTGGGAGGTGGATAGAATAGGGGTGCATGATGTGAAACCGCCAAAGATTCAGTAAAGAAGTTTAAATTTTTTTCTCAGTTGGAAACACATTAAGCCCACGGTGCCCTTGTAGCTTCCATTTCCCACCCATAGCCTACAGATCAACACCAGCTCAGAAACATGGTGCACTTATGCAGGTTCTGAAAACTGTATGCGCCTGTCTGATGTTGAAGTTATGAGAACAACTTACTAGTGACTTTCATGGTTAGTTTTTGTCAGCTTGCCACAAACTAGAGTCATCTGGGAAGAGGAAGCTTCAAGAGAGGAATTGCTTCTGTGAGGTGGACTTGTGGGCATGTGTGAGGTGATCGTGGTCAGTGTTTGATGTGGGAGGGCCCAGTCAGAGTGGAGCATTGGTTAGAATTACTGAACTTGCCTCATCTGTTTTGTGGCAATTCCAGCTATTTCAATCCTACCCTTCTTTTCGTGGCTAATTAGCTTATCATCTTAGTGCTGAATAATCTTTCATTGTCTCGATGCATTGAACTTCCCTTCACATAACTTCCCTTTGAATGTTTTGTTATCCCTCAGCTGCCTAAGCAGGTATTTTCCCTCCACTTTCCTAGGTTTCATCCCTGACATCCTTCCACATCAGTCTCATTCCTCATTGATTTCATTCTGTTTTTGCCCAGGGAATCCCTTCGGAACCAGCCCCCGACGTTACTACTCTAAGGAACTCTTCCCAGGCCCCAAATTTGCTTCCCTTTCATGCTCTCCTCATCCGCTGTATCTCAAGAGCACAAGAAGCCACGTGACTTCATTTCTGCTGGTGTAGCCTCGCAACCATGCCCCTGCTATGTTCCTGTGTGTCTCTAGTGCCAAGTATAGTATCTAAACATAGTGCTCAGTAAGGTATTGTTGTCGAATTATGCTGAAGGAATGCCCTAATCAGAAGCTGAATGCTGGTCTTTCAGAGCTTCAAAAACCTCTCTTTAAATTGTACCGGATACCGAACCAAACAGGGAGTTTTTCCTCCCCCCACCCTTTCTTTTCTTTCTTTTCTTTTCATTTTTTTATTGATAAAAGGAGAATAAAAAAAACCCCAAATTTCCACCACCTCCCAGCCTCCCATTTCCCTCCCCTTCCTCCCACTCTTCTCCCCTTCCTCCCACTCTTCTCCCCCTCCTCCCACCTCTCTCCCCCTCTCCCCACTCCTCTCCCCCTCCCTCTCCAGTCCAAAGAGCAGTCAGGGTTCCCTGCCCTGTGGTAAGTCCTAGGTCCTCCCCCCTCCGTCCATATCTAGGAAGGTGAACATCCAAACTGGCTAGGCTCCCACCAAGCCAGTACATTGCATTGGATCAAAACCCCGTGCCATTGTCCTTGGCGTCTCATCAGCCCTCATTGTTCGCCATGTTCAGAGAGTCCAGTTTTATCCCATGCTTTTTCGGTAACAGTCCAGCTGGCCTTGGTGAGCTCCCAGTAGATCAGCTCCACTGTCTCAGTGGGTGGGTGCAACCCTCGTGGTCCCGACTTCTTTGCTCATGTTCTCCCTCCTTCTGCTCCTCATTGGGACCTTGGGAGCTCAGTCCAGTGCTCCAGTGTGGGTCCCTGTCTCCATCTCCATCCATCACCAGATGAAGGCTCTAGGATGATATGCAAGATATTCGTCAGTATTGCTCTAGGATAGGGTCATTTCAGGTTCCCTATCCTCAGCTGCCCAAGGAACTAACTGGGGACCTCAGCTTGGGCACCTGGGAGCCCCTCTAGGGTCAAGTCTCTTGCCCACCCTAAAGTGGCTCCCTTAACTAAGATTTGTGCTTCCCTGCTCCCCTATCCAACCTTCCTTTATCCCGATTTTCCTGTTTCCCCAAGCCCCCCCTCCTTCCCTTCTACCTTTTCTCTCCCCATCTCCCCTTACCCCCATCCCACCCCACCCCACCCCCAAGATCCCAATTTTCTCCCCGGCAATTTTGTCTACTTCCCTTAGCAAAGAGGATAACTATATGTTTTTCCTTGGGTTTACCTTCTTACTTAGCTTCTTTAGGTTCACCTATTGTAGACTCCGTGACCCCTAATTATGGCTAGAAACCAATTATGAGTGAGTACATCCCATGTTCATCTTTTTGGGTCTGGGATACCTCACTCAGGATAGTGTTTTCTATTTCCATCCATTTGCATGCAAAATTTGAGAAGTCATTGTTTTTTACTGCAGCGTAGTACTCTAGTGTGTATATATTCCATACTTTCTTCATCCATTCTTCCATTGAAGGGCATCTAGGTTGTTTCCAGGTTCTGGCTATTACAAATAATACTGCTATGAACATAGTTGAACAAATGCTTTTGTCATATGATAGAGCATCTCTTGGGTATATTCCCAAGAGTGGTATTGGTGGGTCCAGGGGTAGGTTGATCCCGAATTTCCTGAGAAACCGAAACACTGACTTCCACAGTGGTTGCACAAGATAGCATTCCCACCAGCAATGGATGAGGGTACCCCTTCCTCCACAGCCTCTCCAGCAAAGGCTATCCTTGGTGTTTTTGACTTTAGCCATTCTGACAGGTGTAAGATGATATCTCAAAGTTGTTTTGATTTGCATTTCCCTGATTGCTAAGGAAATTGAGCACAACCTTAAGTGTCTTTTGGCCATTTGAACTTCTTCTGTTGAGAATTCTCTGTTCAGTTCAGTGCCCCATTTTTTAATTGGGTTAATTAGCATTTTAAAGTCTAGTTTCTTGAGTTCTCTATATATTTTGGAGATCAGACCTTTGTCTGTTGCGGGGTTGGTGAAGATCTCCCATTCAGTAGGTTGCCTTTGTGTCTTAGTGACAGTGTCCTTTGCTTTACAGAAGCTTCTTAGTTTAAGTAGGTCCCATTTATTCAATGTTGCCCTTAATGTTTGTGCTTCTGGGGTTATACCTAAGAAGCGGTCACCTGTGCCCATCTGTTGTAGGGTATTTCCCACTTTCTCTTCTATCAGGTTCAGTGTTTTCGGGCTGATATTGAGCTCTTTAATCCATTTGGACTTGAGTTTTGTGCACGGTGATAGATATGGGTCTATTTTCATTCTTCTACAGGTTGACATCCAGTTGTGCCAGCACCATTTGCTGAAGATACTTTCTTTCTTCCATTGTATACTTTTAGCTCCTTTATCGAAAACGAGGTGTTCATAGGTTTGTGGAATAAAATCCGGGTCTTCTATACGATTCCATTGGTCGACATCTCTGTTTTTATGCCAGTACCACCCTGTTTTCATTACTGTAGCTCTGTAATAGAGTTTGAAGTCAGGGATGGTAATGCCTCCATAAGATCCTTTATTGTATAGGATTGTTTTGGCTATCCTGGGTTTTTTGTTTTTCCATATAAAGTTGATTATTGTCCTCTCCAGATCCGTGAAGAATTTTGATGGGATCTTGATGGGGATTGCATTGAATCTATAAATTGCCTTTGGTAGAATTGCCATTTTTACTATGTTGATCCTCCCAATCCAAGAGCAGGGATATCCATCCATTTTTTGGTATCCTCTTCAATTTCTTTCTTCAATGCCTTAAAGTTCTTGTCAAATAGATCTTTTACTTCCTTGGTTAGATTTACCCCAAGATACTTTATGCTGTTTGTGGCTATCGTGAATGGAGAAGCTTCTCTGATTTCCCTCTCTGCTTCCATATCCTTTGTGTATAAGAGGGCGACTGATTTTTTGGAGTTGATCTTGTATCCTGCCACATTACTAAAGCTGTTTATCAGCTGTATAAGTTCTTTGGTGGAGTTTTGGGGGTCGCTTATGTACACTATCATATCATCTGCAAATAACGAAAGTTTAACTTCTTCCTTTCCAATTCGAATCCCCTTGATCCCATTATGTTGTCTTATTGCTATTGCTAGAACTTCAAGCACTATATTGAAGAGGTATGGAGAGAGTGGACAGCCTTGTCGTGTTCCTGAGTTAAGTGGGATGGCTTTGAGTTTCTCTCCGTTTAATTTGATGTTAGCTGTCGGCTTGCTGTATATAGCTTTTATATATTTAGGTATGACCCTTGTATCCCTAATCTCTCCAAGACTTTTAACATAAATGGATGTTGAATTTTGTCAAATGCTTTTTCAGCATCTAATGAAATGATCATATGTTTTTTTTCTTTCAGTTTATTTATATGCTGGATTACATTGATAGATTTGCGTATGTTGAACCAGCCCTGCATCTCAGGAATGAAGCCTACTTGATCATAATGGATAATTTTTCAGATGTGTTCTTGGATTCGGTTTGCCAGTATTTTGTTGATGATTTTTGCGTCGATATTCATGAGTGAGATCGGCCTGTAATTCTCTTTCCTGGTTGAGTCTTTGTGTGGTTTTGGTATCAGAGTAACTGTAGCTTCATTAAAGGAATTTGGTAATGCCCCTTCTGTTTCTATATTGTGGAATACATTAAGGAGTATAGGTATTAGGTCTTCTTGGAAGTTCTGGTAGAATTCCGCATTGAAACCATCTGGCCCTGGGCTTTTTTTGGTAGGGAGATTTTTGATAACAGCTTCTAATTCTTCGCGACTGACAGGTCTGTTTAGATTGTTCACCTGGTCCTGGTTTAATTTTGGTAAATGGTATTTATCTAAAAAAGTGTCCATTTCTTTTACATTTTCCAGTTTAGTGGCATACAGGCTTTTGTAGTAAGATCTAATGACTCTTTGAATTTCCTCTGTGTTTGTGGTTATGTCCCCCTTTTTATTTCTGATCTTATTAATTTGCAAATTTTCTCTCTGCCGTTTGACTAGTTTGGATAGGGGTTTGTCAATCTTGTTGATTTTCTCCAGGAACCAGCTTTTTGATTCATTGATTCTTTGGATTGTTTTCTGTGTTTCTATTTTGTTGATTTCAGCCCTCAGTTTGATTATTTCCAGTCTTCTACTCCTCCTAAGTGTGTCTGCTTCTTTTTTTTATAGAGCTTTCAGGTGGGCTGTTAAGTCTCCAATATGTGCTTTCTCTGTTTTCTTTAAGTGGGCACTTAGCGCTATGAACTTTCCTCTTAGGACTACTTTCATAGTGTCCCATAAGTTCGAGTATGTTGTTTCTTTATTTTCATTGAATTCAAGGAAGACTTTAATTTCTTTCTTTATTTCTTCCTTAATCCAGGTATGGTTCAGTAGTTGACTGTTCAGTTTCCATGAGTTTGTAGGCTTTCTGGGGGTAGCATTGTTGTTGAATTCTAACTTTAATCCATGGTGATCTGATAAGACACAGGTTTTTAGTAATATTTTTTTTATAACTGTGTAAGTTAGCTTTGTTACCGAGTATGTGGTCAATTTTCGAGAAGGTTCCATGAGCTGCAGAGAAGAAGGTATATTCTTTCCTCTTTGGGTGGAATAATCTATAGATGTCTGTTAAGCTCTTTGCTTCATTACCTTCATTAATTCTCTAATTTCTCTGTTAGGTTTCTGTCTGATTGACATGTCCATTGGTGAGAGAGGAGTGTTGAAGTCTCCTACTATTAGTTTGTGCGGTTTGATGGCTGCCTTGAATTTTAGCAATGTTTCTTTTATGTACGTGGGTGCTTTTATATTAGGGGCATAGATATTCAGGATTGAGACTTCTTCCTGATGAATTGTTCCTGTTATGTGTATACAATGTCCCTCTCCATCTCTTCTGATTGATTTAAGTTTGAAGTCAACTTTGTTAGAAATTAGTATGGCCACACCTGCTTGTTTCTTAGGTCCATTTGCTTGATAAGCCTTTTCCCAGCCCTTTACTCTGAGTAGGTACCTGCCTGTCTTTGTGGTTGAGGTGTCTTTCTTGTAGAGAGCAGAATGTTGGATCCTGTTTTCGTATCCAATCTCTTAGCCTGTGCCTTTTTATAGGTGAGTTGAGCCCATTGACATTGAGTGATATTAATGACCAGTGGTTGTTAACTTCGGTCACTTTTTTAGTAGTAGGGTTTGTGTGTTTCCCTTCTTTGAGTTGCGCTGGTGAAGGGCCTCTAGATGTCTGAGTTATTGTGGTCATTGTTGGACTCCTTGGTTAGTGATTTTCCTTCCATTATTTTCTGTAAGGCTGGATTTGTGGCTACGTATTGCTTAAATTTGTTTTTATCCTGGAAAATTTTGTTTTCTCCATTTATAGTGAACGAAAGCTTGGCTGGATATTGTAGTTTATGCTTGCATCCATGATCTCTTAGTTTTTGCAGTACATCTATCCAGGACCTTCTGGCTTTCATGGTTTCCATAGAGAAGTCAGGTGTAAGTCTGATAGGTTTACCTTTATAAGTAACTTGGCCTTTTTCCTTTGCGGCTCTTAATATTCTTTCTTTATTCTGTATATTTTGTGTTTTGAATATTATATGGCGAGGAGATGTTTTTTTTTGATCCAGCCTATTTGGTGTTCTGTATGCTTCTTGAACCTTCATAGGTACATCCTTCTTCAGGTTGGGAAAGTTTTCTTTTATAATTTTATTAAGTATATTTTCTGGACCCTTGAGCTGCACTTCTTTTCCTTCTTCTACTCCAATTATTCTTAGGTTTGGTCTTTTTATTGTGTCCCATATTTCCTGAATGTTTTGTGATGAGAGTTTGTTGGACTTGCTGTTTTCTTTGATCAGTGCGTTTATTTTCTCTATGTTATCCTCAGAATCTGAGATTCTTTCTTCTATCTCTTGTATTCTGCTGGTTATGCTTGTTTCTCTAGTCTCTATTCGTTTACCTAGATTTTCCATGTCCAGCCGGCCCTCTGTTTGTGTTTCTTCTTTGCCTCCATTTCAGTTTTCAAGTCATGAACTGTTTCCATTATCTGCTTGATTGTATTTCCTTGGTTTCCTAGGGTATCATTCACTGATTTACTCAATTCCTCGAACTTTCTGTTATACTTCTCATCCATTTCTATAAGGGCGTTTTTTATATGCTGTTTAAGGGTGTCAATCACTTTCATGAAGTCAGTTTTTTCTACTTCTTCTTGATTAAGGTGTTCATGTCCTCCTGTTGTGAGGTTGCTGGCTTCTGGTGGTTTTGTGTTGTTTTTCAGGTTGTTGGGTGAATTCTTGCATTGGCACTTGCCCATCTCTTCCTCCGAATTCTTCCCTATGGATCTTCTTTTACAGGATCAGGTCTCCTTGCCCACTGATGTACCTTCCCAGTGATGTCACTCCCCAGTGATGTTTCTCCTGGTGTCCAGATCGGATCTTCTTGCTGCTTGGTTAGCTCGCAAACAACAGGCCCACCCTGCTTGCTGCAGGCAGGCTATGGAGACAAAGGAGCTACCGCCTTCCCCTTTGCCCTCCGCTTCGGGTTCGGTCCCAGCGCCCAAGCAGGCTGACCAGAAAGGTGCTATGCTGCCAAAGAAGGGAGGGAGGGAGGGAGACTGGGGGTGGGGGGATCTGGATGTAAGCTGGATGGGATAGGAAGAAAGAGGGGGTATCGGGCAGTATAGCCCCTGTAGGATGACCAGGAAGTGTAGGCGGGCTGTTCCCGGGTGCTGCCTATCATTATCCTTATATCAGAATTCAGGTTGGCTTCCTTGGAATTTCAATGCAAGGCTTAAAAAAAACCTTTGTATGGAGTTTTGAAATTTCTCTGTATTAGCATAAAGAAGTAAAACATACATTATGAGTTGTTGAAAGATTCCAGTGGCTATTATACATCATAATGTGCACTGAAGTTAATCCTAAAGCATATCTATAGCTCATTTTATTTTATATCGTGGCATCTTGTTTATGGTGTAGTGTATTTATGGGCTAGAATGCTTTTAAATATTCTGGTCTTACAGAGCTGTGTTTTCTTAGCTGATAAAATTTTAAAATGACATTTAATATCTTAAGAAACATTGTACTTGAGGTGCAAGCTGTTTTATTGTTTCTGTTACAGGTTAGACCCCACCCCCATAGTTGTTACTGACCTGGCTTGTCCTAAAGTTTCATTCTTTGATTTTATGGTTTGAGCTCATAGAAGTATGTGGTCAGGAAAAAGCAAAGTCATAAGGTAAATGAAAAAGCTTTAAATATAGACCTTTACATTGCCACAATAATACCAAAGGACCAATGATTACTTAGAATATAAGTAATTGGTCTGTGACATTACTCCAACACTGGCCCCTCTTCATATATTGTTTGTGTTTGGAGAGGACTGTCCAAAGGCCTCTGCTTTGGAAACTCATATGAACAAAGTGCTTGCCACCTTTATTCTGGACCATCTTTCAAGCATGCTTTCCATTCTGTGATCTGACTGGGAGGACAGCTGTAGTGTCCCCGGAGCAAAGAGAACATTGGCTTACAGCCATGAGGGACAAGGTCAGTGTCAGACTGTAGGCCTAGCAGTCTTACTGCCCATTCCAAAGATTTAGATTCCATCAACTTAGCATGACTGTTCCAGGAGTCACCCCCTTCCCCTTTATTGCCTTCTGAGACTTAGGCAGAGAACTGGTAGAGATGCGGCTGCTAATAGTGACGTGAATAATAAAGCATTTGCCCCTGACCCAGGGTTTATGTCTGCTGTCAGCATTCGTGAAACCACATGAGCATGCATGGCTAGCTTCAAAGAAGACAAAATGCTAGGCCCTTCATAGATTTAATAACTCCCAAGCCAAACTGCTTTGATCCATTACTAAAATTACTTGTCCTAAGATAAGCTAATTGTTAGCTTTTTAAATTTTAAAGATTTAAGCTTTAGAAATTTCAGTAACAAATATAATAAAAAACAGCAATGCAGGATAAAGTTTTATCACATTCTTATCAACTTAAAAACTAAAATACCTTGAATATGAGATATGAAGTTAGATTTTGCTTTGTCTTTTTCTAGAATACTCCCACTGCTCTTACTGGAGCAGTTACTACCATGATTTTCATATGTGTCAAAAGCATTATCATCTATAGTATAATGCCTTCATTATATGTACTCTCAAAAGCATTTATTTCTAGTTTATATTTTAAAACATTATATCAGGCCAGTGAGATGTCTCACTAGGTAAAGGTGTTTGCTACCAACCCCAATATCCTGAATTCTATTCCTGGGGTCCAACATAGTAGAAGGAGAGATCCACCTAGTGCAAGTTGTCCTCTGTTACACACACACACACACACACACACACACACACACTACAAAACATAAGAAAAAATTAAAAAACCAAAAGCAAGCCTATAACATAATTTATTTCATAGTATATGTATTTTAAGCTATATTTTTATTCAAAAATGTTTTTGTTGCATTCTTATATTTCTCATCCATTTTGAATCATCTAAACACTAAACACTATTGAATATATGTACTGATTAAATAGAGGTGATTTCCAGTGTTTTGATGTTACGATGCTGTGAAGAGCTTTGCCATTCCTTGGATGCACAATAAAAGAATGCAGCAGAATTGACACCAAAGCAGTAAGAACCCAGGAAATTAATGTGAGTCCTATTTCTGTTCTTTGGAGGAGACCGGCAAGAGAGCCCACTGCTTCGGAAGTGCCACGCTGTGAGGAAGCATAAGCTAGCCATGTGGAAAGACTATGAGGAGCAGAAACACACACACACACACACACACACACACACACACACACGAGAAGCCATCTTGGGCATCAAACAAGTATCACATGGAGCATGGACATCTTGTTTCCACATGGCTTTGCAGAACTCAGAATTAGAGTCAAAAGTAAGAAATTATTATTACTTTCATCCTACTAAGTTTAGACAATTAAGTTTTTCTAAAAGACTTTTTTGAAGTGTGCTAGTTATAGAACTTTTAAAAAATTCATTTGAGACAAAGTCTCACTTTCTAGCCCAGGATGACCTTGAACTCATGGTGATTTTCTGTCTCAATCTCCTGAGTGCTAGAATTGCAGGCAGGAGCCACCACACTAGGTGAAAATACTGTTTATGTAGTAGATAATATTACTCAATTAATCTGTAAACTCCAAAGGTTTTTGCTTTTTCCCTTTATCTGAACTGCATTAAAAGCTCTTTTCCCACCAGGACAGCACCTTGCATCTCCGTTATTTTTTTGCCAGCCTCCATTATCAAGCTTGTCTCCATAACTTTTCTGAGGCACAATCCGGTGTTTCTTAAAACCTAATTCATATTTGATTGAAAAAAACCCTGGATAGCCTTTCTCAATAGGAACTACGGACAGGTCTGGGGATTTGGAGTGGTGTGTGTGTGTGTGTGTGTGTGTTCCTCTCTAATGTCACCATCACAGGATGCCAGGGCAGGAAGGGATGATAACCAATGCCTGACCGGTTCCATGCTCCTGAGGGGTCTAGCTTAGGATTTTCCTCAGTTGGCCCTAATGACTGTTGAGATGGATGCCTATAAGCTTCAGAGGATGGGGCATGGCTCCAACAAGTTCAGCTGGTGACAGACTCACTCACTTGCATCATGTGAAAAAGGACAAAAGTCATGTGTACTCTCATATATAGATCCAAGTTCATGCTTATGTGTGTGTATGTAAATGGGAGGGAGTGTGGGTATAATTTATGGGCTTTGAAAGCAGAAGAGAAACCATGGGAAGCAGAAAAAGAGGTGCTGAGGAAGTCAGGAGGCTAATAGGACACATGAGACATAGAAGTGGGAAGGAGTCTAAGGGGTTGGTGGAAAGGTATAAACCAGGAAGGTCAAAGGGATGGCAGACAAGAGGTGAGGAGGAGAATCAACACAACAGATTTTAATTGAACTTAATACTGAGCACACTGATTAAAAATAACAAACAGTAGAGACAGTGGGTGCTCTTGGGTGGTTGGCTACATCTTCTATTGGCCCTTAGTGGGCAGCTTCAGGGAGGATGTCTTTGATATACATATTTCTTTGTCTCATCATGCTAGTGTTACCAGCAAGACTGCAACCACAAATCTGAGTTATGGATAGGATAGAAGAGCCCTTTTCTTCTATTGCCTTACTGTCTCTGAGCACATCTTGACTGACTTGGCTCTGCTTTCCTATTTGCAATAGTACCAACTGAACCATCAAATTCACTGGCTACCAGGAATAAAAAAAATCAGTATGAATTACAGATGCCATTTTTATATTTTTAAGTTTGATTCATTTTAGGTGATTTGTGTGTATTAATGGGGTACCATGAGATACATTAATACATGAGGTACATTCATACATGTGTAAATATCTAATATTTAAACATTAACTTCTGTGTGAGTGTTTGTACAAGCACACGAGAGGGCTAGAGGTGGATATTGGGTACTTTCCTCAGGTGCTTTTTATGTTACTTTTTAATTTTTTAACTTTTTAAGATTGAAATACAATTACATCATTTTCCCTTCGCTTTCCTCTCTCTAGCCTTTTTCATGCATTCACTTTTCTCTTTCTCAGATTCATGGCCTCTATGTTTTTTAAGTTTTTGTTACATATATACATATGTACATTAAAATATATATGTATTACATATTTGTGTATGTATATTCCTAAATATATAAATACAACCGACTCAGTCAGTATAATGTTAGTTATGTATATATGATGTCAGGGCTAACACCAACATGCTAATGTGGAAAGGGTAAAACTCATGAGGTCTCAACCCTACAAAAAGAACTATGGACAGCTAAGGAGAGCTGAGAGCAGGAGAAATAGTCTTCCCTAGGCAAAAGCACCCAAATTGGTTATCCAGAGTGCTAGGCTTCCTAAGCCTCTTTATTCCAGGGGGAAAGATGAGTATGTTATCCATCCATTCTGCAACCCCACCACGCAGGGCAATCAAACGCGATAGGGAGTCAAGTCAAGTTAGAAAGTCAGTTTATTACTGTGAGTGTCAGCTTATATATGTTAAGTGACATCCTGTGATGTGGGGGTGCCTCCAGTCAATAAGAGACAGACAGCCAAGCCCCTGCTCTGGCTGGAGGACAATCTACCTAGATTTTGCTGTCTCATCCTCACTCAAACTCAAGCCAGGCTTTTCTCTGTCCTACAGGCCTCAAGGTATAGGCCCTGAGATAATTTTGGCCCAACACATAACTTCTTTTAACATTATTTTTTCTTTATTTTTGAGAATTTTATACATGTACACAATGAAACATGATCATATCCACTTTCTAATCCCCTAACTCTCTTCAGATTTTCCTGAATACAACCCCTTTCTGACTTCTATATTCTTTTTTTGATAACTCACCAAGTCCAATTGCTGCATTATATATGTATATAAGTATGTGTGTCTATAAATATATGTACATCCTGTATGCATATAAGTATATAAGCATCCTGTATGTTTATATGTACATTTGTGGGACCAGTCACTGGAAAATTCTAGTAGCCTCACATTCAAAAAGGTATAGTTCACCCTCAGCAGCTATCAGCTACAAACAGCTCCTCAGAAGGGTGTGGGCTCTAGTGAACTCCTCTCTATGATAGAGTTTGGCTAGTTGGTCTTGCTCAGGTCTGGTACAGGTGACCTTCTCAGGTTCAGAAAGCATTTCCCAGCACTCCTCTACATTTTTTCTGCCTCATCAAAATATCACTGCTTTTAAAGCAATATATCATTTAAAGAAATTAAAAGAAAATATGACTTTTGAAACTACATCACTTTATTATTATTTTTAGCTTTCTTTTTAATTTATTCTTTGTGTCTTTCACATCATGCATCTCCATCTTGCTCATTTTCCTGTCCCTTCATATCTGCCCTCTGCCCTTGCAACCTCCTCTGGTGTGGGAAGTCCTTCTGTATAGGTGTTGCTTTTATTGATTAGTGAATAAATCTGCTTTGACCTACAGCAGGGCAGACTAGAGTAAGGCAGGAACTCCAAGTAGATAGAGGAGGAAAAAAGGCAGAGTCAGAGAGATGCCATGTAGCTGCTGAAGGAGAAAGACGCCCCAGGGAACTCACTGGTATCTTGCTGGTAGCCATGACCTTGTGGTAATGCACAGATTAGTAGAGATGGGTTAATTTAATCTATAAGAATTAGCTAGCAAACGCCTATGTGGCTAGCCAAGCAGTGTTTTAATTAATATAGTTTCTGTGTGATTATTTTGGGTCTGGGCAGCCAGTAATGAATGAGCAGCCTCTATCTATACTCCTCATTCTCCAAAATAAAATAAAATAAATCTAAAAGAAAAAAGAAGAAAGAAAAAAGAGGAAAATAAAGAATCTTGTCATGGAAGTTATAGTGTGACCCAGTGACTCATATAGTAAACCCTTTTATACATGTATGCTCTCTTGCAACTGTTTATTGCAGAGAGTCATTGGTTTGATTCAAGGCCTCTGGTTTTTGCTACACCATTGATGCTTCTCTTGGTTATCCTGTCATTGCCCTTTGTCATGGAGATCCTGCAGCTTTGGGTCTGCAGGACTGGTCCCTTCATGTGCTCCAGCAGATCATAGATGGGGTGGGCCTATAATGCTGGTTCTGGGCCTGCGTAGTTGCAGGGCTGGTCAGCCCACCAGCTTTCCACTGTGCTCATCACCAGGTTTCCTGCATTACCTGGCGAGTTCACCCCTTGCAGCCATGAGCAAGGGGCGGGGCCAGTTCTCCTGCTTTCGTGTCCTCAGGGTCGGTTCTCCCATACCTACACCTCCAGGGCCAGCTCTATAATTTTGCCCAGATATGGCATAGGGGCTACTCTCCTAAGTGCTACAACTGGTGAGGGCCAGGGACAGCTCTTATGATCTCAGGAGAGGTTTCCCACCTGCCTCAGGCATTGATGGGTGGGGGTTGGGTGGCTTTGTCTGGGGAGGGGGAATCTCTTCGTGCCTATTCCACCACATGACAGATACATAATGGGGACAGCCCTCCCATGCTCACAACTCCAGGGCTGGTGTACACACACCTCTGCCAACAGGATTGGCTCTATTATGTTGTCCAGGTGAGGTGCAGGGCCTGCTGTCCTGAGTGTTGCTGCTGGGACCACAGCAACTTTTATAAAGAAAAACATTTAATTTGGGTCGCTTACAGTTTCTGAGGTTTAGTTTGTCACCATCATGGTGGGACACATGCTGGCATACAGGCAGGCATGTTGCTGGAGAAGGAACTTGGAGTTCTACATCTTGATCAACAGGTATCAGGAAGTGAATTTTGACACTGGGCATAGCTTGAGCATAGGAGACCTCAAAGTCCATTCCCATAGTGACACATTCCCTCCACCAAGTCACAGCTCCTAATACTGCCATTCCCTTTGGGTGACATTTTTTCCCCCCAAACCATCACATTTCACTCCCTGACCCCCAAAGGCTCATAGCCATATTATAATGCAAAAATACATTTAGTCTAACTTTAAAAGTCCCCACAGTCTCACAGTCTTAACAATGTTTAAAAGTCCTAAGTGCAAAGTCTCTTCTGAGGTTCATACAATCTTTTAACTGTAATAACCTGTAAAATCAAAATACAAAAGCATATCATATACTTCTAACATATAATGTCACAGGATATGCATTACCATTTCAAAACATAGGGAAGGGAGCATAGTGAAGAAATTCTGGACCAAAGCAAGACTGAAAACCACCTGGGCAAACTCCAAACTCTGCATCTCTATGTCTGATGTTAAAAGCTCTCAGATCTCCAACTCCTTTCAGCTTTGTTGACACACTGTTTTCTCCTGGGTTGGTTCCATTCCTTATTAGTAGCTCTCCTTGGCAGATATCCCAACATCTTGGGTTCTCCAAGGAAATCTAGGCTTCAATCTCACAGCTTCACACAATGGCCTGTCTAGGCCTCCATTCAAGGACACCGCTGGCATATGCCTTGCCTCAGTGGATTTTTTTAGTTGCAGATGAATATTCCATAATCCTTTTCTTCTGTTCTTGATTCTGCAGCCAGAATCCCATGGCAAAATCTGCCAATTTCTGCTCCTTGCTGGGGCTGGAACATGGCTCCCTTATTCAACTACATCTTCACCAACTTTCTGTTTTTGATGGTTTCTTTTACTGCCTAAACTTTGCTATCCTAAAACTGAATCTGTCAACCAGGCTGGCCAGAAACTTAAAGATCTTCCTGCCCCTGCCTTCCCTGTGCTGCCATTAAAAACATGCACTACCATACCTGGCTCTAAGCTTTTTAAAGTTCCTTTTCACAAGTTGGAAACTTAGCTGGGTGGGATCTCGTCCTTAGGTCACCTCTTCCTTTATTCCATTTCTTAATCTGTTTGGTTCCATGAACACAGGATTAGCTCCATTCCACTTCCTGGTACTCCTTTCCTCTTCAGATTTTACACTTTGTACTTTTCCTTGCTCAGCTTGCTCCTTTTCATTACAAATCTCCATTAGAGTTACCACTAAAAAACAAAGGACAGAATCTATACTAGGCTGTTTTGAGATTTCTTCTGCTAATGGACTTAATAAAAATTTCCTTTTCATTTTAGCTTCAGACAGATGCTTTGGCCAATAGCAAAGAACAGCCATATTCTTCACCAAAATATCACAAGTATGATTTCTATACAACGCACTAGGTCTTCTTTGAAACCTCTTGTCCAGGCTCCCACAGGTCATCAGATCACACTCAGCACCATTGTCTTCCACACTCCTATTAGTGTGGCCCAATAAGCAGCACTTAAAGCATTGAATTGCTTTTTAAATCCATGGTCCTAAGGTCCATATTCCTTCAAACAAAAGCATGCTCAGGCCTATCACAGCAATACCCCAGTGCCTGGTACCAACTTCTGTTTAGGGTTTCAGTTGCTGTGAAGAGATACCATAACCACAGAAACTTTTATAAAGGAAAGCATTTTATTTGGGTGGCTAACAGTTTCAGAGGTTCAATCCATTATCATCATGACGGGAAACATGGTGGCATGCAGGCAGGCATGTTGCTAAAGAAGGAACAGAGAATTCTATATATTGATTCACAGGCAACAGGAATTAAACTCTGACACTGGGCATAGTTTGAGCACAGGAGACCTCAAAGCTTACCCGCACCATGACATACTTCCTCCAACAAATTACACCTCTTAATAGTGCCACTCCTTTTCAGAACAATTTTCTTTCGAACCATCACAGTCCTTGAGCCTTGGTAGTAGTGGGAAGGGAGAGTTGAGAAAGAGGTTCTTTTTAGGACTGAACACCCTGTTCCTTATTCTCAGCATTTTGACCAGTTATGTATCTCAGCATTGACTGTTGTTCACTCTGACTAAGGCTGAGATCAGCCCAGGTCTGAGTATAAACACAAGTATTTGAAAAACAACTTGACAATTGGCCATTTAGTTAAAAATAATAGCAAGTTCTCCCTGGCAGCACAGGACCTCACCATCCATGGGCATTTGACCAGGACTATAGTACCAGGAATAAAATTCCCTTCTCTGAAGCAGATTTCCAATCCAAAAAATCCCCCTGAAGCCTGCACAGCCCTTTCTGGCACTATGAAATCTCTGCAGCAGGGAAGACAACTTCTGAATGCTTTGAGATGGAATCTTCTATGTCCTGCAGCCAAAGTGTGTGGTGTCCTCAGCAGTAGAGTCTTAAGTAGTTACAGTAAGCAACTAAGGCCAATGGCAATGGCTTGTGTTGTTTCAGAGACCTTGGAAATATCCCTCACCATTTACTCCCAGAGAGGCATCCTATGCCTTGCATTATCGTTATTTTTAGTAAATAATCCTTGTCTTCTTGGAACAGTATGAGCACATCTTTAAAGTTTACTAATCATTGTCTTGAGTCCTAAATTCCCTCAGTTTTTGAAGAAGAGGGAACCTCTCATTCTTTCTTTCTTTCATGTAGAGAGGATAGGAAGGAAATAACCCGACTTACAAACAAAAAGCAATCTATTTGAGGCTCGGGTGATTTTAGTGCTAAATCTGCTGAAAAGCCCTCTCAGCAAGTTCTTAAGGGAGTGAGCAGCCCAGACAGTTGATCATAATGTGTAGTCGTTGAGTCAGATTTTCTTAGCCAAGCTATGGTTTTTCTATGAGTGTCTTCTCAAATAATTGATTCTTTCTTGTTTATGTTGCATGACTCTATTACCCATCGGTTGCTTTGCTTCAATTTTGCTTGTTTTGGCTTTGGTCTTGCATATTAGGTTAATTGTGTGTGCATACGTGAATGTGTGTGCCTGTGTGTTTGTGCATGCATACACACATTTATCACGCCCATGCATGTTTATTCATATGTGAGCACATGCATTTACTAGTGTGTGGGAATGTTTATGTGTATATGTGTGTGTGGTGACTGTCTTAGCCAGTGTTCTGTTGCTGTGAAGAGACACTGTGATCAAGGCAGTTCTTAAAAAGCATTTAATTAGACCTTGCTTACAGTTTCAGAGGTTTGGCCCATTTTTATCATGGTGGGGGAGCCTGATGGCTTGCAAGCAGACATGGTGCTAAAGAAGTAGCTGAGAGTTCTGTATCTGGACTCAGAGGCAACAGCAAAAGAGAGAGACACTGGGCCTGGCTGGGCTCTTAAAACCTCAAAGCCTACTTCCAGTGTCATCCTTCCTCCAACAAAACCACACCTACTAATCCTTTCAAATAATGCCATTCTCTGGTGCACAAGCATTCAAATCTATAAGCCTATGGGGTTATTCTCATTCAAACCACTATCGTTGTCTTTTGTCAACATTGAGTGTCTTCTTCAGCCGTTGTTTACCTTATCTTTTGAGACAGGGTTTGTCATCGAACCTGAGACTTCCCATTGGCTAGGCTGATTCAGTGAGCCCCAGAGATCCACCTGTCTCTGCCTTTTACCCAGTGATTGGATTACTGATGTGTTTTTCATACTGGATGTCTGAACTCAGGTCTTTGTTCTTGTGTGAAAGCACCTCACTGACTGAGCTTATTCTGCAGGCCCCACATTAAGTTAATTTTGATGCAATGAACAAGTCCATGTTGCTTAAAGTCGCATTGTTTTAACCCTCAGCTAATAAGGACATCCTCCTATATTATTTCCTCAAAAGTTTGCTTACTGAACAGACTCTCATCTGTTCTGGAATTTCTAGCTATCTGTCTAAAATCTGATAAAGGGACTTTTTTTTTTTCATAGAAAGCCAAAGATCTCCACAATGTACTGACAAATCTGTGTTTTCTCCAGGAATCAAACATGCAGGTTTTGTCAAGTTCCCATATGTGGCTGATCTGTTTCTGACATCTTCATTCTGTTCCATGAAGATATGTAACACCACAGTAATTAAGACAGCATGCTTTTGCTGCATTGCTCTTTGAAGCAAAACTATACTGTCCTAATTGCTACTGCTTTGTATATCTTAATTTCCAGAAAGGCAAACCTCCTGTCTTTATTTTTCACTCTTAGAATCATCTTGGCTTTTCTTAGTCTTTTTTGTTTAAATGCCAATTTGAGACTTGATTTATAAGTTTAGTGAAAAATTATATTGAGATTTTGATTAGTGGAGTCTCTTCTGTTACTGTGAAAATAACCTGACAAAAGTGACTTAATGGAGAAATAGTTTTTATTTGGCTTAATTGGTTATTTTAATTTGAGGTATAGTCCAAGTAACTCTTTTTTTAAGGTTTATTTTTATGTGTATAAATATTTTGTCTGATTTGCATTTCCCCGATCGCTAAGGAAGTTGAGCATGACCTTAAGTGTCTTTTGGCCATTTGAACTTCTTCTTTTGAGAATTCTCTGTTCAGCTCAGTGCCCCATTTTATAATTGGGTTGATTAGCCTTTTACGGTCTAGTTTCTTGAGATCTTTATATATTTTGGAGATCAGACCTTTGTCAGTTGCGGGGTTGGTGAAGATCTTCACCCAGTCAGTGTATTGCTTTTTTGTCTTAGTGACAGTGTCTTTGGCTTTACAGAAGCTTCTCAGTCTCAGGAGGTCCCATTTATTCATTGAGGCCCTTAATGTCTGTGCTCCTGGGGTTATACGTAGGAAGTGGTCACCTGTGCCCATTTGTTGTAGAGTACTTCCCACTTTCTCTTCTATCAGGTTCAGTGTGTTCGGGCTGATATTGAGGTCTTTAATCCATTTGGACTTGAGTTTTGTGCATGGTGATAGATATGGATCTATTTTCATTTTTCTACAGATTGACATCCAGTTTTGCCAGCACAATTTGTTGAAGATGCTGTCTTTTTTCCATTGTATACTTTCAGCTCCTTTATCGAAAATGAGGTGTTCATAGGTTTGTGGGTTAAAGTCAGGGTCTTCTATTCAATTCCATTGGTCGACTTCTCTGTTTTTATGCCAATACCAAGCTGTTTTCAATACTGTAGCTCTGTAATAGAGTTTGAAGTCAGGGATGGTAATGCTTCCAGACGATCCTTTATTGAATAAGATTGTTTTGGCTATCCTGGGTTTTTTGTTTTTCCATATAAAGTTGATTATTGTCTTCTCCAGATCTGTGAAGAATGCGATTTTGATGGGGATTGCATTGAATCTATAGATTGCTTTTGGTAGAACTGCCATTTTTACTATGTTGATCCTCCCAATCCAAGAGCAAGGGAGATCCTTCCATTTTCTGGTGTCCTCTTCAATTTCTTTCTTCAAAGACTTAAAGTTCTTGTCAAATAGATCTTTCACTTCCTTGGTCAGAGTTACCCCAAGATATTTTATGCTATTTGTGACTATCGTGAAAGGTGATGCTTCTCTGATTTCCCTCTGTGCTTCCTTATCCTTAGTGTATAGGAAGGCAACTGATTTTTTGGAGTTGATCTTGTAACACATTACTAAAGGTGTTTATCAGCTGTAGGAGTTCTTTGGTAGAGATTTTGAGGTCGCTTATGTATACTATCATATCATCTGCAAATAACGAAAGCTTAACTTCTTCCTTTCCAATACGAATCCCCTTGATCCCCTTATGTTGTCTTATTGCTATTGCTAGAACTTCAAGCACTATATTGAAGAGGTATGGAGAGAGTGGACATCCTTGTCGTGTTCCTGATTTTAGTGGGATGGCTTTGAGTTTTTCTCCGTTTAATTTAATGTTAGCTGTCGGCTTGCTGTATATAGCTTTTATTATATTTAGGTATGACCCTTGTATCCCTAATCTCTCCAAGACCTTTATCATAAAGGGGTGTTGAATTTTGTCAAATGCTTTTTCAGCATCTAATGAAATGATCATATGTTTTTTTCCTTTCAGTTTATTTATATGGTGGATTACATTGATAGATTTGCGTATGTTGAACCAGCCCTGCATCTCTGGGATGAAGCCTACTTGATCATAATGGATAATTTTTCTAATGTGTTCTTGGATTCGGTTTGCCAGTATTTTATTGAGAATATTTGCGTCTATATTCATGAGTGAGATAGGCCTGTAATTCTCTTTCTTGGTTGGGTCTTTGTGAGGTTTTGGTATCAGGGTAACTGTACCTTCATAAAAGGAATTTAGCAATGACTCTTCCGTTTCTATATTGTGAAATACATTAAGGAGTATAGGTATTAGCTGTTTTTGGAAGTTCTGGTAGAATTCTGCATTGAAACCATCTGGTCCTGGGCTTTTTTTGGAAGGGAGATTTTTGGTAACAGTTTCTAGTTCTTCGCAACTAACAGGTCTATTTAGATCGTTCATCTGGTCTTGGTTTAGCTCTGGTATATGGTACTTATTTAAAAAAAATGTCCATTTCTTTTGCATTTTCCAGTTTTGTGGCATACAGGCTTTTGTAATAAGATCTAATGATTCTCTGAATTTACTCTGTGTCTGTGGTTATGTCCCCATTTTCATTTCTGATCTTATTTATTTGCGTGTTCTCTCTCTGTCGTTTAATTAGTTTGGATAGGGGTTTGTCAATCTTGTTGATTTTCTCCAAGAACCAACTTTTTGTTTCATTGATTCTTTGGACTGTTTTCTGTGTTTCTATTTTTTGATTTCACCCTCAGTTTGATTATTTCCAGTCTTCTGCTCCTTCTGGGAACGTCTGCTTCTTTTTTTTTTTTCTAGAGCTTTCAGGTGTGCTGTTAAGTCCCCAATGTATGCTTTCTCCGTTTTCTTTAAGTGGGCACTTAGTGCTATGAACTTTTTTCTTAGCACTGATTTCATCGTGTCCCATAGGTTTGAGTATGTTGTCTCTTTGTTTTCATTAAATTCAAGGAAAACTTTAATTTCTTTCTTAATTTCTTCCTTGACCCAGGTGTGGTTAAGTAGTTGACTGTTCAGTTTCCATGAGTTTGTCAGCTTTCTGGGGTTAGCATTGGTGTTGCCTTCTAACTTTAGTCCATGGTGATCCGAAAAGACAAAGGTGGACACTGATATTTTTTTGTTTCTGTAGAGGTTTTCTTTGTTTCCGAGTATGTGGTCAATTTTTGAGAAGGTTCCATGAGCTGCAGAGAAGAAGATATATTCTTTCCTATTTGGGTGGAGTGTTCTATAGATGTCTGTTAAGTCTGTTTGATTCATTACCTCCAACAATTCTCTTAATTCTCTATTAGGTTTCTGTCTGATTGACCTGTCCATTGGAGATAGAGGTGTGTTGAAGTCTCCTACTACTAATTTGTGTGGTTTGATGTCTGCTTTGAGTTTTAGTAATATTTCTTTTACATAAGTGGGTGCTTTTGTATTGGGGCATAGATATTCAGGATTGAGACTTCATCCTGATGAAATGTTCCTGTTATGAGTATAAAGTGTCCATCTTGATCTCTTCTGATTGATTTTAGTTTGAAGTCAGTTTTGTTAGAAATTAGTATGGCCACACCTGCTTTTTTCTTAGGACTATTTGCTTGAAAAACCTTTTCCCAACCCTTTACTCTGAGTAGATGCCTGTCGTTGTGGTTGAGATGTGTTTCTTGCAAACAGCAGAATGTTGGATCCTGTTTTTATATCCAATCTCTTAGCCTGTGCCTTTTTATAAGTGAATTGAGACCATTAATATTAAGTGATATTAATGACCAGTGGTTGGTTTACTCTGGTTATTCTTATTGTTTTTGATAGTAGAGTTTGTGTGTCTCCCTTCTTTGAGTTGTGCTGGTGAAGGGTCGCTAGATGCCTGAGTTATTGTAGGCAGTGTTGGCTATGTTGGATTCCTTGGGTTGCGATTTTCCTTCTATTACTTTCTGTAGTGCTGGATTTGTGGCTATGTATTGTTTAAATTTGTTCTTATCCTAGAATGTCTTGTTTTCTCCACTGATAGTGAATGATAGCTTGGCTGGGTATAGTAGTTTGGGTTTGCATCCATGGTCTCTTAGTTTCTGCAGTACCTCCATCCAGGACTTTCTGGCTTTCATGGTTTCCATAGAGAAGTCAGGTGTAAGTCTGATTGGTTTACCTTTATAAGTTACTTGGCCTTTTTCCTTTGCAGCTCTTAATATTCTTTCTTTAATCTGTATATCTTGTGTTTTTATTATTATATGCCGAGGGGATGGTTTTTTTTTTGATTCAGTCTCTTTGGTGTTCTGTATGCTTCTTGAATATTCAAAGGAATATCTTTCTTTATGTTGGGAAAGTTTTCTTCCATAATTTTGTTAACAATATTTTCTGGGCCTTTGAGCTGTGACTCTTCTCCTTCTTCTATCCCTGTTATTCTTAGGTTTGGTCTTTTTATTGTGTCCCACATTTCCTGAATGTTTTGTGATGAGAATTTGTTGGCTTTGCTGTTTTCTTTGATCAGTGCATTTAC
Organism: Microtus pennsylvanicus; assembly: GCF_037038515.1. Taxonomy (NCBI): domain Eukaryota; kingdom Metazoa; phylum Chordata; class Mammalia; order Rodentia; family Cricetidae; genus Microtus; species Microtus pennsylvanicus. The sequence goes on from NC_134580.1 coordinate 71,937,163, forward strand.
TTTCTCTATGGTGTCTTCAGAATCTAAGATTCTTTCTTCTATCTCTTGTATTCTATTGATTATGCTTGTTTCTTTAGTCTCTGCTCGTTGACCTAGATTTTCCATATCCAGCTGGTCCTCAGTTTGTGTTTTCTTCCTTGCTTCCATTTCAGTTTTCAATTCTTGAACTGTATCCATTACCTGTTTGATCATTTTTTCTGGTTTTCCTGGGTATCATTTATGCATTTACTCACTTCTTCAAACTTTTTGTTATACTTCTCATCCATTTCTATAAGGGCATTTTTTACATGTTGTTTAAGGGACTCTATTGCTTTCATAAAGTCAATTTTTTTCCACTTCTTCTGTGTTAGGGTGTTCAAGTCCTTCTGTTGTAAGATGATTGGGTTCTGGTGTTTTCATGTTGTTTTTCAGATTGTTGGGTAAATTCTTGCCTTGGCGCCTCCCCATCTCCTCCTATCGATGCTATCTAATGGGTCTTTTAAACAGGAACAGGTTTTCCTGCTGGCCAGGGGCCCTGCTTTCAAAATGCCTTCTTTCCGTTTCCTGTGTCCAGCCGCTGGCCAAGATCGCTTTCACCACTCAGAAGGGTCTTCAGGACCAGGACCAAACTCCCCGTTCGCCAGACACCTCACCAACAAAAGGCCTACCCCTCTGCAGGCCAGCCACCAAAACAGAGGAACTCCCGCTGCCCTCTGCCCTGAGCTCCCTATCCAGAGCCCAAACAGGCTAGACCGGATGATCCTGTGGCCCCGTGGAAGGGAGAGGGAGTGAAGGAGGCCCCTGGGCGCAAGCTGGAATATGCCAGGGAGAGAGAGGTCACAGCAGAGGAGGAGCAGCCCCAGAAGAGGGTACCAGCCCTCGCAGGCTAACTGGGGGGTCAAGGGGGTTGGGGAATGCCCCGCTCCATTTCCTGTGTCCCACTGCGGGTGAAGAACACTCTCCCGACTCAGGGTGGTCTTCAGGGACAGGACCAGGCTCCCCGTTCGCCTGTGGACCTCGCCAATAAAAGGTCTACCACTCTGCAGGCCAGGCCCCCAAAAACCTACTTAATTTAGTTGTCATGTGGCGATCTGCTCTCAGTGTGGGCTTCACTGTTTCATGCTTGGACTATCCTGCATCCGCCATGTCTGCAAACTGGTGTCCGCAGCGTCTGCGTGCTGGTGTCTGCCGCGTCTGTGCGCAGGTGTCCACCGCGTCTCTGTCTGAATATATGTTTATGCAATACATGCATGCTTTATTTCATGGAGGTCAGAAGACGGCAATGGGTCCTCTAGAACTGGAATTACAGGTCATTTTGACCTGATATGGGTCCTGGAAACTGAATCGTCTGCAAAAGCAGTAAATAGTTCTTTACTGATCAGCCATTTCACTGTTCCCACAGCTAACTCTTTAAAGTTAAAGTGAATCAGGTGTTTTCTTAGCAGTTTAAATGCATAAAGATTTCCAGCTAATGTATAACTAATCTATCTCCATTACTTTACCACACTTTAATGTAAAGCTGTCTGTTGTCATGACCAACACTTAATGCCAGCATCTCTTACTAACCATTTGTGTAGTTAGTGCACAGAGCATCTGTGGATACTTTCAGATGCTCTCCAGCTCAGAATGTGTTTCTGTGAACTTCATTTGCTATAAAATTTCCAAATTTTAAAAACACCCTTCATGATTTGGTGTGAAGCTCTAGTTTCAGCACAAGAATGCTTAGATCATAATGATTAAAACCAAAACATTTTGTGTTTTATATGCTCCTTTGTTATGGCTCATGCTAATATTTTTTCACTCTGAAATGGAGTCTCATTCTCCAGACCATGCTGGTCTGGAATTCATTCTGTGATCTCAAACTCACAGTAACCCTCCTGCCTCAGCTCCCTCAGTGGTTCGTTGTCATTTCTACTGTTGCTGAAAATGATGGACCATGTCTTCAGATGTTAGATGCTTGGGGTTTGTTATCATGAAAGTTTCCTTCTTGAGATGGTTGAGTGGATAAAGACTCTGGTCAGTCCCCAGGACCCACATGGCAAAAGGAGAGAGCTCATTCTTGACCACTGCCCTCTGCCCTTTGCACGCATGCTGCACCTGTGCACATACTGCCCCACAGAGAAAAGAAATAAAAAATGTAGAATCTTTTCAGGAAGAGAAAATTTAATATAATTCTGTTCACGACTGATAATATTCTCTGGTATAAGTACTTGGACTATGTCCTCTTTTGTTTGTGTTTATTCCTGTTCCACATTTCAGTTTCTATGTCATACATTAAATTATGTATTTATCAGATGTGAAGGATTCTTCATTATATTAGGTTTTTTTAGGTCATGGAGAACAGTTACATGCATGACATCTACAATGGATCTTAAATTGGTTTTCAAGAGGTTTTCTCTGGAAAATTTTCCTTCATCTTTTCCCTCCGGAGAGGTGTGTTTGCTTGGGTTGTAGTTCCCTACCACTCTAAAGCCTTTGCACTTTCATACATGCCACCGATAGTGCCCTTCTCTGGGCTCACCTCCTTACAGTCCCAGGCATAATGAATTCTTCATTTCATTGTAGTAAGAGAGCATTTAACCTGTGTATTTGTATCATTTTTCTAGGGCCTCCACTAGAAAGTATCACATGCTGAGTGGCTCAGAGAAGTGGATATTTATTCTCCTGGTTCTGGGGCTCAGAATCCAAGGTGTTGGCAGTGATATTCTCACTCTGGAGGTGCCAGGGAGGGTCTTCTCCAGGTCTTTCTCATAGCTCCTTAGAGACCTGGATTATGGTACCAGGTCTCCACCCTCATGTTCGTGTGTGGCTCTGTCTCTTCACATGGTGCTCCTTTTGTTGTTGCTTTGAGAAGAAATCTCACGTAACCCAGGCTACTGTCACACTGATTTGTAGCTGAGGCTGGTTTAGAGCTCCTTCATGATCCTTCTGCCTCCACCTTCCAAGTGCTGGGATTACAGTCACATTCCTATATAGCAGGGATGCCATTCTTTTAATTAGGACTTTAGTCTCTTGGATGAGGAGGTCCATTCACCCATGCTCCCACTCCCATCTGACCTTACCTGAATGACATTTTCAGTTGAACCTACTTCCAATAAGAACAAAGTCTGAAGTTCTGGGATTAGATTTCAATAGAAGAATGAGGAACAGACACAGTCCAAGCTATAATAAATTTACTTAAGCACCAGATACATCTTGTATTTTTTATTTTGAGCCAGCTTCCTGCAGTACCCCTAGGTAGAATATGAAGTCTTCCAAGGAAGACCTCCTCCTCCTTCTCCTCCTCCTTCCTCCTTTCTTCTTCTCTTCTCCTCCTTCTTTTTTTTTTTTGAGATAAGGTTTCTCTAGGTAGTCCTAGCTATCCTGGAACTTGCCCTGTAGATGAGGCTGGCTCAAACTCTAAAGAAGGAAGATCTTTTTTTATTTTATTTTTTTTTTAATTTATTTATTTATTTAAGGATTTCTGCCTCCTCCCCGCCACCACCTCCCATTTCCCTCCCCCTCCCCCGATCAAGTCCCCCTCCCTCATCAGCTAGAAGAGCAATCAGGGTTCCCTGACCTGTGGGAAGCCCAAGGACTGACCACAAGGGGTGCACCCACACACTGAGACAATGGGGATATTCTATTGGGAACTCACCAAGGCCAGCTGTCCTGGGTCTGAAAAAGCATGGGATAAAACCAGACTAGCTGAACATAGTGGACAATGAGGACTACTGAGAACTCAAGAACAATGGCAGTGGGTTTTTGATCCTACTGCACGTACTGGCTTTGGGGGAGCCTAGGCAGTTTGGAAGATCTTTTTAATAATATATAAAAACCTCAGTTCTTGGCTGGGTTGTGATGGTGCTTGTCTTTAATCTGAGCACTCAGAGTCAGAGGCTGGTGGATCTCTGTGAGTTTGAGGCCAGCTGGGTCTGCAGAGCTAGTTTCAGGATAGCTAGGGCTGCTACATAGAGAAACTCTGTCTCAAAAACACCTAAAAAAAAGCAAAAAGCAAAAAAAACCCCCAAAAAACCCAATACCCCCAAACCCCTCAGTTCTTAACACATTGCTTGATATAGAGAAAAGGAAAAATGTTAATTATAGCTATTTTTAGGCAAATCTTTGATATCCCAGAGGCATTTGAATCCTTGATAGCTCAGAGACATTTCCAACCTTGGATTTTTTAAACTTCCTTTATTATAGCTGTAATGATTGTTCTGTCTCTTTAAGAGACAAGCCATGCCCACTCCCTTCCTGCTTGCAGCCTCAGACCCCCACTTTCTCTTCTTCCTGTCCCCTCTCTCGGAGAGGCAGCCTTTCTCCCTCTCTCGCTCTTTCTCCTTTTCTCTCCTCTCTCTCTCTCTCTCTCTCTCTCTCTCTCTCTCTCTCTCTCTCTCTCTCTCCCCTTTTCCTTCCCCTCCATAACCCACCTAATAAATGTCTAACTTTACTCTGTATGGTATTTTTATCTGTCTCTCTCACCTGCCTGCTGCAGTCACATAGAGATCTGCTGCATGGTCTCGTGTGCTCTCTCTGCCTGGGACTGGCTGCTTTCAGGACCCCGGCAGGTTGCAGCAAACCCATCTGTCTGCCCCTTGCTCACCTGCTGCCCACATGACTAGCCACTGGGGACGCCCAGGGACCAGCCACCTTTGGAGATCTGCTGTGTGGTGCGCCCGGGCCCTGCCTGAGACTGGCTGCTCTCGGGACCCAATGCCCCCTGCCTGCCAGGCAGCTGCAAATCCATTACAATAGCGACCATTATCTTAGACATTTGATTGCCTCAATATGAGAATATTTTTATTATTTTGACAAGCAGCTAATATTGGTTTAACTTAGTCCAATAAGACAGTGCAGAAAGGAAACAAAAGCAGGCATTTCTTTGTTGATCATGTCATTTAAAATTCGATTTAAAAATCCATCTTTAAAATTTCTAAGGTAAGTGTATCTGAGAAGATGGCTCGTGGGCAAAGTGCTTGTTGCAAAATTAGGAAGACTTGAGTTTAGATCCGTAGCATCTGCATGAAAGCTGAACGCTGCATAGCCTGTAACCCTAGTCTTGCAGAGGCGAAGACAGGCGGGTTCAGGTGCTCTCTGGCCAGTCAGTTTAGCTGACACTGTGAGCTTCAGATTTAGAGTAAGATCCTACGCCATCTCAACAAGTAAGATGGAGAGTGATAGAGAAAATGGGAACGCCTGCCCTCCAAAACCACAGGCAAGAGAGAAAACCCCTGCACATATGTATACATACATATAAAACACGCACACCTGCACATATGTATGCACACATATAAAACATGCTCATCTTACACATATTATACACAAATATAGGACACTCACATCCTGCACATATGTATACACAAATTTAAAACACACATCCTGAACATATTATACACACATATAAAACACGCACATCCTGCACATATTATACACAAATATGAAATACTCACATCCTGCATGTATGTATACACAAATTTAAAGCACGCACATCCTGTACATACATATTATACACAAATATAAAACATGCATATCCTACACATACTATACACAGATATAAAACACCCACATCCTGCACATATTATACACAGATATAAAACACACACATCCTGCACATATTATACACACATATAAAACACCCACATCCTGCACATATTATACACACATATAAAACATGCACATCCTGCACTTATTATACACAGATATAAAACACCCACATCCTGCACATATTATACACACATATAAAACACGCACATCCTGAACATATTATACACAGATATAAAACACACACATCCTGCACTTATTATACACACACATAAAACACGCACATCCTGCACTTATTATACACACATATAAAACACACACATCCTGCACATATTATACACACACATATAAAACACTCACATCCTGCACATATTATACACACATATAAAACACACACATCCTGCACGTATATATACACACACATAAAACACGCACATCCTGCACATATTATACACACATATAAAACACACACATCCTGCACGTATATATACACACACATAAAACACGCACATCCTGCACTTATTATACACACATATAAAACACGCACATCCTGCACATATTATACACACATATAAAACACTCACATCCTGCACATATTATACACACATATAAAACACACACATCCTGCACATATTATACACACATAAAACACGCACATCCTGCACTTATTATACACACATATAAAACACCCACATCCTGCACATATTATACACACATATAAAACACGCACATCCTGAACATATTATACACAGATATAAAACACACACATCCTGCACATATTATACACACATATAAAACACGCACATCCTGCACATATTATACACACACATAAAACACGCACATCCTGCACTTATTATACACACATATAAAACACGCACATCCTGCACATATTACACACATATAAAACACGCACATCCTGCACATATTATACACACATATAAAACACGCACATCCTGCACATATTATCCACACATATAAAACACGCACATCCTGCACATATTATACACACATATAAAACACCCACATCCTGAACATATTATACACACACATAAAACACTCACATCCTGCACTTATTATACACACATATAAAACACGCACATCCTGCACATATTATACACACATATAAAACACACACATCCTGCACGTATATATACACAAATTTAAAACACTCACATCCTGCACATATTATACACACACATAAAACACGCACATCCTGCACATATTATACACACATATAAAACACACACATCCTGCACTTATTATACACACATATAAAACACGCACATCCTCCACTTATTATACACACACATAAAACACGCACATCCTGCACATATTATACACACACATAAAACACGCACATCCTGCATGTATATATACACACACATAAAACACGCACATCCTGCACTTATTATACACACATATAAAACACGCACATCCTGCACTTATTATACACACATATAAAACACACACATCCTGCACGTATATATACACACACATAAAACACGCACATCCTGCACTTATTATACACACATATAAAACACGCACATCCTGCACTTATTATACACACATATAAAACACACACATCCTGCACGTATATATACACAAATTTAAAGCACTCACATCCTGTACGTATGTATACACAAATTTAAAGCACTCACATCCTGTACGTATGTATACACAAATTTAAAGCACGCACATCCTGCACATATTATACTCAAATATAAAACACTCACATCTCTCTCCCCTTCTTCCTTTCCTTGGGGGATTTTTCATTACATCTAGAGATTTTCAAGAACATATTTAATCTCAACAGCTTCCATATTCAGTTACCTGCTTTAATTTGAATTTAGAAGTGATTGAACACAGGAGGTCATTAGATCCATGACTACACATTCTAATTCTGTGAATTCGGGTGCTTGGAAGTGAGCTCACTGTAACCTTTGGCTATGATGGCAGCAGCATGCAGTCATCTCTTGTTCCTCCCCACTTCAATCCTCCCTTCCTCCCAGCATTTAGGTAATCTTCCCTGTGCCCACTTAGTGTCTGAGCGGGATGGCAGCCTCCTACCCATGCTCAGTGCTAACTTTTTTAACCTTTGTGTTTTATAGCTCTTAAGAAACTCTAGCCACTGTGGCTTGAGTTGATGTATCTGTCTGTACAGTCAGGAAAGTCATGGGAAATGTCTTACAGCAGAGTATGGTAGCATTGATTCTCTGTAGGCTCAGTGTGCACTGTGCACAGTGAGTTAAGGCATTCATTGGTTTAATCCCACCACCATCCTAAGAGGAAGCTACCTTTACTGTCTTAAAATGAAAGAGTCAAAGCACAGATATTGTCAGCAACCTGTTCGAGGGCTGTGGTTACTAACCTGCAAAGGAAGAAACTTTGAATGGAATCCTCAAGCTAGTAGGTCTGGACTGTTTTACAAGCCTTCCATTATGATGTTAATTGTGTTTTTGACTTTTCTGGGGGAAAGTTTTACTTCCTTGTGGCACCCAAATTCGAAGTCTCTTCCCAGCAAGGAGTGGACATGGAACCTGACTGTGAATCCACTGTCTGCCAGTGAGCAAGCAAAGTAAAACAAAACACTGAGGCTGGCCTGCCCTCTGGAAGAGCCCCCTGTATCCTGTAATTTTAACTCTATGAGCTCTCTTGGCCTCTGTTTTTACCAAAATCCATTTTTAAGTAATTATTTTCTTCACCGTGTTTGCATGAGCTATTTGTCCTCCCAATGCCTTCTTGCTCTGATGAAGTTTCTGCTGATGTCTGTCTAATGATCAAAGCACTCTCAGAACCAGCAGGGGTTAGCCAGGCAATGCCGTGAGGAGCTGAGCCACTCAAGGCAGAGGGCGAAGTCTGTGCCTCTGGTGAAAGACAGTTCATATTTTTTAAGAGATGCCAAAGAGCCACACTGACAGAAGAAACAGAGTCCTCACCTCAAAGGGGATAAGAGATTGTCCTGGAACCAAATATGAGTTGCCATGGCCGGAAAACACAAAACTGGGTTACCCTAAATTTCATGTTCCCATGTGGTAACTGTTTCATAAAGTTTTTATAGTTGCAAAGAAAAAGAATCATAAATCAAGACACCTTTCGAATAGACTTGTTCATGCATCAGGTAGGCATGTTACAATAAGGTGGAGCAGTCCCTGCTGGGATTTTCAATGTTATCTGGCTCATAGTCCTCTCTTGAGTTGGTCCGTCCATACATTCCACAAGGACTTACCCAATATTCACAGGAACATTAGGTCACACACAGAGGCTTGCAATAATGGCTACTAAGAAAATTAAAGGTTGTCCAAGATAATTTGGCTCTGGACCTGCACAATATCAACCTCTCCATGCTGGTGAGTTCTAAACAGTTCCTGTGGAAGGCTTAGTGGAATCTGAGTTTATTCCTGGGAACTTCTGTTCAGAGCAGCATAGCTGGAGTTAAAGAAGGAGGGAACAGGGAAGACCGGCAGGGACCAGGAATACATGTACCTGGTATGTGAGGACCGTGGGCTTTATCTTAGGGCAGTGCTCTGTTTCTGTTATGTTTTTAAGTGGGACATTTGTTATTGGCACATGTTAAAGCTGGACTCAGTGGGGCACCATGGAAATCAGCTTTATTCTCTCTTAACACGTCTTCTCTTCCTACAGAGTCATTTCTCCCTAAATTCTACACGAGCTCTTAGCTGGGCCACATTCTTTTTTGTTTCTTCTTATAGAGGTAAATGAATCTCTCTCCCTTTAAGGTTATGAAATATCTAGCTCAGGCGAACACTAAAAGTGTACACATTTCAGCTGACTAAACATTCTATGTTGGGCTTGGAGAAGTAGCTGAGTGGTTACTGCTTGCCTAGGATTGCTGGCGGCCTTGCAGTCCATCCATAGCACCCCAAACAGTTCTCCTTCCTTTAAGTCTTTTCACATCCCTTTGAGGAGGGGAGGGAGAGGCCAATTGTTTCTGAATACTGACTCTTGTCTCCTCTTTGCCCACTGAATGTTCTGGGTTGCAAGGGAGAGATGAGTTTGTCTCATTCTTGGGAGATTGCCTTGATGCATTCACAGCCCCCTTATGGCCAGTAGGTCACCTCTGCTGGGCTTTGAGGACTCCCCCGTACACAGTCAGTTCATGTGTAGCCTCTTTCTGGTGGGCTCACCTTCTACCCAAAGGGCCATTTTTGGATGAAATTATTCCCAAGGAAGCTTGGGGCTGTGGGAGGAAGCAGATTGCAGGAGGAGGCAGATGACTAGAATTCTCACCAAATTTCAATAAGGCACTGGTTTTCGACACAGCCTCAAGTTATTCACTCTGTCATTATGCTGGCAAAACTCTGACTTTTAGATGCCCTTTTTTTCAGGTCCCATTTCGCATTCTTCCACATTTCAAGGCTCAGTGAACAAGCTTAGAACCGTTTCCTGTAAAGCTGCCTTGGACACGGACATGCCTGAGAACTCACCGGCGGTTTCCTAGTCAGGCCTCCACTTGCAACCCAGAAACTAAGATGTGCAAGGTTGGACTTGGATTCTGCAAACTCAGTACCTGGCTTTATAGGGCTGATGTTGCTGGTATCCACGGTTCTTAATGAAACTCTAAGAGAAGCACCGTTTTAATATTCTCTTGAAAAGTGATGTGACCAGATGCCCTTATTTGCATAATCTTAATGAATACAGTCTCCAGTCTTATTACTTCCCCAGCGCCATACAAAATAATAATTTGTCATTATATTAAAAAGGTCAGACTGTCTTAAGATCTAACCTGGTTTAAGTTCCTTTGCTTTGGGCAGCATCAAGTTAGTGACACAGCTCCTTTCTCAGTAGTCTCCAGGAAACATGGGACTCTTTTCTTTCTTTCTTTCTTTCTTTCTTTCTTTCTTTCTTTCTTTCTTTCTTTCTTTCTTTCTTTTTTTAAAATGAAAACTCAAACAGCTGTCAAGTGCTTGAATGCGGACCAAACATTTAAATATTCAGTGAAAATTTGGATGTGTTGTACAGAGTGCTCAGCAAAGCGGAAGGCTCTGTGACCACTTTCAAAACAACCCAGGCAAACAGCAATCAGGGATATATTCTTTGTCTCAGCATTTGTCCCCAGCTCCATGGAACACAGTGCGAGCCCTCTTGCACATCGGGAGGGAAATGGACAGCACTTAGCCTGGTCTTTACTTTGATATGTGACTGTCAAGCTTGCAGATTGTGTGTCTGTGCAAGAAAATTGCCTCCCAGTGCACCGAAGATGGAATTTTAAAGAAATGTTTCTGCCGCCTTCCTTTTCTCTTCCCATTTACTCAGCAGTACGTGACTCTGCTGCTAAGCACCTGTGGGGAGAAAGGGATTGTTTATGATGCCCCCAGAGGGATGAGCCTGACCAAGGGAAAGTAGGCCGCACAGCAAAGAGGTGTTTCCAGCCTTTATTTAGCATGTGTTCATTAAGTATCTACTGGGCATAAAGGACATTAGAGAGGAGACTGCCTGCTAGAAGCTCCTAATCTGACTGTGGTAAGAGGACACTCGGGCGCGGTGAGTTAAAGTTAGCATCTGCGGTGCTGGGGGGAGCAGCAGTCTGTACTGTGGGTTTGAAAAAGACAAATCTACAAAAAAGAAAAGAATAGATGCTACAGAGAGATAGACCTGGACCAAATGCAAGATTATATATTGCACACACACACACATATGCAATAACATAGACTTATGTATATATACACATGCTAATATATGTGTTTTGTATATATATGCATATATACATATACATATATATTATTAAGAGAGAAAGAGGGAGGTTTGGGGGTCTCTGTGCCCTGGCTCACCAGTAGAGGTCAAGGGTTATCTTTGTGGAGCTGATTCTCTCTTTCTGCCTTTACATGGGATTTCAGGGATTGAACTCAGTTTACTAGGCTTGCAGGGCAGTGCTTGTACCTGCTGAGCCATCTCATGCATCCCAAATGTAAATTTCCTAAAGAAGTGACTAGGAGTAGGTTTGGACTACATTTCATAGGGGTGGATTTTTTGTTGTGTTTTTTGTTCAAGCCAATGTGGGTGAGCTCTTTCCAGGTGCATTGACAGAGGACATCGTTGTACTTGGTGAATAATTGCCCTTAGGTAATTAAAATACAGTAGTCCAGATACTTAAAGACCCTGAGTAGATGTCTAAAAGTGCTGGCAAGTAGCTGGAGACAGCTCAGCGACTGGGAGCAATTGCTATTCTTCTAGAGGACACAAGTTCAATTCCCAGCACCGGTCTCAGACAGCTCCAGCTCCAGGGGGCTCTAATCACTCTGTCATCTGTGAACACTTGCACAAACGTGATGTACATACATACCCAGGCACACACACATCAACATAAACTAAATAAAACAAATCTTTTTAAAAGTGCTGATAGTACTAAATTCATACATGTGTATGTTATTCTCCACATGCATACGTGGCATACATACATACCTGTGATAGCTCTTAGCTTACGGATTAGATGTAGTAGGAGGTTAGTACCATAAAAGAGAGAAATTTTTGGCTATGCTTTCTCTCTCTCACAAAGTATCTCATTACGTAGTATTGCTGTTCTTATGAGGCTGATGTAAGATGATGGACGTCTGTGTGGTCAGATGAAGTAATGCGGTGGATGACAGAGTTGGTTACCTGGGCTTAGGCACCATGATCCCATGGAGATCCAGTAACCAAGATGTTTATGTGGTCAGGCAGGAGATAGGAAGGGAATGATTTTAGAGAGAGGATAGCTGTGAGCTTACTGACTTACTTTCCTTGTCCACATGCTGCAAGATAAAACCACCTCATCTTTAGCCACATTTGAATTAGTCATGGTTGTCCAGAGTAGCAGGATGGAGAGGGGAGAGAGGGGAAAAGATGCAGTCAGGGAAAGGATGGAAGAAGATGGAGGAGGGGAGGGAGGGAGGGAGGGAGAGAGAGAGAGAGTTGAAGGAGCTGCGGGCAGGCTTGCTTTTCTTCTCTCCCGGCTCCCGGCCGCCTGGCTAACTTATGCCCCAAAATAACAACACACAAATTGTATTCTTTTAAACACTGCTTGGCCCATTAGTTTCCATCTCTTACCGGCTAATTCTCACATCTTGATTAACCCATTTCTAATAATCTGTGTAACACCATGAGGTGGTGGCTTACAGGGAAAGATTCTAGCCTATATCTGTCTTGGGTCAAAGAATCATGGCATCTTCTGGACTCTGCTTTCTTTCTCCCAGTATTCTGTTCTGTCTTCTCCACCTACCTATGTTCTGACCTATCAGGCCAAACAGTTTTCTTTATTAATTGACCAATGAAAGCAACAGATAGTCAAAAGACACTCTCATATCGAGAGAGAAAGAGAGAGAGAGAGAGAGAGAGAGAGAGAGAGAGAGAGAGAGAGAGAGAGAGAGAGAGAGAGAGAGGAGAGAAGAAGAGAGGAGAGAATAAAATGAATCTTTTTTTCTTATTAAAATTTACTTATTATTTTATATCCTGGCTACAGTTTCCCTTCCCTCCTCTTTCTCAGTCCCTTTCCCCATCCCTCTCTTCCAACTCCCAATCCATTCCTCCCCCATTTCTATTTAGAAAAGATCAGGTCTCCCATGACTATCAACAAATTATGGCATATCAAGTGTGACTAAGCATCTCCACATGTATTAAGGCTAGGTAAGGTGAACCACTATGAGGAGTAGGGTCTCAAAAATCAATAAGAGAGTCAAACAGTCCCTGTTCCTACTGTTAGGAATCCTATAAGAGGACCAAGCTACACAACTGTAACTTACCTGCAGAGTACCTGAGTTAGTCCCTTGCAGGCTCCTTGGTTGCCAGTTCCTTTTCTGTGAACCTCTATGAGTCCAGGTTAGTTGATTCTGTGCATTTTCTTGTGGTGTCATGACCCCCCCTGGCTCCTACAGTCCTTTCTCCCCCTCTTCTGCAGGATTACCTGAGCTCCACCTAACGCTTGGCTGTGGGTCTCTGCATCTGTTTCCATCAGCTGCTGGACAAAACCTCTCTAATGACTACTGGGCTAGCCACCAATCTATGTGTATAGATGGATAGCATTAGGCATTATTACATTGATGTTACTTTCTTGCAGTCACGTTTAGTTCTATTTAGGTCTCTGGATCATTCAGCCCTTGGGTCCTGGTGCTCTGGGCAGTGGCAGGGGTGGGCTTATTCTCCTGGCATGGGTTTTAACCTAGACCAGTAATTGGTGACCATTCCCTCAATCTCTCATCCACCCTTACCCCAGCACGTGGTATAGGCAAGACAGACTGTAGACAAAGGTTATGTGTTTGAGTTAGTTTTCCACTCCCTCCACTTGAAGTCTTTCCTGGTCACAGGAGATGGCTAGGCTATGTGTCCACTATTGCCAGGAGTCTTAGCTGGGATCATCCTTGTGGATTCCTGGGAGGTTCCCTTGTGATCGGTTTTCACTTGACCCTTGAGGAATTTGCTCACATGAGGGTAGAAGTCAAGTTCCTCTATCTGCAGGGTGGAAACACAGGAGATGCCATCCACTTAGAGTGGTGAGATACTGTTGATTTCTCTCTTACCTGAAACTTGCTTAGTAGGAGAGGCTGGCTGGCCTGCATGCCCCAGGGATCTTCCTGTCTCAGCCTCCTAGCACTGGGATTACGAATGTGGGTGTACCACCACCCTCCTGCTTTTTTTGTTTTTGTCTTTTATTGTGAATTCTGGGAATCAAACACAGACTGTCATGCTTCCAGTGGGAGAACTGTACTGACTGACCCACCTCCTCAGGCCCCCTTTATGTTATTTTCATACATATATGTCAATATAGTTTGTTTTAGTTTGTCCTCTTTCTCAATGCCCTCCCTCCCTACCCCTGGTCCCCCATGTAGTTCTCTCTCTCTCTCTCTCTCTCTCTCTCTCTCTCTCTCTCTCTCTCGGAAGAAAACATGTACTATTTTTCTTTCTCTCCCATCCCCCCCTCTCTCTCTCACACACACACACATCCAGAAAACATGCACTATTTGTCTTTCTAAGTCTGGCGTATTTTGCCTGGTTTAATGATTTCCAGTTCCACCCATATTCCTACAAATGACATTTCATTTCACTTCATGGCTGAATAAAATTTCACTCTCTAAATGCACCACATTTCCTTATCCATTTGTACCTGGACATCTAGGCTGATTCTGCTTCCCAGATATTGTGAACAGAGAAGCAACCAATGGATATATGAATCTCAGTGGCATGTTGAATTAGAGTTTTATATATCCATGAATAATACAGCTGGATCATGTTCTCTTTTCAGTTCTTTTGAGAAACCCTCATACTAACTTCTACAGTGCTCAAAACGTTTACACTCCCACAAACAGTCAATAAGGTTCTTTCCAGCATCCTCACCAACATTTGATGTCATTTACCTTTTTTATGATAACTGTTTGGACTGGGGCCAGATGGAATCTGAAGGCTGTTTTCATTTGCATTTCCCTGATAACCAATGATGTTGAATGATTTTTGAAGTATACATCAGTCACTTATTCTTACATTTGAGAATTGCCTATTTAGTTCATTAACCCGTTTATTGATTGGGTAATTTGAGATTTTGGATATTTAATTTATATGCTTCTTTGTGTCCATTCTGAAGTACATTTTACCAAAATTCCTTCCCTCCATTCTGTAGATTGTTTACTCTGGTGTTTACTTTGGGCAGAAAAGTTTTAATTTAATGAAATCACATTTGTCAGATTTTCGGCATTATTTCATGAGCTAATAAAAGTAGTCTTCAAAAGTTCTCATTGGTTTTCTTCTGCTCAGGGTCTCAGGGATCACACATCTTTCAGTCCTAGCAGAAGCACCCTTACCCATTAAGCCATCTCGTCAGCCTCAGTACTGTGTTTCTGCTCAGAACTGACCTTGCCTATTCAGGGTCTTCTGTGCCTTCACAGCAATTTTAGGATTGTTTGTTCTAGTTCTGTGGAAACCATTCTTGAAATTCTGATGGGAACGGCATCACTTTTGGTAAATAGACATTTTTGCAATGCTAATCCTGTCAACCCAGGAGCATGGGAGGTCTTTCCATCTTCTACTGTCTTCCTCAATTTCTTTCCTTAGTTTTCAAGTTTTCATTATAGAGATCACTTACCTCCTTAGATGTTCTATTTATTTTTTAAGCTGTTATAACTGGGGTTTCCTTCCTCGGCATATCCATTGTGTGTAGAAAGGATTGTTTTTGTATGTTGATTTCTCATTCTGCTGTATTTATTGAAGAAAGTACTTTATACATCTTAAATGCTTTCTGGTGGTGTTTTTAGGATCTTTTAAGCACAGGATCACATTATCTGCAAGGAGAGACAATTTTTCTTTCTTTCCTAATTGTATCTCTTTTACTTTTGTCCTTGCCACTGCCCTAGCAAAGACCGTGAGCACTATACTGAATAGACCAGAGGGAGTTGGCAAACTTGTTTCACTCCTGATGTTAGAGACAAGGCTTTCAACTCCCCCACCACACATAGTATGATGCTGGCTGTAGATTTGCTGCATAGAGCCTTTATTAAGTTGGGATAAGTTCCTTCCATTTCTAGTTTGCTCAGTGCATTTATAATGAAGAAATGCTGAGCTCTGCTAATGGCGTCTTCTTTATCTAGTGACTTTTTTGTCCTTAAGTCTATTTATATGCTGCATTACATTTATTGATTTGTGTATATTGAATTATCCTTGCCCCTCTGGGATAAAATCAGCTTGATTATGGTTCTCGAGTTTAGGTATTTTTATTAAGAAATTTTGCATCTGTGCTCATCAGGGAAGCTGGTTAGTAGTTCTTTTTGTTTTTGGTTGTATCTTTTTCTGGTTTTGGTGTCAGGCACTGCTGGCTTCATTGAATGAGTATGGCATTTTCTTTCCTTTTGTGTATTGTGGAGTATTGAGATGTATTAGTGTTAGCTTTTCCTTAAAATTTTGGTGAAAATTAACAGTGAATCCTTTCCTGGGCTTTTCTTTGTAGGAAATCTTTTCATACTGTTATAATATTTTTAAAATAAATTTTATTTATTCTTAAGTAATGTTAAGCCCAACTCCAGTTTCCCCTCCCTCGACTCCTCCTAAGCCCCCTCACTTCTGCTCTCCCTGAGATCCACTACTCCTCCATTTTCCTTCAGAAAAGAGCAGTCCTCCTAGGGATATCGACTGAACATGGCGTAACAATTTACAATAAGACTAAGCACAAACCCTCATATCAAGGCTGGGCAAGGCAGCCCAGTAAGAGGAAAAGGGTCCCAAGAGCAGGCAAAAGAGTCAGAGACACCTACCCTACACACTCCCACCATTAAGAGCCCCAGAAGAACACTAGGCTACACAATCATAACATATTTACATATATTTAGAGAACTGAGGTCAGAACTAAACTGTTTCAATCTTAATGCTTGTTTATACATTCTTTATTTAATTTTTTTAGGTCATGCATATTTAGAATATATCCATTTATTATAGATTTCCAGTGTTTTTAAATATAATTTAAAAAATTTTTACTAAAGATGGTCTAGATTTGCCCAATATCTGTTGTAATATTTATTTCTGATTTCATTACATTGGTCTTCTCTCTTGTTCTTTTGGTTGGTTTGGTTAGGGGATTTTTCAATCATGTTGTCGTTTCAAAGAACCATTTGATTCATACAGTCTCCACCTCATTATATTCTGCACAGGTCTTTCATTTTTTTTTTTTGCTTCCTAAGGTAAAGTACATTATTATCATTATTTTTAAAAGAGGAAACTGATTCTCAAAAAGGATAAACATATTGCCCAATATGAGTGGATACCCAAGTGGAAACTCCAACAGTGGCTAAGCCCATTGCTTGGTAACATCTTCTAGGTGTTGTACCAGATGCTAGGTACATGGTGTCTTATGGAGGCTTTCAACTGTTGAGGAAGAGATGTACTATTCTTATCTTCATGCTAGGTCTAAGAAAAGAGAGGACTTGGGAATGAAACACATTGCTAGAGTCAATCAGTTCATGCTGAGCAATGATTCAGGCCCAGCCTGCTTGCATCCAAAGCTAATGCTACCCTCCTTCTCACACTGCTGTGTTATCCACAGTCTCATTCTGTCTCTGATGTTCATATAGGCAACTCTTGGACCAAATGCTGTATTTCTGTCACTTTTCCTACCCATTTAGCAGTGATAAAAGTTGCATTTTTGTGACCATAATAATGTCTATAGTCTTCAAATATTTTTGGCTTTGTTTTTGTTTTACTTTAAGTTTTTTAGTTATTAACATATATAACTGAATACTGTTTCCTTGTCCTTTATATATAACCTATTATTTATAAGTTTTTACTTTTGGTTTTTTTTTTTTTTGCTTTTCTATGTTTTTAAAATTTTACTCCTTATTTTTGAGCATTTATTATTTACCTTTTTTTTTTTTGGTTTTTCAAGACAGGGTTTCTCTGTAGCTTTTGGAGCCTGTCCCGGTACTAGCTCTTGTAGACCAGGCTGGCCTTGAACTCACAGAGATCCACCTGCCTCTGACTCCCAAGAGAGCTGGAATTGAAGGCAGGTGCTACCACCACACAGCCTATTATTTACCTTTTTACCTGTGGTGTCATTTTTTTTGTGGGTTTTTTATGTTATCCTCCATATGTCTGATCGCTTTTTTTGTGTTTTTTAGGTTTACCAATCTGCCCCATGTTGGGCACCAATATGTCAGGGACCAGCCTGGACACAAACCATTTCTCGTATCAGAGTGGAGGTGTAAAATAAAAACACAACTCACACTACTATATCAGAAGGGAGTTTTTGGGGATCCTTTATAAAATCCTAAATTTACATCCTAAAAATCACCCTTGTTAATTATCCAAACATCTTTTATTTCAAAATATAAATTAAAAACATTATTAACATTTTGTTTCCTAGGTAGCAAAAAAAATGACTTAGGAAGCGATCGCCTGTGCCCATCTGTTGTAGGGTGCCTCCCGTTTTCTCTTCTATCAGGTTCAGTGTGTTCGGACTGATATTGAGGTCTTTGATCCATTTGGACTTGAGTTTTGTGCATGATGATAGATATGGGTCTATTTTCATTCTTCTACAGGTTGACATCCAGTTGTGCCAGCACCATTTGTTAAAGATGCTTTCTTTCTTCCATTGTATACTTTTAGCTCCTTTATCGAAAATGAGGTGTTCATAGGTTTGTGGGTTAAAGTCTGGGTCTTCTATACGATTCCATTGGTCGACTTCTCTGTTTTTATACCAATACCAAGCTGTTTTCAATACTGTAGCTCTGTAGTAGAGTTTGAAGTCAGGGATGGTTTTGGTTTCTCAGGAAATTCGGGATCAACCTACCCCTGGACCCAGCAATACCACTCTTGGGAATATACCCAAGAGATGCCCGATCATATGACAAGGGCATTTGTTCAACTATGTTCATAGCAGCATTATTTGTAATAGCCAGAACCTGGAAACAACCTAGATGTCCTTCAATGGAAGAATGGATGAAGAAAGTGTGGAATATATACACATTAGAGTACTACTCAGCGGTAAAAAACAATGACTTCTCAAATTTTGCATGTAAATGGATGGAAATAGAAAATAGTATCCTGAGTGAGGTAACCCAGACCCAAAAAGATGAACAAGGGATATACTCACTCATAATTGGGTTCTAGCCATAAATAAAGGTCAGTGAGTCTATAATTTGTTATCCTAAAGAAGCTAGATAAGAAGGTGAACCCAAAGAAAAACATATAGCTATCCTCTTGGGTATGGGAAGTAGACTAGATTGCCAGGCAAAAATCGGGATCTTAAGGGTAGGGTGGGAGGGGGTAAGGGGAGATGGGGAGAGAAAAGTGAGAAGGGTAGGATGGGGAGAACTTGGGGCAATGGGATGATTGGGATAAAGGAAGTTTGGATAGGGGAGCAGGGAAGCACATATCTTAATTAAGGGAGACATCTTAGGGTTGCAAGAGACTTGGACCTAGAGGGTCTTCCAGGTGCCCAAGGCGAGGTCCCCAGTTAGTTCCTTGGGCAGCTGAGGATAGGGAACCTGAAATGATCCTATCCTATAGCCATACTGATGAATATTTTGCATATCACCATAGAACCTTCATCTGGCGATGGATGGAGATAGAGACAGAGACCCACACTGGAGCACTGGACTGAGCTCCCAAGGTCCCAATGAGGAACAGAAGGAGGGAGATCATGAGCAAAGAAGTCAGGACCACAAGGGGTGCACCCACCCACTGAGACAGTGGGGCTGATCTATTGGAGCTCACCAAGGCCAGCTGGACTGTGACTGAAAAAGCATGGAATAAAACCGGACTCTCTGAATATGGTGGACAATGAGGGCTGCTGAGAAGCCAAGGGCAATGGCACTGGGTTTTGATCCTACCTCATGTCCTGGCTTTGTGGGAGCCTAGCCAGTTTGGATGTTCTCCTTCCTAGACCAGGATGGAGGGGGGAGGACTTTGGACCTGACTGCTCTTCAGACTGGAGAGGGAGGGGGAGAGGAGTAGGGGGAGGGGGAGAAGAGTGGGGGGAGGGGGGAGGGAGGAGGAATGGGGGGAGGGATGGGGGGAGGGGGGAGGAGTGGGAGGCTGGGAGGAGGTGGAAATTTTTTTTCTCAATAATAAAAAAATATAAATAAATAAATAAGTAAAAAAAACAAAAACAAAAAAGTAAAAATGAGAAATCATAATAAGCAAAAAAAAAAATGACTTAGATCACATCCATAGGTATGTTTGTTTTCACATCGGTACCCATGCTCATTTTGTTATGTAGACTAAAAAAACTACCTCTTCCCTTGGTGACCTCCTAAATTAAAATAAAAATAACATTAACATATCCTGACCACTTGCTTAGGGTGTCATCATGTTGCCTCACTATCAAAAGGCTAAACAACCACCTATGTGGAAAAATTGTGCCTTACAGTTCACTCAAAATTCTAACTGCCATACAATGTAAAAATATGGGCCTATATAATCTGGCCCCTACATTTCTCCTACACCTCTTTCTTGCTTTACCATGAATTAGAGTGAATACCCAAACCATTTCAAACATCTTCTTGAGAGGCCAAGAGTGAAGCAGCTGGAAAGAGAAATTCTCCTTAGAATTATCAATCTGGGCACACAGTAATGGCAGGAGGGAGGTAGAATGCCATGATAATTATGCAATTCTTGACACTCATGTTTAAAACATAAAGTTGCCTACATATGAAAACTCCCGGAACTTATCTCTTTCTTCATTTCTGTCTTGGTGCATGGTGGGGACAGTGCTGAAGACATTCTCATTGGAGGAATGATGAGAAGGCAGAACTTTTCATTTGTTCTTCAGATTACCTCTTCAGATTTTTAAAGATAGTTTTTAATTGCTTGAAAGTTTCATACATTTATATAATGAATTTTAGTCATTTATGTCCCCTTCCCCTTTTTCATCCTCCCTTCCTTACTGGAACTACTCAAGCATCCTCTGATTTTCATGCCTCCTTTTATAAATGGCATATTTTACAACCCTTTGGAGATATAGTGGGGAAAATTTGACTTAGGACTACAGTGGCTAATTAGATCTCTTCATCTTTGAAATATTGTATCATTAGGAAAATATATAGTGTAGTCAGGGATTCCTATTTCAAGTTTATTGCTTGGACTTGATGTCATGCTAGATCTCTGGCTAAATCTCTTCGTTCACACTCTGCCAACATCTCTGTTGGAGCTTGGTGTTAGGACCTGCATTTGAAAAAGTTTGAGTCTATGAGAAAGGCAGTCACCTTGCACAACTTGAATATAGAGAATGAAGGAGAAAAAGATTCTTCAGTTCAAGGGATGTATAGAACATTCACATCCCTCAAATGAGGGTGTGTGAAATGTGCTTTGGAGGTTTGAATGAGAATGTCTCCCATAGGCTCAGACATTTCAACACTTGGTCTCCAAGTCCTGGTGCTGTCTGGGGGGTTTAGGAGGTATGGCCTTGGCATAAGAAGTTTGTCACCGGAATAGGCTTAGAGAGTTAATAGTCTCATTCCACTCCAATTTTCTGCTACATTTTTTTTATCAGATGAGAAAATGATCTGTCAGCTTCCTGCTTTGGCTATCATACCTTCTGGCTTCTATGCCTTCCTGGTATGATGGACACTTATCTGTCTGGAATAGTATGCCAAAATAAACTTCTAGTTGTTAGGTTGCCTTTGGTCACTGAGTTTCGTTACAGCAGCAGAAGAGTAACTAATACAGAAGACTAACTGTTTGTTACCACGTCCTGTGCTGTATGATTCAGATCTCATCTGTGGAGAAGCCAGTGGAGTTGGGGTGGGCAATAGTGTCCGCCAAACATGCTTGGAAAGTGGCTTATTAACTGACAAAGACACAGGGAGAGGGAACACACAATTTTCATTAGAAAGTTTGATTTTGCACTTTTTAGTCCATTTCCACCTCTGGATTTGACATTTCGAAAGTCAGCCTTTGATGACAAACTCTGGCCTAAACTCTTCTGGAGGAAGGCTGTTCTGGCATATTTATAGACCATGT
Organism: Microtus pennsylvanicus; assembly: GCF_037038515.1. Taxonomy (NCBI): domain Eukaryota; kingdom Metazoa; phylum Chordata; class Mammalia; order Rodentia; family Cricetidae; genus Microtus; species Microtus pennsylvanicus. The sequence goes on from NC_134580.1 coordinate 71,959,093, forward strand.
AAAATGTATTGCTATGATTGGTGTCATAAAAATTGAATGGCTAATAGCTAGAAAGAGGTTAAGTGGGACTTCCAGGGACAGAGAGGACTCTGGGAAGAAGAAAGGCAGAGTTGTCAGCGAGATGCAGAGGAAGAAGGATGGGCAGTATAGGGAGATGAGATAATCAGTCATGTGAAAATTGTAGATTAATATAAATCGGTTAATTTAAGTTATAAGAGCTAGTGGGACAAACCTAAGCTAAGACCAAGCTTTCACAAGTAATAAGAAGTCCCCATGGTATTATTTGGGAGCTGGCTGGTGTGAGAGAGAGAAGCTACTACTATATATGGTGTTCAATGTGTAGGCTTGAATACCCACATAGGGTCTGAGAAAGCGGTCTCTCAGATAGGCTCAGTATGCAGGGGCATGGCTCTTTTAAGAGGCCCTACTGTGCAGCTGAGCACTTGAGCAGCCTGCATTGTCTACAAACACGTGCCACAGGCAGATGCAGCAAATTCCCAGCTCTGGAGCTGGTACTAGCTGGCATGAGGCTAGGTTCTCACAGAACTGAGGGGGCAGAGCCAGTTGCCAGCATGCCATGGGAACCATGCGGATAGCAGCTTAAGATTTGGTACATGTAGTCTGAGAATGCTGCAGGTGCACAGTGAAGCATTCCAGACCAAGTAAACCTTCAAATAGATACAGTGAAAATGGGTACAGACATTCGTAGAAAAAATAAATAGTTTAAATATAATAGTCTCTAAAGAGAGAGTAAAGTAATAGAAAACAAAAAAGTCACACAAAGATGGGAAATACACAGTGCATAGATCCTGTATGGTGTTTTTTGACTTTGAATTTTTTAAATGCTAATGTACAAAAGACAATAGCTGCTGTGAGACATTGGGTTATGAAAGCTGTTAAATTAAATCAACCTATGCATTTTAAGAATATCTTAACTTTAAAGTGAAAGTCAAAATATGTTGCATTGGAAAAAAGGTTATGTCTTTGTTTCCACAGGAGACAAAAAATTATGGTTCTGTTCAAAATTAATGAAAATGAAATTTGATCATGGGAGACCTGAAAATCTTGGCCATAGACATTAAAACAGAACCAAGAAAGATGACAGGACATGTGACGTATGTGTTAATCCTCTACATGGGAACATCTCTGAGACTGAATGAGACATGATAAATCTGGTTTACTAAGAGTCCTAATGACTTATTACTACATGCCTCCTTTTATATAGCTTGGACAGAGGTTTGATTCTATAGTCCAAATGGACTTATAAAGTTAACAGATGCCTTTCACCTGCTTAACTATAGAACAAAACACATCTTGAACTGATTTGTGCACATCACACATTCCATACATGTGTTAATGCAGATATATATGCTATCAATAAAAGTTTGTGTATTGGAGCTGGAGAAATGGTTCAAAGGTTAAGAACACTGTTTGCTCTTCCAGAGGACTCTGGTACAATTCCCAACACCCACATAGCAGCTTGCAACTGTCTGTAACTTCAGTTTCAGGACATCTAACACTTTCACACAGACATACATGCAGCTAAAACACCAATGCACATAAAATAAAAATTTAAAAAAAATTGTGTTTTCAGAAAGAAAAAAGGACTAAACACCAATAAAGGCAAGAGCTCAAGTGATCCAGTCTTCCAGAATGCCTGTTACAGTTTCTTCAAAATTCTGCATCCAGAACAACTTTGAAGCTGCTAGCTGAGACGGTCTAGTCTTACAGACTACATCAGCCAAGACTTCAGATAAGTTGTGCAATTTCCCGTCACACAGAGACTAAACAAACAAACAAAAAATACAGCTACCTCTTCTAGGGTTTGACCATTATACCAATTTTCTCAGGGTCCCCTAAAGAAACCATCATCCTCAGACTATAGGAAGAGTCTAGAGAACAAAAACCCCATATTCCCAAGAGGTGATGTGGGTGATTTCTGGTCATTCAGAGAGTTATGGATGTTTGTCATCATTTGAGGGGTGGTGGTTACAAGCTGTTATTGGTCAAGGCCAAGAAAAAGATGAACAAAGATTAGACTCAGGGTTCTCTTTCTGAAGGGAAAAACGGGGAACTATAGTATAAAAATGATAGAATAAAAGGATGGTTCTACTTTTGAACAACCACTAGTCTCGAATATTTTACATTGGTATATAAATATATGTAATTTGGTACAAATTTAAGGATATTTTTATTATAAAGTCTATATGTTTCTACTCTTGTTTAAGGTTTGTATCTATGTGGCTTATTTAAAACATAACATAAAGTTTTAGTCCTTGAAAATGATTTAGGATAATAAAGACAGGTCAGTAATTAGTCATCTATAACAATCAAACTTATAGTCATGTTAGATATGTTTTCAAGGTCAAACATAGAAATAGTTTAAATAGATGGTCTTTGAACATGTCAGAGACCTAAAAAATAGGGCATTTAAAATTTTTTTTTTTTTTTTGATTTTCGAGACAGGGTTTCTCCGTAGCTTTTGGTTCCTGTCCTAGAACTAGCTCTTCTAGACCAGGCTGGCCTCAAACTCAGAGATCCGCCTGCTTCTGCCTCCCCAGTGCTGGGATTAAAGGCATGTGCCACCACCGCCCGGCCATTTAAGATGTTTTAATAGCATAAGGCTTTCCCTGACAGTAATACACATCTGCTCTTGGCAACACCAATTTACTTCAAAAAAGGTTGATGGGCATCGAAAAACCTCCATATAGAATTTGATTTTATTATGGCAAAGTTAGCCACTAGGTAAGAAACTGCCCTTGCCTTGACTGTTGACAGTATGCTGTTCAAATTGAACAACCATGACTTAAAAGTAAAAGACTGCCAAACTTTTCCCAGAAAAGATAGAAATCCTTTAAAAATTCCTGCTTCACAGAATAGTCTATCAGATAGTCTAGGCCTGTAGGCTGAAGACAGATATCTCCATGTTTCAGAGGAACCTTGTTACTGTTCAGTAAGCCTGCTGCTTCTGTTATTTCTGTAGTTTTGGAAGTTGTTTGTTCTACACTTCCTGTTTACTCAGGTAATATTATATTCTTCTAGAGTCTTTGACGGAGCTAAAGACTAGAGTTTTGTAGATTATTTTAGCCAATTAAAAAAACTTACATAAGTTTATAAGATTGAGAAACAAAAAATACTTAAGTTGTTTATCTAAGAAGATATTATAAGGTTAATAAAGATATTTTTAGGATGGTAATACAAGTTATAATAGAAATGACTTAGGTATAAAGCTTTTGACTCATCAGAATAGGATAGGTAATAGAGCAATTCTCTAATTGTCAAATAAAATTGGACTGGGCATTGTAAATGTAATTCTTACTTGATAATTGTTATTATTGTATCTAATTTTACTGTTTTAGAGTGAAAACCTTTCATACTATTTAGATGGAAAGGGGAAATGTGGGCTATTTGTACACTGTGTAAAAATATATTGCTGTGATTGGTGCAGTAAGAAGCTGAGTGGACAATAGCTAGAAAGTGGTTAGGTAAGATTTGCAGGGGCTGACAAAACTCTGGGAAGAAGGACAGAGTCATCACCTAGATGTGGAGGAAGCAGAATGGGCGGCACAGAAAGACGAGGTAACAAGCCTCTCGAAAGAACATAGATTAGTGTAAGTGGGTTAAGGTATCAGAGTTAGTGGGCCAAGCCTAAGCTAAAGCCAAACTTTCCTAATTAATAGGAAGTCTCCATGTCATTATTTGGAAGCTGGCTGGTGGTACTGAGAAACTACTACTATAGAAGGTTGTAGAGTACAGGCAGTCGATTCTGTATTTCATCAACAGGTCAAAATGTCTCACAGTGGCCATGTGGTATGTTTGAGAATAGAGTGCTAGATTTGGAAACTCAGGTCTTCATACTCTTTCTGGAACTCTTTTCCATCCATTCCTTAGAGACTTTTCCCCATCCCAGAGGTATCCCTATCACTGGAAGCATGGTCTACATTGCTTATTCAGGCGAATTATCTGATGAAATTGGACATGTAGAACTTGGATCATTTTCTCATTTTCAAAAGGGAAATAAGAGAATCCCTCTTGTGAAAACCAAATGATGCTGAACTGCAAATGTCTGGTGACTGAGATGCTCTCCATTGATGTCAGAAGAACTTTGCGTTTGTTACTCCGGTGGCGGGACTGTGATGGGCTCCAATTTGAATAAGATGGTATAAACATGGCTCAGATGAAAGTGAGAACTAGGAAAACAACCTTTTAGTATTGTCTTCACATTAAACCCACTGGACAGTTTTAAAAACTACTATCTGCGCATTATCCCCAGATGATTGGAGAGAATCTTTGAGGGAGAATGTTTGTCACTGTTTTCTAGATGCATTTATTTTAAGGTGTGTTATTAGGACTGGTACCAAATTCACAAAGTCAAATGATACCCGTATCCCCATTCCTGAAGTATCTGGGAGTATGTACCATGGCTGTCTCACTGCTTTCTTTAAGTTTTATAGATATTCTCATGTACAGGAAGTCTGAGAGCCATGCACGACCCTGGTGATTTCTTACTCTTGTTGTCTTTGTCATATTTTGCTCTTCTAGGACATGAGGTGAAGGGAAGCTATGTTTTCATGTGTTCTACCTGTCTACTGGGGCTGGGTCCATAACTATAAACCTCTGAGAGGCCCTCTATAAGTCTCTTCCCCTTAGTAATGACAAGTTTTTACCTGTGGATAGATTTTGTGCTGTCTCGATGCTGTTGATTTTGTTTTAAACAAAAGCCCTGTGAGGTCAATGATTATTGACTCCATTTCACAAAACCAATTCTTTCCTAGCTCTGCATAAAGGCAGACAGCTTTCTGTTCTACTTAGAAGAGGGGTTCACACAAGTAGACTGGAAAATGATCCATTTCCTGCCTTCAACAACGATACTTTATCATGAGCAGTCACAGGGAAATCCATTTTAATTTGGTGTTAACAAGCTTGGCCAGATCTGCAGTCATTGCTTGTGAAAGTTGTTCACTGCCCAAGCCCAGCAAGTAGCATAGTGTGATAGTTCCTATGAATGGTGCTACAAGCAAGTGCACAGGCCCATGGCTGTGTGACTATGGCAGTGACTTCACACATACTTAAAGCTCATCTTGATCAGTAACTATCTCTGTTGCTTTCAGTGTGAAACATCCTTCACAGGTTCATAGAGCTGAATATTTGGCCTTCAACGTGTGCTCTGGTTATGGGGGGAATTGTGGTTCCTTGGCCCAGGTGGAAGAGGTGGATAACTGAGGATAGAACTTTGGGGGTGATAGCCTGGTCTGGATTGCTGCCAGGCTTCCTGCCTTCTGGCCAGCATTATAGAATAAAATGGTGCTACAAGTTGCTACAACTAAGGACAGAGCTACTCCAGCCACCATGACAAACAGCAGCTTCTTAAACAGTGACCCTCCCCAAACTCACCTTTTAAAACTTGCTTTTGCTAAGTATCTGGTTACAGAAATAAAACCGTAAGTGATGCACTTGTCACTGTGATCTATGGTGTGCAGAGACAACCCTCAGATGTTGCCCAATCACTACAGTTTAAGTGCTGAAATAAATCTGTGTGTACTAACACACACCCATAACATTATCACCTTTGAGCTTTCTCATTTAAAATACATGCACCCCTAGCAAGAAGAAACTGCTCTAGATTCTTATAGGCATTAAGGATCGGCAACTTATAGAATGGGGTTTATACTTTCCTTTACATTGAGTCCTGGGACAGAGAAATTAGTATTTTTTCCAATTTATAGATGAGCAAAGGGAGGTCTCTTTCTTGGGGTTTGGAACATGGTTTACTTGGTAAAGTGTCTTAGCGTAAGCATGAGGATCTGGATTTGGATTATAAGAATCTGCATAAAAGCAGGGTGTGGTGATGTATGCCATAATCTCAGTTCTGGGGAGGTAGAGACATGAGGGACACACACACACACACACACACACACACACACACACACACACACACACACCACTTCCTTAATCCAAACAGCCCAACTAGTTAAGAACTTGAACACATTGTGTTGTTTCCAAACTCAAGACATTCTTTACTGTCCTGTATTGCTGGAAATCAGGCTTGGTTTATAGTGTTTGTAACTATGCTTTTCAGAAATGTATGCATCAAAACAAGCACTGACTAGAGAACTTTGGTCCTGCAGCCCTGCCACAATGTGGTAGTGTCCTTTGGGGGTAATTCTTCCAGTCCAGGAGCTTTCACTTGAATCACTTCTGCTCTATTTTCCAAACAGGAAAATTTGCATGATGGACAAGGCTTTATTTCCTTTTTCTTTTTAATTTGTGTGACTGCCAAGGAGATGGTGTGTATCAAAGTGTGTTAGTTTTTATAAACACACAAATAAATAGAAAAATGGCTAGGGTATTTTTGCAATCTATTTATTTTTATTTATTTATTTTTTGAGGAGGGATACCTCCTCAAAAATCACAACCATTGTTTAATGGAAATGGGAGTTTTCAGTTACAGAAGATATGAGGTAGAGCAGTTGCTACAGTGTGGATTGTAGAGCAAAAGGCCTGAATTAGAAGAGATTTCTGGTTGATGTTTTGTGATTCAGAATAGAGTGCTTGGCATCTTTTAGCCTCAGTTTCCTCATCTACAAAGTGAGGACAACAAGGCTTAGCATAGAAGATAGCAAATCTTAAGTACTCAGCCTGTCACAATCTGTCAAAGGTGTTCCCTTATTTCCATCCATCATTAAAGATCTATTTTCCTTTAATCAATATAGCTAATCGGTAAGGGTTGAGTAGGTTCATTCACTCAGATTGAAGAACAGGAAAGTCCAGATAGATGGGTTAGAGTAGTGTGTGCACATTCACAATCTGGAGAACAATCCTGGCTGCAGTTTCTCAAATACCCTCTACTTTATTTTTGACACAGGGTTTCTCACTGTCCTAAAACATACTAAAGAGTCCCACAAGTCTGTCTCTCACCTCCCAGCTCTGGGTTTAAAGCACATGACATCTTACCCAGCATCTTTCCCCCTAACATAATAATTTTATTGATTATTTGGGAATTTGATATAATGCACCCTGATCATACTGTCTAGTCCTCCAAGTCATCACCCCTGGACCTTGTTAACCCCTAAAAATGCCAGACAAGTCCAATCTGTGTTGCCATATACTCATAGGAGCATGGTCAAACTCCTAATAGCCAACCCCTTAAAGAAAACTGAGTCCTTCCCCATCCAAAAGCCACCAGTTGTGGAGAGCTACACTTCAGCATCTTTATCACAATTTTAAAGAGTTCTCTCCAGTAGCTTTCTGTCTAGGTTGATGCTTTTTGAGGGGTGGGGTGGGGTTGGGGTTGTCATAGAAGCTTTCTATGTCCCTCTTTCTCAACTGCAGTCAGCCATACCACTTTAAAAGAGGCTTGCTTGCTACAGTCAGCAGAAACAAGGATCATGGATTTACACATGGTTTCTGGTGACAACATGGACCACAGATATCCACATGACATCGGGCATCAACATGTGCCACAGACCTCAGAATGGTCTCCAGTGCCAGTACAGACCACAGACATCAACACAGCCCTCTGCCACAGCATGGGGCAAAATCAACATGGCTTCCAGGGCAACATGGACCTCAGATACTAATATGATCCCTCGTGGCAGCCAGAACCACGAACATAAACTTAGCTTCCAGTGGCAGCACAGGCCACGGATACCCACATGGCTTTCAGTGGTAACATAGGTCACAGAATCACATGGCTTCTGATGCAACAGAACCCCAACAAGGGCCTCAGCAGCAGTATGGACCACAGACATGGCCTTAGGTGGCAGTATAGGCCATGCACATCATCATGGTCTCTGGTGGCAGCTCAGGTTTTCTACATGGATGTGGCCTCCAGGAGCAGCCCAAACCATGGACATCAACACAGACCTCAGGCTCAACTTGGCTTAGGACAGCAGCGTAGACCACAGTTACCAGTATGGCTCTGGGGGTGGCACAGACCACGGAGGTCCTTCTAGGAGGTCCAACCGTCATCTCAGACATCCTGCCATTGCTCAGAGCCAGGACAATTGTTTGGCTGGGCAGTGTGTTTAAGGGCTGAGTCTGCACTACTTCCAGGCTGCTGCCCACCACCCTGATGGCCTTACTCAGAAGAAAATAAAGTACTCCCCTGTCGACGGGAACCATTCCTTACACCTGCATTCTCACAGAGCATGTGCCATTCCATCTGTCCATCTTCCCTCCTCCCTCTCCATTGCTTACTCATTCGTCTCCATGGCATTAGAAACTATAATGTGTCACACAGTATGTTTCCTCCCAAACATCTTTACAAGCAAACATTCATTGCAATGAGTCGTTGGTTTCTGGTTTCTGAAGCATCTTAAATATTGGACCATCACTGAGACTGGTCTCAGATATCCTTCTGTTCTCCAGAGCATGAGCTCTGAGCTCTGGGCTTCTGCACACTTCCCTGCCCTCATTGTCAGCTGCCCCAGGCTTGAGAGGCATGATCTTTGTTCTTGTAGCCACACCCACACTGCTGTCCCACACTCTCTGTTTCCCAGCAGGGAGCAGTGGCTCAAGCTTGTAGTCACCAGCTGGCCTTGGACTAACCCTATTCAGTACTGACAAGTTTCTACGGGAGCTCTAGGCCACCACCCATCACCCACCCTATCTTTGGTTGGGCCTGACTGTTGTGCTTGCAGCCTGAAGGCAGCATTGCTGCTCCCTGCTCTCCGTCTCCCAGGCCCAATTCAGTAATACCCTATTTCTGCAGGAGCTCCAGGACACTGAACATCAGGTGCACAGCTCAGTTCCGCCATCTTTCCTTCTGATTTCATGAGTACACTTTTTAAAAAACATTACCTGCCCAACACTTTTTATGTGGGTTCTTAGGAGAGCAAAATCAGGCCTGTGTGCTTGCGGGGTAGAACGTTCCCCACTGCGGCATCACCCCAGTCCCCACAGCTGAATGTCTGAAGAGGTCACCTGAAAGCCCAAGCCCAGCCTGAGAGTAGGCGCAGCTCAGCAGGGAGCTGTCTTTTCTTTAGACAGGTGAAGTTTCAGGAGTAGACGGGATAGGCAGCTGTGAGCACACTGAGCCAGGAACCACTGCAGTGGGAGGTGGGAAAGGGGCCTTTCTCTTTCTGAACTTCATATGAGGCCAGACAAGAACTTTGAGGCTTCCTGAAGGCTTCACTAAGCTTTCTTAGAGTTTAATTTACAGCCAGCCAGTGAGTGGAGCTAAAGTTTCATGAGACAGAGGCTCATCCAGTGTACCTGCTCAGAAATTCCTGCCTTGTGTCTTGTGCGAGTCCAGCTTCTCCCTCACCTCACAGAAACAGCTCATGGAGGAGCTTATCTCAGCCTGGTGGAGCAGAGGGTCATACTTCCAGACGGTCTCTTTGTGCTATGCCTCACCACCCCTCTGCCTCCTCCTTGTTCTGCTTTCACAGTCATGGCCCCTGGCATGCTTAGGGCTAAATCCACGCAGTGTTAGCTGGGTTTTATTAAACTCCCTAGCCTGGAGATAATAGGACTGCAGACATCTTTCATTCTTTGGTGCAAAGAATGAGCACATACAGGCATTTTGACTCTGTAAGCCAAGCAGTTTGCTTAAAGCAAGGATTGAAAACTCAAGTGTCTACAGGGCCGGGGAAAGCATACTGGGAGAGGTGAGTTGTCTGAAGAAACCAGGGTCCTCCACACTGGAGAGCACAGGACTTTCTCACCAGGGAACCAACACTGTGGAGCTGCAGTTTGGTGGGAATGCAGGTTGATAATTGCCTGATTCTTTAAAAGTTTAAGGAAAAATATTCAGATAGATTTTTGGGGGTGGAAATTTCTAACTTTTCAAACATTTTCTGGGTCCAAAATTAAATCTTTGTTTTGTTTGCTTCCCCGAGGTAGAAAGGCAAGATAGAATGAGCCAGAGTCAGCAGCCATTTTTATAACAACATTGATCCACACCTGAGATACCTGAGGATGAGACCTAAACACATCTGAAAAGACCCATCTCAAGTAGCTCTTCACGGGAAATCAAGTTCCTAATGTGAGTTTGGGGTAGGGGCACACATTCAGACTGTACAAGACTGGCCTTATCATCAACCAAGGGGGAAGGGCTCATGAGGCCTTACCCCTTACTGCTGAACTTCTGGCTATTAATAGATCATGGGGGATGGAGATTACTATTATTGGTTGTGCCTACCAGATGCTAATGGATAGCACCTATCCCAAGGCCATGACACAAGACATCCCTGGTCATAAAACAGATGAGAATATGAGAAACATATTTGTAGGGAAGGAGAGGTATAGGTTAGGGTGGGGGGAGGTAAGAGAGGGTAGAGAATGACAGTAATCTGCATACATTTTTGTATATGTGAAATTTTCAGAAAAAATCTGATTTAGAAGAGAAGTAATCAATAAATAACTTATGTTTATTACATACAAGAGCCTGGGATTTGAAGTCTGACTTTGACAGATTTTGTAAATTTAAATCCTGTCCAAATTCTCATCAGATACAATGCATTGGACACCTCAGTCCCATTCTCAATCTCATTTTAAAATAAAGTTAGTGTTATCTACTTTGAAAATGTGATTAGGGTTAATATTTACAAACAACCAACAATGCCCAGTACTCAGTGGTAAATGACAAACATCGCCAATCCCATGAGTGAATGAATGGTTGTAAGAACAAGCAACCAGCTTTGTCAGGTTAAAGCCGGTCAAAGTCGGAAGGGTCAAGTGTGAAAGCAGGGGCATTAGCAAGCAAGGGTTCTTCTGGGGCTTTATGATGGGCAGAGGTAAAAGAAGGAGTGAGTTAGAATCTGAACTGCTTCCCCAAACTGTCTCCTTGCACTTATTTTTATTATATTTATGTGTGTGTGCATACACACATGTGTGTGTTTATGGTCCTGCTACCCTTTCTTCTTTGGAATGTGCACTGCTGTGGTCTCTCCTCCTTCTCCCTTAACACTCCTAGGCTACTCACTTGTGCTCACTGTAAGTTAATAGCGAAGGTGAATGTCAATGTCTTTCCTGCACGCCACTCTGATTGGAGCAGTTCCATTGCTGCTGGACCGGCAAACATTCCAGCTGGGTGTGTGTCTTCTGCTGTAGTCTCTGTAGGATTACGACCATTTCTAGATGCAGGTTCGTTTCCTGAGGCTGCATTGCTGAGAATGAGCTTGCGGGTGGCAGGCTATGAATAGGTCAAAAGTTGTGGGTTGCTGTATTTGCACAGCAGTTGCTGAAGGAGCGAACAGATGAGTGAAGCTGCTACCCAAGAAGCTGATGCTGGGTCCAGGAAGGACTCTGAAGCAAAAAAGCCTCAAACTGATGCTGCATGTCTGCAGTTGAGTGACAGAGCCAGGTGCCACAGAGACTCAATCCCGTGGGAGGCCCCCTCAGTGTCTGGACAATAACCCAGGGCCCAAGGCCATGGGCATTCCTGGGCAGGCTACTGCTCACTAGCGCCTGAGTCAAGCTGCCTTCCGTCCCACCCCTCCAACGCACCCCCTCCCACATCTCACTCCCTCACGGCTCCCCCCCTCACCCAGCCCCAGGACTGAATTCTTGTTTTCTTCTTTCTTCTTTCAGGTCATTTCCCTGAAACCTGAGAAAATGATTGATCAATTTAGAACAGGAGGCAAATGGACATGCTGGGCAATCAAACCTCCTTCCGGCCAGTGCGCATTTATGAACCCCATAATGGTTACAATGCCATCAGCATGTGATGTTTGCCCTATTCTGGGTTGTGACAGCCAGAATGAGCCAGGAGTTTTTCAGAGTTGCAGCTAAAGGCAGAGCAGGAGCCCTTTCAGACTAGGGCTTGGATGTCTGCCTCATTTCCATGCAAATAGAAAGAAGGCTGTGGCTAGACAAGTGCTGAACTGGGGGAAGGCGGTGTGGACTGAATTGTGGTTTAGGTTCCCTGCCCCAAGTAGACACTGCGACTTGCTTGTTCTTAGAGAGCTATAGGCAGGTCCATTTTTTGCTCTTTGCTTTAAGCTTGTTATTGTATGCAATACACTGTTCCACAAATGCACTTATAAAAATCCAACTTTCACTGGACATGGTGGTACACATCTTTAATTCTAGCACTAGAGAGGTAGAAGCAGTCATATCTCAATCAGTTTGAAGCCAGCTACTCTACATAGCAAGTTCCAGGTCGATTAGAGCAGTGAGACCATTTATTTAAAAAAATAAACTGAACATTAATAGCTGCTTTATTTTTTTCTTTCTTAGCACCAACAGGACTACATTTCCCCAGTTTCCTTGTGGTTGAAAGTTGACAAGGGAGCATAATTGATGTCTATCATTTCCTGGAGCACTGTCTTGTGGATGAATGTAACATGGTGGGCCTGCTTGTTGGGGTTTCTGTCCCAGTTCCCACAGCCGGCAAGTCCCAAAGAAAATCACACAGAGGTCTCCATAAGTTATAAACTGACTGGCCCATTAGCTCAGGCTTCATATTAACTCTTATAACTTATATTAGCCCATTATTCTTATCTATGTTAGCCACATGGCTCAGTACCTTTTTCAGCGGGGCAGGTCACATCCTGCTCCTTCCGTGTCTGGACAGGACTGGGGAGGAAGGGGCTTCCTCCTTCCCAGAATTCTCCTGTTCTCCTTGATCCACCTCTACTTCCTGTCTGGTTGTTCCGCCTATACTTCCTGCCTGGCTACTGGCCAATCAGCATTTATTTAAAACATAATTGACAGAATACAGAATTGTCCGGGTTCAGCTGAATAGGACTGAGTTTCCCTGGTGTGATGGGAAATCACACCTGAAAGCAGTGGCTGTGTGGATAGAGCACAAGCACTGTTAATATAGTCTTCCACTTGATCTTGAGGTCTCTCCATGGAGAGTAGTTGTTACCTCTAACCCTGTCCTTTGCCTTGAAGCAACTCCAGAGGACATGGTTGGGGATATTTACCATGTGCCTTTCCTAGAAGATGGCCTGTTGCTAAAGTGTGCTCATTCATTAGTCCTAGCAGATGCTCTAGTCGCTTTGCCTCACTTGTACCTGTTCCTCAACCTCTGCCAACATAGACACTTTCTTGCTTTGCGTAGCAGAGAAGATTCTTGTACGTTTGCACAATGCGGTGGGGCAGAACATCTGAATCCTTGATCCTGGTGGGTTGGTCATGACCCATGGATTCCAGAAAGAATAGTCAACTTCAGTGGGCTGTGGGAATGGAGAGCTCTCTTGGACTAGCATGCTCAAACAGTGGGTGAGGATCAAGAGAGACAGCAAGAGCAATGGGTTTGTGGGCTGAGTCCCTTATTGTGACCCAAGCAGGTTTGCCAGAGGAGCTCTGATTGGTGGGTTTATGAATCCTGCAGATTCATGCTGTGGCTGTAAAGTGGTCTCCATGGCATGACCCTGCACAGTGCATTAGTGTAGGGTCGTAGGCAATTTGAATAGGCTGTATCTAGCGGTCTCACAATGAGTCAGTTGGATAAAGCAGATATTTGGCTCGATTGTCTTGAGAAAGTGGGAAGAGATGGAGGACTGTGCAAAATTGACTAAGCCCTGGCTCTGCTAACAGAGTGATAAATATGCCTAAAACGAAGGCTGAGGCAATGTAAACTTGTAGGAAGCCACTCAGATTGTGCACACTCTCTCGCCCCTGCTCTGTAGTCCTGTGTGTACAGTTATATAAACAGCATGTAGACTTCATTTGTATTTAGCCAACATATTTTTAAAGACTTTTTTGTTGTTTTTCCTTCTGATATTTGGTCACTCAAATGATACAGAATGACAATATTCTTACTTTAAGAAAACACAAGAGGACCCAGCAGGGCTCTTTCAGTTGCTCTGGGAGTTGGTCAAAGGAATCTGCAGCTGAAAGTGAGCAGTATCCCCAGGCCTCCGCACAAAGCAGTAGTGGGCGCCTCTAGGGGTGCTGTGGTTTTCAGGTACCATAGTCTAATGGACTCAAAATTGGGAAGCTACTGTGGAGATTCTGACCCTTGACCCTTCATCTGGAATTAGCCTGTCCTTTTTTCACCCTAGAACGTTCCCTTGTGGTAGCAGTCAGATTTTTATTCCCAGGTAGGGAATCATCGACTTTGATGTTGACAGACACTTAGAATTCTGTGAATTACCATAACCTAAATTCTGAGGACTCTCAGGACTTTTTGTGACTGTGTACTTTGGAAAATGTTCTGTGATATGCAGATGGAAACAGAAGGCCATTTATTATCTCTGGGAACCCTACTGTGTGGCATCTGGTAGATTAGGAGGTCCACCCAGAAGGGTATGATCTTAGTGAGAGCATGGTTTCAGTCAGAAGTTTGGGTCCAGAGCCGACTTTCATGAGGCAATGGAGGGTGCAGCCAAATGTTGGACTGGAATTCTTCCTATGTAACTTATCTACTAGCTACATAGCTTACCTACTTAGCTCTTAGAGGGGCTAGTAGTTGGAGGCCCTTTTCTCCATCTAAAGATGGTGGAAAGCCCACTTCCTGCCTTTGTTTCTGCTTATTCTCTGATGTACCAATGGCACTGTAAGGTGTGATCACTGTGGTGTGAATGTTGGTGTAATGAGGAGAGGACCAGAGGCCATGTAGTGTTAAACAGATGTAAAATTATTTTGAATGGATTTTAATTTTTTTTTATGGTGTGTGTGTAAAACACCTGCACCTGCATTACTTTCTTGGTACAGTTCACATGCCATTGTATCAAATGCTAGCCGGGCAAGGGGCTGGAAATTGAAAGAACACACAAGAGACCTGGGTCATTCAAAAGGAGATCAGCAGAATGCCGTTTATTCAAATATAGGGAAAACCTTAAATACCTAGCTGCTGCGCAAAGGAATTCCCCCCAGGCAGGTGGGAAATTACCACGCCCAAGGTGGAGTCAACAATGCTGTAGAGCTAATCACCAGGCAGGGCAGAGGGAGCACAGGAACAAACAGGATGTTTTAGCTGGTTGACCAGAAACTGTACTCAAAATGAACCCCAGGAGCAGGGTAGACCCATGGGCCCTACGTGTGTGTGTGTGTAATGTATGTGTGTGCATGACAGTGTGCATACAAGTGCATTTGTACATGTATGTGCGTGTCAGAGGCTGATGTTGAGTGTGGTCCACTACTGTTCTGCTCTCCACCTTATCTTCAGAGACCAGGTCACTCTCTGAGCCCACATTCACCGCTAGCCTTCTGTCTAGTCAGTTACTGGGACCCTTTATCTGCATTTCCCCAGCACTAGGCTTACAGATGCATGTGGACACTGGGGGATCTGAACCCAGGTCTGTGCTTGTATGCAGGCACTTGACCCACTGAGGCATCTCCCCAGCCCCTGAAGAATATTTTTTAAGAAACAAAATTCTAATTGAGTAATTATACTTTTTAGTTTCTATAATTAGAAGACCCCCAATTTTCCCAGGAATTTGCTTGTCATCATTACTTCTAGGAATAGCCCTGCCCCATGTATCATAAAAAGCCTATCATATCTTGTGATATATATGCCTGCATCATAACCAGGAACACACTGAAGCACAAGGCCAATTAATAACTGCCTTCATTTATTTAGTTTATTGGTTTGCTAAGTTTGCTGAATGCCCACTCTCTGTTTGACAAAACAAGGACATCAGGGATACCTCAGTGAATCACATGTAACTAGCTCACATTGGTAAGGAAAACAGATTGGATCTTTTGGGAGAGGATGTGGTGATGGATCACCTAGCTGAATAGTGTCTAGAGTGGATCGTAGCTGCGTTAGAATGACAGCACTGGTCGTGTTTGAGAACATCTTTGGGAATTGAAAACTCCTGTAAGAGTTCACTAAACCCACAGACAGAAAAGTCTGTTTAAGGGAGAGGCAACCAGCATGGCAAAAGTTAGAGATGAGAGAAAGAGAGAACAAAATAAGATAAAAATAAAATAAAAAGCTTCAAAAAACTTAATCAACTCATTCTGTAAGAGCTGAGTGTGGCAGAAAGATAGGCAACATGGCTGACCTTCTTACTGTCTTTTCTTATGTGACTTACAAACTCTGGGATCGTGTTTTGCATTTCTGTGCTTCTCCATGGTATCCGGGGACAAAGAGTTTTTATGGTCAACCTCCTGGATTGAGAAATGCCTAGGAGACCAATAACCTGCACCTCTGAGTGTGTCTTTCCCAAGGAGGAATTCAGTGTGGAAGATGCTCCCTGAATGTGGGCAGCACCACCCCACAGGATGGTAAGCAAGTGGAATAAAGAAGGAAAAAGAGTAGCCCCAGCAGGATTCTCCCCTCCGACTGTCACTCTGGCTTCCTGGCTGCCATGACATCTATCCTTCCATGCCCACAGTGACAGTGACATTTCTGCAACTATGAGCCAAGATAAACACCCTCTCCTTTAAGTTTTCCTCAAGTATTTTGTCTTAGTAATGAAAAATCTGACTGATAACTCATCAGAAATGACAATAATGTTCTGTTGAATGAATGAAAAACTGGCTCTTACCGAGTTACAGACATATCTGTTGGTCTCATCTCAGAGCTACTGGTCTGATGCCCATCCTCTTGAGACAGAAATGGCTGACATGGGTTTCTTCTTTCAAAGAGCTGGAAGCTTCTTTGCAAATGGCAAGAAAGGAACACTAAATATTTAATGCACCAAAGTTAAATATTATTACAAAAGTAATTTAATATAAATGTTTCAGCAACTCCTTATCCATATTTCATGTCAGCAATGGATATCTGATTGCTAATGTTTGTGTGCAATTAATTTTAATGGTTACATACTCTCAATTTCTTTCAGATTTTCTCTTTAGAGGACTTCAGTGTCTGCCGGGGAAAATGAAAAGCTAGACAATAGATGTCACCAAGAGCAGAAAGAAAGACACAGACTCCTGAGTGGAGGTTTCCAAATGACAAGTTATAGACACTTGGGAGTTGCTCAGTGGTATGTAGGCAGGGACACTGTCAATCTCTGCTGCATAGTACTGACCGCTGACACGATGTCCTCACGGCTCCCTGGTGGGAGGTAGGCCACTTCTCTGTGCTTTCCCCATACATTCATTGCATAGCTTCCCGGCAACAATCACCACCACAGCGACTGGACCGAGTGCCCACGATGTGCCAGGTTTCACAATGAGACCATTATATCTCATCACACCAACCACGAAAAGTTGGCATATATTCTGTTTTTCAGAAATTAAAACGGACTCAGAGAATGAAATTTCCCAAAAGCCCGGAGGATTTTGTGGTTTTCTGACTCTGCTTGTGAGTCCTCAATCAACACTGCTGTCATCATGCTTCTCTCCTGTCATTCCAGGAGCTCAGGGACGGGATAGGACACTCATTCCATGAGTCATACAGACTTGTTGAATGAATGAGCAGAGACAAGAATCTGTCCTATAAAATTATTAATAGATGAAGGACTTGCTATCTCAACAATTTTGAAACAAAAATCTCTCTGAGGTTGAGGGATGCTTGATTTTTCTCTAATGCAAATATTCTTAAACTACAGTTTCAGGACACTTTTGCATGATACTTTGTGGGATTTGATGATTTAAAATAAAGCCTGTATCTTTTTTGCCTGTAGTGTGAGGGTGCCGTGGGCACTGTGATGCTGAGCCTTCACTTCTGTAGCCCCACCCTCTTCTCATGCTGACAGATGTCACCTATTGACAATCATGGATTTTTGTAACATCTGTAAAATCCATAATACATCATGTAGAAATATCTTTAATGCTTAGTATTCCATAGCTGTCTTTTTCATTGAATAAATATATTGTAAATTGATATACATAGTTATTCAAATATAGTTGTATCTCCTAAATGAATTACTAGAATCATGTGGACAGATTGTATTTTTTCCAGTTTTCTATTTAATGTCCCTGATGTAATCATATAAGGCTTTAATAAGGGTCGGTGTGGCTTTTATGGGATATTTAACCCAATAGCCAAACAAGACCCAAATTCTCAAATCAGGTATCATATGATATGGTGGGGACCATGATATTCAGTGTGTAGACAGGTGTCATATGACATGGTGGGGCCATGTCATTCAGTCTGTAGACATTTATTGTTTACTTTGGGCAAAGCTATGGCTGGTTGTTGGAGTCCTTGGCTAAAACCCAAGGCCATGATGAGATAACAATGACAGATAGAAGCAAAGCTAGGTAACAGCAAGTAACAATGCTTTCAGAAACTAGGAATTCTTAGCTGAAAGAACTTGGGTCAGAAACCTGGTTACAGAATAGGACTTGGCTTCTAAGAGGTTAATTGTACATACAAAGTCCCATGGCTTTTTAAGGTTGGAATTGAACCTTTGGCTTTCTCTAAGAGACAGTTTTAGAACTGTTCAGTGATAAAGAATGTGGACTTGGAGTCATTCGACCTGGGCATGAAGTTAGCCTGTCTGATTACATTTATGTCCCTGGGAATGTTACACAACTTCTCTGAGCCAAGATTTTTTCAGCCTGTCTTCATGCTCAACGTAAGAGAGAGGCTGAGGATAAAGAAGGCACAGACTTCCTTGGCTGACACTTTGTGACCATCAGCAAGTGACAGCTGTCTGCTGGCCATATCTTTTTGTCAAAGTCAAACTTAGGATTGAAGGCTGAAAGTAATGTTCTACAGGGTCCTACATGATCAAGAACCCATGACATTCAAACCTGCTGCCCATCAATAGTACCCAGTAACCTCTGAACTCTATATTCATACATCATTTTCTCTGCAATGTTTTACACAAGTTAATAGTGGTTCTTACCAAGAATTCCTGGACTGGGTAATCCTAGGATGCAAATGGCGATGCCTTGTTCTTCCTATCTGTGTTTCTCAATGTAACTAGGTCCCCAGCCAATGAGCTACCAGCAGTGGTTCCTATAGACTAATATAGTTCACTTCTTAGTACCTACAGTGGACCAAGATCCTAACTAACTCAGCAGTCACATGCTGTGCCCTCAACAGACCTGACAAAAGTCACATTTCTGAGGTCAGGTTCAAGGTTGATATGTGATGTCAAGCAATGGGAAATCAACCACAGATCAGGAAGGAGCACCTAAGCTGGCATGGTCATAGAACTAACAACACACACATACAAATCTAAGTTCATGGGCCTCTTCCTACCTGACCAACCAGAATTAATTCTCTGGAACAACATTTCCCAGACATTACATCACAGCACACTGCATGTTTCAATCTGTGTGATTCACCCTTTGTTACAAATATGAAGACACATCTTTCCAAATTATTTAAATCTTTACTAAAATAAATCTTAGAATAAGATGAGGTTATCTCCATTTTTTGTCTTCACCTTTGCAACCAGCTAAGGACAAGCCATGAGTAACCATCTCTTACTCAGATATCTGAAAGAACCCCCTTCCTACTCTGTCACATGGATCCTCACCTTCTTTTCATCTCCCAGCAGCAGCAAGAATAAGTTTCTTTCTTTCTTTCTTTCTTTCTTTCTTTCTTTCTTTCTTTCTTTCTTTCTTTCTTTCTTTCTTTCTTTCTTTGTGTGTATGTATGTGTGTGTGTGTGTGTGTGTGTGTGTGTGTGTGTGTGCACACAAAGAGGCCAGAGGAGGATGTCGGCTGTCTTTTTCTAGGTCTTTGCCTTATTTTATTGAGACAGAGTCCCTCACTATAACTGGAACTAGGCTGATAGCAAGCAAGCCCCAGAAATTCTCATGTCTCTTTATCTCCCACAGTGCTAGGATTGTTGGTACATGTAGTCAAAGCTGACTTTTAAAATGAGTGCTGAGCATTTGAACTCAGGTCTTCATGAGTATACACCAAGCAATCTTGCATACTGAGCTATCTCCATAGATATTCTTAGCATGTAAATCAGACCACGTCATTCAGATTAAATCTTTTGGTGCCTTCTTTTTACTTTCCATAAACACACCTCCATACTGGCATCTTTTGTACCCCCAGACCAGAATATTTGAGTACCTGGGAGTACTGAGATCTTTCATACCTCAGGGAATTTGTATTTTCTGTTCTCTCTGCCTAGAATTCCTTTACTTACCATCATAAGCTAGGCTCACTTTATAGGCAAGGCCTTCTCTGATCACCTGAGCTGAATGAACTGCCTTTTCATCACTTCCCCCAGTCCTTCATATCACCTTCACTGGGTTCCTTCATAGCAATGATGCCTGTCTTTGACAAATATTACATTGTCCAGATTGCCAGTTGTAGGCAGAAGGTGCTTGTTCATTTCCCAGCCACCCAGACCTGAAATAATCACACAGAAGCTATATTAATTGCAACACTGCTTGGCCTATTAGCTCAGGATTCTTGTTATCTAACTCTTACATCTTAACCTATTTCTATTAATCTGTGTATTGCTACATGATTGTGGCTTACTGGTAAGGTTCTGTCAGAGCCTGTCTCCTTTGGAAGCTACATGGCATCTCTCTGACTCCACCTTCTTTTTTTCCTCCATATCTGCTTGGAATTCCTCTCTTGCTCTATTCTGTGCTCCAATAGGCCCAAATCAGCTTCTTTATTAACCAATGGTAATAAAACATATACACAGCATACATACGGGAATCCCACATCAGTCACTGTACACAAGCTATACTCACTCCCAAAATGGAGCTGACACAAAGGAGATGCCTTGTCTGACTTTTTTTTATAATTTTACTGCTAACATTTAGCATGGTACCTGACATGTAGCAAACAGTCACTAAAGAAAGTCATTGAAAGAAAGAATGACTTGTTCAATAGTACTGCCGCTCTCAGTCTTACAAAAGGAAAGACACAGAAAGACAGAGAGAGAGGTAGAGAGGGAGAGGGAGAGAGAGAGAACATGGAATGACAATTAGCTTGGGATAAGCTCATACTTACTGGTCCATCTGTGAAAATGAATGAAAATGATCATTTATGCTTATGGGCTATTTGATTTGTTTAGGTGTTGCACTAGACATGGAAAATATCAGTATAATATATCGGGCATCATGCCCGATCTTAGGAAGCTTAGATGAAATATCAGAGATTATTATAGCAAATTATAGTAAATATTAGATAGCACTTGTTCATTAAAAAAAATGGTGTCATTCAGAATGGAGCCTGGCTCCTGTGGAAGAGGTGGTGCTTGAGTTTCATTCTGTTACTATGATAAAACATGGATCAGAAGCAACTTTGGCAAGAAAGGCTTTATTTGACTTATTACTTCCAGGTCACAGTGCATCAAAGAGGAAGTCAGGATGGGAACTTGAGACAGAAGCCATATAGGAACTGATCGCTGGCTCTGTTTGTGGCTCACAGGTTCATCTTTAGCTATCTCAGGACCACCTGTGCAGGAAATGGCACCATCAACAATGGATTGGGTCCTCCTTTATTAGACAATCCTCATGACATGTTGTCTTAATTAGAGTTTCTATTGCTGTGAAGAGCAATAGACAACATGACCATAGCAACTCCTATAAAGGAAAACATTGAATTGGGGCTAGTTTACATCTCCAGAGATTTAGTCCATTATCATTATGGCAGGAAGCATGGCAGTCTGTAGGCAGATATGGTCCTAGAGAAGGAGCTGAAAGTTCTACATCTTGATCCATAGGCAATAGGAAATGTATGTGTACCACACTGGGCAAAGCCCACCCTGACAGTGACATACTTCTTCCAACAAGGCCAAAACTACTTCAACAAAGCTACATCTCCTAATAAACGTACAGGAGCCAATTATATTCAAACTGCCACATTCCACTCCCTGGCCTCCATAAGCTTGTAACAATTTCATAATACAAAATTCACTTAGTCCAATTTCAAAAATCCTATAGTCTATTATAGTCTCAGCAATGTTTAAGAGTCAAAAGTTCAGTCTCTTATGAGATTCATGCAATCTTTTAACTGTAATCCCCTATAAAACCAAAATCAAAAACCAGATCATGTGCTTCCAACATAAAACAGCACAGGATATACATTACTGTTCCAAAATGTAGGGAAGGGAGCATAGTGAGGAAATACTGGACCAGCGCAAGACTGAGGACCAGCGCAAGGCTGAGAACCAGCTGGGAAAATTCTAATCTCTGCATCACCATGTTTGATGTCAAAATTCTCTTCATATCTCCAACTCCTTTCAGCTTTGTTGACTTCAACATGCTTATTTCTCTTCAGATGGTTCCACTTCCCATTAGCAGCTTTCCTCAGCAGGTATCTCACAGTCCTGTCATCTCCAACATCCTGGGATCTCCAAGGCAATCTAGGCTTCATCTTCAGAGCTTTATGCAGTGGCCTCTCAAGCCCTCCATTCAGGGACACTGCTGATACATGCCTGGCCTCAGTGACTTTCCTTAGTCTTGGGGGAAGATTCCAGAACTCCTTTCTTCTATTCTTGACTGTAAATATAGAACTATGTGCACGAAACTACCAAGTTCTGCTGCTTTCTGGGGCTGGGACATGGCCTCCTTGCTCAATTACATTTTTACCAACTTTCTATTTTCCATGGTTTCCCTTACTCCCTAAGGTTGTCTGATTTGAGACTGGAGCTATGTATCAGACTAGTCTCAAACTCAGTGATCTGCTTGCCTTAGGGGAGTGGTGGGGTTAATGGTGTGCACCACCACATCCATGTCTAAGCTTTTTCACAAGTTGGAAAGTTACCTGGGTGGCATCTTGCCCTGAGGTCACCACTCCTTTTATTCCCTTTCTTAATCTGTTTGTTTTCTTGAACACAGAATTTCGCTCCATTCCACTTCCTGGTACTCTCTTTTCACTCAAATTTTACATTTGGTACTTTTCCTTTCTCAGCTTGTTCCTTTTCATTATAGGTCTGTATAACAGTGACCACTAATAATCACACAGTTGAGTACATCCTCAGCTGATTTGAGATTTCCTCTGCTGATGGAATTAATTCAGTTCTTTTCACTTTAGACTCTTCAGAAAAGGCAAAAAGCAGCTATATTCCTCACCAAATACCACAAGAATGATCTCTAGGAAATATATTAAAATTCTTCTTTTTTGAAATCTTTTAGCTAGGCCCCCACAGTTCATATCAATCAGCACCACTGTCTTCCATGCTCCTATTAGTATGTGCCATTAAATGGCATTTGATGAATTCTTCTGTTTTTCTAATCCAAACTCCCAAAGTCCAAATTCCTCCAAATGAAAACATGGTCAGGCATATCAAAGAAATACCCTACTCCTGGTACCAACTTCTGTCTTAGGGTTTCTATTGCTGTAAAGAAACACCATGACCACAGAAACTCTTATAAAGGAAAATATTTAATTGGGGCTAGCTTATATTTTTAGAGGCTTAGTCCATTATCATCATGGCAGGAAGTGTGGCTGTAGGCAGGCAGACATGATACTGGAGAAGGACCTGAGAGTTCTACATCTTGATCCACAGATAACAGGAAGCGGACTGTGTTTATACTGAGCATAGCTTGAGCATAGGAGACCTCAAGGCCTACCTCCACAGTGACATACTTTCTCCAACAAGGCCACATCTTCCAAAGGTGCCATTCCCTATGAACTTATGGGACCAATTACATTCAAATTACCACACTTGTCTACAAACCAACCAGATAAAGACAATTACTCAGTTTTACTGTCAGCTTTACACCATCTAGAATCACTTTGGAAGAGGAACCTCAAATTGTTGAAGGAGCTGCAGGCTGCTTTCTGCCACCCAGTTCCCGGCCTCCTGGCTAGCTTCACCGGAAATAACAACACCACAAATTGTATTCATTTAAACACTGCCTGGCCCATTATGTCTAGCCTTTTCTTGGCTAACTCTAACTCTCTTGACTAACCCATCTTTAGTAATCTGTGTAGCACCATTCTTACCGGGAAAGATTCAGCATGTCTGACCTGGCGGCTTGCTTCATCACATCTCTGACCTCAATTCCTTTCTTCCCACCATTCTATTCTGTCTACTCCACCCACCTAAGGGATGGCCTATCAAATGGGCCATGGCAGTTTGTTTATTGACCAATGACCTTCCTCCATCATCAAATGAAGAATTTTCTCAGTCAGGTTGGAGATCATCTTGATTGATGGTTGTTGTAGGAGGACTCAGCCCACTACCATCTTGTGTCATCTTTAGACAGGCAGGCTTAGGTTGTTTAATTAAGCTTCCTGAACATGAGTCAGAGAGAAAGTCAGTAAGCAGCATTCCTTCATTGTTCCTGCCTCTATTTCTGCCTGACTTTCTTCAAGATGGATTGTGACTTGGGAGCATATGTTAAAATAAACTATTGCCTCCTCAAGTTGATTTTGGTTATGGTGTTTATCACAACAACAGAATATCAAACTAGAATAAGACTTTTGGTCAGGTGATTCTAGGCTGTGTCATGTTGACAGTTAAAGTTAACTAGGACAATTGGTCTAGGAAGGCTTCCTGGGGAGGGAGCAATTCCAGAGGACACCAGAGAACATGCCACTTGTAAGACTTTTGTGTGTATCAAGGGAAAAAACTTTCAATGTCACTGTTTTCAGGAGACACTGTTCACATTTTAATGAGAACTCACTTAAGTCAGAATCTATTTTGTTCCTTAGTAGTGATTAATATTGTCTAGATTATTAACAGATCTCAGATTTTGAGATGAAAGTAATTATATGTCTGACCTTGAATGCTGGCTTAACATGGATGAGAGGGGCTGGAATTTATCTGGGAAATACAGATAGATATAGGTTATGAAGGAATCTACCTATAACAGGAACTAGACTTTCTCCTGACTACTTTATTTGTCTAGTTCACTCTGGAACTCACAATAAAATGGGCTTCAGCTTGAACATGGCTTGACTGTGTCTCACAAGTGTTCAAGAATTGAGAAATTGGTTCTGGATGTGGCAGTGTTGAAAGTTGATGTGGACCCTTTAAGAGTTGGGATATTGCAGGAAGTAGCAAGGTCATGAAGGATGCAACCTTTATAAGGAACTGATGTATGTTTTGTGGGATCTTTGTCAATTCTTCCAAGATGAATATTAAAAAAGAGAAAGGCTGTTCTCCCATCTCTAACTTCTTGCCTTTTCATATGTATAAATGTTCCCCATACATAGTTCTCACCATAATGTGTAGCATGAATTCTACTTGGTCTTAATTATAAAAACCTGTAGTCAGATATTGGGGTAAATGCTGAAAAATCAGGGAAGTAAAGGAGTCAGTCACTAGAGAGAACTTTTACCTCTACCAAATCCTCAGACGAAAGTGGGCAAGACCCTGTCCCCACAAATCCTCAGGCTGAATACACTGAGCTCCTATCCTGCCTTATATTCCTCTCTCTGCCCAGCCATGCCCCTTCCTGTTTGTACCTTCCTAGTGCTGGGATGAAATGCATGTGACTTCTGAGTACTGGGATTAGAGGTGTGAGCCACCACTGCTAGCCTCTATGGCTAATTAGTGGCTTTGCTCCAAACTTTGATCTTCAGGCAGGCAAGCTTTATTTTGTTAAATCACAAACAATATTTCACTACAGTAATGTTTTCTGCCATGTTGTGTTACAATGAGAGGAGCCCTAACCAAAGCCAGCACCATTGTGTTTGAGCATTCTCCTTTAAAATCTGGAATGTAAATAAACACAATTAAAATACAATGTACCAAAATATATTTTAGTACAATGATTGAAACAAAAGTTAGTTCTGAGAGTCATGTTGTTGGTAAAGAATATCTGACAATGTGGTTAGAACTGGGTCATAGACAGGTTAGGAAAATCTGAGGAAACCGATTAGAAAATCCTAAAATTTGCTGCCAGTGTAGTAATGTAGGAAATATAATGAAGTCAGGTAGCACTAAGGCTAGGGAAGACTTAGCACACTGTAGAGATCACCTAAGTGCCTGTGAATCGACTCCAGATGCAAATGAATGCTGCTGATCGGAACGGGGGTTAACCTACTCCTATTAACTGGACCAAAACCTCATATGAATCATTTCATGTTCTATAGCATTATAGAAAGCAGAATTAAAAAGGGATGAATTGGAGATTCCTGGGCTAGCTGACCAAATACACACACACATACACACAGACACAGACACACACACACACAGACACACTGCATCTATACACACATGTGTGATGGAGTGGTGGTACTTGATGGGGGAATATTTAAACAATAAGGATTCAGATCATTGGTTGATTGCTTTCAACTGAATTGGGCAGGATTTGGAAGCTATAGTGTGATCCAAAGACAGGATATATAACTACAAAGGAGTTGGAGTGGAAAGATTTGACACCTTTTCTGTTGCCCAGAAAAGGAGTAAGGAAAGACATAGACATGTATAGCTGTAGCTTATTAGCAGTTTGTAGAAAAGGTTGCTGCTCAGGGGTAAGACTGGAGGCCTCAGAAGCCCCAGTCTGGTGCTCTAGACCTGGGAAATTCCTAGAGAACTGTACGCTTTCAGTCCATACCGGGAGGCTGAAATTAGGAAGGATGACAGCAGCCACAACAGGATAGATGAATTCACTGGCAAGAAGTGAAAGGGACAGGCAAAGGAAGACTTACCTCTCATATATATCTATATCTATATCTATATCTATATCTATATCTATATCTATATCTATATCTATATCTATATCTATATCTATATCTATATCTATATCTATATCTATATGTGTGTGTGTGTGTGTGTGTGTGTGTGTGTGTGAGCTGCTCTCAGAGTTGCTGATCCCTCTAAGGGAGTCTTCTCTCCTATTAATACCTCTAAAAAGTGCTCTCACAGATTGCCTCGAGTCATGTTTCCTGGTTGATTTCAGGTCCAACCAAGTTGACGATCAAGAATTAGCACCATGCTTTCTCTTACTAGTCCTGCCTCAAGAGTCTACTAACAATGTCATCATCAGATGAGTGCTCTTTACCAGGACTCTCAAAAACCAGGAGCCCAAATCAGCCTCCTTGGTTTAAATGTTCCTATCTGGAAATATTGTTTTATTTTCCCACACAAAACAGACTAAATACTCTGTGTTTTGATCTAGCCCATCCTCTACATACTACCACTATGTTTGGTTGCTTTATGCTCACGCAGTATTCAAGAGACAGGACAAGAAATGCACTGTAGGTGAACCCTCCTATCTTTACCTTCTCTGCCTAAGGCAGGCTTGGTTGGTCAACTTCCTAAGCAAAGAAATCTCTTTCTAATAGGAGTGAGACACTCTTCACACTCACCAAATTTTTCTTCCTATCAGTCTCCCCCTAGCCACAGACAGACTGGAAAGCTGTAGATGAAGGAGAATGTATCTGATTCAGTCTTGTGATTCTTAATATCTTGGCCTCTGAATTCCATATTCTCCTTGGCTACTTCTCTTCCCCTTCAACTTCCACCCTTGTAGAGTTTCAGATCAGCTTTCAGTTCTCTTTCAGTAGATTTTTAAAAATTATCCCAAAGCCACACTGAGAGGAGGCCAGCTCAGAGACTCCATGTGGCTTCAGTCACATCTGCAGATCATGTAGCTATAATCTCTATGGCAACTGATCCATGTTGGGAAGGAGCAAATACTCTCAGAACCAAAGGTTAATTGCTGTTTCAGTTCTGCTTTTCCCTCCTTGCAATTCCAGCTTTGTGGATGTGGAAGTTTTAATTAGAATCAAATTATCAGCAGATTGAATATCTTTATAACTTTGGTGTTTAAAAATTATGCCAGCTAATTGAAAAGTAATAGATGATTTTTACTGATCTTAATTCTCTCTCTCTCTCTCTCTCTCTCTCTCTCTCTCTCTCTCTCTCTCTCTCACACACACACACACACACACACACACACACACACATGAGTTTAGATCTTTGCACCTCCAAGGAACAACATGGAACCTTGTTCTCATTTAATTTTGACATTTGTATGCTGCTAATATATTTACCAAATTGATAATTTACTTTGCACCAGCTAGGTACCCCACTTAACATGTGCATGACTTCATTTGCTCTGCAAATGTATGAGTTAGAGTTTCTTAAACAGAATTTTAGAGATAAGAATGAAACTTCAGATGTATTAATTCACATGCCCAAGTTCATATTGCCATTAAATCACAGAGTTAGTGTTTGAACCAATTTATCTGACTCCGATATTCTTAACTACTAGTTAGAGCCTAAGATATGTTCGTTAAGACACTGAGGGAGTCAGGGATGGTAATGCCTCCAGCAGATCCTTTATTGTATAGGATTGTTTTGGCTATCCTGGGTTTTTTGTTTTTCCATATGAAGTTGATTATTGTCCTCTCAAGATCTTTGAAGAATTTTGATGGGACCTTGATGGGGATTGCATTGAATCTATAAATTGCCTTTGGTAGAATTGCCATTTTTACTATGTTGATCTTCTCAATCCAAGAGCAAGGGAGGTCCTTCCACTTTCTGGTGTCCTCTTCAATTTAGATAAATACCATATACCAAAGTTAAACCAGAACCAGGTGAACAATCTAAATAGACCTGTTAGTCGTGAAGAATTAGAAGCTGTTATCAAAAACTTCTCTACCAAAAAAAGCTCAGGACCAGATGGTTTCAATGCGGAATTCTACCAGAACTTCCAAGAAGACCTAATACCTATACTCCTTAACGTATTTCACAATATAGAAACAGAAGAGTCATTGCCAAATTCCTTCTATGAAGCTACAGTTACTCTGATACCAAAACCACACAAAGACTCAACCAGGAAAGAGAATTACAGGCCAATCTCACTCATGAATATCGACGCAAAAATCCTCAACAAAATACTGGCAAACCGTATCCAAGAACACATTAGAAAAATTATCCATTATGATCAAGTAGGCTTCATCCCAGAGATGCAGGGCTGGTTCAACATATGAAAATCTATCAATGTAATCCATCATATAAATAAACTGAAAGAAAAAAACCATATGATCATTTCATTAGATGCTGAAAAAGCATTTGACAAAATTCAACATCCCTTTATGATAAAAGTCTTGGAGAGATTAGGGATACAAGGGTCATACCTAAATATAATAAAAGCTATTTACAGCAAGCCGACAGCTAACATCAAATTAAACAGAGAGAAACTCAAAGCCATTCCACTAAACTCAGGAACACGACCAGGCTGTCCACTCTCACCATACCTCTTCAATATAGTGCTTGAAGTTCTAACAATAGGAATAAGACAACATAATGGGATCAAGGGGATTCAAATTGGAAAGGAAGAAGTTAAACTTTCGTTATTTGCAGATGATATGATAGTGTACATAAGCGACTCCCAAAACTCCACCAAAGAACTTTTACAGCTGATAAACAGCTTTAGCAACCTTCATCTGGTGATGGATGGAGATAGAGACAGAGGCCCACACTGGAGCACTGGACTGAGCTCCCAAGGTCCCAATGAGGAGCAGAAGGAGGGAGAAGATGAGCAAGGAAGTCAGGACCAAGAGGGGTGCACCCACCCACTGAGACAGTGGAGCTGATCTATTGGGAGCTCACCAAGGCCAGCTGGACTATGACTGAAAAAGCATGGGTTAAAACCAGACTCTCTGAACATGGCGAGCAATGAGGGCTGATGAGAAACCAAGGACAATGGCACAGGGTTTTGATTCTACTTCATGTTCTGGCTTTGTGGGAGCCTAGCCAGTTTGGATGTTCACCCTAGACATGGACGGAATGGGGAGGACCTTGGACTTTCCACAGGGCAGGGAACCCTGACTGCTCTTTGGACTGGAGAGGGAGGGGGAGAGGAGTGGGGGGAGGGGAAGAAGGGTGGGAGGAGGGGGAGGGAAATGGGAGGCTGGGAGGAGGCTGAACTTTTTTTTCTTTTTCTCAGTAAAATAAAAAAAAAGATTCTTACAAAGAGCTTTCTCTTTTAAAAATTAATGTGCCTAAAGTATTTTTACTTTCATGAAAAAAATTTACTATTAAGTGATCAAAAAAGAAATTTTAAAAGCCATATCACACACACACACACACACACACACACACACACTAAGACACTGAGGGAGATCAGTGAGAATGTGCCTTGGATTTTCTGCGACCTGGTTCAAGTTAGATACTCTTAGGGATTTGACTTAATTTGTTGTCTTTTCAGTGTTCCTGAAATAGGAATTACACAATTAGGCTACTTTCCTAGTTTTGATCCTCTTGCTGTGTAAACAATGAGAGGGAAAGGTTTATTTCATCTTATAGATTACATCTTGTAGACTACATACAATCCATCATTGAGGGAAACCAATGCAAAAACTCAAGGCAGGAACTTGAAGCAGAAACCAAGGAGAAATATTGCTAACTGGCTTGTTCTTTGGTCCATATTCAGCTCTTCAGCTACTTTTCTTGTGTAGTTCAGGCCCATTTGCCTAGGGATGGTACTGTCCACAGGGAGTTAGGCCCTTCTACATCACCCACTGACATGCCCACAGGCCAATCTGGTGGATGTAATCCCTCAACCAATGTTCCATTTCTTCGAGTTGACAACCAAGGTTACCAAGCACAGATACGATGTGCAAGAATAAAATATTAGCTGCCTTGTCGCTGGAAACACAAGGGATTGAGATGGCCGGGTTGGGGGAGGGACAGAGGGGTAGAGCAATCAAAGAGATATCTTGATAGAGGGAGCCATTATGGGGGTAGGGAGAAACCTGGTGCTAATGAAATTCCCAGGAATCCACAATGATGAGCCAGCTAAGACTCCTGTCAATAGTAGAGAGGATGCCTGAACTGGTCTGGGCCCATAATCAGATTACTGATTACCGTAACTGTCATCATAGAACCTACATCCAGTAACTGATGGAAGCAGATGCAGTGATCCACAGCCAAGCCCTGGGCTGAGCTCCTAGAGTTCAGTTGAAGAGAGGGAAGAGAGATCATATCAGTAAGTGGGGGAGATGGGATTCAAGATCATGATGTAGAAACCCACAGAGACAGCTGACCTAAACTAGTGGGAGCTCATGGACTCTGGACTGACAGCTGGGGAGCCTGCAGGGGATCAAACTAGGCTAGGCCTTCTGAATGTGGGTGACAGTTGCGTGACTTGACCTGTTTATCAGTCCCCTGGTAGTGGGACCAGGACTTAACCCAAGTGCATAAACTGGCATTTTGGAGCCCATTCCCTATGCTGGGATACCTTGCTCAACCTTGATGCAGGGGCAAGGGGCCTGGACCTGCCTCAACTTGGTATGCCAGAGTTTGTTGATGCCCCAAGGGAGGCCTTGCCCTCTTAAGGAGTGGATGGGGGGGGGGGTGAGTGGGATGGAGGGAAGTGGGCTAGATAGGAGAAGGGGAGTGATGGGGAACTGGGGTTGGTATGTAAAATGAAAAGAAATTTTTTTAAATAAAAAAAGACCATGTTAGAATCCAGCTGCTGTTCTCTCTTGCAGATGCAGACAGGCAGACCACTGAAACACTGCCTGTGAATCTCTAAGTAACCAGCTTCCAGGTGCCAGAGGTTTCCCACCTGGGGAAGTGAGTTTACATCAAAAGGGATATTAGTGGCCACAGGTCCTCTGCCCATTTCCTTCCCTGCCTTCCGGCCAGGGAATCAGAGAGTTTGGCCTCAGGGTTGTGCCGTGAACTCTCCCCATTCTTTGCGTGTGCTCCTGACCTCCTCTCTTCAGAGCCTCAGCCATGCTGTCCTTATCTGGTGCTGGGTTGGAACTCTCCACATGAGTCCCTGTCATAGCTGTGTCTCTCTGTCAGTTTACAGCACGAATAAATCTTCTAATAAACTCCATGTCCCCTGAGTCCATTTCAGTGTCCCTCCATAAAAGACCTTTCCCCATGGAGCATATTAAATATTAGAAATTACATCTCTGTGCTCTTAGAATTAAAAACAAAGCTGTGAAACAGACAGGTGTGGTGGGTCACAGCTGCAATCCCAGCACCTCTGGGGCCCAGCAGCACAACTGTGAGTGTCAGGTCAGCATGAACTATAGAGCAAGATTGTCCATGCATGGTCTTCAGTCATACTCAGGAGCTACAGAGCTATCCTGCCCACTTCCTGCCTTTCTTTGCTTATAGTTTTTTCTTTCCTTCAATTCTTCTCTTTCTCTATCCAACACTTGTGTTTCTCATCCTTTAAAGTCCAGTTAAGTAAAGAATAGCCATTATTGGATGTCTTTTTAAAAAACATTTGACAACTATGGCTCACATTTTACTTCCCCTCTTTTTAATCATGTACCATTTTACTTCTCAAATTATCCAGTAGGAGTCAACAGTCTAGACTCCAGCTCAGGTTTCCAGGATGTGCATCTCAACTCTGCCCTTAATATTTCAGTTTCCAGATAAAGGCTAATTTTTGCTTCCTTCTCTGTAACCTGACAATCCCAAACATGCACTTGGGTGGTTCTTGTGAGAGCTGAGCTTCCACGGGTGAAATGTGCAGAGGAAAGCAGGACTCGGGGTGTGTATTCCAGTTGTGTTTTCTTTTATGTCCTGCCTTGCTCATTCGAAGTTTGCCTTGTTTTATCCATGAGATGATTTTAACTCAGGCTGATTTAAGCATGATAATAAAAGGAAGAGACAGACTCCTTGACACTCTTGATGGCAGCACCCATGGGCCCAGAGTGTCAGTGATTACACAGTAATGTCTGATGCCCCTGGCATGACCACAGGCAGCTGCTATTTTTGCTGTCTCTGCTTGTCTACATGTTCCCATGTAGTGGCTCCAGAAGTTGGGCAGTAAGTCTTTCCTGTTGTCTGGGGTTGCTGGAATTGGCCCAGCTCAAGTCATAGAAGCCAGTAGGAGTCAGTTACATGACTGTTCAGACCCTGGAGAAAGAGAGGGCAGAGTTGACTCTACCTATAATGAATTGTGTGGTAGGAAGGTATCACTGCAAATGTCTTTCTAATATCAGCCATCTTACTTTTATGACATACTTCTACAGGGATGTTGGACACAAATTTCCTATTTAGCACTAGATAGGAACTTTACAAAGACTTCTTGATAATGAACTTGTATGTGGCATCTGCCCTGAAGACTAGGAAGTGAGTCTAAGGCATATCCTGGACAGACTTGAAGAGGGAAGGGGTGAAGGTAGATGGAGAAAAGGGGGAGGCATGAGATTCATGACGACTGAAGGTGTTGTCACCTGCATTTGTAATGTCCCTTTCCCCTGAGCAAATGGATGGAAAATAGGCATTTATATTCATATTGTTTACATTTGGACATGTTTTTTATATTTCATTTAAAGTCAACACAATGACAATGAAACAACAGAAATAAACAGACAGAAACCAAACTAAAACTGCAAACAAACAATAGCCACCCTAACTCCCCAAGTCCAAATCAGAGTCACAAAGGCAGTTCCTTCCTCGCTTCTACTCTTCTCTTCTCTTCTCTTCTCTTCTCTTCTCTTCTCTTCTCTTCTCTTCTCTTCTCTTCTCTTCTCTTCTCTTCTCCTCTCCTCTCCTCTCCTCTCCTCTCCTCTCCTCTCCTCTCCTCTCCTCTCCTCTCCTCTCTTGTCCTCTCCTCTCCTCCCCTCGCCTCCCCTCCTCTCCTCTCTTCTCTTTTCCCTTCTTTTTTATTTTCTCTTCCTTCTATTCTCTTATCCTTTCCCCTTTCTCCCTCCCTCCTTCCTTCCTTCCTTCCTTCCTTCCTTCCTTCCTTCCTTCCTTCCTTCCCTCTCTCTCTCTCTCTCTCTCTCTCTCTCTCTCTCTCTCTCTCTCTCTCTCTCTCTCTTTTCTTCTGTCTCCCTTCCCTGTCAGAGCCAATCTTTTGTGTATAATGATGTGCCTGCATGTGCATGTTCATGTATGTGAGTGTAGGTATGCATGTAGAAGTCAGAG
Source organism: Microtus pennsylvanicus (assembly GCF_037038515.1). Classification (NCBI taxonomy): domain Eukaryota; kingdom Metazoa; phylum Chordata; class Mammalia; order Rodentia; family Cricetidae; genus Microtus; species Microtus pennsylvanicus. Next base: position 71,992,619 of record NC_134580.1, read on the forward strand.
GACAGCCTGAGGGGTCAGTCCTGGCCTTCCACTTCGAGGCAGGATCTCTTCTTCACCATTGCTAGCTATCCAAGAACTCCCAGGGTTCCTCTTGTCTCTGCCCCACCATCTCAGAGACTTGTGTTATCGTGTCTGTCTTTATATGGGTTCTAAGATGCAAACTCGGGTCTCAGGCTTTCATGACAATTACTTTACCCACAGAGCTGTCTCTCCAGCACCCCAGGAAGCCTTTTACCGTTTGAATTTTTGGCCAATAATAGAGAGTGGCTTAGAAATCATAGAGTCCTTTGGGGTTTTCTGACTGACAACTTACAAAGTCAGCCTTTCCTGTTTGCTCACCTAAGGGCAGGTTCAGAGTCATATCAAAAGAAAGTTCAGCAGGCTTTGGACATGTATGGAAGAAAGACCTTCCTCTAAACCCTGAAGCTGGACATAACAATGCTAAAATTTATGATGAACATATGGCTCACAGTAACAATAGTGATCCTTCATTCAAGGCTATTTTTTAAGACACCATGATAAACACTTAATTATACATTGTCTTATTTAATTATCTCAGCATTTCTTGAGGCAAATGGTGCTATTATTTCTATAATACAGACCAAGAGGCAGAGGCTCACTGGTTAAGTCTTCCAACAAAATGTACACAGTGGTTGTCTAACTTGGTCTAAAATCAAGACTGTTTTATTGCAAAAGTCCTATTTGTTATCATTTATATACATGGTGGGGGACTGGAGGCTGGTCCCACGGGGCAGCGGCAGGTCACCTGAGGTCTCAGTGGGTCCCCTTGGCAGGCGGGAGACTGCAGTGGGTGGGAGACAGACAGATTACACCATGATGCGAAGGTTTGGGTATAGAGTTTATTTAGTGGATTATGGAGGGGAAAGAGAAGGGGGAAGAGGGAAGGAAAAGGGAAGGAGAAAAGAGAGAGGGAGGTGGGGATGGGAGGAAACAGTAGTTACTTCTTTGGAAGAGGGACAGGAAAAGAGAGAACAGGCTGGAGAGGAGATGGAAAATCCACTAGCCTAGGTGGAAGGGGTGGGGTTGGTAGTGGGCGGGAGTTGTCTTTTAAATGGTCAGGGTACCCAGTTGACATACCAGACTAGCAGATTATAGCACCATCTAAGTTTTTCCACCCTCTTTATTCAAGAGTGGTCTGGATACTAAGAAGTTTTTGTGTCATTTTTCTTCCATGAGAAGTGTCATTAAGAGCATGGAGGAAGGAAGCCGTGTGGTTCTTGTCTTTGTGTCTGTGAGAGTTCACGTTCTAATGATGTTGATCTGAACATAGATCCGTGATCACTGGGGATGGTAAAATAAGGGAGGGGATGAGAAGAACCAAAGAAAAGTTGGAGAGATTAAGTTCTAGTGTTCTATCTCATAACTAGGGACTGGAGGCGAGTATATTTTATCATACACACTAAAAATCACAAAATGGAGAAGCTCAAAGTCTCCACACACAAACTTGTGATCAGCAAATGGAAGCATTAGTTACACTGAATTGATTAGGACATAAAGTACTAAAATATCGCACTGGGTCCCATAAGTCCATAGAATTATTATGCATTAACCAAAAAACTTTTAAAATGTGATGAGTTGGACATGCTAATTAACACAAATTGATCATTATACAATTGCTTAATTATAAAATTACACTGTACCCCATAAAATGAACAATAAAAACCATGGATTATAAACTTCCAATGCCTGTGTTATTATCTATGTGACTTTGGGGGATCCCTTAAAATTCTCTGAACTTCAAGTGTCCATGAGTAAACTGGAGGGAGAGAGTATTTACCTCAAATATTGGCCCCTGAGAGTTAGGTGAAGATGTGCGTGTCGAATTCTCAGCACAGTTGTTGGAAGGAGTATGTGTTCAATCAGTATTAGCATATTTCTCCTGCTGCTTGTGACAACATAGGTGGCCCAAAGAACATTCCTAAGACAAGCCAAGTTCAGAAGGGTAAGTTCTTCCTCTATGCCCTTATATGAAGAATCTAAAGTTGTCAAACCCAGAAGCAGAGTCTGGGAGAATAGGTTTGCCAAGGCTGTAGGATGGGGAGACCATGAGACATTGGTTTAAGAGTCGGGAGTTTCAGTAATGGAAGAAGAATCTACAGATCCAGGACAGTGAAGACCCCACAGTCAACAGGGCCATATTGCATGCTTAACGATTTGCTAAAATTCTATTCATGGTGCCACATATCCACAGAATTAACTACTTACAGGTTGGAGGTCTGTGGTGAGCCCACAAGTATTATACAGCAAATGTACAGCTGACAGATCTATTGGACTGTCTACGGAAAGTGTAATATGTACACTCCACCTGGAGAACCCATTTTGCAGAGCTGCGGGGGACATCTGTCCTTTGGATAAGTCACTGTCAGCTCTGTAGAAATATTGTGAAACCGTGGCATTTCTCCCTCCTATAATATCCCAGCAGCATATAAATCTGACTTTTCCTATAGGGCAACTGGCTAACTCCCCTAACACCATGAAGCCACGGTGTGAAAAGGATCCACTCAGTCAAGACCTTGTTCTCATAGCCAAAATCTACATAAAAATAGCCCCCCACAGACTTTCTTTATTGACAGTAGTCACTGATAAGTAAGGAGCCTCATACAGGAGAATATATCTCTGCTCTAATAACAGACTCAGGAGGGTGTAATCTACTGATCTGTTCTGACTTCACAGGTTCCTAATATTCTGTATTTACCCTTTACCTTGGTTTCAACTAACATAGGATCATAGCCCAGGAAATTAACTGTTTATACAGAAAAAAAATGCCTGAGTTGCTAAAACTAGCTCCAGAGAGAAAAATTTTCACCTGGGCATGTTGCTGGGGTCAAAAGCAAGGTGCCCAGAAGAAATTCCTTTTAACCTCAACCAACTAGATGCTAATGCCAATCAAGCCCGTGGGTCATTCTAGCTACTAAGGCTATGTTCCCAGCAGCAGGGAAACTTCACAGTCATGCCCCCTCTAAGACATAAGGGCCTCTTTCCTGATCTACTGGTTTCTTGTGATTCTGTAAAAATGCATGCTTGATACCATTGTTACTGTTTATGAGACTGTTAACTTATCTGTATGCCTATGTAAACTGAAAGCTTTGTAGAGATCACCCCTTCCTTTTTTTAACCCTTACCCCCCTTTTTTATCCTGATGCCTTCACTCTTATGCTTTGCTCTTAAGTCTGATGTTTTGCCCTTATACCTTGTACCTTATGCCCCTAGGCTTCTTCTTCTTTTCCCTTTTTTCATCTTCCCCCAAGAAATAAAGATATATGCAGGAAAAACGTGCCTAAGTCAGTCAGTTTGTTCTTTCCCTCAGATTCTGTTCCCAAGCCAGTTTTTTCACTTGTCATAGAAGTTCTATTCTGAACCCTGAGTGCTGAGGCTGATACTTAGTAGCTCTCCATAGAAGTGGAAGGATTCTTGAACCAAGAACTTAGAAATCAACCTACGACCCATAGCAAGACCCTGTCACAGACACACAAAAAGCCGAACGAGAGGATCTAGCTTAAATGTACTTAATAGCAGTACTTAATTAAATAATACATTTAATAGCATAATAGTAAGACAGGAAGCCACTTCTGAATGAAAGTGATATATTTATACACAGGTGGTGGCAGGTTCATAGGTGTGTATTTATCTCCATGCTTTGTTAACTTGTATACATTAAAAATTCACAACTTTTTGCACGCCAAGCATATCTACAGTGGTTTAAAAGTGATAAAGTAGTATAAGCGTTCTCACTTAAATCCTTTTCGTTGTCATAACATAACACTTATTTTTTTACATGATTTAATATAATCTAATGACTTGGCAGTGCATGTAATGAAAGTGAACCATCCTGATCTTGATTCTTTGTTATCTTTGACTTCTTGCTAACATCGAGTCCCTTAGCTCTGTTCTGGGTTGTGGACTCTGATCTCTACACACAACACAGCTGCTGCTGTCCTAACAGAAGAACAGCTGAGATTGCCTATACAACTTTCATAGGACAGGGATCACTAACATCCCCTCATGGAAGTGGGGAAGCCACAGAAAGTATGTAAGGCCATGCCCCTCCTAGAAGATCTATAAGCCATTCACAATTGCCTAAAGTGGAGCTGGGGGGACTTTATCTAACCACATGTTGTACATGCTTCTATAAGTTACCCCTTTCCCATGATCCTTAGAGTAAACTCAATGGTTCACCAAGTACTACTTAAGTGGAATATGTCTGTTTGTCATCAGGACTCTATCTGGGGTGACTGATGTAATCCCAGCCCCCAGCATCCATCCTTGGAAACCTGCCAAACCTTGACACATCCCCAGAAAACGTCAAGACCACTCCCACAGGCTATTTAAACTGCTCCCCAGAAAGTAAACACATGGTCTTCCCTCTTCCTCTGGGGTGGTTGTGTTGACTTTCTCTTTACCCCTTGGGGCCACCCGAGAGTGCAGACATCAATTAAGCCTGGATATCTTTTAATTTGGTCTCATTTGGTCTGATTATTTGCATTGGCAGAGAGGCTCATCTTAGGAATTATTCCTAACATTTTGGAGGTCCTTCTGGGGGCCTGTTTTGTCTCATGGGCTCAAGGCCACATGTTGGAAAACGCCCACATCATGTGTGCTCTCTGCCAGGCTAAAATCGGCTTCCAGACTAGATCAGCTTGGTCTCAGTGAGTTCCCCTTTTTTGCTTTATGTTAGTAGGGTTTGGGAACCCATTTTCATTTCTGTCGATTTTCGGACTTTCTGTTGGAGTCGCGATCGTGCCAAAAAGCCCTATCCAAGTGGCTAAGCTGGGCTTAGCTGAGGTGAAAATTGGGGGGCCAGAGACATCTACCATTCATTTTTCATGACCCTGTTTTGTCTCAAGAGCTGTCTCAGTGGATGCCCTGTGATAACTTGAGCCCCACAATTGGGCATAGACTTTTAAATGGGTTCTTGCAGTTTGAAGCCAGATCCTTTATCGCCCCTGGGCTGCCTCCTACAAAATCTTTATAAATTGGAACTGTCCGATACAGTTTGTCCTGAACAGCTAATTTCTCTACGTACTAAGATTTGGCCTCAATATGACCTTGGCAATGGGATGAGATGAACACCAGAGGGAACTCTTGAGTTTTCCATTCTCCTGGACCTCAAAAATTTTTGCCGCTATGGGGATAAATGGACAGAACTCTCATATGTCTACAATTTCTGGGCACTGTGTTCTTGCCCCTCCCTCAGTAGCCAGTGTCTTACAGCACCGGTTCTGGTTGCCAGGATTACAGTGCCTCCAGATTCCCGACCATTCGGGAATTGGGACCCTGAAAACTCTGCCCTGACCATGCAGCCAGAGGCACTGGCTCTCTCCCTCAAACCCTAACTACCCAACCCCCTCCTGTGGAACAACATTCTCCACATTCCTCCCCTTACTCACCCTCACCTATTCCCTCCCCAGCCAAAACACAACTTCAAGGTTAACTTTCTCCCTATCCACCTTCCTTCCTTCCCCTCCCTCCTACTGCATCTCCCTATTCCCTCCCTTGCCTCAACCCACTTCTTGGACCCCTTCTACACACTGGCCTAACCCCTCCCAATCCTTCCCTATCTTCTCCCATACCAGATCTCATCATAACCCTGCCCTTTTCTGCCCTTTCTGGGAGGTAACAGAGTTGATGGCTTTAATAAAGCCATGTCTTCTTTTCTCTTCCGACTCTCTCAGATAGAAAAGTGGTTGGGTTCCTTCTCTTCTAACCTTTCTGTTTAAATTAAGGAGTTTCGCTGTCTGTCCCAGGCCTCTGATCTAACCTGGCATGACTTCTATGTGTCATCCAGGCCTCTACTCTCACTCCCGAAGAGCGAAGTAGAATTCAAGCAGCAGCTAGACAGTATGTAGACCAGACTCACCTAGTAGACAGTACAGCCCCTATAGGGGAAGTGGCTGTGCCAGCCACAGAACCATACTGGGATTATCAACTTGGCCAAAACGGCCCACAGAGGTGGGACATCATGGTCCGATGCTTCCTTCAGAGTATGGAGATGGTATCAGAGAAAGTAGTTAATTTTGACAAACTTCAAGAGACCACATAGCTAGCTGATGAAAACCCAGCCATTTAAAAAAAAAAACTGATTACAAGAGACCATGGTCCGATATACTAGACTGGACCCAGCCTCCCCAGTGGGAGCCACGGTCCTAACTAACCATTTTATTTCTCAGTCAACACCAGATATTAGAAATAAGTTAAATAGACTGAGGGAGTTCCCCAAACCCCCATACAGGAATTGGTGAAAATGGCCTTTAAAGTTTTTAATGACTGAGAAGAAACAGCTGAGTCCTCCCTACAGATGAGGCTGCAACATTTGGCTATGCTCCAAGCCCTTGAAGCTGCCCTGAGGCCACTGGGACCCCTGGAATGGGAACAAGGGAAGTCAACCACTAGGCTCCATCCCACTGTATCTCAGCCTAAGTCAACCTCACTGGTAGGCTGCTTCAAATGTGGTCTAAATGGCCATTTGGCATGATATTGTCCTGGGCCTCTGTCTTTGAAGCCATGCCCTATCTGCCAGCAACCTGGACACTATAAATCACAGTGTCCCCATGTGGGCTGTCCTCTATCCTACGCCACAGAAGTCCAGCCTCACTAACATCTGCAAGTGAGACTGTGCCAGCCTTCAAACTTCTCAGTTTTGTGGAGGATTGACGCAACTCAGAGTTGGTGAGTCCCATAGCCCTCTCCGAGCCTAGGGTAATGCTGCAGATAGCAGGTAAGTCTATTGCTTTTCTTTTGGACACAGGCGCTACCTACTCTGTTTTAACATCTTATTTGGGACCTATGTTCCCCTCACTAATTTCAGTCTTGGGGGTAGATGGGACCCGCTCCTCCCTACTTAAAATTCTGCCACTGCCCTGCATTCTCGCAGGTGCACCTCTACTTGGTTGAGGTATTCTTAGCTGCTTCAGGGCCACACTCACTTTGGCCTCCCCCACACTCTCCTGAGTCCCACTTTCTTCTCACTTTAACAGCCTCACAGGTTCCTATCCCAGACTGTTCTGTCTCTGCTCTCCTTGATCCAGTAGATCCCAAGTATGGGACACTTTCACTCTTGTGGTTGCTACTCACCACCAGTCAGCGCTAGTTCGCCTTAAAAACCCTTCGTCCTTCCCTTCCAGACCCCATTTTTCTATTTCTGAAACCCACCGCTGAGGCCTTAAGCCTATCATCACCCCATCTTCTATCTCAAGGACTTTTGATTCCTATGGACTCACCCTGCAATACTCCAATAAGCCCTCTGGTGCTTACCGCTTGGTTCAAGACCTCTTCCTCATAAATGAGGCAATTTTTCCAGTTCACCTACTGGTTAACAATCCATATAATTTCCTGTCTAATGTCCCTCCTACCACCTCCTACTTTACTGTTTTGGACCTATAAGATGTCTTCTTTACTGTCCCTTTATTCCCTTACTCATACTTCCTCTTTGCCTTCACCTGGGAGGATCCTGATTCCTGGTCCTCAAGACAGCTTACATGGACTGATCTCCCTCAAGGTTTCTAGGATAAGTCCCATTTCTTTGGCCAAGCTCTGGCTCAAGATCTCTCAAACTTTGACCCGGGTCCTAGCACTCTCCTCTAGTGTGTTGATGATTCCCTTCTCTGCAGTCCTACATTGTCTTTGTCCCAACAGGCCACCTCGGTGGTCCTGATCTTCCTCTGTTCCCTCGGATATCGAGTCTTGCCAACTAAGGCTCAGCTGTGCTCTCCTACTGTGGTGTATTTGGGTGTTCAACTTAGCCTGGTGTCTAAGACCCTCACTTTTGACAGCGTCCAGGCCCTGTGGGATTTACAGCCTCCAACCACAAGGGCTCAGATCCTCTCATTTTTGGGCCTACTAGGGTTCTTCCATCATTAGATCCCTAACTTTGCCATTACAGCCAAGCCTCTGTACCAGGCAGCCAGAGAGACCCCCATGGGGCCTCTCACCCATCAGGCCATCGTCCATCGCCACTTCTCTCTACTGCAGGATGCCCTTCTAATAACTCCAGCTCTTGCTCTTCCAGACCTCATAAAATCTTAGCACCTTTTTGCAGATGAGAGGTCAGGAGTGGCTGCCGGAGTTCTAACCCAACAGGTTGGGCCTTCAAATCCAGCTGTCACCTTTTTATCCAAACAGTTGAACTTCACCGTCTGTGGATGGCAACCATGCCTACGAGCCCTGGCAGGAGCAGCTAAACTCACTAGGGAGGCTCTCAAGATCATCTTGTTCAGACCAATCATGGTATATTCCACCCACCACCTCTCAGACCTTTTGAGACATTCCTCTTTCTCTCTCCTTGGGTCTTCATGAGTCCAGGTTTTTCACTTACTGTTTCTAGATTCACTCTTCCTACCATATGTGTGCCCAGGCCAATCCACAGGGAACTCTCCAAATATGTCAGTCTCTTCATGGACACCAACCAGGCAAAGATTGGCAGGTTGATTTCACCCATATGCCTACTCATAAAAACTTCCATTATCTCCTAACACTTGTGGACACTTTTACAGGGTGGATAGAAGTGTTTCTGGCCTCCAGGGAAACAGCAGATATGGTGGCTCAGGTACTTCTGGACCACATCATTCCTCAGTTTGGCATCCCATGAACCATCCAGACATACAATGGGCCAGCCTTCACTTCCAGGGTCATGGAGCTTGTGTCAGAAGCTCTCAACATCTCCTGGAAATTCCATATCCCCACAATCCTCAGGAAAGGTGGAGAGGGCCAATGGACTCATCAAACAACAGCTAATCAAGCTCTCCCTTGAACTCAGGTTATCTTGATTCTCCCTTTTCCCAATAGCCCTTACTCACCTCAAGGCCAATAAACATTCCCATAGGGGCCTAAGCCATTTTGAGCTCCTTTATGGCAGGCCCTTTCTCCTTAACCATCACTTCCCATCTCAAACTCCTCCACTGGTGAGGTACCTTCCCTACTTCTCCCTTCTGAGGTCCCTTCTTCATTCACATGCTGACAGTTGTCTCCCTGTCCCCACACCAGTGGATCCTAATGCCCCTAAACCTGCCCCACTCTTCCCAGGGGACAGAGTACTCCTCAAACAGCTAACTCCTAGGTCTGTTGAACCTCAATGGAGAGGACCTCACACGGTAATCCTCACTACCCCCTCGGCTGCCAAGCTCTTGGACACCCATGCTGGTACCATCTCTCCAGGCTCAAGCGGGCACCTACTCAGGACACTTGATCTGTCCAGCAGGCAGGACCTTCCACCCTCCAGTTTTCCAAGATGCCACAATAGAAGACCTATCTGCTCCTCAGACTGGCACACATTCTTTGGTGATACAAACAAGATGGGTAATAACAATATTTTTTTCTCCTAGTCACCTGAATTCTCATCTCCCTCAAGGAACAGATGCTTGGAGTCTTTGGGATGACAATAAACAGGATGCCTCTCCAGCCATACCTCTCACTGAGAATGAGCACCAACTCTCCCCTCTCCCATGTCGCCCTATGCCTGCAGGAAGTAGCCAGACTTGAGCCAACACCCCTTTATCCAAAGAGAGCCTAAAATGTTGGATATAAGCATCACCTCAGCTCCCTGTCACTTCTTACACAAAGAGTAATCCCAGCCTCCGCATCCATCTTTGGAATCCTGCCAAACCTTGACCCTTCCCTAGGAAAGATCAAGACTACTCCCACAGGCTATTTAAACTGCTCCCCTGAAAATCAACACATGGTCTTCCCTCTTTCTCTTTGGTGGTTGTGTCAGCTTTCCATCTCCCTCCCCAGGGGGTCACCCGAGAGTGCAGATATCCAATTAAACCTGGATATCTTTTAATTTGGTCTGATTCAGTCTGATTGGGATTATTTGTGTTGGCAGAGAGGCTCATTTTAGGAATTATTCCTAACAACCGATATTTGTCTACTCTTCCATGTAGAGTCATAAAACACTTGGTATTCTAATAGGGACATGACAAAACCAAGGATAGGTTTGAGAGGAGCAGCTGCATCGTGTCTGCTGTGGGTGATAAGGCATGCAACTGAAGACAAGCGGTGTGGGGGTGGGGTACCCATGAGGGCCTTCCTGATATGGCTAACCTTTCCCATGTGGTATGGAATGTCAGGCAATATCTATAAGGGTCTTCCTGATATGGCCATCCTCCCCTATATGGTATAGAATAGAATGAAATGTCTATGACAGCTTTCCTGATACGGTCACCCTTTTCCATGCAATATGGAATGGCCACAAGGGACATCCTGACATGGCCCTCCTCCCTCATGTTAAGTATGGAATGGCTTTCCTTCCTGTTGTAGAGCAATTGTTTTGTTCTGCTGTAGGTGGTAAAATATGCTACTGAGGTTACTCCATCAGTAGAGTACCTGTGTGTGTGCTGGGTGGGTCCCAGGTTGGCTTTCTTCCTCTGATATGCAAAATGGGTCCAGTGCGTGAGTAGAGTGATGTATTCCAGATGGCTGATGCCTTAGAGGATGTACTGTATCCTTGAAAGTCGGATGGGATGGAAAGAAGACTGTGACATCAGTTGTGCGGCCTGTGCTCTGAGGGATAATTCATGAAACTGAGGCTGAGTAATTAACCCAGGAAGAACTTAACCATCATAGGAGGGGATTACAATGAGAAAATTAAATGGATGCTATTTGCCATATTAGTCTCTGAATTAGTAGGAAAACTGGGGGAACAAAAAGAGAATGAGATGGAGGAGTTGGCTGGCCTTTTTTAAACATTGGTAGGGAGGATCAAGTGAAAGAATCCAAATAGGGGGGTCTGGGCTAAATAGGCCCTTCTCTGATCAAAGCAAAATGAAACCTCAAACCAGAAAAACAACAGCAGCAACAACAGAAAGAAAAACATGGAACTCATGGGAAGAAGTTAATGCTAACTGTGTGGAGAGTGAGAGAGAAGTGATATGAGATATCCCCCATCTGGGACGGACATTTAATACAGAGGAAGGAGAAAAAAATCCATAATTCAGATGCCGACAGGGTCCTTAGTAATGGCCCCAAATACAGAAAACTGATAGTCAGGGAACACTGTACCTTTAAACTTCTTGAATTAGAAAAGGTTTTAAAGCATGGAATGAAAGAGCCCTTCACAGTCTGACTCGCGAGAAGTGGGGGTCCAGTCTACTGTGAAGGCAGAGAAACCGAGTAACATAGCAATTCTTTCCTTTTCAAGACAAAGGTTGAATAATCTCAGGAGTAAATCAGTCCTTGACAGAATGGCTCATAGGAGCTACTAGGGAGATTTGGTTATTGCCAGCTGAGGTCTCCCTGAGGTCTGAAAGACAACACAGAAAGGACAGGCAGTACTGAGGACATTGGGCATTGTGGCAGGTAGTGTTTGATACCCAGTTCACCTGACTATACTGGACTGCTTTTCTAAGGGGAGTTAAGAAAGGAAGTTAATTTAGCAAGGATCTTGAGCTTGGTGCCTTTGAGGATCCACAAAGAAGTTCATGATTTTTGCAAAGCAGGAGCCATTCTTAGGGACCTGATGGTTTAGATTGGTATGCAAATTGAGTCTGTAAGATGTTAAAGTGGCCCTTGAGGGGTGAGAAAAAGACAAAAGCAGATGAAGGGGTTAATCAGGTCACTCATAGGCAAGACCTGTACTCAGTTGCAGTTCCTAAAATCTGCTTGCGAGTCTCTGGAAGCTTTAAAACCTGAACAACAGTTTATCAGAGGGATGAAAGGAGTAGAAAGAGGGACAAACACATCATCCCCATTGTTCTCCCTACTATGCAGGAAGGAAACTTGCTGCTGGTGGGAAACAGCTGTTTCTCTAAAGGAGTGGCCAAGATTGCTTGTAAACAAAGACCATACAAGGCAACCAGGGGCCACATATCAGTCTACAACATGGCCTTAGTAGATATTGAAGCTGAGTGTTCCTTCATTCATGTGAGTTAACCAAAGCACCGGGAGCACTGAGCAGCAGCAGATGGAGATGGGACAGATGAATGTGGATGTAAAGGACTAAGCTTGTCTTAAAGGTGGGCAGCGCCTATTGCCTGAGAATATATTGTGTGCATTTCTTCTCTGCCAGGAAACATACTGGTGGTGGCTTACTGCTGGGACATAACATGCATACTACGGAGAATTTCATATTGGAATAGAAGCTGTGGAAACAACAAAAAACCCCAGCCAATCATGTATGGTTGGGTAAAGTGGAGACTGAAAGGTTGCTAACTCTAAAGAGGGAATAAATGACAAAAATATTGGATATTCAGGGTAAAGACAAAATTACATAAACCATCCAAGAATTCCAAAAGGTGGTGATTATTTGTTTACATCAAAGCCCTTTCAACAACCGGGTATGGTCAATAATGAAAGCAATGACACATGGAACATGACCGTGTGTTACAGAGCTAAATAAAGTAATGCCCCTGTTTGTGACATGGCATTAACATTCCTCTTCTAAGCAAACAATTGATCCAGGTGTGGGCCCTTTTCATGTTTGATTGGATCTTGTGGACAGATTTATTTATTTATTGCCGTAGCTTTTGCTGTTGAGTCTTAAGACCAATTGGTACTTGCTTGAAATGCGTGGTAGCCGTCCTTTGGAGAGCCCATTCGCCTTTGTCTTCTGTAAAGAGGTTTCCATATACAGCTTGTGCAGTGATGCCCTCAGTCTTTTCTAGATTTACAAGCATTTAGAAGGCATAAAAGTGCACTAGCAGGGTGAGGCTGGGAAGGCATTATCCATAGGTGGCAAGAAAAACAGCTGAAAAATTCTCATGAGTTCTATGGTTTGATAAGCACAGATGATACCAACAGTGATTGAGAAAAATCCTCAACAGTCTGGGGCTGTAAATGCAAAAATGATGTTCAACGGGGCCAATGAGGTGGCTCAGCTGGTAAGGATGCTTGCTTCCCACCCTGGCAACCGAGCTTGATCCCCGGAAATACACATAGAAAGGGAGAACTAACTCCTACAAGTTGTTCCCCGCCCTCTCAAGCACACCCCCATCAACACCCACACACATCAACATGAACAAGGGTTAATGATTTGAAGGAAGGCACCTCGAAAGGGTGCTAAAGCACACTTTCAGATCAGTTACAGATTATTAAAGGAAAATCACAGTCCTAGGGGTGTGGGCTCCCTCCGCACAAGGTGTTGATTATTGTTTCTCCTAGTCTTGATCATTAAAGCGTCCTTTTGAATTGGGATGTGGTTCCTGTGGAGACTATTCAAAGTGCTGAGAAAACATGATTGCTGCTGGGCACAGTGGTCCAATGTTCAGTCAGAAATGGAATGAAATAATCAGGCAACTCTATCACCCTCTCCAAAGGTCAGGAAACATCTTGGAAGAGGAGCATAGAAATTTAAAAGTCAGAACAAAGGGTGAGGTGCTACAGAACTTTGCCATGGCATGACCTAACAGAAGAACTGCCCTCTTGAGTTCAAAGCAGCTGTGATGATCCTTATGGGATCCTTGCAAGCTTGGACCCATTAACATCCTCTGGAAGGAGAGCCCCTTCCATGACCCAGCAGGCAAGAGTGGCTTACTAGCCCTTGCAGGAGTCAGTACCAGAGGAAAACCTGGTGGTAAGCACCGCTGTGGGGAAAGGGACTCTTTGGTGGTGTAGCTGCCAACAGTTGTCCACGCTCCTGTAACTCTTCACCCATTGCTCCACTCCCTGTTTCACCATTTAGATTTGAGTGGGATTTTTTCCTTCAATCTGTTGCCTGCATCCTCTCTGAGGTGAAAATATATATGCTCCCAGGAAATGTCACACAAAATGAGATGGCATTTTTAAAAATCATACCTTTTATTGTTAAAAGAATCTTTTTACTTTAAATTATGTGAATGTATACATGTCTGTGTGCTTGCTGTACACATGAGTGCAGGTGCCTGAGCAGGCCAGAGGCATGGAAACCCCTGGAACTGGAGTTACAAGGAGCTGAGAGCAATGTAGTGTGGGTGCTTGGAACTGAACTCAGGTCTTTTGTAAGATGAACACATGTTCCTAACTGCTGAGCTACTTCTTTAGCCTCTATGCGTCTTATTTGGAGGTAATTGTAGATTCAGATTCACAAGTAATTGTAAAGAAAAAATAGAAGTCTTAGAAGTACTGCGTATCTTATATTCAGTATTAATTACCTAGTGGCAATAGAAGATAGTAAATTAATAAGACAATATTATCACAGGAAATTAAGATAATATTACTAACAGAATATGGATATTTTATTACCACAAGGAGTCTTCCTGATGCCCTTCCACAGCCACACCCATTTTCCTCCAAACTCCACGAACTACTGATCCTCTGGCAACTATCTTGTGTAACGTTCTGTGAATTCATGATTTCAAGTGGTTTACTGTGGAGTCACTCAGCACGTAACCTTCTGAGGCTGGTTGTTTTTAGTCAGTTTAATTCTCTAAATCTAATGTAGCACATTTCCGTGTATCAATGATTGCCTGCCTCTCTACTTTAGCGTTGTTAAGGTACAACTTATAAATTAAAAATGTGAATTTAAGGGGTACAATGGAATGTTTTACAACGCTGTGAGAAGATTGTCACAATCAGGCTGGTTAGTATATGCATGATTTTAACATATCCGTAGAACAGATAGTCTAAAAATGGGGATATTGGTATCATTCTCCAAAGCATGGATTTTAGGACCTTTATTAAGAAGTCTTTAATGTCTTTTACTTTAATTATATAAAAATTATGCCATAAATTTCCCCCTTTCATAAGGTAGAATCTCTTTATGTAATTTGTTGCAATTAAAATTTCTTTTTGGCCTCTCCTGTAGAGCTCTGGGGATAATGCTTTTTCTTGGAGACCTCAGTGGAGTGAATTAATCTACATTCAAGTAAAATTAGAGATTCAATTACGTGATAACCTTTAAAAGGGTAATTATGTTCTTAATGCCTTCAGCTTTGTTGTCAGAGCCGATTTCTGCCCACTCATGTCCAGTTTGGCTTTTTTCATTTCACTGAGTTCAGTGATGAAACTTCCCCAATTGTAACATGTGGTTTTGATGGTTTATAATGCGTAGTGGCACCCTGCAGGAAGGCGCAGAGGCCCAAAGAGACCTAAAATATTGACTGTTAACCTAGATACTTCAAGATGATGGATCGAGTAAGAACCCTTGTAAGCTATGGTGATTGAAATAGACAGTTGATGAAATTGTAAAGTAAGAAAGCTGCCAACTGGTCAATTTTCACTTCTTGGAAATCAAATTACAGAGGAAAATGACTAATGTTTGTGAAAAACTAAAGGTCCTGAACATTGCGAAAATGTCTTTAAATATACAATTTCAATTCCAATATAAATATAATACATATGATTGAATATACAATTAAACATAAATATATAATGTTTTCCAAAGTTAATATCATCTCATAAATGAAGAAGCTAGGCTTGGAGAAATAGCTGACCATGTAGTATACACAGAAGTGGAATTATAAGGGGAAGATTTCATCAAAGATGTCTGACTCCAAAGTTTATAGTTTTCAGTAGAACTTGCTTCCTCAAGTGGAGGAAATAGCTTTACTAGGATGCAAGGGTTGGCAAGATGCTGATGTTAGGGTTTGAGTCTGGAAAGATGGTAGGACCAATCAACTTTAATACATCTACCCCCCCCCCCCAGTTTTGGAAATATCACTTGGGAACAGCAGATTTGTAAATAGAAACAAGGCCTTAGGTTTTTGGGGTCTCACTGGAGAGAACTGGTACAGAGCTTGTGTTTTGGAGATTGGATGAAGGTCTGCATATCAGTGATAGACACATGAGACAGGGGTTGTAAAATTGGAATACCGCAATAAACTTGGTTCAAAGAAATTTGTGAACTTTGGAAAGAACTAATTCTCTACCCTCTATCTCTCCTTTTCTCCCTATTCATTGTGTGTGTGTGTGTGTGTGCTGGGTCTCCATGACAACTGAGATGCAGGGATGCTTCCTACAGAGGACCACTTTGTTTATTCCTGTTATGGAATGCTATTTAGGGTGTTTGTTCCAATAATACCTGAGTCCCAATTATATTAAAAACAACAACAACAACAACAACAACAAGAAAATTCCCAAAGCAGCATGTCAACACAAGAAATAACAAAGTCAGGCAGAGCATAGGGCAAAATTTACAATATGTCTATGAAGGAGATAGCTAATTGAGACAGAAGAGTAAGAAGTACACTCAAAGAGATTGGAGGAGAGCATAGTTTCTCTGTGTAGGTAGTCCTGACTATTCTGGAACTCTCCCTGTAGACCAGGCTGGCCTCGAACTCACAGAGATCCACCTGCCTCTGTCTCCTGAGTGTTGGGATTAAAAGTATGCACCACCGCGACCCTTGAGGGCAGCATCATTTAGAAGGGAAAGTGCATCCTGTGTTCAAGGTAAATGGAGAGAAAAACTACTGGCTTCAAAGACAGTGTGAAGATGTTTCCCTCCAACTGTGAAAATAGTGTAAAGCAATTCAAAGGACAGGAAAATATAGATGCTTTGGAGGGCAGACTAGTGGAACCTGTCGTGAGCGTGACAGAAGCTCCGTGCCATGAAGAAAATGTGTGATTTATAAGACATCAAGTCAGAGCACTAACAATACAATAAAGAAATGCTAACATATGCCAGGGAGATTTGTTAAATGAAGCAATATTGTAAGAATTCACAATTTGTCTTTTAGAAATGTAGAGGTATATTCAATCAAGGCTACTCAAGAACATAGCCATTTATTGAGGCTCAGTTTATATATATGAATAATATATCTAATGAGGTATGCAATATATTTGTGGAGTGTTTATAAAAACCGATAATAAATTGAGATACAAAGAAAGTAGTTATAAATCAAAGATGTGCAGAGGTCTTATTTTTACCGTCTTTTTTTTTTTTTTTTTTTTTTTGGTTTTTCGAGACAGGGTTTCTCTGTGGTTTTGGAGCCTGTCCTGGAACTAGCTCTTGTAGACCAGGCTGGTCTCGAACTCACAGAGATCCGCCTGCCTCTGCCTCCCGAGTGCTGGGATTAAAGGCATGCGCCACCACTGCCCGGCTTATTTTTACCTTCTTAATCATGTTTTAATACATTGAAAATAAAAATAAATAATCTTTAATTACTTAATTTTTAAAAATTTTTCTTTATTTTTCTTCTCTCATACATTACATCTTGATTGTAGTTTCCCCTCCCCATATGCCTCCCTGTTCCTCCCCACCCCACACCCATTCTCCTCCACCTCTCTTCTCTTCCAGATTTATTCATCCTCTATTTTATTTTGAAGAGGGAGGGAGGGAGGGAGGGAGAGAGAGAGAGAGAGAGAGAGAGAGAGCGAGAGAGAGAGAGAGAGAGAGAGATGGCATAACAAATTAGAATAAGAGCAGGCAGAACTCTTGGATCAAGGCTGGGCAAGACAAATCAGTAGGAGGAAAAGGAATTTACAGGCAAAAGAGTCAGAGACACTCCTCACTCCCACTGTTAGGAGTCCCACAAGAGCACTAAACTGCACAACCACAGTGTCTATGCAGAGGACCTAGCTCAGACCCATACAGGCTCTGTGTTTGTCTCTTCAGTCTCTGTCAGCCCCTAAGAACCCTGCTTAGTTGATTCCATTGGCTGGGTTCTTGTGGTGTCCTTGACCTTCTGCTTCCTACAATCCTTCCTCCACCTTTTCTGTAGGATTCCTTTTTTTGAGATAGGGTCTCACTATGTTGCTCTGGCTGTCCTAGAACTTGATATATAGATCATTCTGTTTTTGAATTCACAGGGATCCAAGTGCCTTTGTTTCCTGAGTGTTGGGATTAAATGTTTAACCCCCACACATCTTCCTAATTTCTTATATTCTTATATTATTACTAAGCAGTCTTAGATGACTATTATATAAACAAAAATAATAACTGCAGAATACTTAAAAGGCAGTGCAAAGGAGATCACATATTCATTTTATTGGACACAAATACAAACATTTTTATTATTGCATCATAAGAACAATAATTGTTGGGTGTTGTGATAACTCAGAAAGAAAACAAACAGAAGCAAAATATAGAGTTTGTGATTGCATAAATCAGTACAATAGTTTTAAAAACTGCTATTATCGAGATCTTACTTTTCCATGCGTCTTAATAATTTAGAAGAACTTCAAAAATTCATTAAATTTGGTCCTGACAGTGTTATACATATACAATGCATCATTTTTATTATTGTTTTCACCCCCTATTATTTTTCTGCTGCTTGGTCAATCTTTACTTCTTTCTTCTCCCTCTGAATTTTCATGACTTTTTTTGTGTTTGTGGTTCAAAACACAACAAACACAACAAAATTATGGTCATCTGAGTGATTATAGATATGAGATATTCTTATTTCTTGAGATATGGTCTCAGTTCAAAATATAGGTGGTTTAGAACTCACTATGTGTACCAGAATGACCATAACTCATGGTAATCCTTCCACCTCAGATTCCTAAGAGACTGGATTTAATATCTAATTCTAAAAAGCTCTTTAATGTCTCAACACTAAGACAATAAAGTATCACAAACTGTGGCTTAAGGCAACAGCTTTCTTTTCTCAGTTTTAGAGAGTTTAACTTTAGTATGGAGAAGAGTAGGAGAGCCAGGCTTTCACCAAACATCTGAGGAAGGATGCTTTCTTCTCTCTTCTGACATCACCAGCTTTTCTTCAATTATGGCAGTAGCATCTCAACCTCTGTGTTCTTCACACATTCATTTTTCTTCAGTATCTGTTTCTCTTCACTCAGAAGAAAGGATACTTGACATAGTGGTGAAGGCCTATCCATTTGTCCTTTGCCAGATTGACACAAGCTAGGGGATCTGAGAAAAGAAATCTTAATTCAGAAAATAACTATCAGACTGGCCTGTGTCTAAGCCATGAGGCATTTTCTCGGTTGATGATTAATACGGAAGTCCCAGCCCATTGTGGATGGTGTCATTCCTGGACAGGTGGCTCAGGGTGTCTAAAAAAACAAACTGAGCAAGACGAAAGGATCAAACCATTAAGTGAAACTCCCCTGTGGTCTCTCCTTAAGTTCTGGCCTCCAGGTGCCTGCCCTGATTCAGTTCTTGAGTTGTTTCCCTCAGTTATGGGTAATGATAGAGACATGTAAGCCAGATATTCTCTTTCCTCCCCAGGTTGCTGTTGGTAATGGTGTTTTATCACAGTAGTAGAAATGTAACTAGAACACTTATTCAGCATGACCTCATCCTAACTTTATTGTATCTGAGAAGACACCATTTCTAATAAAGGCATCATTCACAGGCACAAGAGTTGTTGGGATGGCACACATAATTTATCACATATTAATGCTTGACATTGCACTTAAAGGAAAAATTTTGTCTTAGTTACCTTCATTTGAGTATATACTGTGGTACTGAACTATACATTGAAAAACCAAAGAGGGGCATTTATGTTGTTTCCAGGTTCTGGCTATGACAAACAATGCTGCTATGAACATAGTTGAGTGCATGTCCCTGTGGCATGATTGAGCATGCTTTAGATATATACCCAAAAGTGGTATTACTGGGTCTTGAGGTAGGTTGTTTCCTAATTTTCTGAGAAATCGTTATACCACTATCCAAAGTGACTGTACCAGCTTGCATTCCCTCCAGCAATGGAGGAGTGTTCCCTTTACTTCACAACCTCTCCAGCATAAGTTGTGATCAGTGTCTTTGATCTTGGCCATTTTTACAGGTGTAAGATGGAATCTCAGAGTTGTTTTGATTTGCATTTTTGTGATGACTAAGGATGTTGAACATTTTCTTAGATGTCTGTCAACCATTTCAGATTCATCGGTTGAGTGTTCTTTGTTTAGGGTCTGTACCCCATTTTTTATTGGATTATTTGTTCTTTTAATGGCCAGTTTCTTGAGTTCTTTGTTTATTTTGGAGATCATTTACACAATGGAGTACTACATAGTGGAAAAAATAATGACATCTTGAAATTTGCAGGCAAATGAATGGATCTAGAAAAAATAATATTGAGTGGGGTAACTCAGACACGGAAAGACAAATATAATATGTACTCACTCATAAGTGGCTTTTAGACATAAAACAAAGAAAAACCATCCTACAATTCACAATCTAATCACAAGAGACATACATGGATCTACTCTACGTGGGAAGTAGAAAAAGACAAGATCTCCTGAGTAAATTGGGAGCATGGGGATCATGAGAGAGGATAGACGGGGAGGGGAAAGAAAAAGAGGGGACTGGAGAAAAATATATAGCTCAATAAAAACAATTAAAAAAAAGAAAAACTGATGAGGTTTATCAGAGGACCCAGAAAATGGAAAAATAAAACATCAATATTAATTATAAAACAAAAAATACAGGATATATTTTTTAAGAAGTTTATTTAGTCTTTCCTAGAAATAGCTGCATAAACATAACTGGAACAAGGTCAATATCAACATACATGTTAATATAGAAGGGGGAAAATTTCGCAGAGTTCCACCCCTAGACAAAGAACTACAGGAAACTATTGACTGCTGGGTGAAGAAGAATTTGACTTTCCTAAATTCCCATTATTGATTTTCCAATTGGGACAGGTCAGCCCTAAATGACAAATACAGCAGCAGGTTGTATTTATATATATTTGTATGTATGTATGTCGGAGGCTGTGAGAGTTGTGGCCGGTGACAACTAGCGTTCAGATGTCAACCCACCAGAAGAATGATTCTCTAATGGAGGTGAATTCTGTCAAGGCAAAGCCTACAGGACCATTGGCTTTGGAAACTGTTGCTCAGATTGCTAAAGCAGCTTGGTGTCTCCCTAATACCTATACTGTCGTGTGCAATCTCATGTGATGTGTATATGTAATATCATGATTACATCTCAATCTTATGGGCACATAAATCTGTGGGTGTTCAGGAATATGACTTTTCATTTATCTGTATAATTTTGCTATATGGAAAATATACTAGGACATGTTTCCTAACTAGATCTATTGTCCCACGAGGACTGTAGACACTTAAAAGCCTGCTTTGTTCCTCTTGCTCAGACTAACTGCACACAATTTGCTTACCTTTACCTCAGAGCAAGTTCAAACTAGACCAAAGACTTTTTATAAATACATCATACATTTAAAACTTTACAGCTATGCACAAGGTCATAGTTGCAGGTGTCTAACCAAGGATGCTACACAAAGCACCCTAAGAAAAGCATGCCAACTCTTCCCTTGCCAAGTCTAGCCATCAAAAGACCGATGTCCCAAAGTTTGTCACTGGGCACTGCACCACTGGGCTCCGATGACAGTCTTATTCTGAAACCTTGTGTTGCCATGGCAAATGACTCAGTTACTTATTGCTTACTCTAGGAATGTGCTTTTGACCAATGAGAGGTAACCCTCGTAACTTTTTCATTGCTTCAAACCTCCTATAAGAAGAGAGATTTTAGGCTAGAGGAGAAGAAACAAGGAGAAATTAGAATTAAGAGAGGAGAATTAGAATAGAGGCAGAACAGTAAAGGACATGTTTGTAACAGCACACGTGTGAGAGAGTTCATTCGCCCTCAGATATCTAAGTACCATTAGCTTCGCTGTAGCATCCCATCTGAACCCTGAAGAGGACCTTGGGGCTGGACCCCAACAGCCCTCATTATATACATATAGATGTACGTATGTACAATAATAAAGTAAAAGAAACTATCTGCTTGAGAGTAGGGCATGAGAGTTTCTGGAGAAGCCAGCTGGGAGTGGCTGGAGAGAGAACAGGAAGAGAGAAAGTGGTGTAATTCTACTGCAAGCAAAAGCACATTAAAAATGTACCATCTAAAATGTTAATTTAAAAAGAACAACCCGAATCCCTAGTAAGTCTGTCAAAGAAAAATCAAATAAGAAAAAAAACTCCTCAAAGTAGAAATCAGTGGAAGTAACATGGTCATAGGCGTTGAAGAGGATACAAGGATAGTATTGTATTTTAAATTGTGAGATTTAGAATTTTGGGAATATTTTGAAAGTGGTGAGCAAGAGGAGAATTTTTTTTTCTTTGTGAGTTACTGGGTTTCACAGCGTCACTCTCAAGTGCATAGGCATGACACTATCTACTTGAGCGCGGGCAACTCACCATTAGCTCCATCACTGAAGGCAGTGACTTCCTTTCCACCAACAGCCCTCCACTCTCATTGGCTCTCTAAGTGTGTGAAGCTTATCAGGTGAACGAGAGCACAAGAGCCATGCTGAGGCTAAAGGGCAAAGCTTTATTTGAGGCACAAAATGTCGGGAGAACAGCAAACCCAAAAGGGAGTTTGGGATTTTATAGGGTGGTTTTGGTTGGGCGGGAGGGTGGGGCTGAGGAAAAAGGAAATGCTGTAAGCAAATATTCTTTATGAGAGAACTTCTGGTCTTAAGATATCCGAATGTTGCGGTCAAGCTGCTCTGCTGAGATTTGGGTCAAATGATTTTGAGAAGTGCAGAACATTCAATTTCCATTTCTTCAAAGGAGCTGGTTCCCACAAGGGTGGTTCATCTTGGTGTCTTATGTGACTCTGGTTTCCCCAGCCTATCAACATGGAGTTGGGGGAAGCAATGAACCCCTTCTCCATCTATGACAGAATGTCTCCTGGTTCAGTCCTGTGTGGTCCCTATGCAGATGCAGACAAGCTCAAAATGAGCTCATGAGTGTCATAGCCATATCATGTCCGTTACAGAAGAATTTTGATACCACAACTTCATAAAAGCAGTTTGAAACCAAAACTACTTTAAAAAGCAATGAAAACATTCTGAATAAAATATTAGCAATGAGAAGAGTGACATATCTCTAAAAATAAATACAGCAATCAGTGATGGCTTCCTCCCAGAAACCCAATAGTTATTCAACAGTAGAAAACATTCTAGAAAAAGTTCTTTTATTAATACATTGAAAAAGGATTTGATAAGCACCACTAAAATTTCTATTAAAATAGGAATAATGTTTTTGTCTATGTTATTATTCAATATTTTCCTAGAATATTGAGTAGTTTCAATGAGTGAATGCAGTAAGACAAGAATATTAAATACCTAATAGGAAGCTACAGAAATTCCATCTGAGAGTCTCACTGGATAATGTTTTCCTCATTAAGGTGACATGCTGCTGCAAAGCCAATGGTAGAAATCTTACTGACACTTGAAATAAGCCTTCTTGCAATCAGCCTTTCTCCATTTTATTAATAACCACTCAAAAAGCAAAGGAAAAAGATTCCTAACAAAAGTACAAACACTAGGAAGTTCTTATAAAAACAAAAATAAGTAAAATTTCTATTAAGTTTAAGTGGCTATAGGTTCACATTAGAGTTGGCTATGTTAAGTCTTTGACTATACATAAATAAATATAGTAAATATAAAATTCTATGAACAGCTGGGTGGTGGTGGTGCACACCTTTAATCCCAGCAGCAGGAGGCAGAGACAGGCAAATCTCTGTGAGTTCAAGGCCAGCCTGGTCTACAAGAGCTAGTTCCAGGGTAGGTACTAAAGCTACACAAAAAAACCCTGTGTCAAAAAAAAAACCCTATGAACAATTTGTCAATAGACAACTGGCAACATTATAGAACATAGCTGTAATGCTGATAAAAGATTCCCATTTTAATAAACGGAGAGCTTTAAAATACATAAAATAGTACAAAAGATGTAAAAGCAAAACCAGAAAAAGATGGCTGGCTATATGATCCAGAATTCAAGTTCAAATGTCCAATGAACACATGAAAAAGTCAAACCCAGCAGCAGCCGTGGAAATCGTTAAAACAGCAGTCTGCTGTGTTTCTCAATGTTAAAATAGCAGGGAGGATAATATGTGGGGTTTGGGTATTCCCATGGAATGCACTGGGGTTGTAAATGCAATTTGCTCCACAGCATACCCTCCACGATTGCCTTCCTGTGCAACCTCCAGGGGTCCAAATCTGGGTTTTCTTTCAGTTTCTGACTGGAGTTTCCAAAACCATGAGCCAAATAAACATTTTTCTCTTGTAGGTTAGTTATGTCAGATGTTTTATTATAGTAACATAAATCTGCTGTCAGCACCATAGCTTCACTGGGGTATGAGATAATGCTGATAAAAAGGATCGTACTAAATTCTTACAAAGCAAAAATAATGGCTTTTTTTTTATCGAGTCTTAACAGTTAGTGTGAAGAAGAGTTTTAATTATCTGATGAGCGATATTCCTCTTTCATGGTTCTGTTCTGAGCCAGTTAGTAAAGAACACAAAACAGATGCCAGATGAAATGAAAAAAAAAAAGAACCTGATATGTACCCTAAAGCAGATGCTAGGTAAAAATTTGATTCTTAAAAACATAGCTTGAATGAGGGCGGCATTGACATAATATTTAAAAATATTAAATCCAGGGATTAATGTGGGAAATGAAGGTTTTTTTCCCTAATGGTTTCCCTTTAAAGCACTGTGCTTGCATTTTTGATCACATAACCATTTCCCCAACTTTGGGAAATGTTTTATATTGCAATCATCATTTTTGGCTGCTGAGGAAACTGAGTCTTGGGAAAACTAAGTCTCTAAGCCACTTGTCTAAGGTAGAACTCTCCACAGAACAAGAAGCAGTTAAACATGGCCTGACTGAATTAGTTCCTGTTTTTTTTTAATTTTTTTTGTAGATTTCCACTAGTCCTAGCAGGTCTGGAAACCATCATATAAACAAGTGTAGGCTTGAACTCCCAGAGATTCGCTTGCCTCTGCCGCTGAAGTCCTGGATTAGTTGTTCCACTACACCCTGCTGTATTAGTTTCCTTTCTTGTTGCTACAGTGAGAAGTCTGACAGAAGCAGCATTTGGGAGGAAAGGTCTGTTTTTGCTCATGGTTTCAGGGGGATTTCTGCCCATCACGGCAGGGAAGGTGTGTGTGTTGCTCTGCGACAGTGGAGCATGTTGTGGAAACTGTGCACACGGTGACCGAATACCAATGGAAGAAAAAGTATGAATAGCTCAAATGCCCCCATACCCTAGGGATCTGCTTCTACCAGGTGCATCTTATGTCCCAAAAAATCCTCAACACACAAAAGCACTCTTACCAACTGGGAACCAAGTGTTCAAACAGTCAAGCTTGCAGAGAAAATTCCATGTTCTAACCATAACATTTCACCATTATTGTTCCATGCTCACAGACATAACATAAACTGCATTTAGCTCAGTTTTAAGGCTCCCATAGTTATTCTTTTACATGTCCATCCTTTAATTAGCATAGATTAATTATACAAAATTATAGGTTTCACTGTGACATTTCCTATATGTATATAAGGCCCTGTGATCATATTCCTCCCTCATTAACCTCTTGTTCTTCCTCCTGTAATTCCTTCACATTATCAATATTGTTCAAAACGTTGAGGTCTTTCTAGAGACCCAGAGCAATCTCACGGTTGTGAACCCTGTTATATACTCCATTTGGTCATCACAAGTTTAACTAATTGCTTAAAAGAAGAAGGGATGGGAGAGAGGGAGGGTGGAGTTGGCAAAGTAGTATGGATGCCATCAAGTCGTATTGTGTAATATTCTCAACAAATTAACAGAAGTATTTTATTTACAAAAGTCGTAAGAGCTGGAACTTGGCACAGTGCTGCATTCCTGTATTATCAACTACTTAGAATCAGAGGCAGGAAGATTACTTGACATCAGTGTGGTCTTGAACATACCAAGATATGCTTTCAATTACCAAACTAGAGAAAAGCCTTGAACTGTTAGTCAATGCATGGCATTGAACATAGACTTCTCTGTGTGTTCCACCACTGTGTTGCTTTAATGGGAGCAATACCACTAATAAAAATCAGAGTATTGCAAGAATGGTTCTGGCATATCTAGAATCCCCTTTCCTCAAAATGTTTTCTTAGATTTAATTTTTTAAAAAAAGGTATTTGTGTGTGCACATAAATACTGGAGCTTGAAAAGGCATCCACTTCCCCTAGAGCCACATGATATGGGTGCTGGGAAGTAAGCGTGGGCCATCTGTAAGAGCAGCAAGTGTTTTTAACAGTGGAACCATCTCTTCAGGTCTCCGTTCTTACTTTGTCCCAATAGATCAGTACTTCCTACCAGTTCCCTGAGAGTAGATGGTAGGTCTGCTGAGCTATTGACCTAGCCTTCCCATCATGTCAGTCTTCTGATAGATCTGAGATGGCAGAAAACTCCAGGAAGGTGCCTTCAGCCTCAGCAATGCCACCCGTACACTCTCTATGTGCCATGGCTCCAACGTGGAGGGACACTAGGCTCTCCAAGTGGTGACTCACCTTGCAGGTAGGTATTTTATTGACCCCTGGGGATGAATGCAAGAGAGAAAGGCGGAATCAGGATGTGACTCTCGTTATTCTGAGAACCAGTGGAAGAACGTGCTCATTGATGCTGTCAGGCTTCCAGGTAGCAGCTGCTCTCTTGGGTTTGATTTTTGTTTTATAAACATTTTCTCTGCCTGTCAGTTTTCCAAATGGAGCTAAATTCATCTCTGTGTCAGCTGGGGTGTAAGAGCCCCAGTAAATATGTCAAAGCTAAGAGGAAAGCTCCACTCAGAAACTGGCATAAAATGGAGAAAAGAAAGTGCTTTATCCTTATCATAGAGTCTGGACAGTACTGGGGGAGGCATCCACCAACGGAAGTTAAATGGAACATGTCTCCTTCTTTCTGGAGGATCTGCTGAGTCCTGAAGTTGAAGACACTAGCTGATAAATGCTTGCTATCTCCATAAAGAAAGTTGTCAATCACTTCTCTGTGCAAGACTTGCTAAGAGATTGCCACCGACTCCAGATCCTCTTTCCATGTGCATTGAAAAATGCCTTACAAGTTCATTATGACAAAACAAAACAAAATTTTGACCCAAGGTGAGCTTCTCCCAGAAGTAGATCCACAGACAAAGTAATTTCCAAGTAATTTATTATGAATATACTCTCAGGAGAAGACAGGACAGTAAGAAGGTATTCAGGGAAGAGAAAGACCCAGATGAGGGTGTTTTTTAAGTGTGAGTCTCTGAGTCAGATGGATGGAAGACTACAGAATTCATTGGGCAAATGACCTTTTAGATCTGTATCCAGCAAAGGAGCTGGTATTAGCAGTTGCTCTCATACGGAGCCCTCTTTGCTCTTGCAGCTCGAAGATAAGCCTCGGCTGGTCATCAATAGTGGTTTTATCAGTCAAGCATTGCAGATACTGGAGGGTAAGCTGATAAAGGGGATCTCAAGGGACTTTATCATGGCAGAAGCAGTGATATCTTCTACAGAGGGGGCTTGTGGATTGGGAGACACTTCTACCCATTCCAGTGCATAAGTCAAAGAGGCTGTGAGGTGAGCACTGCGTGCGGAGCTTTGGCAGTTTGCATCTACAGGGTCCAGCTTCTCTTACACTGCTCTGCCATAGTAGAATGTTTGATAAAGTGAAAGTATTTTGAGGTGCAATTGATGTTGCCACTAGGTTAGAGAAGAGCTTTTAAGAATTCTGGGGATAACTTGTTTTTTTTTTGTCTCCTAAACTTTGGTGGGTATCAAGGCTGCAGAAGCCTTCAGAGGGGTGGTTCATAATGATATAACAAAAAGGCCAGAATTAGAATGCTGTTCATATTTTACTACAGACTGTATGGTACAACACTCAAGGAAATAGAGTCAGATACCAGTTTTCCAGATTTGATTTATAGTTCTGCTGTTCACTAGTTGTGGATTCTTGGGCAAGTTTCCTATGCTATCTGTGCTTCATGTTTCCTTTGAGAAGAGTGGAGATGCTGCACCATTAGGGTTCTTATGGTATTCGAGTCCTTGATCTCTAACACAAAAGATTACACATACAATACATCTAATGTATAACTCATGTAGGTTAGATGTGGATGTCCAAAAGCATCATGTTATTAGACCATTTTACTCCAAAGTTATGGTTTCAAACATACAATATTAACTTTGAATGCACTATGTGTTTATTTTTTCTGCATTCTCTTTTAGGTCAGGCTAGCCTCAAACTCCCAATCTTACATTCACTTCTAGAGCACTAAGGTATGCACTACCATGCCTGACACATATACTCTAAATAATAAACAATAAAAATTCGTAAGTGTTATCAGCTGGGCTTTAATTCCCAACTTAGCGGCTACAGTTATTTATGTGGCGTTGACTAATGCCTGACACTTTTCAAGATTACAGTCATATCTTTTTTTATAGGTTATTCAAAATAGCATATTT
The DNA here is from genome assembly GCF_037038515.1 of Microtus pennsylvanicus. Lineage (NCBI taxonomy): Eukaryota > Metazoa > Chordata > Mammalia > Rodentia > Cricetidae > Microtus > Microtus pennsylvanicus. The sequence continues at coordinate 72,020,663 of NC_134580.1, forward strand.
AAAACCTATAGCCTAGTGTAGAAAAATATTCAACAAATTACTATCATAGCACTCTTTCCCATCTCCTGATCTTCCATTATTTCCAGCTCTGCTGAGATAGTCCTTGAGCCTTGCAGTGAGGAACATGTTATAGATCTCCTACCTAGGACAGAGTGGTCAAAGTTACTTATTCTTAGCATTTTGACTAGTTATGAGTTTCTGCATTAACTGATCCACAGTGAAAAAGAAACTTCTCTGGCTAGGTTTGATATCAGCTCTAATCTATAGGTATAAGTATAAATATTCAGAAGGCAATTTGACAAAATAATCATTTAGAAAAGCAATATGCTCCCCCTGGGGCCTATGACCTCCTGAGTCATGGATTTTTGACTACATTTTTAGTAACAGGCATGATTTCCACACTATGAGTCAGGCCTCATATCCAATCAGAAAGTAGTTGGTTACTAATCTCAGCTCCATCAGTATTCAAATTGATTGGTATTACATCTCAATTTGTCTATAAGCTAAGCAATAATCAGAGCAGATTGAACTGGTGTTACTCATTTAAGAATTTCTATTGTTTCTATAAAGTCGGAAGCTCTGAGCTATTTGGTTCTTATTTTTATTTCATAAATCCCCAATGATCGTGTTGCTTTTCCCCTTTGGTTCAGGCTTTCTCCTCCGTTGTAGGAATGTCTCAGCCTGATCTGTGGCCACTGGATGTCCCATTTTGTTTGTTTATTTCTGCTTCCTGCCCCCTTTTCCCACTTCCTCCTCCAACCCTGAGAATTAGAGGGACCCAGTGATGTTTTCCAGGCATGACAAATTATGTGCAATCATGGAAGTCTTTCGACAGTGATTATTTGCTACACAATGCAATTCATGCCTGTAGATATTTATTGATTCCTTTTTCAAGCCAATATCATATAAGATTTATTTCTTTGTCTCTGGAACGCAGCAAATAAGCTAGCTCAGTTTTAGCACACAACACAGATCCAAGTCACAAGCATCCTAGCAAACAATAAAGGTAACAGCGACTCTAAAGGATCTTCTGGAGGCATTACCATCCCTGACTTCAAACTCTATTACCGAGCTACAGTAATGAAAACAGGGTGGTACTGGCATAAAAACAGAGAAGTCGACCAATGGAATCGTATAGAAGACCTGGACTTTATCCCACAAACCTATGAACACCTCATTTTCGATAAAGGAGCTAAAAGTTTACATTGGAAGAAAGAAAGCATCTTCAACAAATGGTGCTGGCACAACTGGATGTCAACCTGTAGAAGAATGAAAATAGACCCATATCTATCACCGTGCACAAAACTCAAGTCCAAATGGATTAAAGACCTCAATATCAGCCCGAAAACACTGAATCTGATAGAAGAGAAAGTGGGCAATACCCTACAACAGATGGGCACAGGCGATCGCTTCTTAGGTATAACCCCAGAAGCACAGACATTAAGGGCAACATTGAATAAATGGGACCTACTAAAACTGAGAAGCTTCTGTAAAGCAAAGGACACTGTCACTAAGACACAAAGGCAACCTACTGACTGGGAGAAGATCTTCACCAAACCCGCAACAGACAAAGGTCTGATCTCCAAAATATATAGAGAACTCAAGAAACTAGACTTTAAAATGCTAATTAACCCAATTAAAAAATGGGGCGCTGAACTGAACAGAGAATTCTCAACAGAAGAAGTTCAAATGGCCAAAAGACACTTAAGGTCATGCTCAACCTCCTTAGCGATCAGGGAAATGCAAATCAAAACAACTTTGAGATATCATCTTACACCTGTAAGATTGGCTAAAGTCAAAAACACCAATGATAGCCTTTGCTGGAGAGGCTGCGGAGGAAGGGGTACCCTCATCCATTGCTGGTGGGAATGCAATCTTGTGCAACCACTGTGGAAGTCAGTGTTTCGGTTTCTCCGGAAATTCGGGATCAACCTACCCCTGGACCCAGCAATACCACTCTTGGGAATATACCCAAGAGATGCTCTATCACATGTCAAAAGCATTTGTTCAACTATGTTCATAGCAGTATTATTTGTAATAGCCAGAACCTGGAAACAACCTAGATGCCCTTCAATGGAAGAATGGATGAAGAAAGTATGGAATATATACACACTAGAGTACTACGCTGCGGTAAAAAACAATGACTTCTCGAATTTTGCATGCAAATGGATGGAAATAGAAAACACTATCCTGAGTGAGGTATCCCAGGCCCAAAAAGATGAACACGGGATGTACTCACTCATAATTGGTTTCTAGCCATAAATAGGGTTCACGGAGTCTACAATAGGCGAATCTAAAGAAGCTAAGTAAGAAGGTGAACCCAAGGAAAAACATATAGTTATCCTCTTGGATAAGGGAAGTAGACAAAATTGCCGGGGGGAAAAGTGGGATCTTGGGGGTGGGGTGGGATGGGGGTTAGGGGAGATGGGGAGAGAAAAGGTAGAAGGGAAGGAGGGTGGACTTGGGGAAACAGGAGGATCGGGATAAAGGAAGGTTGGATAGGGGAGCACGGAACCACAATTCTTAGTTAAGGGACCCACTTTAGGGTGGGCAGGAGACTTGACCCTAGAGGGGCTCCCAGGTGCCCAAGCTGAGGTCCCCAGTTAGTTACCTGGGCAGCTGAGGATAGGGAACCTGAAATGACCCTACCCTAGAGCAATACTGACGAATATATTGCATACCATCCTAGAACTTGCATCTGGCGATGGATGGAGATAGAGACAGAGACCCACACTGGAGCACTGGACTGAGCTCCCAAGGTCCCAATGAGGAGCAGAAGGAGTGAGAACATGAGCAAAGATGTCGGGACCACGAGGAGCGCACCCACCCACTGAGACAGTGGAGATAATCTACTGGGAGCTCACCAAGGCCAGCTGGACTGTTACCAGAAAAAGCATGGGATAAAACTGGACTCTCGGAACATGGCGAACAATGAGGGCTGAAGAGACGCCAAGGACAATGGCACGCGGTTTTGATCCTACGCAATGTGCTGGCTTGGTGGGAGCCTAGCCAGTCTGGATGTTCACCTTCCTAGATATGGATGGAGGGGGGAGGATCTAGGACGTACCACAGGGCAGGGAACCCTGACAGCTCTTTGGACTGGAAAGGGAGGGGGAGAGGAGTGGGGGGAAGGGGATAGGGGTGGGAGGAGGGGGAGAAGAGGGGGAGGAGGGGGAGAAGAGTGGGAGGAGGGGGAGGGAAATGGGCGGCTGGTGGGAGGAGGTGGAAATTTGTTTTTTTTTTCTTTTCTTTATCCTCCTTTTATCAATTAAAAAATTAAAAAAAAAAAGTGCATTTCTTCACAGGGATCTTCCTGGCTCTTTGGAAACTGCCAAGCCACAACTATGGCTGTTTTTCTAATTGTTTTGATGAAGAGCAACACCCCTGGTGAGAGCTGGGGAGATACATCAGTGAGCATGAGCTCTTACTCTGCAAGCATGGAGATGCCAGGTCACATCTCCAGCACTCATGTGAAAAGATGGGTATGACTGTGTGTGCCTGTAACCCCAGGACTGAGAGATGGAGACTGGTTGAATCTAAAATCTTGCTGGTCAGCAAATTGTGTGTGAGTTTCTAGTTTAATGAGAGTCCCTGTCTCAAGGAAAAAGGTGGATAGTAATGGAGGAGGGCACCGATGCTCTGTTCTAGCATCTTCATGGATTGGCACACATGAGCTTATATTCCTACACACTTACATCCATACAGCAGACACCACACATACACACAGACACACACAGGCACACATACACACAGGAACACACACACACACGAATTGAACCCAGGCATGTCTACATCTAAAGAGTCTTCTTTGAGCATTTTACCTTTTTTTGCTTAACATTAGTTGTATAACAAACTATTTCAAGATAAAGAGTCTTAGAACATTCATTCCTACATGTGGCTCATCTACAGCTTTGTGTATGAACTGGGACATTTTTCTGGTCTACTTCTATTTTCTGATCTCTACATAGCATCTCATTGCTGTGGGAGCACATTTTGCTCTTTCAGCCAATAGCCTTTAAGATATCAGCCCACTTGGATGTAGTCTCTTATACTATAAAAAGCAATGGTAACCCTGTGCCCGCTCTCTTGCTTCTGGGTATCACTTCTGGCTGCTACACTCTATTTCTGTTCACTCAGAGGACTGATGTCTAGGACAGTGATCTGTAGGTTTTCCCCTTAAATAAATAACTCTTTTATTAGCCATAATTCTGAACTGGTGTGGGATTGTTTTGTGACTTATTCCTTCATCTCCTGTCCGTGGTCTGTGTTCACAATTAACCTGATTGAACTGCGATGGTTCACTTAACATGAAGCTTGACAGGCCATTTTCTAGGTCTCTCTGACTCCCTAGCAGGTGCTCCAGGCTTAAATAACTGGTGATCTCTAGGTCCAACAGACCAAGAAAGTAGCTGAGAATGCCGTGTCACTCAGTTGTCTATCCTGCAAACCAGGCCTCGTGGCTAGGGCAAGTCACACTGTCAACTCAGATTCAAGGGTAGAGAATTAGACTTCACTGCTCACTGGTAGACAAGTTATTTTCCTGGTGAGGAGGAGCAATACACAACCTGACAAGTGACAGGATGTTTTGAGCTCTGCTTACAGATAAAGTGGTAGTCTCTTTCATTGGAATCTAAAACGTTCAGGCAGCATAGAACTCCAGGTTGACTTCAAGGGCATGAGGGATTTTTGGGGAAGGAGCTGGGTGGGTTCAGAGGGTATGTGCTTTCATGGCTGAGTGACCTAGTCTCTAAAGCCCTTCACAGTTTTCTGAGTAAGACTTCACATCATCTCTGCATCCCTGCTCCACAACCTGCCCCAAGGATTCTGGCACAGCTGGAAACCCAGCTGGGCATCTGTTCCAGGAAACACAAAATTAACTTTATGGTCAGAAGTATCAAACCTGTGGTACAATGCAGTGTCCGTCTACTTTGGGTGTTTGACATTCTTGGACGCAGAATCACATATATTGTCTCATTTGGACATCTATCTTATAATGTTATGGTCTTAATGTGCCCATTTACCTAAACTTTTAATTGTGTGTCTTACATTTTTTGTTGTATATGAGCAAGGGGCTGGTGGGGCACATGGTGGGAAGTTGGTTAAGGTTTCAGGCAGTGACAATGCAGCCCTGGATGCCCTCCAATGGTCTCCAGCCCGTCCATCATATTTCTGTCACTAGAAATGAAAGCAGACAGTGAAGTTTAGTGTTTGTGCTCTGAGCAATACTGCATTCAAATCCTTGCTCTACTGTGGCCTCTCTCTTTCTCTCTCTGGTTTTTCAGTCAATAAAATGAAGACAATCACAAGGTTATTATCAGGATTGGATAACTAAATGTGTTTCAATCAACTTACAACAGGGCTGGGTACACAGTAAGGACAAATACAGCTGATATTATCAATTGCATTAAAAAATTTTACTAGCAGCCACAGCAGTGACTCTAGCACCTGGTAGTATCTCAGCACTGTCTGAGAACTTATTAAAACATTGGTGTTTTAATATATTCCTGGAGATTTTGATTACAGCATGCCCAGACATGCAGTCATTTTTTTTTTAAAAACCAAGATTCATTTGAAGGCAGCTAGGAGTATGTGAGCTTCATCATTCATTTTTTAAGGCTGGGCACATCTCTCTAAACACTCAATGTGTGGGGATAGTGAGGTTGCCTAGAGAGTCTGTTAGGAAAGACATGCATGAAACAGTCTCTTTCTTTGCACCCACAGACCCCAAATACAGGATACATTCACTCCTTCTCCAAGAGAGCATACAGGAGCCACCTTTGCCTCTAAGATGTCTAGAGTCTACATTAGTTCACTCTGCATGGTAACAATGGCATGCTCGAAGCATCTGCTTTTGTAAAGAGAAATCTATTTGGCTCACAGTCTTGGAGGCTCAAGGATACGTGTAAGGACATACCTCTAATGATCAAAGAACCTCCTACTAAGTCTCCCTCTTTAAGGTCCATATTATCTTCCACTATTTCTGCTCTGGAGATCAAGTCTCTAATTATAACAGGGTTTGAAGGGACACTCAAGTCACACCTGAGCCATAGAAATATTTCTTAGAAAAGGGATCTAGTGGTGGACTGAACTCCCTATCGGTGTTAGTCAAAAATTTGAAGTTAATCAGTACTTACTGGGGACCCAAAATTATACTAAGAACTATTCTTGTATTAGCATTTCGATTCTGCCAATAATCTAAAGAAATTGGTACTGTGAGAGGGAACAGCAACTTTCTGAGTCAAATACCTTTGCTAAGGTCACCTGATGATGGATGGTTCATCCATAACCTGAGCCAGGCTCTTGGACTCCAGGCCCTCATTCTGGGCTAAACTGTCTTCTTGGTAGAAAAGTCTGTTTCTTCTCTAACTCAGCTAATTTCTCTAATGAAAGAACTCTGGAGTTTAGCTTGGTATTGTCTTCCTGTAGTAATGAGGAGTGGCGGGCTGCAACCTGCCGCCCAGCTAGCTTAAGCCCCCGAAATAACCATATGGAAATTGTATTAATTAGATTACTACCTGGTAAATTATATGTAGCCTCTTCTTGGCTAATTCTTACATCTTGTTTTAACCCGTTTCTGTTAATCTGTGTGTTATCACGAGGTCATGGCTTACCCGGAAAGATTCAGCATGTCTGACTCTAGTGACTCCATGGCAGCTCTCTCTGCCTGCCTTTTTCTTCCCAAAATTCTGTTCTGCCTACTCCATCCACTTAAGGGCTGCCCTATCAAAAGGCCAAGGCTGCTTCTTTATTCAACCAATGAAAGCTACACAAATAGAGAAAAACCTCCTATACCCTCTTCCCTCAAGTAAAGACATTTCCTAATGTCCATACAGCTAAGTCGTGGTCAGTGGGGCAGACATAGACATGACACATACAAATTTTCCGTCTTATTCTTAAAGGGAAAGGGTGTGCTTCTCTTTCCTTTTAACTGTTTCTGCAGAAAGAAAGTCATCGGGGTGCCCTACCATGGAACTTAGACATGATGACGGTAACTTAGGAAATGCCAAGGACAAATGCCGAATGAGCTGGGGCTCCTGATATTGACACAGACAGCAGACTGGATGTGTACATGTAGATTATTGAAAGAGAGAGAAATACATTCTAAGGTCAAATTTTTTCAGTAACAATTTGACCCATATTAAGGTTGGAAGATCAGCAGTGCTGTTCTTTGACTTGGCTCCAGAATTGTACAAGTGAAGAAAGGGAACCCAGTGACAGCATGTATCCATCACTCTCTGTTCCCGACTGCACACGTGATGTGATTTGCTGCTATCTTGACTTCTCCATCATGATAGACAATGCCTTTGAACCTTGAGCTAAAACAAACCATTTCTCTGTGAAGTTGCCTGTCAGGGAATTTTACCACAGCAAAGACAGAGCTTACTAGCTGGAAAGTCACATTTAACTAAATCTGGGAAAATATTAAATATGGCCTAATTTACTTAATAAACCCATTTAGCACTCAGAGGATTCAAAATCTACACATAAAAAAATCGAGGGAGAAGAAACCAAGACTCCTCAAAAGGGATAAATTAGGAGAGTCTTATGTGGAATTCACAAGTTGATAAACAGTCATTAGAAAAATAAATCTCAGCAGATGTGCCCTTAAAGTAATTGAAGCAAAATCCTTGGAAAGCTCAGTGGTGGTTGTTAGTGAAAAAGACAGCTGAAAGAATAAAAATATGACACAGAGGAGACCATTACTAATGATTAGTACACAAAATGGCTTGCATTCTTTAAACACTTAAGGGCCACATGATGCCATATATTGACATGGTATAGGGATGCTTTCTGATGAACTGATAGCCTTTGAATAAGCAGAGTAGAGTAGACAGGGCTAAAGGACTGAACTTTGTCCAGGTGGTCTGAGACTGTCATATCACACTGGCTTTGAAATGCTCCCGTGGTATCAAAATATTTAGGTCAATGTAGTATGAGAATTGAACCAGGTCAGCAGTTTGTCCTTCTAGCTTCTCCACCTCTCAGATTTGTGCTTAGATTTCTCTCCTCCAGGTTTGTTCATCATTATAATGTTTAAATAATCTCACAAAACCTAGACAAAAGACAAAATCCAAACATAAAGTAAACTACCAAGATTCAGGGGCTACCTTGTACTCTTTGACCCTCATTTTTCTTTCATTGTGCTCTGGTGATTATTTCCCTATCTTATTTTTTATTTCATGAGCAATAAGTGAAATTATGCACATAAAATGCCCAGCATAGTGCCTGGCAAAGACTGCAGAATAAATGTAAGCTCCCTCTCAGTTTCTAGTTGCTAAATTGACTCTGAAATCATCAGCATAAAGATTTTTTCTTGGGTCATTTAGTCCACTTGGAAAGCTGCAGCAGTTCCTCCAAGCCTCCTTACATAGCTGGAAAAGCACCCTGGGAAGTTATTTCATTCCTTATTCTCAGCTACCCTTCTTTGGGAAGCTGGCAAAAATGCTTTATTTTTTTGTTGTTGTTGTTGAAATTTCCAATAAAAAGAAACACATTTTTACATTGACAACAGAGGAAGGCTGAGCCACTCCCAAATTGTGTTTGGTCCAAGTATTGATCCCTTCCTAATGGCTCTGGAAGCTATAGCTATTTATCCGTCTCTCATTGAGACCAAAAGTTGTTTTGCTCCAGGGGTGGCCATAGCTCATTTAGATTAAAAATTCAGACTTTAAACTAGGAATCCCAAGATCACAAAGCATTGAAACATCAAAATACTTGACTTTCAGTTTCTGCTTTCAGTACCCAACCTTTGACATTTATGTTCACTGCTCCCTGCTTACCTAACATAACTCAGTGGTCAGCTCAGATATATTGAAAACTGCAGCATAAACACTGCTTCAGTGAATCTCCCCAAGCCTTTAAGATGGATCATTGATCAGCAAGCACTGCTCTCTGACCTGGTGGTCTTTCTATAGGTTATAATTGTCTAGGCTCAAGGGAAACCCTTTCCCCCCTGATAATTTGTCTTCCTTCAGCTCCAGCGAATTAGCAATACGTATCTAATTAGGCCATAGGGTTGCAATGGATATTAAGTTATAAGATAAGCAAATTATTATTGTAGGTCTGCAGCAGATTATTCTGAAGCCCCTGCTGTTTTGAGGAAGATGACTTAAGTCATCAGGGAGGTTTGACCTTCAGTTTCTTGATTGGAGGAATAGTTATTATTTTTTAATTTTCAAAAATGAAAATAGCCTTATGTTTCTTTCTGTTCACAAAGCTAATAAAAGTGCATGTTTAAATGTCAAAGAATACTGAAAATCATAATGAAGAAAGGCAGCAGTAATTAAATCCCAATACCCAGAGACAATCACCGGTAACATTTTGCTATGTGTGGTCCAGACTTCCCCTTCCGCTCATTTGTATAAATGAAACTATTTCATAAAACTATTCAATAATCACAGAGTATACAATTTATTATCATAAATATGGATTTTTAATCTTTTTTTAGACTATATAGCATTGCTTTACATGTGAGTTACAGACTTTATCCTCAGTTGCTTCCAAAGCTTTTCCATTAGCAATGATGCTGCAGTGGGGGACCTTAGTCCTTCCTTGTGTATATTAACTTATATCCTTAGGATGCATTTCTGAATTTGGAATTGCCAGGGATACCAGAAGTCTTTGATAATCATGACACTGGTTTGAAAAGGATATCTCAACTTACCGAATGACTAATGTTTCCTGGGAGCAGGCAAGAAACTCTGAGAAAGAAGCTACTGAGGTTGTGGACTTCTAGTTCTTAAAATGAAGTGAACTAGAAACTAACTTCTAGATCGAATAAGAGAATCTATAGAAGTTAGGAACCAGGGTGGTAAATTCTAGGAAACAACATAGCATTGGGAGCTCCGGGGGACAGAAGACCAGGGTGAGTGTAGGATGTGGGCACAGGAGAGACAGCAGCTAGGGGAAATCTTTATGGCTCCAACTCTAAACTCATTTCCCCATTGTTTTGATGATCCAGGCCTGGCTCAGCTAGTGCTGGGACGCTCTGGAAGTGAAGGCTGATGAAAACAGGCATGGGAGGGACAACCTATGCTGGGTGTTTGGGCATTTTTTTCAATACTACCCACAATCCCCCCAAAACTAGTAGTCTGGGGGAAATGGCAGGAAACAAACTGGCACTGTCGGTGTTTTCTTCTCTGCTACTCATGACTTGTCTTGTCCTTAATCCCTGCATGTTGGGACAATGAGTAACTTTATTGTTGATACTTTCCCCCCCTGGATAGTCCTCCAGGAAAGCACAAGCTCACAAGCCAAGATAATTACACACTCGAGACATGCAATGTCCTCAAAAGAAAGCTGTTACAAAGATGCTTCATAGTCCTTATGCTTATAGTTCCAATGGAACTGTTGGAACAGACAGCAAACAAACTGAACACATGTACAGTAAGCATGGTAGGGTCTCAGCACATGAAATCAAATCAAATTATCAGACTCGAAAAATGGTATAGATGAAAAGGGGAAGATCCAACTGCTTTTAAAAGAACAAAACAAAAACAGAGCATATGGCTATAGTTCAAAGAGATTAAGGAATGGGCAGTCATGAAACCAAGGGCAAGTTCAGTAATGCTTTTGCTGCACCCTTCTCAGGCAACTTAGGTGATGGAGGAGGGTCATCGGTTAATTAAATAAAGAAACTGCTTGCTCTGATAGGTTAGAACATAAGTGGGTAGAATAAACAGAACAGAATGCTGGGAGGAAGAGGAAGTGAGCTCAGAGACGCCATGCTCCCCTCTCCTGGGCAGACACGATAGCTCTGCTCTCTGAGGCAGAGACGCCATGCTCCCCTCTCCCGGGCAGATGCAATAGCTCTGCTCTCTGAGGCAGACGCACGCCATGAAGCAAGCCACCAGGTCAGACATGCTGAATCTTTCCCGGTAAGACCGGTGTTACACAATTTATTAGAAATGGGTTGATCGGGATATCAGAATTAGCCAGTAAGGGCTAGAGCTAATGGGCCAAGCAGTGTTTAAATGAATACAATTTGTGTGTTGTTATTTCGGGGCATAAGCTAGCCAGGCGGCCGGGGTGCTGGGGACGCAGCCCCACCGCTCCTATTACTACACTTAGGCACCTCTGACTTGAAGCGCTTGTTAGCAATTCAAGCTTTCACTTAGACAGTCTTAGTTACTTGTACCCGTGTGTGTATGTGTGTGTTGTGTGCACATGCCCATGTATATCTGGTGCCTTTCTCTATTGCTCTTCACTTTTTTTTTTGCCTGAAATGCTCTCTGGACTGAACCTGGAACTCAAACAGAAATCCTCTTGCCTCCTATCCCCAGGACTGGAACTATAGGTGCCAGCTGCCACTCCCGGCACTTACGTGGGTCCTAGGGATCCAAATTCACATCCTTATGCTTGTGTGACAAGTATTTTACCAATTGATCATCTCTCCAACCCCACATCTAATTTTTATTGAATTTATTATTGATTCCACACAATAACCTTGATTAGATATACTTTCTCCTTATAATTGCTGTATTTGTTTTACTTTGGTTAACTTACCAGTGAATAGGAAAACACATATATCACCAATGTTATTGATTTACTCCATTCAGACACTCAACATTTATTTGATGAGTGACAGTCACAGTGGGAGCTGGTGAAGATGTAAAGAAAAGAAAACATTGCCTCTGCCATTAAAGGATATAACTGAGTGATAGTGTTTAACATACATGTGGATGTGCTATGGTGATATCATAGCCAAGGTCATATAGATAGCTACTGACGGGTTAGGACTCAAGCCTTGTCTATTTTAGCCTCACACACTGTTCTTTCCCAGGTGTAAAGTACATTATGTGCGTGTTTCAGGAAGCATGCACACATTCATGCATTTTCAATATGTAACCCAAAAGAAAAAGCTGAAACATGTTTATTGCTTATCTTACTAAAGGACAGCTCTTCATGAAGACTCATAAGGCCTGTGCTAGCAGTCTTTCAAACTTACAGACACCTATGGAGAAAGCTACTCCACCACAGGGATATAACCAATGGGGCAATATTTGAATTCCTGAGACAGAGTCAATACTCTAAATGCCAATGTACAGCAAAAGTAAACCATGTCCAAGGATATACCCAATCTAGCGTCAAAATCACAAAAAGAGTTAGTGTTTTCTCAGGGTATACCTGACAGCAGAATTTCTATAGCGTGGTGATGGCTGTTCTTTATAATCTTGAGAATTCAGTTTTGTTTGAAGAAGATGGCTTCTTAGCTTGAGATTGGGGAAAGCTGGGATTACTTGTCCCTTCTGTTTTCTTTTTCGTACATTTATACTTACACTTTCTCTTTCTTTCTTCCTTCTTTCCTTCCTTCTTCCTTCCTTTCTTTCCTTTCCTTTTCTTTTCCTTTTTTTTTTTTTTTTTGGCTTTCGAGATAGCGTTTCTCTGTGGCTTTGGAGCCTGTCCTGGAACTAGCTCTTGTAGACCAGGCTAACAACAAAATCACAGAGATCTGCCTGCTTCTGCCTCTGAGTGCTGGGATTAAAGGTGTGTGCCACAATCACCCTGCTATACTTACATTTTCATCCCTCCATAATATCACTACACCTTTTCTTCAAACTCTCCTAGAAATCCAAGAATACCGTACTCACCCAAAAATTTATATCAGTGGTATATTAAGTTTACTTAACACAGTCATCCTGTAAGACACACATTTCATAACACTTTTGTATCTCCACATGTTTTGGTTGGAGTTGTCTTTTTTCTTATTTACTTCTTTGATGATTAACTTTTTCCTCCATTTTTCAGGTGTCCATTCAGACAACACCACCAACACTGTTCTTAGACTTGTGCTCATTCTTTTGGATCCTCATTCTTGTATGTAACCCTTTCTGTACACTTCATCAGCTCTGTGCCAGGTGCCGTTAACTACTTTGTTAAAGTGCAGTTCTATATTAAAGCAGAATAGTGCCACTAGCTAGGTATTGAACGTTCAACATGTGGGATTGTGGAGAATATTTCATATAAAATCTATAACATATGAAACTATAGGGACTCAAAGCTCATGGGCATCTCATAATGAGAAATGCATTTAGTCCATCTCCAAGTATCCTCAAAGTGTTAATATTCAACATATTTTCTAAGACTAAGTTTAATTCTAAGCCCAAAGTCTCTTTTGAGACTCAAGGCAAATTCTTAGTTGTGGGCCTTGTTAAAAAAAGTTATTTGTTTTCAAGATATAATGACATAGAGTAAATATCTCAATTTTAAAGTGGAGGAATAGAAGAACAGAAAGAAGGGTGGGACCAAAGCAAGTCTGAATTCGAATGAAGCAAACAGTAAAGCCTGCAACTCCATGCTTAGCCTCTCAGAGAGATAATGGCATGGTGTGATCTCCAGTGGGGTTGGCTGTTTAGCCCTTCGGCCATGCAATTTGCAGCAGTCATAGGAGAAACAGCTCAAACACTAAAGATAGTTTATTCTGGAGCCAAGTTTGAGTGATTACGGGCTGGGGAACACGGATTTCAATTTCCTCAAATTCCGTGGTCCAATGTGGTACAGTTTCATAAAGATCTTATAGTAGGATAATTAAGAAAACCATAAAGTGAAATATTTCTAAATACATTGGTAGATGCTACCTACATCAGATAGATGGGCTAGAGGAAAGTGAAGGAAACTGCCACAGGCTTCAGATGCTCCCTGATGCTCTTCAGTGTTTGGTTGGTGGAAACTAAGTGTCTATTCATATAGTCCAAATAATTTCCCTAATAGCCTCAGGTGTTAGGTTACACAGAGAGGTAGGCAATGATCTTGGAAGGACATTCAGAGGGCAAAATCCTTCAAGAGAATTTGAAGTTTGTCTCTGGACCTGTAATGTTTCAATCTCTCCACAATCAGCTTTTCTCAATTTATGTACTGAATCTTTGATGTACTGCACATGGACTCTCTCTGGAGCTGGATCTTCTCATTGCCCTTGGTTCCCTTTGGCAGATGTTTCATGCTCTTGGTAGCTCCAATATCCTGGGGTCTCTGTTGTAGCTTAGACTTCCCTTTTCCATATTTTCCTCTCAGAGGTTGCCTAAAGGAACTCTGACCCTACTGCTAATATCCTGGCTTTCCCAGTCTTTTGAAATCAGCACAGAAGCCTCCATGATCTCACAACACTTACATTCTACACGCCTGGCAGGCCTGCATTACATGAACAAGAGCAAGGTCTGTGGCCAACTTGTTGTCCAAGCAATCCCCTTGTGTCAGCTGTCCAAGGCTTACAGATAGAGCCTGGCTTGCCTTCTCTAAATAGATGAAGACGTACTTTCTGTTGACAGAAATCATCTCACTTTTTCTTTTAAGCCCTAATATCCTTCAGTTAACCTGGGTAAAAGTATTTTCTGGTGTTCTGTAGTGACATCTAGGTTCATATGTCCTATTTATTTTACTTCTGCACTTGAAATGTAATTGCAATAAAGCTTTATTCACTGAAGCTTAATTGCATGAGGTTGGAATCTAATTTAGTAAAAATTTGTCAGCCATTTAAAGACAGTTTAGTTATTTTTTCTTCTTATTTCTTTTTTGTTTTTTTCAAGACAGGGTTTCTCTGTAGCTTTGGAGCCTGTCCTGGAACTAACTCTTGGAGACCTTGAACTCACAGAGATCTGCCTGCCTCTGCCTCCCCAGTGCTGGGATTAAAGGTGTGCACCATCACTGCCCAGCTTAGTTTTGTTATTTTTAAAGAAGTATAATAACTTAAAAATACCTATTGGAAAGCCAATATCTTTTGGAATCAGTTTTTAAAACTATAGGGATGTTTAGGAGGCTGTCTTAACCATCTATAAATGTATGGTTATAAAAATCATGCTGTTTTTAACTGGGTGTTATTTTGATTTAAAAATTATATTGTGATGAAATTCTGAGGCCTTAGGTTGTCAGAAGAACTGAGAAGATGGTAGCTTGAGTTGAAATGGTCTTTCATTCACTTAACAGCTATGTAAACATTTGAAAATTTCTATTCTATTTTATATAATATCTGCATGTGTTAGTGCTCAACACAATCTCATTCAGACTTTCACCATAGTCTCCATTATCTTGACTTATCAATGAGATAAATCAAACCCATAGAGGTTAACCCAGCTTATTCAGGTAAGAACAGAACAAACTAGAATTTGTATTAGTTTTAGCTAATATCAAAACTCATGTCTTCCCTTGCTTTGTTCAACCTATAAACAGAGGAAGCCTCAAGGTGACTGTCTGTGATCAGGTACAGTGAGGTCTTGGGAGTGTAAGTACAAAGGGCTGTGGGACCATGGAGGAAGTTAGAGTAAGAGACCATTAATGGAGCCAAGAGATGCTGTGAAGGCTTTCCAGAGAGAAGGATGATGTGCCTTGAAAGATGAAGGTCTCTTACTGACCCAGAACTCACCAAGTAGGCTACATTGCCTGGTGCTGTAAAACAATCTTTGTACACTGTAAATATGTATTACTCTCATTGATTAATAAAGGGCTGACTGGCCTATAGCTGGGCAGGAGAGATTGGGTGGGAAAGCAGACTAGGAGAATTCTGGGAAGAAGGGCAGGATCAGAAGAGTCTCTAGAAGGCACAGAGGGAACAAGACATGCTGGAGGACAGGTAAAGCCATGAGCCACATGGAAGCACATAGATTAATAGAAATTGGTTAATTTAAGTTGTAAGAGCCAGTTACTAAAAATCCTGAGCTATTGGCTGAACATTTATTTATTTATTATCATTTTTTATAATTTATTTTATTTTATTTTTTTAAAAAGAAAACAAACTATCTTTTTTTTTTTTAAATTTTACATACCAATCCCAGTTCCCACTCCTTCCTCTCCTCCCATTTCCTCTATCTATAAATCCATTCCTCAGAGAAGGTAAGGCACATTGCTTTGGGGGAAAGTCCAAGGCCCCCCTTCCTATATCTAGGTTGAAAAAGGTATCCATACAAAGAGAATGGGTTCCCAAAAATCCAGTACAAGCAGTAGGGATAAATCCTGGTGCCACTGCCAGTGGTCCTGAAGTCTGCCCCGCCATATATCTGTCACCCACATTCAGAGGGCCTAGTTTGTTCCTATGCTGGTGCCTTCCCTGTTTTGCTGGGGTTGGTGAGTTCCCATATCTCAGTTGAAGTGTTTCAGGGAGTTTCCCCATCATGGTCTTGACCTCTTTGCTCATAGTCTCACTCCTCCCATTCTTTAGCTGGACTTTTGGAACTCTTGGCTTAGCATTTATAATTAATATTAAGAATCTATGTTGGTTATTTGGAAACTGGTGGACAGGAAAGAAAAGTCTGACTACAGACTAGCCCACAAGTTCCAGGGATCTGCTTATTTTTATCTTGCTACCACTGAGATTCGAACTGTATGCCACCATGCCTGGCATTTTTAAGCATGGATTCTGGGGCTTGAAAATACATTACCAAATTAGCTATCTCCTCAGCCCACTTCCTAATCTTACAAAAATTAATTAAAATATAATTATATCACTCATCTCTTTCTTTTCCTTCCTTCAACCCCTCCAATGTTATTCTCTTACTCTTCCTCAAATTCATGGCTTCTTTTTCTTTGATTATTAATGTCACACACACACACACACACACACACACACACACACACACACACACACACATATACATATACACATATACACACATTATTTAAATTCATCCTGCTGAGTCTTTTTAGTGTTGCTTGTATGTTCTGATTTCAGGGTTGACCTAATGTAGGAAATCATTCTGTATATGTGTTGCTTTTATTGGTTAACGAATAAAGAATCTACATTGGCCTGTGATAGGGTAGAGTAGAGGTAGGCAGGGAAAACTAAACTGAATGCTGGGAGAAAGAAGGAGGAATTGAAGAGCTGCCATAGAGCTGGCAGAGGAGAATGATATTTGCTGGAACCTTGCTGGTAGGCTACAAACCTCATGGTAAAATATAAAATAATGGAAATGGGTTAATTTAATGTGTAAGAGCTTTCTAGAAATATGCTAGAGTCATTGGCCAAGCAGTATTTTAAATAATATAGTTTCTATGTTATTATTTTGGGTCGGAGCTGCTGGGCAGTCAGGACATGAATTAGCTGCTTCATACTACATTGACTACTTGGTATTATATGACCTATTAGGGTACTCATCTCTATGAAGACTAATTCCTCTTCTCTCAACCTATAAACCTTTGTTTAAGGGTGGAGAACCGTAATATTTACCCCTTCCATGCTATTACATATATTGGTGTTGTAACTGTTTGCGTCTTGTTTAGGCAGCCATATTGTTGTAATATTGTGAGTGTATCTTTCTCGACATTTCTAGGAGACACAACCTCACTCACATTAGACTTACTGGTACAAAGGCTTTTAAAAATATTTCCAGTTTCTCTTCTTCAATGTGCCTTGAGCCTTATGTGCAGGGGTTGTATTGTAGATATATCTCTTTGGTTGGGTAACTTCTTTAGTGGTGGTTGTCTGTGATAGTTTCCACGTGCTGTAGAGGGAAGTTTCTTTGATAGAAGGTGAGAGCTACACTTAACTGTGGTAAAAAGATAAGTATTTAGAATGTAGTCAGTAACTATACTGATATAGTAAAGTGGTGGTAGTGATTTTACTCTAAGATCCATAAGCTCATTAGTCCCCGAGAGTTGATTAGGTTGACATGATTTCCCTCTTGTTGAGCACGTCTTAAGTTCAATTAGACAGCTGTTGGTTACTGCCAATATACAAGTGCAGCTATTGCATCATTAGTAGTATTTTATGGAATGTCACAGCTAGGTAGGACAATTGATAATATCCCCCTTTTGCAGCTAACATAGCATCTCTGATACTAAGAAAGCTGGGACAATACTTTCAGGTCAGATTTACTTCATATTTTCTGAATCCTGTGTCCAAAGTACATGATGTCTGTAGGATTAGAGACTTTTACTCAATCTCTAGAAGGCAACTGAAGGCAATAGCACTAGCCTATATTGTTTAGGGAGCCTCTTGCATTTTCCTGACAAATAAGGGAAGAAGATTTTTCTCCTACCTGGTGCTGGGGCTCTTATTAGATGGTCTAAAGTCCTTGGGTGGTGGGAGCATTACAAATTCAAGTGACATAAATATTATTATGATATGGGATTCCCCTCTGTATGCTATGGGTATGTTTTATTACTATTGGTTAATAAAGAATCTGCTTTGGCCTATGACAGGGCAGAATAAAGCCAGGCAGAAAATCCAAACAGAGATTTACAGAGAGAGTAGGTGGAGTCACAGAGATGCCATGTAGCTGCTGAAGAAGAAAGACACCACTGCCAGAACCTTTCCAGTAAGCAACAGCCTCATGGTGATACAAAGATGAATAGAAATGGATTAATGGATTAATTTAAGATATAAAAGCTAGTAGGAATACACCTAAGCTATTAGCTAAGCAGTGTTATAATTAATAAAGTTTCTGTGTGAATATTTGAGTCTGGGAAGCCAGGAAATGAACAAGCGGTCTCTGCTTACAAATTGGTGCACCAATGTGGGACAACTCCATCCACATAAAACCTGAGAGAGCTTGGGAAGGAATCCTAGACACAAAAGAACAGAGTTAAAACATGGCTTCTTGGTAGCAGCATGTTTCCAAGTGGGATATGTTTGCTAGAGGCAAGCAGAGGCATGATTCCTTTAAGAGAAGGCTTCTTGACTCAGCATTAGCAGCAAGAACCGTGTGACTCCTTTTAGAGCTGGCTTCCTGGTTCATGCTGGTGCAATTATGGAGCACTTAAATGGGGTCTGTGAGCAGCATGTTACAGATTGCTTAATGGTGACAAAGATCATCTGTGTCCCTGGAGCTGGGGCAGTGAGCATGACTTTCAGAGAGAGATGGACTCCACCATGATGGACTGGGCAGAGAAAACAGGCAGAGACGTGTAGTTGGTCCTAGCCACAGCCACGTAACAATTAAAACAAGTGCTCCTGGTTAGAAAAGGATTTCAGATTCCCAGTAGGACAGATTCAGACATAAAAGACCTCTAAACAAGAAATAGTGTGTTTAAAAAATGTAAGCAGACTTGGGAGAGAAAGAAACAGTGTATTGACAGTTATAAAAAATAGATTTAAAAAATAAAACAAAGTATTTAAAGAGACAGAGTACAGACGTCATAAATTAAAGGAGTCAAGAAAAATAAGCTATGTAAAGATGGAATATACACAGAGAGCCTTCTGGATTATGTATATTGTTGTGTGTTTTTTAATTTTTTGACTGTGAAAGAGCTAAGGACAGAGAGATATTTCATTGTATGGACTGCTAAGCTAAACCAGCATTTTAAAGGTATCTTGACTTAAAATTTAACTCTAAGGATTTGTAGCTTTGAAAAAGAGGTTCTACTTTTGTTTCCACAGAAGACAAGAACCTGTGGATTCCTTTCAGGATAATGTGATTTAATGGAACAATAACCCCCTAAAGGTCTCTGTGAACCCTAAAAATACTTCACCCAACAAACAGCAGGAAATAGTTTAGAAAAAACTATGATCAAATTTCCAAAATGATTATTTATAAGTGTTTGTTTTCATTTAAAGGCAGTGATTTTAAGTGATTAATGGTCACAGTCAATTTCTAAAAAACAAAAGGGGGGCTATTATATAGAAATAGATATTTTGCATTGATATGGATCTTGGTGTATTGATACAACTTTAAGGTCGATTTTGTTACACTGTGTATATGTATTTATGCTCTTATTTAAGGTATTGTGTTTGTACAGCTCATTTAATAATGTAATATATAATTAAAAGTTACAGATTAATAGGTAGTTATTTATAATAGTCAAACTTGTAGTCATGTTAGGTTTCTAGATATACAAAGATGTATTTCAATTAGATAGATAATCTTCAACATTTCAAAGACTTGCAGAATATGGCATTTAAAATGTTTTAAAACTTAAGACTTTTCGTGATTGTGAGACATGTCTGCTTCTGGCAGCTCCAATTACTTAAGAGAATTTGATGGGCATTGAAGAAACTCATTATGGAGTTAGCCTTTAATGTGACAAGACTAGCCATTTGGGCAAGAAACTGCTCTTGCCTGGACTGCTTTATGGTATACTGTATAAACTGGGCGTGCAGGACCTGCAGGAAACTGACAAGTGAACTTTGCCAGACTGAAAAGGGCAGCACAGCCCTTCAGGTTTCTGCTTCACAGAAGAAACTGCCTCTGCAGGACACAAAACAAGGTGACTGACAAACTGATAATATAGGCAAGACAATTTTTCAAATTTCCTGCTCCATGTAAAAGTCTGCCAGATACTATGGGCCTATAGGCTGGAGATGAACATCCCAATGTTACAGAAGAACTTTGGGTGACTGTCCAGGCAGTGAGATGTCTCTATAAATTCCAGAGTTTTGGAAGTTGCTTACAGTACAGTTCCTGTTTCCTTAGGTAATATTATATCTTTCTCAGGTCTTTGATGGAGTTGTAGAAGAGATAGTTATAATTATAGTTTCCCCTAGTTTTGATAAAATATAAAATAGCTATAAAATTGGGCTCACAAAGATAGGATAGATGATGGAATATTTTCCTTAGTTTTCTAAATGTAAATGGGTTAAGTATTGTAATTATAATTTTTTTTTTTGGTTTCTCGAGACAGGGTTTCTCTGTGGCTTTGGAGCCTGTCCTGGAATTAGCTCTGTAGACCAGGCTGGTCTCGAACTCACAGAGATCCGCCTGCCTCTGCCTCCCAAGTGCTGGGATTAAAGGCGTGTGCCACCATCGCCCGGCTTGTAACTATAATTCTTGTTTTATTATATGTACTTTTATGATGTTAAAGTAAAAACCTTTCTTTTTATTTAGATACAAAAGGATTGGTGAATATATTCTATGAATATGTTTTATTACTATTGGTTAATAAAGAAGCTGCTTCAGCTACGGCAGGGCAGAATAAAGCCAGACAGGAAATCTGAACAGAGATATATAGAGAGTAGGGAGAGCCAGGGAGATGCCATGTAGCTGCAGAAAGATAAAGATGCCACCACCGGAACTTTCCCGATAAGTCACAACCTGATGGCAATACACAGATTAATAGAAATGGGTTAACTTAAAATATAAGAGATATGTAGGAATATACCTAAGCTATTGGTCAAGTAGTATTGGCTGGGAAGCAAACAAGCAGTCTCTGTTTACATTGTTTTTATATACATTTTTATATTTGTTATATGTAATTTTAGGTAGATAAAAATAATGTATCTTTAAGGTGTTTTCAAGCATCCTTAGTGCTATTTATCTTTCATCTCTCCCTCTCCTCTGGCATTGATCTCCCTCTCACTTCCCAATTAAAATCTCTCTCCTCATTTCATTTCTCCTTCATATCACTTACATCTCTCCAGCTGTTCTCGTTTCTAGGGCCCCCCATCCCATGGTCCCTTTTTACTTTCCTAATTTATAATCTTAATGAGGTTCATGACTTTTTGTCTTCTGGTAAACCTCATCACTGTCTTCAGCTTTTCCACCCTCTTTGAAACCTTTATAACATTTATTTATCTTTCAAGATGCTGTCAAACACTATCCCGCCTTTGGATTCTTTCTTACACCTACATGGATGGAATTGTAAAATATTCCTGCTGAAACCTGAATCAGGGACAGCACACAGCTTTCAGTCTGAATGCTGATTTTAACCAGTTGTGTGTGGCTCATTCTTAAAAGGATGAAAGATGTCAAATCTGAAACCTATTAGAAGGAGCGAACCCTTCCCTGGAACAGGTAGGAGTATGGCATGTGAGTCACATGTGAAATATTCTGACACAAAGAAGCTCATCACAGCGGCTACATGACATTAGTCACACTCACTTGCTATTTATACACTTTATGAATAATAATTGTACAGTCAGTCTTTCATAATTGTAGGTTCCCTTTCTGTGCAATCAACCAACTGAGGAAATAACATATTATTATTTTTATGTTTTATATTATTATCAAAATAATACACTATATAAAACATTACCAGGATTATTAGTATATCTTATCATTATTTACTAAATTATATAAAGTAACAAATATTTTAAAAATCTTAGGTATTACATTTATGTATGAGTGATTTAAAGTATATGGGAGGATGTGCATAGATTATTTAAATGCTGTGGTATGCCATACTGTAGAAAAGAATTGAACTTCTAAGGATTTTGATACCTTTGATACCCTTAGAGGTCATGAGCCAATTCTTCATGGGTACCAAGGAATAGCTTTATATATTTACAAGGCTCAATGTGGTGTTTTGATACATATCTACACCAAAGAAAGAATAAATCAATCTAGTTAGTGTATCTGTCACTTTACCAACTTATCATGATTTGTTTGCAGGTTTATCTTGTTATACATATCCAAGGTCCTGGAATAGTTTGTTGCCTTTTCACTCCATAATCAAGCATGGTGTTTTCGTTTGTAGTAACTATACTGATTAGTTCTGTCAACTTGGCACAACCTAGATTTACCTGGGAAGAGACTAGCTCTGTTGAAGAAGTGCCTCCTTCAGATTGACCTGTGGGGATTTTATTGACTGGTGGTACTGTATTTAGGCAGATGATCCAGGACTGGATAGGACAGGCAGCTGACTGTGAGCCGTAAGGCAAGTCAGGAAAGCAGCATTCTTCCACGACTCCTGCCATCTTGCGGGTTCTGCCCTGCATGAGTTCCTGCCCTGATTGCTATCAGTGATGAAACAAACCCTTTCTTCCACAAGTGCCTTTGGTCACGGTGTTTTTCAGTGTAGCACAGAGGTCTAAAGGAGAACAGTGACTATTTAGTTTGCTGTATGAATGGGTGCTTTCTTCAGTCACCCCTCTTCTCTGTCTTTACCGTACAATTCCACATGTTGACACAAGCTGGAGAAATTGTTTTCAAACTGTGTTTACTACTGGAACCTTGATCCAAATGAAATTTCACACCATGCTAAGATGTGTGAAGCACACACACACAAAATCTTGTTTTGGTTGAAGGAAAAGAAAGATAGCACCAAGCTCAACTGTCTGCCCCTTTAATTGTCTAGAATCACAGAAATGTTCACAAGGTCTCCTTGGTTTGAGCAGGACTAGTATCATGTTACCTGCCAAAGTCCATTCTCTGCCCTTCATTATGGAGTTGGAATCTGCAGGAATAGGATCTGGTGGCCCGTGTTTAAACAATAACTTGTGCAATCCTCAGACACGTTGAACTTTGAGTATAGAGCATGGGAGCACTTGTCAGTTTCCTTGAGACATCTTCTTAGAGGAAACATTGCTATTTCTCTGTGAGGTTTCATTTTTCCTAAGCTCACTACAGAAATATTCTTGAAACTGGAACTGATATCATTCCAAGTCTACAAATATTTAGTGGTTATCAGACAAATCATTAAATTTGCCTTCTGTTTAAGAATTGTCCCAACAAAACTGGGGGTGCTGGAATATATCTGTAACCTAATTGTGTAAGAGGCAGAGATAAGAGGACCCCTGATGTAGGTGTTGCTTTCTATGTGTTGCTTTCATTGGTTAATTAATAAAGAAACTGCCTTGGTCTTTGATAGGCCAGCCCTTAGGTGGGTGGAGTAGACAGAACAGAATTCTGGGAGAAAGAAGCCGAGTCAGGCAGTTGCCATGACTCTCCTCTCCGAGACAGATGCAGGTTAAGATCTTTTCTGGTAAGCCACACCTCGTGGTGCTATTCAGATTATTAGAAATGGGTTAATCAAGATGTGAGAGTTAGCCAATTAGAGGCTGGAACTAATGGGCCAGGCAGTATTTAAAAGAATTCAGTTTCCGTGTAATTATTTCCTGTGAAGCTAGCCAGGTGGCGGGAAGCAGCCCTCCGCTCCTCACTACAGACCCCAATTTCTAGGCCAACCTGTGGTAGAAAAGCAATACCCTGTCTCAAACCCCAGTCAGCCAGCCAGCCAGTCAAACAAACAAAAAAATTTCACTAAAGGAGCCCAAGGAGCACAGGCTAAGCTGTGCTCAGATTTTGCAGTGTGAATTATCTCTTGGGCTCAGTTCTGGGAACCAGAAGCAGAACTTCTCTATGAAGTGGCTGCTTCCATGAACCAAAGCTGCCATTATCTCCAGATGGCAACTTAAGGGGTTTGGCCATGACAGGGTGGAGGCCACACTTAGTGTGGGGAGACTTATGATAACCCTTATGGAAGGTTTGTCTGAGGTTGCAGTAGAATGTTAGCCTTTGGGACTGGGTATGGACCATTTCCTTTCTTCCCCAGCAGAGAGCTCTGACCCTGTATTAGCAGAAGACCTGAAACCTGCCAGTCACATGGCTTTAAAGACTCCAAAGGAAGCAGTGAATAATGGGGGAGATTTCCCTGGCTTGTCCCTCAGATTCCTGGAGAACATTTAAAGAGAGACCACCTAGTCGGTAGATCCGAACCCTCCATAGATTTAAAGTGGTACATATGGGGTGATATGGAGAAGGGGAAAGGAAAATAAGAGTTGAGGTTCTAGAAAGTTCCTTGCTGGGGACTACCTATGAGAGCTCCAGGAAAATGCCTCATGGAGAAGCTGAAGGCCAGGCCAGCCTTTGTAAGAGAGGGGAAAACTCAGGTAGCAAGAGTTTCTGGGAGTGAGCACCTCTAAGCTGTGATACTTGCTTCCTGTCACTCGTGGAAAGTACAGGCCCATCTGGGGGTAGCAACCTGGTTGTTCCTCCCCTTCCTTTCTTGTTTGTAGTTTTATGAACTATGGAGAAGACTAAAAATGTCATATTTTGAGTCAGGGAAGACCTTCTTGAAATAGCTCAGGCCTTTCCCAATTTCCTTGCAGTAAGTGTGTGTACCATTTCAGTAAGCTAGGGCTGACCATGGCCTTTGCCTCCCTCTCCTGGAAATGAGATCTCTTTCAAAGTTTTGCTCATAAGTAGGACCCACAAGACCTATAGCCAGAGATTCCCTTAGTTGTGACATATGTGGGCACAATTGAAAGTTCTTTTGTCTTGTGCATCCTTATATAGCTTGTGGGACTCCACTCACAACAGATCCTAGTTCCTTTGTACCTTTCTGTAGAGTCACATGTGATAAATCTGCTTCATGTAATTTGTTGCATAGCGATGTGTTTTGTCTCACCACACTCATACAACTTAATTACCAGTGAACAGTAAAACTGCTTTTAAACAAAGAATGGAGGAGGTCTGTTCTGGGCCACGGCAAGCTCAAGTCAGTATCTAAATCATTCAGTAAGACAGCTTGGTGTAATGCCTTTTGGTGCTTTGGAGAGCAAATGTATTAGATCTTCAAAGTGAATCTGAGGAAGCCAAGTGATGAGTGTCAGATTAAAGTTTCCAAGGTGGGTGTGATGGTATATGCCTGTGATCTGAGTTACTAATGAGTCTGAGGCAGAAAAATTGAAAGCCAAGGGCTGCTGGGTTTCAGAGGGAGTTCAAGGCCATCCTGGGAAATTTAGAAAGACCCCATTTCAATTTAACAATTAAAATATGATGGGACTGTGATCAGCGATAGAGGGTTTTATGAGATGAATGAGGAGTTTTAGATGGGTTATTCCTGGCAGAAGGATTTCAAGAGTAATCCCAAAGACAATAGGGATGCAAAAGGTCTTATGGGGAGAAGCAATGGAGAGCTTGTTCCATTGTGTTGGTTCAAGGGTACAAGAAATAGTGAGGATAGGACTTTCCCGAGAGTCCCATGAATGCATCTGAGTTCATTTGTGTGGCTACTTTTCTGTCAATAATCTCCAAGTTCCTATCTCAGGAGAAAAAGTTGCAAAGTTCCTTTATGGGAGAAATCCTCAAGTGTATCTCCTTTGATTTTCCCAGTGATTCTATTTTCACCTTGACAACTACGCATCTAATATGGAGGGTCTCTCCTTACCACGTGGAGTCTCACTTTCAAGAAGCAGTCCAAGAGCCAACATAGGAAGCAAAATGGAACTTACAATCAAGAGATCACTTTTTCTATGTTGAATGTTACATACAATGGGTTTTATTTTCTGAAGGTTATAAAAGGGCAAGCCAATAGCCTCTGGGAAAATAAGTCACCCGCTAACTTTCTGGGCTGAGGATATCAAAGCATTGTGGGCCAGTTGGGGTCTGGGGCACCTTGACAGGACAAGTACAAAAGCTGTTTCAGGGCAAACACTAGGGTAGTTTTGAATCCATTTTCACACATTTTTAGGTGGTAATTCAGGCTGGCTTTGGATTGCTTCTGTGTCTAGGTTTTCTAAATCAGGATCGCTATGTGAAAAATAGAGTCAGCACATTTTCGATTCATAAGGAAGAAACAAAATTAAAAAGTCTACCAACAACATGAGATTCTACTAAACAGCCTGATTTGTGTTTTCAGTTTGCTCCTCTGGGGAGGGAAACTTCACGACTGTTGGAAGAGAATTGTGCATGCTGGTGACGTGTTACGGGAGGTCCTCCCACTCCTCCAGCCTATCGCCGCTGAGATACCAGCCCCTTGGGGCGTGGTCTCTCTCCCTTTAAAAAAGCGGCCACTTCCCTCTCCTCTCTCTCTTCACTTCCTGCTCCGCCGGTGACTTGACTTCCTTCCTGGTTACGCAGAGGGCTGACAGTGATCTGTAAGTTTTTTCCCCTTTAAATAAATACCACCCTATTAATCATAATTCCAAACTGGTGTGGCATTGTTTGTGACTTACGCCTTCATTTGGCGCCCAACGTTTGGTTTTAGAACCTCTCCCGGCTCGCAGCCGCGAGTTCGGCTTGGCGGCCGGAAGTTCGGCTTGGCGGCCGCAAGTTCGGCTTGGCGGGCGCTTGTTCAGCTTGGCGGGAGCCCTTGCTTCCTCAGCCGCTGCCTGTGGATTTAAACTCCACAGGCCCGCGTAGTCTCTGCCCGCCTGGTTTGCTCTTTTCTGAGTGGTTTTTAAATCTCCCTTGCAAGCACAGCTCTTAAGTGGCGCGAACCAGAGCACGCGGTTGCTGAAAGCTGCAACCCCTCAGGGTGACTCTGTCACGTGGAGGCATAAGCGGCTTCCAGGTTGCTCTTCTCTACCCCTGGATTCTGGTTTCTGGTTCCATCTCTGGAATTGATTTAATTACATTTACTTTGTTGAGCAACTTACATTTTCCAGTTTTTAACAAATACTAGGCGGACTCTGAAACAGGACCGTGTTTTCGTCGAGACTTGGCAACAGCGCCACCTGCTGGATAATAGGTAATATGGCAGTTCCCGTTTCTAACGCGAATTTTACTGTTCTGGTTACCAATACAATGGGTTATATCATGCAAGGTTTATATGACTATGGGGATAACTTAAT
Organism: Microtus pennsylvanicus; assembly: GCF_037038515.1. Taxonomy (NCBI): domain Eukaryota; kingdom Metazoa; phylum Chordata; class Mammalia; order Rodentia; family Cricetidae; genus Microtus; species Microtus pennsylvanicus. The sequence goes on from NC_134580.1 coordinate 72,047,817, forward strand.
TTACTGGTTACTAGGTTTTAGTATTCTTTTGCATATTTTATCATTTAGGAAGATCATGGCACTCCTAAGAACCATACAATCTTTACTAGAAACTCATGCAGGTCAGGAGATTAAGGATTCAAAAGAGACAATAATAAAAAGACTTGAAATGATTGAAGAAATGATTGGAGCTGGTGAACAGAGTAATAAGGCACAAGGACAGGATACAATGCCAACACCAGCTATTAGAACTGGCTTACCAAAGGTTTTAGCAGCATACCCTATACTTAATTCTGACAAAGCGTCAACTTCTAAAGGCTCAAAGGGAGTCAGAGAAGCTAGATGGACGCCAATAGCAATGAATGATCTAAAAGAAATTAAGCAAGCTATTGTTAATTTTGGCTTGCACTCTGCATACGTAAAGGAAATGATAAGGACTTGGGCTTCTAATGCTAGAGCTACCCCCCATGATTTCCATCAGTTAGTGTCTGCAGTTTTAGATAATGGACCTTCCTTGATGTTTGGAATTTATTTCAGAGAAGAATCCAAACATATGGAACAGCAAGGAAGAGCAAAAGGTATTGAGGTTTCCCAAGACCAAATTCTTGGTGCAGGAGAATATGCTGATCCACAGGTCCAAGCTCTTTATGATGATGAAGTACTGTGTCTATGTCACCAAGCAGCTTTAAATGCTTGGAATAGGATACAAGATCCAGCAAAAAGGGTTGAATCATATACCAGAATTAGGCAGGGACAGAGAGAACCCTTTATTGACTTTTTGCAAAGATTAATTAAGGCTCTGGACATAGGGGTAACAGACCCAGAAGCTAGACGAATACTTCTTGAATCTCTAGCTTTTGAGAATGCAAACATAGAATGCAAAAAGATAATTGGGCCTTTAAAGTCTAGATCAGCACCTATGGATGAATGGATTCAGCATACGATGAATGTTGAGACGTTTAGCTATAACGATGAATCTTGGGTAGGAGAAGCGATTTCCACAGCAATGAGGAGACATCAAACTGCCAGGTGTTTTAATTGTGGTAAATTAGGACATCTGAAAAGGGATTGCAGGCACAGAATTTCTAGGAATATTATCTCCTCTGGGAATGACAAAGATAGGAGACCTAGGCCTTCAGGTATATGTAGGAGATGCGGTAAAGGCCGACATTGGTCCAATGAATGCAGGTCAACAACAGACAAACAAGGCAACCCGATACCGTCGGGAAACTCCTTGAGGGGCCTCTCGCAGGCCCCCAAGCCAACAGTGGCCCAGTCATTCCCAGTCACAGTGGAGAACGTGCCTCACCAAGAAAATTAAAAGCTCCAATTTCTGCTGTAAAAAGTAATACTGGTCTAAATGATGAAATCCATGTGGAGGATGAGTCAAAAAACCCAGTTGGACAGAGTAAACGTATATTTTGGCAGACTTCTATTAATGATCAAAGACCAAAGCTAAGAGTCTGTATAAATGGCACTTTTATTGAAGGCTTATTAGACACAGGTGCGGATGTAAGTATCATTACCCCAGAATCTTGGCATCCGAATTGGCCTCTTAAAGAGGTAGATGTTCAGTTCCTGGGAATTGGAACCCTATCTCGTGTAAAACAAAGCACAAGATGGGTTGAATGCATAGGGCCCGAAGGGCAAATAGGAAGACTAAGGCCATATATAGCCAATATTGCCATAAATTTATGGGGCCGTGACCTGCTACAGCAATGGAATACCCAGATTAACATTCCTGTAGTTCCAGGAACTCATAATTCTGGGAAGGATATGATGAGGTATTATGGAAAAAGGTCACTAGCCATTCAGGCTGTACAAGAACATACAGCAAATACCAAACCTTTAGAGGTACCAACAGCCCTACCTTTAAAATGGCTAACTGAGAAGCCAATATGGATCAAACAGTGGCCTCTAGCTGAAGATAAACTACAGGCATTGGAACAGCTGGTGCAGGAGCAACTAGATGCTCACCACATTGAAGAATCAACCAGCCCTTGGAATTCTCCTGTGTTTGTTGTAAAAAAGAAATCTGGTAAATGGAGAATGGTGACAGATCTAAGAGCTGTCAACAAAGTAATTCAACCTATGGGCTCACTACAATCTGGAATTCCTTTGCCTTCTCTGTTACCAAAAGGATGGCCTCTTATAGTTATTGATTTGAAAGATTGTTTTTTCACTATACCGTTACAAGAAAAGGATAGAGAAAAATTTGCCTTCACAGTGCCTACTTATAATAATTCTCAGCCCAATAGGAGATATCAATGGACTGTCCTCCCACAGGGTATGCTCAATAGTCCTACACTGTGCCAATATTTTGTAAGTAAGCCATTGGAAATAATTCGTAAACAATTCCCCAAGTCCATTATTTATCATTACATGGATGACATCTTGTTATCTGATTCAAATAAAGATACTTTAGAAAGGATGTTTGAAGAAGTAAAGAAAGTCTTGCCTAGGTGGGGATTACAAATTGCCCCTGAAAAGATTCAAAGAGGAAATTCTATTAATTACCTAGGTTACAGAATAGGGTTAGAGAAAATTAAAACGCAAAAGGCACAAATTAGGAGAGACCGGTTAAAGACTCTTAATGACTTCCAAAGATTGTTAGGAGACATTTCCAGTCTACGACCAGCTGTTGGGATAACACCTGATCTAATAGTTCATTTAAACAAAACCTTAGATGGTGATAAAGATTTGAATAGTCCAAGAGAACTGACAGCTGAAGCAGAAAAGGAACTGACAATGATTGAGGAAAAATTACAGGAGGCACATGTGGATAGGGTGAACCCAAATCTTAGCTGCATCCTAGTCATATTGCCTTCCAGAATTTCTCCTACAGGGATTCTAATGCAGAGGGAAGATATTATTTTAGAGTGGATATTTATACCTAATAAACCAAGTAAAAAATTAAAAACTTATGTGGAAAAAGTCTCTGAATTAATTATAAAAGGTAAGCTGAGACTTCGTCAACTAGCAGGTATAGACCCAGCAGAAATTATAGTGCCTTTTACTACTGAAGAAATAAAAAAGTTATGGGAAGACAATGAACCGTGGCAAAGAGCTTGTGCTAATTTTTTGGGAGAAATTAATAGCAACTATCCCAAAAGTGGTAGACTTAACCTCATAAAAAGAACTTCTTGGATTCTTCCTAGAATTGTACGTGATGCTCCAATAACTGGAGCCCGTACGTTCTATACTGATGCAAATAAATCAGGGAAAGCAGGTTACAAGTCAGATGAATTGAGTAAGGTGGAACAAAGCCCTTATAATTCTGTCCAGAAGGCAGAGTTATATGCCATTCTTATGGTGCTAAGGGATTTTAAAGAACCTCTTAATATAGTTACAGATTCACAATATGCAGAAAGAGTTATCTTGCATATTGAAACCGCTGAATTTATACCAGATGACACAGAGTTGACTTCATTGTTTATCCAGGTACAAGACATAATCAGGAACAGGCTTTGTCCGATGTACATAACACACATCCGGTCCCATACAGGTCTGCCTGGTCCTCTAGCCCAAGGCAACGCTGAGATTGATCAATTATTGATTGGAAGTGTGTTGCAGGCCTCAGAATTTCATAAGAAGCATCATGTCAATAGTAAAGGCCTAAAGAAAGAATTTTCCATTACTTGGCAACAAGCTAAGGACATTATAAAGAGATGTCCTACTTGTTCTTTCTATAATCAAACACCGTTGCCTGCAGGGAGTAACCCAAAGGGCACTAAGAGAAATGAAATCTGGCAGATGGATGTGTTCCACTTTATAGAATTTGGTAAATTAAAATATGTACACCACACCATAGACACGTATTCAGGTTTTCAATGGGCTACTGCCCTGAGCTCAGAAAAGGCTGATTCAGTAATCACACATTTATTGGAAGTTATGGCCATCATGGGTATACCTGCGCAAATAAAGACAGATAATGGTCCAGCATATGTATCTAAGAAAATGAAACGCTTTTTTGATTATTATAATATAAAACACATTACAGGTATACCAAATAATCCTACAGGTCAGGCAGTTATAGAAAGATCAAATCGTACTATAAAGGATATGCTGAACAAACAGAAAGGGACCGAAAATACCCCCAGAAATAGATTACATAATGCTTTATTAACCTTGAATTTTCTTAACGCTAATGAGAAAGGAACGACAGCAGCAGAGAGACATTGGATAATGGAAAAGTCTGCTGAACTAAATCAACCGATTTATTTCAAAGATGTGCTGACCTCTCAGTGGAAGCCAGGAGATGTGCTACGTTGGGGAAGGGGTTTTGCTCTTGTTTCCACAGGAGAAGAAAAATTGTGGATACCATCAAAATTAATAAAGTTTCGATTTGAAGAAGAGAAACCTCTTGGAAAGGAGAAATGACAACTCATCCACAATGATTATATTCATACAGGTGGTAAGAAAAACATATAGAATGGGGGCAGGGTTCTGTTCTTATCTCCACAGGAAAACACTCATCTTTGAGAAATTCAAGGGACCCTGGATGTTTGGATACTGACAGATGGAAAAATACCTGCCCGATAGGAAATATCAAGAAAACTGAATGGGTTGTGTAAGTAATATTAAACCATATTTCTAAATTTATAAAGCTGGTTTTGAAGTTGGACTCTGGCTCAGTCCCTCTCCAATTCCAAGCCTGTTAGTAAGAGAAAAACCCAGAGTTTCTGGAGTTTCTGTCTCATGTCAAGAGCCATGATGTGGGACAGAAAGAAATATGAGTTTAGAAAACATCTTTGCTTTTCTTCTTATCTATCATACTTTTCATTGAATATATCTATCATGTCTTTCATTGAATATATATATATATATGTCTATATGATTAATGCTTAAGTTTTTCATAATGAACAATGAGTTTTTCCTGAAGTGACATTTGAAGTTTCCAGGAAGAAGATGGGGCCCCATAACAACAACTCCACCTGGTTGATATGACGTCATGATACTGATAGCGCTACAACAAGACCTGCTTTGGGTACCAGCTGCACAAGACAGTTCCAACTTGGTTAGCTGAAATGGTGCACATCTTATACAACATTTTGGCCAGACCTGCACAAAATACTCAGAGACTATTGGCAATATTAAAAGACTTGATCTTGAAATTTAACCATCATTTTACTTTCACAGGATCCCCCAGAAAGAACGTCGGCCCCATGACAGCTGGAAGTAATTCTAGAGGACGACGTCCCCTCTCCCAGTAAAGTTTGCCCTTGGGTTTAGGGACATCATTTAGGGGTTGATTATAATTAGTATACGATTGAGGGTTGGGGGAGGAATTTTATAAGCTCAGGGATCATTTTGAAAAAAAAAAAAAAAAGAGGGATGATGGGATAATAGATTTGTAATTGTGAGTTACTGTTTTTAGACAAATATATTGGTATAGATTCTTGTATATTGATACAAAGTTAAATTATATTGACTATTGTATGCATGCATGTTTCTACCTTGTTTAAAACATTTTTATGTATTGACATATATTGTATTGTATATATTTACCATATTGCTGTGTACATTTCTACCTCTGATTAAGATACTTATATAATGTTTGTGTATTGATATATATTTACCTACTGCAATGTATATTTGTACATTGTTTATATTTGGAGGTCATTGTCCTCATTTGTTTCACAGTTGTTTATTGTCTTAATCTTTAAGTTAGATAGATATTGAGAATTATATAGACTAATAGTCATCTAAGTTTGTCATTTATAATTAGACTAATCAGGTTCTTTAGATATATAGAGATTATACTCAGTATAGATAGATAGTCTTCAACTTCTTCAAAGAGCTGTAGAAAATGGCCTTTAATCTAACTCAGAGTTTTGTGGTAGTGAGACACAATTGCTCCTGGCAACACCACTCTATTCCCGAGAGAATGTTGAGCACCAAAGACACTCCACCTGGAGCCTTTCCTTTTGGCAGAACTGGCCTTGGGGCAAAGAAATGCCCATACCTCAACCACTGACAAAGATACAGAGCATGCATCAATGGATAAAACAGGGCTGTCTTATCCTGCCAAGACAGGGTAAGATAGTTTTGAAAAGTTGCTTGCCTTTGAAAATGGTGTGTCAGTTATGTTAGGCCTTAGCCAAAGTTGGTTGCTTCAACACTGCTAATGTGACTTTGGGTGATTGCCTAGGTAGCTAGTTGTCTCTGTGATTTGTTGCATGTTTTGGAAGTTGTTTTACTGAACTTCCTAATTAACCAGGTAACATTATTTCCCTTCTCAGATCTTCGATGGGGTTGAAGACTATATAGATGTAGTTACTTTTCTCTCATGACTTGGCCAAGTTATTTATTATACAAGACCTAAGCTAGTTAGAATAGGATATTTGTACTTATTGTATATAATTTCATAGTAGGTTTAGAACTCTCTTATTTAAACAAAAGGGGGAGGTGTTACGGGAGGTCCTCCCACTCCTCCAGCCTATCGCCGCTGAGATACCAGCCCCTTGGGGCGTGGTCTCTCTCCCTTTAAAAAAGCGGCCACTTCCCTCTCCTCTCTCTCTTCACTTCCTGCTCCGCCGGTGACTTGACTTCCTTCCTGGTTACGCAGAGGGCTGACAGTGATCTGTAAGTTTTTTCCCCTTTAAATAAATACCACCCTATTAATCATAATTCCAAACTGGTGTGGCATTGTTTGTGACTTACGCCTTCAGTGACGGCTTCCTGGGACCCTAGCAATGGACACTAATGGGGAAGGCAGAACCAAATTAAAACAATGCGTGAAGGGATGTGGCTCATGTTAAGCTTGGTAGCTTGTAATTTAAAAAGATATTAAGGAAAAAAATTAATTGGTTGCAATTCTGGTGACACCTGCCCGTGTCAGTCTCAGTATTAATTGAGTTAACATACTGTGCCCAATAAAGTTTTAACAGAGCGAAGCATGGCAGAACTGTAGGACCAGCAGGTTGCTTATTGGAGCTGCACAACCTGGCCTCTGGGATGAGCATGGAATGATGGGTGATCAACTTTACATCTTACCTCCAGCTGGGTTCTCAGGGGCGTGAAAGAGCTAAGCCAGGTGACTAAGCAAATCTCATGCCCATTAATAGTGAATGAGTGCTTTCATAATTTGGGAGGAGGGTTAGTCACCAATTGAGAGACAGTAGGCAAGAACTTAATGGAAATAGTGAGGTTGTGTACAGAGTTTGTATTACAGTTCCATGAATATCCTCTCATTCTTTGATAGACCAGTATTAGCAGCAGGTTTATCTTGCACCCTGGTGTTGGGTTTAATTATGTGATTTGTTTTGGGGCACATCAGCATAAGAGCTGGGGACAGAGGTTTGAAATATGCTGATTATTGAGCCTGCCCTTTTGTGTAATGGTTATCTCCATAAGATGAGATCTGGAATGGGAGATACAGACCTACAGTTCGTAGTCTGAAACAAAGCCATTGTATTGAGAGACACCAAGACTGGCTGCAGTGCCTTACCTGAAGGTCCTTGAGAGTGGACATGAATGATGCTAGAAGTTTCTGATCATAGACTTGGTCTGTGATGTGGCTGGTGTAGACAGTTGCGTACAAACAGTCCGTTTGCTGCTATCTAGATGTATAATTCTGGAGATGCACCCTGTGCCAGGCTTTGTTCTGTGTAACCAACTAGCTACCAAATCATGACATGGAGAATTCTTATTAGTGACAAATGCTTGGCCTACCTTAGGTTTTCTGGCTAGCTCTTTTGATTTAAATTAACTTGTTTCTCATTATCTACCTTTTGCCTTGGGTCTTTTTACATTTCTTCTTTCTGTATGTCTTACTTTCCTGCTTCCTCCAGTGTCTGGCTGGTGACTGCCTGGCTTCTGGCCCTAGGTGTGTGTCTCTCTTTCTCCCTTGTTTTCTTCTTTCTCTGTCTAGATTCCTCCTCCTATTTACTCTCTCTCTGCCTTCCAACCTAGCCTATCCCTCTCCTGCCTAGCTATTGGCTAGTCAAATTTTTATTAGATCAATCAGGTGCCTTAGGCAGGCAAAGTGAAACAAATACAACACATTTTTACATAATTAAATTACATCCTTACATCATTAAACAAATGCAGCATAAACAAGGCAAACACACCTTTACACAGTTAAAGTAATACTCTGCAACATAAACAAATGCGACACATTTTTACATAGTTAAAGTAATTGCCACAGCACACATTCCTTTTTTTTTTAGACCTCAGCTATCTTACCTGAAAAGTGAGCACTGTAATTACTACCACACAGGTTCATTGCATTCTCTATGCAGTAGCTGTGTTTGTGTGACCTCCAAATTTCATGTTAAAACGTTGTCACCAATGTCATATAATTAAGAAGTGGGGTCTTTCAAAGTTATTCCCTTGTGAGGCTAGAGCTCCTACACATGAGATTAATGACTTTAAAAAAGTATGAGGGAGTTGTTGGTCCCAAATTTCCCTCCTATTGTTTAACAAGATGAGACGAGCCATCTCTAACACCAAATGTCTTGCTGGACTACACAGCCTCTAGAATGACGATTAATAAATCCCATTCTTGACAATTTATCCACCTTAAGCTATTTTGTTATAGCATCAGAACAATAACTAACACAAACATAATAACTAAGTGGCCTAATAGCCATAATTTACTGAGCACTTGGTAATATGTACCTGGAGCTAATGCAGATATTCTGTCTATGTCATTTTGAGATTTAGTCAACTCTAAGTCTTTGTTATAAATACTTCCCCCCCACATATACATGCATGGTCTTCAATTTGCAAATGAGTTTTCAGAGAAGGTAAATAACATGAGCAAAATTACAGCTCATAAGTTGCAGATTGGGCTTATTTTCCTAGTTTCCTTATATTGGGCTTATTTATTTATTTTGTTAGCTAGGCTAAACTGTTTCATCCATCTTTCTGAACTACAACTACTGTCAGAATAGTGTGCTGTGATTAATGATATATTTTCACATTATGGCATATGATATTTTGAGAAATAAAGTTAGAGATATAGGCATGCAGTTCATAAAAGATTAATTTTTTCTTTTCTTTTATCTGGATTCTAGGAAGATCACATCAGAGTCAAAGAAGTCAGGTCACCCACCCGTAGTCAGAGGATAGGTGTGATCTCTTTAGCATCATTTAGGGAATACCCTCTTAGATGGAAAAAGTCCCCAGGGCCAGGTTTCCTTAGGATGGTAGAGTTTCCTTCCTCGAAAGTGGGCTGGCACTCTTGGGGAATGAGATGAGAAACTCTGTGTTCTTGTGTCAGAGCATGTAAAAAAAAAAGCTTTAGAGCCCTAAAAGATACACATCTTACTTACTAAGACTGAGAGGAAGATGGATGCGTGGTTCCAGGTCTAAGAGTCAAAGGGTGGTGAATCAAGAGCAAGCTAGTGACCCTGGAGCCAGGTGGAAAAGTAGGACTACCAAGTCTGTATTTGTGGTGGTTTGAACGTAATTGGCCTCCATATGTTCACAGGGAGTAGCTCTATTAAGAGGTGTGGTTTTGGTAGAGTAGGTGTGACCTTATTGGAGGAAGTATGTCATTGTTGGTATGGGCTTAGAGGTCTCAAGCCATGCCCAGTGTCTCAGACCACTTCCAGTTGCTTATGGGTCAAAATGTAAGAATTTCCAGCTCCTTCTACCCCAACAAGTCTGCCTGCATGCTGCCTTGCTTCCTGTCATGATAGTAATGGACTAAACTTCTGAACAATTAGTGAGTCACCCCAATTAAATGTTTCTCTTTAAAAGAGTTACTGTGGTCAGGGTGTCTCTTCACAGCCATAGATACCCTAAGATAGTGTCCTTCTGAGGACCACAGATATATATCAATAGACTTATAGCTACCAAAAGCTCAACTTGGGGCATCATTAGCTGAGCTTAGCTTTGAAGGGCCCAGAGTTTGCCTTTCTTGAACATCTCTGTGATGATTCTGGAAACTCGAGCAGTGAAGAACCACAGAGGTGGATCCACAGAAGCTTTAGTAAAGGGCCAAGTGCAATAGAGAAACTATAGCAGACTGGTTGACTAATCAGACTATTTCCACACCCTTGAGTGAGAGGATACTTTTAATGACCTTTTAAATCTCTTGGATTTCTTTAAAAATAGCTTAATTTTCAATTATTTGAAATATTCATACATATTTACAAAGTATTTTCATCATATCTGTTCCCACTTCCCTTCCAAGTCCTCCTAGATGCTTGCTTACAACTGCCATGCCCCCCCTAACAGCTTCATGTCCTCTTCTTTTAGCTCATCAAGTTTAGTCAATGTTCTTTATATGTGCATGGGCAGAGGGTCATTCACCAGAGCATGGGCCCAATCCCTAAAGAAAATTGACTCTCAACTCCAGCTGCTGAAGCTTCTGAGATATGGGTGGGGCTTTGTGAAATGTCCTGTCTATGCTATAAACCCATTTGGCCCTCAGCCAAATGATGGTGCCACTTATATTTATGGAGGATCTTCCAATTTTAATCAACGCAATCTAAAAAACTCCCTTACAGATATGTCCATGGATTTGTCTCTTAGGTGATTTGAGATCCTATGAAGCTGATGATATATCTTAACTTTCACAAAGTTTAAAGCAAAAATATTCTTTTTCCGTATAGACACATGTATCAAGAGAAGCTGATATTACCTCCAAGGGCAATGGTTCCTCTTCTTGCCAGTGGTGGCTCAATGTCGGCAGAGGCTGCTAGTTTATTTCCCAATTGCCCTGACTTGAAATAATCACACAGAAACTATATTATTTGCAATACTGTCTGGCCAATAGCTTAAGCGTATTTTTAATTAACTCCCATATCTTAAATTAGCACATTTCTATTAATCTGTGTATCCCCATGTGGCTGTGGCTTACCAGCAAGGTTCCAGTGTGTCTGTCTTCTGTGGGTGGCTACATGACCTCTCTCTGACTCTGCCTCTATATATCTTTTTCAGCCTGGCTTTACTCCATTAAACCATTGGCTGAAAGCAGCTTTTATTGCAACCAATTGCAATAAAACATATTCAGAGCATACATTACCTCCCCCTTTCTGTCTAAAATAAAAAGGAAGGTTTTAACTTTAACATAGTAAGATTACATATAACAAAACAAAACAGCAAGATTTACAGTTATAATATTTATATCTCCTCTACCTCTTATCATAACTAAGGAAAGTTATAATTATTATTCAACTCCATCAAAGACTCCAGAAGGATATAATATTATCTAAGTAAACAGGAAGTGTTTATCTAAGTAAGCAACTTCCAAAACTCTAGAATTGACAGAGACATTTCGCTGCCTGGAAAGTACCCAAAGTTCTTTTGTAATATAGGGGCACTCATCATTGAAGATCTGTTCTGTCTGGTAATGACAAAGTCAATTAGTTGCTTTCTTCTGTGTCCTGCAGAATGTCTGGCAGACACTTTCATGAAGCAGGAACCCTGAAGGGATTGTCTTACCTTCTCTAGGCAGCTTTAGCAGTCATTTTTCAGTGGGCCCTGCAAGTCCAGTAAAACAGCTAACAAACTCCATAAGGAGACTCTTCAATGTGCATCTTCCTCTTGAAGTAATTGGTGCTGTCAAGAACAGATGTGTCTCATTATCATAAAAAGTCTAAGTCCTTAAAACATTTTAAATTCCATATTCTGAAAGTCTTTGAAAATGTTGAAGTTTATCTATCTAACTGAAATACATCTTTGTATATCTAGAAAATCTAACTAACATGACTAGAAGCTTGAATATCACAGATGACTCTCTATTAACCTATATTTCTTTTTTTTTTTTGATTTTCGAGACGGGGTTTCTCCATAGCTTTTTTGGTTCCTGTCCTGGAACTAGCTCTTGTAGACCAGGCTGGCCTTGAACTCACAGAGATCTGCCTGCCTCTGCCTCCCGAGTGCTGGGATTAAAGGTGTGCGCCACCACCGCCCGGCTTAACCTTTATTTCTTAATTATATATTACATTTTAAATGAGCTGCACAAACACAATACCTTAAGAGCAGAAATATACATATAGCAAAATTGTCCTAAAATTCATATCAATAGACCAAGATCCATACCAATCAAAATATTCATATCTATAGCATATCCCCCTTTAAATGTAAACCAACATTTATAAGCAATCATTTTGGGAATTTGGGCATAGTTCTTTCCAAACTGCTTCCTGTTTTTTGTCGGGCAAAGTAATTTTTGGTGGTGTTTATGGTGACCTTTTGGAAAGTCTTGGTCCATAAAATAACATTAGTCTGGAAGGAATCCACAGGTTCTCATCCTCCATGAAAACAAAAGCAGAACCCCTTCTCCAAAACAATGAATCTTTAGACCCAAATTTTGAAGTCAAAATACCTTTAAAATACATGTTTGCTTAGCTTAGCAGCCCATACAATGAAATCTCTCTCTGTACTTAACTTATTCACAATCAAAAAATTCAAAGAAGACACAATAATATACATAATCCAGACTCTCTGTGTATATTCCATCTTTACTTGGCTTCTTTTTCTTACTCTATTACTTTTTCTACAAGTTTACTCTGTCTCTATAAAAACTTTGTTTTATTTCTAAAGAACTATCTATTTCTTTTTATTATTCTATAGTCATTTTTTTCCTCTCTCCCAAGTCTATGTACATTTTTGAAACACACTGTGACCCATTTAGAGGTCTTTTTAATCTGAATCTGTCTTTATTGCACATCTGTAGTCCTTTTATAACCAGGACCACTTTTTGAAATGCTAAGCAGTATAGCTAGGACTAAGGCTGCTTGCCTTTTGACTCCACCTAGTTTAACATGGCACAGGTCCATCACCTCTGTAAACCATGCTCATCACCCCATTTTCAGGCATACAGTGGATCTATGTTGTCATTAAGAAGAAGCACTCTGCTCACCAACCCCATTTAAATGCTGGCCCTCCTGAAAAAGGCAGAGTTCATGCTGGTAGCACAGACCAGGAAGTCACTGTTTTGACAACACACTTTTTTTTGCTATTGCTGAATCAGGAAGACCTCTCTTAAAGGGGCTGTGGCACACTGCCAACAAACAGAGCAAGAATCTGTGTTACTTTTTTTTTTGTATGTCTAGAATTCCTTCCCAAACACTCTTGGGTTTTAAGTGGACTTAGTTGGCCATGTTGGTGCCAATTTGTTGGCAGAGGCCACTTGTTTGTTCCCAGCTATTTATATCAGTGACTTGAAATAATTACACAGAAACTTTATTATTTAAAACACTCTTTGCCCAATAGCTTAAGAGTATTGCTAGCTAGCTCTTTTATTTTTTAATTGATTTTTGTTGAGCTCTACATTTTTAGCTAGATCTTATATCCTAAACTAACCTATCTCTATTAATCTGTGCATCACAATGAGGTTGTGGCCTACCAGCACAGTTTCGGCAGGCTCCAGTGGAGGCATCTGTCTCCAGCAGTGGCTAGATGGCTTCTCACTCACTCTGCCTACTATGTCTCTACATCCCTGTTTGTATTTCCCACCTGGCTTTACTCTGCTAAGCCATTGGCTGAAAACAGTTTTATTCATTAACTAATAGAAGCAATACATTTACAGAAAGACTCACCACACCAGCTCAGTGAACTCAATTTTGTTTACTGAGATGTGAATCAGTCTGAAGGGAGTTTTGAACTAGATTTCCCTTGTCTGAGAGAACTGCAGGCATAGAAGGTTGATTTCCTTTCCTGGGTCACTGTGATTGAATGTGAGATGCATCTGAGCTTAAAACCTATGCTAAAACTGGGGATGATAGAGCAGAAAGATGCATGGTTCTCAAGTTGTTTTCATAATATCACTGGCTACTGTCACCCAGTCCCCAGGCCCTTGTATATCTGTATAGACAAAGCATCTCTTCATTATTGCATTTTAGAACAGCACAGGTCAGCTGTTTGCATTAAAACAGTCTTAATTTATTCTTATATGTTATGAAGACTGTTTTCTGGGAGATATCTGAGAGGCAAACTTGTGAGTATTCACAGTGAAATCTACTAAGAAAGTCTCATAGAACTGCAATTCCACACACAGAAACACCTTTATTACTAATCCTGCTTCCCTGACCTCCCTCATCAATCTCCTCCCCCTTCATTCTCTTTCCCCCATCCTTTTCTTCTTTCTCCTCCATCCTCTCCCTTCTCAGTATTGTTTCACCTTCTCTTCCTCCTTCTCTTTCTTATCTTCCTCCTTCTGTTTTCTCACTCCTCTTCTTCCATCATCTCCCTACTCCATGCCTCCTTCCTTTCCTCCTCTTAATCCTCCCTGTCCATTCTCCTCTTAGTTCATGCCCTCTTTCAGCTTCCTTTTCCTCTCTTTCTTCCTTCTCTATCTTCTTCCTTTTTCTTGCTGTATTAAATATTTCTCCTTTTGGAAAATTATTTGTTTTGAATAGCATTTTTCTCTTCCTGTCATCTTCTTGGGGAAACTTTTTGAATGAATTTATCTAAGTGCTTGTGCCAAGGTTGTCATCCCCATCCTGTATCCTGCAAGAGGCTGACCACTTGACTCAGGCTTAGCCAATGGTAATACTCCAGTTTCCCCATCAGTGATTGTTTCCGGTTGAGAGTAAGCAACAGTTCAAATACTTCTTTGTGTCTTATAGATTTAGAGCTACAGAAGATTGTATCCAGAACTGGGATCAAAAGCAAAAACAAAACGACACTGGAACTGTTCTGGCAGCATTTGCTATGGTCAAACACAAGATGAGCTTGGTGATTTATAGATGCAATCAGTTAAGAGCGTTAGACTTAGGTAACTAAACACTCCCTGTAGGAAAATTACAGATAGCAGGGAATTTGCATATCAGTGCCAAGTACGGGCAAAATCAGGCTTCCCATCCAACTTCACGTTCCCCCTTTCAAACAAAAACAAATGCACAAACCATATAGATGAAAATCAAAACAAAAAACAAACAGAAAAGCAATAAGACAAAAATTTCAAAACAAAAATATAAAAAAAAATGAAACAAATTCCACACATACACAAACAAACCAATAAACCCACAGAGTTAATTTTTTGTTAGTCAACTACTCATAGACATAGGGGAGACTCAGATATATTATTCATCTATGTATCCATTGGGGCCTGAAGTAATTGTGGGGCTGGCTGGTTTGAAACTTTTTAGGGTAGTGAACACTTTGGAAATATTGTTGAGAACTGGCATTTCTATCTTGATCCTGATGTCTGTAGAAGAGACTTTCCTGTGAGAAACTCAGGTTTTGTGTCACAGTATAGAGGCAGACTTATTTTCTTCATGCAGTCTTAGTCTTTACTCTTAAGATCTTCAACTGATTGAATGAGGCCCTTCAACATTGTGATGGGTGATATATTTAACCAAGTCTACTGATTGCAAATGTCTCCCCAGTCTAAAAAAATGTGTTCACAGTAGCATCTGGATGGTTGTCTGAACATTTAGGTATCCTACCTAAGTCAAGCTGTCACATAAAACTATCCATCCAACTCTTTAATCACTGGAAACTATCCTTGAGTGAGTGGACACAAAAAAGAGAAAGATAAGCATTCTGCTTTGTTTGATTTATACAATATTTCAGAAATGCATATTAGTTTACTAAGTGGCATGCTGTCTCTTCAAAAGTATTAAAATAGATTGTTGTAAAAACAATTGTCTCCAGTGCTAGGGCTTGAACTCAGAACTTTTTTGCATCCAATGCAGGTATGTTATCAAAGAGCTACAGCCCTAATCTTTCCAGTTCATTTATTTGTTTGTTTTCTTGGCTAGAGGGTATCACAAAGTAGTTCTAGCTGGGCTTAAATTCACAACTCCTGTCTCAGCCTTCTAAATGTTTGCTTATGGTCTTGTACTAATGTGTTTGGTGTCCGCATCATTGTTAAGAACTGGATATTAATTGGATATCTACCACATAAGCTCAATATAAATCTGTTAGGCTTGTGTTGCACCTCGAAAGGAATACGTTCTAGTGAGTAGTTGGAGGGGGTGGAGAAGAATTGTTAATAACATCACCCAAGATAGTTTGATCAATGTTAAGTATTTTATAACTGTGTTATATAAAAAGATGCAAAAGCTAATAGCCCAGGTAATCATCTAATTATTTTACTTAAAAGTTACAAATTGTGCCTCACTATGATTCCCAAACTTTTAACATATGAAGACTTCCTTTGAATGTAGAGAAACTCACAAACTCTTTTAAAAATAATGATTATAGCTTTAGTTTTTATCGATAGAAGCATTACTCTTTGCCCCAAATGTCATATTCCGGATTTTAAAAAGCCATTTCTTTTTTTTCTATTTTCACTTAAATCTTCATAAAGCTCAAACACCAGCTCAGAAGACCCTCTGATTTGTGATGTCCAGATAAAATCGACTCAGATTCATTGGCAATATCAATCCCTTCCTAGGACTGAGCACCAGGGACCTGAGTGTAGGAGCAGCTGTGTTGATGGGAGCATATTCAGGCTGGAGCTTCCTGCAGTTCTGGTTCTCCTGTAAACTTCATCATTCTCTCCTGCCCTGTGTTGTCCCAGACAAAAACATCAGTATCTGTATTTGAGAAGTACGAGTACAATCTTAGCTGTTAAAGCAATAGTATGTAATAGACTTGAACACAGAATGAGCTTGGGAGGTTCAGCACAACTTTGGAGGAGGTATCATACAATGTTTATGCTAGGTTTTATTCACCAGTTAACTGCGCTCCTGTCAACCCCATTTTCTAGCCACCCTGTAACTTGTCTGCTCTCTTTGCCACACAAAGACCAAAGCGATGCCTCTTATTATTTCATGGATCACCTCTCTGTTCTCTCGGTTCTTGTTTCTACTCATTCCTTCTTCACTGCATCTTCTACCACAAAGACTTAGCAAAATATTATATAATTCCATTCACAAATATATAATATAATGTGTTTAGTTATCAATGAAACAAATTTAATTTAAAATTAATATTATCAATACCAATGAAAGTATTTTTGCCAACAATGTCACTTTTCTTCCTAAACAAAATTTTGCTACTAGTTTTCAAGGCATAGATCACGTGGCATAAAAATTTATTTACTGAAAGATTGCTTTTTGCCAGAGACTATTTTAGGTGGTGAGTATATGCTAGTAAAGGAACAAAGCTTGTGTGTTTGTGGAGAGAAAAGCATCTCAATATGTTATATGGAAAAACTGCAATATGAGAATCATAAAGGAATAAAAGATTTGAATGGGAGTTGTTATTTCACATGGAGGGTTACACAGAAAATGACATGTCACCAGGAAGGGAGGAAATCAATCATAGTGAGAACTTAGGCAAGAGTGTTCCAGAAAGAGGAAATAGCAAGTGCAAAGGACCTGAAATAGAAATTTATTTAGCTCTTTTGAGGGAGCCCCAAGTCTAGCATGGTTAGAGCAAAGCAGGGGGTGGTGTGGGGTGTGAAGGAAGCAGTTCATATCCCAAGGAACTATGTACACACTGGAAAGAGTTGTGCTCCAGTGGTGATGAGACAGGAAGCCTCTCAATCATTTGGAGTCAGAGGCAGCAAACTGAGTCTTGGTTCTAGAGGAGCCCTCTGGTTGTTACCCGGAGAGTAGATACTTTAAGGTCAAGGACAAAACTAGGGAGATGAGTTGGCAAGGAAGCAGTTACCATCCAGATGTGAGTCAAAGAATATATATATATATATATATATATATATATATATATATATATATATATCCTGAAGGCATACACAAACACACATATACACACACATACCTTAATGACATAATGTTCTGACTTGTGGTTAAGGAAGAAATTATAGAGACAACACAGATTTTGGAATGAGGTCCTTGAAAGATGGTGTTGCCACTACTAAGTGGAAAAGTCTATGGAACTAGAACAATTAGAGAAAAATTAGACACTTAGTTTTGGGCCGCATTGGTTTATAGACACTTGAATGGAGAGGTCAGTCTAAGAACGCAGTGTTCTTGGCCCAGGTTCAATGGGCAGGCTTTAGTTAGAGCTGCAGACTTGGGATCTACCTAAAATTGATGACATAAAAAACACAAGGTCAATTTTTAAAGCTATTTATTTATTTATTTATAAATAATTTTTATATTTTATATTTATTTATAAATATAAAAATTTATTTATAAATAAATAAATTGTTTATTATAATAAATTTTTATAAATAAAAATAATTGTTTATTATACAGTGTTCTAGTCTGCATGTGTCCCTGCAGGCCAGAAGAGGGCACCAGATCTCATTACAGATGTTTGTGAGCCACCATGTGGTAGCTGGGAATTGAACTCAGGACCTTTGGAAGAACAGTTAATGCTCTGAACTGTCTCCCTGGTCCCCTCATAAGGTTAATTTTTATATCACTTGGAGAATGACCATACTTTGGGAAGAATTTAACGGGGTGGGCTTTCCATTGCAAAGGGTTAGAGAGATGGGGAGAAGCTGGCAAACGAGCGGCTATTTGTCCCTTTTCTTTTTTAGAGTGCGCGTGTGCTATTCACATGTGTATATCATTCAGTATACCGAAGTACATGGCTTGAAAGACCTTATTCTGTAAATCAAATTTCATCTTATTATTATTTTAATATGATTTTGAAAATTTCACACATGTATACAATGCATCATGATTATGTGCACTTTAACTCCTCTCCTCGACTCCCCTGCTAGTTACACATCCCTTCTAACATAATTCCCTCCTTTTTAATTAAGCAATTAATTAGCCCACTGAGTCCAATTAGCAACATGACCATTCCGCTAAGCCAAGCCAAGAAGTTCCCCTCTAAGGCTATGATCTTTCCAGCCATGGGTTTTGCCCTTGTTTATAGCACCAGACAAACTCCCCCTGTAGAGTAGTCCCCAAATCTAATCAAGAAAGCGGTTTGTTATCTCCATAAACAGTCTCAGCACTATTGTACCAGAGGGGGGTATATCTTGCTTTGCAGGTCAGTATTGCAGCATGCAGGGTCCGTGGTGGATAAGGCCACTAAAGTCGTTTTCCCCTTAGCAACTATTAAAGCTAGCCTATAGGGAGGGAGAGCCTTGTCAGTTCAAAATTGATCTCTTCACATCCTGGAACCAAACTGTGATGTCTTTAACTGTAGATGAGAGAACTTTGGATTTACCATAAAGACATAATAATATTCATTCAGGAAACACAAATAAGCAAATTAATGAATGACTTCACCATCTTTTCTCCAAGCGTGGAGCCAATACTTATTTTTTTTTATTTTGATTTTCAGATGTTAGTGCCCTGAAATGTAGTTCAAACTACAGAAGGAGGATCCTCTCTCTCTCTCTCTCTCTCTCTCTCTCTCTCTCTCTCTCTCTCTCTCTCTCTGTGTGTGTGTGTGTGTGTGTGTGTGTGTGTGTGTGTTGTTTCAGCCTTCTTCAGATTCAGGGTGACTTGTTGAGGCTCTGCATATTAAAAACCTTCCGGAATTCTTTGAGCAAATAGTGGGAGATTATTATTTATTGTGGTAGTTGTTGGGAACTGATAGGAACCAAGCTCAGGCAGCGTATACCTATATATGGTCTACGGTCAACAAGTAGAGGAGAACCTCTCTTTCCTTCCTCCACGTTTCCAACTCCTCTCACAGGAAGGGAAACACACGTCAGCATGCCCCTGCCTGAAGGACTAGGAGGAACTTTTTGTCATTTCCCGCTTCCTTCCTTGACCCTTTTCTTGGAATAATAAATGACAAATAAGGTTGTTCCAAGATTCAAGTGGGACCTCTCAGTCTCCTAGAGCCAGATTCTGCTCTATCGCTCTGTCTTGGAGTCATTGTCTTCATGGGGTCAAGCAGTCCTTACTGTGTTCACCAGTGCTAAGTGCCCAGAGAGAGCCTGCTCTTAATTAAGCCTATACTTTCTCTGACCTCTGCCGTCTGTGCAGTCAAGTAAGTAAATTCAGAGGTGAGGTAAGTGCGGAATCCTGCCTTGATTTCCTACCTGGTATATCAGGAATAAAGCAGACAAGCTAGCCTGGGGATGTTTTATAACTTCTCCTGGTCTCAGTGGGATAGAACTTGAAGAAAAGAAGTTTATTTATTTATTTATTTTGGAATCTGAAGTATAGAACATCCCCCTTAGCCACAGCGGTTTCAACTAGCATTTGGAAGCTCAGGTTAGGGGATGTACATCCCAGATAATGCCTTATGATTGGGATAGGACTTGAAAAGCTGAAGTTATAGGAAGGGATTTATTTTATTTTATTTTGTTTATTAAAAATTTCCGCCTCCTCCCTGCCTCCCTTTCCCCCCTCTCCTCTCTCTACCCTCCTCCACCTCCCTCCCCAGTCTGAAGAGCAGTCAGGGTTCCCTGCCCTGTGGGAAGTCCAATGTCCTCCCCCCTCCATCCCGGTCTAGGAAGGTGAGCATCCAAACAGGCTAGGCTCCCACAAAACCAGTACATGCAGTAGGATCAAAACCCAGTGCCATTGTTCTTGGCTTCTCAGCAGCCCTCATTGTCCACCATGTTCAGAGAGTCCGGTTTTATGAGGTAACCCAGACCCAAAAAGATGAACATGGGATGTACTCACTCATAATTGGTTTTTAGCCTTAAATAAAGGACATTGAGCCTATAATTCGCAATCCTAGAGAAGCTAAATAAGAAGGTGAACCTAAAGAAAAAAATATAGTTATCCTCCTGGATATTGGAAGGAAGGGATTTTTCTCTGTGAAAAATTGAATAAATGTGAGGAGAGATTTACCAAGAGCATTTGAATTTAAAGAACAGAGATTATCTATCATGAGGTAGCCATGATGGGAAATATGCCTGCCAAAACACTGAGGGAAAGGGGCTGGGGTGTGGCTGCGTGAGGAAGGCGAATAAGGAGGCTTCAAGAGAGGAACAGAGAGGTTGAGAATTGAGGGCCTGATGGAAGGAGTCGCTGCTTTCCGGGGCTCTTTCAGCTTTGTTGCTGCTGAGGTATGTTTACATATCTCTTCCCAGGTGGGACATGGTGAACTATTTACCTCCAAGTCCCCTTTTACTTGAATTTGTCCAAGAGGTTTCCATGCTTTCTTAGCAACTTGAAACTGTTCACTGAAGCATCTTAAAGGAAAATGGACTAAGAGCTTGAGCAAAGCCAGGGCAATTGCGTTTTTCTCTAAGCAAGACCATCAGTCAGGATTCATCTAACTTCAGTGAAAGGTGAAGTTAGCAACTGCTAGATGGCTGAAACCTACACAAACAGCAGCTTCCCAGCACTGACTCTTGCTCCCCCTGCATTCTCCTTCATTGCTTTCTCCACGCATATAAGAGTTCCATGAACGTCTAATCCATAACAAACAGAATTCAAATGATTAATTGTAATCACTGTATTTATAACATGTTGTTGTATGAAAGAGCGATGCTAGGTCGCTGGGCACTTGAAGATTGTGTGTGACCCTTATGACCTTCCACTTCCTTCATAGCCTCAACGCAGCAGCCTGATGTGTGGCCCCTGACTGACATACACAGTCACAGCCATCGGCACTTCACTTCATGTCCATAACACAGCTTCTATATCACTGGATGTGTGAGGTTAGCCGCACATCTGCAGGTGATCTTAGCTAGCTCGGTAGAAAAGCTGTCAGTATCGAAATCCACAGCAACGAAGCAAAAGTTTGAAAGGACAGTAGGAAGAGTCGGGAGCAATAACATGTATTTTATGCCAGACACTGATTGTTTACAGTTACTCACAAAACTACTTTCTCTCTTTTTTTCTAAAGCACATTCTTTGCAGTTGTGTGGGATTGTATGCTTGCATTGCTAGGTTGGTGATGGTTGCTAAGTGAGACTGTAGCTCTGGTGCACCTCATGTGAGTGATTCTGTTCCTGGCACCCAAATTATAGTTGGAATGGGAGGATTCCAAGACCTTAGGGGTCAATGAAATCCCCAGATGAAAGAGTTCTCAGTTCACAAATGACCCATGTTCTCAGAGTTAAGCCATCTTGTTCTGTTTCATGAGAAATTGCCTCTTGTGTTGAACCTCTAACAATTTGGCTTTATTATATTATTTCCAGCACCCCATTGGCTGCCATCAACAACATATTTCTCTCATGTTTTCATAATAAATGCACATGGGAAAATCATCTGGAAAATATGGGTGCTGGAGATGAAAGTATATGTAAGAAGTGGAAGCAGTTCACAGGGAACCTGAAAAATCTCCACAGACTCATTCTAAACTTGTGTTCCCCAGATGGTAGCGCTGTTGGAGACTTTAATGGGTGCGGTCTACCTGGCAGAAGTATGTCTGGTATTTGGTGTTTAGCCTGACTTCTGGTTCTGGCCTTGTTCTCTGCTTGCTGGTCTCTGCGTGAAATGAAACTGTAATTATTTTGCCCGTTCTTTAGTTTATTAAGAAAATATTCCCAGAAAGACAGCCAACCCAGAAGGAAGTAGAGCAGAATGATGGGGGAAATGGGGGTCATGAGTCATGATTTGAGCAGTAGGCTTTGCTTACATATGAATCCCTGGGAACTACAGCTTGTGTGCTGCCTGTGGAAGTTTGCCTTCTGTTGTTTGTAGCTGAAATCCCTGGCTAGGGCAAGGAGAATTGCCTATAAGTGAAGTGTTTGAGAAAATCTCTTCTCAGCTTCTTGCTTTATAAGCATTTGTATTTAATTAGGTGCAGTGTGAAAAACTGGGTAGCTGCTCATGGGAACCCAGATTTTGTGACCCTGGGATTGGTTTCATGAATCTCTTTCAATTTCTAAATCCTTGAAGCGCTTGCTTCAGTAGTAACTTGATATTGTGTCTTGATATTTCTCTATTTCTTAAAATGATCTGGGCCCGTTGCCGCCCTTGCCATTTTCCTTTAAGCTTGCCTTCTCTTTCCAGCCCCTGAGCAGCAATAAATTAAAGCATCAATAAACACATTTCCCCTCAACTTCTGTTTCTACTTGCCAGAAGTCATTTCTCCATGGTTGACAGTTAGCAGGCATGAATCCAGCATGGAATATGCTGTAGAGTTATTGATTTTTCTGTGATAATAGTAATAGAAATTTATTAAACTACCACCCTGTTTTGGGACCTTAGCCTTTCTTGTAAAGATTACTGTCTCTTCAGGACAACTGCTAGGCTTCTTGTGAGTGCCCACACTAACTACAATGTAAATCTCTAATCTTACTTGAAGTTCAAGATTCTCTACAACCTTTACAGTTTCTGTATCTGTCTTTTACTTAGGTTGCGCTCTTTGTGTTCCTAGGGCATGCACCTTATATTTCTGTTTGCTTGTTTTTACTTATGTGTTTTTCTCACCAGTGACTCCCATTCTCTGGTCTTCTCACACATATCCTTAACTTCGAGGTCAAGTTGATATCCCCCCTTTCTCATAAGATTTGCTTTAATAGTCTCAGATGAAATGAGTCTTTTCTTGGTAGGTACTTGGCAGCATGTTGTACGTGTTCCTCCCTTCTTTGTGTGTGTTGGCATGTTTGTGTGTGTGTGCAGGCACATGTATGTGAACGAAGATGTGTGTGGACATCAGAAGTCAACATCAAGTGTCATTCCTCAGAAACCATCTACCTTGTTTATTGTGACAGAATTTCTCAGGGTCCCAGCACTCTGATTAAGCCTGGCTGGCTGGCAAGGGCAGTAAGTCCAAGCTTACTTCTTCAGCACTGCTGGTACTGTGTGTGTGTGTGTGTACACACACACAGGTTCCTTTTTTCACACCCACATAGATCAGAGAAGAGTATCAGATATCCTACACCACCGCTGTCACACTGCACACAAAGGTTTCCCACTTTGAGACTCTCCACCCCTGAGCTCACCATTTTGTCTAGGCCACAGACTTCCAGTACCCACTTCTTTCTACCCGACAGTGCTGAGGTTATGGACATGTCCAGCCCTCTCTGATTTCCTTGTTGTTACTGTCCCCAACTCAGCAAGTTGCACACCAAGTGCTCCGACACACAGAGTCGTCTCTGCCCAGCTTTGATGAGGGTGCCGGGTCTCAGCTCATGCCTTCATATTTGTGCAGCAAGGCTTTTGCTGGCAGAGCTCTCTCCTCAGCCCTTTATGCCTCTTTTTGTTCTCTATTTTAAAAAAAATCAACCACCACTCTCACCATGTTCCACACCACAACCCTGACGTCGTGACACCCATAGTCAACCACCCCAGTCCAAAACCAGCCGGTAATAACAGCTGGCACCATCCTCCTTCCTTACTTCTCAGTAGCAAAGCTGTCTGAAGCCAAATCCAGAAACCAGTGCAGACTGCTGACTGAAGAGAAAAAAGCTTCAGCCATTGTGTGTTACTGTTTTTTTTTCTATAGTAGATGGCTTGGTATTGATGAAATATTGTATTTTCAAGACTGTATTCAACATTTCCAAAAGGCAGCACACTTGTTTAATTCTTCCATATAATTATTGTAGGGACAATGAATATTTGGATGAGAATTAGCGAACAGAGATGTGCATCTTAGCAACAACAACTTTAGCAGGCATTGAAGATTATTTATCATTGTTTTAGAAAGCCACAGGCAATAGACTCTCCCTTTCTAGGTGTATGAGATGTAAATGTGATAATTAAATGATATTTAATCAACAGTTGGAGGAAAACAACCAAACACAATGAATATGAAGAGAAGGACGGTGTGTGCACAATACTGGAAGCAGGGCTCACACAGCCTCAATAGTCGTTAACTGAATTATTATTGTGCCATAATTAGCAGAACAGCATGTGATATAACAAACCATGATAGATATATATCCTGATTTTCTGGCTCAGGGTAGACATCTTTTTCACTTTTCCCTCAAAGCTGCTGACCCAACAGATCAGTAATTTTCTAGCGTGACACCTACATTGAATAACTCCCATCTGAACAATTTCCAGTGGAAAGATCATAACTCCACCTTTCTGCTACTCAGCAAAATGCACCAAAAAGCTAGCGGTAAGAGTGATGGTATTTTAATTGCTGTAATCACATTCAAGTTTATGAAGAAAGCAGTTTTTGCCATTTTAACAATTATTAACAAGTAGGTGGTGACCTTATCTTCACAATGAATAGTGACAGACTCTGTCTCAATGCTACCTTTAGGAGAAGATGAATTGAGGGATTACAGTCACAGGGGGAATCAGAATGAATAACACAGAGTTTGGGAAGTTAAGAAGAGAAAAGAAAAACTCCCTCCTTGTACAATACATTTACAACATTCGTACACTATGTGTATGTATTCAAGTGTATCTGTGCATGCATGTGTGTGTACGCATGCATGTGGAGACAGAAGCCAGGATACTGTTTACCTTGTGTTTTGAGACAGCTTCTCTTCCTAATCTGTAACTTGCCAAATAGGTGAGAATGGCTAGCCTGTGGTCCTGCCTCTTGACTTAGAGGGCTGTATTATGAGCCTGTACTACCTTGCCTGACTTTTCTTTTTTTTCCCCAGTGTGAGTTCTAGGGAATCAAATTCAGGTCCACATGATTACAAGACAAGCACTTTATAGACTGGGATTTTTCCCCATTCATAATACATTACAGTGTTTCTATATTTGAGAAAAAAGCTTAGGAACTAGCTCACCCTACTGTTTCATTTTACCATCGAGCTAACATTGGTGCATATAATAAGGTCATGTCGTCATTCTCACATGGGATTCTACACGGTATTGTTGACATGCTCCTTCAGCAGGAGGTTGTGGTATCTTTGGTAAACTTCACTTATAAACCCAAGCAGTATGTGCTTTGCTCTCAAGAGGCAGCTGACAGAGTCATTGAGGTCAACAAAAAGCTGGGTATATTCCTGTTGACTGAGAGTAAGTCTTAGAGCAAGGTATTTTGGAATGGTGTTTTTTCTTTAGAAGTTGGAAATTGAGGAAGGGAAAGCATTAAACATGTTAAAGACTTATCAACAAGTGACATTCTCCATTGAGTCAAATTCTGTCATTTATCCCACAATGATTTCCTAATGTAGATGTTGAGGCTTGCCCAATGGAACACCTGAGAGTGGGAGCACTGTAAGGTTGGGCTTGTGCTTGGCTATGTCATTCTTTAGATTGTTGGCACTGGCACAGTTACACACTTCAGGAGCCCATATTTGGGCTCTTTCTGGGGTGCTGGGGAGATGGCTCAGTAAAACACTCACCACACAAGCATGGAAGTCATGCTTAGATCCTCAGAACCTGTGTGAAGTGTTCTACAGTACACAAGTATAATACATGTCTAAGTCTAGTGCTCTTATGGGGAGATGGGTGCAGAGACAGAACTCCTGAGCCTTCTGGTCTGCCATATGCATCAGACAACAAAGAGACATGCCTCAAGCAAGATGGAAGATGAGGATGACAGCTAAAGTTGTCCTTTTACCTCTCCAAACACACATGCACTCACACAGAGAAATGCGCACACATTCATACATGCACAAACATCACACACACACACACACACCAAAAAGAAAGAAACTAAGATTCTACTACAAGAGAAACCTTGAGTTGGGCCATCTTTTGATGTAAATCTCTCAACAACTCAAGGAGGGAATTGCGTTTGTCCATACCCTGCAGTGAGAGTCTACAGCACTTCCTGAATTCCCAGATCTAATAAGCACACTGTGTGAAAATGAAGGGGACTTTGGGAGAGATAATGAGGTACAAATTCATCCTCAGGAGGTGATGGCAGATCCCAGGAATTTACTTGTGGACAATAGATCAGACAGACAAGGTGAGAATCGCTCACCATCTGGGTAAAGTTGCTAATAGCATAGGTCAAATACTTATCGTGATATTCGCACACATTTGTTAGCAACGGTAATAACTATGTTACTAATTCTAACTGGAAGAGCTAGGACATGATCTCAGGGTTTTTTTTGAATTGAACTCTGTAGACTCCCACACATTTTCTGGATGAATAGATTCTCCCTAATAACTTATCCCAGCCCTTTTTAGTTATGGATGCACGCACTGCTGTAAGTCACTCAAAGGCTAAGAGACTGGATTTCTTCAGTGCCAATGGTCTTTTTTTTTGCCATTGTGATGGATGAATGTTACTGAGTTCTTTAAAGGCTATACTTTAGAACCTGGAACTCTGACTATCAGTTAACAACAGGGAAAAGGCATCAACCCCTTCACCTTCCTGCCTCAGTAACCGCAGAAACTTGTCAATCCTGATTTATTAACCAGTCAGTATGGAGGATGTGGTGCTTACATCATTGCTGATTCTCACTTGTCAGATTTGTGTTTTTCTATTGAGAAATCTGAAATTCCATAGTTATCTGCCTGTATGGAGTAGAAACTTTGGTGTTCTTTTATACAACCCTTAGTCTTTGAAAGATGAGCACTGTTTGAGATCTGTGCTTTGCTTCATTCACAACACAATGGTAAATTGATATTGACTTGTCTAAACTAAGATATGGTAGCTTCAAGATATTCTTGAGATATCATCTGCATTAGATTTTTTTCCAAACATTTCTTGGACTTGGGGAGGATCGAGGAGTATTTTAAGAGCTGTGTTTAATTCTTTATTAGTGATGACTGGAAAAGTTGCTTATGGCGAGAGTAAGCGAGAGGCCATCTGCTGTAATGATGAAGAGGGAAGACTTCAGGGTCAGGCAGACCTAGATTCTAATTCAAGCTTGGCTGCTTATAGGAGCTGAGTCCACCCTGGGAAAATGAGTTAACCCATGGGCACTTCAACTTTCCCTTCTTTAATGGAAATAAAAATAGTACTTATTTCTTGTGGTTATCATGAGTATTTAATAGGAAATTATTTGTAAACTGCTTATATAATGCACAGGTCTTTGTAATTAGAAGCTATTGTTATGGCTATGGGACACAGGAGACCATTGTGGACCAATTACAACCTGGGACACATTACCTCTCTAAATTAACAGAGGGTTTCAAGAAAGGCTAGGATATTTTTTACTATAACCTATCTTCTGCTTTTTGTGTGGAATTTTGGCATTGGGATGTTCCCCTAGGTGGTGGACCTATTGTCCTGGTTTCTTGGGACTGAGGGGGTGTGGGGCTTCCAGTGATGAAATGCACAGACCTGAGATGATTACTTTACCATAGATTGTATTTACCAGTAACACTGGATTTTGGACATGGTAATCTTGTATTATCTATATCTTGGTTCTATTTTCTGCTTCTAGATTTCTTAACTTATTTATACTTACTTAACTTTTCTTGTTCTTTTACTAGATTTTTAAATAATGAATTAGTTCTGTATTCTTATCCAATATTTACTTAGGAAAATTTTAGCATATAATTACCACTTTGTGTATTTAAATGTACGCTTGTGTTTAAAATAGTTACAGTTATGATCTTTGTTGATGTTCAGTGTTTCCATATTTGGTCAGTGGAAGTCTTTTCAATTTGTTTTCTTAGCCCCTTGGACATCATCCCTGAATTTTAACAGTGTTAGTGACAAGACATAAATATGCCCTAGATCTAGACTCAGCCATTTCTCCATAGATCCTGGCTTCTTGTGGGATTCCTGGTTCAATGTAGTATTCTTAGTTATTAGGAGAACAGTGTGGCTATTAGAAGTAATTACTATGACAGATTAAGTTATTTTTTCTAAACATTTGCAGAAATGTGGGCATATATATATATATATACACACACACATGTATATGTATATATAATATGTGTGCATGTTAGAAAACTAATTCACAGACTTACATTAATTATTTCAATTTGTACTTAGAATTACAGGGAGTTTATTTAATCTTACCAGTATTATATCTGTACAGTTTAATCCATGATGAAAATCCTAGTACTTAATATAACCAAGCAAATGAATAGTTTGCTTTATACCATATTTCACATAAATCAGCTTCAGAATGGCAGCATAGCATCAGCTGTTGTGGGGTATCCAACAGAGAGGACTGCTCAGACATGGATTCAAGCCAGAAAGGCTTGATTAACCAGCCTGCCACTTGGGTGTTTAGGGTTCCAGTGTATCGTCAAGCCTTTCTCAGGGTGAGATTTTATGCACAAAACCCATATACTGGGTTGACACATCTCACTTAGCAAGAACAGTTAGCCAAAAACATGATTAGTGCATAAAAAGACTTCGCTAGAACTATGAACGTCAATGGATTGTCTTTGTTTTTGGTAGGTGTTTTATCTACATGCTGAGTCTAAAGGCCTAAAAATTGTACTTCCATCATGGCATCAGTTATGCTAAGGCCTGTTACAAACCTAATAATATGACAACTCAAAATTATTTTGAAAAAATTTGTCATTTTTGCATTTCTCTATGGGAGAGAATCAAGTTATTATCATTCAAGGCCACTTGAAGTTATCCTTTCTTCATAATTACATCACTAACTCTCCATCTTAGCATTGTTTCCTTTAACTTTGAATTTTAGGAATTACTTTGATTTTGCTTTATAATTGTATAAAATGTTTTCACTGTTACAAAGGCTGCTAAATAATACCTGACACAATGCAAGAACACTTCTTTCAAATCCTGTTTTTCTCAAACTTATTCTTTTGTTTTTAAATATGAAATCCCCCTCTGAGGCACAAATAATAAAAACTCAGGGTCAGAAATTGGGGTTCAACCTGAAGATCCTAAAAGCAAAACAGCCGGCCACTAGTTCTGCTAGTGGCTTTTTACTTGGGCACTGGGTATCCAAACTTAGGTCACCGTGCTTGTGTGGCTGTCTCCTGGCATGTCTAGCTCCTCACTTTATTGGCAAGTTTTGTCGTGATATCATTTGTACTTTTTCTTCTTTTAAAAATTGGTCCTCACCTATAAGAAATATTAGAAATAGTGACTAACCTTTTCTTTCCATGTTGTAAGGAGGCTGCTAGTTAGTTCCCAGCTATGTGGCAGCTCAAACCCAAAATAATCACACAGAAACTATATTATTTAAAACACTGCTTGGCCCATTAGCTCTAGCTTCTTATTGGCTAACACTTATATCTTAATTTAACCCATTTCTAGTAATCTGTGTATCGCCATGTGCCTGTGGCTTACCAGGTAAAGTTCTGGTGTCTGTCTCTGGTGGGGCTACATGGCTTCTCCCTGACTCTGTCCTCCTTTTCTCAGCATACAGTTTAGTTTCCCCCTCCTAGCTCCGTTCTACCTTATCAGACCAAGCCAGTTTTTTTATTCATTAATGATAATCACAGCATACAGAGGGGAATCTCACATCACCTCCCATTTTCTGTTTAAATAAAAAGAAGGTTTTTACTTCAACATAGTAAAATTGCATACAACAAAATAGCTATCAAGCAATAATTACAGTTATAACATTTATATCTACTTTATCTCTTATCATAACTGAGGAAAACTATAACTATAAATTCTTCAACTTCATCAAAGACTTCAGAAGGATATAATATTACCTAAGTAAGCTGGAAGTGCATTGTTAGCAACTTCCAAAACTCTAGAATTGACAGAGACAAATGTTTTAAGAAGTTAGGACTTTTCATGACAGTGAGGCACATCTGCTCCTGGTAGCACCAAGCTAATTCAAGAGGAAGATGGGCATCAAAGAGGCTCCTTATGAGAGGCCCTATCATACAACAAAAGTATATGCTCAACTATGTTCATAGCAGCATTGTTTGTAATAGCCAGAACCTGGAAACAACCTAGATGCCTTTCAATGGAAGAATGGATGAAGAAAGTATGGAATATATACATATTAGAGTACTACTCAGGAGTAAAAAACAAGGACTTCTTGAATTTTGCATACAAATGGATGGAAATAGAAAACACTATCCTGAGTGAGGTAAGCCAGACCCAAAAAGAGGAACATGGGATGTACTCACTCATATTTGGTTTCTAGTCATAAATAAAGGACATTGAGCCTATAATTCGTGATCCTAGAGAAGCTAAATAAGAAGGTGAATCCAAAGACAAACATATAGGCATCCTCTGAAAAAGCATGGGATAAAACCGGACTTGCTGAACATAGCGGACAATGAGGACTACTGAGAACTCAAGAACAATGGCAATGGGTTTTTGATCCTACTGCACGTACTGGCTTTGTGGGAGCCTAGGCAGTTTGGATGATCACCTTACTAAACCTGGATGGAGGTGGGTGGTCCTTGGACTTTCCACAGGTTAGGGAACCCTGATTGCTCTTCGAGCTGATGAGGGAGGGGCACTTGATCGGGGGAGGGGGAGGGAAATGGGAAGCGGTGGCGGGGAGGAGGCAGAAATCTTAAATAAATAAATTAATTAAAAAAAATAAATAAAATACCATATTTGACCAGCCTGGTCTACAGAGCTAGTTCCAGGACAGGCTCCAAAGCCACAGAGAAACCATGTCTCGAAAAACAAAACAAAACAAAAAAAACAAAAAAACAAACAAAACAAAAAAAAAACATTCTGAAGGTCTCTGAAAGATTTGAAGAGTGCCTATTTAACTGAAATATACCTCTATATATCTGGAAAACCTAACTTGTATGACGACAAGATTGACTATTACAGATGATTACCTATTAACCTATATTTCTTAATTATACATTACATTTTTAAATGAGCTGCACAAGCAAATATCTTAATCAAGAGCAGAAATATATATATATATTATAACAAAATTGACCTTAAATTTGTATCAATAAACCAAGATCTATAGCAATGCAAATCTCTAAAGCATATTCCCCTTTAAATGTAAATAAATATTTATAGACAATATTTGGGAATGTGGGCATAGTTCTTTCTATACTACTTCCTGCTTTTTGTTGGCCAAAGTAATTTTTGAGAATGTTCACAGCAACCTTTCAGGGATCTTGGTCCACCAAAGCACATTAACCTGGAATGAATTCACAGGTTTTCATCCTCTGTGGAAACAAAAGAAGAACCTTTATTCCAAAGTAACATATCATTAGACCCAAAGTTG
This sequence comes from Microtus pennsylvanicus, assembly GCF_037038515.1. Taxonomy (NCBI): domain Eukaryota; kingdom Metazoa; phylum Chordata; class Mammalia; order Rodentia; family Cricetidae; genus Microtus; species Microtus pennsylvanicus. Next base: position 72,079,453 of record NC_134580.1, read on the forward strand.
GAGTCATGATTCTTTTAGAACATATATGCTGGTTTAGTTTAGTAGCCCATACAATGAAATGTCTCTCTGTACTTTGGTCCTTCATAGTCAAAATACAATAATATACATAATCCAGCCTCTCTTTGCATATTCCATCTTTACATAGCTTTTATTCAACACTGTGACCCATTTAGAGGTCTTTTCCATCTGAATTTGTCTTTATTGTGTATTTATAATTATTTTCTGACCAGGACTGCTTCTTAAAATGCTAAGCGCTCCTTATGAAGTTAAGCTGCAGCATTATTGAGGTATTTACAGTACATTCTGCTTGCTCCACATAGTCCAGCATGGTGGAAGTCCGTTCATTGCCTCTGCAAACTATGCATATTGCCCCATTTCCAAGTATGCAGTCAGTCTATGTCGAGCTATTAAGCAGTTTGTAACATGCTGCTTACAAACCCCATTTAAATGCTCAGCCTCCTGAAAGAACCAGAGGTAATACTGGCAACAAGGCCCAGAAAGTCAGCATTTCAAAGCTGCACAGCTTTTTTTCTGCTACTGATGAGTCAGGAAAACCTTTCTTAATGGAGCTGCAGCACACTGCCAGGAAACAGCAAGAAGCTGTGTTAAACTCTGTATTTTTGTGTTTAGAATTCCTTTCCAAGCCCTCTCAGGTTTTATGTGGACTTAGTCCACCATGTTGGTGTGCCAAATTTTTTTTTTTGCAGGGAGGCTACTTGTTTGTTACCTGGCTGCACAGCTGCTCAGACCCAAAATAATCACAGCAAAACAATACTATTTAAAATACTGCTTGACCCATTGGCTCTAGAATCTTATTGGCTAACAATTATATCTTAATTTAACTCATTTCTAGTAATCTATGTATCGCCACATGGCTGTGGCTTACTGGGAAAAGCTCTGGCATCTGTCTGTGATGAGGCTACATGGCTTTTCCCTGACTCTGTCTTCCTTCTCCCAGCATTCAGTTTAGTTTTCTCTTCTTAGCTCTGTTCTACCCTATCAGGCCAAGCCAATTTCTTTATTCATTAATAGTAATCACAGCGTACACAGGGGGATCGCACATCATTTCCACTTCTCTTTATATCAGAAGTATTGATCGGAAGTAGTGTCCTCTCAAACTCAGTTGACTCAAGGCAGTCAGACCTTAGTCTACTTTTCAAATAGACTGCATCATAACAGCACTGATACCACTGTCTATCGCCCTTAAAATCTTCACTTTTTCTTAGTTTCAAAGGTAGCTACACTTTTATGTTTATCTTTAGTTTATGTCCATTGAATTTTAATCATTTTTATGTCTGAATATTAGTCCATAAAAGATTCTTCATGAAAGGAATAATTCCCATGAATTCTGTAAGATTCACTGCTTGTAAAAATAGACATCACCTCGAGGATCTTTAATTTGACTCTTGGTTATCGTTGTCCTGTGCTGTTGGGAATATGATGGCTTCTGATTTATCTTTTCTGAAATAATTCTGATTGAAAATCTGGAGAATCTTTTCCATATGCCTGAATTCCTGGAGTTTCACAGTGATGTGCATTGGACCATTTTTAAATTTACTATTCTGGACATTGTGTGTCCTTTAGTATGACACTCCAGCTTCTCTCTATCTCTCTGTCTCTCTCCTTTCATCTATGTCTCTGTCTAAGTCTCTCTGTGTGTTTTGGCATGATGGACTCTACTTTTTTGAAGCTTCCTGGGATGGTTAATCTTGATGTTTAAATTGGGGTGAGAAATGCCTACCTGCTGAATAAAGTACACATTTGGGCATTTCCTTTAGGGCATTTCCAGAGATGACAAACTAAGGGGGGGAAATCTAACTTGCATCTATTCCATAGATTGGGTATTCATGTAGAACAAAGGTGAGGAAGGAGAAAGGCTTCCAGGTGAAGGGCTGATTTCTCTTAACCAGGGTCTCCTGGAGGAGAGCAACTTTGTTCTAACAGCCTTGCTTTTCATGATGCACCTGCAGCTGGCTACAGACTGAAGCTCTGAAACATGGGGCCCATGATTCCTTTCTCCTTTTAAATTTCTCCTCCAGGTGTTTGTCAATGGATGAAAAACCCATAAACGCCCTTCAGCATGGCCAATATTCATGTGAAACCTGTGATTGCTTAACATCTATTACACCTGGTGACTTGAGCCTTTCTGGGCTTCAGTTAAAATAAAAAAATGAAGAAATAATTTTTTTGTTTTTTTGTTTTTTTGAGACATGGTTTCTCTGTAGCTTTGAAGCCTATCCTGGAACTAGTTCTTGTATACCAGGCTGGCCTCGAACTCACAGAGCTCCGCCTCCCTCTGCCTCCTGAGTGCTGGGATTAAAAGCATGTGACACCACCACCTGGCTAACAGTGTCTTTTTTTTTCTGTATGAGTGTGTGCTACCTCCTACAGTTTCCATTTCCAAAAATTTATTGTAAAATTATGTTTACTGGCATTCCCTCTTTCATTCTCTTTATCCTTATAAATTTACATTTCTTGGCTTTTTTTGCTGTTGTTTTTAGAGTTAAGGGAAGAGAAATAGTTAAATTATGTGATTGTTTCTCTGTACTTAGAAGTTTTAGGGGTTTGTGGGTATATTTTGAAAGCCACAAAATGACAAATCTTTGTCTGATGTCTACAGGTGAGAAAGCATTTATTTATATTAGCTATAACCTGGAGATAAAGGAAACAGAATACAGCTCTCTGTCAGTTGTTTAAAGAGAAAATGAACAAGAATTGGACTCATGAAGAGCAATAGTGAGGACCTGGGGAGGGGGTGTAAATGTGATTGTGTAAAAAAAGGCTCATAATGCTGTCTGGTGCCTGCTTCCCATGGGAAATTAACTCTCCCCTGTACTGTCAGGTACGAGCTTCACGTCAGTGTCTGAAAATGGAGCCTGCTTCTTAATTCAGACTTAGCGTGTTGGTTGTTTGTGTCAGGAATATAACAATTGATGGTTCCATTATAGAATATTGATCACTTTTAATGAGTATGAAGAGACAGGTTCTGACTCCATAGGACAGTGGATACAGTGTAATGCAGCTCAGTCTTACTCCATTGTGTCTGTGTTTTCCATTCTCAGAGATTGCTGGGCTATTTTGGGGAACAGATTTCCTAAAATGTAGCCAACCAGACCCTTCCATCTCCTGGCTTTCTTCTTCTGCTTACTCCCCTACCATCAGTCAACATGTTTTTCCTGAGTGGGAAATTTTAACAATCGGCTCCCCCCTCCCCAGTTCTTTAGAAGCTTCTCCTTGGGGAGCATAGACTTTAGCCAGGATAACTAAGAATTCTTACAGCTTGAGAGTACAGCAAAGAGATCCTGGATAGGTGTCATATGAAAAGCAATTTAATGTTGGTAATACTGCTTTGTCCCCAATATGTTGATTAACATCATCCAGTTTTTAAGCACGACTCTCAAATTGTTATTGGTCAGGGCTCAGGGAATTATGGACTAGGCAGAAAGAATAGATGTCTAATGGAGAGTTATACTTCAATGTATTAAATTCTGATGATTTTTAAAACATCCTTTGTATGTATAATGTATGTGTGTATGTATGTGTGCGTGCGCGTGCACATGCATGTGCACAACTAGAGGTCACACTCAAGTAACTGTCCTTGTTTGCATCCTTATTCAATTAGTTTCTTGTTCCCTGTTGCATATACCAGACTATCAGACCTTCAAGCTTGCAGGGATTTTCCCGAGTCTGTCTCCATCTCCTATAGTGAGAAGCATAGGAGCAATGGAATATATAGACATATGCTATATAGCTTTATACTTTATGTGTATTCTGAGATCTGAACTCTGGTGCTCAAACTTGCACAGTAAGTACCTTATGCATAGAACCATCTTACAAGCCCAAATTATAATATAAGCAGATAATTGTCTCCCTTGATTCCAAGATTATAACTAAGGATTGATAACTATAAGTTCATAATGGTATAAGAAATGGACGGGACTGAACAAAATATTGCAATATATCTCTGGGGTAGAAGGAGCTGGAGGCAGCAGAGGCAGGATGTGTGGAGATCAAAGCTTTACTACAGAAAGGTTTGAGGCTTAGCCTTTTCATGTACAATCAATGTCTGCAAATAGAATGATGGATTAAGTACTAGGATTTGAAACAGGCTCCACCATGCTCACCCTGGACACATGAACTTACATGTACCAAGAAATGTTAGTCATTAGCTTAAATCATTAATTTAATCCTTCTGAGGGATTTCAGCAATATTACCAGTTCAATTTTCCACATAAAGAAACAGATTTTGAACGTCCAGAGGCATTACCATCCCTGATATTAAACTCTATTATAGAACTATGGTAATGAAAACAGCTTGTTATTGGCATAAAAACAGAGAGGTTGACCAATGAAATCAAATCAAAGACCCGGATATTAAACCACACACCTATGAACACCTGATTTTTGACAAAGAAGCTAAAATTATACAATGGAAAAAAGAAAGAATCTTCAACAAATGGTGCTGGGATATCTGGATGTCAACATGTAGAAGAGCGCAATGCAAATAGATCCATATCTACTCCCATGCACAAAACTCAAGTCCAAATGGTTTGAAGACCTCAATATAAATCTGACCACACTGAACCTAATAGAATAAAAAGTGGGCGGTAGCCTTTAATGAATGGGCACTGGAGACCACTTCCTAAGTATAGTACCAGTAGCACAGACACTGAGAGCAACAACTAATAAATGGGACCCCCAGAAACTAAGAAGCTTCTGCAATGCAAAGAACACAGTCAATAAGACAAAAAGGCAGTCTACTAAATGGGAAAAGATCTTCACCAATACCACATTGAACAGAAGACTGATCTCCAAAATGTATAAAAACTTCATGAAATTAGACATCAAAATTCCAAATAATCCAGTTAAAAAATGGGTACACAACTAAACAGAGAATTTTCAACAGAAGAATCTTTCCACTGATTTTTAGAAGGTTTATTCTCATCTTTGAAAAAATAAATCTTTATATCTCTGTTTGGTATATATCTGGGTGGTCAAGGTGTGTTTACTGAATTAATAACTTTTACCTGCAAATTAATAATTTACCCATACCATCTACAGTCAGAATTGAGGTCACTTCTCTCTGTTGTTCATTTATTATTCTTCCTGTAATTATTCTAATATATATATATATATATATATATATATGTGTGTGTATATACGCACACACACACAGATGCGCACACACTCACATACACATATGACATATGTAATAGACAGCAGAGCCTACTTTGAGTCTAGGACTATAGAATTTCAGAACACCAGTGTTCAATGACTTAGTTTGCTTAGCACCTGGGTTAGCATCATCTGATTGGGCAATGCCAGGATTTGGCTTGAATAAATCATAGAATCATATACTGTTAAACAAGGCAGCAGAAATGACACCACCTATAAGGTCCACGTGTGTGTGCGTGTGTGTAAGAGAAGAACCATGGTGGAAGGGGAACAATTACAATGTCATAGGGCGGACAGAATGTTTATTTGGAATATGTTTCTCTCTTATAGAATAGCATTGATAATGGAAAAATGACATCTAACGATATTCTTAGCAGTTTAAAACCCATTGAACACAATAAGACAAACATTTAGCTGTCTGGAGAGCTTGCGCAGCATGGTGGAAAGAGAAACTATTTAAGAATATGACCATTAAATTTTTTTGTTTGTCTCCCCTCTTTTCCCATCAAGTAATTAAAGTTCTTCATTCATTTGAAAATGGCTCGGATTTAATTTCTTTTTGTTAAGCACCTCTATTTTTCAGCTCAGAAAAAGGGCTATTAACATTCACATTATCCATTGCAACCTCTTTTGTAATATGAAATTTATATGGGAAATGCTAATTGGACGTTCATCATCGTAAAGATAATGATTTCTGTACTTTTGGTGGTGATAATGAAGATGAAAGATGAAAATGATATACAGTGAAAGTGGAATTTTTTTTCATTTCTCATTGAATGTAGGCCAGGGAAGGCTTTCTGTTCCTGGCTTCAGTGACAAAGGAGGGCAGAGACAAGAGCCTAAGGTAAGGTGTAAATTATAAGGACAGTGGTGTTCGTCTGGGACCTCTTCAGTTACCTAATTCTTGTTAATTAATCTAGTTCCAGATGAAGGAGTTGCCAAAGATTTGTCTCTCAGAGATGTGTGTATTCCAAGATTGTTAGATGTGCTGCCTACTACCGATGGGTGAGAGGCTCTCTCTCGTCCCTCCTGTCCCATCCTCTGTGAAGGGACAGCTGAGATGACTACATATTGAGTGTAATAGGCATGCTTCAGGGGTCTTTCCCACCAAACTCTGCTGATTCACTGGGCTTTCTGCTGTGGCCCGGGTTAATTTGCATGGAATTGACTCCTCATGAATGGTAGGGCCAGGGTGAGAAGGGAATCTTCTTCTAGTAGCCTATCACGTTCCAAAACAATGGTTTTATGTGGAAGTCACTGACTTTTATATATGTAAGGGACTAGGAAGACATTTAATTGAATAGACTTGATGAAAACAACGTTAAGAACCCCCTTTATGTTTTAACTTTTTTTGTTTGTTTACTTTGTGTGTGTGTGTGTGTGTGTGTGACAGGGTCTAATGCATTCCATGCTGGCCTAGAACTTGAGGATGACCTTCGACTTCGGACCTTTTTTGTCCATGCCTTTCACTTGCTGAGATTATGGAGTGTCCCACGACTCCCTTTTTTTTTCAGTGCTAGTGTTTTGAACCCAGGGCTTCATAAATGCTAAGGAAGCACTGTCCCAGCTGGGTTGCTTTCCCTGCTCCAGAAGCATCCTGGACATAGAATTCTATTTACATGCTCCTCAACTAACCAAGTCAGCATTTTTTCCTCACCTAAGAACTATCTTGGTCAAAATTAATTTAAAAGATGTATAGTCAAGTGTTGGTGGTACACCTGCAGCTGTAACTTGGATTCCCTGTGCTCCAGAAAAGGCAGTCAAGGAGTGACTTTGAGCTACCAATTAAGGATGAATGGCTTCACATAGCAAATTAACAGGAGCACTTTAGGCTTCTTGACACTACTGTGTGACTTCTTCTGGGACTGTCCATGGATTTATTTATTTGTTCATTCACTGTTTCACCAGATATATTTTGCTCTGCATTCCAGATACTGGGATATGAAACTATCTTATGAGACATTGTACGCTTTAATTTCCTAATATTTTCTTGATCTACTAGATCCCTTTTAATTTAATGCCATTTCAGGACACATTTTTTTTGTTGTTGTTTTGTTTTGTTTCAAATGACATAGACTACTAGTGTGTCAGATGCTGATGCAGGTTAAAAAAAGTCTTTCCTGAAGAAAAAGAAAAAACAAGTCAGAAAAACTGGTGTTACTGTTGTTTCTGGTGTTACTCCGGCATTGGAGAAAATGCTACTTTAAAGGTATTACACTAAGTGAAACCATTACTTTATTTGGTCCAGGATTCGGCCTCAACATTAACAAATAAAATTAAATTTAAAAACCAGGGGCTGAAAATGGCTTAGAGGGTAAGACTGTATCCAATACTGTTCTTCCAGAGGACCTGTGTTCCTGCCCCCATGTAGGACAGCTCACAACGTCCTGGAATTCCAGCTCCAGGGGATATGAAGCCCTCTTCTGGTCTCTGAAGGTATCTGTACTCAGGTGCATATAATCACACTATAATCACACACACATACACATGCACACACACAATTAAAAATAAGATCTTTGAAAAGTTTGTTTTGGAAAGCAAGAGGTAGATGAAGTTCTTCCTAGTGTTTTGTTTTCAGGCAGACTTATGGAGGTCAGATTATAGGCTGTACTGTACTGGGCAGTTCTGACTAAGTGCATGACTGACATCAGTGGCCCCTTCACCGTTCCATCTGCCTACTATCTACACTTGTGTCCATTTTCTCTGCAGCAGTCAGGGCTTTAAACAAATCTTAGTGGTTCCTTTTGTTCAACCCTTGTTATGCCTAGGAGCAAACCCTCACCTTTGGCTTGTTTTCTGACTCCATCTTCCAGTGCATTCTTGTTTATGTAGTTGAGCCAGTCTCCAGCAGGCTGAGCATGCCCCTGCCTGCAGGTATTTTACATATTTTCAAAGAATACTATTCCCACAGGTCATTGCAGCATTCACTCCTTAATTCCATTCAAGCCTAAACTCAATGTTACTTCCTCAAAGATTCCTTCCCAGCAACACTAATGACACTCCTTCCTACTATTCTAAAGCCCATGGGCCATCAGCTCACCTTGCCAAATCATGTGACATGTACGTTCAATTACATGTTTATTGTCTATATATTGTTTTAGAATACAAATTACTGAAGAGATGAAGCTCATTTCTTTGGACACCATCTTCTAGATCTTTCTGCTTGGCCCAAAGTACACACTCTATAAATATAAAGGCATCGTTTCTTCCCACTTTACAGAAGAACTCCTAAGGTTGGATGCTTAAATGATTTACTGCTAGGTAGCAAATCTAGGGTACAAAGTATAGGTTGCTTGCAAAGTCCAAACTCTTGTCCTTCCCCTGAGATCATATCTCACAATGCCTCTTAAGGGTTGGGGCTGCATTATCTGTATCCATAGGTGGGGTTATATATTAAATGAATTAAAAATAACAGCACATGCTTATTGAATATCTTTATTGAAAGGCAATTCTGATATTTTAAGGCAATTTAGTTTAACTGGGATATCTAGGAGATGGTACAGACTTTAGTTTCTCTTCAGATGGCAGAATTAGGCAGAGAGAGTTAGAATAAACCATCGAAGGACAGAACTGCAGCAATAGTTCATTCAGTAAATTGCTTCCTTTACAAGCACAAGGACCTGAAAGAGATTCCCAGAACATATATTTCAAAATCTAGGCATAGTAGAATGTGCTTATAGTACCAACACTGAGACGGTAGATGCAGTCCTATCACCAGAGACTACTGGTCAGTAAGCCTAGCCTACTCATAGTCCCAAGACAACTGAATTTTGAGTAACAATTGCTGAGGTTGTCCTCTGACCTTTTAATGCACACACATGTGCATCTGCACACACACACACACACACACACACACACACACAGACAGAGACGTGCTCATTCTAAGTATTACTCTCATTGGTTAAAGCTGTTTGATTGATGGCCAGGCAGTATTTTCGGGGCAGAGAGAATGCTAGGAAGAAGAAGGGCAGAGTCAGAGGAGATGCCATGAGTCACAAAGCAGACAGGATGGGAAGAATGTACATGAGGTAAATGAGCCTTGGAGCAGCAATAGATTCATAGAAATGGTTATTGAAGTTGTAAGAGCTAGCTAAAACCAAGCTTAAGCTATCAGCTGAGCATTTACAAATACTATTGTATATGTTGTGGTTATTTGGGGAGCAACTGGTGGGACAGAAACGCCTACAGAGTCCCCGAAAATAGCATCTTAAAAACAAGACAAAGCAAACAACAGTAATGAATGGGTGTATATGCTCAGCCTGACTTGAGGTTACCTTGGTGCGATAATAAAAAATAAGAAACTTTTATGTTTTTTTCCTAAATGTCCCTCTTACCATGAAATCTTAATGCTACAAATGTGTTACATGCTTATCTACCACACGTATGTCTGTGTTTTAGATATAAACTGTATGATTATTTTCCTTCTATTCTCTAAGAAAAACATTTACATCATGACCTTGCCTGGTCAGTCCCTTCTGCCTGCTCCCATAAACCCCTGCACAGCCTAGGCTTGAGTTCTAGGATTAAGTTTATGTTCTGCATTGCTGTTGGTTGATTTAGTCTCCTCTTGGTTCACTGTGAATTCTGTGAAGGGCAGGGCCTGTGTATATTCTCCGGGGAAGATTATTCAATGCACTGTCCATGCTGTCTGACCCCTTGCTGTGAGTTCGCCCTGCAGACCTCTATCTGAACTGCTGAAGCAGAGCTGGCTTCTGCTCTCAGTGAATGCTGTCCACTCCATTCTGACCATGGTGCCAGCATCAGCATCAACCCTCTTCTTCTTCCTAGATCATCTGGGGACAGCAGTGACAAGAGTGTTCACAGATACTCCAGTCTGCAGCAGGTTTCCTGGCAACAGAGATGAGGTCAGCACTTCTTGGAACACAATAGCCTTTAAATATCCTGGAGTGCCTGAAGGCTGTGCCCACGGATGGTTTCTGTAGGAAGGCGATAAATTAAATGATACCTGTATCTCGCCGTGCTGTCCCACATTTGTGTTGAAATGAAGGCAGAAGCGAAGGGATTGAGTAGGGAAATAAACTCCATTATTGTTTTTGCCTGTTCTACCTCCAGGGAATGTTCAGCCTAGTTTCTCTTTTTCCCTTAGCCAGTGATTGCAGCCTCATCTGGTAAAGCTGTAGTATTGAGCTGGATGTTAGCTTCCTATGAGTGACAATAGCTTCTTTTAGTCTCTTCTCATGTCTCGTATCTCCACCATGTGTTCTGCGTGGTCTACAGCAAGGGTCTCTCTTATCTTTTGGATTCAATGGGGTTCTGTCAATGGGGAGCTCTAAAAAGACATTTGGGGGAGGAACCAAGACAGCTGGGGTATGAGTTTCATATGTTTTCTTTTTTTATGCTGGTCCACCACAGACCAAGTCACAGCTCTAAATGCACACCTCTGTTTTGGGTGCTCCTCTTCTTGTGTTTCTGTCTTGAGCTTCTAGTAGTCATTTTCTTGGTCTTCTTCCTGATCTAGGAGTGCATACTCTTCCTATTTTTACTTACAATATCTTAGTATCTTAGCATCATGGTATCTCAGAGCCCAGCGATCCCAGGGAGAGAGGCGTTCTCTCAGAATTAGCTAACACTTAGAGGCAAAGCCTTACCACTAAGCACACCTGTGGTGGTTTGGATATAATTGGTCTCCATAACTTCACAGGGAGTGCACTATTAAGAGGTGTGGCTTGGTTGGAGTGTGTATGGCCTTGTTGGAGGGAGTGTGTCCCTGGGGGGGTGGGCTTTGAGGTTTCCTATGCTCAGGATACCACCCAGTGTCTTAGTGGACTTTCTGTTGCCTGAAAGAAGTGGCACTCTCAGCTCTAGCACCCGACCGGCCTGCATGCCACCATGCTTCCCGACATGATGATAGATAATAATGGACTAATGGACCAAGCCACTCAAATTAGACGTTTTCTTTATAAGAGTTGCCATTGTCATGGTGTTTCTTCATAACAATACAAACTCTAACTAAGACAACACCTTTGAGATGTAAGGACACTGCAGCTACTCCACATTCCTGATTATCTCCTTGTTCAGGGGACTTCAGTCAGAGGCAGAGTCCCCTGGCCACATCACCCTAGGCAAAGTACTAGGATTCCCCTTGTTCCTATATCTCAGAGGACACTGAAAATCTCAGCTAGCCAACCTACCATGACAACTTATTCTGCTTTCTTGAGAAAAACAAAGTTTAAGCCCACACTTTCCTTCCTTTTCCTCTGCTTTCTTACTGACTGTGTATTTCCAAGATGCTCACATGTGGTGCGGCATTCTTCTCTCCCCACTTAGGAACTGTGAACATTGAACTACCTTTTCATTGACTGCCATCTCCTGATTTGCTGGCCTCACAATGCTAGACAGAAAGCAAAATCCTCGAGGCTCACAACATGACTCAGTGGGTAAAGGCACACACCACCAAAGAAACAGTTCAATTCCCCAGGACCCACATGGTGCAAACACACCACACACACATTTGCACACACAAAATAAGAAAGAAAGGAAAGGAAGGAAGGAAGGAAAGAAGGAAGGAAAAAAAGAAGGAAGAGGAAAAATATTATCCCAACTACATTTCAAAACTCAGGGCATCCAGAAATTCCCCTAACAGCTATAGCTGCAACCACGGTGCCAACCCAGGATTATTCTGACCAAGGGGGTCAGCAGGTGCAGCTGGGAAGAGCAGAGACATTCTTTTTTGGCCCTGGGCAGGTCTGAATAAATTTAGTCCTGTCCACTGAGTTCACCAGGTGTGCAGAAATGTTGGGAGACTGTGGAAGAGCTCTAGGTGTGGAAACATAATGACTCAGATTGAATGACTGGGGATTACAGGACGTTAGGTTAGTGTCTCCTATCTGTGCTTCGTATTCAACCTTGATCTGAGGATAAAGCAATTGATAGAAAAGGGTGGACCCTTTCCATGCTATATTAGATCTTTATTATCTTCAGTTTTAGTGTGAATTTCTGTGATCACCCGACACTTGCTCAGAACAGATGCCTACAGACCTTCCGAGTGCATCGCCAATGTTATCTTTGTAAGCCCACTGTTATGGGATGGTGATTCAAAATGTTGCCTTGTCCCAACCAGCCTCTGGAAAAGGTTTTGTTACACAGATGGCATAACATTAACTTTTGAGTGGTTTGCAGATTTGGAGAGACACCTGGGTACAATGGTACTTCCACCTACCTTATATCCTAGCTGGGGCTGGGTTAATCAAAAAGAACAGGAAAAGGGCATACTACATGGGTAGAAAAGGATGCTCCCAGAGCAATAATATTATTAAGCATAAACCTCAGTGTCAGGGGTGGGCTACCTCCTTTTGAGTCATTGTCTTTAGAAACCCCCAATCCCCATTGGAGGGTTCTAGAAGGCCCCAGTCTAACAGACATGACTCTGGAAGACTTTGCCCTTCCCCCTTCCCTCTTCCTTGTCAAAACTATTAGATTACTTTCTTAAAGGTAGCCACCAAGGTCTATTCCCTTATTTGTCCCCTTGCTCTTCCTGAGATTGACTACCAAAGATTCGGGTATCAAAGTATTGAAGTTCAACAATCAAAAGCCACATTTTGGCTGCCCTAATTAACATGCTCAACCAAAATTAAACATTTCATCTTCACACGGGGTTTCCCCTTTACCTTCATAAACTGTCATTTACCTATGGGCCATGTCTGTTTCCCCTCTATCCAGAGGCAGCCCTTTGTTTCTCTGGGACAAATACTCCCACCCTCTTTCCCTGGTTCCCTTCCCCTTTTCCCTTGTCCTCTATCTCCTGTCTCTTTCTCTGGTTTTCATTCTATGTCTTTTTACCCTTCAGGGTAAATCAATCTCCTTTGTGCTGAGAACTTGGTCTTGTGCCTATCCCAGTCCTTTCACCTACAACTCATTAAGGCTATGTTGTTGCTCTTTGTTGTATGTCTGAACTAGAAGGTACGATCTTATTGCTGAAAACACTGCATGCCTTGACTGCAGGACACAGAAATTTAGCTACGACTGAGCTGGAACTCCTACCCCGCAGGCTGGCTTTTGTAGTGCTAGAGGGGACCATGCAGGGTGCTGGTAGAGAGCTGTCACCAACATTCCAGTTTGGCTCTGAACCCTGCATACTAAAATACCAAAATGCCAGGCAGGATGTGCCTGTAATAATGACTCTGCTGTCATGTGTAAGACCAACATCCTTCTGGCTGGATTTAAAGCCCACTCCATAAGAGGGAGGTCACTTCTTATACTGTAAGTTGGGACAAAAACTTGCAGTTGGGGAGGTCATAGGTCCCAGTGGGGAAGCAATGTATATTGTTTTATTAGGAGGATGTGATGTGACTGTCTAAACTGTCTTCAGAATGTGTATGTTCATGCCCTTAGGTCACCGTTGCTGTCAGTCTCAGCTCGTAACACCACCCATGTTGCTCCTGACAACAAGGGACTATTGTGGCATTGTGGCCTAATTCTCAGCTAAAGGCAGACATATAGCCAACCACTTCAGAGTTCAGGGATCATTGTAGAAGATGGGATAGGAAGATATAAGAGCTGCAAGAAGGGGTGGAGTATTATGTGGGAGTTTTCTAGGGAACTGAAACATTCCATCCTGTAGGCAAACTCTTTAAGCCAGAAGAGAAATGACTCAAAACAGCTTCAGGGAGTCCTTAAAACTGACTAGATTCTCCAGGCCCCTCCTTCCCAAGGATAAACTAGCAAGCTACAAAAAGACTCTTGAGACCAGAGCAGCCACCTGGAAGAAGAAGAAATCAGGTGAGTTGCCTCGGAAGAGGTTTAGACTATGTGAGTATCTTGAAAGGACAAACTCCAGTCTGTTGAGCTGCCTGCAGGCTGTGCAGTGTGCTCCAGGTTCCCAGCTTTTGTGAGCTGTCATGGTACGGGGTGGGCTATGGTGATGCAGCTGTCTTTGAGTCATTCTGCTCCTGTAAGGAACTCCTCACCCATATTCCTGTAGGGTAACCCTGATAAAACTCACTGGTTCATCAAAACAAACAAAAAACAAAACCCCAGGGCCCATTTTCCTGAGCACAGTGCTCCCTTTTAAATGGTCTTCCAGAAGATCCCTCTTTCACAACCTCAGCGTAATTGCTAACAATTCCTATTGTGTCTGCTGTACTTTGCAAGTCTCTGGATCTAGAATTGGTGATGGCCAATACTATGAGGAAATCTCTCTTAATATGCTTTGCTGCTAATCATTATTTTTATTGTATAGACCCTGGCAAATGCTTAGGGCAAAGCCTGGTAACTATTAGGTGCTCAATAAAAATTTAAATGAAGATCGCTTCCCTTCATGATCTGTTCTGTGCTACACTGTGCATAATAAGCCACACAGAACTGAGTACAGCTAGAATGGATCCTATCTTAGTGTTTGAGGGATCTTTAGAAATGTTTCCGTGCTCCTGTCTTTTCACCAGATTGACAAATGAATACATTAGAACATAAAAAGGGGAAATGCTCTCAGATTAGAGGTCGGTTCAAGACTAGAATTGAAACAGTAGAATGCACTGCTTAGAGGTAATGTTTGTAGCCATGCACCCAATGTTGTCTACTCAGAGATGTATGCTAGGCCTTGTATTGAGCAATTCTTTCCCATTAGCTCATTTAATCCTCATCCAACCATCACAAGTACCTATTATCATTAGTAGGAGCCCTATCTTATGTTCTAGGGTCTTGAGACACAGAGAGACTAAGCAACTTATTCACAGACACACAGCCTTTTAAGTGGTTGACCAGTGCAGTTTGGCAATTTGGCCAGAGAACTTTTGTCACCAGACTTTCTGGTTTAAAAAAAAAATTCACATTTTGTGTGCTTCCCCATTTGTCCTGTTTTTTTTTTAAAGAAGGAACACCCAGAGATGAGTTCTACTGTCATTGCCCCCTCACAAGGGGAGGACATGGTACGTGGTAGATGCCAAATACCCAAACATTATCAACCAATTTCTCTCACAGTTCTTTTGACTTGTAAGGTGAAATCATGACTGTGTTCAGAAATCAGTGCCAGCTCAGTGGTCTTTGTTTGGTTTTTGTTTACCAGCTCCAGGTAATCTTTAACCAAGTGAGCGAAGAGGCCTCTCTGGAGAAGGAGGCCTGGCCAGCCTCCTCTTTTTCCTGGGCCAGGGTTGGCTTTATAGTTGACTGTGGGACTCCCTGAAGCAGTTACTTCCATTTGCCAAGGAGGGGAGACTGGAATTTTACTTGCCTTCTGTTATGAAACTTGTAGAATAAGACAATTTAATTAGCACAGCAGTTTGAGGTTTTAATAGTTACTGTATTTAAGCAATTTCCTCCACACTCCTGCTGTTTTATGAACCTATAATTTGGCTCCCAAAAGGAGAAACAACAAGGGCACATCAAGGAAAAGATGGCAGTGAGATTCCAGGGGTGAAAGAGTAGTGAGGCAGGAAGCCCATCTCTGCTGCTTTGCTCCAAAGCTTTCCAGTTGTTCTCTATGCTTTGCTGAGAATTCCACTGTCTGGCTGTTACATACAAAACAGATAAAATACAGGATGTGATAGAACTTGAATTCAGGTTGGTTAGTTCTGCCTGACCAAATGAGGCGCTGATGTTAGTAATAAGGCAAAACTGAGAAACACAGGAAACCCAAAGATGGTTCATGGAGCAGAGAGTGTAGGACCATGCAAGGCCCTGGCAGGAAATGATGGAAACTCGTTATTAGGGTGTGGAGGATGGGGGACAGGTATATGATGTGCTACTTGTTCAAGACAGGGTTGATTCCAGATGTGTGTGTGTGTGTGTGTGTGTGTGTGTGTGTGCGTGCGAGAGAGAGAGAGAGAGAGAGAGAGAGAGAGAGAGAGAGAGAGAGAGAGAGAGATATGCAGCCATAAGTATTTATATAGGAAAGGCTGGGTTGCACTATTCCAGAGTAGTGGCTGCTGTTAATGAAACAAAATAGCAGCTTGTCAGAGGCCCTGAAGTAGAGAATCATTCCAGATTTTTAGCTCACTTAAACTATGACATAATAAGATACATGCTATTTTATCTGTTTTGTTTTGGGAGTAATTTGTTATGTGGCCTTTGATAACTGGTATATAAAAGTGGACAAAAACCATATGTTAGAGGAACCCATCTGTTGCATGGAGAGGGTGCGTATTCATCCCGGCCGCCCAGAAACGAAGTAACCACACAGAAACTGTATTAATTAAAACACTGCTTGGCCCATTAGCGCTAATGTCTTATTGGCTAACTCTTACATCTTAATTTAACCCATCTCCATTAATCTGTATCACCACAAGGTCGTGGCCTACCAGCAAAGTGTGAGCATGTCTCTGGTGGCAGATGGATCCATGGCGTCTCCCCGACTCCACCCTTCTTTCTCCCAGCATTCAGCATCACCTTCCCCACCTACCCAAGTTCTACCCTATCAACAGGCCAAGGCAGTTCCTTTATTCATTAATGGTAATCACAACACACAGAGGGGAATCCCACATCACCCATCTCTGATAAAGTTGATTTCATTTTTTGACAGATAATTCTTTCAGAAAATCCATATGATATTACTCTGAACTCCAGTTCAATTTCCATGTTCTAGAATTAGACTTTCTCCTTTTCTGGCTCATGACTATTTTGGGGGGTCAGGAGTTATTTTTTTCTAAAGTTCATATAATTAATATAAGTAGAAGGTATATAAGACAGGGGTCTATAATCCCCGGTTACCAATACGCATGAAGAAATTGTATACTCCAGGGCCTTGATCCTCATGACAGCAGATCTTCCTTTCTCAACAGGGTCCTGTTACTTGGAGGTTACACTATTATCAGACGGTACATCAGCAATTCGCTCACCAGACAAATACTATTCACAGAGCAGTAGAGGGATGGATGATGTGGACCGAGTGGAAGGCCATCTCAGTTCTCATGGAGCCCATTCTTAAGTTTGACATCAAAGTGTGGGAAACCCTTGTGATGGTTTAGACAAACCCCAGGTGTGCTGTCAAGCAGGTGCTATGTATATGAAAAATGCTGAAGAATTAGAGTAGTCTCTCTCAACATGAAGTGAGTCTGGCCACCAGGAAACATTTGGAAATGCCTGGTGACATTTTAGTTTCTCACATTCAGGGGTGGGGAATGGTGGGCCCTAGCTGGCAGAGATCCAGACTGCCAAGTGTCCTATCTTATACTGGATAGTTTCCTAAAACTGCCGAGTGTGTCAGTAGTGTGGAAGCTGATAAACATTGAGCTACAGAAACTGACTTCTTACTCTTAAGACTGAAAGGGACAATGGAGGAGGAGATTTCCAGAACCCAGAGAGTGACTGTAGGCAATCATTATAAAAGGTTAGCAAATCAGGCAGAAAAAAGACGGCAGGAGGATGACTATCTTGATCAAACTTTCCAGCTGTTTTTCTGTCAGTAGCTAACCAGAGATCAAATGCATTCTCTACCTAAGTTCATGCAAGTTGATCTTGTGTATGTGTAGAATAGCTTAGGGCAGAGAAAGACTGAGAGTATATTTGAGGCATGCGTGGAAGAGGTCTAACACAGACCCCCTCCTAGGAGCCTGTGATGGCTCATCATGATGTGAAGAGGTACCCTCAGTTGAGGGATTGCTTCCATCAGATTGGCCTGTGAGTGTGTCTTGGGAGCATTTTCCCGATTGCTGATTGGCATGGGATGACCCAGCATAGTTTCAGTGCCGCCATTCTTTGTAGGTGGGCCTGCTTGACTCTGAGCCCAAGAGGCAGTAGAATCCCTCTGTGACCTCTACTCCAGTTCCTTTCCTGAGCTCCTGTTCTGACTTTCCTTAAGGGTGCAGTATAATCTGTAGACTGAATTAAATCCTCTCTTCCCAAAGTTTGTTTGGTCAATGTTTTATCCCAGTAACAGAAAGCAGAGTAGAACAGGGCCTGAATTTGAAAAATGTTTGTTGCTTGCTTAAAGGATGTTGCTTCTAGGAGTTATAGCCATCTCTATGAAGGCTTAATTGTATAATATAAGTATTATAAGCCAATTCCATTTTCTTACTTCTGTTAGCAATGGATGTTAGACTATCTTGGGCATAGGTATAAGTCAGTAGGGTGAAGATTCCAAAATTGAATGCACATAGCCAAAGCACCCACCGTACCCAAGGAGATGCAGAGAAGATCGAGAAAGAAATGGGAAGAAGTTGCATATAACTTGGTATAGAATTTATCTGGGCCTGACCTGGGCTTCCCCTTAAATTGAGGTGAAACCAGCTAATCTAACTCTTGACCTGAGACTGGAAGGAAGCAGTCATGCCTGGGGTTTCATTCGACCCGGTTCAGCGAATGAAGACGACTCCATCTGTGTAAAACTAGTAAGAGATGGGCACAGAGGGGTTGTTTTGGGGCAAAGGGACGCACTTGCTATTTTCTTTCCTTGTGCTTCAGTCTTAAGATCATGGTGCTTATCATTCTAGAAGAACAGATCAGGTGCTCTGGACATGTGCTTAATTGCAAGTGATTCTGTGGAAAATTGCCTGTCATTACTTATCTCTTTGAGGGCATGGGTCATCCCTTAGATGACTATTGTTATAGCCTTAGACTATTGTTTCCTCAGTGAACAGAAATTACGGGGAGACAATGAGTGTTTACTGAAAGAGTATGGCTCCACTGGAAGAACAATGCTGGTCAGTGGGTCGTTGATCATCCTTCTGTCTTGGCTTGTGCTGTTACTCTTTTTGCTCATCTTTTAGTCGGGTGACTGGACATTTGTTTCTCATTCCTGTATGCAGAAATAGACTTCTTGTACTCCCCTTCCT
Source organism: Microtus pennsylvanicus (assembly GCF_037038515.1). NCBI lineage: Eukaryota > Metazoa > Chordata > Mammalia > Rodentia > Cricetidae > Microtus > Microtus pennsylvanicus. The sequence continues at coordinate 72,098,352 of NC_134580.1, forward strand.
CTCTATAGTGCTCTACTTTCTGGGTGGAGCGTATGCTCCCATCTTATTAGAGTGTTACTTTTGAGATTCACCCCCAGTTTATCCAGAAACAAAGGAGAGAAGATTCTTTACGATATTATGGTGTATATTTTATACACCATTAATCCAGGGATATTATTACCTAAGCAAGAGAACTTTGGTTGAGGAAGACTTGGAATTTAGGTTCAACATGTAGACAAGCTGTGACACAAGATGTTATTTTTAAGATTTATTTTCATTATTTTAAATTGTATGTATTTTCCCCCCTGCCCTTACTCGTGTGTGTGTGTGTGTGTGTGTGTGTGTGTGTGTGCGCGCGTGCATGCACAGCTGAGTGTAGGGGCCCCTGGCTGCGAAAAGAGGTATCAGGTTCCCTGGAACTAAAGCCACAGGTAGCTGTGAGCTGCCTGGTGTGAGTGCTGGGAACTGAACCTTGGTTTCTGGAAAAGCAGAGTGTGCTCCTAATCGCTGAACTGTCTCTTACAGCCCCGTGTGATATGCTTCCTGTTGTGCTCCTGCTCTCTAGCTCTGTGGCATTCCACTAGAGACTTACCCCTACCAAGGCTGGGCGATTCCAAAATAAGCAGACTAAACCCCTCTTTCCTCCCCTTTTATATTCCCTCTAGTGCTGGAATTAAAGGCATGACTCACTAGTACTGGAATTGAAGGTGTAGGCCACCACCATCTGGACTTGTTTCTGCATTGATCTTGTGTTGCCCAGGGTAGCCTTGAACTCACAGAGATTCATCTGCCTCTGACTCCCAAATCCTGAGATTGCAGGTGTGTGTCACCACTACGTGACCTCTAGTGGCTTAAGTTTTGCCTCTGGTCTTCAGGCAAGATTTATTTATTAAAATACAAATAATACACCACTATAGTCATCAATAATTTTTTTTAATGTGTGAATTCCTGGAACATTTCAAAAGTTCCTTTTAAAAATGTATGACAGTTTCTGCCATTTGTAACAATGTTCCCTAGAATACAGTGGGAAAAGTCTTGAGAACATACCCAACATAGGAAGGACCTTGAGTACAGTTTCCATTTGTGATAAGTATCATGTGACTGGACATAAGGATTAGTTTCTTATGTTGCAGATAGCAGAGAGTAGGAAGTGGGCTCTCCTGTGTATGAGGTATCACATACGACAACAGAACGGGCTCAGTAAGGCTTGGCTTCCACTTTCTCACTGGAAAAACTGGGCATCAAGAGCAGTGATCACATCACACAAGTTCTTCAATCAGAATAGTGGTTTCTAAGCCAGGAAGCCTGTGCACGCCCCTTCTCTGTGCCAGTCCTGGTGAACGGTCAGTTGCTCTGTTGTGCCCAGCAAATAGGGTAAGCAAGCATGGTAACTGTGTTAGCTTTCTTTTCTTTAGTCTCCCGTGGAGCTATTGGAAAAGAATTGTCCTCCTGTGATACTGCTTGGGGTTTGCTTGTGTGGCAGTTTTTCCACAGTTGGTGATGGTTAGTAATTCTCATATAAACAAGAGGTCATTTCAGATAAAAGGGAAATTAAGCTCTGGTTATTAAAAGTGGTCCATGGTGGCATTCATACTTCCTGCTTCAGATCTGTGCTCTGAGGAGGGGAGGAAGGATAAAGCAGAATACTCTGAGGCCAGTGTTTCGTCGCTTTGTACAATTTTTCTCCCTGAGACAAATGCTTCTGACCTTCATCAGGGGTGTCTGAGGAAGGTTAATGGTGGTATTTTCCATTTCTACTACAAAGAAATAAGTTGAATTTTTTTCTTTTGGAAACAGTAAATGATGCTTACTTTGTTATCCTAAAAATCAAATCTCTAAAGTTTCAGATTTTGATAGCTGTTGTGGAGCGACCCCTTATACCAGAAATGTAGCTCCAAGCATTTTATTCAACAAACATTTATGTAGTGTTTACTTTGTGCCAGGTAATAGGATATGTATATATTGCATTTATATATAACATATTATACTTATATATAATTATATCTAATATATATTATGTAATTAGGACTAATAATACATTAACCTTAGTATTACAAATAAAGTGATTGACTATGTTGTAAGTCAAGGACTTTTATCCCTATTTTACAAATGAGGAAACTGAGGTACACAGAGGTAAAACAATGTGCTCCAGGTTACGTGTCTCATAGGTGATAAGGACACAACTCACACCAGAGTAGTTTATCTCTTGGGCTCACACTATTAACTCTGTCCCCACTTGCTTTTCTGAGATGCCAAGGAATGAAAACAGCACAGATTTTCACAGCCAGAGGGATTGCTCCTCATGATGCAGAAGCCAAGCAGGCACACCGTTCTTCTCATCTTGATTCGGATTCTCAGTTCATGCTTAGCTGCCCTTGGTGCTTTGGCTGTTTTTGGGTGTGCTGATGTTGAAGGATGATTTGAATGAGTGAGCTCAGGCACTGCGGGGCGTTCTCCAGTGCAGAACATGGTCTTCTAGCAGAGCTAAGTAAGAAAACTCACAGATGTCAGCATTGCTGGGCAGTGATCAGTACCTAAAGCAGGGCAGGGCAAAACTAGTCACACCACACACACACTAGTGAAACAAACCCTAAATTGTTCTGGTTTGGTTGTTGACTTGGCATGATTAAGAGGTGAACTAAAAATAGCATGACATGGAAAGAAAAGTGAGAAAGGTAGGGAAAAATGGTCAAAATGTACCCAGAATGGCAGAAAATGGCATGATGAACTTAAAATGGTGGTGTAGAAAATACCTGAGGTCTAATCTGGATATAGTGGAGGTGACAGAATCTCAGTGAACTAAGAATAGGTTGTAGACAGAGAACAACAGAGGTGAAGAAGATGGGTGTGGGGACAGTCAGGGGGCTATTTTACCTCCTGGAAACGGTGAGGTTGGAGTATCCCACATATAAAGTGGCATAATTAGATACAGATTTTAAGGCATCTTTTCAGGTCTGTATGGAGAGCTGATGACCGAAGGGAGGACACTGTGTCTTTTCCCCCCACTGTGGTTCATTCTCTGACTGTGCCTAGCTTGGTGACCTGAATGGCCTCTGGAAGAAAAATGGAAGATCCTAATCATCCTGCCGTCTTCACTCCAGAATAACACGGCAAGGATCTGCGGAGGGAGTCAGTCTGAGCAATGGTCGACTTTAATTCACATGGTAATTTTCTGACTTTGCAGAGCAATGTCTATTGATGTTTAGGATGCACAGATGTGGTCAGTCAGGTTTGTTTGGAACCTCCCAGATGCACAAGTCTGCCAGAGAAATAATGAAGGGCCATTTATCCCGCTGAGAGTCTCCTTAAAGGGAATCAATAACCTCATTGGAAAGAAAAATTGCATCACTTTGATGAGGCCGCTTCCAGGTGAGCTATGTTGTCCCAGTGCTTAGCTGTCATTTTCAGCCTGCCTTCTGATGACGGGTCCCGTATGCTGATCAACAGGGCCTTATTTCATCTACGATATGTTTTATTGCTCCCATTTTTTGATAAACATACAGAGGTTCTGTGAATGTAAAGGAATGTGCCCACTAGCACACAGTAAACAGAGAATTTGAACCTAGTTTTACTAGACAGTACAGACACTAAATTCTCTCTGTGTGTCTGTTGTATGCAGTTTGTTTTCATAAATCTTTGTATTAGTATCTTTTTTTGTAAATTGGGCATAAAGGTCCCACCTGCTGCTCATAGTTGTGTGTTAATAAAATAATGTACTTGAAGAGCACTTTACAGCATGCTTTAGAAATAATCATAATTTTTATCTATTGACTAAGGGGTAGGGACCGTTACATTTCTTTGAACATGTATGGATTTTGACCTAAGCAACTTTAAAGGAGGCTCACTGCCTGAGTAATTTTATTATTTTGGAGGAGATAATGGTAGAGAGACTGTGGTTCTGGGATATTTTAATGACTCTGCAGTGCTTTTTACCCCCTCCAGCTAAGAGTTTGAGTAGTCTGAGAGGATTCTGAAAAGGTTAATCATCAGAGAAAGTGGTTCTGTTCTCACGTCACTGAGTCAGATCAATATACATTTTCTCTTGGATAATTCTGAGGGCTAGTTAATTTAGTGACACTAATGGTTTCCATGACAATTCTGAAGTTGAAGCTGAGGAAGGCAGGAACCTGGGAAATCACCTACCACTCCAAAGGAGACCTGTAAAATTCTTGCCCATATAATTAGGGGATTTGCATATTAATTCTCAATCAGAGGCTAGGGGTGGGGGTGTTGTAGGCTGTAGAAATGAAGACTAATCTGGAAGGAGCCCTAAGCAGAAAAAAACCCCGTGTATGTCTATTTCTACTGCTGGTTGAATCTCTAAGAAATTGCCCCGAGGTCATTCTGAAAAGTAAAGTAAAGAAAAGAAAACAAAAACCCCTAGTCTCATCCTTCATGTGCTGACCTCTCTGGCTCACATTTAAGCAGGACATACACAGCAGTTGGGTGGAATAGCCCTTATTAATAACACTGATAATGGCTGCCATTATTTAGAACAACAACTGGGATCGTTTAGAAAGGCCATTGTTAACCCCTGGCCTGTTCTCAGCATGGATGGTTGATCCTTAGAATTTTGGCCCAGCTTTTCTTGTCAAGGGAAATAGGAAGAGAAAGACTGAAGGTAAGAAGTTAGCACCATGCTAGCCTTTGCTGTAACCACCCTTCGCTTCTGCATACTGAATGTTTGGAAGGCGTTTGCAAGCAATTCTGTGTTAGTCTTCAGTGAAGTCAGTAGCTTGGTCTAGCAACCCGTTGGATGAGGGAAGACGCAATCTGCTTTGGAGCATACCTGAGGGGAGGGTAAGTGAATCACTCCAAGCAGGGAAAGGGGCATTGATTTTCATTTGCACAGATACAGAAATTGTTCTAACAGTGGGGCAATGACTCAATCACATGACCAGGGAAACAGGCTTGACAAGCAGGGCCAGCACTAGTCTCTTCCATTAGGCTCCGCTGGGAACTAGCAGTTTTAGAAACTTCCCGTGTTTGTGGAAAGATGGGGTGCGTTCGGAATGAAGTAACAGAACCATTCTAGTCAAAGAATTCTGATAGCCAGAGTAAAGCTGCATCTCACACTCTCTGTTCTGGGACCAGCTCTCTGACCCCAGCTTTGCATTCCTAAATCCAGGTCTGCCTCTGAGTTTATGGTGGCCTTTTCTTCCCTCCCCACTCACAAATCACAGGGGGACTGGAGTGTGCAAACACTCCAGGCATCCCTCCTCAGTCACTGGCTGTTTGTTTGGAGAATTAATTTATGTTCCTCCAAGAGACTATTGATTTGAGTTAGGTGATTAAAGGCACTCGATAAAGAAGCCGCTAAATCTATTCACCTGTGCGCCTCTGATTATGGAAGGGGCTGTATCAATCTTTTCTCATCAAATGACTTCCTTTGCTTCAGCCACTCCTCTGTTTTTGCTGCCCTCGGGCTTTCAATTAGGCTAAGAGGCAAAATTCATAGTTTCCTGGGGAGACATGAGAGGGCAGCCATGCAGAGTGCTCTGGAAGGCAGAAAGAACGGTTTAACTGTTCAACTAAGTGTACCATCTTAGAATACAAATTCCAGGTCCCTTCTTACCTGTCTTTCACCCAATCATTTTCTGTTTCCATATCTAAAATGTTGCTCAAATCGATTTTCTTTCTTTCTTTGCTTCTGTTCCTGTCCGTGTTCAGGGTCTAGTTGTGGTACCCAAAGTATACATGGAACCACACACGGTCCTTAACTGACCTTCCTGCCTCCTATCGCTGTCTCCCTCCATTCTGCCATGGGGTCTTTTCCAGATGAAGCTCTGGGGATGTGGGGAATATCTCTCGCTTGTCCTATTTGAAATCTGCCATTACTATTTGTAAATTTTCTTAACATGCTGTCCCATAAAACACCTCGTGACCTGAGCTTAGCTTATTAGGCTGGCTGCCTCAGCTGCACTCGCATGGACTAGGCTGCAGTCAGGCCCCGTGATCTGTCACCCACTGAAGAATTTGCTGTTGTAGTGGCCCATCCATTCCCTGGAAACTCATTTATTTCCAAGGTCCTCCTAGAATACTCAAATGTAGAACTTCTGCTGATTCTTTTTTTTTTCTACTAACCTGTACCTCATTTACATATTTATATATTTGTTTTTTCTTATTAGTCAGGGTCCCATTATATACCCTTAGCTAGACTGAAACTCAGAGTCACCTGTCTCTGACCCTTCAGAGATAAGATTAAAGGAACGTAGTACCACCACACATGGCATTATGGGAATGTTACATGAATTAAGCCAAACAGTATGCCATCTTTGATTGAAGTCCTTCCTCTACCCACCTCTGAAACTTACCCTGATTGTCTATGTCTTTGCATCTTGCTATGACCTTAATTCAGGTCTATATTTTTTTGAACTGCTGGACTTTCTTTGCTAAGATTTAGCAGTTTTACACTGGTCATCATAGGTTTGACAGGTACATGCTTTTTTATCATGCTGATTCTTTAAGCACAAAAATGTAATAGATTGCTTTGCTTGCCCTTCCCACATAGTATTTTGATGTTTCCTTACTTAGCAGTTTTAGAGTGATCTTTTTTTTTTCCCTCCTCATGCGAGGACAGAAATCAATTAAGACTTAATTCAGTTTAGTATTTCCAGAACCTGCTGAGGAGTGTAATGCATACCGAGTGGTAGACTAGATTGTTTTTCAGAAGAAATGTACTTTTCTTCTTCCCTCCTTAGGTGGAGTGTACTTTCTTGGCTCCATGGACTTCAGGCTTGGCAGGGTGACCCCTGTAGTCACTAGAATATGAGTGAAATGAAAACAGAGACCTTTGTATACATGGATGATTTATCTTATCCTGTGCTCTTGTGAGTTCCTGGAGGCAGTGGTCCAAAATAACCAGGGCACACAAGGAGCAGACAAGAACCTGTAACATGAGTAATAAAAACCCAGAGACAGATATTTGGGTTCAATCTAAAGATCAGAAAAACAAAGCAGCCAAGCCACTAGAGAGCTCTTACCTCGATCTTTAGAAAAGAGAGTGATTTCCTGTCTCATCCCACCTTATATTCCTCTCTAGTGCTGGGATTAAAGACATGTATCACTACTGCCAGGCGTCTATGGCTAACTAGTGTGGCTGCTGGGATTAAAGTTGTGTGTTACTGCTGCCTGGCAAATATTTCTGACTAGTGTGCCTGCCTTTCTCTTACTTTTAGGCAAGATTTAATTATTAAAATACAAATAAAATATCATTACATTTCTCCTTTTCTGTCTAAAATAAAAAGACTATAACTAATATAAGGAAACTATATACAATAAGTATGATAACTATATATAACGAATACAGGCAATAAATGCATCAACAATGTTTGGTTCATTTGCATTTGACAAATTAGAGAAAACACTCCATATCTACCCTATCTTGGTGAGTCCAAAGTCTTGTACCTAATTTACTTTCTATCATAACTTGCTTTCAGTGTCTGGTAAACAAGGAAAACTATAATTATAGATATATAGTCTTCAACTCCCTCAGAGACCTAAGAAGGATATATCATTAACTGAGTAAGCAGGAAAAATAATCAAACAACTTTCAAAAAAATGTGAGAAATGACAGAAATAGCTGGCTTCCTGGAGAGATACCCAAAGTTTCTCTGCAATATTGGGGCTCCCATCTTTGGCCTACAGGCCTAGCATATCACCAGACTTTTCTGTGAAGCAGGATATTCTAAAGGGCTGTCCCTCCTTGTCTTGACAATGTTTGGTAGTCAAATTCTTTTGTGTTCTACTTGTCATTTATTTATTAAAATACCAATGAAATATCACTACAAGAACCAAAATTGAAGGCCTGAGTTCAGCCAGGTTTAAGACCTCTGAGCTAGCAAGTTGTTTTAAGTCACGGAGTTTAGTGATAGTTCATTACTCTGTATTACTTATTATTATGGGAATGGCTAACTAATTTAGGCCCTTAAATGTTTCAACCAATACCTAAATGAGCAATGCAGAATTAAAGAGAGTAAGTTAGAAAGAAGAGAGAGGAAGAACTCTGAGGGCATGAACTAGGGCTGGGGAAGTAAGTCAGTGAGTAAGGTGCTTGCCAATCAAGCATGAGGACCTTTAGAAACCATGAAAAACAGCTAGTCATGGTGGTGTGTAATAATATTGCTGGGGGTGAGGAAACAGATGGATTGCCAAGAAGTGCCAGGGAACCTGCCTATCCCAGTTGGCAAACAATGAGTCAATGAGAAATCCTGACGTGAAAAACAAGATGACCAGTGTCTGAGGAATGCAAACCATTGGTTTCTGTGCACACCTCTGCACAAATCCATATGCATACACACATGCACATATGCACATATACACATACACGAAAAAAGAAACCATATGACTAACCCATGTGCATTTAGTTTTGAGAGAGCCTAGCATTAAAACTTAGTCATCCATAGGAAGCTCAAGATGAGGTCATGCAAAGTTATGGCAGTTTCATAAATGTTAGTGGAAAACATATTTCAGTTCTGCAAGCCACAATGGAGGCTGAAGTTTATAAACTTTAAAACTTTAAGATGGAAATGAACTTTTTTGCCTTAATCATTCTTTATGGAAAGCATAATCGAAGGGGAAAATCTTGGAAGAAAGTCACATAATGAATTTCAAGTCCTAATAGAAACTATTATCAGATTGTAAACTATTTTGGATTAACCATGCCACTGTTCCCCTTCATTAGTGTGGATAATTAAAAGTTAACCATGTATCATTTTTCTTGATATTCATGGATATTGCCGTGCCAATGATAGTGTGATTTGGATGGTATTCAACTATTTTCTTCAGTTGAGGCACCCATGGAAGAACTTCTGTATTAAAAGACTGAGACTTAATTGAGTATATGAACTTTGTATTCATAATTTCATATGCTTGTTAAGAAGACCCAATGAGATTGTGTGACTGAATAAACACTGATATTTAGCTTAAGAGATCTGAAGGTCATATAACAGTAAAGACACAGGACAAAGTGCCTGTATGCTCAAGAGATTAAAGTTATAAAGAGGGCTGGGGAAATGATTCAGTCAGTAATGTGCTTGCTGTGCTAGCATGAGAACTTGGTTTAGAACCTCCAGCACCCACGTGAAAAGCTGCGTGTAGTAACATGTGCCTGTAACCTCAGTGCTGGGGAGGCAGTGCTGCGAAACAGAGGCAAAGTGATCCCCAGAACTTGCTAATACAGTCAATTAAGGAGCTCTGGGTCTAGAGAAAGAGACCATTTCTCAAAAATGAAGGTAAAAAGTGATAGAAGACACCAATGTCTATATATGCATGCACATAACCCAATTAAATGAAATAGATAGATGCTGACAAGTGATTGTGGGAAACTGGATCATCTCACGCATGTGGGGCTGCTCCCAAGCTTACTTCTGGAGGAATCTGGAAGGAGAATGACGTTTAGCCAATCACACTTGCAAACTTCATGATGTAGGGAGGTCACTCAGAGATCGATTTAGATTTGTCTGTTTCCTACATTCAAATACTCAGGGTCACCGAGGTTTATAGGAGTGAGTTTACAGATGTTTGAACTCAAGATTAGAAATTTAGTTGCTTACCTGAACATTAATTTTATAAATGATAAAAAATATTACAAACCATTGGTTTGGTTCGGACTAACAGGGTCATGTTTTTATGTTGAATAGAGAAGATTGTATATATAGAAGAATAAATTTATTTTTTCTGTTCTTGTTGTGGCATCAAGGATTTCGTTGCCCTAGTCACCCTATATTCGCAAACTGGCCTGCTGCTAATTTAGAATATGGAAGTGTGCCATTGTTACACTCCTCCATAATAGGCACTCCTGGGCGTCGCTCCTCTATGTACATCTTGAGGTTCTTTCCAGTAACATGAAGCAGCTATTTTTTTTGTTTGTTTTTACTGAAAATACCACTAGGGACTTCAAGAATTTTGGTGATATTAGGGGTAGGAGGTACTAATAATATTGAATTTCTTCCATTAAGGGCCTGACAATAATCTGCGAAAGTACTTATAATAAGTTTAAATATTTCCCCTAAGTAACTTTATTTTTATTTATTTAAAAGTTACTTTTATTTTCATTTGTGTGTTTGTGTAGGTGTATGGCGTGGAGGCCATAAGAGGTATCAAATTCCCTGGAACTGTAGTTACACATGGTGGTAAGACACCTGGGTGCTAGGAACGAAACTTGGGTCCTCTGCAAGGTCTGTAAGTTGTCTTGACTCCTGAGCCATCTCCCCAGGTCCCTAAATTGCTTAATATGACATCTATCATGAAATAAAGGGTTGAAGCTGAATTCACATGTGACTTAGTAATCACCTTAAACATTGTGGTAATGCACAGGACACAATAAATCATGTGATAGACTGCACCTTAAGAAACTGTCATGTGTCTTTCACGGAAACTCTGTCATGAAGGATTAGATAGACCTGGTACACATAGTACAAATCCTGATAACGTAACCCCAATAAGATGTCATACAAAAACACATGTTCATGTGATGAGCCACTGAGAGAAAAGTGAACTCTCTGTCCTTGGGTAATTAATATCCAGAAAATGAATCTCTGAAGACCTGGGTGCTAGAAGCAGTTTTTATCTTACAGTTCACTACAGATATTCTTTGCTTTCTTCTTCCCTTTAAGTACTATGGAGACTGGGCATCATTTTTCTGTCTAATGCAGAGAGAGCATAAAGAAGCAGACAGCTTTCTCCCTGGCTCAGGAAATTTTGTAATAGGAGAACTGGGGAAATGGACTGAAATAAACACATGTACTATTGCCATTGATGTGTGGGAATCATAAATACATTTCAACAGCCTTTGCTGTCAGTCTTCCCTTAAATTATAGCTTGTTCTAAACACTGTGAAGATGGCTTATACTATTAACCGATCTTTTACTAAGTGCGGTTTCCCTGGCATTGCCCTCTCTCCTTTGAAGGTTCCATAGATTTGTGCAGCAGTCCTGTGTGGTGGGAGCAGGGAGATGAAGTTTCTTCTTTTGTGTAAGTGGTGCAGGTGAGATTAGTGCTGCACTTCTTCTGATTCCATTTTGAATGAACTCTTTGCACAGCAGATGGAACGTACATTTTGCAGATGCATAGATGTTTATTGTAGCTGATCTTGTGTTGTGATGTTAGGAACATGAGCTCTGAGTCAGCTGGGTGAATTGGAATCCTGGTCTGATACTTGGCAACAACATTGTCTTGGATAACTTAATTGTACAAATCTTTGTCACACTTGTAATAAGAGAATTATATTCCTTTTCTCATAGTTCTTCTTTTTAAATCAAGTTCTTTTATAGCCCAGTCTGGCCTCAAACCCACTATGCAGCTGAAGATGACCTTGAACTTCTGATCCTGACACATGATAAGCACTATACAGGTGTTGATGATGAGGATCTGTACACTATAGTGATAACAATGTGTGCTTGTGGTGATAGGAAAGACTGTGCCCATCAACTCCACCTTCCTCCAGTGTTGTTGGTTACCTGATAGGTATCTAGGTATCAAGATGGCCTGCTTTCCTTCCCTCCCCCCTCCCTCCCACCCTTCTTCCTTTCCCCTCCCTCCCTCCCTCCCTCGCTCCCTCCCTCCCTCCCTTCCTCCTTCCCTCCCTCCCTCCCTCCTTCCCTCCCTCCCTCCCTCCCTCTCTCCCACCCTTCTTCCCTTCCTTCCTCCCTTCATTGTCTCCCTTCCCTTCCTTTTGTTCTTTTATATTTTATCTGAGGCCAGAGAGCAAAGCAATGCAATAGATGTGTATACATGGGCCTTTAGAATTAGTAGCAGGGACAAGATCTCAAGTTGGTACTTTTTTTAGTTAATCTTTTACTTCTTTAATTAAGAAAAACATCATAGGTTTTAAATTATGAAATATACTGTCAACTTGTATCTGTTTTTATTTCTATTTTTCTCTCTTTTAAGGAAGGCTTTTTGGTTTTTTTTTTTTCAAGACAGGGTTTCTTTGGTGCCTGTCATGGAAATAGCTCTTATAGACCAGGCTGGTCTTAAACACACAGAAGTCTCCTTGCCTCTGCCTCCCAAGTGCTGAGATTAAGGGAATGAGACACCACCACCAGCTCTTTTAAGGCACTTTTAAGGAATGCCATAAGCTTTGAATATTAGCTTGATAAATAGTCTCAGTGCATCACTGCAGAGGTTGCTGAGAGATCGGGTTGTGGGACTTTGTAGTGTGCATTGAAAGAGGAAATGATGACACAATCTTTCCTGGTGTAGGCATAGTTGCTAATTGATGGATTGTTATTTGGAGAGACAGACTTTCAGAGTGTCTAAGATGGGTCTGGAGATTTGTATAAATCCCAAGATTGTGATTATGGACAGGTAGGTATGTTCAGTTCATTCTTTCTTCCTGATTTCTTATTAATCCAGGTCTTTACTGCTGTATCTGATGCCTGTCTATTTCCAAACAGCATGCCTTTCCCCTGACAATTAGTTTCCTCATGTCACAAACTGTCCTTGAACTTTTCTCTCATTTTTCATTGTTGTCATCATATTGTCATTGATATCATTGTAGTCATCATCATCAACAACAGCAATTACAACAAAAGCATATGACTGGATTGGGCCTTCAATGTCCTTTCTCTTTAATGCCATGTTATTCAGTGGCACCACCATCTTTTCACCCTTGAAGATATCAGTTATTACCCTCAGGACACTCTCCTTCTCCGTAATTTCAATGGTTGCCTTAGTCTTTTTTGTCACATCTTCAGTCAATCTGTAGATTATTTTCTATTTAAGAAAGTAAATATAATTGTCACTTTGATGAAAAAATAAAATGAAGAAATATTTAAAAACATGTTTGTAGTTCAGAGATAGCCATTGTTGTATTTACCTATCTGTCTCATTTGTTTGCTCATCTATCTCTGTGTTTCATTGTCTATCAAACATGTATGTAGGCATGCAAGGAAGTATATATGTAAGTAACCATCTATGTATCTATGTCTCTATGTATCTATGTTTCTATCTATCTATCTATCTATCTATCTATCTATCTATCTATCTATCTATCTATCTTATAAAATGGTATTAACATCAACGACGACTACATTTTGTCTCATCCCAGATTTGGAATGGGATTCAGTTCTAGTGAGCACTCTCTAATGGCTGACTTTTGACACTTTTCTTTTGGCACCATGGTTGGTAATCATTCTCATAAATACACATTTATGTTATTCTTCTGCCTCATCATCTCATTGCTATGTGTAACAGTTAATCTCACCCAAGAAACAGAGTGATGAGCTGAATGACTGTCCAGAGTTTCCGGGGCACAAGATTTCAGTGGAGGCTCTAGGACACAAGTGTGCCTTTCCCTTTTGCATTACCTCTTACTCCAGTAGCTTAACTGTTAGTGAAAGCGTCGTTGTGAAGCCAGGCTTTGATCAAATGCCTCAGACTGGATTTTAGTTTCTCACTTAACATTTGCTTCAGTGTCCTCATCTATACTCCATGTGATTGCTGTGAGTGACAAACACATTAACACCCAATGCAGCCATTCAGGAAACAGTTATGGTTGACATCACTTCAGTCCATCTTCGACACTTACATTCTCGTTGGCATTATCTCAACATTGTTCCCCAAGCTGCCTCTTAATGAATCCTGCCTACACTATTTTGTGCTCTTCATTCATTCTTCAAACTGCAGCCAGAGTGAGTTTTCTAAAATAACAATCTAAAGAAGACTCAGCTAACAGCTTTCAGTAGTGTCCTGTTGGCCTGAGTAATGGCTAATCTCCTTTCCTTGATCTATGGTGCTCTCTAAGATTTGGCTCTTGTCCGTCACTCCTGCCTCTCTATTGTCATTATTCCCACTCACGTTAAAGCTGTGCTCGGGGACTGATGAAATGACCTAGTTGGTAAAAGGCCCACCAGGTAAGCAGAAGGACTTGAGTTTAGATTCCTCAAATCTACTTAAAAGCACAGCATGTGACTATAATCTCAGCCTTGGGTGAAGGTGGAGACAGGCAGACCCCTGAAGCTCACTAGCAAGTGAGCCAGGCCAATCATAACTTACGGTTCAGAGAGAGACTCTGGTTTGAAAGATGAAGAAAGATGAGAATGAGCAAGGAAGGACACTCAACTTCGTGTAGGTGTGTGTGCATGCACACACATACGAGCATACTCGAGGGTGGGGGAACATAAGAAGGGAAGGAAGGAAGAGAGATAGAGAGAGAATGAGAGAAAATGAGAGAGTGGAATGAATGAGAAATCTATGCACAACTATGAAAGTGTCTCCAAACAGACCAAACCTAGCATTGGGATTTCAGTACTGTTTCTGCTTTTGACTCTGTTTGGACTATTCTTCTAGTTCTCCAGACCCAGTAAGGGATGACCCCCATATGTTCTTCAGGATGTGAGAGAAGCTCCATTCTTTCTATAAGTTCTTCCTATTCCCAGGATATCCCTCAGCCTACCAAGTTTGGGTCAGGTACCTCCAATTTCTCCATAGCATCCTGCCTTTTAAATAAATAAATAAATAAATAAATAAATAAATAAATATTGAAAAGATAGCATCTATCTTTTAATCATTTGTGTACTGTTTTATATATTATATATATCTGTCTCAGAGAGACTTCTCATTGTCTCCTCTCTCCAGTGCACCATCATCACAGATCTGGTGGCTGAAATGATTGCCACTAGCAGGGATTTCCTTGATATCCAATCAGAGCTCATTCCTCAGTCCTCATTTTCTCTGCTCTGCCTAAGGCACCGGCAGTTGTTGGTCTCTATTTTCCTCAAAATGTTTTTTAGCATTTGCTTCTGAGAGTCCATCCTCATGTTTTTGCTACTAACTCACCTTTGTCTTCTTCTGCTATAATCTGAAGATTCTTCCTGGTGGCCCAAGGTTCAGTTCTCAGGTTCTTCTTTTATATACATTCTTTCCTCTATGGCCTCAGTAGATTCTAAATACCCATTTAGAGCTTTGACATTTCAGTGTTGAACACCTGCTTAGGTTGAATACCTGCTTAGGGAACTGGTTTCTTCTCGCTCAGAGGTCTGAGCTAGACTGCATGCTCTATCTTTCTTTGCTTTTGGTATAACCATTTGATTGGTTTCAGACAAAGAGCACTGAGGACTGACATCATTTCCAGGCACATAGACACCTACCCTTGTTGACTGACTTTTCTGTCCTGCCTGCTTTTTGTCCTCCCAACAGGTCCCAAAGAATCACACAGAGAGTCTGCATTAGTTATAAACTGATTGGCCCATTAGCTCAGGCTTCTTATTAACTCTTATAACTTATAGTAACCCATTATTCTTATCTATATTAGCCACATGGTACCTTTTTCAGTGAGGCAGGTCACATATTCCTTCTTTGGTGTCTGGACAGGACTGTGGAAGAATGGGCTTCCTCCTTCCCAGAATACTCCTGTTCTCCTTGCCCTGCCTCTACTTCCTGTCTAGTTGTCCCACTTATACTTCCTGCCTGGCTACTGGCCAATCAGCATTTATTTAAAACATAATTGACAGAATATATAAATGTCCCACACCATTTCCTTCCACACAATTTTTTGGAAATGTGGGCATGGTATTCCAGGCTACTTTCTGCTGGTTGGGGATGCTGTAATCTTATGGGGACCTAAAGAAAATTTTGAATTATGATCATGTCCTGACTGGAGTATCCTGTGAGTCTTGATTATCTCAGGCAGCAGGCTTGAATCTGTTCTGGATGTAGAACTCAGACATCTGAACCATCTGTTGCTACCAGAGATTTCTCAGGTGGTCTTCCTTAATCAAACCTGATTTTTCTTAACTCAGAATGAATCCACAGCCTCTCATTTTCTGTGGAAACAAAAACAAAATCTTTCCTCCAAAGTAACATACCTTTTGACTTCAATTTTGAAGTCAAGGTATTTTCAAAATATCTATCTTGGATTAATTTAGCAGCATTTATAAGCAAATACCTTTTAGCAGCTGTTGCTCTTTCCTCAGCAATCAAACAATTCAAAGAGAGCACAATAACATACAGTATCCAGATTCTCTACGTATTTTCCATCTTTATGTGGCTTTACTTTTATCTCTATTTCTTTTCTTTTTACTTTTACTTTTTGAGACAGGTTCTCTGTATATATTTGGCTGTCCTAGAACTCCCTCTGTATTCCAGGCTGTCTTTGAACTCACAAAGATCCACCTGCCTCTGCCTCCTAGCTGCTAGGATTAAAGGTGTGCACCACCACACCTTGAATTCATAGAGGTCTATTTGCCTCTGCCTCTCAAGCTTTGGGATTAAAGTCCACCATGCCTTGAACTCACAGAGGTCTGCCTGCCTCTGTCTACCAAGTGTTGGGATTAAAAGTGTGTCCCACCACACCTTTTCTTTCTTTCTTATTTATTTTAAGTACTTTAACCTTTAGCTTGCATATATTTTTAGCTTACCATAAACCATTTAGAGGTTTCCTTCATTGTTGACTTTCTCTTTACTGTATCTCTTTCTCTCTCTTTTTCTGAGCATATGAGTCTTTAATTTACTAAGCAATATGGAGAGGATTAAAGCTGTGGCTTTGACAGATGTATCCAGCCCATTCCTTAGCTTTATGAAATTCCAGGCTCATGGTGGAGGTACCAGCTGGAGCCATGTTTATTGCCACAACTGTATGGTGTTTCAAGTCCCTGCCAGCAAGCAAGCTGCAGCAGTGTGCTCACAAACCACATTCAAATGCTCCCTAGTCGGACCTTCTGCCTCAGACAGTCAGAGTTTGCACAGCAGGATGGCCCATAAAGCTGGTATTTAAAAATGGCACAGCTTTTTTCTTGCTATTGCTGAAAACCAAAAAGCATGCGGTCAGCCTTTCATCAACACCATTTAAGTGTTTTGTGGCAGGACCTCTTAAAGAGCTGCAGGGTTTTGCAGCTAAAGCTGAGTCAGGAAGCCTCTCTTAAATGAGAGCACTTGCCTCTAGGAAGCAGAGCAGATCAGTGAAAATGCTGCTGCCAAGAAGCCATGCTTTACTCTATTCTTTTCTCTCTAGAATTACAGGTTTTATGTGGATACAATTGCCCCACATTGGGTGCCATTCTGTTGACTGAGTTTTCTGTCCTGCCTAGTTTCTGTCCTCCCACCATGCCCCAAAGAATCACACAGAGAGTCTGTATTAGTTATAAACTGATTGGCCCATTAGCTCAGGCTTCTTATTAACTCTTATAACTTATATTAACCCATTATTCTTAACTATGTTAGACACATGGCTTGGTACTGGTTTTGGCGGGGCAGGTCACATCTTCCTTCTTCGGTGTCTGGACAGGACTGTGGAGGAATGGGCTTCCTCCTTCCCAGAATACTCCTGTTCTCTTTGTTCTGCCTCTACTTCCTGTCTGGTTGTCCCACCTATACTGCATGGTTGCTGGCCAATTAGCATTTATTTGAAACATAATTGACAGAATACAGAATTGTTCCACACCATACCCTTACTCTTTGACTGTTTCTTCCCATCTCTCACCTGAATGGAACTACAAATGGAAGGAAGACACATCCCTATGTCATTGAAAAGAAGGCCTGCTCATCAATCAAGAACATTAGTTTGGACTTCGTTTAAAGCCACTGAGACTTTTTTTTTGAGTCTGATATGCTTCCATAAGAGAAATCTAAACTCAGTGGTTCTCATTATTATTTAGGTGTTGGGAAACAAGAAAGCTGATTTAGATGCAGGCATGATGGCTTCTGTATGATGAAGTAGAAACCGCATGCTTGGGACATTTTCTGTGATGCCTTTGGAGGCAGATTTACTGTTATTAAATGTGTACTTCTACGGAAAGAATGTGAGAAGGTGTACTAGTGTATAGTGACTGTTAAGGGCTATGCTTAGCAGGGTCCTAAGAGCAAAGGACTGGCATCAGAAGGAACTCAAGGAAGCAGCTGACTTGTGAGCACAATGAACAGCCCAGAAAGAACTCAGATATCCAACTGCAAGAGACAACTATTTTTAGATGCCAAATAATGAGAGACAAGACTAAGCAAGTTTCAAGGGGATATAGGTCCACAATGATTAAGCTCTCTAGAAAGATCATACACATGCAGTGCTCCTTCCTAATTTATAATCCTAGCTAGGTTCAGGTAGGCTTCTTATATACCTAAGAGGGAGAACTGAAGGGCAATGAAGGTAAATTATAGATCAGCACCAGCTTAGAAATCACATTCAGGAAAGAATGCTGATGTAGTATCCGACAAGGGTGCTGGCAACAAACTTTCAGTCTCCTAAGACATTGGAATGCTTTGTGAAGGAAGTATCAACCCACACTGAAAAGCTGATGCTTGTTCAATTCTTAACACATACTTTTGGGACTCAAAGTTACACAGGACAAAAATGAGCCCAGGAAGTTGAGTAGCCACAAAGGGCATGCTCTTTTTGATGTTGTCACAGAGATAATGGGCAAGAGTAATAAGAATATAATCAAGGGTACCTCTCACCTCCAGTGAAGGTGTCTTTACTCTTCCTATTAAGCAGGAGTTCAGTGAATGACACTTTATTTTTCTTCCCTTTTAAAAGTGGGATTGTTTTTAATTTTCTACAGAGAATATGTGGATCTATGGAAAGATAGCTAACTTGGTTTTAGGTGCCAGGATTCAAGGGTGAAATCTTCATAGGCTCAGAGTACCTGGAGTTGAGTTGTACTAGAAGCTGGATGGAACCAGTACTTTGGAGATGAGGTGTGTGTGTGTGTGTTTGTGTATGCCCATGCACACACACTTGGACATTGTAGTGTGGGAAGTCCTTCTGTACATGTGTTGCTTTTTTGGTTAATGAATAAAGAAGCTCTTTTGGCCTGTGATAGGGCAAAACAGAGGTAGGTGGGGAAAACTAAACTGAATGCTGGGGGAAGGAAGGCAAAGTCAGAGAAGCCATGTAGCCTCCACTAGAGACAGACTCGTCAGAACTATACCTGGTAAGCCACAGCCATATGACGATACACAGATTAATAGAAATGGGCTAATTTAAGATATAAGAGTAAGCTAGAAATGTGCTTATGATATTGACCAAACAGTATTGCAAATAATATGGTTTCTGTATGGTTATTTTGGGTCTGAGTGCCTGGGAATGAACAAGCAGCAGCCTCTGTTCAACACATGTGCATGCGCATTCATAAAAGTGAGAAGTCCTGGTTTTGGAGCCAGGCAGAGGTGGAAGTGGGGAACCTCTGCCTCACCCATTTTTTTTTTTTTTTGGTTTTTCGAGACAGGGTTTTTCTGTGGTTTTGGAGCCTGTCCTGGAACTAGCTCTTGTAGACCAGACTGGTCTCTAACTCACAGAGATCCGCCTGCCTCTGCCTCCCAAGTGCTGGGATTAAAGGTGTGCGCCACCATGGCCCGGCTTACCTCACCCAATTTTAGTGAGACTACCATTGCTCATGTTGTATCTGTGTCTAGGAGACCAGAACTTATTGTATGTAATTTCTCTGGAGATTAAGAATCCAGCTCTCTGATGTGGTAGGGCAGTGCAGTGAGCAGCTGGGAGAATCATTTCTACTTTTCTTTCTCCAAATCGTCAAACTTCTTTCACTGGCAGCCCATGCAAAGGTGGAGCCCCTGTGGGTCTCACCCTCCAATGAATATTTAAATGTAAATAGGATTTTTCCCCCTGAATTCTTCCTCCTTATAAATTATGTGCTCATAAATTATGTGCTCAGCTTCCTCTAGTCGGTTAAGACACCAGTACTTTTCCATCTCTGCCACAATTCTCCAAACAATGCTTGTTTTTCTGCTATCTGCTATTCTCTTCTCTGTGACTTTAAAACTTAAAAACCCTGTGGTGTGGCTTTTGTTTTGTGCTTGAGAGAAGAGTTAACACACACACACACACACACACATACACACACACAAACACACACCTTGCTTATTTTTCAACAAGGTTCTTATGCCTGACATTCTCAACACCCTGACCTCCTCTGCATTGCTTTCCCCTCATTCTCTTTCCTGCCTGTTTCTCTCCCCTGTCCTCTTTCTTTCTTTTTTCTTTCTTTCTTCCTTCCTTCCTTCCTTCCTTCCTTCCTTTCTTTCTTTCTTTCTTTCTTTCTTTCTTTCTTTCTTTCTTTCTTTCTTTCTTTCTTTCTTTCTTTCTTTCTTTCAGCTGAAAGAAATACAGTTGTATTTCCAGTCCATCTCCAGTGCGTTTTGCTGTAAGTCTTGTGCCATCTATGCAGAGAAAGTGGCCTCCATATTGTTTCCTGGTTTAGTAGCCCCGTAGGTTAATGACTCAGTAGGCACACTGTTTCTTGTCTTGACCTTGTCCCTTAGCTGTGCATTACCATTGCAAAGCATTTCCTGGACATGTGCACTGAACATTCCCCCATGAGCATCTCCTCAAAATCTATGTGAATGAAGCAGATACAGCATCTCCTGCATACATTTAATTCCAAAGGCACTGCAGTTACAAAGGTGGGTGTCATCCTAACTATTTTTGCTCCATACTCACCAATTTGCCAATTTCCCCTCCTGCTGATTTCCTTGAATCCATCTCCTCCCGTTGCATCAATGACAGTTGCTCTCACAGCCTCTTTTCTGCTTCAGTGCCACGGCTGCTCAGCTGCCACCTGCTTCTGCCTTTTCCCTTTTAAATTCACCCTCAGCTCAGGTACCATAGTGACCTACACAAGCATAAATCTTATCATATAGTTCCCCTGCTGAAACCCCTCCAACTGCTCCCCTGAGTGGAATAAAATCTATGTTCCTTGGCGTGGTGTACATGGCCTTCCATGCCGGGCCCTAGCTTGTCTCTTTGGCTTCGCTTCATTTCTCTTCTGGCCCTGTGTGTTCAATCTGGTTCAGAACGACCGGCTTCCCTCCCCTTACATCTCTCGCTTCTGTACCTTCGCTCTTGTGAGTTCTTTGGCTGTAGCCTTCCTTTGTTTTCATGGCTTCCAGCATCATCCTTCACTATTCATGTCATTGTTTAATTTCTATCCAGAAAGTAGCTTCTAATTTCTGTCTCCCTGTATGTATATTTCTGTATATCCTGTAAGTGTACTGCCACAATACCCCCCCCCCACATCCCGTGGGCGCGCGCGCGCACACACACACACACACACACACACACACACACACTATACACAAACATTTATTGTACTGACTTTGGTAAGTTTCCCTAGAGAAAGAATTCTTTCTTGATTTTGGCGCCCAGAGCACACTTGTAATTAGAGAATGAATGAAGAGTGTCTTTCATAAGATACTCTTCTCTTTATCTTGAAATAGCCAAGCGCTCAAATGTCAGAGAAGTATAGGGCAGGAAGTACTGACCTCACAGTGATAATGGAGTTCCAGTTGATTTCTTGCTGCTTTGCACTGGCCATATGCTACAGACTGCTTTCTGATGCACAACAGAGAAGGGAGACACATAGGGAAGTCTGGATTCTCGATGGACTTTAATTGCAAAGCAGAGCTGGATGGGGCTTCAGTCTTCACGGACTAAGTCAAATGAGTTTATGTAGTTTAGAGGAGGTGGTGGTGAATCCTGTCGGTGCCTGGCAAGTGGGACTGGTGAAGGTCAGCAAGGCTTGAAATCGATGATGTGAGACATCTTCTCTCACCTTTCCCGTGTATAAAAGCTCTCCTGGTCTGACTCGAGCGTCTCTGAGCCAAATCTAGTTTGCAGATGGCAATGAGCACTGTAATGTTGCACGTAGGCGTTTTAAGACAGGCTCTCATAAATAGATCCTGTGCCCTGGGAGGCTCGCCAAAACACATTTCTGTGTTGACTGCAGAGATGCTTGCTAAAAAGCAAACAGCACATTAGCGACCCTCTGAGTTCTTGTGCAAATGGACTGTGAAATTGTGCCTTGACGCTCCAAAGCAATAACTTTTTGTCTCCTTGATGATGATTAAGAGACACAGGCCTTGATTCAGTTAGGACGGTGTGGGTGCGTGCAGGAGGGCTTCAGAGGGTTAGGCGGGTGCAGGAGGGGCTCAGAGGATTAGGCAGGTGCAGGAGGGGCTCGAATGGGGCTACTTGAAGGAGGATGGCCTGACTGTTGAAGAGCAAGGACAGGAGAGAACATGCCCATCAGCTGAAAGCCTCATTTGACCTTCAGGAAATTGTCTTAGAGATCAGACTTAATGTCTGTCCAGAAATTAACTGCCTCTGTTTGTTCCAAGCACTGGGACTGATGGACTAGCCTGGGGATTCTGGCCAGAGAATTATAATAAAGGGAGATGTCTCATGAAATTATTAAATATTTAAAAAACCATATTGACATTAACTTGTCAGATTGAATGAATGAAATTGAAAGGGGATTTTAAAATGTTCTTTCTGAGGGCATGCCTAGAAATTCAGGTGTGATATTTTCTTTGTGGTGTGAAGGAAACATTTTTTCAGAAGACAGATGTCTCCGTATCACCTTTCATCCCAAATGTGAATTAAGAAACAGGACATCCAGGAGGTGGGACAGACAGGATCTGAAGGAAAGGGCTTTTCTTCCTTCACAGAATCATTAAGGGAAGATAATGCAGTGTACAAGGGGAAGTTAATTCCCCAGGCAGTCAAGACTCTGTTTTAAAATAAAGAGAAGTAAGATTTTGTTTAGTTTTCATTCTTGTCTAGACTGGAGAATGTGCGAAGTTAGGTTGAAAAATTGCCATTACTTATAAGTGTAAAAACATTATTTATTGGTTTTCAAAGAGGCTTTTATTCACTGTGTATATAATAGATGTTGTGGATTCTTACCCAACACTCTTCATGGACCAGTTCTGGTACCAATTTTCACTTATTCATGCAAATATTAATCGATTGTGAGGAGGAAAAGGATCCAGCTTAAAGACTGTTTCTCAGCCTTTAGCAAATAGGGACCGTATGGCACAATTCTGACTGAGGAGATAAAAGATAATCAACTTATGAGACACTAGGTAAGTTGTAAGATGTTAACAGGGTCATTTAACTTGCATACTTCTTGTTTCTGCATGAACCGTGGACACAGGAGCTCGAGTGGCAAGTCACATCTGGTGAGAAACAGTCAAGGAAAGGCTCAGAGTATTGCTCACACCTCTCTTGGCCATTGTATCCTTAAACCTTTGAATAAATTCTGAACTGTTTTTAGCCTTTTTACAATACAAAAGAATAGGGGAGCTCACCTTTTTGTGTGGGTGACTATTAATTTAGACACTATGTTACACAAGATTAAATCCAGTATCTAAAACATACTCTATCTGTTAGAACTCTATGATAAGCTTCTATGTGTGAACTAGATTAGATTAGGCAGAGGGAAATGCCATTCTATTGGGAGTGTCTAGTGTAGGGACAAACATGTACTGTCACCTGACAAAATAGACCAGCGAGGTGGGTAAGCCAACGTGCTTTCCCCACAGGGAGTTTCTCATGTCTTGAGAGGATGCTCATCAGAAGGGATCTTCTCCTTTTTATCCCCAGACATTGCATGGTTGAGAATATGATGCTGGAAGCCACTGTCGCTATCTTGCATCTCCGATGGGAGCTAGTTTGGGAGGTGTTACTTGCATATGGGTATGTGGTAAGAGCCAGCCATAATGAAACCATTATGATGTCAAGTTAGAGAATTATAGGGGTTGCTCATCTGTAGGCCTTGAGGTTGTTTTTTTTTTTTTTTGCTTCTATTTTTCTTTATTTTTTGACTTTTTTGGGGGGGGGTCAGGGACCATTCTAGGGTGTGGTGGTATGGCTCAGTGGTTAAGAGTACTTGCTAGGCTTAATGGCAAGATTTTGGTTCCCAGCACCCAGAATCCATATAAAAGCTTTGTGTAGGCTGTGCATGCCTATAGCCCTAGCACTGGGGGGGGGGGGAGATACATAAGGTTCCTGGGGGCTAGCTATCTGCCTTACCAGAGAACAAGTGCCTCAGACTCAGTGAGAGAGCCTGTCTAAGAGGAATAAGGTGCAGAATGATGGAGAACACGAGCCACTCCTTTAGCCTCAATACACAGACGTGTGTGTACCTACACACACACACACACACACACACACACACATACAATACTATCTAAATACTTTAGCCTTTTTAGACCAATTCTGCCACTACAGTGTGAAAGCAGCTATAGAAATGTGGAAATAAATGTGCATGCAGCTCTAATAAAGTTATCTCACAGAGACAAGCAGTGGTGAGGTTTTGTTGAACCCTGATTTAGACACAGGGGATTTATTAACTTACACGCATCTACCCTGGTGAGGGTTAGACAATAGAATACATGAGGTCCAACACTCTTCTACGTCAAAGACTTGGAGGAAGAAAAAGGGCAATAGGCATGATAAAAGCCAGCTAGATGGGCTATCAATAAAGCAAAGGAATGTGGCCTCAGGAGGACAGGAAGAAATAATACCTAGTGCTTAGGAAAAGGCTCTGGGAAAAAGAAAATGTCGTAGAATATAAAGGAATTTGCTTTGAAGAATTTCTATCATTTATTTGACATATAGTTAAAAATTCTAAGTGTATGCAAGAAAAGTGCTTGATACATCATTATCAAGATATGAATCTTCTCATGCAGATGTAAATATGTATTTCCTCTTTTAGAAAATGCTATCATCTGACCTGTGCTAATGTATTGTGGGTATTTCTATCTTAACCTGAGATTCTGAACAATGATGGGATTTACGAGCAGGTAGTGAAAACATTGTTTTAAAGGTTGCATAGTGGTCTCTTGTATTAACTGTCTCCCTCTGATTGAGTCCCCTCCTTTCTTCTACAACAGCCCTGAAATGATCTGCTTGTGTTAGAGAGTTCTGTCCTTTCCTTCATAAGCCTGTCTTTTTTTGTTTTGTTTTTTTTTGTTTTTCCAGATGATAATGACAGGCAAGTGGTAACGAACAATACAGAAAGTCACTTTAGCAGTTAGACACCTCATCTTTTAGTCTCGTCTGGTGAAATCCTGAAGAGGTACTTTTCTAGACATTAGACTCATGCCTTCAGGAATTTTGATGTGTCTCTGCCAGTGCATTTAGGTGTCCATGTTTATTCTCCCACTGAGCTTAGTCCTTAGGGAGTGACCCAGAGCCTCTTTGCTCATCAGCGTGGGCAGTAACGAGCTCTGGATCTTTCCCCATGTTTTCCTTCCCATCACTCTTCCTACAACTGAAATTGACAAATAACTTTCAGAAGTGAATCAGCTTATGCTGTTTTAGTCCTAAATGCTCTAATCTATTTGTATCTGTCGCTTAGTAGGTATGAATGTTCACTGGACTGGCTAGAACATAAAGCCCATGTCTTTTATAATTCGATGATACAGGAATAGTCTAGTTTACTTAGCTTATCATGAAAGAGGAGTACTATCAAGAATCCAAATGTCCTTTGAATTTATTTAGGCTCATAATGGCATCAGAGCCAGAAGAAAGGGTCTTGATGGATGATGCATAGTCAGATAGAGATGAGGTTAGGGAGGGTCAGCGGTTCCTGAGGACTCATCATCGTGCGCCAATGTTTTGTAATACACAAAATGTCCCTTTTGGGAAGTGCTCCTCTCATGTCCTAGAAATGAAGATCAGGCGAGAAAGGAAAAAGGAGAATAGAGCAGCAGATGTCCTGGGGAAAGATATAAATAGCAGATCTTAAAGAGTTCAGTAGGTACACATGGACATTTTCTATTATGTAGATTTAAAAACATAGCACATGGTATGGTAAACATAGCATGGTAGCACATGAAGCACGATACTCCATTTTGGTTACCAAGTCAAAATAAAAGTCTGTCTGTCTGTCTGTCTATCTATCTATCTATCTATCTATCTATCTATCTATCTATCCATCCATCTATCATCTATCTATCTATCTATCTATCTATCTATCATCTATCTATCTATCTATCTATCTATCTATCTATCTATCTATCTATCATCTATCTATCTATCTATCTATCTATCTATCTATCCATCCATCCATCCATCTATCATCTATCTATCTATCTATCTATCTATCAATCATCTATCTATCTATCTATCTATCTATCTATCTATCTATCTATCATCTATTTATCTATCTATCTATCGTTTTATTTTTATTGATCAGTTTGTAATCTTTAAAATATTTAAAAGTCTTTCATTCTAGAGTAACTGCAGAAACAAAGAAAATAAAATTGGACCACTTTTGGAGTGGGACATAGGGGTTGGGGAGCAATAGAGAGAGAAATAGCATTGTACAAGTAATCTGTTTGGGAAAATGGAAAATGGGGGATTTAATTAGAGAGAGGTAAAAGTAAAAACAGAAGGAGGGAGGAAAGTAAAATAGTAGTAATAATATCTGAAAAAACATAAGGAATCATACTATTATCTACCTAAAGAACTTACAGTACAAGTAAGTTTCTCTCTGTCTTTCTCTCTGTCTCTCTCTCTGTCTCTCTCTCTCTGTCTCTCTCTCTGTCTCTCTCTCTGTCTCTGTCTCTCTCTCTCTCTGTCTCTCTCTCTCTCTCTCTCTGTCTCTCTCTCTCTCTCTGTCTCTCTCTCTCTCTCTCTCTCTCTCTCTCTCTATTTCTTACAGACACACACACACACACACGGAGATTTCGTTAAAATGAAATTTTCTTACCTGGGATGACAATGCTCCCTCCAAGAACCAAAGACTATTGCCCCAGTACCAGGTATAAGAAGTCCTTGTATGAGTTGTTGTCAGGGCTGTCCAAGAGATTTCCAAAACATATAGCCTATTGCAATTGCCCTTGGTTTTCCCCAAGAAGTGGATTGTAAGTATTGCTGAAGAAACCATGCATTTCAGACAGTACCGATGGGCCCCTGAGTTGAAACTGATCTGAAATCCTCCTCCCTGAGGACTACATAAAACCTTCCAAAGGAGAGAAAAGGGCAACAGTCCTACAAACTTTGATGCCTATGAGCCACAACAATGGCCAGCATGGCATGATAAGCTCTAAGGGTATGGTAAGGACATACATACCTTGTTGGTTCCCAACAGCTTTCTACTTGGACTTAAGACCTACTCAAGAAGAGGGAAACCATGGCCGGTACTGGAAACCTAGCCTACAACGTATGGTCAGTAAAGTCATGGATCTTTGAAGAGAACCTACCTCCTCTATTTTACCAATCATCATGATCTCTAACTACACATTAAATATTTATCCTTATACCCATAGGCAAGTGTAGTCCTAACCCCTTATCAAAGACACTTCTCTTTGCAACAGACAGAGACTGGTCATTACAGAAAACCACAACCAAGAAAAATGCAGAGTTGTGGAGCCTAGTCCCAATGGACACATCTTCAAAACACACCTAAATAGTGTAAAAGAGTGTGCAGAAAGATTGTAAAAGATGAAGTACCAGGGAGTTTTCTGTGAAGCTGTATCTCTTAGTACTGTTAGAAGCTACACACATGAAGTTTCAGTAGCATGACTGTCGAAACATGAACTAAATAAGAACAATAACAATGTGGACAGGGGAAAGCCCATGAGGCATCAACACAAAGAGTTATTATCAACTAATGAATGCTGAGAATGGGAGAAATATTTTTCTTTGGGGCAGAGCACACCAATTAGTTATCCAATACCAAATAGTCAACTCTGAAAACATATACATACAAGTAACATTTTTCAGATGGAGCAGATTATATTCAGGAAACTATACACATATCCATATCCACATATGGATGAAACAACGATTAATAAAAACAAAGCCATGAACTTGAAAGAGAGTAAGGAGCGGTATATCAGAGGTTTTGGAATTATGTAATTATGTTATAATATCAAAAATAAAATACATATTTAAAAACCTCTTTTAACTGAAATTAAAATTATTGCAAAAGACACTCGTGGATAATAAGTCATGGGTTAAAAATACATCTATATGCCGGGCCGTGGTGGCGCACGCCTTTAATCCCAGCACTTGGGAGGCAGAGGCAGGCGGATCTCTGTGAGGTCGAGACCAGCCTGGTCTACAAAAGCAAGTTCCAGGACAGGCTCCAAAACCACAGAGAAACCCTGTCTCGAAAAACCAAAAAAAAAAAAAAAAAATACATCTATATGCTCAGATATATATGGAGAGTTTTATATCATTATTTATTTTATTTCTTTTTTTGGGACATAGTCTCACTATTTAGGCCCAGGCTGGTTTTGGACTTGCTATTTTTCTTCTTTAGAACTCTTGAGTGCTGGGGTGAGGGATATGTGCCACTGTACTTGGATTACTATCATTTGAAATGAAGAACTGTCTGAGAGCGCCTTTTATACAGGCTGATTCCTTCACAGTCCTTCCTATTCATCAGCCTGATGATCAAAAGCATTTCTTTCCTTGTCCCATTTTCTTTGAATGAATAAATAAGAAATCTTGGGGCTAGGGATATATCTCAGTGGCAGGACAAAACCTTGTGTTTTATTCACAGTATAGACAAATGCATTGATTAAGGCATTAAAGCTAGCATTAGAGAG
Source organism: Microtus pennsylvanicus (assembly GCF_037038515.1). NCBI lineage: Eukaryota > Metazoa > Chordata > Mammalia > Rodentia > Cricetidae > Microtus > Microtus pennsylvanicus. The sequence goes on from NC_134580.1 coordinate 72,126,627, forward strand.
TGGACTGACTTTGCATTCAGGAATTAAAACAAAGCAACATCCAAGAGTGAGCCCAAATTTCAATTCTCTGCTTCACTCTCTGTTCCTTCTGTCTATCTCCTGTCTCCTGTTTGTGGTTATTAGTCTATCTATATTTTTTCCAATGTGTGTGTGTGTGTGTGTGTATGTCCCTGTCTCTAACAAAGGACTTTGCTTTGTATTTGTTGAACAGCACAGAAAACATGGTATGGGGAAGAAAAATTTTCAGAAATCTTTAACAGAGTTTGAGAAGGTATGGCGTTACTTTACTGACCTCAACTGACTCCAAATAGCACTTAACATTGCAAACAGATATTATCAACGTATATTCAAATGTTGCTTTGAGAAATTATCCAGTATTTGTTTTAATGTTGCTATCAATATGTTGGCTGCTTCCAGTAAATGTTAACATAACACATACATACACACATACATTATTTTGTATCAGGGATGAGAAGGAATATATAACAAAATTAAAAGTATGCATTTAGTATAGGTTATAAAACTTGATTGAATGAGAAATCTAAGTATAGAAGTTGATAACATTGTTCTTTTAAGAGCAGGCTAAATTTAAACTGGCTGAGTGCATAGTAGGATAGCAGGTTAAATACACAGTCTTAAATAATCTAAGGCCATTATTAACTTGGTATCCAGGTATGGAAAAAGTTCAGTCTCTTTGAATGTAAGAGATATTTTAAGAAAAATATGTATCACTATAGTCAAATAAAATTATAGAGATGAGGGTGGAAGGTGCTAGATATTTGTGATATAAAATAGGCAGGCCTGGCAGATACAGGGATAAGCAGTGCAGCAAGGCAGAGGCCAGGGAAATGGGGAAGAGGAGCAAGATGGTGATGGGAGGAACCAAAGCTAAGTTTATGTAAAAAGTGCTCTAAGGAAACATGCTGTTTCTTAACGCATGAAAAATTAAAAACATAAAATTTGAATATTATTTTAATATTATTAAGATTGGAATATATACATATTGGAGTACTACTCAGCAGTAAAAAACAAGGACTTCTTGAATTTTGTGTACAAATGGATGGAAATAGAAAACACTATCCTGAGTGAGGTAAGCCAGACCCAAAAAGAGGAACATGGGATGTACTCACTCATATTTGGTTTCTAGCCATAAATGAAGGACATTGGGCTTATAATGCATGTTCCTAGAGAAGCTAAGTAAGAAGGTGAACCCAAAGACAAACACATAGGCATCCTCATGAATATTAACCTTCATCAGATGATGAAAGGAGACAGAGACAGAGGAGCACGGGACAGAAATCTCAAGGTCCAAATCAGGAGCAGAAGGAGACGGAGCACGAGCAAGGAACTCAGGACCGCGAGGGGCGCACCCACACACTGAGACAATGGGGATGTCCTATCGGGAACTCACCAAGGCCAGCTAGCCTGGGTCTGGAAAAGCCTGGGATAAAACCGGACTAGCTGAACATAGAGGACAATGAGGAATACTGAGAACTCAAGAACAATCGCAGTGGGTTTTTGATCCTGCTGCACGTACTGGCTTTGTGGGAGCCTAGGCAGTTTGGATGCTCACCTTAGGAGACCTGGATAGAGGTGGGCGGTCCTTGGGCTTCCCACAGGTCAGGGAACCCTGATTGCTCTTCGAGCAGATGAGGGAGGGTGACTTGATCGGGGGAGTGGGAGGGAAATGGGAGGCGGTTGCGGGGAGGAGGCAGAAATCCTTAATAAATAAATAAATTAAAAAAAAAGAAAAAGTGAGCAAAATTTATAAATAAAATTTTATGGGGGAATAAGAGCAGTAAAAAAAAGATTAAAAATTATCCTATAAAATGGTATCAATGAAGACCAAAAATGAACACAGATGTGATTGTTAAATCTTGGAAGCAGAATAGGAAAGGATTAATAAAATAGTCAGTATAATTTTCCTCTACCTCACATGTGACAAGCAGGGATCCCCAGCCTAGCTGAGAATCATTAAATAAGAAGATGATTCAGATGCATTAGGTGTTATGCACATAATGTAGAGTTGAAGGTTCAGTTATGTGCGTGGCGTGCTCCAGAATGACAAGTCGTTCTAGATGCATGAGGAAGAACAGAAAAGATGAACCTGTAGAAAGGAAAAAGAAATATTATGAGAGATAAGGGGAAGGAACTTCATAGTATTCTTTGTCGTGGGCCATGCATGAGAAATGTCCAAGAGTTGGGTTTTCTTAATTTACCTACTTTTAACTTAAGCCTGAGTTGGAGGCAACCAAAGAAGAACTGGGATGTCACCGGAAGTAGGGCTGATGGCATAAAGGACTGTATTTTATAGCATTTCTGTTTCTGCAATCAAATCCTGACAAAAACAATGTATGGGAGAAATGGTTTAGTTTAGCTCACAATTCCAGGTTATAGACCATCATTGTGGGAAAACCACAGTGGCAGAAGTGAGACAGATAGCCACTTCACATCCATGATGAAATCAGAGAGGGAATGCATACGAGTTTATGGTCAGCTAGGTGTCTAGGTGTCATGATTTAGATAGTGCCCCATAGAAATTATCTTATCTTAATAAGTTAAGATAATAACTATCTTAGGTAGTTCTACGTTGTGTGCAGTTGACAGTTAAAACTAATGGTCTCAGACTGAAGAGATGCTGTGCAGAGTTCTACTGGAGCAATAAGGGGAAGAATTAAGTCTTGGAGCTTTTCTACCTAGTCCCTTGTCAGCAAATAGTATGGATACCAGTAATATCCTCTTGAGCTCATTTGACATCTGAAACAACATACAAACCCCTCAATACCACACCTCTGCAAGGCTTTGCACAATGTACCAGCACCTCGCCCCTTCTTAAGAGCCTGGCCCGTGAGCCTTTTTTGTGGTCGAGCACAGGTAAGATCAGGAAGAGCTCCTCTGTCATCAGATCTTAGTCCTTCCTAAGTCCCCTATCCACTGGGTAATTTGCATAAGTATTAGCTCAGCAATTTATACACTTTGAAATATCTAAAGCTTAATCCTGGATTTGGGAATGTTTGGGATGAAAATCTTCTGACACCATGGATTTTCTGAGGCAGGAACGGTTCTAAAGTTGAAGCAAAAACTCTAAAGATTAAAATAATCAGCTTGGGTGTCACTATATTGTTACAGCTTGGTGTTTAAAAATAATTTTCAGCCAAATTAGAGACCTATGTGCATATGTATGGATGTGGGAAGAATAAAGCTATAACAAAGGAAGAGAAGCTGCCTAGATTGTCCCCAGTTTGGACAATCATGCTACTGTTTTCCTCTGGTTAGGCACCCATGCCCTTGGATCTCTGTTTTTTGGCATTTGTCACAATTTTCAAGTTTCAGCTTAAAGTTCACTCCCCAACCCCAACTAGAAAGGATTCTTTCATCTTCTTTATCACCCATCCTAAAATATGTCATGTCATGCCCTTAGTTACAAAATACTTTTGGTTACTTATCATTTGTGTGTGTGTGTGTGTGCATGTAATTTTTTTTTTTTGCTAGAAGGTAATTCTCAGAGAGAAGAGATGGGTCTGCCATAGTGTGAGCAGTGTCCTCAGCACATGGATGGCACTTGATAGTATGCGTGGAGTACATGAGCAAACATTAGGGATGATTTTTATTTTTATCCTTATCCTAGTAAGTCTTCTGTGTACCCCAGGCTGACATGGCTCTCTTTCTATTTTTCTTCCAGTTCAGTATCTACTTTTGAACACAGAATGCAGATAAGCTGTAAACTTTTCCAACTCAGGCTTGAGGCCTGAGGCAGTGACCATCACAGGAACAGGTAAAAGGGAGCAAGAGCTGAGAGCAGGCCCAAGCCAGAGAGAGACCTCTGCAGGACTGGGCCCAACCCAGTGACATCTACATGAGCAGGCCAAAGCCAGGGACAACTATGGGAAGAGGCCTGAGCTAGCCCCCTCTGCTAGAGCAGGCCCAAGGCAGCTCCACAGGAGCAAGTACAAGGAAGCAACCACTGAGGGGGCAGGCCTGAGCCAGAGACCTCTGCAAGACCAGGTGTGAATCATAGACCTCCAAAGGAACAATTTTGAACTAGTGACCTCTGCCAGGTCAGGCCTAAGGCAGCAACCTCAGTGAGAGCAGCCCCAAGTAAGCAAGCTCCATAGGAACAGGCCCAACCATGACCTCTGGGATTGTAAAACAACACTCAGGAATGGTAAGCAACCTCTAGGAACACTGAGTGACCTCTGGGTAACTGGAACCATGGCCCTGACTGCACCACGAGGAGCAATGATCTGAGCCTTGGATCCACTGGCACCTGGAAGATTGATCAACAGGGTCACAGATAGCCCCAACTACACCAATTAGAGGAAAAGATGGTTAGATAAGGTAAGAACACACTCAACATCACAAAGAGCAACACACCAACAAAAACTAGTGGCTCTACAACAGCAAGGTTTGAAACACAAATATAGATAAAACAGAAGAAAATGACCTAAAAATAATTTAAGGAGAATGATTGAGACCCTTAAAGAGGAAACAAAAAATTCCCTCAAAGAAATGGAGGAAAAGACAAAGAAAAAATTGGAAGAAAGCAACAAATCCTTTAAAGAAAACCAAGAAAAAGTAATTAAATAGATGAAAGAAACTATTCAAAACTTGAAAACCGAGATAGAGACAATAAAGAAAACAAAACTGAGAAAATTCTAGAAAGAGAAAATATGAGAAAACGATCAGGAACCACTGAAGCAAACATAAACAGCAGAATATAAGAGATGGAAGAGAGTATCTCAAGAGCTGAAGATACAATGGAGGAAATATACTCATCGGTCAAAGAAAATATTAAATCTAACAAAGGCTTAACACAAAATACCCAGGAAATATGAAACACCATAAAAACACCAAACATAAAATTATTAGGAATAGAAGAAGGAGAAAAAGTTCAACTCAAAAGCACAAAAACACATTCAACAAAATCATAGAAGAAAACTTTCCTAACCTAAAGAAAGATATGCATATGAAGATACAAGAAGCTTACAGAACACTAAAAAGACTAGATCAAAAGAAGTCCCCATGCCACATAATAATCAAAATACTAAGTATACACCTTAAAGAAAAATATTAAGAGCTGCAAAAAAAAAGGCCAAGTACATATAAAGGAAAACCTATAAGAATTATAACCTGACTTCTCAATGGAAAAAAATGAAAGCCAGAAGGTCCTGTTCAAGCATTATGCAGACACTAAGAGACTATGGATGCCAGCCCAGCAAAACCTTCAATCACCATAGACAGACAAAACAAGATATTCTATGACACAACCAGATTTAACCAATACCCAACCACAAATCCAACCCTACACAAAGTACTAGAAGAAATCTCCAATCCAAGGGAGTTAGCTACATCCACAAAAGCACAGACAATAGATGATCTAACAGCAGCAAATCCCAAAGAAAGGAAAAACACACACAATAGTATCACAACCAACAAAAACTAAAATAACAGGAACTACCAATTACTTGTCATTAATATCCCTCAATATAAATGGACTCAACTCACCTATAAAAACACACAGGATAAAAGATTGGATACAAAACAGAATCCATCCTTTTGCTACATACAAGAAACACACCTCAACCTCAAAGACAGACATTGCCTAAGAGTAAAGGGTTGGCAAAAAATTTTCAAAACAAATGGATCTAATGAAGAAGCTGGTGTAGATATCTTAATATCTAACAAAATAGACTTCAAACTAAAATCAATCAAAAGAGACAAAGAAGGACATTTCATATTAGTTACAGAAAAAATCCATCAAGAAGAAATTGCAATACTGAACGTCTATGCCTCAAATACAAGGGCACCCTCATATGTAAAAGAAATATTACTAAAGCTTAAATCACACATTAAACCCCACACACTAATATTGGAAGACTTCAACACCCCACTCTCACCACTGAACATGTCTGTCAGAAAGAAAATTAACAGAAAAATAAGGGAACTAACAGATGTTATGACTCAAATGGAATTAATAGATGTCTATAGAACATTCCATCAAAACATAAAAGAATATACCTTCTTCTCAGTACTTCATGGAACCTCTCAAAAATTGACCATATACTAGGTAACCAAAGAAAGAAATATCTTTTTTTTTTTTGCCTGCAGAAATATTGTGTTTACTGAAAACAACAGAGAGAAGGCCTCAAACTCAGCTGGTACGCCTTGGGATGGAACCTGAGTTCCAGAGTCTCCCGGACCCTCCCAGAAAGAAATATCTTAACAGATGCAAAAACAATTGGAATAATCCCATGTATCTTATTGGATCACCATGGTTTAAAACTAGAATTCAACAGCAACACTAATTTCAGAAAGTCTACAAACACATGGAAATTAAACAGTGCTCACCTGATCCATCAATGGGTCAAGGAAGAAATAAAGGAGGAAATTAAAGACTTTCTAAAATTTAATTAAAATGACCACACAACATAGCTCAGTGTATGGTGAAACAATAAAAGCAGCGTTAAGAGAAAAGTTCATAGCACTAAAAGATGCTGGAAAAAATTCCACACTAGTGAGTTAACAGAACTCCTGAAAACTCTAAAACACTCACCTAGGAAGACTAGACAGCAGAAAATAATCAAATTGAGAGCTGAAATCAATAAAATAGAAACAAAGAAAACAATACAAAGAATCAATAAGACAAAGAGTTAGTTCTTTAAGAAAATCAACAAAATAGACAAACCTTTATCCAAAAGGCAGAGAAAGAATATCCAAATTAATAAAATCAGAAATGAAAAGGGGGACATAACAACAGACAAGAAGGAAATCCAGAGAATCATTAGGTCACATTAGGTCACATTAGGTCATGTACGCCACAAAATTGGAAAACTTAAAGGAAAGGGACAATTTTCTGCATAAATATCACTTACCAAAGTTAAATCAAGACCAGATAAGAAAATTAAATGGATCGATAACTGCTAAAGAAATAGAAACAACCATCAAAAGTTTCCCAACCAAAAAAAAAAAAAAAGCCCAAGACCAGATGGTTTCAGTTCAGAATTCTACAAGATTTTAAAAGAATAACTAATATCAATACTCCTCGAACTGTTCCACATAATAGAAACAGTAGGAACATTGCCAGACTCTTTTTATGAGGCTACAATTACCCTGATACCCAAACCACACAAAGACATTACTAAGAAAGAGAATTACAGACCAATCTCAATCATGAACATAAATGTAAAAATACTCAATAAAATACTTTCAAACTGAATCCAAGAACACATCAGAAAAATCATCAACCATGATCAAGTCAGCTTCATCCAAGCAATGCAGGGATGGTTCAACATACAAAAATGTATGTATGTCAATGTAATCTATCATATAAGCAAACTGAAAAAAAACCCCACATGATCATCTCATCTCATCTCATCAGATGCTGAAAAAGCCTTTGCCAAAATACAGCATTTCTTTATAATTAAGGTCTTGGAGAGAACATGGATACAAGAAGCATACCTAATCATTATAAAGGCAATATACAACAAGTCAACAGCCAACATCAAACTAAATGAAGAGAAACTCAAAGCAATTCCACTAAAATCAGGAACAAGACAAGGTTGTCTACTCTCTCCATATCTATTCAATATAGTATTTGAGGTCCGAGCTAGAGCAATAAAACAACAACAAGAGATCAAGAGAATACAAATTGGAAAAGAAGTCAAACTCTCACTATTTGCTGATAACATGATAGTTTACATAAGTGATCCCCCAAAAATCTACCAAGGACCTTCTACAACTCATAAACACTTTTAGTAATTTAGCAGGATACAAGATTAAATGAAAAAAATCTGTAATTTATAATCCTCCTTTACACAGATTATAAATGGACTGAGAAAGAAATCAGAAAAAAATAACCCTTCACAATAACCACAAATAACATAAAATGTCTCAGAGTAACTCTAACCAAATAAGTGGAAGACCTGTATGACAAGAACTTTAAATCTTTAAATTGAAGAAGACACCAGAAAATGGAAAGATCTCCCAGGATCTTGGGTAGGTAGAATTAACATACTAAAAATGACAATGTTACAAAAATCAACTACAGGTTCAATGCAAAACCCATCAAAATCCCACCAAAAGTCTTCACAAACCTTAAAAGAAAGAACCTCAACTTCATACGGAAAAGCAAAAAGCCAAGATAGCCCAAACAATAAAGGCACTTCTGGAGGCACCACAATCCCTGACTTCAAACTCTACTACAGAGCTACAGTATAGCCTGGTATTGGCATAAGAACAGACAGGACCAATGGAACCAATCCGAAGACCCGGATATCAATCCATACACCTATGAACACCTGATTTTTGGCAAAGAAGCAAAAAATATAAAATGGAAAAGATTCAACAAATGGTGCTGGCGTGACTGGATATCAAATGTAAAAGAATGAAAATAGATCCATATCTATTGTCATACACAAAAACTCAAGTCCAAATGGCTCAAAGACCTCAACATAAAATCAACCACACTGAACCTCCTAGAAGAGAAAGTGGGAAGTACACTTGAATGCATTGGCACAGGAGATCACTTTTTAAAGTGCACAGTAGCACAGACAGTTAGAGAAGCCATTAATAAACGGGACCTCCTGAAAGTGAGAAGCTTCTCTAAAGCAAAGGACAGGGTCAACAAGACAATTCAGGCTCACTGTCTCTTCATGTTGCACTGTTGTTGTTCTGGTATATGTGACAAACATGGTGCAAAATGAGTAATGAATGAATTGATGAGTGCTGTGCTGTAACAAGGCTTATCCCTAGGTATAGCCTTCAAGGCAAGGAATCCGGTGTGTGTGTGTGTGTGTGTGTGTGTGTGTGTGTGTGTGTGTGTGTGAATGGAAAAGGAAGGAGAATTCAAAGTATTGTACTGAGGTGTAGATCTCATCCTATTTAAAAGATAAACCACTGAAACTAAATATGACTAAAAGGGCTAGAAGATGAATTATTTGACAGAGACCACTGAGCCTCTTGCACTGGAAATCTGGGATGTCAATTTTAGAAGATGTTTAGTCAACCTGACTTCCTAACATTTATTTAAAATGGAGGCTCTCATTCCTATGTAGTCACCTTGGAGAGCTGATTAAATTTAAAAAAATGCCCAAGAGAAAAAGAAAGAATGTAAAATCCCAAGCAATCTTAAAGGGTGCACACTTAGAATAGGAAAGTAGAGAAAATTAGAACATTCAATTTTCTGTATAGAATCATGCTTACTTCTGCTCTCTAGACTCTAGAGTCGAGAGCGTTGATGAAGTCTTAAGCTATGGGTACTACTAAGCATATTCATGGTTGAGAGACCCTGGAGTTTATTTATTTCATTATAATAATTTTGTTGTTTTTCCAAAACAGGGTTTCTCTGTGTAGCCGTAGCTGTCTTGGACCTTGCTTTATAGACAAGGCTGGCCTCAAAGTCACAGAGATCCTCTTGTCTCTGCCTCCTGAGTGCTTGGGTTAAAGGTGTAAGCCACCACCACCTGACTCATTATAGTTTTTGAATTTCATTAGGTAGCTCTCACAGAGCAGGATCTCTGCTATTCAATCTATGTGAGGAGTTGAGGGCTTTGGAGGACTTTTGTTCCAGTAAGACTGAGATGTCCCACCGGCTACTGGTTTTCTTCTCTGACACCAAAAACTAGATAATATGAGCTAGAGTGTATTCTAAAGAATGTGATATAGCACACTCTTTATTAAATTTTGCTGTAAGAGATATGGTCCCATAAGTTGCTACACAAGCAAAGGTTTCTTTAAAATTAGTTTGAGAATGCAATTTATTCTCTGCATCCTTGGAGACTTATAATCCATGTTACCATGGAAAAGGCCAGGAAAAGACCTATAGTAAAGACAACAAACTGTTTAGATTCTCAAACTCATTTGGCTATGTAGCTTTCAGACGTGTGTGCCAGCACGCTACTAACACACACGCAAAAATTGCTTGGTAAATGAAATACTTTGAATACTGGAGTCCTAGATGCAAGTTTGAATCAATTCTTGCTACATAACTGCTGTGTGACCTAACGTTTAACTCCTCTGGGCTCCATTTTCCATTTGTAAGTTGGATAGCATACTTAGTTCCTAAGATGGTTGTGAGTGTTAAATAAGATAGTGCTGATTCTAATATTTGACTGAGAGCCTGGAATAAAAGTTCTGAGAAGTATTGTTGCACACACACACACACACACACACACACACACACACACACACACGATACTTATGATATAAAGCTGAGAAAAATACTACACGTCAAAGAGGTATACCTATTAGGTATTACAAAATATATGTTGATAGTCCTCTGGGTCCTCTGTTTCTAAGCATCTGGGGGAGGCAGAATTATAAGTCAGGGAGGGCCCTGCTCTCCTGATCTTGCTGGCCTACTCTCTGTGGCATGCACATTTTCACAGCCAGCGTTCTGAGAGAACTTGTTTCCAACACCATGCCTGGTTGGCTTCGTCTTGACATTAGGAAATAACCCTGCTTGTTTCCCATATTATCTCCCCAGGTGCAGGCCCCCAGGGATGTATTTTATTTCTAGAGTTTGTCTTTGTGCTCCTTGTAAATAGCCTGCGTGAAAACAGAGAGTCTCATGGGTGACAGTCAGATGCTTAGGAACTTGGTGGGAGAGGAATCCGATGACAGCGGGGACACTTGCATGTGATAGAGATTTCAAGAAAGCTCAAGGCAGGCACGAACTTCATTTTCATCCTCTAGCAGGAAAAAGGGAGAATGAACTCTCCCTAAATTTTGGAAAGAGAATTTCCAGTTCTACTTTAAAGGACAATCTATCAGCTATTACTTGAAAAATGATTTCAAGACTCAAGAAAACCTGCTATTATGAAAACTTAACTGTCCTTCTTGCTCACTCCCCTTAGATTTGGGGACTTGTATTTGCATCTACATTGAGAGTCAGGGCAGATACTCAGCACCATCAAGAAAATCTTTGAGAAAAATTTCAAGTTTTCAAATAGGTTGAAAGGTAGAAAATGATTTTGCATTCTCTGTAAAAACTCTGAAGTCCCTTTATGTACATGCTTAAAAAAACCAGGAGTGTTTTGTGAATCATTAGGAAGACAGGGTGCTTCCCTGAGCCCCAGGCAGTCAGCAGCCCACAGCTTCCAGCTACAGCACTCGCTTTGAAGGCAAGAGATTTTGTTCAGAAGACTTGAGGAGCCTTGGAGGTAAAAAGAGAGAAAACATCAACTATGTGACTCCAGAGGGACAGTTTCCTATCCCAAAAAGTGACCTTGAAAGATAATTTAAAACACCAGTGAGAGATGCAAGACTCATTTTGGCTGAGGAATGAATACTCTTAGCAGTGAACTGCACCTTGGCCTGACTCTGCTTCTGAGCTTGGCCTTAGAGTGTGCTGGTGGTGCTGCCCACAGCTGACAGGGGTGCTATTACTCTCTGTTCCAGGCTTTCGTCACGTACTATCATTTATCTTTCTAAGGCAGAGAGGAAAGGTGTTAGAAAGACCAAGTAGGAGTGAGGTAAGGAATGAGATTGTCTATATTTAAAAGCAGTCATTGAAATGAGCCAGAGAGACTGCTAAATGCTTAGAGTTCATTTTCGCTTTGAACCCGCACAACCACTCTATGGCAGCTATATCATTATCTTCAATTTACAGATGATCTCCAATTTTCTGAGGTGTAGCACCACGGTAAAGTGATTTGCTCAAAGTCATAAAACTTGTAAGACATGGAACTGGAGTTTGAACCTAGGTGTTGGTCTCTTTTTGATGTATACTACAATGCTGATCTGCTTGCTAGTCGCTGCCACTATCGACGGGCATTACCAACCACATTGACATCTGAGAGTCAGTTCTTCCTGTGTTTGGCTACCATGATGAATTATCTCATTTAATCATTCCTAGAAGGCTTTCTGGTACAGATGTCTTTAGGTATCTTCAGTCTCCCAGTTAGGAAACCTGCAAATATTTCAGCCTCTTCTATAGGACATTGCATAGAATGCTGTAGTTTTCCTTTATGTTTAAAAATATTGTTAATAGGTTCTAAATGTTATGCAAATAGCTGCTATACTGTGTTGTTTGAGAATAATAATGAGAAGAAAGCATAGGTATGTGCTGTCCAGATGCATTTTGTTTCAAGTATTTTTCATATGCAGTTGGTTGATTTCTTAAACGTGGACTCTGCAGATGCAGAAGGATTAATGTATTATTATGGTATAGTTTCCACTTAGAAGTACAAAAACAAGGGCATGGAGTAACTGACCCCAAAGTCACACAGCTAGCAAATAATGGCAGCAAACTTGGAGCCCAGGTAAATTAGTTCTTAGTGTTTTCCTTAGTCATTGCATTGCCTTGTCATTAAGAAATTCGGTCTGTGTCCATCATCTAATGAATAGATGCTGAACATGTGGTACATTTACACAATGCAATATTATTAAGCTATTAAGAAACAAGAAATTCTAAAATTGCGATAAATGGGTGGAGCTAGAAACAATCATCCTGGGTGAGGTAATCCAGATTCAGAAAGACAAGCACTGCATGTTTTCTTTTATAAGTGGATATTACTTTCTGTCCTTTAGCTATGTGTGTTTTATTTAGAATATAGATAGCTAGTAGGGGATCATCAGGGAGGAGGGGAATCTTCCAAAAAAGGGGTACTAGAATATAAAATTTCAAATGAATAAAGGGGATGCTGGAATAGAAGAAAATGCAGAAGGGAATGGGAGGCCCAGGTAGAGGAGTGCATATGGGGAGGGACAACCAATACTAAAGGTTTTTAGAAAAGCCAAGTGGAAACCTATCACTGTGGAAGCTTCCTAAAGCATGTGCACTTATAAAAGAAATTTAAATGCATCACAATGTAATGGGGGAGACAATGCCCAACTAGACATCATTAACTACTAAAACCCCCATTAGTGGGTATGTTTTTCTTTTTTGAGTCATTGACCAAAGTGATCACATAAACTCCCCCACTTCTCACAGACTGTTGCTATTGATAATGCTGTTGGTTACCTTGCACAACCTGATAGTAAGACACCACACGCTGAAGACAACACATACTTATGCTGTGGAACATGGAGAGATCTAGCTGGTCCTCAAATGAAAGCTTCATCGTTGCTGACTATCATTTGTAACGTTGGAATGTGCTATGCACACTACTGGAAGAGATAAACAATCATTGATCTCACTCAGTTCCAAATCTTGCAAGATATAATAGTGACCTAACTGCAAAATATAATTGTGCAATAGTGGCCAATTACTTTACAGTTGGATTTAAGTCTACTCCATGACATGAAACCTAAACCTGACACTTTTAACAAGACCAAGAACCTGAGACTAAATAGATCATGGGCCTAGGAGGAACCTATTACTATTATTCTGCTAAATGAACATAGCAACCAAAACACCCTTAATGACATATTGCTGTACTCATAGACCAGTGCATTGCTCAGTCCTTATCTAAGGGGTTGTGGATAATGCCAAAGAAAAGGTGTCTTCCAAACATAATGTGGGCAGAAGCACAAATGAACTCCCAGAGACTGTGACATCATGCAGGAGATCTGAACTGGTTCACGCTAAACAAAACCCCAGCAAGGGTTTTCAGCCCAGAAGGGGAATTGGGTTCAAAGGCTTACCCCTAACCAAGAAGCTTATTTTCAGTTGATAGCTGGTGGGAAAGGGAGAATCATGTTCCTTCAGTGGAATGAAAATGGGTGTATCCACACACTCATTCTTAGGAGTAGTTGGCCAGTACAAGTCACTTTTCATGGTTTTATTTTTTCTGTTGCTTGTGCATATTCAATTTTCCTCTTTGTTTTATTTATTTTTTTATAAAGATTTATTTATTTATTATGTATATAACATTCCTTCCATGTATGTTTGCATGCCAGAAGAGGGCGCCAGATCTCATTACAGATGGCTGTGAGCCACCATGTGGGTGCTGGGAATTGAACTCAGGACCTCTGGAAGAGCAGTCAGTGCTCTTAACCTCTGAGCCAGTTCTCCAGCCCCTGTTTTATTTTATTTTTTTTTTTAAAGAGAAAGAACATGGAGTTGTGTGCATAGGGAAGTGAAGGAGGACCTGGGTGAAGTTGGCACAGGAAGAAGTATGATAAAATATATAGTATGAATTCTTTTAAAAAACAAAAAACATACTTACCATTTACACATTTACCTATTTACTAAAACAAATACATAGAATTAAAAAAAAAGTTCAGTTTAATGAATACTGTAGACCTTTGTTGACAGAGGCTTCTTTCCCACCCAGACCTGTAGCTGTTCAGTCCCAAAAAACACACAGAGGCTTACATTAATTATAAACTGATTGAATTATTAACTCAGGCTTCTTATTAACTAACTCTTACATCTTATATTAACTAATAATTATTGTGTGTGCTAGCCATGTGGCTTGGTGCCTTTTATCAGTGAGGCATTCTCCTCTTGCTTACCCTGGGTCTGGGTGATGACTACAGACTGAGCCTTTCCTCTTCCCAGAATCCTCCTTCTCTGGTTGCCCTGCTTATACTTCCTGCCTGACTACTGGCCAAACAGCATTTCATTAAACCAATACAAGTGACCAATCTTTATAGGGTACAAGCCACTGTCCCACAGTACCTTGCCTCCTAAAGTCAGCTCCATTGTCTCTCTAGAGGCACACTAGTGAATCACCACAGACGAGCTGTGCTAAGGAGTGATTTTTGTTTTCTTACAGTTCTGGAAGTTGGAAGTTTAACTTCAACGTATCAGTAAGGTTGATTACTTCTGAAAGCTGTAAACTGTGTAACTGATCCTGGCCTCCTTCCTGGGCTTGCAGATTGCTAACTTCATATTCATATAGTGTTTTCTCCTTATGTATGTCTGTTTCCAAATTCTCCCTCTTTGAACGGAAATCAGGGTGATTTAACTGAATTGTATCAAACATCAGTCATTCATGCATGCATTCATTTATTTATTTAATAGACTTCCAAAGAGTATCTACTTAATTCTGGGAACTGTGGCAACAGCTGGTAGAATGTGAGACCGATGACATTGTTTCTTTCCCCAAGGAAAACACAGGTATTAAACCTTGGCAACCTCCAAGGAGAAAATCCACTCTCATGGAATTAGAGTCCCCTCCAGTATACATAACAACAACTCCTGAACTGCAGTCTGATCACTGGGGCCAGTAATAAATGAGACCATTTTTGGTACTCCACTTATATTAATTACCACATGCTCCTAGAGACAACACTTGAAGAGAAATTTAAGACCTAGATCAAAGACACATTTCATTTAAGAAAATGCTGGTCTGCCCTTTGCTTGGAGTGGTATTTTCTGGGAGAGGAGAGCTAAACCCATCTCTATCTCCTCTTGGCCTCTGTCCTTGCAGCTGTCCTTAAGGAAAAACCAAAGCCAAAACCAATAAACCTTACAGGGCCATCTGTGGATCAAGCTGGCTGTCACTTGAAGATTCAGAGAAGAACCCAACTACCCAGTAATTCTTTCACTTTGGTGCCCAGTAAAGAATATGCTTTTGGACTTTGGGGCTGATGGAAGAGACAAAAGGCCTTAACACATCTCAGAGAACTAGAGAGGGAGGCATTGAGGAATGGACAGGTCACAGAAAGACTGTATAAGGACACTGTCTTCTTGGGAATGAAGCCTGGGTTCATGGGCCATACTGACATTCAGGAGTAGGGACAATGTATGCCAGGCTGACCTTGAACTCACAGCAGTGCCAGGGCTGGCCACGCTCTTTATCATCTTGCCTCCACCTGCTAAGCACTGAGATTACAGTTCTTTGCCACCACCTTGGACTTGGATATAGTCTTCTGAATGGGTTTAGTCTTTGTCCAGCATGACCAGACACCTCTCCAGCCTTGCTACATTTCTTCCCACAGCTACTTGGGTCTCATTGATATGTAAATTACCACCAGGTAGTGGGAACCAAAGCTCCACACTCATCTCTGTGGAGGAAAGTTACTGATTTTTTTCTTTCTGTACTAGGACAGATAATGAGAATTTTAAAAGGGTCAAAAAGGATTTTTTGTATGTGAAAATAAACACAGGCTTTGGTTAACTATCTATTTAAAGTAGAAGGGACAGTATTCTAGACACTAGTTGTCTATTTTTATTTAATGAGTTAACCTATTTAGTCTGACTTTTACACAAGTAAACTTCAACGGCAAATCTAAATCTCGCTTGTAGTTTCTTTTGAAGGCAGGTGGGAGAGCAGAGGTGGAATTTAATGTCCCTCCTGAGGGAATTATTTGAGTGACAGCTGTTGGGGAGGAAGGAGTGAGTGGTGTGGGTTTTCCAGGAACAAGCAGTGTTTTGTCTTCTCTGTCCAGAGACCACCTCTCCCCTAAGAGAATAGACTGATACTTTGGTTGATACAGAGCAGTAATTGTGCACGGGAACTGGATTTTAGGGAAGAGCTCAAACCTGCAATTTCTCACTGTTCTTAAAAATCTGTTTTGGCGGGAAGAATGCGGTCTCTTTATTTTGTCCACTGCACGATAATTCAGAAGGCCTTACACTCAGAAGGGTTCAGATTCTTGACATCTTCATTGTCTCAGCTGAACTAGCTCAGGGTTAGGGAGGATGGTTTGCAGGACCCAGAGGATGCCTTTTGGGGACAAAATTTGAACCCAGACATTCCTGAGCCTCTCACTAAAGCAGACTGGCTATTTAAATATAAGTGAGTTGTCCTACTATTTCTGTATGACCTACACACTGGCAAAGCATAGCTGATTGCCACTTTGGAATTTCCCCATACAGAGGGATCCTTAGTGAGTCTGAATCCTAGCTTTCTGGGATCTAATCTTTGAAATTTTTGGTTTAGGAATTGATGTATTTCTCCAAATTATCCTGATCTTTCTCTATCTCTGTAGTTACTGTAATAAATACCTATTTTGTGTTAGATGTTTAATTTTAAATGTCAATAGGATTCTCAAATGTATAATGAATGACTGAACTCACTAATTGATTTATTAATTAAATCATCATTTGATTTTCTGGCAAACAAATACTTAAATGAAGTCTGTGGAGGTGGAAATGAAAATTTGTAATGCTTTGAAAGAATCCTCTTTTATTAATTTAAGACAAAGGTTTAGCAAACTATGACCCAAGGATCTTCCATTTTATTTTGTAGATAAATTCTATTAGAACATATGCCTAATCTTGTATTTAGGCATTCTGTGGTTGTCATAATGCTCTAATTACAGAGTCAAGGAGCCCACAAGGTGGGGCATATTTGCTTTGTTGCTCTTTACAAGAAAAAAGTGCTTATTACTAGTTTAGAGTCCGTTTTTACCAGGACTTGTGTGTTTTATATGTTCATATGTTCATGCTTTAGATTATGGGTTTTTACATAGTAATGTCATATTACGACATACGATTTGCTACCACATAGTCCTGGGTCCTCTCAAAGAGCAACTGGACTCTTTACTATAGCACCATCTCTCCATCTCCAATACATTGACATTTTAAAGATTGATTTGTTTTATGTGTATGAATTTTTGCCTGCATGTATTTATGTGCACCGCACACATACTTGGTTCAGTTAAAGTTCTGACTCTGATTCATAAGTTCTAGGTTGTGGCAGAATAGTCTATACCTCTAGCCAGTATGTAAGTCATAATGCTGATTGGTGCAACAGTTTGAGAGGCATAGCTCTTTATTTTATTTTATTTTTATTTCTTTTTTATTTTATTTTATTATTTTATTAATTAATTAAAGATTTCTGTCTCTTCCGCGCCACCGCCTCCCAAATCCCTCCCCCTCCCCCAATCAACTCCCCCCTCTCTCATCAGCCTGAAAAGCAGACCTGGTTCCCTGCCTTGTGGGAGGCATAGCTCTTGATCCAAGATAATCAAGCTCCAGTTTGACTGAATCATTAGAGTAATCTTGAGGTCTTGTTCAAATACAGATTTCTAGGACCATTTGATGTTTCCTGATTTTGTAAGTCTGTAATGAAGTCAGAATTGAGTGTGGGTTTGTGTGAGCGCAGTGTCAGTAAATGCCAGAAGAGGGCGACAGATCCCATAGAATTGTAATTACAGGCGGTTATGAGTGTCCTGATGTGGTTTCTGTGAACAAACCTTGGTCCTTGTGTTAGTGATGACTGCGATAAAACACATGACTGATGCAAGGGTTTATTTAGCTTACAGGTCACACACATCATCTGGGGAAGACTCGATGGGAGCTTAAGCACAGACTGAAGGAACTCTGCTTACTGGTACGCTCCTCAGAGCAGCTTGCTCATCCTGCTTTCTTACAGCACCCAGGGCCACTAACTAAGGGGTATCACCACCTACAGTGAACTGGGTGAAAAAAAAAACCCTAACCAGGACAGTTCTCTTCAAGAATAATATGTACTCATCTCCCCAGTTTCTAATAACTGATGCTCTAACTATTTTGGGGGCATGTAAGACTCTCTGCTTGAAATCTATGGCAGACGACCTTGGTTCTGCGTCAGAATTACAGGTGATCATGCACATATCTAGCTAAGCCTGCTCCACCTGATTTAGTCACCTGCAGTGGATTCTAGTCCTTCCATGTTAAAACGGACACTGGGTAAAGGACACTTGCGCAAGTTAATTTGTCGGGTTGGCCTGTCCGTGCTTTGACCTCTCTAGACCACGTTCTAGTTTGTGGTGTAAATAGCTTCAGTGAAAAATTTATGGGGTTAGTGTAGCCTCATAGGGTACAAGCTCTGAGGCTGTGATAGTTCCTGAGAAGAATACAGTGAGAAAGAAGTTGGTATCCCACAGAGGTAACAATATTCAAATTTGAATTTTCTTGAGTGGTTTCAGTGAGATTAGTATGACCTTGGGTCAGAGTAGGCATTTGGTTCCTTCACAAACCAGAAGCAGCTCATGTCCGAGTTGCATTGTTGCTCTTCTTGAGTGATACAGGCTGTGGCAGATACACTAAGGACATCAGCATCATTTTTATGGCACTAGAAGCTAAAATTCATTCATGGTCTATAGACTGTACTCATTCATTTCATTGCTTTCTTCTATTACTACCTCACATAAAAGCACTGTGGCTATCCCAGGACCACAGGTTGTGACTGGTGCTGTGTAACACCTCCCTTTTAAGAGGAGGAAATGGGGCATAGACACCACCAAGAAAGGAAGTACCTACCATAGAGTCAGTCTCCAACTCAACTTCAAAGAGAGGGTCTTAGGCCTCTGTGTGACCCTCTGGAGAATGAATCGACAATATTGAAACAATCTTTTATGTATTAGTCAGGTAAGCAACTTAATTGACTCATCATGTTTTCCAGGCAGGAACACTGAGCCAAAGGAAGTGAAGCATTGTTCGTCTCTGGGTGCTGAACCATATCATTCCCCACCAGTGACTTAATATTCAGGGAGGTGGCTTTTTTTGTCAGGGAGGACAGAATCTTGGCATCATTGTTTCTTCTTTCACTCATGACTAAGGACTTCTTCAAGGCAGGATAAGAATCAAGTTTACACATGCCAAGCCTCTGCTGAGATGCACTTTACAGATGTACTGTCTCCTCTGAATGTCACGCAAGTCCGTTTGTCAGTAAAACTAGGGGTAGAGAAGCAAAGGTTTATCTATAATCACTGCACTGGGAACTTATTCTCTCTCTCTCTCTCTCTCTCTCTCTCTCTCTCTCTCTCTCTCTCTCTCTCTGTCTCTCTCCCCCCCCTTGTTCTCTCTCTCTGTATGTTTGTGTATGTGTGTGTGTGTGTGTGTGTGTGTGTAGGCACATGTGAGGAAGTGTATGTGCTTGTATGTATGTGTGTGGGGGCCCAAGGCTGATATCAGGGGTCTTCCCCGATTACTCTCCTCCTCATTCACTGTGGTCAGGTCTCTCAGTTGAACCCAGAGCTTGCTGTTGTAGCTGATCTGGCTAGCAAGCTTCCCGGCTTGGGTAGTCCCTGTCTGTCTTCCCAGCAGAGGAATTACTGGAAGGCAGCCATATTCCCTCAACATTTTTGTGGGTTCTGGGAATCAAAACTCTGGTTCTCACCACTTGTGTCATAAGCAAGGCTTCACCTGAAGAGCCACCTCCCAGCCCAAGGCCCACTTTTAAACTAATGCTCTTTTCATTCTACTGTGAATAGGACCATTTAGAGAATTCCCAGAAAAGAAGTGATAGGTGTGTGGGGAAAGTGAGGAAAATCCACTGATGTGTTTCTATTGTAGCCTGCCTCTCTCATTGTATCTAGGTGGTCATGGAATTTAAACCCTCATTGTACCAGTACCAGATAGTGTGTCTGGCTGCCTGTGTCAAGCAGCAAAGGGAGCAAGCTCCTCACATTGTTCTCTGCCCTCCCTGCACAATTCTCCTCTCTTGTTCGGGCGCACACACCCTTGGTGTTGTGCTTAAAATGGTAGCCTTGTGTAGAAGGGGCTTAGTGACACCCCCACGTTTTGAACTTATAAGGTATTTGTAATGCTCTTTTTTTTCTAAGACCCACTTGAAGCATTTGTGAATCACACTGCGGAAAAAGTGGTAATTATTTTTCCAGTCTTACTTTCTTAGCCTTCATTTATCTTAATTGCTGTTAGTGCTGGATCCCGAGGGGCATGGGTGAAGAAGGTCTGCTTGGCTGTTAGCATGCTATGATTTTAATGGCTTCTAGAGCCCCTGTCATTTCCCGTGTTCACTTAATAACAGATGAACTTTTGTAACATTTATCTTCATAACAGAGCAGAAGAAAATAAAATGTTGCGGGTAGGGAAATCAGCCTGAGAGGGTCAACTTGAAGGAGCTTTGTGGGGAGAAAGACTAAAGATTCAAAGAGATGTGTGAGCAAGCCATCTCTCTTCTTGGGTACGTTGGTTCAACAGACTGAGGGACGAGTAAACTTTCGTATTAGACCTGGAGTCACACAGATTTATCTGTACTCCTTTTCACTCTGGTGAGGAAAATGAAGCCATCCACTCCTCTCAAGGATTACTGGCTATGAGGAGGATGCACAGAAAGCATTTCCCGTTCCCAAAGCCCCAGGAAGTTGCCGTCAATAGCTTTTATCCCCCTGTGCTTGAGACTTTAATTTATTTGACATTTAGTTGTTGAAGATGATTTATTTTCTCTGGCCTGATTTTATTATCTCAGGCATTTCAGAGGGACAAAATTTAGACTTGGAAATAGGAAAGCAGTTCTGGAGGTAGTTGGCTACTACCTGGGTCCACATCGCCTAGGAACTGGGCAAAAATGTGTAATCTCAGGCAGATAATCCTGTGTAGATAGACAGAATTAGACTGTGCATTTTAGCAAGATTCCCAGGTGATTGGCATGTACCTTACAACTGAAGCATGGCTCAGCTCAGCAATGCCTCTGCCAGTCATTGAGATGCCTGGAAATTACAAACTGTACTGATCTAAGGCACGATCAGTCAGACTGGTGAAGTTTTACACACGTGACCTAGTGCAGTGCCTAACATGTCTCCCCGTGCCTCCTATTATCCACATTGTCCTGGTGTGGGAGGGTACTGTGTGCCAAGGAGAGTTGCATGTGATTTGCAAACTCATGATGTCATGGACTCCTCAGAACAATTCTGAGGGCATGATCTTTTCATTCTTATTTTGAAGATGAAGAAATGGAGACCAGGAAGACTGATCAATAGTTCTTTTTCTCAATGGAATTGTAATTGAAATACTAAACTTAGAGGAGGCAATTTGGAAAGGAAGAGCTTGATCTATGGTTTAGATTGACACTGGTGATAGTGTCTGCAGAAGGCAATATAATCTTGAGGGGAGTATTACATATGAGCATACGTACATAGGCCCTTCTAGGTCACTCTGAGAATAGAGCACCACAGCCTCTCCTGGATGGTTCTCAGTCAACACCTTTCCTTGCATCCTCACTTGGAATCTCCTCCTTGTTCTTTCCTTTCACTGCGACACTCCTCCACTGTGTGTTAGCCGACTGCTAGCTGACTTCCAGTTAGCTTGCTGCCTCATCTTTCCAGGCTAAGAACCTCTGCCTAGAAATCCCCAGAGGTGTGAGACAAAGGTTTTTATAATTTATTTAGAATCCAAATACACAGCTCAGAAGGACTATAAAATGAAAACTTAAAACAGTAGTCAATTGAGTAGTAAGCACCCAAGAATTAAATGCTCAGCTTAAATAGGTTTTTCTAGGGATAAATTTAGGTTTGTGGGCTTGGGAGATATCTTGGTGAGTTCCAGGTTCATCTCAAAAGAAAGAAAGAAACAAACAAACAAAGACAAATGGTATATAGTGACACCTGTGATTATCCTCAGTCCACTGTATATGTATATGTATATATATATATATATATATATATATATATATATATATATACATACATCCTTGTGTATGCACATCTGCACACACATGCACCTATGCACATGTACATATACTTCTCCCAAGGAATTTAGATTCTGATTTGCATTGAAAGTAAGTAACTTCAGGAGACATGACTAGCAACATAGATCCCATAACTTTCCTTTAGTACCATCTTAATTAAGTGCTATCAACATGACCTGTGTAATCTGAGAACAAACCCTACTGTGTTATAGATATAGACTAAATGGTAAATTACTGGGATTGGATTCTTGACTCTTGCGTTGAGGAGCTGTAAGAAACAGCAAAGTTGTCTAACAATGTCTGTGTCTCAGTATTCTCATCAGTAGTGTGGAGGTAATTATCCTTCCTGGGTTATTGGGATGATCAAGTTGATATATTTGGAGCTTCTAGAATATCAGTGACTCATGTGGATGCTCATTTACAGTTTTCCTTTGTGTGCTGTGATTACCATTAATGAACAAAGAAACTGCTTTGGGCCTATAGCAGGACAGAAATTAGGTAGGCAGGGAAAACTAAACTGAATGCTGGGAGAAAGGAGGCAGAGACAGAAAGAAGCCATGTAGCCCGACAGAGACAGATGTTGGGAACTTTACCCCATAAGCCACAGCCATGTGGTGATACACAGATTAATGGAGATGTGTTAAATTAATATGTTAGAGTTAGCCAATAAGAAACTAGAGCTAATGAGCTAATGAGCTAAGAAGTGATTTAATTAATATAGTTTCTGTATGATTATTTTGGTTCTGGGCAGCTGAGACAAACAAGCGGCCTGCTGGTATACTTAATCATTTCTGAGTCCTGATTTCCTTGTCTGTGCAATGGGGTAATTTGATCTCCAGCACTGAGTTTGGCATGGACAGACACATGTTTCTTCTCTGCCAGAATGCCTAGCCAAGTATTCTTGCTCTGTTTTTTTGTGCCTTTGGGGTGTCAGAGGGGATCTTTTCCAGGCCTAATTTAATTTAGTCATTGAGGTTTTCCCATGAATCTCCAAAGAGACACCTAGATGTCATATGAGCAGATGAATGCACAGTGAAATAGAAATCAGAATACTAGCCATGATGAAATATCTCCAGAATTCTCCTTGGAGACTCACACTCCTCTCCGGGGGTGGTGGGAGGGCAGATGTTGACTAAAATGCCATTTAGATAAGGAGCTGCATCCATGGCAACTAATGAGACTGGGAAGAGGCAGGGGAGACCCCACTGGCAGTGGGTCAGGTAACAGAATGATGGAACTGGCCTTCTATAAATGCTTTCCTGCCAATCATCAGCTAAACTTGGCATTCAGTCTGCCCCAGGTGAGAGGTGATCACAGTGGGTCTGTACAGCTGATTTCTTCATAGTATTGGGATGCATTATGACAACATCAGCTGTGACCTTGCAAGCCTTCTGAGAGGTGGAAAGACCGCAATGACATTCTCCTTATCATACAGATCAGCAATGTTGTTTTCAGCTCACACTGAGGTGTAATTTGATAAATTTCTTCTAGTCCTCCCCACCCTGACCTGTTGCTTTTCCTCGATCCCTCCTCAGGAAACCTGGGTACCCCCCTTCACCTTATTCCTTGTGAAGTTCTTTCTCTCTCTGGTTAAAGTGGGGAGTTTAGATAAGTCACAATGCATTTAGAGGATGAGCCACAGAACTAAGGATATTTCTCGTCCTTGTGTCTTAAGACTAACAACCATACTGTGTGCTTTGAGAACAGACTGTTGAAAGTTGTCTCTGCATCCTCAGGTTAGCCTGTGTTCTGGTGCAGGACACAACCATTTTCCTCTGAATACATTTTATCATCAGAGCTGAACACGGATATTGCTGCACACAACTTTTTATCTGTTATTAGTCCCTTACTCCAAGTCCCAGCTTTGATTTTTAATTTAGTTTTTTGTCTACAATAAGCCAAACTTCCCAAGCCCCCACATGACTCCATGGAGTACAGTTTGATTTAAATACGTAATGGGTTACTAAACTTAGCTTGAGCAACAGAGCCTTAACAAACGCCTCAAGCTGCATAGTGTCTTGAAGCAGGTGAAAGTAGATGTAAAGTCAGCTAATTAAAAACATACTTCCTGCCATTACTTTCAGCATTCAATATGTAGAAACAGAGGCAGGAGGACCAGGAATTCAATGATAGCCTCGATGCACATCAATGCTGTTATACACACACACACACACACACACACACACACACACGCAAACACACACACACATGAGAGAGAGAGGAGAGGCCATGTATACACATATACACACAGAGAAACGTACACACGTGTCTTAGTTACTGTTTTGTACTGTGTGGAGTAACCATCACCAAGACAACTTACAAATGGAAGCATTTAATTGGAGATTTGCTTACAATTTTAGAGATTTAGTCCGTGATAATCATGTGGAAGACAGGAGGATTTGACACTGAAGCTATAACTAAGAGCTTACATCCTGATCTGCAGGCAGAAGACAGAAAAAAGGGGAGACTGGATCTGGCATGGGTTTTTGAAAGCCCAAATCCCATCCACAGTGGCACATGTCCAACAAGTTGGTCCTATTCCAACAAGACCCCATCTCCTTTTCCTTCTCAAACAGTTCCACTAACTGGGACCAAGCATTCAAATGTATGTGCCTATAGAGGTCATTCTCATTTAACACACACACACACACACACACACACACACGCACACACACACACGCATACACACACACACACACACACTTGGATATTTTCTATTTCAATAACTCCTTGTATATGTATCATTTTATCATTTTAGACTTTGGAAGTAAGCTAGGTCAGTGATCTTGTACTGCAGTTCTTCACAAAATGTTAACTTTGGTTCTGAAGCTCTGCCCCAGTGACATGGAGTCAGTCTGGTGGCTGCCACCCAGGAACCCTTGAGTCTGTATTATTGTGCATAGCAGGCATGGCAACTCTGCACAGCACATATACAGAAGCCCCCAATCTCGACTTCACCTTGTTTGGAAACTGATTCAACACTTCTGGTGTGATCACAATAAAGATTCGAGTCCAAAACGTTGGCCAGATTCACAGTGTGAGGCCCTTAGCAAGGTGCACTCACATCTGGCTTTGCAGATTCTCATTGGCTTTCCCTTCAGAGTGGCCACTCAGAAGTGCTGACAGCCAGGGGCCTTAGGTGAGCAGGTAGCAGTGCCTTCCCTCCTCAGGCAGCTGACTCACTCGTTTCTCTGCCAGGGATGCTCGTGTGCCTCATCCTGTTTGTACTACTCAGTATTTTCTAAAGAAACAGAACTGATATAGTGAGAAATCATACATGCATGCACACGTGCGCACACGCATGCGTGCACACACATACACACATCAAGCTTTATGAGAGTAGCTTATAGGATGTGGTCTGAGTCGTCTAACAGTGAGGCCTGCTGACAGCAAGGCCAAGAATCCAATAGCTGCTAGTGCACAGCCCATAAGTCTCAGCACTTGCAGTCCAGTGCGGTGTCTCAGAGGTTCTTATACTGCTGCTAGTCTTCGGTCTTCATCGGAAGCCTGGAAAGGCAGGTTCTAATATGAACAGGAGTGCTTCAGTAATGGGGCGGGGGGATGGACTTGCTTGCAAGCAGATAAAAAGCAAAAAGTTCTTTCTTCAATGTTCTTGTATGTAGATTGTCAATCCAAGTTGATTCGGTCAAGAAAACCCTTCACATGTGTGCCCAGCTGCTTGGGTTTTAGTTAATTCCTGATATAGTCAAGTTGACAACCAAGATTAGTCATAACACTACCCTATCAGCAATGGCTTTTAGCTTTCTAATGTCTCACCAGGACTACTTTTTTATTTAAAGGGCTCTCTATTATGGTTAAAGAAAAGCTTTTTGTTGCTTAATTTCCAAATCAAGTGTGTATAAATAATTTATTGATGCAGCATTGCACTCAGACCGTTTTTAAATCTCTCTGTGTAACTTTATTAAGTGTGGAAGGTAGAATGTTAATTTGTCCAATCAGAAAGGGGAAAATGATCTATATATCACGGAATCATTCAAGTGGTGAACAGCATCACCCCCACCCTAAAGCCGTGACACGTTTCTTTAGTTATCAGATTTAAATTGCAAATGAAACAGTGTTGGTGCAGTAGGAAAATGCATGCCATGTTTTGTTAGCATAATCAGAAAAAAATAGAGCTGCTAGCCACTCTTCTCCCACCTGCCAGTCATTGTATTAAATGCTTCTGCAATTTTATTAGAATTTTCTGTCTCTGCAGATGCCAGTCGGCTGTGAAATTGAAATCGCAAACAGAAATACTACATTTTCATCCACAGTGGGAACTGAGAAAGTCCATTTTTAAGGCGGGCAAAGAACCAGCATGACCTTGTCAACCGGGTCATTCACTGTTTAGGCTTGAAGGCAGTTTGCGACTGGCGTCTTCAAAGCACGGAAGGGAAGAGGCCCGGAATTTGTTGGTTTTCTCTGGTAATCTGACCAACAAGTGTTCTCCATGGTTCGAAAATGGAGAACTTTTGAGTTTTTCAATGCAGCCCGATTTTCTTCCTTCTTTCTTCAAGTGACTTATGGTTGTGCCGAAGAAGTTTTATTTCCTGCAAGGGGCAGAAATTTCAACAAAATCTTGGCTCTAAAATGTCAGTGTTTTTGGAGGATAGGGAGGGTGATTGACAGGGACGAACAGCGATGAATTGTGGCCTAAGCTGAGCTTGCATTGAGAGTCAAATTTGGCAGTTGGCTCATCTTTGTTTGGGATACTCTGATCGCTTGTTTTCATGGGTAACCCCAGGACATTTTTGATGTCTTGCTTTATTGTTGCTTTCTCTTGGAATGCATCCTCCATCAACTGCAACCACTCACTCAACACCGGGTTATTTGTACCTATGAGTATAGGTTCATTTTTTAAAATGTTCCTTTAAAAGCGTAGAACTGAAGCCCAGGGTGTTCTGACTGTAAAAAGCTCACACAAACAATGGGGAAACAGTAGTTTGACTTTGATTATTAAATTTCAGAGCTCAACAAATGTTAACTCTTAATAGAGAGGTGCATCTCTTCACGACCAGGGACTGGTGCTTGATCAAGGTTCACTTAATTGCCTCAAGGAAGTACTATAGGGGTATCAGGAGGGCAGTCCACTGCATGAACCACACAACTCCCACAAAGTTACCTGGAAATGAGGCAGCTGGAAGGTACTTTCCCGCAGTAAGGGGAAGGGAGCTGTTTCTTGGCCTTGGAACTGTCCAGGTGCGGCAGGATGGCTTTTGCAAGCCTGTCTGAGCTCTCGCTGCTTTCCATACTTGGAAGGCTACTTCCTTGGAAATTATGTACAAAGAAAGTAGCAGGGAAAGGGGTCCTCCTGGAACATACTGGGTGATGTGCCAGTTGTGCTTGAAGGTAGCACATCTGTGGGATGCTGAGAGAGTGGGTTCATTCAAGAGTTCTGCTTGTTCTTATGTGGTGGGTAGGTAGGTAGGTAGCCTTAAGGATAAGCCTTTGTTTATCCTCTGCTTGTCAAGATCAGATGAAAGTCATAAGCCACCCTTTAAAATAGGAGCAATCAAAGACAAAAACAGGAATGGGTAATACAAAGGCTTGCTGGCTGTTCTTCCATTTTCCTAAATTTCTGTGTGGATGGCTTGAGGGCTAGCCACAGCCCCTGTGTGTTTGTGTCTGTATATTCAAATGTGCGCTTGTGTGTGTGTGTGGGGGGGTGTTAGGGGCTAAAATGTCTATATCTGACATCTTCCTCAATCATTTTGCCACCTTATCTTTTGAGACAGAACCTTTTGCAGAAACTTAACTCACCGATTTGGCTATCCTGACTGGCCAGCAAAGCACAGGGATCTGCTAGCCTTTATCGTCCAGGGCTGAAATTACAGAGGTGTGCTGCCGTGCCTGGATTTTCTGTGGGTGCTGGCGATCTGGGCTCAGGCCCTCACGCTTGTGTGCCAGTCATTTTACTGAGACATCTCTCCAGCCCCCATATACATTGTTTTCTCCAGTCTGTTGTTGCCTTGATAGCGAATAACCTTTTCAAAGCTCTCTTGCTATGTGTCATACCGTGAGCTGATTGTCTTATTACAGTGCAATTTACTTTTTACAATGCTGCTCTGATTCAGGAAATATAATTTCCAGTTTTAGAGAAAATTAACATAACTAGACTTAGTTATGTCCCTAAAATCACACACTAGGAAGTTGTTGGGCCTTCCGGACATCAGGGTTCATCTGGGTCCAGAGTCTATCTCTAAGGTCCTTATATCATGCTGCCACTCAGTGCAATGCGGAAGAACTAGTCAGACAGCATGACTGGCCATGGTCTTATGTATGTGTGTGTCCATGTGTCTGTGTGTGGTGCAGATCCTGTGTGTTTGTGTGTGTGTGTGTGTGTGTGTGGATGCACACACCCTTGTACCTGTATGTGGAGGTCAGAGGAGGGCACCAGTGTCTCCTCGCATTCTAGATCTTGTTTTCTATGATATGTGTGTATGTATGTAGTGTGTATGTGTGCCCATGGTGGTACAGCACACTGGCGGAAGTCAGCAGACAACTTGTAGGAGCTAGTATTCTTCTTCTACCGTGTGGGCGTCAGGGATTGACCTCAAGTCACTAGGTTTAAGAGGAGGTCCTTTTACCCTCGGAATCATCCTACCATCTTTATAGTTTAAGATAGAGTCTCTTGCTGAACTTGAAGTCACCTTTAGACTAGGTGAACTCCTGGGGTCTGCCTGTCTTTGTTTTCCACAATAGACATTCTCTTTAAAGTCATTGCTCTAGTGCAATTTAGAGAGGACTGGAGCTGGGGGTGTAAGCTGTGCAAGCAGGTGGATAGCTATTTTGTTTTGTTGCTGCCAAGACAGCTCTGAGACTGTGACCACCCCTACAGCAACAAAGTCTGCATGGAGCTGAAGGGCCCCAGAGGCAGACAAATGGCCTTTGCCAAGGGATATAAAAACAGCAGCAGCGCTTTCTGGTGTCCTGCACAGAGCTTGCTGGACACTCAGCTTCAGCAGGGTTTTCAGCCCTGTCAGCCTGAAGCCTCAGAGAAGCCTCTCTGGCACAAACCTCTAGCAAGCACCTGCTATTTTTGAATACTGTCTTCCTCTGCTGGCACGGTTCTGGAACTTAATTATGTAGCCTGGATTAGTGCAAGGCCATGTTCCATCTGCTACTGTACTTACTTCTTTTCCCCTTAAGAAAAGAAACCGTTTCCACCTCTCTTTTCCAATTTCTATTTGGAGGCAGGCTTGTCAAGGGGCTTAACTACTGTCTCGTGTATCCTTTGCATTGGGAGTAGCCTTTCCGATTTCTGCCCAGACTAGCTGCCACCAACCTTGAGATTTTGCTTTCTCTATTTTGTCAGAGTCTTACCCTGCAAGCACTCTTTTTATAAAGTCCACAACAGACTTGATTATAACAAAGTTCAGGGTAGATTGGCTTTTGAACGCAGACAGAATTCTGCCATTTCTCTTGATCAAAGGCATCTGGGGATCAGCAGCACATTTGAGAAGTTACAAAGTGATATCACATGAAAGTTAAGTGTTCCTGGGCTTGTTCTGAAGTATGCCCGGCATGAAGGACAAGTTCCGGGCTTAGCCTAGTGGATGTGTGGGCTGCGGGCTTTGTGTATAAACCGTCAAGCCCAGGCACTGGGCATCTTAATCTTGAATTTAACACATGTTTCGGAAGCTAAAATTTAGGATTTGAAAAGTTGGAATGATCAACTGGCAATAAGGGATTGTTTAGTTTATAAGGCCCTGTTATTGGACATTTTAATGTGTATGTGTGCATGTGTCTATATCTCCGTGTGTGAATATTGAACTTTCTGGAGTGGGGTTCACCTGCACAAGGGCACCATCATTGATATGAGACTTTGGAGAGTTAAAAAACAAAGTTCCTTTTCTGTGGGGGTGGAGAGATCACTGAGTGGTTAAGAATGTTTGCTGTTCCTGCAGAGGATTGGAGTTTGGTTCTTAGCATCCACATTGGAGAGAACACAGCCACCTGTAATGCCAATTTCTATAGCAGGAACTTTAACTGGTCTTAATAATAAGACCAATTAGAATTCTCACTACAAGTTCCATGGAATCTGATGCCTTCTTCTGGTCTCTGATGGTGCACACGTGCATGTGCTCATATTTTTTAAATTAATTAATTATTTATTAAAAACATTCTTTTCTCATTTTACATACTAATCCCAGTTTCCAGTCCCCTCTTCCCGCTCCTTCCATCTCTCCCCCTTCCCACCCTCTATCCACTCTTCAGAGAGGGTAGGGCTTCCCATGGGGAGTCAACAAAGCCGAGCACCTCACTTGAGGCAGGACCAAGGCCCTCCTCCACTATATCTAGGCTGAACAAGGTACCTCTCCAAAGAGAATGGGCTCCCAAAAGTCAGCTCAAGCAGTAGGGATAAGTTATTGGTCCCATTGCCAGTGGCCCCACAGTCTTTCTTAACCTTGCAACTGTCACCACATTCAGAGGGCCTAGTTTGGTCTTATTGAGTTCCCCACTATCAGTCTGGAATCAGTGAGCTCCTGTTAGTTCAGGTATGCTGTTTCAGTGGGTGTCCCCATCATGGTCTTGGCCCCTTTGCTCATTTTATCACTCTTCCCTCTCTCCAACGGGACTTTGGGAGCTCAGCCCATTGCTTTACTGTGGATCTCTGCATCTACTTCCATCAGTTGCTGGATGAAGTTTCTATGATGACAATTAAGGTAGTCATCGATCCGATTATAGTGCAAGGCCAGTTCAGGCATCCTCTCCACTATTATTTAGGGTCTTAGCTGGGGTCATCCTTGTGGATTCCTGGAAATTTCTCTAGTGCCAGGTTTCTTGCTAGCCCTATAATGACATATTTATGGATACATGTGTCCATAGATATAAATAAATCTTTAAAAATATGTTCTTTTCCTAAAAATTCACATCAAATCCCTGGAATTTGTTGCCTTATTTTCAAAATGGGTCTTTGCATATGTTATTAAGGATTTCTGAGATGAGATTATCCTGGATTTCCTGGCTCAACTCTAAATGCTGTCACAAGCATTTTCTGTTAGGGAGAAGAGGCAGGGAATGCTGACAGAAGCAAGATACAAGCAAAAATGGAACAGCCTCTTCCTGGGGGAATAGCCTGGTGGGTGCATGGTTTTGGAGCTTCCAAGACAACACATTTCTGTTGTTTTCAGCCACCCAGTTGTCATTAGTTGTGACTTTGAAGAAGCAGGTTCTACCGTTCCCAGCCCTCAGGGTAGTGGGCTTCCAGTTTCTTGTTGCAGCTCTTCTCTCAGTTACTCATGGATAGTACCTTGGCTCACAGCCGTCTTCTCTGGTCTGTTTTCTCCTGGAGGTGACTATTCCTCCAAGGCTAAAGGATATATGAGTGTCAGAGGTTCATAGCAGATCTAAAATGCCTGCATTTCCACAAGGCTGTTTGGTTCGTTACAGCAGAGTATTTGGGGGGAGGGGCAGGGTAGGGAAGAGGAATTTACCATTGCCCCCTTGTCTTTGTCTTTCCAAATGGGTCCAAGTGAGTTAGACAAACTATCACTTTCCTTCAGTGGAGCTTCAGGGCATGAGATAACACCTCACTGAGAATACAACTTTATCCACCCCTCCTTTGGTGTCACAATGCACCTAAGCAGAGAGATCGCTTTATTCTCAGGGCAAAATCCAGACTACCACTCAGGTTTTTGACAAGGGCTTCATTCCCCAAAGAGAAGTCAGGGTGAACCTAGTCATTTGTAAACTTCCTTCCCTCCCTCTCAATAGTCAATGCAAAGAGATTAAGAATGTGACCATTTCACTTGTCTTTGTCTATGTGCAGAGCACACTCTAGAATCTAGAAATCCTGTCCTTGCCTTGCAGCCTCTGTTCTTCACTCTGTCCTGACCTTCTCACCATGTTTGTTTTGATGGTAGAGTGAAAGTTAGTGGCATTACCCTGAAATAATACATTCAAAGAGCAATATAATATTTACAATGCATATTGGAAATTTGCTGTGTTTTTTATTTCTCCCAGAGATAAACCTGATCATTAGACTGATGTAAACAGCTGTCCACTTGGGAGAGGTTTAATTACCAACTCCAGATGTCTGGAAAAGATGGTTCCAGAATTTCAGCAAACTGGTACCCTCAACTGCCAGCCCATCTCATCTGCCCTTCCCCCAGCCAGATTTGCACGTCGGCCACTTCACATCTGGGAAGATAAAGCAGATACTCCAGAAACCTAGACACAAGAAGGATATGACTAGCAATAAAAATGCAAGGGTTCCTGAATCACACGAGGTCTTGCAAAATGACTCTTCCTTTTCTTTGGTTTCTGAGATTTCTAATTCATTTGCCAAAGCACTCCTGCTTTGGAGAAATTCTGATGCTTTGGCATATTGTTCTTTATGACACCATGTATTTGGTATCACACCTTATTTTTTTCTTTTAAAGGAAATAATCAGATAGACAGGGAATTTATCATTCAAATATACAGTATGGTAGGTATGTTCATGGCTCTACAAGGTATGGTTAGCAGAATTAAAACCTGTAACTTATGGTCTGGAGAGGTGTTATAATGGGTACCAGTACTTGCTGTTCTTTCAGATGACCTGGATTTGAGTCTCATCATTCACATAGCAGTTTATAACAACCTGTAACTCTAGTTCCAGGGTATCCAATGGCCTCTTCTGGACTCTACAGGTTCCTGTATGTATATGGTACACATATAGACATATAGGCACACACATATACATACAAATGAAATAAACTTAATAAATCCATCCCATAAAACACATTTGCATTTGGTTCTAGTTCTCTATCATTTCCTTTACTCTCTCTGCAGTTAATTGAAGATCCATGGCTTCAAGCACTCAGTTCCCAAATGGATATCTCTAGGTCTGACCTCTTTCTTGTATTAAACTCAGTTACCTTTTACACACATGGTCCCTACCCATTCTTCCCAATGAAGATACTGTCTCAGTCCTCAAACCTCCCACAGATAAATGAACAATCCTTCTAATGTAGTTGCCCGTCTCATCTGCTTAATTTCTTTAGATCTTTCTAAAATAATAGTTTTTAGAACCTATTTGCATCTTAGAGAAGACAAGAAATTTCAACATGAAAAGAGTATGTATAATAGGGATGAAAAATACCAATGACCCTGTTGGAAAATAGAAATGGGCTCTTAAGAAAAGAATGTCAAGAACGACAAATAGAATCGCAACAGTGTGAGAGCTTCTTAATCTTACCTAGAGTAAGAGAAATTCTGCTCAGAGCTGTACCCCAGTTAACCATCACTGATCATGTGCTTTTGCTTATTTTTTGTAATAAATAATACTTTATTTAAAAGCAAGCAGATTATAAAATTTTGGAGAGTATTCTAATAGTGCATACAAAATTAAAAAGACAACTAATGTTCAGTATTAATGGGATGAACCACAACATACTGTTGGGAAAGCTTTGGAAATCAAGCCTTCCCAGCCACCTCTGCAGGGAATCTAGTGTGGTGCAAGCACCTAGTGGGTACTCATGATGACAGAAAGATTACTCTGATATTGCTTCTTGACTTAGAGATTCCACTTGCAAAACATCACTGAGATCTGGACTTAAAGGAGAATGAATTAAGGAGAGGTAAATATTTATTTTTGACCTCAGGATCAACTACAATGATGGACCTGTTGATGCAGTGTATCTCACTAGCATCCTTCCCTTTGCACTAGCTAATGTGTCTCCATAACCTGGATGGAGAGATCTCTAAGAGGGGAGACTCTATCCCCAATTCCTGCATCAACATTGCAGAAACAGCACTTGGCTCATAAGGAAGCAGTAGTAATATTTTTTTTAACTGAATAAAAAAAGATTGAATGAATTGACAATATTGAATCAGTGACTTTTATTTTATATTTTGTATGTGTGTACATATTTTCTGATACTTATTAGACATGATGACAATGTATAGAAATAAGCACTGTTTTTATTGCTTTGTGTGGTGCTTCGATCAAACCTGAGCCTCACACATGCTGGGAAAGCATTCTACCGTGGTATTACACTCCCACTTCCTATATAGTGATTCTAACTAGCTAGAAAATGTAAACAGTGGTAAAATTGGCAAGAACTATGTTAATCCACTGATTCTAGTTTCACCTGTAGTTTTTGTTGAACATATATCATTCTAGCTAAATGTGGCTACATCCACATTAATCCACCATTTCTATCTGTTCTCCAGCTCACAATTGTAATCTGTGAATTGTTCTTTTAACCACCACAGGTGTATATGCATGCATGCATCCAATGGTATAGAGAAGCATGCACTTTACAGAGTCCATTTTCCCCTGAAATTATTTCTTGTTTATTCTAGTTCACTCCATTTGGATATTTCTTATTTTTTGAGATAATTACACAGAATTCTGTAACCCAGCTATGGCTGATCTTAAGCAACCAAATACTTACTAGTGGATAATTCTATTTCCTCGAATATTTTATATTGCTATTAGAATTCTTATATATTTCTTCTTTTTTTTCTAACTACAAATATTTTTTAATGACTTCATTGAGCTCTACATTTTTCCTCTGCTCCCCTCCCTTTCTCTCTCCTCCCCTTCAGCCCTCTCCCATGGTCCACATGCTCCCAATTTACTCAGGAGATCTTGTCTTTTTCTACTTCTCATGTAGATTAGATTCATATATGTATGTCTCTCTTAGGGTCCTCCTTATTGTCTAGGTTCTCTGGGATTGTGATTTGTAGACTAGTTTACTTTGCTTTATGTTTAAAAGCCACTTATGAGTGAGTACATGTGATAATTGTCTTTCTGGGTCTGGGTTACTTCAATATTATGTTTTCTAGATCCATCCATTTGCCTGCAAATTTCAATATGTCGATATTATTATTATTATTATTGTGTGTGTAATACTTCATTGTGTAAATGTACCATATTTTACTTCTCCATTCTTCAGTTGAGGCACATTTAGGTTGTTTCCAGGTTCTGGCTATGACAAACAATGCTCCTAAGCATGTCCTTGTGGCATGATTGAGCATCCTTTGGATATATACCCAAAAGTAGTATTACTGGGTCTAGAAGAAGGTGTTTCCTAATTTTCTGAGAAATCACCACACTGATATCCAAAGGAGCTGTCCCAGCTTGCATTCCCACCAGCAATACAGGAGTGTTCTCTTTACTTGACAACCTCTCCAACATATGCTGTCATCAGTGTTTTTGATGTTGGCCATTCTTACAGGTGTAAGATGGAATCTCAGAATTGTTTTGATTTGCGTTTTTCTGATGGCTAAGGATGTTGAGCATTTCCTTAACTGTCTT
This sequence comes from Microtus pennsylvanicus, assembly GCF_037038515.1. Lineage (NCBI taxonomy): Eukaryota > Metazoa > Chordata > Mammalia > Rodentia > Cricetidae > Microtus > Microtus pennsylvanicus. The sequence continues at coordinate 72,162,123 of NC_134580.1, forward strand.
TCACTCATTCTAAATTCATCTGTTTAGGTCTGAACTCCATTTTTTATTGGATCATTTGTTCTTTTGATGACCAATTTCCTGCGTTCTTTGTATATTTTGGAGATCAGTCCTCTGTCTGATGTGGGGTTCGTGAAGATCTTTTCTTATTCTGTAGGCTGTCGTTTTGTCTTGTTGACCATGTCCTTTGCTTTACAGAAGCTTTTCAGTTTCAGAAAGTCCCATTTATTGTTTCTCTCAGTGTCTGTGCTTCTGGGGTTATATTTAGGAAGTGGTCTCCTGTGCCAGTGCACTCTAGTTTACTTCCCACTTTCTCTTCTATGAGGTTCAGTGTGGCTGTCTTTATGTTGAGGTCTTTCATCCATTTGGACTTGAGTTTGTGCATGGTGATAGATATGGATCTAATTTCATTCTTCTACATTTGATATCCAGTTATGCCAGCACCATTTGTTAATATGCTTTCTTTTTTCCATTTGATAGTCTTTGCTTTTTTGTCAAAAATCAGATGTTCGTAGGTGTGTAGATTAATATCTGGGTCTTTGATTTAGTTCTATTGGTCCTTCTGTCTGTTTTTATGCCAATATCAGACTGCTTTCAGTATGTAGCTCTGTAGTAGAGTTTGAAGTCAGGGATGGTAATGCCTCCAGAAGTTCCTTTATTGTACAGGATTGCTTTGGCTATCCTGGATTTTTTGCTTTACCATATGAAGTTGAGTACCATTCTTTCAAGGTCTGTGAAGAATTTTGCTTGGCGTTTGATAGGCATTGCGTTGAACCTGTAGATTGCTTTTGGTAAGATTGTCATTTTTACTATGCTAATTCTACCTACCCAAGAGCATGGAAAATCCTCCCACTTTTTGATGTCTTCTTCAATTTCTTTTTTCAAAGATTTAAAGTTTTTATCATACTGGTCTTCTACTTGTTTGGTTAAAGTTACTTTGTAATATTTTATGTTATTTGTGGCTATTGTGAAGGGTGATGCTTTTCTGATTTCTTTCTCAGCCCATTTATCCTGTGTGTAAAAGAGGGCTATTGATTCTTTTGAGTTAATCTTATATCCTGCTACATTACTGAAAGTGTTTATGAGTTGTAGAAGTTCCTTGGTAGAACTTTTGGGGTCGTTTATGTAACTATCATATCATCAGCAAATAGTGAGAGTTTGATTTCTTCTCTACTGATATGTATCTCCTTGATATCCTTTCTTTTTTTATCTTATTGCTTTTGCTAGGACCTCAAGAACTATTTTGAATAGATATGGAGAGAGTGGACATCCTTGTTCTGTTCCTGATTTCAGTAGGTTCACTGTGAGTTTCTCTCTAGTTTAATGTTGGCTGTTGGATTACTGTATATTGCCTTCATTATGTTTAGGTATGTTCCTTGTATCCTTGCTCTCTCTAAGACCTTTATCATGAAGGGATGTTTTATTTTGTCAAGGGCTTTTTCAGCATCTAATGAAATAATCATATTTTTTTCCCAGTTTGTTTATATGGTGGATTACGTTGACAGGTTTTCATATATTAAACCATCCCTGCATCTCTTTGATAAAGCCAACTTGATCATGGTGGATGATTTTTCTGATGTGTTCTTGGATTCGATTTTCGAGTATTTTATTGAGTATTTTTACATCAATGTTCATGAGTGAGGTTGGTCTATAATTCTCTTTCTTAGTAATGTCTTTATGTGGTTTGGGTATCAGGGTAATTGGAGCCTCATAAATAGGGTTTGGCAGTGTTCCTTCTGTTTCTATTGTGTGAAACAATTTGAGGAGTATTGGTATTAATTCTTCTTTCAAAATCTTGTAGAATTCTGAGCTTAAACCATCTGGTCCTGGGCTTTTTTTGGTGGGGAGATTTTGATGGTTGTTTCTATTTCTTTAGCAGCTATAGGTCTATTTAATTTTCTTACCTGGTCTTGATTTAATTTTGGTAAGTGATATTTATGCAGAAAATTGTCCATTTCCTTTAAGTTTTTTAATTTTATGGAGTACAGGTTTTTGAAATATGACCTGATGATTCTCTGGATTTCCTCTGTGTCTGTTATTATGTCCCCCGTTTCATTTCTGATTTTGTTTATTTGGATATTCTCTCTCGGCCTTTTGATTAGTTTGGATAAAGGTTTGTCTAATTTGATGATTTGCTCAAAGAACCAACTCTTTATTTCATTGATTCTTTGTATTGTTTTTTTGTTTTTATTTTATTGATTTCAGCTCTCAATTTGATTGTTTCCTTCCATCTACTTCTCCTGGGTGAGTTTGTTTCCTTTTGTTTTAGAGTTTTCAGTTGTCTGTTAATTCACTAATGTGTGATTTTTCAAGCTTTATGTAGGCATTTAGTGCTATTAGTTTTTCTCTTAACGCTGATTTCATTTTGTCCCATAAAGTTGGGTAAGTTGTGTGGTCATTTTCATTGAATTTTAGGAAGTCCTTAATTTCTTCCTTAATTCATTGATGCTTCTGATGAGCATTGTTTAATTTTCATGTGTTTATGTGCTTTTTGAAGTTAGTCTTGGTGTTGAATTCTAGTTTTAAGCCATGGTGATCCGATAAGATACATGGGTTTATTCTAATTTTTTGTATCCGTTGAGGTTTCTTTTGTTATCTAGTACATGGTCAATTTTTGAGAAGGTTCCATGAGGTGCTGAGAATAAGGTATATTCTTTTATGTTTGGATGGAATGTTCTATAGATATCTAAGTCCATTTTAGTCTGTTAGTTCCCTTATTTCTCTGGTAATTTTCTGTATGACAGAAATGTCCAATTGTAAGAGTATTGAATTCTCCCACTATTAGTGTGAGGGGCTTCATGTGTGATTTAAGCTTTACAAATGTTTCTTTTGCATTTGAGGGTGCCCTTATATTTGGAGCATAGATGTTCAGTATTTAGATTTCCTTTTGATGGATTTTTTCCTGTGACTAATATGAAATGTTCTTCTTTGTCTCTTTCGATTGATTCTCATTTGAAGTCTATTTTGTTAGATATTAGGATAGATACTCCAGCTTGTTTCTTAGGTCCATTTGATTGGAAGTTTTTTCCCAACCCTTTACTCTGAGGCAATGTCTGTTTTTGAAGTTGAGGCGTGTATCTGGTATGCAGAAAAAGATGGATTCTGTTTTTTTTTTTAAATCCAGTCTGTTAGCCTGTGTCTTTTAATAGGTGAGTTGAGTCCATTTATATTATGGGACATTAATCACCAGGGATTGCTTGCTTATGTTATTTTATTTGTTATTTATTTATTTGTTTGTTATTTTGTTATTTTTGTTGTTGGCGATGCTATTTTGTGTGTTTTCCCCTTCTTTGGAATTTGCTGCTGTGAGATCATCAATTGCCTTTGTTTCTGTTAATGTATCCAACTTCCTTGGGTTGGAATTTTCTTTCTAGTATTTTGTGTAGGGCTGGGCTTGTGACTAGGTATTGGTTAAATCTGGTTGAGTCATGGAATATCTTGTTTTGTCCTTCCATGGTGATTGAAAATTTTGCTGTATATAGTTGCCTGGGATGGCATCTGTAGTTTCTTAATGTCTGGATAATGCTTGACCAAGACCTTCTGTCTTTCACTGTTTCCATTGAGAAGTCAGGTCTAATTCTGAGAGGTCTGCCTTTATATGTTACTTGGCCTTTTTCCTTTGCAGCTCTTAATATTCTTTCATGTTGTCCCATATATCCTGGATATTTTGTGCTAAGCCTTTGTTAGATTTAATGTTTTCTTTGACCAATGAATCTATTTCCTCTATTGTATCTTCAGCGCCTGAGATTCTCTCTTCCATCTCTTCTTATTCTGCTGTTTATGCCTGCATTTGTGGTTTTTGATCATTTTATCATGATTCCTGTTTTTATAATTCCCTCAGCTTGTGTTTTCTTTATTAGCTCTATTTCATTTTTTAAGTTTTGAATAATTTCTTTCATATGTTTAATTGATTTTTCTTTGTTTTCTTTAAGGGATTTTTTGACGTCATCAATTTTTTTTTGTCTTTTCCTCCATTTTTTTGAGGGAATTTTTTATTTCTTCTTTAAGGGCCTCAAACATTCTCCTAAATTTTTTTTTAGGTCATTTTCTTCTTCTTCATCTATATTTGGTTGTTCAAGTCTTGCTGTTGTAGGGCAGCTAGTTTTGACTGGTATCATGTTGCTTTTTGTGGTGTTGAGTGTGTTCTTACCTTGTCTAATCATCTCTTTCACTGATTAGTGTAGTTGGGGCTGTCTCTGACTCTGGTCATCAATCTTCTAGGTGCCAGTGGATCCAAGGCTCAGATGGGTGCTCCTTGTGGTACAGTCAGGGCCACAGTTCTAGTTACCCTGTTGGTTGCTCCATGTTCCTTGAGTTTGCTTAGTGCTCCCAGGGTTAGCTCTGCAATGCCAAGGGTCATTTGATTCTGCACCCACAGAGATTGACTGCTTGGGGCTCTTTCTGCTGAAGTTGCTGCCTTGAGCCTGCTCTGGAAGAGGTCACTGGCTTAGGCCTGCTACCTCAGAGGTTGCTAATCTTGCCCGGTCCAGCAGAGGTTTCTGATTTTGACTTGCTCCCTCATCTCTGGCTTCCTTGTGCTTGTTCTTGGTTCTGCAGAGTTCTCTGACTTGGGTCTGCTCCCTCAGAGATTGCTCCCTTGTACCTAGGAACTTGCTGACTCAGTCTTGTTCCAGTGGAAGTTGCTGGCTCAGACCTCTTTCTGTAGGTGTCCCTGGTGCCTGCTTGGGCCTGGTCCCACAGAAGTTCTGGCTCAGGCACATTCCCTCAGAGTTTCCAGACTCATGCCCAGATCTCCAGAGGTCTCTGGGTCCTGCCTACTCCTCCGGAGGTTCCAGACTCACTCTCGAACCCACAGAGGTCTCTGTGTCCTGCCTACTCCTCCGGAGGTTCCAGACTCACTCTCGAACCCACAGAGGTCTCTGGGTCCTGCCTACTCCTCCGGAGGTTCCAGACTCACTCTTGAACCCACAGAGGTCTCTGGGTCCTGCCTACTCCTCCGGAGGTTCCAGACTCACTCTTGAACCCACAGAGGTCTCTGGGTCCTGCCTACTCCTCCGGAGGTTCCAGACTCACTCTCGAACCCACAGAGGTCTCTGATTTCAACCTCTTCCCTCAGCAGTTACTCCCTTGTACCTGTTCCTCTGGAGTTTGCTGCATCAAGCCTGCTCTGGTCTAGGTAGCTGGCTCAGACCTGTTTCTGTAGGTGTCCCTGGTCTGGGCCTGCTCCTGTGGAAGTTCCTGTCTTAAGCCAGGTTCTGCAAACGTCTCTTACTCCTATCTATTCTCTCGAGGTCCCAGACTCACAGAAGTCCTGGCTCAGGCCTACTCCTTTGGAGGTCTCAAACTCATGCCTGGGCCTGCAGAGGTTTCTGGTTCCTGCCTACTCCCTTGGTGGTCCCAGACTCTATATATCTCTTGTTTTGAGTGTGGATATGAACATTTAAAATCTTAATTAGTACCATTAAATTACTACCTCCTGTGGCTGTTCAAGCTTACCATGCCATCCGTGATGTGTTGGTGTCCCCTCTCCATGTTATCGCTAAAGCTTGGTATGATTCTTGAATATTGTGTCTGTAAGGTTGAGCATGTCTTTATATTTGTATTGACTGTGTATGACTTCTTTCCTCTGAATTACCTGTGTATGTTTTTGCTCATTTTCCCATTGTCTGTTCATATTATTTGTCTGTAGATTTTTTTTTATATAACCCAGCTATTCAACTGCTGATGATAAGTATGTGGTGTCTCCATAATCTGTATCCTGCATTTTTCTTTATTTTGTATTTTTTCAAGCAAAACTTTAAGATTTTGATCTAGTCAATCTTCTTCTTAACCTGTGAGTATTTTGCTTTATTTGGGATTTAGGTAAACTTTGTAGCTTTAAGGACTTAGTATGCTTACCTCTAATTCCTTTAGTTATTTTGATATTAGACCTTTAATCAGTATGAAAACATTTATCAACTTTTCACAGTGAATTAATCATATATCTGTCCCCGCATATGGCACATTAAATAATAGCAAATGGAGTTAGTACTGTATACCAACATCGATGGATTAAATGATAATCCCTGAATAGACATGCTCAAATGCCATTGTGTCAGGTTTTGAAATGATGAGGAAGAAGGCATTTTGGTTCATTTATTGTCATGTAAAGATTATTATTTCTCATATTTTTAGTTATGAGTTATTAAAGTTAAATAAAATATTTTGTTAATTATTTGAGAATTTTTTGCATATACACAATGCATTTTGGTCTCATTCCTTCTCCACATCTTCCCCTAACCCTTCCAGGGTCTGCCTACATTCCCCCATCCTTAAGTCCTCTGTTTTGTTCTCACACCCACCAAGCACTTGGGTGTGGTGCTTCCCGCTGGAGTTGTTGACCTACTGGGTTTCACACCTTTAAAGAAGCTGACCCTCCCTGAGAAGTGACCAGTGGTCAACAGCCCCTCATAGGTTTTGGAGCTTGTGAGCCCTTCCCTGTTTACATTTTATTTTATGTAGTAAGCTTCTCAACCCCTAATATCATTTACATTAATACCTATTTGTGCATAATGTGGTTTGCTTCTTTGAGTGTATTTGTAAGCATAGACACCTTACATGAGCGATGAATTAATTTGGATCACTCTATTTCTTAAAGCTTTTCAGATATTGACCTTTCTGGTTCTTGTCTTTTTTACCTCTCTTCTCCTTTATCTTCACTGATTAAAAATTCAAGACTTACAATGAACTAAATTAATTAATTAAAATGTCAAGACATACTATAACGTGGAGGAGATGCTTCCTACTTACTACCCAGGAGGTGAATAACTGAGTCATACTAAAGACTGCTTCAGATCAATAATACAAAGAGATATGAGAAATATGGTCAAAATACAAACAGGTAATCTATAGGAGAGAAGCTATTATCAATAATATATTTAATCTTATTCATAATTAATGAACCATTGATCAGAAACACAAGCATTCTATTCAGGCACACGAAAACCAGACACTGTATTATCTCAGAAGCTAACACCTTACTGTTCCACTTTCTAGAGGGCTGCAGTTCTGCCATCAGAGGAGAGCTGGTGCCTTCCCCAGTCTGAGGACATTAAGTGAACAGGGCCTCAACAGCAGGTTCCCTTACTGGAAGGGAATATGAATGGATATGGATATTGAAGAATTAAGTGACAACTTGGAAAAGGGGAGATCTCTGGGAAGGTCTTTGCTCATCTTCAAGATCAGCATAATTGTAGCGTCTTCTTTTTAGACTGATGGTGAGCAACTTGGTACGATGCTGAGAGCTTAGCAATTACCATAATCAACTATGCCCTGGGCATTATAATCATTATGAAACTAAAGGTCACTGCCACCACTCTTCTATCTGAGAACTGAGGTGTCTTCCGCGATGCATGCATATATCCTTAGGTTGTGTGATCCTGACGAGGACCAGAGGACTCCATTCGTTTGGAGAAAGTTGAGTCAGGGGTCAGTTATGACTCAACGTTTTCTAGTGAGCAGCAGCCCTGGAAGTCTAGGTGAAACCATTGGTGGGGAGTGTTTTTTGGCCTTGCTAATCTGAGAGAATGGTGTCCTAGAGCTTTGGGCTTGTCCTTGCTTTATAATGAACTAACATGGGAGGAAGCAGAATTGAGAGAAAGATTCCTGTTGGCGCTGTGTGAGTTCTGGATGCAGGCATGCCCATACAAGAAATGTCCAGTTTCCTTGTCATTGGCGACCACAGATAACCTCTTTGCTTATGTCAATGTGAGTTGAGTTTTTTCCTTTATAAATATTTATTTGTTTCCACAGATTTACTTACTTAAATACAGTTAATTTATTGCTTTGCCAAAGTCTAGTTTTATATTATTTATGTTTTGTTTTAATTTTTTTATTTGTTTTATATATCAACCACTATCCTCCCTCCCTCCTTCCCTCTCTCCCTCTCTCCCTCTATTTCTCCCTCCCTCCCTCCCTCCCTCCCTCCCTCCCTCCCTCCCTCCCTCCCCCCCAACCCACCACCCATCCACTCCTCCAAAAGGGTAAGGCATGCCATGGGGAGTCAACAAAGCCTGGCACATTAAGTTCAGACATGGTCAAGTCTCTCCCACCTGCATCAAGGCTGAGCAGGGCACCCACCATAGGAAATGGGCTCCAAAAAGACAGCTCAAGCACCAGGGATAGATCCTGGTACCTCTGTCAGGAAATCAAGCTACACAACTGTTGCCCACATGCAGAGGGCCTGGTCTGGTCCCATGTATGCTCACGGTTGTCAGCACAGAGTTTGTGAGTTCCCATGAACTTGGTTCAGCTGTCTCTGTAGATTTTCTCATCATGATCTTGACCTCCCTTACTCATATAATCCTTCCTCCCTCTCTTCAATTGAACTTCCAGAGCTCAGTCTGGTGCTTGATCTCTGTATCTGTTTCCATTACTTACTGGATGAAGGCTCTATGATAACAGGGTAGTCACCAATCTGATTACAGGGGAAGGCCAATTCAGGCTCTCTCTTCACTATTGCTAGGAGTCTTAGCTGGGGTCATCCCTGTGGATTCCTGGGAATTTCCCTAGCACCAGGTTTCTACCTAGCCCCATAATGACTCTATGGCGATACCTCTGTCATTGTTCTCCCACTTCATCCTTTCCCTGTATGTTCTTATCCTCTATCCCGTCTCATCTTTTCCCAGTTTACCCAGGAGATCTTATCTATCTCCCCTTCCCAGAATGATCCAGGCATCCCTCATTGGGTTCTTCATGTGTCCTTGCTTCTCTGGAGCTGAGGATTATAGTCTGGTTATCCTTTGATTTACATCTAGTATCCACTTATGAGTGAGTACATTTGTGTTTGTCTTTCTGGGTTTGGGTTACCTCACTCAGGATGATTTTTTCCCTAGTTCTATCCATTTGCCTGCAAATTTCATATCATTGTTTTTTTACAATTGAATAATACTCCATTGTGTAAATGTGCCTCATTTGCTTTATCCATTTTTCAGTTGAGGGGCATCTAGGTTGTTTCTAGGTTCTGGCTATTACAAATAATGCTGCTGTACACATAGTTGAGCAAGTGTCCTTTTGGTATGGTTGAGCATCCTTTGGGTAAATGCCCAAAAGTGGTATCAAAGTACGTTGAGATTTTGACATAGTAAATGCTAAGGTTTTTTTCGTAGGAGAGTTTAGGAAAAATTATTTGAAGCAGGCATGGAACTTTATAATTGCGTCTATATACAGACTCTCTGGCATTCCATTCCAGGGAGTCTTCTATTCCAGCCAGGATAGCTGAAGACTTCTTGGGAGTTCAGTTGGAAATGAGGGAGTTAAAGAAAACTGGACTCTCATGGCTCTGTAATATCAGCTTTTATTTTTCTTAGAACGTTAAGAATGCTGTTTGGCAGGGAAATCACAAAAGTGGAAACAGCAGGGTTTTCTTAAAGCACAGTAGTCTGAGGTTTCCAATTAATTCACCGCCTGGCCACCCACTGTCCATTCGGAAACGCTTCCTATTAACATACAGCTCCCTAGGACTTCTGGAAGGTGTCAGGGCTTGAAAGTAACTCGTGAGAAAGAAAAAAAAAACAGAAAGAAATTAGGGAAAAAGCTCCATGCCACACACACACAAAAGCTTAATTTAAGGTATTGCACAGTGGGTTGGCATGGGACACCCAGGTTGCGTTAATACATTTTGGTAAGCAGATGTCTTTAAAGTGAGGCTCAGAAGTTGGTTCCTTCTCAGACCCTGTGGGATACCTTAGTCATCTCAAAGTTTTGTAAAATTATAAATTGATACTTCGATGTTGCTCCTCCAAATTAACTTTGGGTTTGTCACAAATGGCAGGGGCATTTGTGGTGATCGACCAGAAAACTCCAGAAGTCTGCCTGTCTGTCCTGTTTTATGGACTTGCCATTATGGCGATGTACTGTCTCCTTTTGTGTGTTAACAACACAAGCTGGAGTCACCAGAGAGGAAGGAGCCTCATTCGAGAAAATGCCTCCATTAGACCTAGCTGTAAGGCATTTTCTCAATTAGCGATCAAAGTGGGAGGGCCCATGGTGGTTGGCACCATCCTGTGCTGGTGGTCCTGAGTTCTATAAGAAAGCAGGCCGAGGAGGCCAGCCAGTAAGAAGCTCCCCTCCATGGCCTTTGCATCAGATCCTGCCTCCAGGTTCCAGTTCTGCTTGCGTTCCTTTTCTGACTTCCTCCAATGATGGAAGTCAGAATCTGAAAGTGTAAACCAAATAAATCCTTTCCTCTTCAAATTGTTTTTTTTTTTTTGGTGGGTGGGTGGGGGCATTATGGTGTTTGTTGCAGCAATAGAAACCCTACAGGCAACATGGTGATTTCCATGTGTTCTTCAGGTGTGTGTTTGTATGTGTGTGTGTGTGTGTGTGTGTGTGTGTGTGTGTGAGAGAGAGAGAGAGAGAGAGAGAGAGAGAGAGAGAGAGAGAGAGAGAGAGAGAGAGAAAGATGTTTCTAGATAGCCCTTTTCCTGCCCTTCCCACTAGATAGGTACTTTTCTCTCTCTTCCTGAATGTACTTTGATATCACATTAGATCGTACTTATTCTAGATGTTCACTATTCTCAATTATCTTTTTAGAAAAATTGCCCCGGACTATGTTCCTGTTTGAGAATATCTAAAGCTGGAGACTGGACTCCACTATTTGCAGGATTCTTGAAGATTAAATCAGCTAGACAAGAAGAGGATCTGTGTTTCTCCCATGATGGATGAGCCCTGATGATGTCCTGCTGAAGCTTATCTGTGGCTGTAGAGTGTCTTACAAGGGTTACCTGTTTGGTAATGTAGGTGACTATAGATACTGGTAAAGATTTCCTGGATGTCATAGTTGGTTTTAATGTCAAACGGCCACAAATTAGGATTACTTAAGGAGGTGCTTCAACAGAGAGATGACTGCCTTGATCGATGTGATAAGATCAACCCCCAATGTGAATGTCACCTTCTGGCAGTGGTCCATATAAAAGAGGACAGAAATTGGTTTGTCATGTTCTTGATCAAGCTTCCTTCCTACCTCCAAGCTGATTTACCCTGTTGCTGCTGATGATTCCAAAGTTTCCAGGCTTTTATCACTGACTAAGGACTAGTAGCTCTCTAGGAACCTTCCTGGTTCTCAGCACTAGATTAGGAGTGCCAAGGTACTCAACTTCATAAAATGAGCAAGCACTTGGTTCTCAGCTTCTAGGATATGAGACACTGTTGTTATTGTTTTAATGTCAACTGATTTAATAAAACACACACAGAGAGACAGAGAGAGAGAGAGGGAGACTGACAGAGAGAGAGAGAGAGAAAGAGAGAGAGAAAAAGAGAGAGAGAAAGAGAGAGAGAGAGAGAGAGAGAGAGAGAGAGAGAGAGAGAGAGAGAGAGAGAAAGAGAGAAAGAGAGAGAGTTACACTCAAATTCTGTTGCTCTGTACAGCCTATTTCAACATTGGGATTCTCTCATCCCTTGATTACCTGAGAACAGCCTTCCTTTTTGTTGACCCTGGAGCCTTTTAATGGTCAAACAAGTCCCCATTTTTCCACAGTGAGGCCATTATTACTCTCAATATCTGTTTTCATTATACTTTGCCCAGCTCAATTTTGAACAATGAAATAAGTTCCTGGCTGATTGCCTGACCAGAAAGTTATGACACCAGGTAATTTTAACTTTCTGATTTGAATATTTCCACACTGGAAAATGTAGCTGATGAGTGAGCTCAGGGGAAGACCAGAGCTACATCTTACCCCTGTCACCCCAATTCAGCTCCAATAACACCTCACCTTTCTGCTGCTTACCAGTTTTCAGCACAGATCTTTAAGGAGCAGATAACTAACACTGTAGATTCATGTATTCATTCCCTGAGCCAGCATTACTTAATTGCTCCTATGGTTCAGGGATGGAAATAGAAAATGGATGTTCAGTAGTGAATAGGGTGGCAAAGTTTCTGTTCTCACAGAATGTGGATTGTTGAGAATAAATTATTAAAATGTGCAATATCATATATTTTCAGTGCACACTCTTCTTTAGAGATGAATTTTACATGCAGCCTACTAACATGGAAACAGTCAGCCATGCACGCAACTGGGGTGAGAGGTGATTTCCCAATGGTACCACAGTTTGATGCCACATAGTGGGCACAACCTGACCTACCAAGACACAGCAACAAGGTCAATCTGGTTAGAGCACAGCACATGGGGATAGGAAGAAACGTAAAAAGAGAGAGTGAGCAGGCAGGAACAGGGAAAAAAAAACCACTGAAAAAGATCAGAGTTTACTCAAATTCCAAAAGGAAACCTACAGAAAAGATTATTTACATATCATGGAATTTGTTCTATGCAAACTTATGATCCTCTTGAGCTTTGGAGGCGGGGATGTTTCTACTCTGGTTTCTGTTAGAGTGTAAGTTGCTTTAAAACACTAGATCATCTTTCCTCTGTATAGTGGTCCCTAGCATAGCTACTGTACCATAATACCAGTTTTGTGAGAACTATTGCAAACTATTTAAAGGCAATGATTTGGGGGCTTGCTGTTGGGGCAGTTTACCAAAGTTACCCAGCACACATTGAAGACAAAAGACTGATATTCTGGACTCTGATTCTTCTGTTATTGGGAGTACACACCAGCTCACTGCCAGCAGATGCTAAAACCTGTCTTGTTTGGGCAAAGGAAACTCAGGTGGACCTGGTAGAGTTGTGGATATGCATATGGTGGTAATCTTACTTCAGTTTCTTTGGGGTAAGCAGTAAAGCTTAAATATCTGGTCACCTGGTGACATGTTTTCTTCTAGGTGGAATACCTTCCTCCCATACTTACTTTAAGTCTTTGCATTCACCGTTAGTGATTGAGTTCCCATACATCTTCATGTTGATAACTGTGCAGATGAATTGGATCTTCCCTTCACTAGCTTTCTCCATTTGATACATTTTTCCTGATGTCTATTGTCTTGTTCAGAGACTTAAACCCCACAGTCCTCATCTTCAGCCTTGAAGCAGTCAATTCTCCAGTTTATCTCTGCACCATAACCTCTCAAGTGGTTAATGGCTCATAAACAAGTAATGAGGGCTCAGGGTAAGTTTAAAGGAGTCCATGGTGAGCAATCCTTTGTGTTGTGAATAATTACCCAATAATTTATCTCTTTACTAGTATAGATTTGGGGATTTTTTATTAGAGGATGTCCTTGTAGCAGCATTAAGGGTAATTAAAAGAACAGTTTGGGAGACTATTGGTCTACTGGAAGATAAATACAATGAGTACTCAAGGTAAGTGATGTGTGATTATGGGATATTTAAACCGTTTGTAAGAAGAGTTTTAGAGACATAATTCCAAGACATGAATGTCTTGAGCTAGCATTCTTGAGGAAATTTTGGGATGGGGATAGATTTTGAAGTAGAAGCTTCTACTCCATGCTGCTCTCATAAGTGTGAAATAGAAAATATAGTTAAAAGAAGGGTAAACAGTTAGACACTTCACATGTGAGCAGATGAGACACTGGCTACATCCATGAGGCCCAGAAAAAAAATGAAAATTTTGGTCCTTCTATTGACTATTTACTAAGAATTTTGAAAGCAGTGACAATTAGGCAGTGGGATCTGGCATGAACGCTTCTGTGAGTTTTGAGTGGACCCGTAGCTGGATGAGGATGTAAAAGAAATATGCTATACAATGGGGCAGACCTGTGTCTTAATCATAAATAATCACAACTTTGGTGACCAGTGGAAAGATCATATAAATGCACTGAACTCTCATGCCATTATATAAAAATATAGACTCTTCAGCTTGAATATAGTTAAGATTGGTAAAGGCTTGGTAATGCCTCACTATGCATTTCTCACCTATGCTTTGTGAGAAATGAACATTCAATGGGTAGTGGCTGTAACAACAATTTAATAAATGAGTTTAAAAGCTGAAACTCTTTAATGGAATGTCCTTCCTAGTTATTTTCTAGTGTCTGCCTCGTCAAGAGTCCTTATAGCATTTATAGACTTTGAAATTTCAAGACCAAGTATTGGGCCTCAAGGGCCGCAGCTGACAACAGCACTAACTGCAAGTAGAGTCAAAAGATAAATATGAAACTTTTCTTTTGTGGAGATATTTGTGATCTAGATGTTGAGATAAGATTGAGTGTGTTTATCATGTTTTCTCATGTGGAGCATGGTAACTAATATAGGTGAGGCTCTTGGCCAAATAATAAAGAGTCAAAGAAAAGTGAAGACTAAAGTGGTCTTTTCATTGCTACAGAAGATGAAATTATTGAAGATGAAGAAAAAAGGCATTGCAATGAATTTAAATTATCTCTGTGGCCTCAGTAAGGATCTCTGGAATGAGGAATAAGCTGTTGGCTTGGTGATCTCAATAAAATCTGCCTCTCAGTTTCCTGCACTTGTGCCTATCTATCCACTTGAACCAAGGTGACCTTGTGAACTGCTCTATTCAGTCAAATGTGGCAGGTGTTACTATGCAATTTCAGTCCCCAACATAAAGAAGGATCTTTCTGTAACTTCTACAATTCTACAGTCCTGGAGAGATCATAAAAATACAATAAAGTATCAAACTATGTTGGAGAATAAAGGACCCCAATTGACAGTGACCCAGGTATGGTGAATTTTACTGTAGAAGACAATCCCTGAACCCATACTTGATTCACGAAACTTCAAAGAAAAAAATAAACATAATTTAGACTCTTTGTGTATTTTACATCTTTATGTGACTTTTAAAAACTCTTTACTTTCACTTTCATTTTTAATTTTTTTAAGATAGGGTTTCTCTGTGTATCCTTGGCTGTACTGGATCTCATTCTGTAGACTGGGCTGTCCTTGAACTCATAGATATCCTCCTGTCCCTGCTCCCAAGTGCTGGGATTAAAGGCATACACCATCATGCCTGACAACCTCAGTATGTAGAGCATGAAACTCTTAATCTCAGGGTTGAGGGTTTGAGCCCTACATTGGGTGCCATTATGTAAACAGAGACTGCTCTTTCATTTCCTGGATACCTAGACCAAATAATCACACAGAAACTGTATGAATTACAACAATGTTTGGCCAATGGCTTAGGTGTGTTCCTACCTAACTCTTATATCTTACATTAACCCCTTTCTATTAATCTATGTATTGTCATAAGGCTGTGGCTTACCTGTAATGTTCTGGGAATCTTTCTCCTTCAACAGCTACATGGTGTCTGCCTGACTCTGCTTTCTGTCTCTCTGCTTTCAGTTTAGTTTTCCATTTAGCTATATTCTACCCTGTCATAGGCCAAAGCATCTTATTTATTATCCATTGGTAATAAAGCATATTCATAGCATACAGAGGAGAATCCCACATCAAGTGCCCTCATTGTATCTAGGACCTAAGAAATTGGTGACATTATAGCATGCTCACAGTTCCAATGACTATGACAAGAGCAACATGGTAACATGCTCACAATATCTAAGAGGGAAGACACTAGCCACATGGCAACATGCAGTTGCCATGTAGTTCCACACTAGGCATATGGTAACATCCTCAAGGTATCTAGGAGGTCAGATATTAGTGTCATGCTAACATGCACACACTATCCAGGACTTGAGATATTAGTAACATGGCATTATGTTCCCAGCGTCCAAGTGTCCATATGCTAGTTACTTGGTAGCACAATCAAAGGAGTTGAGACATTAGTCATGTGGTAATACCTTCAAAGTATCCAAGTATCAGACACCCCTACATTACCCACAGGCTAAGGTACTTGCCAAGTGACAACACACTCCCAGTATTTACAGAATCAGGATATTGTTACATGTTAAATACTTCACAGTATCTAGGATTTTGAATACCAGTAACATACTAACATCCTCATACTATCTAGGAACTAATCTTGAGAGTCACATGCTAAAATACTCACAGTGTTTAGGAGTTAATATTGAGAATCATATGGTAATATGCTCAAAGTGCCCAGGAGTTCACATATTAGACATATGGAATGCAGTTGTATCTGGAGGCTCAGAGACTAGTTACAGTGTGAGATGTTCTCTGTATCTAAGAGTTAAGGTATTAGTCACATGGTACTGCCCCCCAATATCCAGGAGCTCAGACACTAGTCACGTGAAGACACCCTCATAATATCCACAGTTTAAGACACTTGCTGCTTGGTAACATACTAACATATCTAAGAGCTAAAACACTGGACACTGAGTATCACTCTCACTGTATCCAGAAGCCCAAACACTTGACAACAACTCACAGTAACTATGAGGGAAGGTATTAAGCATCTGGGAATATCATCAGCATATTCAAAATTTCAGATAATAGTCAAATGAAAACATGCTCACAGTAACAAGCATTTCAGACACTAGACACACGGTAATGTACTGTTTCCTAAGACTAAGACACTAGTTACACAATAACAAATAGTATCCAAGTGGTCAGACACTAGTTACATTATAATGTGTTCACAGTATGTAGGTGCTCAGACACTAGTCATTTGGTAACATATTCAGGAACTATGTATCAGGCACCAGTCACATGATGTTGTGGTCTCACATTTTCCAAAGGCTAACTAATACTCAAGCCATATTGCATCTAGGATACCTCTATCGTGGGAGCTCACATAACACTTTCATAGTGACATCCTCACAATTTCTAGGGGTCAGACACTAGGTACATGATATCACCCACAGTGTATCCAGGAACTCAGACATTAGACACATGGGAATATCCTTCTGGTGTTCAGAGGGTACAACGTTGGTCATATAGTATCCATAGGCTCAAATATGTGTCATGTGGGAAAATTCTCCCAGTATTCAGAGGCTAACACACTGGCTACACGTTACCAGCCTCACAGTATTCAGAAGCTTAGACACTAACCACAGGGTATCATGCTCATAGAATCTAGAAGCTCAGATCTGAGTCACATGGAAACACCCTCCCCAGTATGCACAGCCTAAAACACCAGTTACTTTGCAACACCCTAACAGTATCTAACAGAAGTCACATGATCGGAGACTAGTCATGTGTTAATACCTTCACAATGTCCTTGAGCTCAGACACTAGTCACATGGTAATATGCCCACAGTATGTCAGAGTTCAGACACTAGTCCTATTTCCAATATCTGATGGTCAAAGGGAATGAGCAGAGTGACTCTATTTTACATTTTTTAAAAGGTAGTCATGTTTTGCTGGTAACCTGATATCATCTACAATTTAGATCTTAGATTTCCCAGAGAGAAGTAATACTCTTATTGGACAAAGACTAGATTAGTAGATTTTTTCTTGTTATTAAAGGACATTTATGATGCTATTAGAGTTCACATAAATAGGTGATTTTGAATGAAAACTGGGGATATACTAAGTCCTATGCACCTCCCCTATGGCATCATTTTGTTCTTTATCCTTGAATAATACTTTATTGTATATGTGCCACTTTTTCTTTATTCCCTCACCTGTTGATCAGCATCTATACTCAGTCCACCACATGGCGGACATGTTTCTTTATGTAGACATGGGTAATAGGTTTCTTTAGCCATTAGTCCCTTGACAGGACCTTTGTTTGCTTCTGCTTCTAGGTTAAAGTATACAAAGGGGCAGAAGAAATGATTTGCAAGTATAGAAATGAAAAATCAAGTGCTAAAACCAAACACGTACAGCAGAAAAAATGGGTTTGCACGAGATACACTATGTTGATCTGTTCTCACAAGCTTCTGGCCTGCAGGGCCCTAAAGAGGATACAGCCACCCAGTTATCATCGTGGACTCTTTTATTTATTCTGAAGAGCCTGGAAGACTCCCGTTGTTCATTTGTAGGGTGGCTGCAGTTCATCATTTCATGTTCACTTCTGTGAACACTTCCTGACTGCCCATGATTGTTCTATTGTGGCGTCTGAATTCAATGAGATGGCTTTTGACACCGTGTCACAGCACCCCTACCACGACAGTGTTACAGTGTTTTCATATCACAGCAGTTTATTTCTTTCATATAAAAAAATTCCTGTGTTAATTTAACTGATCCATAGACTGGTTAAGGATTCAGGGCTTCTCTCTCTCTCTCTCTTGTTAACTGATACTATTGAGAAAAAGTCTTAACAGACGAAGAAAATTGTATATATCCTTTGTGTGCAACATGGTTTTTGGTGTATGGATATGCTGTGGAATGACCAAATGAAGTCACTTCCCACAATTTTCACTTCATTTTTTGTGCATGGTGAGCAGCTTCATGGTTTGTTCCCTCTGCCCTAAGTCCAGTGTGGTTTTTATTCTCCAGGTGCCATGAGAGCTTCTCTATTCTCAGGTCTGACCATCGTACTCCAAAAGAAGAAAGGGAGGTGAGAAAGAGGGATGGGCAGAAGAATTTGCTTCAGAATGCTGTGACTCTGTCCTTGTTATCAAATCAGATTATGCCAACATCTGGAGGGACTCACAGGGCATTGCTGTGCTCTCAGAGATGAGCGAGTGCATGTGTGAACTGGTGCTATTGCTGCTAGTATGAAGGGCTGTGATTAAGGAGCAGAAGAGTGGAAAGTGCAGTGTTTGGTGTTTGTCATGATTTACCCTAGGCTAATCAGGATCTCTGTACTCTCTTCCTTTCAGGCACTGCTCACCACCAGCCCCCACATCCAACTTCCCGTTCAGTTAGAGCACTTAGTTCAAAGTTCAAAAAGATTTGTCTGGTTCTTGAGTTTGTACACTGAATGAATTTAGTGATTTCTTTTTCCTACTTTCAATGGACACCAGCTTGAAGCACTGGAGGAAGAAGGCCATCACAGTAACAGAACAACAACACACGGCAGATGGCTGGAGACCTACCAGCAATGCAACAAGAGACTCCTTTCTGCTTCAGCTGGGAATCAGTGTCTAAATAGCCCCTGGGCATCCTGGACTTGTCTCTATGGAATAGTAATCCTCCCTCCTTCTTCCTAAAGCCACATTTGAGAAGGGCATTGAGGAGGAAATCCTTTTGTCTATCGGCACAAATTCCGTAGAACAGCTTCTTGTTGATGGAGGCCAAGAACCTGGGGTTTCATTAGGAGTTAAAAGTGATAGACTGCAGGTGGCCAAGCTTGAAGTATTTAAAGCAAAATTTCCCTTAAAATTCTTGGCTGGCTCCCAGGCTATTCATTGCCTGCGGGAGTAATAGCAGCACAGTCTTGTTTAGATGTTGTTTTTAAGCCTGAATCTTTCCCCTTTTACCTATTGCTCTTTGTGCTGTGAACACCATCCTGTGTCTTAGCTTAATGGCTTCTCTTTCGAGGCAATCAAAACAGTAGGCACCGGTGACAGGGCCACCTCTTAATCCCCTTGTTGCTGGCATGTTGGCCTCCTCTCCCTGGAGGAGAACCATTAACAGACGGTTTTGGGGAGAGGCCTGTAGCTTGGTGGCTGCCTCTTTTATCAGTTTTATTTCGGAGTTATTAAAGAACTTGCCTTCTTCAATTGTAAGAATTGTAAGTTTGAATAACTGTAGGACTTCCATTTAACTTCAATTGCAAGTTGTTGGCAGAGAACTTTTCCTTAACAAATTGAGGTTTCCTTCCATATCTCCCTACACTGTTAGTAGCCTCAGACTGATTTCTTCTGTCTCTTTCGGACATCCCTGAAAGACTCACGAAGCTCTCTTCTCTACTGGACATCTCTAATGTTTACATTCTCTCTCATCTCCTAGGACTTTGCCTCCATCACCTCACAGGATAGACAGTAACATCTCGAGTTGAACTCATGACAGTTTGCCTTGAGATGCTCTAATGTCAGGTACAGGATGTAACTTCCTTGAAGGTTACAAAAAAAAAAATTAAGTGAAAAGTGTGTGAAGTGATTTGATTTGGCCATTTCATGGCATAACCATACACAACAAAAACATACTACACACAAATGATATGTATAATTTTTCTTTGTCTATTAAGGTTTTTGTTTTTCTCAAATGTTATCGGTTAATGAGAGATAGATAGATAGATAGATAGATAGATAGATAGATAGATAGATAGATAGAGACTCTGAGTCCTTAAAAAGTTTATGGATCAGTTAAATTAACACAGGAATTTTTATATGAAAGAAATAAGCTGCTGTGATATGAAAACACTGTAACACTGTCATGGTAGGGGTGCTGTGACACGGTGTCAAAGCCATCTGATTTAATTCAGACGCCACAATAGAACAATCATGTGCAGTCAGGAAGCGTTTGCAGAAGTGAACATGAAATGATGAACTGCAACCACCCTGCAAATGAACAACCGGAGTCTTCCCGGCTCTTCAGAATAAATCAAAGACTCCACGATGACAACTGGGTGGCTGTATCCTCTTTAGGACCCTGCAGGCCAGAAGCTTGTGAGAACAGATCACACACCTTCCTGGGGAGGACGGGCCTGAGTAGAGCTAGCTTCCTGTTGCCAATCATGCATCTCATGTTGGATTTCCCCTGGAGTCGTCGCTATGGAGAGTGCAGCACCTGAGCTGCTTTCCTGATTCATCCTCACTTCTGTTTTCTTCCACCCAGCATTGAAATTCTACTTCTTAAATAAAATTGCAGCACCTGACCCCAACCCAACTTTGTTTTCTGGGACATCTGTGAAAATACCCCAGGATTTGACTTTTTTCTTACTATTTCCGAGATTGGTTTTATAAATGTTTACACCTCTGAGACCAAAACAGGTAAAATACACCTAGCAGGTTAAGGGTTCTATTTGCAGTTAAGACGGTTAAGAACAAGTTCATGTTAGTCTTGCGTAGGTTAAGGTTTCTATTTGTAGATAAAGAATAAATTTCTATTTGTCCTGTGTTCAGTTCTTACAAGTTCGATTTGTATTTGTAATTAAGAATAAATTCCTGTTTCTTAGATCTGATGTAAACATGGTTTTCAACTTACACTGAAGTTCCATCCATTCCCATGACGCTTATACTCGTCACCCATTCCGACCTTGGTTCCTCTCCTTCCACCGTATTTTTCTAACACTATATAACAACCAACTCTCCCCTGGGAACACCTTATCTCTCCTACAAGAGGGACCTCAAGATGCAGGCAGGGGCTGCTCTTTCAGATCCCTTTTAGGGTGAGTAGCTGGCTGGCTATTCTGGGGTACATCCTACATACAGCTTGCTTTGATTAAACAGTCATGAATTTGTTCTCTTCTTCTTGTGATTCTCAGGTTTAACATTTGGAGTTCCCCAGTGAGGTGGGACTATTCCCCCAAATTCTGAAGCTGAATCTCTAGTTCCAGAATGTCCCAGAAGCTGAGCTGCCCCAGGGTGTGCACACTTTGGAATGCTAATCCAAGGCTCCAGGGCATGTCTTTGTTCTTATAGACTCCTGGAATAAAATGGGTCTACTTGAAAAAGGAGATAGCAAGCATTTTTTTTTTTTTGAGGCCTCCTTTTGGTAAGTCATAGAGGCCTTTTTTAGCTTTCTGTGACAGCAGTCTGACTGGGTTTTGGTTCTAGGGATGGCCATCCGGAGATGTGACGGAGATAGCAAACATGAGGAAGGCTGCTATCCCTATGTCCAGGATAAAACAAGAAGTTGTATGTTTATTTCGGGTAAATTGGAGTTCAGACAGCCACCAGTTCTTTTTCTGATCTGCCTTGAGATCCTGGGGGTTCCCTGGTGACATCTGGAAACTGAAAAAGTTGAAGAGCCCAGGGACCTGTGTGCCCATCAACAGAATTTCAACGCCCAAGCTGCATAGCAAAGCTGAGGAATCACAAGGATGTTCCACCACACTGAGGATTTTGAGAGACCTGGATCCAGATGTCAGATATTCTGGGAGCTGAGGGAAACTCGGAAAGGCCCAGATTCTGGTGCGTTCCTAGTACCCAGGTTGTGCGAGAAGACTATTCAGAGATGGCCGGGATGGGGGGGGGCACTCCTATTTGTTAAGAAACTTTCTTTGGTCGAATTGGTGAATGTCTCAATGGCTCCAGTTGCTGAAGTATTTGTTTGTGTTTTCTGTTGTCATTCTTCGCTTGGTGTCTTGTGCTGTGTTTGCTTATCTTCATGTATTCCAGCTTAGGGCAACTAAAGTGGAAGAATGACGTGGATAAAAAGACTGGTAGACAGCCCTTTGGCTTGTTTTCTAAAAACTTTGACAGCCTTTATTTGCATCTAGTTAAAGAAGATTTTGAATGCCCTACCACCTAGAACATCTCTGCTTTTGGAGAGGTCATTCCAGAGACAACAGGGCTTTGGGGACATTGGAGGTCAATGGCAGTACAGGGCAGGTCTGTGCACAGTGGACCCAGAGTGCAATGTCCAAGGCCAGGCTTAAGGATTGGTGGGTAGCACTGGAGGAAAGCTCCAGGGCCCCATGTGGGAGTCCATGGGCAGCCCCATTGCGGCTCATTGCAGCAATGCAACCCTGAACCATGGGATATCTTGCTGTGTGCATGGAGCTCCAGTTGCAGCACCACATCACATGACTGATTACTGGAACTGCTCATGGGATTGCCCAGTCTCTGCTCTTAGAGTTTCCTGCCTTGCCAGAGGGTTCTGTTACTTTCTTTGTCACCTATGATGCAGGTGAACACTGTAGCCCTCTAGACACTGGATTCAACAGCAGCAGCTTCCAAGGTGGACCCCCTTGTAATTACAACATGGAAGAGAGATGGGGAACCACTATCAGGCTCTGTTAGAAAGGAAAGTTTTGTTTATTTCGTGTGTGTGGATGTGTCTGTGTTTTCTGACGTATCTGTAAGTTTTGTTACAAATACGGAGCTGAGGCAGAAACGGGTCAGGCTCGGCTGAACGGATGAATAACAGCATGTTTTGTTTCAGGCTGGTCTCCTTGGAGTATGTGAGCTTCTATGACTGCCATGGCTCCTCTGATGCCTGGGGCTCAGAATTTGTCTCCGAGCTTTCTGGCTACTGGGTCCAGTTTAGTAGGGATTCGAATGCCATTTGGAAGTGGATAATATTAAAGTTGTTTTGTGATGTTCTGATTGACTGAAAAGCTGGCTCTGGAACTGGGCTCTTCCCTTTCCATTTTCAGACATGCTCTATAGCCTCTCTGTCTGGGTCAGGAGAGCTCCCTGACAGTGTGACTGGGAGAAGAGACCAAAGCAGAGCAGCTCAAAAAAGATTATTGGTTCCATTTAATTGCTTAAGCCTTTCTGCTAAGTTATAAACCTTATCTCAAGATTTATAAGTTTATCTGGTATGGTTAAAAATCTGTGAAAAGAGTTAACTTAAAACTCATGCCATAGGGTTCATAGTTAAAAAGTATGCGCAGGTGATTTTAGAGGAAACATGCGGCATGATGCCATCTTGGGATATAAGCAACATGCGACTTTATTACTATCTTTAGTCAGCTACGCGACTGGCAACCATCTTTGAAAGGATTGGGTGAATGTCATGTGACTTTGTATTTTGTTGCTATCTTGCTTAAAGTTGATCACATGATGTTTGAGACAACCACGGAGGCAACAACAGGTCTCCAAGCTATTTTTGATTAGGATGGATTTTTGAATGATAATTCCTGTCCTGAAAACAAGGTTATTGAAAGATAGGATTTAAAAATAATGGTTGTTCAATAAGGCATTAAAGCTGTACTATCATGTATTCATACACAAGCATGCATCTCATGCTGGTAGCCAAACTTTATAATGTAAGTCACCCAGGTGGTATTTGCTTTAAAGGCATGAAGGGGTCATGAAGAGCAGCTGAGACTTGGCACTGTGTGGCAGCACTGGAGTTCCTAAAGAGACCCTGGTCGCACTGGGGACCCAAGCAGTGCCATGTGATGCCACCAGAAACCACAGCTGCAATGAAATTAAGCTGACTGGGGCCTGAAAGTCAGGCTGTGTATGCTGCCAAGGGTGCAACCAGACAGGTTACCCAGGCCACTTGGGAAGGCCCAAATGATTGCGAATGAATCTCAGATATTGAATTATTGTCACTCTTGGAGTCTGGCTTTGCTTTGTGCAGATTGTAGTTGGGCCCTGTATCTTCTCTCTTGAAGTAAACAAAGGAACTTTATTCTTCTGATATTGTAGGATCACACAGTTGAGAGATTTTAAATTTTTTTTAATTTATTTATTTATTAAACATTTCTGTCTCTTCCCCGCCACCGCCTCCCATTTCCCTCCCCCTCCCCCAATCAAATCCCCCTCCCTCATCAGCCCAAAGAGCAATCAGGGTTCCCTGCTCTGAGGGAAGTCCAAGGACCACCCACCTCCATCCAGGTCTAGTAAGGTGAGCATCCAAACTGCCTAGGCTCCCACAAAGCCAGTACGTGCAGTAGGATAAAAAACCCATTGCCATTGTTGTTGAGTTCTCAGTAGTCCTCATTGTCCGCTATGTTCAGCAAGTCCGGTTTTATCCCAGGCTTTTTCAGACCCAGGCCAGCTGGCCTTGGTGAGTTCCCGATAGAACGTCCCCATTGTCTCAGCTTCATCAGGCGATGAAAGGAGACAGAGACCCACATTGGAGCACCGGACATAAATCTCAAGGTCCAAATCAGGAGCAGAAGGAGAGAGAGCACGCACGAGCAAGGAACTCAGGACCGCGAGGAGTGCACCCACACATGAGACAATGGGGATTTTTAATTTCTTTAAGAAGAAATTTTGGAGTTTTACAGAAAATTTAAATTAAAAAGACATTTTTTAGGGAAATTTTAAAAAAATATTTAAATTTATAAGGCTATGGGACATTTTAGGTTATAAAATATTTTACATTATTATCTCTTTATTAATATTTAATCTTAAAAATACACAAATGAAAGGTTAAAGAGTTAGGAGCAGAGCTATGAGCATTAAACAGTAAAAACAGACGATTCTCTCTGATGATGCAGCAAGACAATGACCTGAACTGTCTGGCAAAGATTTTCTCTTTGCTGAAGGTCTATTAGGGCTAACAAAGACTGATCTAAGAATGAATATCTAACCTCCTTGTCCCTTTTAACATTATTAAGCTTTAGCTATTTTGGTAAATTGAGTTATATCAGAAACTGTAATATTCTGTAATGCTGCTCTCTATAAAATCCAAGGAAAGAAAATTGCCAGTCTCCTTACAGATTATATTCACGATTCAAAATTTTATTTTAGTACAAAGAACTTCAATTCAGAATTGTTATTTTTTAAGGTCAAAACTTAACATAGACAAAGCTGTAAAGTTCTAATTTTATAAAAGTTACTAGCTTATTGTAAAGTGTTAAAGATAATTAAAACATGCAAGTCACCCTATAAAGGATCAAACTCTTTGACGTGTTCAAAACTATACTTGTAGACATGTCACATGAACTAATGTAATTAATTACAGAAATAAGCCTTCGCTATATGTTTTCAAGGTTAAGCCTAAATCAAGTAACTAAAACAAGCAAATTTTTTTTTTAACTCAGAAAAACTGAGTAGATAATGGTCCTTAAACTTGTCAGAGATCAGATGAACTTGATATTTGAACTATCTAATAGATAAAACTTGCTATGACAGACAGAACCCAGGTCTTAATGGTGACCCCCATGGTCTCCAAAGAAAATTGTGGGCATACAGATTCCAACTGGTTTGCAGTAATGCTGACTATTGGGCAAAACTGTCCTGACGTCTGACTCACCCTGTCCAAATTGTGGACAAAGTGGACACTAAAGGGTTGACTATACCCAGCTTTGCACAGACAAAGTGAGCTCAGCTTCCCAAATTTCTCCTCTCCAGGAAAATCTCTCAGACCTGGGTCTGGATGCCAAAAGACTGGTGCTACCCTGGGACCTCTGCCTCCAGTGAAGCTATTGACACCATAGGAGCCTGGGGTGACCATCTAGCTAATGGGTAATTCTTGGTCATTTTAACCATACATAGTGTATTTGGATTACGTTCCCTGCTATAATTTAGCCTTCTCAGGTCTCCAAAGGCATCGATGGCTAGACTAACTGTTGTTCTGTCAGCTTGGCAGCAGCAAGCAACCAGCTCCTTCCCCTAAGGATGTAGCCCCCTTGTTAATTCAGTTCGTATGTACAAAGCAGGCCTTGCTTTTTCTAGAGCTACTGGAGTCCTGTTGAGAAAGGCAGACAGGTTTGTCTTACTAACAGGATTCATATTAAAAAAAAAAACAAGCATGTTTCAGAAATAATTTTTACTGTTCCTTTATTTAAAGGAACTTGTTTTCCAATGACTGTTCTCAGTAACAACTACTCATGCCTCTGATAAATGA
The DNA here is from genome assembly GCF_037038515.1 of Microtus pennsylvanicus. Taxonomy (NCBI): domain Eukaryota; kingdom Metazoa; phylum Chordata; class Mammalia; order Rodentia; family Cricetidae; genus Microtus; species Microtus pennsylvanicus. The sequence continues at coordinate 72,188,144 of NC_134580.1, forward strand.
TTAAATGGAGAGAAAAAAGTTTAAGATCTTTGCAAGTTTGAGGGTCTAAGAAAGTGTTCTAAGATGTAAAAGGTCTGAGGATGAGAAAATGTAAGGAGTTCTGAGGGTGTATGAAAATGATTTAAGGTATGCAAAAAATGGAATGTCTTTGATTTCTTTCTTACCCTGATATGCTATTGTTACACTAAGCTTTCTTTTAGTTGCTTGTTCTACAATGTGAATTTTAGTACAGATTATAAATAGTAGTAATATTAATATACCTAAACTTTTTTTGTAAACTGAAAAATGCACATAAGCTTCAAGGAATTGAGGGAGTCATAGGACTTGGAACCACTTCTCACAGGTCACCTGGACTAAAGATAAGTTCAGCCTACGTTTCTCCACTTAGCCATTCCCAAGGATGGGGTCAGTCTCTCTCCTCCCTGGTGTTGGAGCGCTTCCCTTCCACCAACTACCAGGACTATGGGCCAGAAAGTTCCAAATGTAAGATTTTCCTTTAATTTCCTCAGCTTTAACTTCTGCCCCTAGTCTGTATCTGTCACAGCAGATTTCCACTTGACTGACAGTATCCAGGAATCAGTTGCAGACTACAAACTGCTCCAAAGGGTGGTGAGCTCTCACTTGCTTAAAATCGGTATGAACCAGTCCAGCTGATATGGTTGCTCCCTATCTCCTCAGCTGGGTCAGCTAACCTGATGTGATGGAGGAGGGTCTATGTGTTACTTTCATTGGTTAATAAAGAAACTGCCTTGGCCCTGATAGGACAGAAAATTAGGTAGGTGGAGTAGACAGAACAGAATGCTGGGAGAAAGAAGCAGATTCAAGCAGTCACCATGATTCTCCTCTCTGAGACAGATGCAGGTTAAGCTCTTTCCTGGGAATCCACCTCGTGGTGCTACACAGATTATTAGAAATGGGTTAATCAAGATGTGAGAGTTAGCCAATAAGAGGCTGGAACTAATGGGCCAGGCAGTGTTTAAAAGAATACAGTTTCTGTGTAATTATTTCGGTGCATAAGCTAGCCAGGCGACTGGGAGCTAGGGTGGCAGGAACACAGCCTGCAGCTCCTTACTACACTGATCCTTCTGATGAATGTCCCATTTCCTGGATCCCCTCCCAGCCTTTGACTAGTATTCTAGCATTCCAGCCTTCCTGGGCTATTGCAGCCATGTCCTGGTTTCTGAGGAAGTAGTTACAGAAGAGTGTATGTTGTCCCTTGCCCTCAATAGTCTGGATTATTAGGTCAAAAGGAAACTTCCTGGCACAGGGGACAAAATGGCTACATATAGTACCTATTGGAATAATAAGAATGGTACCCGTTAAAACCAAATATTTCCAGATATCTCAGCAGATAGACTCATTAGGTGAAGTAATTCTACAATATGACATGGCTCTATATCTGCTCTATGTAGAACAAGGATATGGCTTTAAGAGAATACTGTTGTTTCCTTATAAATCACTAAGGTATCATTAGAGTTAATCTGGATGTACTCAAAGAAACATTGCAAAAAAAAAAAGGGATCTGATATGAAATAAATGACTAGTGCTCATTCTCATTTTGGGTTCCTCCTAGACAGTAAGTGATGTCAGCCATCACAGGACCTTTGACCCTTCTGTTTCTGCCAATTACTGTTGGCCCTTGCATCATTAATGCCTTAATTAGATACACGGATTCCCATCTGTGTGTCATTAGTTGATGGTTATTAGTTCCCAGTATAACCAGATGCCAACTACAGAGGCAAGGATTTGACTCAGGATACAGCTCAAAGGGGAAATGGGAGATCAAAACTGGAACAATGTACTTTTCAAATTAATGGGAGACCAAAGCAAGAAAAATACACCTAGCAGGTTAATGGTTCTGGTTGCAGTTAAGACAGTTAAGAGCAAATTCATGTTTGTCCTATGCAGGTTAAGGTTTCTGTTTGTAGTTAAAGAATTAATTCCTGTTTGTCCTGTGTTAAGTTCTTGCATTAGGGTTTTGTAATATTCTGTCTTTTTAAGAGATAAGTCACGCCCATTCCCTGTAGCCTCTCTCTCTCCCTCACCATCTTGGCTCTCTCTCTGTCCCTTCTCTCCCCCTCTCTCTCCTCTCTCTTTCCCCTTCTCCCCTTTTTCCCTCCCCTCCATAACTCAACTAATAAATATCCAATTCTATTCTGTGTGATGTGCCTGTCTATGTGCCTCCCACCTGGTGCCTCCACACCCTGCTCGCTGCGCTCTCTGGGGACCAGCCTGCTGCCACATGGCTAAGGACCAGCCACCTTGGTATGTGGACCTGCTGCCACTGGGACCCCACAGCAAACTGTTGGGGATTCGCTGCAAATTCATAACATTGGTGTCCCGTGACTCGGATAGGCTCTCTCACTCCAGTTCCTCTCCAGAGATTGGGCTCCTGAACCAGGGTTTTTTTCCTACTCCCACCACCGGCTTCCAGGCTTCTATCTGTGAGTCTCCCCTGTTTTGCTATGGTTGCTTCCCTTAGCTAAACTTGTCTTTGGACTAACCCTGGGTTAGTCAGCCTGCTCTTAGCACTGGAAACTCTGTGCAGTGCATTTGACTAGAGACCCAGGGTCCCTCAGATTCTTCATCTTTTTTTTTCCATTTCTTCTCTTTTCTTTTTTTTCCTCACCATAAGAGACCACTCGGAGTGGCCTTTGTCCTCTCTGGCTTCTGAGTCACCCTGACTGACCGGATCCAGCCAGGCCATAGCACCCCATCCGGAGTCAGGGGACGACTAGCTCACGGGTCCTGGGAATTCACACTGATTTGCACCCCGCCTATACAGGGAGACATCCCCATTATAGGCCTTGTGGTGTCGCTGTTTTGTGGGTTTTCAAACTTTCAGCTGTGGATAGCAACCATCCACATCAGTTCCCTGGCTTCTTAAAATTCCAGCTGGCTTTTTCAATTCCAGCCGTGGCATGGTACAGTTTTTTTGGTTCCAGCCTTTTGCTCCCCTCTGTGGCTTGTAATGTGGCTCAGCAACAGGATAGATCATGTCTTTAGGTCTCTTATTAAACTTAAAATCCTTACAGCTCAAAAATTGTGGCTTTTTCATCCAGCATGTGGCTGCTGCCATTTTGACTGGGGTCAGATGACTTTGCTGCCATCTTGGCCGGGAGCCGGATTGGGTGGTTAGGTTCTCCCATCTTTACTGAGGTGTACCCTGCCTTGCCCCCCGGTTTTCACTAAATTCCTCTTGTTGACTCTGTTGCATGCATGTTTTCCACAGTGCCATGCCTTTGGTGGGGCCCACCAGGACCATCCACTTTCCCTAATTTCTGTTCACTCTGTGTGTGTGTGTGTGTGTGTGTGTGTTCATACATGTAACTTAAATACAACTATGCTTAATATTATAATTGTTCATTGCATCTCATTTCAGACTACAAGAACAATGGGTCTCATGTCTTAAACTGGTGTATACTTTTGGGTCTCTTACAAAAATACTTTATATTTAATCCAACCTTCATTTAAGATATATTAAGCTCTTCTCTACTATTGTCAGTTCTACCATTGACCTTATATTGCAAGCAGTTTTTTCTTCTTTCTGCCTTTTTACGAGTGTAAATCTAACCTGTTAAGAGCCATTGCAGTCAAGCTCAGACCCAACCTTCCAGGCAGATTCTATATTGTAGTTATACCTAATAAACAGCCCTCAACTGCTCAGAGATCTGGGGAATGTGATATTTATGTATTTAATTATTAAAAAGCTTTTCATAACAAAAAGAGATGGGTTGGCTCCTAGCAGAAAAACTCTACTTCCTCCAAAGAAGACAGAAGACAATGGACACACAACAACATCCATCTACACTGGGCAAAACTGCCTTTCATCTAAGCTGAAAATTTTCTGACATGGACAGAATCGCTGGAATCTACAGCCTAGCTACTCAGACCAAGGTAGGCCTGTCTTTCTACAGATTTCTTAGCCCACAGGATCTTCTGGAGCCTGGCAGGCCCTGTGCTAAACAGCAAAAGGCAAATGTGACCTTCAGCAATCATGGAAGACCGCAAAGAGTAGCTCTGGGTACCAAGCAAGTAAGTTCTCTTTCATTTTTTAATTAATAACTCAAGTAAAATCTTATCCTTCTCAAAGATCTCTTGATACAATTTGATAGCTGAGAGGTTTTGACAGTTTTAAAAAAAAACCTCACCAAACAAATTAAAGATCAAATTTCTCTCTCTTAATGCCCTCCTTAGTCTTAAAAATACTTTTCATTGTACAAAAATATGTCACAGTCATTATACAATGTATGTGTCTAAAACTTCTGTTTCACAAACCCAAAGAATTCTTGTGAGTTCCAGGGAGCCAAATTAAAGGATCTACCTTAAACAGGTCATCCCCCTCAATTTCCTGGCCCTAAATTTTTTTCCCTTAATTTAACTTTGTTCTTTCTTCTGCCAATACCTTAAACAGGTATAAGAGACACCAGACATTTCCATGCCACAAACACCAGCAGGAGCAAAGAGACCAGCTATGCCAGGATGTGGCCAGCACCCAGCCTTCTTAGGTCCCCCCTCCCCAAAGACGATGCCTACAAATAAGCTAGAAGCAGTCTTGAGAATCTGCCACCCCAATTCCTTCAAGCTGTGGTGTCAATCTCTGCTTTTTATTATAAAAAAGAGCTGGGAATGTAATATTCTGTCCCTTTAAGAGACAAGCCACACCCACTCCCTGCAGCCTCTCTCCCTTGCCATCTTGGCTCTCTCTCTCTGTCCTCTCTCTCCCTCCCCCCTCTCTCTTTCTCTCTCCCCCCTTCTCCCATTTTGCCTCCCCTCCATAACTCAACTAATAAATATCCAATTCTATTCTTATGATGTGCCTGTCTATGTGCCTCCCACCTGGTGCCTCCTTACCCTGCTTGCTGGGCTCACTTGGGACCAGCCTGCAGCCACATGGCTGGGAACCAGCCACCTTGGTTTGTGGACCTGTCGCCACTGGGACCCCACAGCAAGCTGTTGGGGACTAGCTGCAAATCCATAATTAATCTATTCATAATTAAGAATAAGTTTCTGTTTCTTAGTTCTGATGTAACCTGCAAACCAAGGTTTTCAAACTACACTAAACTTGCAGCCATTTCCATGATGCTTATCCTTAACCTTGTTCCTACCCTTTCATTGTATTTTTCTAATAATGTACGACAGCCCTGTTGATACCTTATCTATTCTGTAAGGAGGCCTCAAGATGCCAGTAGGGGTAGCTCTCTCAAGTCCTGACTTAGGGTAAGACAGCTTGGGAGTATCCCAAAATACAGTTTGCCCTAATTTGATTTAATCTTTTCTCCTCACGATTTTCAGGTTTAATACACTGCAGAGTGTAATAATCAGATGTTGGTCTTAACATCACTTTGTAACAAAATCCTTGACTGACTAGCCATCAAAATCAGCTCCCTACCTCTCATAGCCTTATAAACCTCTCTTCAGTTCTGTTTATATCATAATGTGCAAGACTTTGTAGCTCGGAAATCAAGAAGAAGCACTCTTGTAAGTGCTACATGCAAGGCTTTTATGTTCTTCCTTAATTTTTCTTTTGATGCATGCAATCCTTACTTTATGTTAACTATGGGGACACTTGTTTTGTGGGATTATGGAAATTCGAAGTTTGCCTTTGATTGATTGTACCTGATTTTGCATATTCTTTCTACTGGAATGGGGTAAAAGTAGCACAATAGCAATTTAAATCTTAGTCCTTTGTCTACCAGCACTTCCTTAGGACTTATTGATGGGTGAGGAAGGGCAGGCAGGAAGAGGGGCTTGGGCCACCTGCATTTCCTTTATGTGTATATCACTTGTCTCAGACTGATGTCACAAAATATCAGACTCAGAAACTTAATCAGTAGAAATTTATTTTCTCCCAGGTCTGGGATTACGTTCGTGATCATAGTACAAGTATGCTTGCTTTCTGGTGAGGGCCTCTGTTTGGGTGGCAGCTCTCTGTCTCCTGCCCTCTTTCTGGTGAGGGCCCTCTGTTTGGGTGGACGCTCTCTGTCTCCCACCCTCTTTCTGGTGAGGGCCCTCTGTTAGGGTAGAAGCTCTCTGTCTCCCGCCCTCTTTCTGGTGAGGGCCCTCTGTTTGGGTAGAAGCTCTCTGTCTCCCACCCTCTTTCTGGTGAGGGCCCTCTGTTTGGGTAGAAGCTCTCTGTCTCCCGCCCTCTTTCTGGTGAGGGCCCTCTGTTTGGGTAGAAGCTCTCTGACTCCTGCCCTCTTTCTGGTCCTCTGTTTAGGTCCCACTTCTGCTTCACCAGACCCTGACTTCAAAAAGCCTGCCAAGTGGTGACTCCTCCACCTGAGGTCCTCAGGACCACGCCTACAGGGTATTGAAGACCCAGTCCCTGAACCTATCATGTGATTTCTCTCCTGCCTCTCCCAACAGTCACCCAGGAGTTGCTTTCTCTGTTTATTAAACCTGTTTTTTTTTTTTTATTAATTCAGCTAGATTTGTCTTTTAGCATTGGTGGAGAAACCCACAACTGGTGATTTAAAAAATACTTATCACCTTGTTTACATCTTTACACCTCCAACCTATGTAGTTGCTTATGAGGAGAGAAACTATAGACACTCACTTCCAGCCTCCCTCTCTTTCTTTCTCACTTTATAAAATCCTCACTCTTCAATTTCTGTCTACTCTTATGAGCACAGTTAATTCTTTCCTCAAATAGGATTTTACTGTGTCTCCATGCTAGCCTTGAACTCAATATATCCGCAGACTTCCTCAAAGTCATGAAGGTCTCCAGGATCAGCTTCGTGGGCTATACCACCACTCCTACCCTAAGTTGAATTTAATTTTCTCCTAAAATCTTGTCTCCAGACCAAGCCATGCTGGCAACTATGGCTTCAATGTATGAATTTTGAAGGGGCACCTTTGTGTTCATAGCATTTTGTGTCACTATATTCTACGTAAGTGGTTAGCCATTACAGGAAAGTAAGGTGACTAAATAAGGGATCTGGTAGGGTTTCTTAATTAATCCTTTCTTCCCCCAAGGTTTGGCTGAGTATGTTTTGTGCATTTGTAATGAATGCTTGGGTCTGTTAGATTGCTTCCCATTCTCTTCCAGCTTCTTCAGTCTTAGATACAGAGATTTGCCTTGTGCTTCTCACACACCACCCCTAATGTTCATGCATTAGGGGCCCATAGAATCCTCTGCTTGGGGGCCATTGAACATATCATATGTGAACTTGTGGCAGTGAACCACAGATACATATATTGTGCCTATATCTCCTCTGCTTGCTCATTATCTCCTTGAAATTTACTTATGAAATATAAATTCAAACATATTATTTAATATGTTTAAATATAAATTCAAACATATTTAATATGTTTTAAAAAGTTTAATAAAGGGATAGCAGTACATGAAATCAGGTATGGGGACTTATAGAGGTCCTGTTGTGAGGAAAATATTAAATATTATTTTTTTTCTGTCAGACACTATAAAACTTTTGTTTCGGGAAAAGAAATTCAAATATTTTTACCTCACCCACCTTGTAAGACTTTTATGCAAATATTTTTATGCCCCACTCCCTGTAAAACCTTTGTGCAAATATTTTACCGCTCTCCAACATAACAACAAACATCTTCTCTTTCTGTAAAGCTTTTATTTCTGTGAAGCCTCCACTATACTCCCATGCATGTCAAGAACTCAAAGTTCTGGAGTGGCTGACATGCTTCTCCTTTATTTCATTTCTTTCATGCCAGGTCTTTTAAAACCAATCAACCAATTGCAAGAGACAGTGAGTTCCAACTCTAGTCCGAGGGGGAGGAGTTAGTCATCACCTGCCAGCACTAAAACAAAAGCCAAGAGCACTTCCTGCCTCTCTTGATTGTACTTCTGCTTCAGGAGTGGCACCCTCTTCTGATTACAAGTATGTCTTTGGCTTGTCAAACCCCTTCAACTTGAATATTGTTCCCTTTTTCATTATCCCAAACCTACTGACCGCAAAGCCAGTACTGCTCAGTCAACCTCATTGAAGCCAAAGTTTAGGTTCTCTTGCTTGCTGTGCCACCTTTTGGTACCAGTGTATTTGGACACATGCACAGAAAGTTCTGACTAAAAATTGCTCTGGGCTGATGAGATGGCTCTGTGGTATAAGTGATTGCTGTGCAAGCCTGACAGCCTGAGTTCCTTCTCCAGAATCTAGGTCTTTCCTAGAGATCCGCAAGTTAGAGTTGAGCAGTCTGATATGGCAGCCTCACAGGGTCCTCGTGGATTAGCACGTTTCCAAAATCACTTCACACCAGGTTTGAGCCTGACTTTTGATCTCCCAATGGTAAGGGATTCCTGAATTTTTAGACAGAAAAACTACCTGCTAGGCAGGAAGAATGAGAAGAGACAAATATTCAAAAAGTCAGCCCATCTGGAAGAACTTGATTTTATGTTACTTTTTTATCTTTGGAGGCTTCAACCAGCAATCTATGTTTCTCATTGGTCGAGATTCTGTCGCTTAGCCTTAGTTCATCCATGATAGCCTAGGGGGTTTGGTATTTTCATCAGAGGTAAACAAAGTTAGTGTGGTTGACAAAGCAGGGAGGAGTGCATGATGAGTTGGAGCTCTCTGTCAAATCTGTCTCTGATTCAGCAACAGGATGTTCTTGTCTGTGGATCAGAAATATACAGAGCACACTGATTCTGACTTATGGCTACACTGTCTGGACATTCAGAATTTGGGACTAAAACAGCTGGAAGAAGACTTCACTGCAGTTCCCATTTAACTCAAGGATGGTCTCATTGAGGACTGTCAACTGGATAGAGTGTGCCCTCTCAATGTGACTTGGGTTTTTTTAGTGTGCCCTCTCAATGTGACTTTGGGCTTTTGGAGCAGGTTTTTGAGAGAAGATATATGATAAGAATTGATTAAAAGCTTCACGGTCTTTTCTGACATGGCCTATGTGTTCATCATGCATGTTTTCATGTATAAGCAAGTCATTAAGACTAGATAGGCTCCAAGCGGACCTTCAGCCCTTGATGAGCAGGTGGCCAGGTGAAGGTCATGTTTTAGAAAGATGGAGAGAGATGGTGTACAGCCACTGGCCACACTCGGCTGTGCAGTTCAAGGATCAATAAGAGGTAGTTACAAATGTGTTTATTTTCTTTCATGAAATTCTGATCTCATAAGAAGCAGAGCTAGGATGAGGTTTTAAAGTTTTATTTTGTTGTTTTGTTTTGATTGAAAGCAGTCAGGGATATAACTACTCATTAGGTTTTTCTCCCAGTTTGTGTCTTCAATAGTGTAAAAATTTTATATGGCAATAATCATCGTTTGGATGTATAGTCCTATGAAATTAGTACTGTGTTTGATTCTTGTTATCACTACCACAAACAGGATTTTTAGAAATATCCTAATATGCCCTCAATTTCTCCCATGCTTCTCTTCTGTTTAAGTTTCGGTCCCACTTCTAACCTCTTGCTTCTAGGAAAAGATTGCTTTGTATTTCAGTGTTCAAAATATGCCACACATATGCCAGGGGAATACTCATAGTAAAGTCAATTGAAAAGAGTTGAAGTGATGGGATTGGTTTTCTCTTTGTTATTTCATCTTCCCATATTATTTATTATTAATTTAATTTTGTTTAAATGCATATTTGTATTGTTGAATGCACATATAATTTATAAAAATGTAAATTTGAAGGATTATTTAAAAATAGGTTTCGAACAAAGATAAATAATCACAAAATTCTTGTAGGCTGCAAACTTAGATTAGCCCCCAAAGCAATTTCCTCTGAGGTGAAAATGGCAGTGTTGTTTAAACCCAGCCTTTTCTTCAGCAGACGAAATAATGTGAAGGCCGAGGAGGAAGAGGGAAAAAATGTAGTTTTCAGAGTTGGAATTCTGATTACCCAAAGAGATTGTAAAGATTCTGAAATTACTTTCTCAAATTTTTACCCACTCACATAGCTTATTGCTCCACAGAAACTGGGGTCATTTCTCAAATTCATCCAAATTCATGCCCAGTGTAGTGGTGGAGTCGGTGGACATAGGCATGAACAGGGCATTGCTGCCTTGATTGTACGTACTTTCTGAAGCAGTATATAAACAGCAATCAAATAAACAGATAGCTGAAAATTTTCAGATAGCTGCACGTTCTCTGAAAAATAGGAAGGGTCATGAGACAGGTTGATGTGATATGATTGACTATCTCGAAGGTTTTATGAGGCTGTATGTGAACTGGCACCTGAATGGCAGCATAGGCACAGCCGTTTGACAGGCAGACAGATTTGGGAATTTGATAGCAAATGGAAGTAATGAATGTTAATTTTTGTTTGTCTGTTTTATTGATTCACTTTGAGAGAGTATGAGAGCCTTGGAGTGTTTAGAAATAACTCTTAATAGGTAGTGATTTGAGTGGCTCCATATTGGAGACTGGAGCATGGCTTGTCTCTGAGAAGGTGCCAGTTTGGCACCTATGAATCATGGCATGGGTTGTGCTCATCTAAGTCACAGTCATCTCAAGGGGCAGTGAGTAACTGAGTCAGCTCCCTGATAGACTTTAGAGTTTTCTCCTCATGCAAGAAGGCCGTCTCCTGGGATGGTAGCTTGGGACCTGTTGGAAGGGCATGCAAAAGGAAAACTAAAAATTCAAAAGATTTTTTTCCCCTCCACTAGAGAGAAAGAGAAGATGGAGAAGAAGCAATTAGAGAAAGTCTGCACCCTGTGGCAAGGATCTGACACCTGTGAATGAAGGGAGGGAAGGAGGGACAACCATTCTAGAAAACTCTCCAGACTTCAGTGCAGCTGCAGGAAGCCCTAGCAGCACAAGAGGAAGATACAGATGATTATCGGTTAAAGGAATTCTGTTCTCTGGGGAAACAGGCAAGCTTTGGAGGCCCCATTGTGACTAGATGACACTTGCTCATGGTCGAAACACTACAGCAATGAGGAAGGCACTGCCAACTCGCCAAAGCAGGCTCTTCCTGAAAGGAAGGAATATTCTGTTCAGTATTCATTTGCGATGCCCCGTAACCCATACACATGCACTCTTTCATACACCATCATCGGGCCCATTCTCTCTTCAGATTAACTTAATGAGCTGTTTAGAAAATGAACACATTACAGGTTTGTTTCTGTTGATAAGCAAGGAATATCAGTTGCTAAGATAAAATTGATGACCAATAATTTATTACTTAATTAAGTGTGCTACCTGTACAGGATCCAGGGAATTCTTTCAGCTGCATATGACCCTGCCTACTTGAGTTATAGCTACAGATTCTGAAGACTCTAGTTTGACTGTCTTTTTCTCCTCTCCAGTCCTAAATCAATAGTTAAGTTATTACTTATTCTTTTCTCTTTCTTCAGATGCCATTAGTGATTCTCTGAGGCAAGACACACTTGACCCAGAGGTGACCAGGAGTCTCCAACCAGTTTTCTGAACTTGTTTAGGAAATGTATGGATTTTTCAAATTGTGTGATAAGTCACCAGGTGGCACGGGGAGAGAAAAGAAAAGAATAGAAAATAAATTGAGTTGAAACTGTTGCAAAGCAAATGCCATGTTAACTTAGGAAGTCAATATGTAGAAGAAGTTGTCTGATTCTTCGGTAATTAAACTTTAAAGAGAGGCTTGTCTGGTTCCAAGTAAACAAACATAATGATCATTTGGATTTTTAGTTTGGATGTATCATTAAGTCTTGAGCTGAACAATTTGGTTTTTATTTCATTCATTTTCTTGGGTTGGGAAAAATGAGAATCATGTAGGGAGAAGAAATTATTATTTGGAGTAATAAGGACGGGGTATCTGCCATGCCCTGTTTAAATCTTCTATCCCTAGTGTCTCCCATCTGTTTTCATGTTAACCATGATTTGCTAGCCACCCTCTCAGTGACTTCTTTCTGAGATTATACCAAGAAGCAAAAGGAACCACAGAATTTAAACTGTGCAATCACAGAGACCCAACGTTTATTTCATTTAGCAGAAGGCAAGATGGAAGCATGAAGATGGAAAAGGAAGAACAGAGCCACAAAGGCTTAGCCAATAGCTGTGACAGTAATGATCTCTGTGACTCTCTGAGCCTTGTTGATGCCAGGATCTTTCTCCAGAAACTGGGCTTTTCTAGACTTTGTAGGCTTTCTCAAAGGGTAACCATGCTTTTTAGACACTTAGGCAAAGTGCCCGGTTCTCGTTGGCCTTTTGAGCTAGACATGGGTTAAGTTTCTGTTGTGTGTTACTACATGCCTTACAGCCCAGTTTCTCTGCACCTTCTAACACTACTCTAGTTAGGGTTAAGCAGAGTAACCTGAATGATTCAAGGTTTGTTCCTATTTTGGGAATGATCCTTTGAGTATTCTCACTTGGTTATTCTTGCACCGTGATACTCATAGGTCAATTAACATTTGAAAGCTTCCATCTGTATTTTTTGGCTTTAAAATAATATCATTTTCCTCATGTCTAACACCATCAGTAAGGTCTACATGACATATGCGGGGATGGAAAAATCAGATTAACTAAGTCTGACACTATAAAGATTGAAACAACTGAAACTTATACATAGCAACAATCCAATGAGGAGCAGAGAGGGACATGAGGCTAGTATAGGGTGGCCACTGCCCTTTGCCCTGTGAGGTGGAGAATGGCTGTCACTCACAATATATCACAGTCTTCAGAGTTCAAAATCTCTCTCATACATACCCTCTCAAATCTGTTTCTTTACCCCTCACATGGTGAACACATTCATCCTTGCACTTGGGCTATAAAAGGGACAAAATTAAACAGTGGATTTTTAAAAGTTGCAAGTATGGGGCTGGGAAGACAGCTTAGGAGATACAAGTGTGAGGACCTGAGTTTGAGTCCTGGGCACCCATGTAAAAAGTTTGGCATGATCATGTGTGTCTATAAGCCTAACATTGAGGAGCAGATATAAATGGATCCTGGAGCTTGCTGACCATCCTTCCTAGCACAGATGGCAAGTTCCCAGAACAGTGAGAGACCCTTCTAGTGACAGTGAGGCATAGAACATTGAAGAAGGAACACAAGACTCTAATCTGACCTCTTTATGTACACATGGGCAAACACATACAACACACACAGACAAACACACACACACACGTAGAGAGAAAGAGAGAGGGAGAGAGCTTAAAATGCTACTAACATGTTAGATCTTTAATTTTTAGTTAGTAGCTCTGTTTAGATTAGAATGGAGGATTCTGGGGGTAATTTAGGTTTCTCTTCACAGCTATTGGGAAAATCAGAAATAAAGGTAATTTGTAGAGAAGAAAACATACTTTTGCAAACAAAAAAGAGGTTAGCACTAGTACATAACATCCTTCTTGGAAAAACAATAAAAATTGTGGCATATAGCATAATTCCTGGAATATTGTAGGTCGTCTCCACCCTGTGAATCTACCCAATGGCTGAAGGGGCTGGGCTTTGAGAAGGAGTTACTCCCTAAGTCTACAAACAGAGATATAGTTATCTCCTTTTCTCTCATAGGTAGAGAACGTGGCTGTGAAGTAGCTTAAAATCTGGGATGTCTTCAGCAATAGGATCATTTAGTTCTTACGGGCACCCAAGAACCATTGCTTATCTTGTATGGTTTAAGTCCTTCCTGCCAACATTTCTTAAGAAAATTAGCCCACACCTGTTACTGGGCTTTTGTTTACTAACCCATAGATTCAAAGGGGAGCTTTTTACCAGCCTTTCAGGGTATCTTCCAGATTGTATGTTTCAATATAGATTTTTTTTATATATTTTTGTCTTGCTTAGTCCTCCTCTCTTCTATTTGTCTCTTTATCTCCCTACTCCCCCTACTTAAAGCTTTCTGCCCCAACTGTTCCCCTCCATTCTTTCATATTGCCTATGATCTACTCCCCACCTAGACTTCTGTCCTCAACATGAGCTTTTGGATAGGTTGGAGAAAAGAACAATTGTATACCCACTTGTGACCACACCAACTACAGCAGATGGTCTCAATCCAGCAGTCATACAAATGACCCTGATTGAATCAAGTAGCTCATGCAACAAAGCCAGAAGTCATGATTCTTCCTAGGACAGGTAGTGGAGGGAACAACTAGTTGTGGTGGGAGGAGATGAAAGAGGGAAGGAATAAGAACCAGAATGCTTTATATATGTATATGAAACTGGCAAAAAATAACAATAAGAAGAAAAGAAATCATTGAGAATTTTTGGCACAAATACTCATAAATACAGCTCTAAGATTATCTGAAATTATGGACAGGAGGAACTTTCAGGGGGAAATAACTCTAGGTTATTTGTCCCTTCCCTAATACTTTTGTCTTAGTGGCACCTTCTTAAATCTTTGTTCCTATGGTATCTGTAAATGGTGACTGCTCTTACATTTCCTAAAATACCAGAGCCAAATAATCACATAGGAACTGTATTAATTACAATACTGTTTGGCCAATAGCTTAGACATATTTCTAGCTAGCTCTAATGTCTTAAATTAACCAATTTTTATTAATCTATCTATTACCATGAGGCTGTGACTTTGTTCTGTTCTGGTGTCTTTCTCCTTCGGCAGCTATATGACACCTCCTTGACTCTGCCTACTTTCTCTATATATCTCTTCCAGCCTTGCTATATTCTGACTTGCCAAAGGCCAAAGCAGCTTTATTCATTAACCAGTAAGAGCAACACATATACAGAAGGACATTCCACATCATCTCCCCTTTTCTGTATAAGTAAAAAGTAAGGTTTTAACTTTAACATAATAAAATTACATATAATAAAACAGATATCAAGAAAGAATTACTTATTATATTTAGTCTATTTGTATCTGAAAAGTTTCATGTCTAATTTATCTTTTATCATAATTAAGTAAAACTATAACTACCTGTTTTCAACTCTTCAAAGACCCTAGAAGGATATAATATTAACTATGTAAACAGGAAGTTCATTATAAGCAACTTCTAAAGCTTTAGAATTGACAGAGCTTTAGAATTGACAGAGCTTTAGAATTGACAGAGCTTTAGAATTGTCCATCTTGCTACCTGGACAGTCACCCAAAGTTCTTCTGTAATGTTGGAGCATTCATCTTCAGCCTACAGGCTCATATTACCTGGCAGACTTTTCCATGATGCAGGAAATTTGAAGATCTGTTTTGCATTGTAATGGCAAAGTTCATCAGTTGCTTTCTCCTGTGTCCTACAGAGTGTTTGACAGACTCTTTCATGAAGCAGGAACCCTGAAGGGATCTTCACCCTAATTAGGCAAATTCAGCAGTTATGTATCTGTAGGTTCTTGTAACATGAGGGTCAGCTTCTTGGGGTTTCTGTCCTGCCCAGTACCCCACAGCCAGGAAGCCCCAAAGAAGATCACACAGAGGTCTCCATAAGATTATAAACTGATTGGCCCATCAGCTCAGGCTTCTTATTAGCTCTTATCACTTATAGTAACCTATTATTCTGATCCATGTTAGTCATGTGGCTCAGTACCTTCTTCAGCGGGGCAAGTCATATCTGCTTCTTCAGTGGTAGTCTGGGCAGGAGTGTGGGAAATCGGCTTCTTTCTTTCTGGAATTCTCCTGTTCTTACTGCCTTGCCTCTACTTCCTGTCTGGTTGTCCTACCTATACTTCCTGTCTGGCCAATCAGTGTTTATTCAAAATATGATTGACAGAATACAGACAATTCTCCTGCACCAGGTTCTGTATGTCCAGTTTATATAGCATACCATCAAGCTGTGCAGGCAAGAGCAGATTTTTGCCAAAATGAATTGCAAACTCCAAAAGAAGCCTTTTCAATTCCTATCATCCTCTTGAAGTAGATTGGTTTTTGTCAGGAGATATATCTTCTTGCATTGAAAAGTCTGTTCTTAAAACATTTTAAATGTCATATTCTGTAGGCCTTTGAAAGATTTGAAGAATATCTATCTTACTGAAATATATCTCTGTATATCTAGAAAACCTAACTAATATGACCACAAGTTTGACTACTATAGATGACTACCTATTAATCTCTAATTTTTAATTGTACATTATATTTTTGAATGAGCTGCACAAACTCAATACCTTAAACAAGATAAGAAACGCATATACATGGTGTAGCAAAATCTACCTTAAATTTGTATCAATAGACCAAAGTCCACACCAATGTATTCATTTCTATATCATATCCCCCTTATTTATTTATTTGTTTATTTATTTATTTATATTTTAGAAATTGACTGTGACCATTAATCACTTAAAATCAACCCCCTTTAAATGAAAATAAACATTTATAAACAATCATTTTGGGAATTTGGGTGTTATTTTGTCCAAACTGCTTCCTGGTATTTGTTGGGTGATGTAGTTTTAGGGTTCATGGAGACCTTTCAGGAGGGATCTTGTTCCATCAAACCACATTAACCTCTAACAATTCTACAAGTTCTCATCTTCTGTGGAAACAAAACTCTTTTCCAAAGTACCATATCCTTAAACTCAACATATCTTTAAAATATATATGTTTGTTTAGCATAGCAGCCCCCAGAATCAAATGTCTCTCTGTAGTAAAAAAAAAAATCAAACATAATAGAATAATATACATAATTCAGATTCTCTGTGTATATTCCATCTTTACTTGGCTTTTTTACTCTTACTTTTTTAATATTTATTTTATTATCTTTATTCCTTTAATTTATGACTGTCTGTCTGTACTCTTTCTTCTCTCTTTCTAAAGACCATGTGCATTTATTCAACACAGTGACCTATTTAAAAGTCTTTTTTTTTTTTGGGTCTGAATCTGTTCTATTGTATATCTGTAATCATTTCCTGACCAAGAGAACTTCTTAAAATGCTAAGCAGCATGGCTAGGACTAAGGTTGCTTTGCTTTTTCATTATGCCCAGTCCAACATGGCAGCAGTATGTTCTCTGCCTCTGTGAGCCATGTTCATTTCCCAAGCTCTGGGAATGTAGCAGGTCTACGCTTCCATTAAGCAATTTGTAGCACTCTGCTCACAAACCCCATTTAAGTGCTCCATATCCAGATCTCCCGAAAAAGCCAGAGTTGTTTGTGCCAGTGTAAACCAGGAAGCTGTCTTCAGCAAACAGAACCTTTCTGGAAAAAAAAATACAGCTACCAAAAATCTGTGCTTGGCTCTCATTTTTGTGGGACTAGAAGCCTATTTTTTTCCTTAAGTATTTTTAGGTCTTAAGTGGAGCCATGCCCCAGACTGTGGGTGCCATTTTGTAAACAGAGACTGCTCTTGCATTACCCTGCCACCCAGACCTGAATAACCACACATTATTAATTAATAAGTAATGTAATTAACATTAATGTGATATTAATTACAACACTGTTTGGTCAATAGTTTAGGTGCATTTCTAACTAGCTCTTACATCTTAAATTAATTCATTTCCATCAATCTATGTATTGTCATGAGGCTAGGGCTTACTAGGTAAAGCTCTGTCCTGGAATCTTTCTACTTTGGTAACCATACAGCATCTCATTGACTCAGTTTACTCTCTTTATATAGCTCTTCCAGCCTGGTTATATTCTGACCTGCCATAGTCCAAAACAGCTTTATTCATTAACCAATAAGAGCAACATATATACAGAAGGACATCCTACATCAGGTATCATTTCACTTTCCTGCTCCAATTTCTAATTCTTTAAAGGAGGCCCATAAATTCACTAGCCATTTGAATTTGTTTGGCATCATTCTTATCACCTAAGATAAAGAAATTTATCAATTTTACTATTTCCTGCTGCCTGAGTAATAACCCAGGCTGTGTCTTGTTCATTTACTTCAAGGGACAATATAGTGATATAATGTATGTAGATCACATCTATCCAAACTACTCCATAGCCTACAGTTTTTGGTCAAGATTTAATAGAACAAATCCTATTAACATATTTTTTCCTAAGACCAATAACTATTATTGGAAGAGAGATAGAGAGCCTTATATCTCAATAATGGATCTAAAGTTTTACTTTGTCTCTGGGGAATGATGTGTGATTTTTCAATAGTATCTTGTCTTATAAACATTTAAGAGAGCATTCCTAACTATTGAACAATAATGCAAAGCATGTTAATTGTCAGTCTTTCGCATATGTTCTTATTTTTGAAGAAAGAGGCAGGAAAGATTTTGTACCTCATAGTCCTGAACTTTCATCTTTAGATGTTCATTTAGAACACATTTATGGAGTTTGAGGAGCTTCTGTATGCAAAGTGTGAAGATCAAGAGACTTAAGAAAAGATTGTTTTGGAGCTTGGCATCTCTAATATATGAATGCTGCATCTCCTTTTCCCTTCAGAGAGCACACAGGGTTTCTGTAAATGGTATTATATTTCTCGAAGTTCTGGTGTTAAAATTTGATGGCTTCCTCAATGCCTTTATGTCCTGGGTCCTGACAGAATGGTGCTTGCTGTGTTTGTGTTCTCTCTCACCCTATAGTCACTGAATCCAGAGGCCACACATACAATCTAGTGAGTATTATTAGACAGATGTATATGCAGACCATTGAAAGCACAGAAAAAATAGTTTGGTAATGGAGAAAGTAATACACAAGCTTGGCTGTAAGAGCTAAGAGACTTCTCCAGATAAACGTATTCAAAGAACAAGTCTTCCCAGTCCCTTCCCCACAGTGTAGAAACCTTTCTTTGATGCCACTCACATGCTATTCAAAGTCATTTTCATTTACTCGTGTGCACTGCTTTTGTCAGGAATCACATTTCTACTTGAAAAACATATCCTTTGTACTGAAGTTAATGCAGAGGGAAAAAAACACCTACAAACTCTCGAAGGCAATCTGATGCACAGCTTTCTCGGGTTCATGATTACTTGTTGAGGTAATTGTTGAAATGTTGGTGAGAAAGAGAGAAAGCAGGCTGAAAAGTGGAGGCATTTGTCAGCTGGCAGAGCCAGTTTCTTACCAAATGAACACTGTTGCACCTCTGCTGGGGCTACAGGGTTTTTAGCTGAATATGTTTGTCTTTATATGTATGTCTATTTATTGTTTGCTAAGTATGTCAGTTGCTTGAAAGGGTGACTTTACATTTGATGATGTTTATTTCTCCTCATGTGTAAATGAAGCATGTTTAAGCCATGCATGACATGTATGCATTTATTCCATACATGTATGTAACACTTACACTGAGATATGATCATGAAGATGCAGCTTAGGATACAGCTTTATGTGGCCTGTCTACTGTTGAAGTGAGACTTGCATAATATACACCACAGGTGAACTTTGTAATATAGTTTAGTGTATTATTAAATATATCATGTGAATGTGTAATGCTTGCTATGTGGTCTGTGGTATTTTATTGCTGGCATCTCAGCCCATTAAATTATAATTGTATTTTATAATGTCATTACAAAAACATTTTTCTTTCTTTTTAATTCAGTATAGTATTGTTGATCTGGGAGTCCACAGAGTTTGAGGTTACATGCTTGAACATCTCTAACACTGTCTAATTTTCATTTTACAAAGGACTAGAAAGGAGTTTTATTTCCTATTTTTACGCCAGGCCCTGATTTACAACAATCTAAATGCGGTTTGGTGTTTGGTCTCTGTGTCTACACATACGTTGTTATGAGTTTCATGTTCTGTTACTTCCTGAATATATTTGACTGAATTACTTGAGTAAAGAAAAAATGTTTAATGAGTAAATAGACATAGGGTGAATTAATCAGTCTCTGTTAATTGCAGATAATCATATTTTAGAGAAATTCTGTGAAGATAAATTGAGACAATTTTTATAATAAATTTATTTAGTACCCTGTACATTGTGGATGAACAATAATTTTCAGCTATTTTGATGTTCAGTGTTGTCTCATTTTCTGGTATCCATGGTTAGATCATGAATCATAAAACATTAAAAATCTGATGTGGTGAATGCGATAGAAGTGGCTGTTGAGAATGGTTATGGCAAAGTGGTAGCAGTTCTTACTCTATGAGCATCTCTAAGTTGACGCACCATTTCTAAATTCATTGGCTTTAACCCTTATAGTTGCTGTGTTATCTTATTGTTGAATTGAGCTTGTAAAGCTAACCCTCATACCTTTTCTAAATTATTCTAAGAAATTAGCTTGTAAGTCAGGTGGGTACTAGTACATTGGTTGTGAACTCAGCCTTCAAATTTAAGGAAAGCTAGATGTCAATCAGATGTCTTAACAATGAACACCTTGCCCCCAAACTATAGACTCATACATCAAATTGCCTCTTTAGTCTTAATTTTATGGACACGCTAACCCCAAACTTTTAAATCATGATCCACAGATTTATTTTCCAGATTCTTGTTTCATAGCATCACTATAACAACCTGCGTAAGGAGGAGTGGAAGCTTTACATGAGCCATGAAGTGGGTTGGGGAAGTGGGTAAAGGCATTTTTGCTGAGCCTGACAATGTGAGTTCAATCCACAGGGCCCACATGCAGGAGGACAGAACTTATTCTCTCAAGTTGTACTGTGACCTTCATATGAATACTATGGAATGTATGTGCACACACATGCACAACACAATATATAAAATAAAATTATGAATAATGAAATTATTGGAATAATTTGTGAATTTGTTGGGATATTTTCCTATTTGGAAACATGGGTAGCAAATGTTCACAGACCTGATACCAAATAGGATAAACCTGAAACAAACAACACAATGCACTATGCTATATAATACCTGTAAGTTTTACCTTCTATAGTGTTTTATATATGATCTCAGGATCAGAGAACCTCTATTTTGTAGTGACCAGTGTTTAGTGCAAAAACTCCTAAGTGGTCAAAGTCATGAGAATGAGTGACTGTGGGTGTTTCATCGTTGCTGAGAGGTCTTGATCAACCACTTCTCTGAGGCTCAGGAAACATTGCAGAAGAGGAGGAAGAAAGAAGTTAAGAGCTGGAGGATGGAGAGGAGAGCTGTGAAGTGCTAACTTCTGGGCAGGACCTGGCTGTTGCACTTATAAACTCACAGCATCTGTAATTATCTACACAAAACAAAGCCAGCTGAAAGTCCAGCACGGATGGGGGATGGACTCAGGAGGTCCCAGCTGCAGAAGGATTAGCAGTTGATGGTTACTAGGAAAGGGGGAGTAATTTTTCCTTAGGGGTGTGGCCACTGGTGGGTTGTCCATGAATGGACATGTCCTCATCCTTGTGCATATGGGCAGTAGTGACTGCGCTAAAAAAGAAATCTTTTTATTATTATTTATTTATTAAAGATTTCTGTCTCCTCCCCGTCACCTCCTTCCATTTTCCTCCCCTCCCCCAATCAACTCCCCCTCTCTCATCAGCCCGAAGAGCAGTCAGGGTTCCCTGCCCTGTGGGGAGTCCACGGACCTCCCACCTCCTTCCAGGTCTAGTAAGGTGAACATCCAAACAGCCTAGGCTCCCACACAGCTAGTACGTGCAGTAGAATCAAAACCCAGTGCCATTGTTCTTGACTTCTCAGCAGCCCTCATTGTCCGCTATGTTTAGCGAGTCCGGTTTTATCCCATGCTTTTTCAGACCCAGACCAACTGGCCTTGGTGAGTTCCCGATAGAACATCCTCATTGTCTCAGTGTGTGGTCCTGAGTTCCTTGCTCATGCTCTCTCTCCTTCTGCTCCTGATTTGGACCTTGGGGTTTCAGTCTGGTGCTCCAATGTGGGACTCTGTCTCTGTCCTTTTATCGCCTGATGAAGGCTAATATCCAGGAGGGTGACTATATGTTTTTCTTTGGGTTCACCTTCTTATTTAGCTTCTCTAGGATCTCAAATTATAGGTTCAATGGACCCCTGGACCTAGCAATACCACTCTTGGGAATATACCCAAGAGATGCCCTATCATACAACAAAAGTATATGCTCAACTATGTTCATAGCAGCATTGTTTGTAATAGCCAGAACCTGGAAACAACCTAGATGCCCTTCAATGGACGAATGGATGAAGAAAGTATGGAATATATACATATTAGAGTACTGCTCAGCAGTAAAAAACAATGACTTCTTGAATTTTGCATGCAAATGGACGGAAATAGAAAACATTATCCTGAGTGAGGTAAGCCAGACCCAAAAAGAGGAACACAGGATGTACTCACTCATAATTGGTTTCTAGCCATAAACAAAGAAACTTTTTTTTAAAAAGAGAGAGATAGAAGGACATTGAGTTGGGAGGGGGATGTTGAGAGGGTGTCTGGAGAGAGTTGCAGTGGGGCAACGGAGTTGATATGATCAAAATACAATGCATGCATGTTTGATAGTGTCCAAGAATAAACAAAAGAATGTCAAAGTAAATAAATACATGAAAGAAAAGAAAAAGAAATTTCCATAAATTTAAGCTTTTCTTTCAGTTTTAGAAATGTTGTGTTAGTTCATTTAGAATGTAGCATTTCTCATTTTTACCTGGCTTTTCTTCCCAATATGCTTGGTGTTGGAATGTCTTCCCTAATATCAGATGAATTCTTAACTTGTCCTTTTGAGGGCTTTATTTTTGCAAAAAAACCACACATTTTGGATTCCTTTTTTTTCCCCTGGCCAAGGCACTGAAGTGACAGGTGACTTTGGCATACCAGCCATGTTGTGTTATCACTGGGATGAAAGAAAATGATGTTCTGAGGAATTTCGCTGGAGCTCTGTTTCCAACATTCTAGATAGGAGGTGATTTTCTGTTATAATAGGGAAGGCTGAGAAGCAAACATGCTAGCCCTGAAGTCATATCTTAACCCTTTGATAAAGAAATCATGGGGCTGGGAAGATGGCTCAGTGGTAAGTGCATGACATCCAAGTGGGAGCACAGATTTTAGATTTCCAGAACCCGCATACCTGCTGGCTGGGTGTGTGAGTTTTCCTTTAGTCCCAGAATCCTGTAGATAGAGGCAGGGCATCAAGGAACAAGCTGTCTGGCTAGACTAGCTCATGCAGCAAGTTGGATTCTACTGAAAAACTCGATGAATATGATAGAGAGCAGTTTCTCTACTGCTAAAGCCAACACAATTCCAGGCAAACTAGGAAGTTTGATCTTCCTATGAGACACACACAGATGGATGAAGGTGTATCTTCCTTTATATCCTTTCACAATTCTCTCTAATGAGCACCTCTCTAAAGAGTCCCTGGGTGGGAGTTAAGTTTTTGTTTGACTATAGTCATAGGGAATGGCTGGAGTCTTCCAGCTCTTCTGCGATCTCTGAAAGAATGTGACTCCCTCACTTGTCCACCTGCCTAGACATACAAAAGGGAAGTTTTGCTATGTAAAAAGAAAATATTCTTCATCCAGACTATCCAGTTAACTATAGGACTGGAATGAAGAGGTTGAAGATGGTGAGTGTCACATAAAGGCTGTGGCAGAGGGCTGCTTTGGAGCCTTTGCACCCCCCCCCCAGCCAGCTTCCTTTGCTAGCTACATTGTCACTAGTACCCAGCATGGACCTTGCCTCTGCAGTGCACGCCACATGTGCTTCACTTGTTGAGGATACTGTTCCCTGCTCATACCACTCTTGCTATCAGGACTGTAGTAAAACTCTTCTTTTATCCATATTCATGAAACATAACCTCCAAATTGGCATTGGAGAGGAAAAAGGGAACAAACACCACACTCTTAAGAGTTCATGCATATTTATGGGCAAACTCTGGTTCCCTTTTTTGACCTTGTGTTGAATTGCATGTATACCGGCATTGTGGAATGAATCATAGGAAATGGTCATTTACTGTGTGTCATTTTTTGACTCTCAAACATATGGTATATACTTCAGTATAGATTGACTGGTACTTACAGAGGGTAGAAAGTGTTTAATCGGTTGAATGATGGAGATAGTGAAATACATTTTTACCTGGGTTCATAAGCAACTAAACATATACTTAAAGAATATCGGCAGATATATCAGCTTTGAACTCTCTATAAGACATATTTCTAGCTCTGCTTTCCTTCTATAAATGGCCAGAATAAAGATAGAACTCATTGTTTACATTTTGGAGTGAAAGAAGTCCAGAAAAGAAAACCAATGCACTGAGTAAGAGTCTGAATCTACAGAGAGATGGGGAAGAAAAAATGATGAACTAAGTACAGGATAAATTAATTTGGAGAAAATATAAACTACTACATTATACTTAAAACAATCATCAACATTATGGACTAGGGGGAGATGTACTTTTAAAATGAAATGTTTGTTAAGGATCTAGTGGGAGCTTTAGCCAATAAGCTTAATATGAAGCAAAGTATAATGTAGCTTTCACTCAATTTTGCACATCATTTTTGGAAGTGAAAAGAAGTGGGAAATCCCCACTGCATGGCTCACTTATGAGTCATGGCTAGACACCAGTTACAGTTCCTTATAAACATTTGTAAAAGGATGACACTAGAGAATTTGGAAACATAGTTTAAAGTGAGCGTTGAGAAGAAACTGGGGCTAGGCCACAGGAGAGATGTCTCTATGGGGGAGTCATTGCTTACATACTGTATTAACAGATAGTTTGTGCTTGTGGCTCCAATGGTCGATGCTTTAAACAAGTAGGAGAGAAACTGCTATTCATGAAAAATTATACAAATTATATATCATAAAATATGTCGGAGTAACTCTAACCAAACAAGTGGAAGAGTTGTATGACAAGAAATTTAACATCTTTGAAGAAAGAAATTGAAGAAGATACCAGATAGTGGAAAGATCTCCCATTTCTTGGGTAGGTAGAATTAACATAGTTAAAAAAAGGTAGTCTTACCCAAAGCAATCTATGGATTCAATACAATACCCATCAAAATACCAGCAAAATTCTTCACAGACCTTGAAAGAACAGTATTTAACTTCATATAGAAAAGCAAAAACCCAGGATAGCCAAAACAATCCTGTATAATAAACGAACTTCTCGAGGCATCACAATCCCTGACTTCAAACTCTACTACAGAGCTACAGTACTGAAAATAGCCTGGTATTGGCATAAAAACAGTCAGGGGGACCAATGGAACTGAATCAAAGGCCCGTATATTAATCCACATACTTTCAAACACCTGCTTTTTGGCAAAGAAGCAAAAAATTCAAATGAAAAAAGAAAGCATATTTAACAAATGGTGCTGGCATAACTGGATATCAACATGTAGAAGAATGAAAATAGACCCATATTTATCACCATGCACAAACTCAAGTTCAAATGAATCAAAGAATTCAATATAAAGCCAGCTACCTCATAGAAGAGAAAGTGGGAAGTACACTTGAACGCATTGGCAAAGGAGACCACTTCCTAAATATAACCCCAGTAGCACAAACACTGAGAGAAACAATTAATAAATGGGACCTCCTGAAACTGAAAAACTTCTGTAAAGCAAAGGACACAGTCAACAAGACAAAACAACAGCCTACAGAATGGGAAAAGATCTTCACCAACCCTACATCAGACAAAGGTTGATCTCCAAAATATACAAAGAACTCAAGAAATTGGTTATCAAAAGAACAAATAATCCAATAAAAAATGGAGTAGAGACCTAAACAGATAACTCTCAACATAGGAATCTAAAATGGCTTAAAGACACTTAGGAAATGCTCAACATTCTTAGTCATCAGAGAAATGCAAATCAAAACAACTCTGAGATTCCATCTTACACCTATAAGAATGGCCAAGATCAAAAACACTGATGACAACTTATGCTGGAGAGGATGTGGGGTAAAAGGAACATTTTTGCAATACTGGTGGGAGTGCAAGCTAGTATAACCCCTTCAGATATCAGTATGGTGATTTCTCAGAAAATTAGGAAACAGCCTTCCTCTAGACTCAGTAATACCACTTTTGTGTATATATCCAAAGGATGCTCAATCGTGCCACAAGAACATGTGTTCAACTGTGTTTATAGCAGCATTTTTGTCATAGTCAGAACCTGAAAACAACCTAAATGCCCCTTGACTGAAGAATGGATAAGGAAAATGTGGTACATTTACACAAGGGAGTACTGCACAGCAGAGAAAAATAACAACATCTTGAAATTTGCAGGCAAATGGATGCAGTTAGAAACATCATTTTGAGTGAGGTAACCCAGACCCAGAATGACAATTATCACATGTACTCACTCATAAGTGCTTATTAAACATAAAGCAAAGAAAACCAGCTTACAAATCACAATCCCAGAGAACCTAGATGACAATGAGGACCCTGAGAGAGACATACATTGATTTAATCTACATGAGAAGTAGAAAAAGACAAGCTTTCTTGAGTAAATTGGGAGCATGGGGACCTTGGGAAAGGGTTGGAGAGTAGGGGAGAGGCTGGTAGGGGAGCAGAGAAAAATATAGAGCTCAATAAAAATAAAAAAAAAGATTTAAAGAAAAAATATACAAATTAAGCACTTCTAGCAAGATAATGGAAGCTTTCCAATTGGTTTTAGTTTACTTTGCTGAATTTGTGATTTTCATTGAGAATGAGATTCAGGTTAGTCTTGAACCAGCTTCCAATTTGAAGAAGAGACCATCTTTTCATGTTGCACTTGCTCTCTGACTCAGCTGGGGAATTCTCTAAGACATAGGTGAACAGGAATGACCTTTAGCCCAAGTGGAAATGATGGAGAGAAGTGCTTTGCTCACACACAGTTTGCTAAGGCTTCCTTTATCCTCCACTTTGTATTCAGGGAGCATAAAAGGAAAAAGGTCTAGGCTGATGGATGGCAATTCATCTGACGGAAATAACTGGTGGATGTGGATGATGAGAGCCAGTGTCCTGGATTGTGTACCGGGAGAAACAACAGAGCTCAATCAATGAAAGTGTTTGGGGTTGGGGATGACTGATGAAGAGGTATGAGTTCCATTTGAGAGAATAATGGGGCTTCAGCCTCATAGACTGTGGCTATGAGGCCAGCAGGTGAATCTGGGACAACTGATGGCTTCTGATATCCAGTGGTTGCAGTGTTTCTCTTCTAGTACTGGGGCTATGCAGCACTCAAAGCTGTAGACAGCTTCATTTGTGTGGGTCTATCCTTCACATAGCAGCAAACCACTTTTGTCAGTGAAAGATAAATGAGAAACCCATTTTGCTTTGCACATTGGCAACACTCCATTCTGTCTTCTGTTCACACAAGCTTTGGTTTATGTATTCTGCCTCCTCCCCTCTGAGTTGTGGTGCAGAAAGTATTTGGCATAACTGCACCTCAGGTAAATGTGAAATATGGATAACAGACCTCGTTCATGAGCTGCGTAGAGGGAGTCTTGCACAGCAACTAGAGAACAATGTTCCTTGTCTTGTCTAGGGATGGGCAGAGGTTTACTGATGCTTTAATTCACCAAGAGCAATTCATTTGAATAAGCAGAACTTCCAAGAATTAGAGAGGGTACCTAGCAAAGCTTAATTGAGCACCAGAAGGAGGGAGAATGTGTCTTAGTGTGAGATGTAACATGAAGCAGTATACTCAAGCACTGAGCTCAATGAACTTAATGTCGCAGTGTACAGTCTCTGAACATCTATGGAATTAGAACTATCTTGTTTTCTTCTCAGTGAATTAAAAGAGAAGAGAAAAGGCAGTTAGGAAATGCATTAAATATGAATGTTGTGTACTACTTTTTTTCTGAAGATGCCAAGTATTCCCTGCAGCTGAAAGTCTGAGTGGAATCCATGAGCCTCCAAGATACATTTAAAGTGAGTCAGACATTCACTCTTTCATCTCAAAACTTGATAAAATACCGGGCTGCTGAGCACAGGAGCTGACTTTCTGAGAGAGTGGTAGTAGGTCAGATGATAGACCATGGATGTGTAGAAAACTCTTTACGCAGGGTCAGGAATGAGAACCTATTTGAGGAGATGGATATGCTTTTCATGACTCAGACATTAAAATATGTACCTGTACCAAAACATCACATACAGACACACTACAAACCATTTAGATACACTAAATGTGTGCAATTTTTTTTAAAAGGAGCAAGAGTGCTTGGAAGAATGGTCATGGGATTCTTTGGTTAATACGTAGTTACTGGCCTGACTGGAAGAGTAGTAGTCACACAGGAACTGGTTCCTCATTTTACTAAAGGGATCTGTAAATGGGAAGCCACAAACGCAACACAGAACCACAGGCTTGACAAAAATAAGCGTGAGCTGTGTCTGATAAGACTATTAAACAGTTTCTCCATGTTTCATTCAGTTCTGCCTCAGAGGGTTTGGATATGACAGTTCCTAAGGTTATCTTTAGATGTGAGAGGGAGGGCTGCAGCCGAGGGCTCTCTCAGTAGCCAAGAAGTTTAGCAATGGGATGTTTGAGCCACACAAAGTCTAATAGTTAGGACTTGCGAGAAAAGTCACCTATATTTTGTATAGGCCAATGGAAAGAGCCAGAAAGATCAGCTGTAACATACACACACACACACACACACACACACACCACATTGACATGAAGAAGCTCACTGCAAGCTATGAGCACTGGATGAAACCCACATGATCCAGTGCAAGGGCAGAGACTCACCTACATGCGTGACATAAGCCAAGTCCCTGAAGCAGTGTCTAACGTCCACTTTGGCCTCCCAACCTCACTCTCAGAGTCTCTTCCTAGAGGAGGGGCATAGCCATGATTATGTTTTCCTATTTTGGGAAGTCAGTGTCACATCTTTGAGCTGTACTGGTTTTGTAGACATTACAGGGGTCCCTTGGTACTCGTCTTTTTTTGAAGTAATGAGTTCCGTCATGAGACTGGCAGTTGAACATACATTTATATAACAAAGCAGCAGAAGCACACTCTTGAAAGAGATGGGAGTGAACTGCCTTGAGGAAGGATCAGGAGCCTGGTAGAGTCTGCACTGTGAATGGTAAGGATGATTCTGATGAATACTTAAGTGAGGGATGTATTCATAATATGACCCATTTCTTTTTCAAAGTATGGTGGACCTTATCTTTTAAGACATTTTTTACCACAGTTTCCAGAAAAGGGAACTGATGTCAAAATCACAATGTAAGTGATAGTATAATGGTATCAGGTCGAGGACACAGAACCTTTGTAGTGTATATGTGTAGGTGGATACAGTGAAAACAACCTATCATTTGCTTCAAGGGGGCATCCTGACAATCCAGGTACACGACTATGAAGGTTAACTGCAGATGTCCTGTGTTACTAAATATCCAAGTCCTTGTATGTGAGGATGATTTTTCTGGCATAGGTGGAGGCATTCTAGAAGCTGTTCTAGTCAGCTTTAGTTGTGAGTTAGAAATACTTGGGAAGAGGGACTCTCAGTTGAGGAATTACTTCCCTCTAAATGGCCTGTGGGTATGTTTGTCTGTGGGGGTTTTCTTGATTGATAATTGGTATGCCAGGAAATGTTAAGAGCCTTAGATAAAGTTTGAGAGATCTGGGAGGTAAACTCTGGGACATTATCCAACTGAAGAGAGGTTGAGGGATAATTTCTCAGAGAGTGGTGTGGGAGAATTGTCTGTATTCTGTCAATCATGTTTTAAATAAATGCTGATTGGCCAGGCAGGAAATATAGGGTGGGACAGAAACCCAAACAAGCAGGCCTGCCCCCCCTCATGTTACAGAATGGCGCCCACATCGATAACTGCATCCATAGAAAGCCTAAAAAGCTTGGGAAAGACTAGAGTAAACCATTTCGGTTTTCAGCTGTAGCAGGAAAAAAGCTGCTGTTTTAAAATGCAGGCTTTCTGGGATGTCCTGCCAGGGAAATCTCTGACTCTTTCAAGCAGGCTGTCCGGACTATGGAGCTATGGATACATTGTTGCAACTTGCTTCCTGATAAGGACCTTAAAACACCATAGATTTGTGGCAAAAAAAATTTCTCCATATTCCTTAGCAAATTAAAGACCCATGTGGTCAGAAAAAGAGAGATATACAGTAAAGAGAGATTCAAAGAGAAAGAAAACCTCTAAATGGTTTACAATGTGTTAAAAATATATACAGGCTAAAGGTTAAAGTTCTCAGAGTTAAAAAGAAAGAAAGAATGAGAGAGAGAGAGAGAGAGAGAGAGAGAGAGAGAGAGAGAGAGAGAGAGAGAGAGAGAGAGCAGTCTGGGAGGCAGAGACAGACGAATCTGGTTTACAGAGGGAATTCCAGGACAAAGATATACAGAGAACCTGTCTCAAAAAAATACACAGAGAATCTTGATACTGTACGTTATTATGCTCTCTTTAAATTGTTTAAATGCTGAGGAAGGAGGAACAGCTGCTAAAAGATATTTGCTTATAAATGCTGCAGAATTAATCCAAGATAGGTATTTTGAAAATACCTTGACTTCACAGTTGAAGTCAAAAGGTATGTTACTTTGGAGAAGAGATTTTGCTTTAGTTTCCACAGAAAATGAGAGACTGTGGATTTATTCAGAGTTAAGGAAAATCCAGTTTGATCAAGGAAGACCACCTGAGAAGTCTCTGGCAGGAATAGATGTCCTAGACGTCTGAGTTCTTCATCCAGAACATGTTCAAGACTGCTGCCTGAGATGATCAAGACTCACAGGATACTTCAGTCAGGACTTGACCATAACTCTAAATTTTCTTTAGGTCCCTATAAGATTATCAGTGCCTCCAACCAGCTGGCAGTAGCCTGGAATACTACACCCACATTCCCCAAAATGAACTATGGATATTTCCCCCCCTTTTTTTTAAAGAGGGGAAAGTGGTGTGGGAGAATTGTCTGTATTCTGTCAATCATGTTTTAAATAAATGCTGATTGGCCAGGCAGGAAATATAGGTAGGAAAACCAGACAGGAAGTAAAAATGATGTAATGAGAACAGGAGAATTCTGGGAAGGAGGAAATTGATTCCTTGCACTCCTGTCCAGATCATGGAAGCAGCAGAATGTGACCTGCCCCACTGAAAAGGTATTGAGTCACATGGCTAACATAGATCAGAAAAATGCATTAATCAATATGTGAGAGTTAGCCAGTGAGAGGCTAGAGCTAATGGGCCAATCAGCTTATAATTTATGGAGACCTATGTGTGATTTTCTTTGGGGCTAAACAGCTGGGGGTACCGGGTGGGACAAAAACCCCAACAACAAGAAGCAGGGCCCCCGTTCATGCTACAAGAGAAGAACATCAGAAGCTGTCTGGGCCCTATTGTTAGTAGTGTGAAACACATCAATCTACTCAGACATGGTGTCCACCAAAACCAGGAGATATTTAACTCATCTGACTGTGGGCATATGAGTAAAATCAAGCTTCCAGTTAGTTCCTGGAAGGGAGCCCCTGTCCTGGTGGGTGGGAAAAGGGAAGCAAAGATATTTGGTCTTTGGATCTTGTAATTGGGTAGTGATGGGGGAATAGTGTTTAGCAACAGAGAAGTTTGGGTGTCCCAGAATTGGGGGTCCACCCGAGAGGCTGGTTGAGGAAAAGACACATTGGAGCTGGAATGTTGGGAGTCTGGAAGGAGGAGTAGGGATGTTGGTGAATCTGAGGTAAGGTGAATGGGAGGAGCAAATGAAATGGAAGCTCCTACTTTTGCTAAAATTCTTTTTCCATAAGAGATACTGGGCAGATTGGCATGACTGAAAATGAATGAGTGAGATAAATAACCCTAAAAACACAGTTAAGTGGTGGGGTCTGCTGAGGTAGATAAGCTTTTCCCTGTACCTTAACAATAGGGAAACTAGAAGGAGAGATAGGCCCCCAGAATTCCCTTAGTATCAATATGTTGATCTGGTGTACAAAAGAAAGGAGATGGACTGCCCTAATACCATGATATTTACCCATGGCTCCCTGTTACAAATGATGGTTGTGGTCAGGTAAAAGGAGCCCAGGCAGCCTCACTCATCCATGGCCAGACCTAGAAGGTCAACTTGGAAATTTTCTGGGTTTGATGTCTCCATGCCACGATGTGCACAAGGACAATCGACTGACTGCCCAATGTCCTTCCCTATGGCATCTTGAACAAGGTCTCATAGGACCAAGATGAGGATTAGGGCATGCTCAGGCCCAGTGACCAGCTCTACTACATTTGAAACATGGGCCTGGTGGTTCTAGAGCCCCAGGGGGACAGGTGAGCAACATGGACAGCATGGATTGGGTGGTCTGTCACCTCTGCCAGGCTAGCATGTGACAGTGATGATTGTGGGCTTTGTCATTCCTTGCATGGTACACCTTAAAAGTCAACCCTAATACTTCTTCCTGTGGGTTTAAGGGGTCTTTCTCCAAATGTCTAAGTTTAGCCTTAATGTTAGGGTAGCACTGAGAAAAAAAATGAGTCGTGAGTAACTGTCTGCCTTCTGTTGTTTCTAGATCTAAGTTAGTATATTGTAACAGGGCTTTAGTGAGGTGTTCCAAATTTGCAGAAGGATTTTTCTTCATATCTTGAATGACCTCTGAGAGCTTATTATAATTTACTGGCTTGAGGGAAGCCTTGTGGAGACCTGCTAGGAGGCAAGTCAAAAACCAATCCCTAGTAAAAATTCTATCTGAGGTGTTGTGGTTCTCACTGGGGGACCACCTCTGCCTCCAGGAAGTGTATTGCCTGTGTTTGGTGAACCTTGTCTGCATGTAGTCTGGCCTGCTGCCGAACTTGCCTATGCTCTTCGGGGAGGAAGTTATTAGATAGGATGATATAGATACGATGAAAGATGAGATTATAAGACTGGAACTTAGCTGGGCGATGGTGGCACAAGCCTTTAATCCCAGCACTCGGGAGGCAGAGACAGGCGGATCTCTGTGAGTTTGAGACCAGCCTGGTCTACAGAGCTAGTTCCAGCTCCAAAGCCACAGAGAAACCCTGTCTCAAAAAAAAAAGACTGGAACTTAGAGCTTAGATAGTAAAAGACTTGGATATAAGGAAACTCTTTCCATTTGCCTGTGCACTGACAGTAGTTAGAAAGCTCCAGTAGAATATTGGGATCAAAGGAGCTGTTAAGTGGCCACTTTAAATTGTTATCTAAATTGTAATGAGGCAAAATTTTTTTGAACAAAGATGGACAAGTGTGAGAATCTGTAAGTAGGGCATTAAGACCTGGGGTTTCAGGGCCTCTAAAAGGCATCCCAGGGGGGAGGCTGGATTGATGGTCTTGAATGGCTTGCCACCCATTGCTGAAACCTGTAAAAATGGTGATACCATAAAGGTTATAGAGGGATGTCTCCCCTCTATAGATAGGGTGTGATGGCAGCGAACACCTCAGGGCTTGTAGAAGAGTGTCCTCTACCTACAGGCAGGGTGTTAAAGCCTAACTGGCTCTAGTCAGGGCAACTCAGAAGCCAGAAACACCATGGTGGGGAGCATCATATGCAGATGACAGAGCTCATGCATGTGTGCAAGGGCTCATGCCACTGCATCATATGTAGATGACACAACCATCCTGCACGTGGGTCATACGAGGTTTTTTAAGATTCCCAGGGCCATTAGGCACTTCTGCCTGAGGGCTTGTCTGCACATGCATGGCCCTAAAACCTGGAAGTGTCAGCCATGTTGTATGGCTGAATTATTACAGTAAGGATGACTCCCACACAGCAGTCTTAGAAGCTGTGGTGAACTACCTCTACCATATTTAAAGCCTGAGAGAGGCAAAGCCCAGACCCAGGGACTCCGAGACCAAGTTGTTTAGCATTTTAAAAAGTACTCTTGGACCGAAAATGATTTTAGATACACAATAGGGCAGGTTAAGACATAAAAGACATCTAAACAAGACACAGTATATTTAAAAAATGTATGCAGGCTTGGGAGAGAGAAGAAAAAGACTGAGACAATAAAAGTAATATAAAAGAGTACAGACAGTCATAGATTAAGAAATAAAGATAATAAAATAAATATTAAACTCTTAGAAAAAGTAAAGAGTAAAAATAATAAGCCATAAAAGATGAAATATACACAGAGAGTCTGGATTATGTATATTATGTTTTATTTTTTAAATTTTTTGACTGTTAAAGAGCTATGTAACAAGAGACATTTTATTGTATGGGCTGCTAAGCTAAATTAGCATATATATATATATATATATATATATATGTTGTAAAGTTATCTTGATTTAAGTATTTGGGTCTTAGAATATGTTACTTTGGCTAAGAGTTCTTCTTTTCTTTCCACAGAGGGTGAGAATCTGTGGACTCCTTCCAGACTAATATGGTTTGATAGATCAAGACCCCCCAAAAGATCCATGTGAACACCCCCCAAAATTACTTCCACAGAGGGTGAGAATCTGTGGACTCCTTCCAGACTAATATGGTTTGATAGATCAAGACCCCCCAAAAGATCCATGTGAACACCCCCCAAAATTACTTCGCTCAACATAAAACAGGAAGCAGTTTGGGAAGAATTACTCTCAAATTCCCTAAATGATAGTTTATAAATGTTTGTTTACATTTAATGGGGGATATGCTGAGAGATTTGCATTGGTATGAATCTTGGTTTATTGATAACAAATTCAAGGTTAATTTTGTTATACTGTGTATATGTATTTCTAATCTTGATTAAGGTATTGTGTTTGTCCAGCTCATTTAAAATGTAATGCATAATCAAGAAATATAGGTTAATATTTATCTATAATAGTCAAACTTGTAGTCATGTCAGGTTTTCCAGATATATAGAGATATACTTTAGTTAGGTATTCTTCAAATCTTTCAGTGACCTTCAGAATATTGCATTTAAAATGTTTTAATAACAAAGAACTTACTTGACAATGAGACACACCTGCTTCTGGCAGCACCAATCTATTTCAAGAGGATTATGGGCATTGAAGAGGCTCCTTACGGAGTTAATTAGTCATCTGGGTGAAGAAACTGCACTTGCCTGGACTGCTTGATGAACTGGACCTGCAGGACCTGCAGAGAAATGACCCTTTGGGCTTCTTGCTTTATGAAAAAGTCTGCCAGACATTCTGCAGGACACAGAAGAAAGCTACTGGTGGACTTTGCCATTGCAAGGCAAAATTGATCTTCAAATTTCCTGTTTCATGGAAAAGTCTGGTAGATATTATGTGCCTGTAGGCTGAAGATGGATGCCCCAATAACACAGAAGAACTTTGAGTGACTCTCTGGGCATGAGATGTCTCTGTCATTTCTTGAGTTTTGGTATTTCTTTTACAATGCACTTCATGTTTACTTGAGTAATATTATATCATTCTGGAGTGTTTGATGGAGTTGAAGAATAGATAGCTATAGTTATAGTTTTCCTTAGTTATTATAAAATATAAAGTAGATATAAATGTTGTAATTGTAGTTCTTGAATGATACCTGCTTTGTTGTATTAAATTTTACAATGTTAAATTTAAAATATTTTTTATTCAAACAGAAAAGAGGAGGTGATATGGGATTCCCCTCTGTATGTTGTGATTACCATTTATGAATAAAGAAACTGCTTTGGACCTATAGCAGGGCAGAACTTAGCTAGGCAGGAAAGACTAGATTGAATGCTGGGAGAAAGAAGGCAAAGTCAGGGAGAAGCCATGGAGCTGCTGCCGGAGACAGACATGCTGAAACTTTGCTGGTAGGCCATGACCTCATGGTAATGCACAGATTAATGGAGATGGGTTAAATTATGATGTAAAAGTTAGCGAATAAGAAGCTAGAGCTAATGGGCTAAGCTGTGATTTAAATAATACAGTTTCCGTCTATTTTTTGGGGCTGAGCAGCCAGGAATCAACAAGCAGCTTCCTACTACAACATTCCTCTTTTTATTTATGATTTTGTTAGTTTAGATAGTCTCTCTCTGCCTTTTGGTTATTTTGGATAGTCGTTTGTCTATCTTGTTGATTTTCTCACAGAACCAACTCTTTGTTTCATTGATTTTTTTTATTCTGTTTATATTTTTATCTATTTCATCCCTCAATTTGGTTATTTCCTGGCCTCTATTCCTCCTATGTGAGTTTGCTTCTCTATGTTCTAGTGCTTCCAGGTAAACTGTTAAGTTGCTACTGTGAGAATTCTCCAAATTCTTTATGTGGGCACTTAACACTATGAACTTTTATTTTAGTACTGCCTTCATAGTGTCCCATAAGTTTGGGTATGTTGTACATTCATTTTCTTTGAATTATAGGAAGTCTTTAATTTCCTTTTTTCTTCCTTGACTCAGGGTTGATTCAGTTGAGCATTATTTAGTTTCATTTGTTTGTAGGCTTTCTGTAATTCGTATTGTTGTTGAATTCTAACTTTAAGCCATGGTGATCCAATAAGATACAGGGTTTACTCCATTTTTTTTTATATCTGTGGAGATTTACTTTGTGATGAAGTATGTGGTCTATTTTCCATTAGGAGAGGTTACACTAGGTGTTGAGAAAAAGTTATATCCTATTGTCTTTGGGTGAAATGTTCTATAGATACCTGTTATGCCCATTTTTGTCATAACATCTGTTAGTTCCCTTATTCTTCTGCTAAGTTCTGGTCTGGCAGATCTGTCCATTGGTGAGAGTGGGGTGTCAAAGTCTCCCACTATTAATGTGAAGGGTTTGATGTGTGATTTAAACTTCACTAATGTTTCTTTTACGTATGTGAGTGACTTTGTATTTTGGACATAAATGTTAAAAAAAATGAGAATTAATCTTGATGGATTTTTCCTGTGATGAATATGAAATGTCCTTCTCCATTTCTTTTGATTGATTTTAGTTTGAAGTTTATTTTGTTAGATATTAGAATAGCTACACCTAATAACTTCTTAGGTCTTTTTGATTAGAAATTTTTTTCCTAAGCATTTACCCTGAGGTAATGTCTGTCTTTTTATTTAAAAGTTTTGTTTTTCATTTTACATACCTTCCATAGCTCCTCCTCCCTCCCCTTCTTCCAATCATTCTTTTCCCCCCAGTCCTCAGAAAGGGTAGGACCTCCCATAAGGAGTTTAAAAAGTCTGTTATATGGAGTTAAGGCAGGACCAAGACCCTCCCCCTTTATTGTGGTTGAGCAAGGTATCCCTA
Source organism: Microtus pennsylvanicus (assembly GCF_037038515.1). Classification (NCBI taxonomy): domain Eukaryota; kingdom Metazoa; phylum Chordata; class Mammalia; order Rodentia; family Cricetidae; genus Microtus; species Microtus pennsylvanicus. The sequence goes on from NC_134580.1 coordinate 72,224,764, forward strand.
CACAGGGAATGGGCTTCAATAAGCCATGCAGCATGAAGGTCAGCTCTTGCTTTTGTATCCGTTCTGTTAGCTTGTGTCTTTTTGTAAGTGAATTGAGTCCATTGCTATTAAGAGATATTAATGACTAGTGATTGCTAATTCTTGTTATTTTTGGTATTGTCATTATTGTTGGTAGTGTGTGTGTGTGTGTGTGTGTGTGTGTGTGTGTATTTTCCTTCTTTGGGATTTGTTGATGTAAGGCTATCTATTGCCTGTGTTTTTGTGGGTGCAGCTAACTTCCTTGGGTTGGCATTTTTTTTCCAGTACTTTCTGTAGGACTGGATTTGTAGATAGATATTGTTTAAATCTCATTTTGTCATGAAATATGTTGTTTTCTCAATCTATGGTAATTGAAATCTTTGCTGGGTATGGTAGTCTGGGCTGGTATCTGTGGTCTCTTAGTGTCTGCAGAACATCTCTGTCCAGGACCTCTGGCCTTTAGAGTTTCCATTCTGATAACTCTACCTTTATAAGTTACTCGGCCTTTTTCCTTTGCAGCTCTTAATATTCTTTCTTTATTCTGTATGTTTAGTATTTTGATTATTATGTGACAGGCAAGGTGACCTTTTTTTGTTCAATTCTATTTGATGTTCTGTAAGTTTCTTGTACCTTCTCAGGCATGTCCTTCTTTAGGTTAGGAAAGTTCACTTCTATGATTTTGTTGAATATATTTTCTGTGCCTGTCAGTTGGAATTCTTTTTCTTCTATCCCCATTGTTCTTGGCCCAGAATTTCCTGCATGTTTTGTGGTAAGAATTTGTTTAATTTAACATTTTCTTTAACTGGTGAATCTATTTCCTTTATTGTATCTTCAGTGCCAAAGATTCTCTCTTCCATCTCTTGTATGCTGTTGGTTATGCTTGTATCTGTAGTTCCTGGTCTTTTACCCACATTTTCTATTTCCAGATTTTCCTCATTTTATGTTTTCTTTATTGCCTCTATTTCAATTTTCAAGTCTTGAACTATTTCCTTCACCTGTTTGATTACTTTTTTTAAGCTTTCCTGAATTTCTTTCAGAGATTTATTGTTTTTTTTTCCTAATTTTTGTTTGTCTTTTTCTCCATTTCTTTATGGATTTTTTTCATTTCCTCTTTAAGGGCCTCTATCATCTTCATAAAGTTATTTATTTATTTATTTATCAATTTGTTAAATGAAATTGCTCCTGTTTGATTCCCAGGGACTGAGGACCAAGGGAATGGAGGGGTGGGGAGAAAGCACAGGAAGGCCCAGGTGCAAGGTGGGAGGGAGTGTTATTGATGGGAGGCACCGGCTTGGGCAGGAAAGGAACAAGCTGTCTGATAGAGGCTCTCCATCCTAGGCAAGCTGGGTAGCCAGGACGAGCCCAGTCGAGTCTGGGCAGCCACTCCCCCTAGACCTTGCTCAAAACTTGCACTAACATGGGGCCTGCCACCTAGCTTGGCACTTAGGCCCCTGCTTGCTGTTGGCACAGTCTGTCACTTCAACACTTAGCCTTGCCACGCCCAGTTAGCAGTGGTGGGTAGGAGTGGAGAGGGGCTAGCTTGGGCTTTTGGGTCAACCCCAGCATCTGCCTGCAGCTTTGACTACCCACCCCTACCGTGGGACTCAAGCTGAGTGTCAGAGGTTCTTCCTCTACAGGGAGCAAGGAAAGAAGGTGGGGGTGGAGCCACCCTGCCCGCCCCCAACCCCCGCGTGGGAATCCAGCCCATGTAAGCAGAAGCTGGACATGGCTAAAGTCTGGGACAGGGAATGGAAAAAGTACGTGATTTCCATGGCACCCTTGGGCCCTGTCTTAGAAGTCTGGCCAGTCCTTCAGCTTCTTGTAGTCAGTGGAAACAGCGAGGAACTTGTACTGATCGTTGGGACTCATACTGTTCCAGGGGTCTGGGTTGTTCTTTCTGTCCCAGCAGACATCCAGGCTACTCAGCGCCAGTCGAAGCAGATAGAGCCCAGCACTGCCCATGCCCAGGCAGATGAAGCCGATCACTGGGAAGAGCCCAGGGTGTCTTTTTATCTGCTGGTAGAAGCGGGCCCCTGAACTGGTTCCTGCCATCTGTTTCCAGACATAAAGTTATTTTTAAGGTCATTTTCTTATGCTTCTTTTTGCTTTGGGATGTTCCATTCTTACTGTTGTAGAACCACCAGGTTGAGGTGGTAACACACTGTTCTTTATTGCATTGACATCTACCCGTCTCTTCCCCCAATTTATACAGGCAGTGCTGTGATTCCGTGATCACTCTTTCTTCAATTGGTGTAGGTGGTGTCTGTGATTCCCAGTGTCAGTGATGACTCAGGGGGTGGCTGGGGTTGGAAGATGGAGTAGAACTTTTAGATTACAAGGTCAAATAGGTGGTGGAGAGGCCTTGGGGCAGGCACCTTGCCTGCTGACAGGCTAGAGGGGCTGCAATAGGTGGGAGATGGTTCTACGACCCAGATTCAGCATTATTCAGGTGGTAGACTACTTTGTTTAGTGCAATTGATTCAGGTGGTGTCTGTATTTTCAGGAACCACTGATGTTGTGTGTATATGGTGTGGGGAGGGCTTGGATTCAGTTCTCACAGAGTTTATTGACACAAACCAACTATGTCTGTTGTAGATTGGGGCAAAGAGATGATGTCATTGTTTGTCCCGTATTCAAATCCATATTGAGTCATGGCAACCTTGTGATATGGGTGCTTTGCCTATCATATTCTAGAGAAACAGGCTGTGGGTTGATTAATAATCCTTGTTCTTTCCTACTTCAACATTCCTGCTATTTATTTTATACTCATATCATTTTGTCACCTTCATTTCTTAAAATCTATGGCCTTTTATGATTTATAGTTTTTGGCATGTTATTAGGTGTGTTTCTGTGTATGTATAGGTGTTATGTGTGTATAGCTGTGTATGTGAGGGTAGAAGAAAAGGGATGTAGTACCTGCTGTCTACTTTGTTTTGGGAGATAGGCTCTCTCACTTGTGCTTCAGGCTCTCCAATTAGGCTGGCCATCCAACACAAGGTTCCATCTCTCCCCACCTCCCCAGGATTGAGATTACAACCCCCCCCTCACCACATATGACTTCTTATGTGGCTTCTGGGAATTGAATTCAGATCATTATGCTTCTGTACCAAGCACTCTACTGAATAAATTATCCCTGAAGCCTCCTTCCTTTTGTAAAGGGTGTTGGGTTTATTGCCATTGTTGTTGATATTATTACTATTATGGTGATGATGATGGTGGTGTCTGTGTATATGTGTGTATGACTTGAACAATTGTTGTAGAACCTCTTGATTTTCTGTATGCTATCTACTCATTGTGCCAAGATTCAACTCCTAGGCTTGAGTTAGTTTTCCCATCTGGCTAATATCATTCTGTTTATATGCGATCCTGGTGAGCATGGTTCATTATTTTTTGATTGGACATTCCTCTTCAAATTGTTGTTATGATGTGTTCAACTGACTTTGCTGTTTTGGACAATTTCCTTAATTTGACTATGATGTTTGTAAATATCGAGTTTTTATGAGTTCATGTAATTTTGATTTTTGACTTATAAAACTGTAGCAGACAGGCTCTGAGCTCAATAATTCAGTGACTGCTGATTGGCATTTTATCTTTGTTTATTTATTTGTGCTATGATTGATGGTGAGTCTGCAGTTTCATTTTTGTTTCCTGAAACATTTGTTTGTTAATAATAAAATATTCATTTTTTAGTTCTTAGGTTATCCTTTCCAGGTTTCATGTCAACTAAGTAAAAACATCTTCTGTTTCTTTTTAACTCTATTTTATTTATAATCTTAAAATTGCTTCATATTTGTGTCTGAAATAATAGATTTCATTAATATTTTCATGGATGCATAGCATGTACTTTGCTCATATCAAATCACCCATTATTTCCATTGTTCCTATCTCCCTTTTGCTGCTGTTTTATCCAAACTGTTTCCCTTCTCTTTCTATGTCTTTGATAGTGGTGACAGTCAACTCAACAGGAGTCACCTAGGAGACAAACCTCCTGCACATCAGAGAGGCATTATTTTGGTTCAGTTAACTGGGAAAGGAAGACCCACCCAATAGTAAAGATCCAGGATTCTTTAGGCTTGGGTCCTGAAGTAATATAAGAAGATATTCAGCTGAGCATAGGCATTCATTTCCTTCTGCTTCCTGGGCATGATGGGGCACTGAAAACCTGCCCCATGTCTTCCCTGTCATGGTGGACCAGAATCTACCTACAACTGATAGCAAAATAAAACCTTTTATGCAGTAAGTGTGTTATTTCAGGTGTTTGGTTACAGAAAAGTAACTTACACTGTTTGTGTATATTTTCCTAAAAATGATATATTTTCTTTCTTTATGACTAAATGAAATTCCAGCTTGTATGTATCATATTTCCTTTATTCACTTACTGGGAAATAGCCAGGCTGATTCTTTTGACTATTATGGATAGTGTGATAATTAAAACCCTAATGTTCATATATTTCTGTATATGTTAATTTAGATAACAAGGATGGGGAGAGATGAATAGAATAGAATCCTATTTTCAGCATTTGAGCAATGTCCATAGTGATTCTTGTAGTGGCTCCACTAATTTACATTCTGACAAATGATGTATAAATCTCTCTTTCTTTCCATATTCTTGTGAGTGCTGTTGTTTGTTTTCTTAATGATAGCTATTCTGACAGGGCTGGGACGGAATCTCAATGCATATTCCTGATGGAATGCATAGGGAACATTTTTTCATATATTTATTGACATTGGTACTTCATTTGAAAACTGTCTGTGCAATTCATTTGACTATTTTCTCCATTATGTGGACTGTCTCTCACTCTGTTTAAAAATGCTTCCCTTAAAATAATCAATTTATTTTTATTAAATGAATGCCATCACATATTATATTGGGCATTTTAAAATCCAAAAGTTCACCTTTTTTAATATGCTTGAGTGACAACAGTTCATGAAATATATTGCTACTGAAGATGTTTTCCTATTCAGTAGGCTGCCTTTTTGTCTTATTGACTGTGTCATTTGCTTTACTAAAGCTTCTCAGTTTCAGGAGGTCCCATTTATTTATTGTTGTTCTCAGTGTCTGTGCTACTGGGGTTATATTTAGGAAGTGGTCTCCTGTGCCTGTGCATTGAAGGCTACTTCCCACTTTTTCTTCCATCAAGTTCAGCATGGCCAAATTTACAATGAGGTCTTTAAACCATTTGGACTTGAGTTTTGTGCATGGGGATCGATATGAATCTATTTGCATCCTTCTACTTGTTGACATCCAGTTATGCCAGCATAATTTGTTAAAGATGCTTTCCTTTTTCCAATGTATATTTTAGTTTCTTTGTCAAAAATTAGCCTATCCCACATCAGACAAACGACTGAACTCCAAAATATATAAAGAACTCAATAAATTAGACAACAAAATTCCAAATAATCCAATTAAGAATGGGGTGCAGAACTAAACAGAGAATTCTCAACAGAAGAATCTCAAATGGCTGAAAGACACTTAAGGAAATGTTCGACATCCTTAGCTATCAGGGAAAAGCAAATTAAAGCAACACTGACATATCATCTTACACCTGTCAGAATGGCTAAGTCATCAAAAATACTAATGATAGCTTATGCTGGAGAGAATGTGGAGTAAGGAGTACACTTCTCTGTTGCTGGTGAGAGTGCAAACTTGTACAACCATTTTTGAAAGCAGTAGGGCAGTTTATCAGAAAATTGGAAATCAGTATACTTCAGGACCCAGCAATACCACTCTTGGGCATATACCCCAACTATGCTTAACCATACAACAAAGACATTTGTTCAGCTATGTTCATGGCAGCATTATTTGTAATAGCCATAACCTGGAAACAACCTAAATGCCCCTCAACCGAAGAATGGATAAAAAAAATGTGGCACATTTACACATTAGAGTACTGCTCAGCGGGGGTCTTGTTTTTCTAAAACAAGGACATCTTGAATTTTGCATGCAAATGGATGGAATTAGAAAACACTATCCTGATTGAGATAGCCAAGACCCAGAAAAATGAATATGGTATGTACTCACACACAAGTGAATACTAGCTGTAAAGCAAAGGATATTGAGCCTATAGTTCATGATCCTAGAGAAGCTAAGTAACAAAGTGAACCCTAAGAAAAACATATATAGACTCACCTGGAAAAGAGAAATAGACAAGATTGCCTGACAAAATTGGGAACATGGGGGTCCAGGGAGTAGGGAAACTGGAAGGGGAAGGGGAGGGAAGAAGGGGAGAGAGGAGAAGAACTTGAGGGAATGGGATAGTTGAGATGGAGAAAGGACAGAGATGAGAGCAAAGAAAGAGATACTTTGATTGAGGGAGGCATTATGGGCTAGAAAGAAATCTGGAACTAGACAAATTCCCAAGAATTCACAAGGATGACTCCAGCTAAGAACCTAAGCAATAGTGGAGTGGGTACCTGAACTGGCCTTGCCTTGTAGACAGACTGATGAATATCTTAAATATCACCATACAAACTTGATTCAGCAACTGATGGAAACAGAGGCAGAGACCTGCATCAGAGCACTGAACTGAGCTCCCAAAGTCTGGGTGAAGAGTGGGAGGAGTGAGAATATGAGCAAAGAGGTCAAGACTATGATGGGTTCACCCACTGAAACAGTCTACCTGAGCTAATGTGATCTCACCAACTCCAGACAGACAGGTAAGGAAACAGCATAGGTCCAAACCAGTACCTCTGAACGTGGGTGACAGTTGTATGGCTGGGGCAGACTGCAGGGACACTGGCAGTGGTACTAGGATTTATTTCCACTGCTTGTACTGGCTTTTTGGGAACCCATTCTTTTTTGAAGGATATCTTGCTCAGCTTAGATGTAGTATAGAAGGCCTTGGACCTTCCCCACAGCAATGTGCCTTACTCTCTCTGAGGAGTGGATGGGGATGGGGTGAGAAGTAGATGGAAGGGATGGGAGGAAGAGAGGGAGTGGGAACTGGGATTGGTATGTAAAATGAAAAAAAGATAGTGTGTTTTCTTTTTTAAAAAATAAATAAAATAGTAAAAAAACTGGAAAAATATTGCTTGAAGTTCTAGTTTTTCAGTTGTGAAGGCATGGAAAGTAGCCTAAAGGCAATGTTTACTTGGGTACTGAACTGGACACAGGCCTTTAGCAAAGGAAATTCAGTTTTTCTCTTGATTTTCCTGAAAGACTATTCATTGGCCAAGTCTTTAAAAGTCAGATGCTCAACAAACATATATCACTGGCATGTGACCTTTTTGTCAGCCCTGTGATCAAATATAACTGCCTGAACATTATAAACTGCTCTCAGCTTCACTGGAGCAGAGGATATAAAGGTGTACACACACACACACACACACATGCACACACGCACACGCACATGCACACACACACGTGCACACACATGAGGAATATATATATATATATATATATTCTGACTTATATGTAGTATAGAATACATTTTTATTACTTGTTTCTAACTTCTTTTATCTTTCTTTTTTCTATTCTTATTTCTTCATAGTGGTAAGGACAATATAATATATTATATATGCAGTTACATCACAAAGAGGAGAGGTAAATTAGATCAAAACAGTTATCATACAGATTTGAGTAATGTTTTATTTCAGAGAAATGTTTATTTAATCACTTTTCCTTTTGAGTATATTTTCCTTTGGCCTGCCTCTGATTTGTAGCTAAGGTGTGTATTTTGTTTTAGTTAGGGTTTCTATTGATGTGAAGAGACATCATGACCATAACAACTCTTATAAAGGAAAACATTTATTTGGTGGCTTGCGGTTCGGAGGCTCAGTCTACTATCATTATAGTGCAGCGTGGTGTGCAGGCAGATACAGTGTTGGAGAGGCAGATGAAACCTCTACATCTTGTGTAGCCAAAAGGAAATAAACTGAGGCACTGGGCAGTATATTGAGCATAGGAGAGCTCAAAGTCTGCTCCCACTGTGACGTACTTCCTCCAACAAAGGCACACCTACTTCATCAAGGCAACATCTTCCAATAGTGCCATTCCCTATGAGATTTTGGGGGCCAATTACTTTCAAACTACCACAAAGGGCCACGAGGGTGTGATTGTTCTAAGTGTTAAAAAGGAGCTTAGAAGACTCTTGGTTTAGCTGACCTTTGGGGTAGCCCCCTGTCATTTCTAGGTATATGGAAGGAAAAAATTATTCAAAGGTAGAATATTTCCTAGAGAAGAGATTTGCAGACAGATGGGCAATAGCTGATGGGAGGGAAGAAAGAGGGAGTGGAAGATAGGGTTAGACTTTCCTCTTAGTTCATTTTGGTACTTTAGGCAATTCATTTTCTATTGCTGTCCCATCATTAAATCTCAGTGATTTCCCAAGCTTCTTTCAACTTTTATACTTTCTGATCTGGTCTGCAATTCACTCTACAAGCACTTGGTAGAAATCTATTGTAGTCAGACAGTGGATTCTCTCAATAGTATTTGCTTCAGTATCAGGTAATCAATCATTACTTATTTTCTTTGATCATGAACTGTCTTTCACCTTGAGGTTACTCAGCTTGGGATGAGTTCTAGAAAGATCATCAGTGTTAGAGAAGCTGAACCTGTTTGTATTTTCTTATGGTTTTTTGTCCCTCCCCACCTTTAGGTACTAGCCATAGGTACAGGATACCTGCTTTCCCACAGAGAGAAGAAGATTATATTTACCTTTTGGTGCCTGCATCTTGACTAATGGATGTCCAGGAGTGGGAAACAGATGTCTCTTCAGGGCAATCTGCCATTTCAAAGGTTCTTGTTGTTATGTGTCTTTTGCAACCCTTAAAACAATTGGATGCTTAATTCTTGAATTCTTTCTTAATTTCATAATTAAAAAGAATAATTTTTAAAAATTAGATGTTTACATTTTCCAAACCATAAATTTGATATCTTATGACACAAGAATTACAATCTTAGGAAGAAAGAGACCTGTGAGAATAAGGCAAAGACATAAAATACAGTGAGGGAAAAGCAGGCAGCCTGCTGTGACTGTAAAGGAAAGGAAACTTCTGGGAGGCCCTGTCTATAGGATAGTTATTATTGGATATTTGTAACACTGGGCAGAGAGATGGAGTCACTTAAGTGACTATTCTGCAAACTGGGTTGAAGAATTCGTCTCCTTGTCTTTATAACATAATTCTTGGTGACTATGTTCCCTTACACAAAGAATCTGTAAGAAATGGAATAAAATGCTATATGAATGAAATTACAATATGCAAGAATAGTATTTAGACCATTATTATAAGTGCAAAATCAAAACCCAGCAGCAGGAAAGATATTTATCAAAAGCTGTCTAAGGGGCCAGGGTGAGAGGGTATACCCAAACTCCCACAACTCCCAACTTCTCATTTCCTAAATTCAGAGGCAGTCCCTTCCCATAATGAAGCTTTAAATTCTAATTAGAGAAACAGCTTTTAATGTCAGAGAGCATACTCCTCAACCAATAATTCAATTATTCACTCATCCATCAGGTACTTATTGAGCACCATTATGCATTAGGTATAGGATTCTGTGCTAAGTATACAAGGATGAACAAGACACAATCCTGCCATCAAATAGGTCATTTCTGTCATCTCTATCACCCAGTAAGCCAAGATGCATTTTATTACAGAGATATGACTGATACACAAAAACATTACATACTTAGCAACTTGATCAGTCTGGCAATGATCATGTATGTGGTTATCCATCTCAGTATTTGGGGCTATAACTTGTCCTACATTTCCCAAAGTTTCTCCATCATTATCACCATCATCTTTGTTGTCTTATCATAATCCTTCATTCTTGACTGATTTCTCCTTATGACATGCTCTTATGACATTCACAATTCACATACCTATACTAATTTACTTTTTGCTGAGTATTTGGTTGACAGTTCTTTATGCTTTAAAAGTTACACGACTCACTTTTAATTTGTTATTGCCCTTTAACTAGTGAATGCAGACATTTTCCAAGATGAGTCATGTTCAGTTTAATTTTCAGTCTCTTATTTTGTGCTCTGTAGTCTACTTAGTAAGCTTATGTGATGAATAATGTGAAGGCTTCGTCAACCTGAGAAATCTCCCAGACAATTGAGAAAAAAAAAACTAACAGTTTTTTTTTTTGGAAATTAACTGGCAAACAGCAAACTGTGCATACTTAAATTTGGTAAGTTTTGACATATGTGTGCACTTATTACTACAATGAATATAATGAACATTGCTGTCAGGGTAAAAAGAAAACAAAAACAGAAAAAACCTTGATAAACTCTACCTGCTCTTCTATCCTTCCTTCTCCGTCTCCTCCTTCCAGAACTTCATATCTATTTTGACACATTTTCTCAAATTTTACAGAGTTAATAATACATTTTATACTGTTTTTATCCACTTTATTCTGTTTAATATAGTTATATTTCTATTCACATAGTTATTGCCAATACTTTCTTCTTTGTGTTGTTCAATAGCACAGTTTATGTAAAGATACTGTTGTGTTTTTTTCATTTGTTGATGAATGTTTGGTCTGCTTCTGGGTTGGGACTATTCTATGCAAAGATTCTGTCCTCCTTTGTGAAGAAACATGAGCATTTAATTTTTTGGTGACTGCTTGAGAGTTGAATGGCTCCATCATCAGACAAGTGTATGACCAGCATTTTAAGAATTTGCCAGTACATTTTTCAGAGTGCTTTTACCACTTTTCATTCTCTTAAGCAGTGAGTTGCTTGAAGCTTCTCCACATCCTCACTGAAGTTTTCTGTGGAGTCTTCAATTTACTCTTCAGAAAATTACCCTTTTCTTCTATGAAAATGCAATCATCTTTAAAGGAACAGAGTCATGAACTATACCCTAACATAAGAAATATTTATATACATGTTAGAATGCTGTTCATGGGAATGCTTTTAAAAAGTAAACACAATTCAGTACTTTTCAGACCAATCTATTTCATCAACAGCATTTTTCTTTAAATATTAAGTAGGGATTCTTTCTTTATCCTCAGTGTAAGTCTCTAGCCCTTGGGCTTTCTATAAATTGGGATTCCTGGAATTAAAATGTGATTTTTTTTAAGTGAAGGTTTGAACTGTCCTAGTTAAAAAAAAAACCTTCCTGGAATTATAGCTTCTTAATAAACTGAATCTCAAAAGGCATACTTACTGCCTCTCACTGGCTATGTGCTCTGCTACAGCATTATCTTCCCTGTGTTTCAGAAAGGAAGTGGAATGAGCAGGCACCCACCCGCTGCAGTTCTCCGAGTGTCTGGCTTTCTGCTGTTGCCCTCCCCCACCAGCTGAATCATTTCATTTTCTTCTATACCTAAGATGCTTTTCTTTCCAAACTTTCAACCACTGGTAGTCAGACTTGCCAAATATGGGTACGGCCAAATACTTCTGTATTATTCAGGAAAGCATATAGTAGTTTTGGCTCATATAATGTTATGTTGAGTCATGCTGTGCAGATTTATAATAAAAATACAGAGCATATTGTATAGTGTTATAAGTAACCATATTTAAATCACTTGAGTATATATAAACTGATATGTAAATTAGAAATTTTGTATGAAAATTATTGTTAATAGTAACAATCAATCAGTAACCTCTGATAAGGTCACAAGACAATTGCTCAGGGGTATTTTTGACACCATAAAAATATTGGTGGTGCTTTTCTTCCTCTCTTTTAGGAGATAGGTTTTGTATATGGCTCCAGGAACTGTTGCTAGGAACTGTTGCAAGACATATCTGTCTGCAGCAGTCTATTCCAAGCATTTGTTTTTCATTCAATATTCCCCAAAATGAAAGTACAAAAAATAAAGTCAAGGTAATAATTAAGACTTTCTTATAATCTCTGATTTGGCTTAAAAAAAATCCACTTCAATCTACAGAAGTTAAATCTTAGCAAGTCAAACAGAGAGAGCCTGATTATTTTGAGGATAACAGGTTTTACTAATCATTCCATTAATGAAAGTAGAGATGAGGATGCTGGGAACAGAAGGGTTCCAGCAGGTACTGAAGTGATGAGGAAATGAGGACCCAGGAGTAGGCTTAACCAAGATGAAGTCTGCATGAAAAACCTGCTTGGGAATTTCTGATGTTGTAATTCATTCAAAAAAGTTAGTAAGAGGACATATATGACATGAATGAACAGGGGTGAGCACTTGGAGCTAAAGCTTAAGTAGGTTTAGGGAAAGTTGCCTAGGGAGAAAAGCCATCAATGATTATATCCACATATATATCCACATATGGGCCCCCACATGCTATAATACTAATCTGCTAAACAAGATGTACCCTCCAGTGCAATAGTGGCAATACTGTGTACGGACCTAACTACCTTCCTACTGGATTGGATTTGAGGACTGCTTCCCAATAGGGAATTTACACCCAGTACTGTAAACATGTCAAAAACCATGGTTAGAGAGTTCACAGGCTCTAGAGGAGAACATATTGATGTTCTTCTCATAAATGATCATGTTGCTGAACTGTCTTCTAAATATTTATAGTCACAGGCTTGAGCTGTTCCTGTCTTGGTCCGAGAGGCTTTTTCTTGCACTGACTGATTGATGCAAAGATACATTACTGTACAAAGTGCTGAGAATGAGTGCCTGAGGGTTCAGCTATAGGTGGGACATCTGTATCCATCCGGTCTTCCAAGACACAGGAAACATCTCAGAAGAGGGCGCAAAAAGATAAGATGGAGAATGGTGTTGGGGATTTTGCTGTGAAATCATGTGCTCTGAGCATGATATGACTGTTACACACATAGACTTAGAGCAGCTGTGGCTAACTAAACAAGACCTACACAAGATCAAACTTATTGGGAGGATTTTGTTTCTAGGAATCTTGCCCCTAAAGGGCTTATTGCACTCTTATCTCTTTTTCTTTCTCTATATCTTTTCTGGCCATGAGGTGAGGGCTACTTCAACATGCTCCCACCATAATGTTCCCCAAATTTCATGAGGCTGCAAAGTACAGGACTTTCAATAGAGAGCTGTTGACTTTGTGGGAGCTAATAGTCTATAGGTAGGAGAAACCAATACAGAAACACTATTTGGGGCTTAATATTGAAAGCATCCAATGCCAGCTCAGGCTAAAGACTATGAATGCTGGATGATGGACAATTTTGGTGGTTGTTAGAGCTGAGGAAGAATTGGGAGCTAGTGTATGAGATACTGGGCACACAGAGAGTAACCACAAGTTTAGGTCTCCATATCATATCAATTACAATGAGGACCTCAACTGTAGGAATGGTCCTAGGAGATCAGTATGTGGAATGGACCACCAAGGAAGAAAGAACTGATCATGATGCCTAGTGTGGAAACATAATTTTCATAGGAAGCGAAACCAGCTTGTGACATAACATTATCATTTTGGAGACACCAATGAAGGAACACACATGGAAATTTTAGAAGCTATTTATAACATTTGGCTGTGGACCATTAACTTCCCATCTGATTAGAAGGAGAGAAATGCTTTTGAATGTCTTATTAGTGAGGCAAAGACAATGTAGAAATAAGACCAACTTTCCCCTTCTTCAGAGAAGACATTGTTCTTGGTGTTTTCATCCTTTCAGAAAATTAATATTGCATCTACCTCAAAGCTAATGAAATAGGTGCAAAAAAGCAGTGATATGGGACCAAGGAGGAAACCCACTTGATAAATTGATTGCCATTAAAACATAGGACTTGAGTGTGAAATCCAGAACATATGTAAAAAAGGTGGGGGCTAGGGTACATATTTGTAATCCTAGAGATAATGCTAGGGAGGTGGAGGAAGATCCCTGGAACTTTCTCTCAATGGACTTTAGATCAGTAAGAAAATGTGTGTGTGTGTGATATGTGTGTATATATATATATATATATATGTTACGTATGTCATATATAAATACATACACACATATATAAACAGTTGAAATATGATCAACATGTGCAGATGTCCATGAACACACTTGCATGTACACACACCTGCATGCACAGAAACATGTACACATATACACAAAGGAAGTACTGATTTACCCAAAGTCAAAGTCTGCTCTACTAGTATGAAATCACTAGTCTTTGAAATCATCATTCACATACACTTATTACTAATATGTTTCATGCAATGTAATATTCAATCTCCAGGAAAAACTGTAGATAACTCATCCATTCTGATGATGTTTTTATATTTTTATAGCTCTACTTATGTTTTATAACTCTTATATTTAAAATAATGCCATATAATGTATATAAATATGTATAAAGAAAGCCTAGAAACAGACATACTAAATTGGCAAAAGTGTCAATATAGGAAGAAGAATTCAAGATTGGCAATGAAATTAAATACCTTTTATGTCTGATTATTCAATCATTTATATGGAGAATATATTCTTGTATTTTTGTGTAATTAAAATTTAATTTTAAACAAATACTTCTGCTTACAAAATTGCTTCCAATGCAGACATGAGAATGATACCAGAAATTTGAATTAAGCAAATGATTAAACAGAATGAGTTTATGAACATCATTTAGAAAACTTGTTTTTATTTCCCCTCAAGCACAAGCAGTTGGGCAAACCTTGTGTTTCTGAGTTTATGTTAGTAGTTTTGTAGCATGAGGTGGGTACTCCCCAGCAGGCGTTTTAGTGCAATTTATTTATTTATTTACTTATTTACTTACTTACTTACTTATTTATTTATTTATTTATTTAATTTATGTTTTCTGTCTCTTCCCCACCACCGCCTCCCATTTCCCTCCCTCTTCCCCAATCATGTCCCCCTCCCTCATCAGCCCAAAGAGCAATCAGGGTTCCCTGCCCTGAGGGAAGTCCAAGGACCACCCACCTCATCCAGGTCTAGTAAGGTGAGCATCCAAACTGCCTGTGCTCACACAAAGCCAGTACGTACAGTAGGATCAAAAACCCATTGCCATTGTTCTTGAGTTCCCAGTAGCCCTCATTGTCCGCTATGTTCAGCGAGTCCGGATTTATCCCAGGCTTTTTCAGTCTCAGGCCAGCTGGCCTTGGTGAGTTCCCGATAGAACATCCCCATTGTCTCAGTGTGTGGGTGCACCCCTTGCGTTCCTGAGTTCCTTGCTCGTGCTCTCTCTCCTTCTGCTCCTGATTTGGACCTTGAGATTTCTGTCCGGTGCTCCTATGTGGGTCTCTGTCTCTGTCTCCTTGCATCGCCTGATGAAGGTTAATATTCAGGAGGATGCAACTTTTTATTCTCATGGCTGGTATTTGTTTAATCACTTTGCTACCGAATCTATAGTTTACCATTTTAAGTAGACTGGATTGGGAGGGAGTACCTGGGATCGTCTTATCCAACTCCAGTTCTGGGATTCCAGGTCTGCACCTCCACTGCCAGCTTTGCTTTCTTTTTTTTTATTGAGAAAAGGAAAAAAAAAGTTTCAGCCTCCTCCCAGCCTCCCATTTCTCTCCCCAACCTCCCACCCCTCTTCCCGTCCCCCCACTACTCTCCCCCTCCCTCTCCAGTCCAAAGAGCAGCAGTCAGGATTCCCCGCCCTGTGGAAAGTCCAAGGTCCTCCCCCCTCCGTCCGTGTCTAGGAAGGTGAGCATCCAAACCGGCTAGGCTCCCACAAAGCCAGAACATGAAGTAGGATCAAAACCCAGTGCCATTATCCTTGGCTTCTCATCAGCCCTCATTGCTCGCCATGTTCAGAGAGTCCGGTTTTATCCCATGCTTTTTCAGTCATAGTCCAGCTGGCCTTGGTGAGCTCCCAATAGATCAGCCCCACTGTCTCAGTGGGTGCGTGCAGCCCTCGTGGTCCTGACTTCCTTGCTCATGTTCTCCCTCCTTCCGCTCCTCATTGGGACCTTGGGAGCTCAGTCCAGTGCTCCAGTGTGGGTCTCTGTCTCTATCTCCATCCATCACCAGATGAAGGTTCTATGGTGATATGCAGGATATTCGACAGTATTGCTATAGGACAGGGTCATTTCAGATTCCCTATCCTCAGCTGCCCAAGGAACTAACTGGGGGCATCGCCTTGGGCTCCTGGGAGCCACTCTAGGTTCAAGTCTTTTGCCAACCCTAAAATGGCTCCCTAAACTAAGAATTGTGCTTCCGTGCTCCCCTATCCAACCTTCCTATATCCCAATCATCCTGTTTCCCCAAGTTCCCCCCATCCTCCCCTTCTCACTTTTATCTCCCCATCTCCCCTTACTCCCATCCCACCCCACCCCCAAGATCCCAATTTTCTCCCCGGCAATTTTGTCTACTTCCCATAGCCAAGAGGATAACTATATGTTTTTCCTCTGGTTCACCTTCTTACTTAGCTTCTTTAGGTTCACCAATTGTAGACTCTGTGATCCTTATTTATGGCTAGAAACCAATTATGAGTGAGTACATCCCATGTTCATCTTTTTGGGTCTGGGTTACCTCACTCAGGATAGTGTTTTCTATTTCCATCCATTTGCATGCAAAATTTGAGAAGTCATTGTTTTTTACCACAGAGTAGTACTCTACTGTGTATATATTCCACACTTTCTTCATCCATTCTTCCATTGAAGGACATCTAGGTTGTTTCCAGGTTCTGGCTATTACAAATAATACTGCTATGAACATAGTTGAACAAATGCTTTTGTCATATGATAGGGCATCTCTTGGGTAAATTCCCAAGAGAGGTATTGCTGGGTCTAGGGGTAGGTTGATCCCGAATTTCCTGAGAAACCGAAACACTGACTTCCACAGTGGTTGCCCAAGATTGCATTCCCACTAGCAATGGATGAGGGTACCCCTTCCTCCACAGTTTTCCAGCAAAGGCTATCCTTGGTGTTTTTGATTTTAGCCATTCTGACAGGTGTAAGATGATAACTCAAAGTTGTTTTGATTTGCATTTCCCTGATTGCTAAGGAGGTTGAGCATGACCTTAAGTGTCTTTTGGGCATTTGAACTTCTTCTGTTGAGAATTCTCTGTTCAGTTCAGTGCCCCATTTTTTAATTGGGTTAATTAGCATTTGAAAGTCTAGTTTCTTTAGTTCTCTATATATTTTGGAGATCAGACCTTTGTCTGTTGCAGGGTTGGTGAAGATAATCTCCCAGTCAGTAGGTTGCCTTTCTGTCTTAGTGACAGTGTCCTTTGCTTTACAGAAGCTTCTCAGTTTTAGTAGGTCCCATTTATTCAATGTTGCCCTTAATGTCTGTGCTGCTGGGGTTATACATAGGAAGCAATCTCCTGTGCCCATCTGTTGTAGGGTACTTCCCACTTTCTCTTCTATCAGGTTCAGTGTGTTCAGACTGATATTGAGGTCTTTAATCCATTTGGACTTGAGATTTGTGCATGGTGATAGATATGGATCTATTTTCATTCTTCTCCAGGTTGACATCCAGTTGTGCCAGCACCATTTGTTGAAGATGCTTTCTTTCTTCCATTGTATACTTTTAGCTCCTTTATCGAAAATGAGGTGTTCCTAGGATTGTGGGTTAAAATCCAGGTCTTCTATATATTTCCATTGGTCGACTTCTCTGTTTTTATGCCAGTACCACACTGTTTTCATTACTGTAGCTCTATAATAGAGTTTGAAATCAGGGATGGTAATGCCTCCAGCAGATCCTTTATTGTATAAGATTGTTTTGGCTATCCTGGTTTTTTTGTTTTTCCATATAAAGTTGATTATTGTCCTCTCAAGATCTGTGAAGAATTTTGATGGGACCTTGATGGGCATTGCATTGAATTTATAAATTGCCTTCAGTAGAATTGCCATTTTTACTATGTTGATCCTCCCAATCCAAGAGCACGGGAGATCCTTCCATTTTCTGGTATCCTCTTTAATTTCTTTCTTCAATGCCTTAAAGTTCTTTTTCAAATAACTCTTTCACTTCCTTGGTTAGAGTTACCCCAAGATATTTTATGCTGTTTGTGGCTATTGTGAAAGGTGAAGCTTCTCTGATTTCCCTCTCTGCTTCCATATCCTTTGTGTATAAGAGGGCGACTGAATTTTTGGAGTTGATCTTGTATCCTGCCACATTGCTAAAGCTGTTTATCAGCTGTATAAGTTCTTTGGTGGAGTTTTGGGGGCCACTTATGTACACTATCATATCATCTGCAAATAACGAAAGTTTAACTTCTTCCTTTCCAATTCGAATCCCCTTGATCCCATTATGTTGTCTTATTGCTATTGCTAGAACTTCAAGCACTATATTGAAGAGGTATGGCAAGAGTGGACAGCCTTGTCGTGTTCCTGAATTTAGTGGGATGGCTTTGAGTTTCTCTCCGTTTAATTTGATGTTAGCGGTCGGCTTGCTGTATATAGCTTTTATTATATTTAGGTATGACCCTTGTATCCCTAATCTCTCCAGTACTTTTATCATAAAGGGATGTTGAATTTTGTCAAATGCTTTTTCAGCATCTAATGAAATGATCATATGCTTTTTTTTCAGTTTATTTATATGATGGATTACATTGATAGATTTTCATATGTTGAACCAGCCCTTCTGGGATGAAGCCTACTTGATCATAATGGATAATTTTTCTAATGTGTTCTTGGATACGGTTTGCCCGTACTTTGTTGAGGATTTTTGTGTCGATATTCATGAGTGAGATTGGCCTGTAATTCTCTTTCTTGGTTGAGTCTTTGTGTGGTTTTGGTATCAGAGTGACTGTAGCTTCATAAAAGGAATTTGGCAATGACTCTTCTGTTTCTATATTGTGAAATACATTAAGGAGTATAGGTATTAGTTCTTCTTGGAAGTTCTTGTACAATTCCGCATTGAAATCATCTGGTCCTGGGCTCTTTTTGGTAGGGAGGTTTCTGATAACAGCTTCTAATTCTTCGCGACTAACAGGTCTATTTAGATTGTTCACCTGGTCCTGGTTTAACTTTGGTATATGGTATTTATCTAAAAAAGTGTCCATGTCTTTTACATTTTCCAGTTTTGTGGCATACAGGTTTTTGTATTAAGATCTAACGATTGTCTAAATTTCCTCTGTGTTTGTGGTTATGTCCCCCTTTTCGTTTCTGATCCTATTGATTTGTATATTCTCTCTCTGCCGTTTGATTAGTTTGGATAGGGGTTTATCAATCTTGTTGATTTTCTCCAGGAACCAGCTTTTTGTTTCATTGATTCTTTGGAATGTTTTCTGTGTTTCTATTTCGTTGATTTCAGCCCTCAGTTTGATTATTTCCTGTCTTCTACTCCTCCTAGGTGAGTCTGCTTCTTTTTTTTCTAGAGCTTTCAGGTGGGCTGTTAAGTCTCCAATGTGTGCTTTTTCTGTTTTCTTTAAGTGGGCACTTAGTGCTATGAACTTTCCTCTTAGGACTGCTTTCATAGTGTCCCATAAGTTTGAGTAGGTTGTTTCTTTATTTTTATTGAATTCAAGGAAGACTTTAATTTCTTTCTTTATCTCTTTTTTGATCCAGGTGTGGTTCAGTAGTTGACTGTTCAGTTTCAACGAGTTTGTAGGCTTTCTGGGGGTAGCATTGTTGTTGAATTCTAACTTTAATCCATGGTGATCTGATAAGACACAGGAGATTACGAATATTTTTTTGTAACTGTGGAAGTTTGCTTTGTTACTGAGTATGTGGTCAATTTTCGAGAAGGTTCCATGAGCTGCAGAGAAGAATGTATATTTTTTCCTATTTGGGTTAAATGTTCTATAGATGTCTGTTAAGTCCATTTGATTCATTACCTCCATTAATTCTCTTATTTCTCTGTTAGGTTTCTGTCTGATTGACCTGTCCATTGGTGAGAGAGGAGTGTTGAAGTCTCCCACTATTAGTGTGTGCGGTTTGATGGCTGTCTTGAGTTTTAGTAATGTTTCTTTTACGTACGTGGGTGCTTTTATATTAGGGGCATAGATATTCAGGATTGAGACTTCATCCTGATGAATTGTTCCTGTTATGAGTATAAAATGTCCCTCTTCATCTCTTCTGATTGATTTAAGTTTGAAGTCAACTTTGTTAGAAATTAGTATGGCCACACCTGCTTGTTTCTTAGGTCCATTTGCTTTATAAACTTTTTCCCATCCCTTTACTCTGAGTAGGTGCCTGTCTTTGTGGTTAAGGTGTGTTTCTTGTAAACAGCAGAATGTTGGATCCTGTTTTTGTATCCAATCTCTTAGCCTGTGCCTTTTTATAGGTGAGTTGAGTCCATTGACATTAAGTGATATTAATGACCAGTGGTGATGGAGGAAGGTCATTGGCTAATAAAGGAACTGCTTTGGCCCATCTTATTGGTTAGGACGTAGGTAGGTGGAGTAAACAGAACAGAATGCCAGGAGGAAGAGGAAGTGAGGTCGACTCCACAGCTCTCCTCTCCTGAGCAGAAGCTTCAGAGAGACGCCATGCTACCTGCTCCAGGGAAGACGCACGCTATGAAGCTCCGACCCAGGATGGACTTAGGCTAGAATCTTCCCGGTAAGCGCACCTAGGGGCGCTACACAGATGATTAGAAATGGGCTAAATTAATATGTGAGAATTAGCCTAGAAGAGGCTAGATAGGAAGGGGCCAAAGCAGTGTTTAAATGAATACAGTGTCTGTGTAATTATTTCGGGGCATAAGCTAGCCGAGCCAGGTGGCTGGGGTCTTGAGGACGCAGCCCTGCCACCGCCCCTATTACTACACAGTGGTTGTTAACTCCGGTCACTTTTTTAGTAGTAGAGTTAATGTGTTTCCCTTCTTTGATTTGTGTTGGTGAAGGGTCTCTAGATGTTTGAGTTATTGTGGTCATTGTTGGACTCCTTGGGTTGTGATTTTCCTTCTATTACTTTCTGTATGGCTGGATTTGTGGCTACGTATTGTTTAAATTTGTTTTTATCCTGGAAAATTTTGTTTTCTCCATTTATAGTGAACGAAAGCTTGGCTGGGTATAGTCGTCCGGGCTTGCATCCATGGTCTCTCAGTTTCTGCAATACATCTATCCAGGACCTTCTGGCTTTCATTGTTTCCATAGAGAAATCAGGTGTAAGTCTGATAGGTTTACCTTTATAAGTAACTTGGGCTTTTTCCTTTGCAGCTCTTAATATTCTTTCTTTTTTCTGTATGTTTTGTGTTTTGATTATTATATGGCGAGGAGATGTTTTTTTTTTTTTTTTTGGTCCAGTCTATTCGGTGTTCTGTATGCTTCTTGAACCTTCAAAGGAATATCTTTCTTTATATTGGGAAAGTTCTCTTCTATAATTTTATTAAATATATTTTCTGGACCGTTGAGCTGTACTTCTTCTCCTTCTTCTATCCCAATTATTCTTAGGTTTGGTCTTTTTATTGTGTCCCAGATTTCCTGAATGTTTTGTGATGAGAATTTGCTTGTTTTGCTGTTTTCTTTGATCAGTGTGTTTATTTTCTCTATGGTATCTCAGCGTCTGAAATTCTTTCTTCTATCTCTTGTAATCTGTTGGTAGTACTTGTCTCTGTATTTGCTGTTCGTTTACCCAGATTTTCCATCTCCATCCTTCCCTTGGTTTGTGTTTTCTTCATTACTTCCATTTCATTCTTCAAGTCTTGAACTGCTTCCCTTACCTGTTTGATTGCTTTTTCTTGTTTCTCTTGGTTTTCTTGGGTATCTTTGAGTGATTTATTCATTTCCTCTACCTTTTTGTTTGTGATCTCTAATTGCTTATGGCAGTTTTTCACCTCCTGTTTAAGGTCTTCTATTATTTTCATATAATTCACTTTTGAGTCGATTTCTTCTAATTCTTCTAGAGTAGGGTGTACAATTCTTCTTATTTCGGGATCCCTGGATTCTGATGATGTCATGTTGCCTTTCAGGTTGTTGGAGGAATTCTTGCTTTGACGCCTTCCCATCTCTTCCTTCAAACGGAGCCAGGAGAGGCCTGGTGTCTTGGTTCAGTCTTTGCTGTGACTGACTCTCTGGGTGTATCTCTTCTGTGTAGAAGCAGGAACCGTCCGTCCAGATGGAACTCCTCAGCAGCTAAACATGGACGCCTGGTAGTCCAATGACCCGCGGACAAAAGGGAGAACTTGGGGGGCAGGGCTGGGACGAGTAGAACACAGGACACCCTGCCGCAAAAGCTGAAGATGCGCGTGCTCCCTTTCTGGGGTCCCTGAGGCCTGCCCGGTAGGCAGGCACTCACCGCTCTGGGTGGGCAGCCCCAGTGTAGGAGCAGAAAGCTGTTCCCGAGCAAAGGACCCAGCAGAAAACGCAGGCTTGGGTGGGGGGTCGTGTGCAAGAAAGACAGCCCAGCAGAAGGAGCTGGGGGAGAGGGGTCTGTGCTCTCTTCCGGGACAATCAGTCCCTGGTTAGCATGCACTCACCCGTCCAGATGGAACTCCTCAGCAGCTAAACGTGGATGCCTGGTAGTCCAATGACCCGCGGACAAAAGGGAGAACTTGGGAGGGCAGCTCCCCTGCCAGCTTTTATGTGGGCCTGTGGTCTTGAATTCAGATTCTTTCACTTGTGTGTCTGGTGCTTTGCCAGTTTCCGCAATCTTCCTTTTTTCTTTACTGTGTTTTCTCTTAGCTACTTAACTCTCTTTATTTGCAAGTTTCATTTTAAACTGATCACTCACTTTAACTTGCCATAAAATCTTCTGTGTCCCACTACGCTGTACACTAGAACAGGTGTCCCTTCATGTGTCCCTACGGCCCTTACTTCTCACATTGTATACTTTCCTTTAAGTCTCCCCATTGGCTGGGCATCAGGAGCACCAATGAAGTTTTCAACACACACACAAGTGCTAGACCTTACCAAAGACATATTGCGTTTGAATCCTCAGAATGTACTTGGGTATTTTTATACTCAACACTCAGAATTTTATGACAACGATACTCTTTAACAAAGTGAATTACAGCTTGTGCCCTGATTACCTGCACTTGCTACTTTTACTGCTCCTGAGAAGTCTTCCTACCCTCCCCTGTAGTTCAGACTTTGTGCACTTGCTAGGGTATTCTCATAACGACAGACCTCAACTAGAATTTCTTAATTTTTAAGGACTTTTTAATTTATAAATGATGTTTTCTGGGTCCTAGAAGTAGGCAATGGGATGTCTCAAATGAGCCTTGACCAAGTCAACATCCACAAATACTCAAGGCAGTCTTTCATTGCAATTTTTTACTGTCCATTTTAGTTCATCTTCATCCCATCACCATGCCAACCCATATTCAATGGTAGCATGAGGATCAAGACAGAGAATCAAACATTCAATTTTATTTCCAGAGTCAGGGTTTAAAGCATCTCATTGGTTCCTACATGTTGCACCAGGTAATCATTATTCGAGGAGATGCTTTTGTACTCAGATACTCCCAAGGACTTGGTGTTCAAGTTACTTATAAAACCTATGTGCTTTTGCTCAAACACCGATGAATGGCCAAGAAGCAGAACATTGTAATGTAAACAGGAGCTAGAGTCTAGTTCTAAGTTCATTGACTGGTTCTACCATTTGGATGAGTTATGTGCTTTCCTGTATTTCAGTATTTCTGTCTATAAAATACAGAAAATATAGTGTGAGATCTACTTCATAGAACATTAACAATATTCAGTAAATTAATACACATAAAGTGCTTACGAGATTGTCAAGCACGTTGCTTTAGGAGTATTACTAGTTTATTTTCAAAGATTAGGCATTCAACCAAACTATGCAGATGCTAAAGAAAAAGGGATAAGATGAAGAACCAACTAAATACTGCAAAAACAGTCACTTACACTAAACTGGAGAGCACGGAGTGATTGTGTATCCTCTGCAGTTAAAGGGATGCGGCTTTCTTATGAGGTTATCAATAAGAGAGACTCTTTTTTTGTTTTTGTTTTTCACTATAGGTTCTGGGATTTTGGATTTGTAACTTTGAACTTTTTTTTAAAGAATTCAAGGGGATTCTACTGCATGTACTGGCTTTGTGGGAGCCTAGTCTGGTTGGATGCTCACCTTCCTAGACCTGGATGGAGTGGGGAGGACCTTGGACTTCCCACAGGGCAGGGAACCCTGACTGCTCTTTGGACTGGAGAGGGAGGAGGAGGGGGAGTGGGAGGGAAATGGGAGGAGGTGGAAATTTTTAATTTAAAAAAAAATTCAATGAATAAAAGAAAGAATTTACCTTGAAACTAGCTTTATAAAAACAGTTTATTATAAATGAATATAAAATCACTGTTAATGAAACACAAAGTCAAACAGAAGAAGAATCCAGGCCGAATTAGTGAAATAAGGTTTTAAATGTCCACTGGCTGTCAATGTTTGCCTTTTAACTTAGGGGCTCAGAATGATTTACCACAATCTCATTTTAATTTTTTTTTTTGATGGGGAGGATCTTTCAACAACTTCCTAAAATTCTCACATTGCCCTGTCTATGGACATGCTAATTTTATTTTATCTCATAATAACTTTAATCTTAAAATATAAGGAAGAATTAATTAACTATCCTGATGGGGGAAGAAAACTTAATAGCAGTTTTAATGAGTGTAACCTTAGCAGGATTTGTAATGACCCCCCAAAGATGACGAAGTCACTTATTCTTTCTTTAGAGTCTTTCACATCCTGTGAATAGCCATAAGTCCTGATTGCAAGTGATTAATTACCTCCTGGAAGTCCCATTTCTAACTTATATTTTTAGCCTAAAACTAACTGCAGCCTGGAAAATTCAGTGTGAGCTCTAAATGTGAAATGATGGTATCCTGGCCTTTTCTCCCTTATAAAATAGTGAGAAGACAGATTTTTACAAATGTCCAGCTAGAACTTTTATACTATCATCAAGAATAGGAAGAGGGTTACACTGAGCTGGCCTTCAGTGTTGCTTCTAGTCACTGTGCAACGCCCTTAGTCATTCAGTAGAGAACTTAGGAAGATCCCATTTTGGCTAACTTTATGTCATCTTCGGACAAGCTGCAGTCATTTGTCAAGGGGGGGGGCTTTCATTTGACAGAATGTCTGCATGAAATTTGCCTGTGGGTAAATCTGTAGTGCATTTTCTTAATTAGTGATTTACATATGAAGGTCCACTGTGATGGTTTGAGTGAGAATTGCCCCATAGGTTCATATATTTGAATACTTGGTGTCCTGTAGGAGGAGGGCCTGCTTGTTTGTCCCAGCTGCCCGGCTAGCTTAGCCGCCAAAATAACCAACCACACAGAAACAGTGTTAATTAAATCACTGCTTGACTCATTAGCTCTAGTTTCTTATTGGCTAACTCATATTAATTTAATTCATTTCTTTTAATCTGTGTAATACCACGTGGCAGTGGCTTATGGGGTAAAATTCCCAACATCTGTCTCTGGCAGATCCATGGCGTCTCTATGACTCTGTTTTCTTCCTCCCAAAATTCAGTTCTGTCTTCTCTGCCTACCTAAGTTCTGCCCTATCAACAGGCCAAGTCAGGTTCTTTATTAATTAATGAAAGCAACACTTAGACAGAATAACCTCCTACACTAGTCTCCAGTTGGTGGAAATGTTTGGGAGATTTGGGAAGTGTGGGTTGTTGGAGGAGGTGTGTCACTGGGAGTGGGCCTTGAGGTTTCAGAAGAGTACTATGCTTCCTGCTTTGTCTCTGCCTTGTGGTGTGGATCAAGATGTGAGCTCTGAGCTTCCTTTGTTCTTCCGTCATGAACTCTATTCCTCTGAAATTGTAAGCCACATTAAATGTTTTCTTGTATAATTGTCTTGGTATTTCGTCACGACAATATAAAAGTAATTAAGATAATCAACCATTGTGGGTTATACCAACCCTGGGTGAATGGTCCTGCAGTGTATAAGAAAGAAGGCTGGTCTAGTTATGTGAAGCAAACCAGTAAGGAGCACCCCTCCAAGGCCTCTGTATCAGCTTCTATCTCTAGGTTCCTGCCTTCAGTTTCAGCCTTGACTTTTCTCAGTGGACTGTGATGTGAAAGTGTAAGTAAAAGAAACACTTTCCTCTCAATATTGTTTTTGTCATGGTATTTTAGCACAGCAATAAAAGCCTAATTAACACAGGTCTTTCTCCAGAAGTAGGAAAATTAGCCCTAGAGTGAAATGAAACTCTTGAACTACCAGACATATCACAAAATCAAGACTGAAAGGATCGAGCAATTGCTATGCTATATAGAATGAAGCCCAATATTCAATTCAGGAAGATAAATAAAATTCAGACACAAAAAGCATGCAGCATCCACTACATTTTAAGCAAAATCAATCTATATGGAAGAGATAAGAGATAGAGAAATCTGTCCTGTAACTGACCCATACATTATAGGCATGACAGAGTTATCAGACACGGGATTTAAAACAGTTACAATTATATTTAAGGATTGTGGTAACTAGTTTTATGTCCATTTGACACAGCTAGAGTTATCTGAAAGGAGTGAACCTCAAATGAGAAAATACCTTCATAAGATCCGGCTGTAAGTAAGGCATTGTCTTAATTAGCAATTGATGGGGTTGCTATCCTTGAGCTGGTGGTCCTGGGTTCTGGACAGATCCTGATCTCACTGCCAGGAGCCTTACAAAGGGACCAATATACACAACTGTCACACACATGTAGTGGACTAAGTTGATCAAAATGCAGACTCCTGTACTGTTGGTCCGGAGTCCATGTGCTCCCATGAGCTCAGGTCAGCTGTCTCTGTGGGTTCCCTCATCCTGACTCCTGGAGTATAATATAGCGTAGCCAACCTATAATCCACAGCTCCAGAGAGGCTAGTTAACATGGAGGGCCCAATGAGGGATGCATAGACTTCCCTGGAAAGGGGAAATAGAAGAGATCTCCTGAGTAAACTGGGAGTGGGGTTCAGGGATGTAAGGATGGGAATTTGAGGGTTGGGCACACTGGGTAAGGGAAATGGGTTCGGGGAAGGACTGAGGGGGGTAATGAAAGAGGGCATTTAGGTGTTAGGGAGAAATCTGGTAGCAGCTGGTACCAGGAAAACTCCCAGGAATCCACAAGGATGACCCCAGGTAAGACTCCTAGCAATAGTGGAGAGGGTGCCTGAACCATCTACTGTAATCAGATTGGTGAATACCCTCATTGTCATCATAGATCCTTCATCCAGTAATTGATAGAAGTAGAAGCAGAGATTCCCTAGCCAAGCACTGGACTGAGCTTTGGGAGTCTTGCTAAAGAAAGGGAGGGGATTTTGTATGGGCTAGAACAAAAAATTCTTAACCCTATCAAGGTTAGAAACTTTGAAAGGTGATGAGAAAAAAAAAGTAGAACATGCTTACACATATCAAAAGACCAGATGTAGGACTGACCTGAATAAAACCATTTCAGTATCTATCATGATCAAACTATGATGATCACAGAAATGATGAAGAGAAAATATTGAAAATAGCCAGATAAAAATCACAAGTAATATGTAGTAACAAAATGTTTCTATCTACCCAGGAGAAAAAACAAATTATAAAACAATAAAATAACAAAGAGAAAACAATTTTATATCAATTACTTTTTGATGTAGAACAATTTTATTTGTCAATTATTTCATACATGTGTATAATGGATTTTAGTCTTCTTCAGACTGAAGGTAAATGGCACTAGCTTGGGGAACTGTGGGAGAGTGGTGTGTTAGAGCATTTGTTCAGCATACATGAGGCATCACTAGATAACAGAAAAAAGAAACATAAAAAGCTAATCAAAATGGGAATCTATATAAAAATAGTAATAGCAACTACCATAAATTGGATATGTTAATATTTTTTTTTCTGGCTGGGGAGATAGCTCAGTGGGTTGAAAGCTTGCTGTGCAAGCATGATGACCTGAGTTCAGATCCCCACCACTCATGCAAAAGCAGGGTGTGATGGTATGTTCCTAGAAAACCAGAACTAGGGGTTGGGGGGTACAAACAGCCAGATCCTGGGAGGCTTCCTAGCTAGACAGACTAGACAATTGGTGAGTTCAGTGTAAGCCCTTGTATGCACATGTTTGTGGGCTTTCATACTAACTCATACATATCAACATTGGCCTCTGATCTCCATATATATCCACATGGGTGAGAGCACCTTCACACATGGCTAGACACACATATAACACACACTTAACTGTTAAAAATTCCTCTTATTTTTAAATTTATTGAAGTGATACTTGGGTAAGAAATAGAAATAATAAAATAATTCAGACATGTTTATAACATCTACTAAAAAATGAATGCTTTTTCAAAGAAATACAGATATTTAGAACACTTTGTAAGTTATTATAACAGAAGTTGGAAAGTAATATATTGGAGACATATATATTTTAACTTTTATTAAAACAAAATAAACAAGTTATACCTAATAGAACACCCAGAGGGCAAAGTAGATTGCAAAAATATCTCTTAAGTGTTAAGAAGAAAAACAAGAAGGGAGAGGGAGCAATAGGAGTGAGGAA
Source organism: Microtus pennsylvanicus (assembly GCF_037038515.1). NCBI lineage: Eukaryota > Metazoa > Chordata > Mammalia > Rodentia > Cricetidae > Microtus > Microtus pennsylvanicus. The sequence goes on from NC_134580.1 coordinate 72,252,955, forward strand.
TATCTGCAGAATACATATTAATTTTGAACTTATGTGAAACATTTATTAAGAAGGATCATAGCATCAACCATGAAATCATTTATGTAAGTCTAAAGTCATCAACATGACTTGGAGTGTGCTATTTAACCATAAGTGAGTGAACATGAAAATTAGCATAAGAAAGATATTTGGAAAATCTCCAAATATTTATAGGTGGAAAACATGCTACCAAGGAGCGCACACGTAAAGATGTGATTACAAGGAAAACAGAAAGCCAGGAGGCAGCAAAGAAATTGTGTAGCTACCATGAGTCCTGTGGGGGAAGGGTTGAGTTGCAAATGTTTAGTCAATGCGAAGAATGTTAAATAATCAGTGATCTATTCTTTCTTCCAACAAACAAAGTCCAAGTAAGCACAAAACTGTAAAGAAGTAATACATAGTAGATAAGTAGCAAATGATCAGGTAAAATAAATAAGAGTTAATAAATGATAAAAATCTGAGTAAACATCACACTAGTCAAAAAAGTAAAATTTTAGGAGGGCGATAAAGACACTGATTTCTGAGCCAAATCAGCATGTGATTAGCCTTTCAGTTTCCCTGTTCAAATGGTTGCAAATTAGCAAGGGCTTTTCCACGTGGCATTCCCCACGTCACTCCCAGTGTGAGGCTCACACATGTGTCAAATATTGGCATTTCTCCTTGTATTAGTTCCGTATTAATACATTTTACTTATTTTCAGATAAGTCTCCTGTTTGCTTTCTGTTTACTGTTTTGCAGCAATCTTCCTATTTCCCCCAGTGTTTGTTGTTATAAGAATTAAAACCTTGCCGGGAGATGGTGACACACATCTTTAATTCTAGCATTTAGGAGACAGAGATAGAGGAATCTGTGAGTTTGAGGCTAGAGTGGTTTACAGAGCAAGTTCCAGGACAAGCTCCAAAGGTAAGGAGAAACCCTGTGTCATAAAACAAAACAAAACAAAACAAAACAACAACAACAAAAAAGAATCAAAACCTAAAACTTTCATTATAACTACTTATTTAGGAAAATTCTGTTGTAAACCATTTCATTTCATGGTAAAGTCTAATGATTTTTGTCAACTTGTTTAATATTTTTAATCATTAAATCACGCAAAAATTTTAAATTTCCCTAGAGCTGTTTGTCCTTTTTTCATGTTTAGGTCCCTAACTAGAAGATGAGAAATGATGTCACTTTTAAGAAGTATTGTGCTGGCTAGTTTTATGTCAAATTGAGACAAACTAGAGTTATCTTAAAGGAGGGAACGTCATTTGAGAAAATGCCTTCTTAAGATCCTGCTGGAAGGCATTTTCTTCCCCCCCCCCCCCCGTTTTTATTGAGAAAAGGAAAAAAAAACAAGTTTCCACCTCCTTCCAGCCTCCCATTTCCCTCCCCTCCTCCCACCCTTCTCCCCCTCCCCCTACTCCTCTCCCCATCCCTCTCCAGTCCAAAGAGCAGTCAGGGTTCCCTGCCCTGTGGAAAGTCCAAGGTCCTCCCCCCTCCGTCCATATCTAGGAAGGTGAACATCCAAACTGGCTAGGCTCCCACAAAGCCAGAACATGAAGTAGGATCAAAACCCCGTGCCATTGTCCTTGGCTTCTCATCAGCCCTCATTGTTTGCCATGTTCAGAGAGTCCGGTTTTATCCCATGCTTTTTCAGTCACAGTCCAGCTGGCCTTGGCGAGCTCCCAATAGATCAGCCCCACTGTCTCAGTGGGTGGGTGCACCCCTCGTGGTCCCTACTTCTTTGCTCATGTTCTCCCTCCTTCCGCTCCTCATTGGGACCTTGGGAGCTCAGTCCAGTGCTCCAGTGTGGGTCTCTGTCTCTATCTCCATCCATCACCAGATGAAGGTTCTATGTTGGTATGCAAGATATTCGTCAGTATTGCTATAGGATAGGGTCATTTCAGGTTCCCTATTCCCAGCTGCCCAAGGAACTAACTGGGGACATCGCCTTGGGCTCCTGGGAGCCACTCTAGATTCAAGTCTCTTGCCAACCCTAAGGTAGCTCCCTTAACTAAGAATTGTGCTTCCGTGCTCCCCTATCCAACCTTCCTATATCCCAATCATCCTTTTTCCCCAAGTTCCCTCCATCCTCCCCTTCTCTCTTTTCTCTTCCCATCTCCCCTTACCCCCATCCCACCCCACCCCCAAGATCCTAATTTTCTCCCCGGCAATTTTGTCTACTTCCCACAGCCAAGAGGATAACTATATGTTTTTCCTTGGATCCACCTTCTTACTTAGCTTCTTTAGGTTCACCAATTGTAGACTCTGTGACCCTTATTTATGGCTAGAAACCAATTATGAGTGAGTACAGAGCTAAAAGTATACAATGGAAGAAAGAAAGCATCTTCAACAAATGTTGCTGGCATAACTGGATGTCAACCTGGAGAAGAATGAAAATAGATCCATATTTATCACCATGCACAAAACTCAAGTCCAAATGGATTAAAAACCTCAATATCAGTCCCAACACATTGAACCTGATAGAAGAGAAAGTGGGAAGTACCCTACAACAGATGGGCACAGGAGATTGCTTCCTATGTATAACCCCAGCAGCACAGACATTAAGGGCAACATTGAATAAATGGGACCTACTAAAACTGAGAAGCTTCTGTAAAGCAAAGGACACTGTCACTAAGGCGTTTTCTTAATTAGTGATCAATGGGGGAATACCCAGCCTTTGGGGGTGGTGCCATTCCTGTGCTCCTGTGTTCTGTAATAAAGCAGGCTGAGCAAGCCATAATGAGCACCTCTCCATGGCCCTACATCAGCTCCTCCTCCGGGTTCCTGCCATATTTGAGTTTCCACCCTGATTTCCTTCAATGAGAAGACTACATTGTTGAAGAGTAAACCAGTTAAACCCTTTCTTCCCAGCTTGCTTTTTTGTTCATGGTGTTTCATCAAAGCAATAATACCATGATTTCTGTTCTGTGTTACATTTTTTCAGATAGAGAGAGAGAGAGGGAGAGAGAGAGAGTATGAAGTTGGAATGGGTAGAACGAGTTGGGGAGGATCTGGGAGGGATTTGCGGACAGAAAAGAATGTGATCAAAATATGCTATAAGTAAAAATTTTTTAAATGAAACTTTAAAAACAAGTATGCTCAGTCTCACCTACCTAAAATCTCTCCTCATAGGTTGACTATGGTACCTTTTATCACATAGTGAGGATCTGTATCTATTGGTTATTGTAACACTGTATTTATTGCTTTCTATAAAAGCATAATTAAACATCATTGGCAGAAATATTTTAAATAAAGGGTCTAGTGATTTGGCTTAGTGGCTAAGGCTGTCTTCCACCAAGACTGACAACTTGTTCTGTCTAGACTGACAACCTGACTTCTATCCCTGACCTCCACACATTCATTCTCTCCCTCTCCCTCTCCCTCTCCCTCTCCCTCTCCCTCTCCCTCTCCCTCCCTCTCCCTCTCCCTCTCCCTCTCCCTCTCCCTCTCCCTCTCCCTCTCCCTCTCCCTCTCCCTCTCTCTCTCTCTCTCTCTCTCTCTCTCTCTCTCTCTCTCTCTCTCTCTCACACACACACACACACACACTGTTAAAAATTCAAGGAATATCTGAAATACAAAACTTTAATAACTGAATAGTATAAACCAAATAGTTTTGTGTCTGATGATAACAAAAATGTTATTTAAGAAAATTCCAGTTCATAGTACCCAGTGGAGTACATTTTCATCTTAACTTCTTTTGCTGTTGTTATCTCCTTACTTATGAATAAACTTGCTACTACTTTGGCTTTGCAGAGCAAAGATAACCTTATGGACACAACAGCTTCATGCGTGCCTTGGTGGAATCCAATAATGTTTTGATTAGACACAAGACCTTTTCAACAAGAAGGAGACCATGCCTGGTACTGGAAACCTAGTTAACTACTCAGTGTTATGACTCAGAAGTCATAGCTATAGGAGAATCTATAACTGCTAATCTACTAAAATAGTATAATCCTTAATAACCATGTATAGACATTTGTTTCTACCCATATTTATACCCACAGGTAATTGTAGTCTTTACTCCTCATCAAGGAGATTATCAATTCTATTACCTTTTAAAAAGCTGAAATATGCCTTGAATGGTGGTGCACATCTTTAATCCCAGCACTGAGGAGGCAGAGGCAGGTGGATCTCTATGAGTCTTGTGTGTCCATCTCAAACTAAACCAAACAAAACTGAACCCAACTGAACTGAACCTAACTGAAACAAAACAAAACCCACAACGAACAAACAAAACAAACAACAACAAATAAATAAAGCTAAAATTTAGAGATACAATCAGCAGAAATGAGAGTTGTATCCAGTCTTTTTTAGCCTCAAAGCTATGTTCTATCCACTAAACCAGGACTGATAAACTTTCTCTGTAGAATGGTAAATAATAACACATGCTTTAGGTTTTGTGGATCAAATGGTTTCCTTCACAACTTTCCCATTACAGGCTGGTGAAGCTATGGCTAATACAGGAAGGCCAGTGGTCATAGCTGCATTTTTTAGGAAGACTTTGCTAACAGAAACATGTAGCGTGATTTGGCCCACAAGTAGCACTTTGGCTTCTTCTTGAGTAAACTACACTGGCTCCCTGAAAATAGATGCTTTTATAGATATATAATTCATATATAGCCATGATACTATTCTAAACACCTACATTTTCTTTTTAATTTTTATTAAAGTTAATTTAATACATAAATTGTATGTATGTAGTGTATTAATTATTTTATTTGTGCGAGTGGTTTGCCAACATGTGCCTAGTGTCCACTGAGGCAAGAAGGGGGTACCAGATCCTCTTGACCTGGAGTTACTGATGGTTGTGGTTTGTCGCACGAATGTTGGGAATCCAGCTTTGATCCTCTAGAAAAGAAGCAAGGCCTCTGAACTACAGAGCAATTCCTGTAGCCCCTATGTAATGTACTTTGAACATATCCCCCATTACTTTCTCTTGTGCTTCTCTCATACACAGTGATACTCTTCCTTGTCCTCTCCACCAAGCTTTTACTTTGATGACATGAGTGTTGTGTGCAAAAGTAAGTCAGGAGGTAATACTTAATTGCACTGATTATCATAAATGAATCCTTAATTGTTCTTTAGAATTTGGGTAGAACTGGAGACACTGACCAGAATAATGTATTGGATATTAGAATAGTATTCCAGTCTGGAATAGTGCCAATTCTTTCTTTCTTTCTTTCTTTCTTTCTTTCTTTCTTTCTTTCTTTCTTTCTTTCTTTCTTTCTTTCTTTCTTTCTTTCTATTTTTCATTGATTTTTATTGACCTCTACAATTTTCTCTCTGTTCCCCTCTCTGCCTCTCCCCTCCCCCATTCAACCTTCCCCAAAGGTCCCCATGCTCCCAATTTACTCAGGAGATCTTGTCTTTTTCTACTTTTTATGTAGATTAGATACATGTAAGTCTTTCCTAGTGTTCTCATTATTGTCTAAGTTATTTGGGGATGTGACTTGTAGGCTGGCTTTCTTTGCTTTATGTATAAAAACCACTTATGAATGAGTACATGTGATAATTGTCTTTCTGGGTCTGGCTTGCTTCACATAAAATAATGTTTTCTAACTCCATCCATTTTCCTGCAAAATTCAAAATGTCGTTATTATTTTCTGCTGTGTAGTACTCCATTGTGTAAATGTATCACATTTTCCTTATCCATTCTTCAGTCTAGGGGCACTTAGGTTGTTTCCAGGTTCTGGCTATGACAAACAATGCTGCTATGAACATAGTTGAACACATGTCCTTGTGGCATGATTGAGTACTCTTTGGATATATACCAAAAGTAGTATTACTGGGTCTTGAGGAAGGTTGTTTCCTAATTTTCTGAGAAATTGCCACACTGACATCCAAAGGGGTTGTACCAGCTTGCATTCCCACCACCCATGCAGAAGTGTTCCCTTTACCCCACAACCTCTCCAGCATAAGTTGTCATCAGTGTTTTTGATCTTGGCCATTCTTACAGGTGTAAGATGGAATCTTAGAGTTGTTTTGATTTACATTTCTCTGATGACTAAAGATGTTGAAAATTGCTGGGTTCAGGGGTAGGTTGATCCTGAATTTCCTGAGAAACCGCCACACTGCTTTCCAGAGTGGTTGCACAAGTTTGCATTCCCACCAGCAATGGATGAGTGTACCCCTTTCTCCACAACCTCTCCAGCAAAGGCTATCATTGGTGTTTTTTTTATTTTAGCCATTCTGACAGGTGTAAGATGGTATCTTAAAGTTGTCTTGATTTGCATTTCCCTGATCGCTAAGGAAGTTGAGCATGACCTTAAGTGTCTTTTGGCCATTTGATGTTCTTCTGTTGAGAATTCTCTGTTCAGCTCAGTGCCCCATTTTATAATTGGGTTGATTAGCCTTTTATGGTCTAGTTTCTTGAGTTCTTTATATATATATATCAGGAACTCACCAAGGCCAGCAAGCCTGGGTCTGAAAAAGCATGGGATAAAACCGGACTTGCTGAACATAGCAGACAATGAGGACTACTGAGAACTCAAGAACAATGGCAATGGGTTTTTGATCCTACTGCACGTACTGGCTTTGTGGGAGCCTAGGCAGTTTGGATGCTCACCTTACTAGATTTGGTGGATGGAGGTGGGCAGTCCTTGGACTTCCCACAGGTCAGGGAACCCTGATTGCTCTTCGAGCTGATGAGGGAGGGGGATTTGATCGGGGGAGGTGGAGGGAAATGGGAGGCGGTGGCGGGGAGGAGGCAGAAATCCTTAATAAATAAATAAATTTAAAAAAAGATGTTGAAAATTTTCTTAAGCCACAAATAGCATAAAATATCTCAGAGTAACTCTAATCAAAGGAGTGGAAGACTTGTATGACAAGAACTTTAAATCTTTGAAGAAAGAAATTGAAGAAGACACCGGAAAGTGAAAAGATCTCCCATGCTCTTGGGTAGGTAGAATTAACATGGTAAAAATGGCAATCTTACCAAAAGCAATCTACAGATTCAATGCACTGCCCATCAAAATGCCAGAAAAATTCTTCACTGACTTTGAAAGAATGGTACTCAACTTCATATGGAAAAGCCAAAAAGCCTGGATAACAAAAACAAACCTGTATAATAAACTTCTGGAGGCATCACAATCCCTGACTTCAAACTCTACTACAGAGCTACAGTACTGAAAACAGCCTGGTATTGATATGAAAACAGACAGGAGGACCAATGGAATTGAATAGAAGACCCAGATATTAATCTACACACCTTTGAACACCTGATTTTTGGCAAAGAAGCAGAAAAATATCAAATGAAAAAAGAAAGCATATTTAACAAATGGTGCTGGCATAACTGGATATCAACATGTACAAGAATGAAAATATACCCATATCTATGACCATGCACAAAACTCAAGTCCAATTGGATCAAAGATCTCAACACAAAGCCAGCCACACTGAACCTTATAAAAGAGAAAGTGGGAAATACACTTGAATGCATTGGCACAGGAGACCACTTCCTAAATATAACCATAGCAATATAGACACTGAGAGAAACAATTAATAAATAGGACCTCCTGAAACTGAAAAGCTTCTGTAAAGCAAAGGACATGGTCAACAAGACAGAACGACAGCCTACAGAATGGGAAAAGATCTTCACTAACTTCACATCAGACAGAAGTCTGATCTCCAAAATATACAAAGAACTCAAAAAATTAGTCATCAAAAGAACAAATAATCCAATAAAAAATGGAGTCCAGACCTAAACAGAGAACTCTTAACAGGAATCTAAAATGGCTCAAATAGTATCAATTCTTTTCCAGGCTAAATCTTAACTGATGGAGGAGGGTCATTTGTCTATGTGTTACTGTCATTGGTTAGTAAAGAAACTGCCTTGGCTTTTTGATAGGGTAGGATTTAGATAGGTGGAGTAGCCAGAAGAGAATGCTGGGAAGAAAGGAAGTGAGGCAGATGCCATGATTCTTCGACCTGGGATGGATGTAGGCTAGAATCTTTCTGGGTAAGCCATCACCTCATGGTGCTACACAGATTATTAGAAATGCGTTAATTGAGGTGTGAGAGTTAGCCAGTAAAAGACTGAAACTAATGGGCCAGGCAGTGTTTAAAAGAATAGTTTCCGTGTTGTTATTTTGGGTGTAAAGGTAACCATGTGGGAGCTGGGCGGGACAAAAAGTAGGCCTGCTCACCTCATCACTACACTTAATAGTTTCTAATTGTTCAAAAATATTTGCATATGCTCCAAAGAAGATTCTCTATCCCTCCCTCCCTTCCTTCTTCTCTTCCTTCATTGTTTCTCTTTTCTCTTAGATTTCCTGTATTCAATATAAGAACAAATGAATTTGATTTAAAAGAATATGAGTGTCATTTTCTTCATGGAGTCCATGTTACTTAAAATAAAACACATACAATTTCAAATATAATTTATTTTAAAAATATTTTAATTTGTCAATTTCAATTTGCATGAGATCAGTTCACTAGAAAATTAAATACATTATTCCTGAATGTAATAATGAACACCATTGTCTGTACCACTCAAGCAGAACTACAGTTTAATTGTATTTAATACAATTAAATATATTTTTTACTGAAGGTTGACAGCAGAACCCATTGTTACCCCACTTGGACAGGAATGCTGGGAGATCAGTGCCTGAGCTAAGTGAATTGTAGAACGAACCTAAGGTGTTATTTCTCGGAAGCTTTTGCTTTCATTTGTGCAATGCAAATTTTTTCTCCTTTCATTTTAGTTCTTTTCTTCTGAAATTTCAAGGCTATCAGAAGCATTGTAACTGTTTTTTTTTTTTGTAACAAGATCACAATAAGCCTGATTCTCCCCTAGATAGTACTTAGTGCCCACTTTGCAGAGTCAGTTTTGGATTTCTGCCTTGTTTATTTATTAATAACCTTTTAGTGGATTGAAAACCCAAAAAAAGGCAATATATAAAATTTTTCCAGAGAAATGTGGGCCTTTGTTATTAGGCTATTGCTTGCTATATCTTACTTCTCATTTCTGACTGTGGTTACTTGGGAAGGTATGACCCCCATACATTCATATGTTTGATTGTTTGGCCCATAAGGAATGGCACTATTAGAAGGTATGGCTCTGTTGACGTGGGTGTGTTCTTGTTAGAAGAAATGTGTCACTGTTGGAGAAGGCTTTGAGAGTTCATATGCTCAAGCTACACCCACTGTGGGATTCAGCCTTCACTTCTGTTGCCTCTGGATAAAGATGTAGAGCTCTCAGCTCTTTCTCCAGCACCATGTTTACCTATAAGCTGCCATGTTTCTGGCCATGATAATGGACTTAACCTCTAAAACTGTATACCAGCCCTAATTAAATGTTTTCCTTTATAAGTCTTGCCATGGTCCTGGTGTATCTTCAGAGCAACAAAACCCTAACTATGACACTAACTCTCATTTTCCTTTGGTAACTGCCTCCTATCTAGCCTGTTTAAAGGTGTTTCTTAAATTATTATATTGTCCAGGTCCTATCTCCTGTAAACATAGCCTTATGTAGTCTTCAGCCTTTATAAATCCTTAGTAACATGATTATTGTGATAAGCAGATAGAACTTTGAGGTCACTTTGTGTGTGTTATGTGATGTATGTGTGTGTTATCTGGTAGATAGATCAACCCTCTAATACTAAAGCAGGCCAATTTCATTAATAGCTTCCATTATTTCCTTATAGCCACAGTTTTTTTCTGTACTTTAAATTCTTTGTTATTTTTGCAGACTGATTTTGAGGTTGTCCACATAACTTATTCTATTGTTTATTTATTTATTTATTTATTAAAGATTTCTATCTCCTCCCTGCCACCGTCTCCCATTTCCCTTCCCCTCCCTCAATCAACTCCCCCTCCCTCATCAGCCCAAAGAGCAGTCAGGGTTCTCTGCCCTGTGCGGAGTCCAAGGACCTCCCACCTCCTTCCAGGTCTAGTAAGGTGAGCATCCAAACAGCCTAGGCTCCCACAAAGCCAGTATGTGCAGTAGGATCAAAACCCAGTGCCATTGTTCTAAATCATGTAGATTAAAATACTTTAATACAAACAGAACTTTAAAAGCGAGTGTTTCTTCCTATTGCCTTTTTTTGTGATTGGCCATAGTTCATTATAGAACTCAGCCATGTCATAATGATAGCTAGGTTAACTTGCCAGGAGATGGAGAGACCCCATCGATCAAAGGTAAGTCATCTGCGTAAATGTGGTCCTAGATCAGTATCTTCAGTCTTACTAGGGAACCGCAGATGCCAAAATGTGAGCCCACTAGGATCAGTCAAAAATGGCTTAGAACACAAGGAATTTCTAAAATGACCACTATGAATAACACATAGTTGTTTTTAGTCTTTAAGTTTTTGTGTGATATATCACTTAACATTAGATGATACAGTTACCATTGCATGCCAGTCAACCAGTGCAACATTTACCTGTCCTTGCTTCAATCAAGTACAAAAAAAAAGAACATAGGTGATACACCTACCTATGCAGTGACTCTAGTCTTCTCCCCTATCTTATGTAGGCCTAGATGATAATGTTTCATATAGCAATGGTCTGTTGTTTCAGCTTTTGCATATTTGAAAAATAGCTTCATTTTATCATTTTCAAGATATATTTATTGTTGTGTTTTTCCTTGAGTTATTTTTAAAGATAACATTACTTGCTTTATTTATAGATTTTTAATTAGCATATAATCATCATACAAAATAATGGGTTTCATTATCATGTTTTCAAGAATGTTTATAATGTATTTTTGTCATATTTCCTCATCTTTCCAAACTCCTGATGGTACCCTTCATCTTACTAAATAGTCTCCTTTCTAATTTCACACACACACACACACACACACACACACACACACACACACACGGACACACACGGGGGGGTACAAAAATATGCATACACAGAGTCACACATACATTCTGCATATGAGAGGAAACATGTTTTATTTGTCTTTCTGAGTCTAACTTGCTTTACTTAACACAATGATCTCCATGTCTATTCAACGAACTATACTGCAAATGATTAAATTAATTCACCATGCCTAAATAGGTGCATACTGCATACTCATATTCCCTCTTCCTTAGCCAGTCGTCTGTTGATGGTGCCTGAGTTGACTGCTTAACTTGGATATTGTGAATAGTGTGGCCCACAAACATGGGTAGATGTCTGTGTATCTATTATGTCCTATCCCCTGGGCTGCTTGTTAAGGTTTTCTCCTTATGCCTGGCTTTAAAAAAGTTATTTGTAATAAGTTTGGGCTTAATTTTCATTAGATCTATTGTTTGAAGTTCATTGAATTTCTTAGATCCATCGTCAAAGCCAAATGTTGAAAAATTTGGGCTGTTATTCCTTTAAAATTATTTCTCAAGATTCTCCTTCCTTTTCTGTTTCATCTGGCCGCCAGTCACAAGCATTTCAGTATTCTTTTGCCTTCTGCTATGCCTTGCAAATTCCCCATTCATTGACTTTAGTCTTTTCTCCCATTTGTCTTATGTGAATAGTTTCTCCTGTCATGACTTCAAGGGCACCAATCATTCTCTACTCTGTCTAAATGCTCTTAATCCATCAAGTGTTCATATGTAATTTTAGATATTGCATTTCTCATCTCTAGCAGATTGATTTTTAATGTATGTCATTTCTGTTCTTGGGATGCTAAAACTTTGCTCAACTTTCATCAACATCTAAGTCTGTTTGGAATAGTCACTTGACTGTCACTGTTTACAAATTCACCAGCTATGTCTCTCTAAGACTACTTGTTTTCTTCACTATGCTCCACAGTTCTTTACTTTGTTGTTTGCCTGATAACTATTGATTAGATGTACTTAGTAACCAATATATTATTAGTCTTTCATTTTTGTCTGGTGGGAATGCAAGCTATCCTTGACTCTGTGAGCTTTGAAGACCATTCAACTTGATTCTATTGGTTGGTTTTATCTCAGATTTTGCAAAGACTTTGGAGGAACTTTCTACAGTTCTCTATATCTCTTCCTCTTTTACCATTCTCTCTTTTCTTGTTATTGGCCACCTCTTCTTCCTTAAACATGATCTGTCTACTCCATAAGGGTAACTTGCCATTCTTTATAACTACCAAGTGGTAAGCTGGGCCACATACAAGTAGTTTACCTTGATTATTGAACAATTTAAGGTAGGAAGAGAAAAAAATGTTTGCCATTCTTCATTTGTTTATTCATAGAGGAAAGAAGATGTTTGTTTCAGTTTGATTTTTTGGGAGGAAAATCTAATTGAATGTAATAAAAACTTACTCTGAGTTCTGCTCCTGAAACCTTTATGTTAAGTGTAAAGAGGACCAAAACATCAGTCAGAAGTATTTGTGTCTGACACTTTTCCTCAGCTCTTATTGATTTGGCTTGTACCATATTTTTCTTCTTGCCGCTCCATTGTAGGTAACTGAATTAAATTGTTCTCCTGAAGAAACTTCATTCTCCCTCCTATTTGAAATACAGGTTGAAGACTTTTTGGAAGTCTGTGGGAGTTTTTAATAACCACCTTGGAAAAGGGAACAATTGCAATCGTGAAAGTAGCTCTCCAAGGTGAAGTCAGTAGGATTTTTCTCAAACTGCGGTCCCACACCATCCATGGTGGATACAGAGTATAGTGCCTTTGAACTGGGAGAGAGTGAGGTTGGTAGACAGTACTTAGGAACTTCTCTTCATATCAAATGCTGTGGAATACCGTGTTTTTTTTTTTAAATCAGTGTCAAATACATGTACTGTTTAAATTTCCCAACGGTAGAGGATAGCAAGAAATCTTTAAAGCCTTTAACATTTTGACCAATTGTTATAGTTTTCATTTGCTCCTCATGAACCCTATTGGCCAGAATTATCCTAGCAGGAACTAAGTCCTTGTTAACTGGAATCTTATTCACTAAATGAAATATCCTTAAGCCAATCAATAATGGTTTTGTAAAATTTAAGTGTATTTTTTTCTTATTTAGTGTATTTTCTTTCTTCTTTCCTTCCTCCCTCCCTTTCTCTGTCTAACTTTCTTTTCTTTTCTTTTTTGTTTTGATGATGGAAACATATGTTCCTGAAAGTTTCTGTAGCAAAGGTGTAACAATTGAAGATAAGGCCTCACCAATCCTTCCATGATAAATTGGGAAAAACAAAAGAAAAGTGTGAGAAGATTGTTTCTGAGATTGCATTTTCCATTTTTTTACCTGGAGGAAAGATGCCTTTTAGACTCTACTTTAGATCTCGGTGAATGATCCTGTATTAGGTTTTTAAATGTGCTTCTGTGAAACTGCCCTGAAGGGTTTGGCAAGGGAGTAAGCAACCTGATAGAATTCTCATGCATTCATATGGCAGACTTGGCCTAACTTTTAGAAATATGCTGGCTCCCTGAAACCTTTCATAGGCCTTAAACAACTTAGGATCTGAGCGAGGATGAAAAGAAGCAACTGTGCAGACAAAGGCTTTGGGCTCCAGGCATTGACTAGCTGCCTTCAGAGTCCCCTTTCAATCTTGCCATCTTTCAGGGCTTTGCTTGGTGTTTGATTCAGCTTTTCAGAGACTTAATAGCCTTTTGGTATTCAGTGTAAGAAAAGGAACATGGCCAGGATTGATTGGCTGTGGGCTAGCTGGACTCAAAGTGACTGTAGAACCATCTGCCTTACTTAGCAGTTTAACCCTTTGTAGTAAAAAGACTGTCCCCTCCTAGTGGGAATCAAACTGATATATATTACTAGTTCCATGCTGCTACAAAGAAAGAGGGACTTGGTTGAATTTTCACAGCTCCTTCTGACCATTGTATATCTCTCTGTGAACTTTGATATTTGGAAGATGCTGAGAGAATTCAGAGGGACTGGAAATGCTAAGAGTATACATTCAGAAAGTGCAGCTGTCTCAGAGCTTCGGGTCCACCCTTGGCTGAGCTTCAGGCATCTTGATGAAAGCCATACTTAACTATATTGACAGCCTGTTCTTCCCTCCAGCTCCTACAGATTTAACATCTTTGCTTACTAACAGCTCTGTTCCCATCTTAACCAGTCAGAACACCAACTGGTAAATTGGCTTTTCTTTTTCCTATCCTCCTTGGGAAATAAAAATTTCAGTAACCCATGGCACATATTGGCAATAGTGCATTACATGACTGTATCTCTTTTAAATATTAGGATTTGGTGGCTGGTTATACCATGTCCTACTAGACAAATCTATGCAGGTATGCTGAGTAATATTGATTTATTATTAATAATTCTATGTGATATCCAAGAAACACAAACCAAAAATATATTCTATGGTTTCTATATAAGAAAACCATGAACATCTTGTAAAACAGAAAGAAGCTGGAACTTAGGTTTGCAATGAGTTGCAAATCCCTAGGATGGGGAAGGAGATGCTGCACAGAGAAAAGAGATGTGCTTCCTTCTAACAACTGTGCTGATGGAATTCATATTTCATATAAAATAGGTTCTAGGGTTCGATGAGTACAAGAAATAGAAGGGCAACCAACTTCTTCAGAATGCAAATTAATAACAATAGAGAGTATGGAGAAAACTCATTAAAACTCAAGCACACGATGGAGATTAAAATACAACATTAAAACAGGCTAGTAATCTCATTTGAGAAAGTAACCATTGTGAAGAATAGAAATAAACAGCATGAACATATTTATGGTCGTTGGATATCCCTGCTCAGAGCCCAGCTCTCTTCTTTTTTCAATTAGCTTTTATGGGTGAGTTATCAAGTAAGTGGTCTCACATATGTGAATACAGTCCCACAAAATTGCAGCAAAATTAGCAATATACATACGACTGCTTTGCTATACCATAACACTTAATTTTCTTGATTTTCTAAAATGAATAAAGTATTTTAAGAGTTCTTGAAATCACATTTTAAAAACCAATTTAATAATAATAATACTATTATTTTGTGTGTATATGTTTATTTACATTAGTGTGGCATATATAAAGCAATGGAGGTCGGAAAAATTGAGGGAGTCAATTCTTTCTTTGGTACTAAAAGTTATTTTATTATTTTTGTAATAAAGTAAAATATAAGATAAAATAAAAACTATTATATTAACATTGGGCAAGGCAAACCAACAGAAAAAAAGAGCCCCAAAAGTAGTCCCAACAATCAGAGAAATGCTAAACAGAAAGCTATGTTATATACACAGAAAACCTGGTGCTGGCCTGTGTTAGCACCCTTCTTGCTGCTTCAGCCTCTGGTGTGGGACAATTGTCTATATTTTGTCAATTATGTTTTAAATAAATGCTGATTGGCCAGTAGCCAGGCAGGAAGTATAGGCGGGACAAGCAGACAGGAAGTAGAGGTGGGTCAATGAGAGCAGAAGAATTTTGGAAAAAGGGAAACTCAGAAGGAAGATGTGACATTCCCACTGAAAAAGGTACCAAGCCATGTGGCTAACATATACTAGAATAATGGGTTAATTTAAGCTATAAGAGTTAATAAGAAGCCTGAGCTAATGGGCCAATCAGTTTATGATTAATGTAGACCTCTGAGTGATTTCTTTGGGAAACACTTAACAATTAACAATTGTGGGAACCAGGCAGAACAAGGACCAAGTGGAACAGAAAACCTCAGACAACAAGCCTCTGTGAGTTCATATAAGATTTGCTCAGTTGATCAAGAAGGCCTTATTCTCCTAGTATCTCCATCCCCTGTGGTTCTTACACACTCTCTGCCTTCTCCTTGTGGGGTTTCTGGAGCTCTGAGTGGAGGGATTTGATAAACATATCCCATTTAGAGCTCTGTGTTCCAAAGTCTCACCTTCTGTTTACTGTCTGGTTGTTGGTCCCTGTATTTGTTCCCATTTGCTGTAGGAGGAAACAATACAAACACAACCCATTAAATGTGGAGAGGGCAAGCTGATGCCTATATAGAACCTTTGCCCCTACATTTTAATGTCTTTGGTACAGGAAGGTACTCTGTAGGCTACCAAAAGAGATGTGTAGATACCAACACAACTAAAAACCTTTGATTTGTCCTACCTGCCAAATATGCTAGTGCCATGGTGGCACAAAGCTTATGGGAATAACCCATCAATGCCTGATTTGACTTAAGGCATTCCATGAGATAGAACCTATACCTGAAACTGCCTGGATGACCAAAATAACCAGAGATTAAATAGTCAAGAGACCTAGGGTAAAACCAAATACTACTGGTCTAAAAAAATGTAACAATAAAATGACTCCTAATGAAATTCTGCTGTAGATCAGTTCCTTACTCAGATAGCATCAGAAAACATCTCATTTCTTACAGTGAGACTTAAAGTTCAAACAATCAGGCTTGAGCCAATGACATTTACCCACTGAGCCATTTCTCTGGCCCTGAATCAAATAATTATTATGAATCCTATTGCACTAGGTATAGAGATATATGTATTTTGTGTGGATAGAGGTTAGGAAGTTTTATTCACCACCAGATAGCTGTGAAGAAATCTGAAATTTATTAATTCAGGATGGTATCTACTTTTCTTCCAGGTTAAACAATACAGTTGCAGTTGGGATTATGCTCCCTTCATGGTGATTCTTACAAATTTTCTTTCACTACCCTGCTTGGAAAGGATATGTTTTTATGTCATTGTCTTGGAACTGAAAGGCTCATGCTACCTTGTGTCAATAGAGGGGATGGGGCCAATCAGGTGTCCTGTGGTTTTCTGCTGGATTTTTCTGGATGGTGGTTGTTCTGCTCCCCCAGTGATCATATCTGATGATTTGAGATGTTATGTTGGTATAGGCTAATGTAATCTATTCACTGTGGAATCTTGGTGTCAGCTCAAAGATTTTATAGTTTCACTATAAAGTGAGACACTTGGGCTGCCTGAATGCTAGGTGCAGGCTGGGGATGCTAGTAATGGGGCCTTCAACTCCTGTGCTTAGCATGACAACTGTCTCTGGTGCGTTACATTTTACAGCGTATTCAATATGTTTGGGATCTTTCCCAGAGGCCAAGAGCCTCCTCCATGTAATCTGTGAAATTCTGCCACTATCTCCTTAGCGTTGGGAATCTCCTACAATTATCATGATAATTTTGTTTTTCTTTCCTATGGTCCCAGACTAAGAGAAGAAAATGAGAACTTTTGCTTTTGACCACATTGCCGTCTCTCTTTATTTCCTGTCACAGTCCACAGGACTATTGTGGAAAAAGGGAGGTGATGTGGGAGTCCCCTCTGTATACTGTGATTACCATTAATGAATAAAGAAAACTGGCTTGGCCTGATAGGGTAGAATAGAGCTAGGTGGGGAAACCTAAATGGAATGCTGGGAGAAAGAAGGGTGGAGTCAGAGAGAAGCCATGTAGCCCCACTGGAGCCAGATGAAATTGTAGCTAATAAGCCACAGCCACATGATGAACAAATTAATAGAAATGGGTTAAATTAATATGTAAGAGTTAACCAATAAGAAGTTAGAGCAAATGGGGCAAGCAGTGATTTAATTAGTATAGTTTCTGTGTGATTATTTTGGGGCTGAGCAGCCAGGAACTAAGAAGTGACCTTGCTACACTCCTGGTGATCACTTTTCTGCCTCTGTTTTCTTGTATCTATTTTACTCCTTTGGCCAGCTCTTCAAGGACAGAAGGTTTCTGGAGAAAATGCTGAGGTAATGATTAAGGAAGGTCCAAAAATAATACCTTGTTACTCATCAAACACATGGCTTGGGAACAAGGAAAAACCCAAGCTGAGAATCCCTGCTGGAAAACGGTGAATAACTAAATACCCACCTGATACAGCAATCTTTCCAACAGTACACCTGACAGGTGGTGATTCAGCTCTTGTGTGTCAACATGTTGAACAGCTGTTTTTTCACTCTGTAGTTAAGTCCATTCACAAGGCTGGGTAATTCCATGTATTTTCATATATAATGTAGCTCCAAGAGGCTTGAATGAGAGCTTTGGAATAATTTGTGCAAGCCCCACAGGTTCAACATAGTGCTTGTTACATAGATGACTCTCAAGAATTGTTTATTGAAATATTGAATACATCTGCTAATGTGTGTTCTCCTGACTCTTAACCCTTGGATCTGCTGCCTCTCAGTGACACATGAATGCAGAGATTACATTTCTAGGTAGTTCAAGTATTTTTATATCACTCAGCTGAATTCAAGCTGATTGACACACTTTTGAATCCTTTAAAAAGAAAAAAGTCTGTGATCATATCAAGCAAGGTGGTCTATTACTAACAGATCTATTAGGGAGGTTAAATGAGAGCAGAAAAAACTGCATATATGAATGAAAGGAAATGGTTTGGAAAAACCAAGTTCATTAATGAATAAAAATTAATAGTGAGGGAGTGTATCCTCGGACATTCATTAAGTGTTTGATGCAGTCGTTTGTGACAGTTGACACTCTTGTGTTTAAATGAGCTTGGTTTGGTGAAAGAAAGCTGCTGACAAATGGTATTGAGAAAAATTAGTGATGAGAAATCACAGGGTTTCTGGATTCAGCAGCAGAAACCACTGGGTAGTGTATAAGAGAGTGAGTCATTTGCATAGTTTTGTAATGTTTGGAAGGAGGAAATAAAGCAGAAAGATTCAAATCTACAAAATGCCAAGCTAAACTGGCCAGAAGATTTCTAGCAAGTATTAGGAGTCAGCCTTTTCTGCTTTGGCTCTCATGGGCTACCTTTTTAGTAAGGGGTTGGAACGTTCTGGTTGGAATGGGACAAGGTGTGATCAGAACCAGGGAAGTGGTCAAAGCCAGACATATAGATTTGCTTCATTTCATTCACAGGATTTGATTGGATGCCTCCAGTTAATTCTAACTCCTTCTAAACAATGTCAAATCAATAATTAGAAGAATGCCAGAGTTTTCTTCCTTAGACATTAGCACATTCTTTAGAGTCACACAAAATCCTCATCACTTTTTTATCAATGTGAAGCTAAAAGTCTGGATACTTCTTTCACCTCTTGTTTACAATGGCAAGCATTAGAAACATCAGCACCCAGAAGCATCTGGCTCCTGTACACGCATGTGCCCCTGGGTATATCCTGTTCTGAAGTTTCCACACTTCCTCCCAGCCGTGCTGACTTCCATCAACCTAAGTTTTGGAGACCTGTGACATGGTTTAATACTTCTAAAACACTGGGGAAAGTGCCATAAATTTTCTGGTTGGAAATATTTTGTTGTTTCTGTTGCTTACTGTCTAATTCAAGATAACCAAGTAATTTACTGCTTCCATGAGTGCACTCTTGAGGGTCAAAGGAATGCTGTCACTGGAAAACCGTGAATGTGAACAAGTATAAATTGACATCGCCTTGAGAAAATTAAGATGTGACCATTTTATTTGACTAATTTATTGGATCTCAAGATACCTTGAGGTTATATAGGTAACTGTAGGCCCTTTATATTCAGAGGGAAAATTAGAAATACCCACAACATTTTTCTCTTTCTACTAAAATATGTTCAACAAACTATCTCCCATAAAAATATCCAATTCCAGTAGTTCCTAATGGCACAAGCCTATAGTCCAAATATGTGGTTCTGAGACAGAAGGATCACAAGTCCAAGGTTAGTCCAAGCACTTTGTGCACTTTGTGAGGTCCTGTCTGTGGGAACAAAGGAAGATGGTTGGGGTATAGCTCAACAGTAGGATGCATGCTAGCTTATATGAGATCCCAAGTTCAGTCACACACATGAGAGAGAGAGAAAGAGAGACAGAGAGAGAGAGAGAGAGAGAGAGAGAGAGAGAGAGAAAAGGGGATTATAGCTAGTATTATTTTTTCTTACTGAAATCACACAATTAACCTGTTTGTCTTGCATCTTGGAATCCTAAGAAACATCCATGGGTAGATTGCCCAGTTGAAGAAATAGCAATGCAGACATGATGGAAGAACAAAGCTGAACTGCCTTAGGGGTCACATGGACAGGAGTACAAGAGCTTATTAGTGTAAAAAATGGATTAACTAGAATCACAAGCAAAGGCATAGACAATTAATGACATAAAGGAGCAACAATACATTGTTTTATTTTTTAATACAATTATTAAAATTATTTGCATTTATGTTTTAATACCCCCAAAATAACATCAAAAATCCATGAGTTAGTATTTGAAACAGGTGGAGACAGTAGACTGAGGTGATGCCTTTGAAGTCTAAAGCTAAACCAGTCAACAGTAAGAAGCTGAAACACAGAAGGGTATTGAGACATGAAATGGGCTATGTCTTCAAAGAGTGTGGCACTCGTGCCTTTTTATTGTAAGAGAATCAAACAAGATCTTGAGGGAGACACAAGTCTACCAGATGTCCCAGATTCCATGAGGGACACAGTGATATTTGCTAATGTGTGAAGTGTATTGAGCATTAATTAAAAGGCCTGCTGTATGTACTTAGGCTAATGCAGATATTCTCACAGTACAGATGAGAGCATATGCTGTAGAGGACCATAGGGAAAAGTGCCTCTGCTGATGGTCTCTGAAGACACAGAGGACAGTCAATCTGCACAAACAGCTCCTTTCAGCAGAGTCCATGTCGACAGGAGTCATGCTATTGTTTGTATTTAGAGATGTATCCAAGCCCTGATGAATCACTGGATCTCAAGTCCAGAAGTCCTCTACTGCCATCAAATGCCCGAAAACCTTCCAGAATACCAACCTCATGTTCTCTATTTGCTTTCCATGGGACTCAACTTGTTGACTGAGTTTCTTTCCATTTGTCTTAACTTTCCCAGATACTTCTCTCCAGTTTCTTACATCTACACTGGTTCTTTGAGAGGTCTTTTAGTGAGTGCTCAGAGACTTTGTATCTAAATGCACTATTTCCCAGCAGTTCTGGATTATTTTATTCATTACCATACTATCACTGGGCACAAAGGAAGCACAATGCTAGCTTTAATGACTCAATCTGCAGGTCAGAGATAATGAATAGTAGGGGTGCTTTGGTTCTTTCCACTGCAACACAGTTTTCTGAATTTTGAATTGATGAGTAGACAGCCTTAGTTTCTCACACATGGTGGGATCTGCCTCATCTTGGGTGAGGAAATATTCGGAGGAAAGAAATCAGAAGAGAACTTGGAGTGAGTTGGAGGTGGAAAGTCAGTCATACAAGGAATTGAGAGGCTTCTCAAATTCTTAAAATCACACATGGCCATTAGGAAGCAGAGAGTGGGGAAATAGTATCATTATTCTTGCTATTAAGTACTTTATGTGTGGCAGGCACTGAATGCTAGCTGTAGGCCCATATCTCACAGATATTCAGGACTCCTAAGCAAGGTGTGCAGTATCCACTGCTTTAAAGTTGAAGAAGCAGAGGCTGAGTAACTGAATTCCTTGCTGCCAACCAGCTAGGAAGCCACAGAGGCTTCTCCAACTCTGTCTTCACCTGGTGGTTTTCTTGGGAGCATCACTACTTCCTGAGACATAAAAGGGTGATTTCCATGCTCTGTTGCTGTTTCTGGGCTTTCAGCCTGGAAGCCTGCACCCTCAGCATCCCTGAAGGCTGGCAGGCCACCCTCATTCACACATGGGTGTTACCTTGCTTTCTACCAGGCTGATTAATAGTGAGGATACATTATCAGAGTTAATAGGGCTCAAATGAAGAAGACTGGTCAAGTGGAACCCTGTAAATTGGTTTGTGTGCTTCCTCTGTCTCTTTTAATACCTGATGTTGGGGATTTTCATCCTTGTCCAGAGGGCTACAAGGGAAAGGATTAGCGTAAACAGCTCCCACAGTAGTGATAAGAGGGCTTCCAGCTGCTTCTGTGGCCCATTTATTAACATGAAGAGAATTCAAATCTGCAACAGCGAAATCTCTTCTCTGTAAACACTACTCTACTTCAGAAAAATGACTGAAAATACACAACCTTCTTTCTCTAACTTCCTCTCTCTGATGTGTGTGTGTGTGTGTGTGTGTGTGTGTGTGTGTGTGTCTGCCTTTTTTTTCCTTTTCATTGATTCAGGCAACTATAACAAAATAAAAGACAGAAATTTTTTTTTTCTCCACACTTTCTAAGGCTGGGAATTCCAAGATCAAGGTGACTTTGGCATAAGCCTGCCTCCTGTTTCAGTGATGGCTCCTTCTTCCTGAGTTTCCATATGGTGGGATGATGGACAGGGAGATGCCTTTTTCTGAATTCCCTCTGATCCATCCGTAGCACAAATTTCAGTTCTTCTGCAGGAGAAGAGCAGAAGAGTTCCCACGGGTCACAAGTGGAGCACGTTTGTAGTCAATCTTTATCCTTAGCAGGCAGAAAGTGAGAGCAGTGCGCATGCCCCCACGCGTGGAGCCTGGTGACTAGAGCAAATCTTGTCTGGATTTAAAACTCTTCGTCGACCATTTCTTCCCCATTTTGTCACGCCTTGGATGACTTGGGGTAGTCTCCTTGCTACTGGTTCCCTCCAGGGGTAGAAGAAAGTGTTCACAGAAGTTGTTTCCTGTTCAGTTTGTTACAACTAGATGGGGAGGTGTAGGGCTATGTATAAGAATGTCACTACGTGTCAGATGAAGGCATTTAATAAACGAAAGGACAGCAGCGCCTTGCATGGGCTCCTGGTGATGGTGGTTGCGGGACTGCACAGGAGCTCTGGGAGCCTGCTGAGACCAGCTCTGCCTTTTCACACAGAGTACTGTCCCGCTGCTTAACCCGTTAGCGCGGCTACCTCTAACTAAGTCATAATTTATCTTCCTAACCTCTGTGACTTTTTTAATTTTTATTCTTCAAACGTCTTTATTTTGCAGTATTGTGTTGTACTTTGAAGTTGTCCACATTTCTGGATCCCTAAACCAGCTTTTCTGTTTCCTATCTATATGAACTTTACTTAACCGCTCACTCTTCTCCCAACCTCTCCTTGCCAGATCACTTGGGATGGGGAGAATGAAAACGCATTGTAATAAAGACAACAACAACAAAAACAAAAAATACCTTGTAGACTGTTATGACTTTGCTAAGGTTTGAACATGCCCAAGGCTTCCTGTGTAAAAATTTAACACCCATATTTGGTCTGGGCAGTGGTGGCACAAGCCTTTAATCCTGGCATCTGGGAGGTAGAGGTAGGTGGGTCTCTGAATTTGAGGCTAACCTGGTCTGCAGAGCTAGTTTCAGAACAGCTAGGGCTATTACACAGAGAAACTTTGTCTCAATAAACAAAAAACAACAACAAAAGCCTTATCAATCATTTTTGAGGCATTAAGGCAGGCAAGTTAATCTGGTTATAGAGTTTCAACATGCGACCTTGGGAAGAGATTAGAACTGGAAAAGTTAACAGGGTGGAGTTCCCTTGATTTGAATTCTGATGCCTAGCTATGTATACACTTTGAACCAGAGTCAAGTTCTTG
Source organism: Microtus pennsylvanicus (assembly GCF_037038515.1). Taxonomy (NCBI): domain Eukaryota; kingdom Metazoa; phylum Chordata; class Mammalia; order Rodentia; family Cricetidae; genus Microtus; species Microtus pennsylvanicus. The sequence continues at coordinate 72,276,158 of NC_134580.1, forward strand.
GACATCTAAAATTTTGTTTTATCTTAATGGTCTCTGGAGAGTTTCTGATTAATAAGGGGCAGAGATGGGTAAGCGCACATTGTTCCTGATGCATTTTCAAGCTTCGTCCCATCATTGCTGCGATCTCCTGATGTTGGTTATAAGTAAGGTTCCCTTACTGGGAGAACATCTGGCCACGCTAATGGCGGAGAGAGCTGATAGCCAACATTAATGTCTTGATCATGAGCAATATGGATCCCTAGATGGGGTTCAATGAAGAAGCCTCACTGCTTCCTTCATAGAAAAGGTCATTTTACTATCTTACTCCAGTTGTGATATAAACACTATTGTAAGAACTGTTAATTCCGATGAGCAGCCCTTCTAATACAACTCATTCCAAAGGGCTGTATTAAAAGGACAATGGCCAAAAAGACCCTTCTGCTAAATTAAATACTTAGGTTGCCCTATAGTATTTCTGGAAGTTCTTAGGCAGGTAACTTACTGAAAGGCATTTTCATGATCAGGTGATTGACAATTATATTTATATTTAAAATAAAACAATAATTTATTAATCTAAAAAGTATTATAAAAATATTTTAATTAATTGAAAATTTAAGTTTTATGAAAATATATATTGCAATTTGAGCATATTCCTCATAGGTGTTTTTCTCATGAGCAGTCCAGGATCAAACTCCAAAGCTGTTCACCAATGGGAATGGTGACACATAGCATGATTTCAATCTTAGTTTGTAGATCACATAAAGCATAAGAGAGAGTAGCAGAATTACAAAGAATAAACACACAACATTCAACTGTAATAGTAGCACAAGTGCCTTTCAAGTGACTGATAGGATGATTAAAGATTTTCTTCATCATTTTAAGGCCTAAAGATTCATAGTCAGGTCGAGAAATTTCATGGGTTGTTCCTTTCAAAAAATTCTGAGCCTACTTTGTAAATTTCAGTATATCAAATAACATCATCTAGTCCCGCGGATGCAGTAATAAAAAAAGCTAGATGATCATACCTATGAAAGTGGTAATGTAGCATATGTAAATCAGCAGGATGATCTAGAATTTTTATCTTGTCTACAAGAAGGCTGCAGGAGTATGAAGGAGAGTGAGATGGTAACAGAGAGTAGATATAAAATGATTATGGTACGTTGCATATACTGAAATTTGTAAAAATTGAAACCACAATAATTAGATTCTTGCAACCAAATTTAGCATATATTAAGAATCTCTTATGCTATGTGCAGTTTGGCTTAATTACAGCATTCATGTTTTGTTCAACATGCACAAATCATTAATTATAATGTAGCATTTAAATAGACTTAAGGAAAAGAATATGATCATTTCAATTAATGCAAAAATATCTTTAGCAAAGTTTAATTTTCTTTGTGTTAAAATACTCAGAGAAACTAGGAATAAGGAATATATCTTAACATAATAAAGGCTGGATCCAAAAAACTTAGAAACTAAATGTGGAAAAGCAGTTTTCCTCCAAATCTATAACAAGAGTGTAGTGTACACATTTTCTATACTTATCAATATAGTGCTCAGTGTCTTCATTATAGCAACTATATGAGAGAATGGAGTAAAATGAATCAAACCAGAAAGGAAAAAGTCAAATTACCCCTGTTTGTAAATGGTCTGATCTACATAAGAGATCCTAAAGGCTTCACCAGACAACTTCGAGGCCTGTTAAACAATTTCAGCAAAGTAGTTGTATATTAAATAAAATAGAAAAAAATCAGTGAGCTTTATTTGTACTAATAACAAATTAGCTGAGAAAAAATATCAGGGAAAATATTCTGGTTATAATAGCTTCAAAACATACCTGGGAATAAATATAACCAAGGAATTCTTACTGAACCGAATAACTGTAAGAGCCATTCTTACTGAAGTGAGTTAATAATCTCACTGTGGTTTTAGCTTCCAATTTCTGGTGTTTAAATATTCTGGACTTGTTTCCTATATTTATTTGTCATGCACACTTCCTCATTTGAAAGGTGTCTAAACAGTTCATTCATTATTTGTTAATTGTAATATTGGGATTTTTTATTTTTGAGTTTTAATTCTTCACTAAGTTAGCTTTGATATTTATCCCAATAAGATATTCATTGAGTGAAGGTTTTCTTCCATTCTATAAACCACTTCTTTATTTGGTGTTATTTCTTTTGATATACAGAAGTTTTAAAATCTCATGTAATTCCATTTGACAATTTGGAGTAAGCTTCCTGTGTTTACATTGTAACATGTTTTGCTTATGGTTTTTTCTAGCAGTTTAAGACTTTTACTTTAGGCACCTGGGAGCCATTCTAGGTTCAAATCTCTTGCCAACCCTAACTAAGGTGGCTCCCTTAACTAAGAATTGTGCTTCCGTGCTCCCCTATCCAACCTTCCTTTATCCCAATCCTCCTTTTTCTCCAAGTTCCCCACTTCCTCCCCTTCTCCCTTTTCTCTCCCCATCTCTCCTTACCCCCATCCCACCCCACCCCCAAGATCTCAATTTTCTCTCCGGCAGCTTTGTCTACTTCCCATAGCCAAGAGGATAACTATATGTTTTTCCTTTGGTTCACCTTCTTACTTAGCTTCTTTAGGATCACCAATTGTAGGTCCCCAGTTAATTCCTTGGGCAGCTGGGGATAGGCAACCTGAAATGACCCTATCCTATAGCAATACTGACGAATATCTTGCATATCATCATAGAACCTTCATCTGGTGATGGATGGAGATAGAGACAGAGACCCACACTGGAGCACTGGACTGAGCTCCCAAGGTCCCAATGAGGAGCAGAAGGAGGGAGAACAAGAGCAAAGAAGTCGGGACCACGAGGGGTGCACCCACCCACTGAGACAGCGGAGCTGATGTATTGGGAGCTCACCAAGGCCAGCTGGACTGTGACTGAAAAAGCATGGGATAAAACTGGACTCTCTGAACATGGCGAACAATGAGAGCTGATGAGACGCCAAGGACAATGGCAAGGGGTTTTGATCCTACGTAATGTGCTGGCTTTGTGGGAGCCTACCCAGTTTGGATGTTCACCTTCCTAGATATGGACGGAGGGAGGAGGACCTAGGACTTACCACAGGGCAGGGAACCCTGACAGCTCTTTGGACTGGAAAGGGAGGGAAAGGAGTGGGGGGAGGGAGAGAAGGGTGGGAGGAGGGGGAGAAGGGTGGGAGGAGGGGGAGAAAAATGGGAGGCTGGGAGGAGGTGGAAACTTGTTTTTTTTCTCATTTTCCCAATAAAAAAAAAAGATTAAAGAAAAAGACTTTTACTTTAGGCCTTTGGTTTGTTTTGAACTGATTTTGTGTAGGCTGAGAGAAGTGGATACGGCGTCATTCCTCAACATGTGGGGGTCCATTGCCATGTTGTCTCCTCTATCAGAAGTGAGATTAGGCATTGTGATACCTGAGTCTATTTCTGCTTGGATGTTTTTTGGGGGGGCTGCTAAGGGCCTTTGGTATGTCTATATGAGTTTTTTATTTTTTTCCCTCTTTTTGAAAGGAATGTCATTGAATTTTGGTGGCAATTGAATGGAATCTGTAGATTACTTTTAGAGCAAGGGCAATTTTTGCTTCAGGTTTTCTCACTTGCTTCTCCCTTTGTCTGAAATCACCTTATCTCATGGCTCCCATGCCTGCTCCCTTGTATCTGTTAGGTCTTCATAAACGCATCACTTTCTTTACTCACCCTATGGAATTACAGCACTCTACCCCTTTGCTACTCTATTCTCTCCTATGGTATTCAGGTTCGGTAGTTTTAATCTCTATGTAATAAAAACTGCACCATCATTCCTTGTGTTGTTTATTATCTATTTTTTCTCTGCAGCATGATTGTTCTGGGAGGTAGGGGCTTTATCTATTTTTGTGGTCTTAGTACCCAAAGTAAGCACGATGCATTTAATTTTTTTTTTCTTGGATAAAGTAATGTGTTGAGATCCAGGCTCAATTTTTTCCCATGTGGTTTGGCTCATTAAATTCTTTTAATAACTCTTTGGAGGGGATTTAGTTTTATTATTATCTTAATTTTTCCATTTGGGAAATTGAGACTTTGAGAAATTAAGTAGCTTATCTAAACTCCTACTGCTCGCAGAAGGCAGAGCCAGCTTTCAAATCAAAGAAGTCTATTTCTAGAGCCCACTTTTTTTTAAAAAAAATTCTCACATTATGCTCCAAGTAATCTTTATTTTGGGGTTATTTAATGCTAAATAACTGTCTTAATAATTTTATTGGGCTTGATTTGCTGTATCAGTGAAACTCAAACACAAGTGTCCATCTAAATGGAACCTTCCCTTCCTCGTTGACTGAGGAAGACTGGACGGGGGGACTTCAGAATTGCTACGGCTGGTCAAAAGCATAAAGAACGCAGGTTTCTTCTGGTGTACTGCTCTGCCAACCTGAGCATGTTGGATAAGCTATTTCTGGTCATTTAGTCCACATGTCAGGAAGAAAGTAGAAGCATCCAAAGACAAAGTGCATGGATAGATTTATTTTCCTCAAGTTTTTCTATTGTCTATAAACTACTGTGTATCTGAAATGGGGCCACCTTAAACAAAATGTGGCGTTAGGATGGTAGAAAGGGAGAGCAGACACCAGATAGGCCAGAGTCATGCTCTGCATGCTTTGTATCAGAGTGCATTGTCCAGCATTAATCAGGAAGATCAAAGGAAGTTGGCATAAACAATTAGGAAATACACTTATCACACGCCAGGTGTCCAGAAGTAGGACAGATTACAGCAGCGATTCAGCAGTTCAACGACATCCCCAGGAATTAGACTTCTCTTTTTTTTTTTTTTTTTTTTTTTTTTTTTGCTGTGGCAGTTTCAGTCTTCAGATCCTCACACAGTGTATGCTCAAAGGGGGAAAGATGACTTTTTTTCTCCATTTCAGGAATAAGTTCTTCTTTTCTGGAGACCCTTTAGTGGACTTCTCAACACTTGGCCCCATTACAGTGAGCAGGTTTGATACACCTGAAGCGGATCTGCCACTTGTGAGTGGCCACCCTTGAAGGTCATGACTGCAAGAAGTTCAGAACAAGCCAGAAAATAATTTCAGATTCTGTGATCAGGAAAGAGAAGAAATTGGACAAATAAGCATTTCTATGTGCCAAAATAATAATTATTCTTTGCAAATTCACAATTTGGCTCATTCTTCTCAGCTAGCTTTTGAGAAATAATTTCCTTGATGTTAAATTTATGGTAGATACATTTCTGAAAACACTTAGCTGTTAGGAAAGTTAGAATTTGAGACTTGGAATTAATTTGAATTATATCTTTGATCCCATTTCTGCAGTCATCCTGTATGCGCCTCACATATTTCATTTGCAAAGTGAAACTAGAAGAATAAAAGAAACCCAGAAGCCCTTCCCAGGAGGAGCGAGCCAGTTTCTTCTTGCAGCCTCATCCTTGTTACTCACAAGTGTCCCTGTGTTAGTCTTCCTGTAAGGCTCTCTTTATGTGACTGAGGCAATAACAACAATTCATCATGGCAGCCATCAGATCCTCAAAGACAACTCGCAGAATCGGAACTATTTTCCAGGGAAATTGATTTCCCAATTTTAGTTTCATGGCTGACTTGCTGTGCTGTTTATAAATAAATAGCATGAATAATTTAGTGGAAGATTTACTGTGACTTACAGATATCATTCTTTTTTGTTTTTTTCCACCAAAGTTGTCTAAATGTTCTGTTTTCAAGGAAATGGGACCTTCAAAATCAGGGTTATTGGAGTTCCCTGCAGATTTGATGAAGGAGTTTACTCTATGTGGTACTAGTTTTTGTCAGGCTTCGGTCAATTTATAATGAAATGAAAAGAGCATTTGCAGCCATATTCTGTGAGCTATTGTTCTAACCCTAACACATATTATCTAACAAAATGTAAGACTCCATTTTACACGTGAAGAAAGGGGCTGTGGAGATTGTTAAATTGGTAAAAGTGATTTCTGCACAATCCTGAGGACCCGAGTTTAGCACTCACTTAAAACTGAGTGTGATACTTGCCTATAATTCAAGTTCTTGGGGTAGAGGGGTCAGAGATGAGAAAATTCCTGAAGGTCATTGACTAGCCAGTCTATTTCCAAAAACAAGGTGGAAAGCATCTGCAGAAGGCATTTGATATTGACCTCTGCCTACCATGTGTGTATACCCAAATGTGCATTTGCACCACACACACTCACATGTATGTACACACATCCTATGAACATGTACATGTAGTGTTGTGCCTCCCAAATGAGCGTGCACACATACACACACACACACTCACACACACATACAATTATGAGTCATAGAGTCATAGATGATTTGACTTGGAATTAAAGAAAGAAAACACACCAGGATTCAACAGTGTTTGCTATTCGGTGATGTGCAAGTTTGGTTGCAGACAGTCGGTCTTGTTAGTACCAACTGAGTAAGTTCCCTTCCTGCTGATGTGTAGGCTCTTTGCTGCTCTTTCTTCAGCTTTTGTCACTCTCCTCTTTGAAGAGGGTCCAAATTGACATCCCACAGCTAATGCTGACTATGAGCAGCTTTACTAGCCATTTAAAACCAACCACAAGGTGACTCCAGATCTGTGTCACAACACCTAACGTGTCTGTGGGAGAGCACAGATGCTGAGCAAACACCCCCATTCTCCTCTGCACTCCCTGGCCATGTTCTATGTCAGCAAGTCTAATCTTTCTTTTTACAACTTCATGCTTGCATGTAACATATTGTGACCAATTCACTCCCTTTTACTGTCTCTTATCACCTCCCTCTCTGATGACAACTTCTGCTTTCCAATTAGTTATCTTGCTTTCATGACTCTCTCCCTTCTCTCTCGCCCTCACCTCTTTGTCTTGTGCATGTAGCCACACCTGCTGTGTGTTCCTGATTACAATGACCCAGTCGTATCAGCACTCCTTTTTGTTCTCCTGTGCTTACCATCTTTCCACCCACTGTTTTGTGATGTCGCATGGGTGTTAAGGAGGGTTTACTACCTAGAAACAAAGCTCTGTTTTTAATGAGCTTGAACATGATGGATCTAGTATATTGGAAATGTTTTTAAAATGTAGGAAAAAACATTTTCTGGGATGGGGGTCAAAAAATTCAGACAGTTGGCAGATATAAAGGCTCAAACTACATGTTGAATAACCAAAATTAGATTTTACCTGATAATCTGATTAAATTGGAAATAGCTATGTAAGATTTTAGATTTAATTGCTTATTTAGACATTATAAAGTCTAGCTCATGTGTCCCCATAGATACAATGATCTAGCACACTGTAATTTGGCACACCCTTCCAGACATCCTATTGTCTTGCATCCAGTTTTTAATTACTGTTTATATATTCCATAAATACATTTGTGTTTATCACCCTGATGCCCGCTGTGGCTGGTAATAAAAATCTAAAAGATTTGGTGAGATACCAGCTTATTCAAACATTTTTGAAGGACATTCAGCATTAAAAACAGAACCTGGAGAGGAGTATGCTAGACTTGAGGGTGGTGACCTAAAAAATCCACCTACGGGAAAAACATCCACCTACATTTCTTCCTTTCAGTAGTGTTTTTGAGGTCACAGAGATGTGATTGTTCAATTCTATGCCTGACCTGTGATTTGGTAAGGAATGGAATATTTTGTGGGTGGAAACTGTATTTTAATATTTGTTCTAATTATAACCATACATGTCTCCTTACCTGTGTTCATCAGGACAGACTTGACTCAGTAGGCCAGACCCTAGTGTAATGTAACATAGACAACCTGAGCGGGAGATCTCTGACTCGCTCCTGGTTCAAGGATTAAATAGTTGGGTGTTTTTTTGTCACTTCATTCCTTGAACTGTTTACTCTTGCATATGATGAGGAATTTGCATAGTATCCAAGTTGGTAGCAACTTAAAATAATTAGTATCCTACAGAACTTTATGCCTATGGAGAATAGAGTACGGCAGAGAAACCGTCTCTGGACTTGGGGGTTTACATTCCCATTTTACTACACACTACCCACATGCCTTTGGGCATATTTAAAAACTCTCCACTCTGAGTGAGTTCTTCCCCTCATCAGCTGCAGGACTCAGGAAAATGGCCTCTACACCACTCCTGGGGCATCACAGTAGAGTTGACCCTGGAGGTGTAGGTATGGAAGATCCGACCCTGAAGACATGAAAGCAGGAAAACTGGTCCTGCCCCTTGCTCATTGCTACAAGAAGTGAACTCACTAGGACATTGCAAAAGAGCTCATCTTGGTGGTGATGCCAAGGAAGAGCTGACAGGCTGATCAACCCTGCAGCTACCCAGACCCAGAACCAGGCCTATGTGTTGGCCCATCCCAACATCCTCCCCATCTGTGATCTACTGCAGCACGTGAAAAGATGGGTCCTGCAGACAGACCTGAAGCTGCAGTTTTTCCGCAACACAGGGCAATAGCAGGCTAACAAAAAGGAGTTTCCGTGAGGGCTCAGCAGAAACCAGACCAATGGCTTTGTAATGAACACTTGCAAGTAAAGATTTATGGATAAGTTCTTGTTGTACAGGTCTTTTACTTCTTTGGTTAGTGTTAGCCCAAGATACTGTGTTATTTGTGGCTATTGTAAAAGGTGATGCTCTCTGATTTCTTTCTCAGTACCTTATCATTTGTTTTAGTTAATCTTGCATCCTGCCATATTACTGAAACTGTTTATCAGCTATAGGAGTTCCCTTGTCGAAATTTTGGGGTCACTTATGTATACTATCATATTATCAGCAAATAGCAAAAGTTTGACTTCTTTTCCAATTTATATCCTTTTGATCTCCTTTTGTTGTCTTATTGCTCTAGCTAGCACTCTGAGTACTATGTTAAATAGGTATAGAGAGAGTGGACAGCCTTGTTTTATTCCTGATTTAGTGGAATTTCTTTGACTTTCTCCCACTTAATGTGATGTTGGTTGTTGGCATGCTATATATTGTTTTTATTATGTTTAGATATGTTCCTTGTATCCCTAATCTCTCCAAGACCTTTATCATAAAGGTGTGTTGGATTTTGTTGAATGCTTTTTCAGCATTTACTGAGATGAACATACATTTTTTCTTTCAGTTTATTTATATGGTAGATTACATTGATAGATTTTTGTATGATGTACTATCCCTGCATATCTGGAATGGAACCAACTTAGTCATGGTGGATGATTTTTTGATGTATTCTTAGATTATTTTGCAAATATTTTATTGAGTATGTTTGCACCAATAAATATGATGGAAATTGGTCTATAATTCTCTTTCTTAGTTACATCATTGTGTGGTTTAGGTAGCTGTTGCCTCATAAAAACAGTTTGACAATATTCTTTCTGTTTTTATTGTGTGGAACAATTTGAGGAGCATTGGTGCTAGTTCTTATTTGAAATTCTGGTAGAATTCTGTGCTGAAACCATACAGTCCTGAGCTTTTTTTTTTTTTTTTTTTTTTTGGTCGGGAGACTTTTGATGACTACTTTTATTCCCTTAGGGATTATAAGTCTATTTAAATTATTTATCTGTTTTTGATTTAATTTTGGTATGTGGTACCTATCCAGAAAATTGTCCATTTCCTTTAAATTTTCCAATTTTGTGAAGTACAGGTTTTTGAAGCATGATGTGATGATTCTCTGGATTGCTTGTATATCTGTTATTATATCCCCACTTTGTTTCTGATTTTGTTTATTTGGTTGTTCTCTCTGCCTTTTCATTAGTTTGGGTAAGAGTTTGTCTATCTTGTTGATTTTCTCAAAGAATAAACTCTTTGTCTCATTGATTTTTTGTATTGCTTTCTTTATTTCTGTTTTATTGATTTCAGCCCTCAATTTGAATATGTCCTGGCATTTACTCCTTCTGAGTGAGTTTGCTTCTTTTTGTTCTAAATGTGTTGTTAAGTCACTAGTGTGAGATTTCTCCAGGTTCTTTATGTAGGCTCTTAGTACTATAAACTTTCTTCTTGGCACTGCTTTCAAAGTGTTACATAAGTTTGGGTATGTTGTGCAGTCAATTTCGTTGAATTCTAGGTGACTTTATCCCTAGTACTTGAACTGGCATCTAGGAGCACATTCTTTTTGGAGGGATACCTTTTCCAGTCTAGATTTAGTGGGGAGGGCTTTGGTCTTGCCTGGAAGTGAAGTGTCAGACATTGTTGACTCCCCATGGGAAGCCTTACCATTTCTGAGGAGTGAATGGGATGACTGGGGTCGGGGGAGGGTGGAGGAAGCTATGTAAAATGAGAAAAGATTGTATTATGAAAAAACAGAGATGTTGACCGATGAAATCAAATTGAAGACCCGGATATTAATCCACAAACCTATAAACACCTGATTTTCAACAAAGGAGCTAACCGGATATTAACCCGCAAACCTATGAACACCTGATTTTTGACAAAGGAGCTAAAAGTATACAATGGAAGAAAGAAAACATCTTTAACAAATGGTGCTGGCATAACTGGATGTCAACCTGTAGAAGAATGAAAATAGATCTATATCTATCACCTTGCACAAAACTCAAGTCCAAATGGATTAAAGACCTCAATATAAATCTGAACACACTGAACCTGATAGACGAGAAAGTGGGAAATAGTTTTAAACACATAGGCACAGGAGACCGCTTTCTACGTATAACCCCAGTAGCACAGACAATAAGAGCAACAATGAATAAATGGGACCTTCTGAAACTGAGAAGCTTCTGTAATGCAAAGGACACTGTCATTAAGACAAAAAGGCAACCTACTGACTGGGAGAAGATCTTCACCAATCCCATATCAGACAAAAGTCTGATCTTCAAAATATATAAAAACTCAAGAAACTAGACATTAAAATTCTAATTAACCCAATTAAAAAATGGGGTACTGAACCGAGCAGAGAATTCTCAACAGAAGAAGTTCAAATGGCCAAAAGACACTTAGGGATCAGGGAAATGCAAATCAAAACAACTTTAAGATACCATCTTACACCTGTCAGAATGACTAAATTCAAAAACACCAATGATAGCCTTTGCTGGAGAGGATGTGGAGTAAGAGGAACACTCATCCATTGTTGATGGGAATGCAAACTTGTGCAACCACTTTGGAAATCAGTGTGGCACTTTCTCAGGAAACTGGCAGTCAACCTACCTCAGGATCTCGCAATTCCACTCTTGGGAATATACCCAAGAGATGTCCAATCACACTACAAAAGCATTTGTTCAACTATGTTCATAGCAGCACTATTTGTAATAGCCAGAACTTGGAAACAACCTAGGTGCCCCTCAATAGAAGAATGGATAAAGAAGGTGTGGCACATATACACTTTAGAGTTCTATTCAGCGGTAAAAAAACAATAACATCTTGAATTTTGCATGTAAATGGATGGGAATAGAAAAGACTTTACTGAGTGAGATAACCCAGACCCCAAAAGAGGAATATAGTGTGTAATCATTCATAAGTGGATTCTAGCCATAAACAAAGGACATTGAGTCTATAATTCGTGATCCTAGAGAAGCTAAATAAGAAGGTGAACCCAATGAAAAACATATTTAACCTCCTGGATATTGGAACTAGACAAGATCGCAGGGCAAAAGTTGGGACCGCGGGTTGGGGGTGGGTTGTGGCGAAGGGGGAACGGGGAGAGAGAGAAGGAAGAAGGGGAGGATTGGGGAGAGCTTGGGAGAATGGGATGGTTGAGATGGAGGAAGGGTGGATATGGGAGCAGGGAAGAAGATATCTTAACTAAGGGAGCCATTTTACGGTTGCCAAGAGACTTGGCTCTACAGGGGTTCCCAGGTGTCCAAGGGGATTTCCCCAGCTAGGTTCGTGGGCAGCAGAAGAGAGGGTGCCTGAACTGGCCTTCTCCCATGGTCACACTGATGAATATCTTGCATATCACCCTAGAACCTTCATCTGGAGAAGGATGGAGATAGAGAGAGACCCACACTGGAGCACTGAACTGAGCTCCCAAGGTCCAGATGAAGAGCAGAAGGAGGGAGAACATGAGCAAGGAAGTCAGGACCGCGAGGGGTGGGTACACCCACGGATATGGTGGGACTGATCTAATGGGAGATCACCAAGGCCAGCTGAACGAGCATGTGATCAATCCAGACTCTCTGAAAGTCGCAGACAATGAGGGTGGACTAGGAAGCCAATGATAATGACATCGAGTTTTGATTCTACTGCATGTACTGGCTTTTTGGGAGCCTAGTCTCTTTGGATGCTCACCTTCCTAGACCTGGATGGAGGGGAGAGGACCTTGGACTTCCCATAGGGCAGGGGACCCTGACTGCTCTTAGGACTGGAGAGGGAAGGGGACTGAGGGTGGGGAGAGTGCGAGGGAAATGGGAGGATGGGAGGAGGTGGAAAGTTTTAATAAATAAATAATTTTTTTAAGAAAAGGTTTATGAATAAAAGGGTTTACTGTGTGACTCACTGTGTCACACCCACTACAGCTTCCATGATGAGCTTGATCTTTTCCTTCTTTCTTTTTTAACTTTTACTTTTAAATTTCATTTTATTTTGGCGGGAAGCTGAAAAAGCAGAGAGTGGATATGAAGGGACAAGGAAAGGAATGGGATGAGATGCATGATGTGAAAGACACAACGGATAAACAAACAAAATCAGAAATTAAAAACAAAACAAAAAGCTTACTGATCTCAATTGTCTCATTTTCTCATAAATAAATGTTACAGATAGGGTAGAAGGGAATATTTCATGCTTAGCATAGTGCCTAACGTATGGTCGTCATTCACTAAGGAATAATGTCTTAAAACAATAACCAGCTCCATGCTTATCTCTTTATTTTCAATTATTCTCTGCTTCTTTAATTTCTGTTCACATACTTTACTCACTAGCAAATTGATACTGTGGTGTCTGGCCCAGGAAACAAAAGTCCCCCATTCAAGTACATTGATTTATTATCAGTGAGAATTTGAAATTTAATAAAGTTAATGGTTGGTTTTAGCAGCAGTAATTCAAGCAACCAAAAAGCCTGAAGCTAGGGTCTGTGACTTGTTCGGCTTTTATTCTCAAGGGCCTATTACTCTGTGTGGTGTGTAGGGAATGATCAATAGATACCACGTGGCTAAATCTTTAGTCCCTGGCTTATTTTCAGAGAAACTAATAGTTAGTACTTTACTGTGTCAATCTAGATAGGCTAAGTGCTTGCACTTTCCCCAGTTCCTGGTCAATGACACATTGTGGAAAAATTGTGTCCATGGAGAATACAGATTATTGAAAGACACAGTGTTTTTGTCATTTTTAAATAGCACAATATAACACCATAGATATTTTATTATATTGAGAAGTGTAAGTAATCTGTAGATGTTTTACAGTGTATGATAGAGTAGGGTGTAATTATTGCATATACAAATACCATGTTGTTTGTGTAAGTGAGCACACAATTTAATATCTGCATGGAATTCTGAAAGTAATTCTCAGGTATATTAAGAAAGAACTGCACATGTAATATCCCAGTTAATTCTGATTTCTGATAAACTATTTCTTCCACTTTTATACATGGGGAAAAGCAGACTAGAAAGATAATTTGATCAACAATAACATGACAGGTAAACTGGAAAAGTTAAAACTTAGTTTCTGGCTTCTCTTCCCCTAGAACTGGTGACCTTGCTGAGACCACATCCTGGTGATGTATTCCTATCTCATGGATAGATGAGATAATGATGGGAACCAGGATTAGAGCCTTCCTTCTGCTTCCAGATTGCTAGATATCATAACCCTTGGGAATTTAAGCCCATGAAATCCAATGTCATTTTTATAATTTCTCCTATTAACAACTGTTCAAGATACTTGTCAACAACTTACATCTTTGATTAGCCCTTGTGAATTACTTTTGTTATTGTCTCATTCTTGGTGGGGAAGCTGTAGATGACAACAGAAATCGCTGTGTGACTGACTTTGAAAGGGGACTGACAGGCATATATTTGTAAATAGAAAATCACGTTAGAACTGTACTCTACTGAAAAAGAATGTGAGAAAGAATTTGCCAGATCTTTTCTGCCTTTCCCCCATCTCTCCATCTTCAATGGCAAAGATAGGAACTTCCCTTTTTTGTCTTCTTCCCTGTTTTCCTCTCATTTTCCTTTCTATCCTCCTCTCTCTATCTTGCTCTTTACTTATGGTTTGTAAGAGTGTGTGACTAATTTAGAGATGATCAAATGTGACTTTAGAAAATTCAAGAAGGAACAACTACTCCTTCCATGCTATGAGCTATTCCTTTTTTTTTTTTTGATGTCTGGCTGGGACATGACATAATTTTCCCTCCATTTGCATCATCTAATGCCACAAAGCTTCTCAGTGTGCCTAGTCTGATTAAGGATACCCATTAGCTTCAGAGGTCATTGCCCTTTCCTTCTCTTCAACCATATTTAATGAACAAGTATATCTTGTTTGTGTGACATTTAATTTTATACAATGTTAATTTAAGAAATGGATTAGTACAGCAGATATATTAATGGTGATGTCTCTTCAATCTATTACTGAGCTGTCGGTTTGTCCCTGAGAAAATATTTCTGGGCTAAGGCCATTGCTCAATAAGGGTAATTTTGCTTTACAGATGACTGTGCCCTTGTTTTGTCAAGGCTGCCCTGCAGATATTCCTTACTCTCTACAAATTTGGATTGTGCTGTTTTGAGAATGTGGCTGATTCAGATGAGATACTTTCTACCCTCCTGCAGGATTCTATCTTCTGTTTCCTTGTTTAGTCATCCCTTGGATGGAGGATGTTTGTTCTTTGTTTATTTAATTTTATCATGTTTTTTTTTGTTGGTCTTCATTTTAAGAGGATTGAATAATGCTGTTTCCCTGCTTATGGTTCGTAGTCCTTGCTATTCCATGCAGGATCGTGCATTGTCTTGACCTCCTTTCTTACTTTTTTCTTTGCCTTTAAAACTTATCCTAATTATTTAACTCACGCTGTGTATTGAGCATGTATTTTAAAATACACATTGGTGTGGTGTGATTATGTAATTCTCTTTATTTATGATTATGAATTTAATTATTTGTATATTAATAAATACACAAAATACATCCATCTGGACTAGAAGTATTCAAAGAGATCAGACCTTAAATATGTAGCAAGTATTCTCTTAAACTATGCAAATCATTTGATGTCAATATTTCAGTGTCAGTTTTTTTTTTAATCATCATGGAGCTTTTATGCTCTCATTGTTGCCAACCGTGCATCTAGTTGTTTGCTTCTAACTGCTTCCTCTTTGTTTCTGTGGCTGTGCAAGGGAGCCCCAATGGTTGATGTGCTATTGATCCCCTCTGATCTCACAGCTTTGTCATGATATGATGGAGCGGTGGCACATTGCTCCCAGAGGGGTCCCTGTCTGGTTTATGTAGAGCCCTGATCTTGTGACAAGGAGGCATGAAATTTTTTAAAAGCTGTCAGTTTCTGAGGGCATGATGATTTTTCTTGTGGCGAGGTAACGGCAAAGCATCA
Source organism: Microtus pennsylvanicus (assembly GCF_037038515.1). Classification (NCBI taxonomy): domain Eukaryota; kingdom Metazoa; phylum Chordata; class Mammalia; order Rodentia; family Cricetidae; genus Microtus; species Microtus pennsylvanicus. Next base: position 72,291,541 of record NC_134580.1, read on the forward strand.
CACAGTCATGGTTGCAGGAAACCTTACTGTGGGGATCAGCCTCAGTTTCTTCGTTGCTATACGGATATGATGATAGTACTTCCATCTTGAAGTTTCTGAGTTAATAGGAGATAATTTATGCAATCGGTTTACTACTGGTGCCTGAGGCATTGATGAATGGCTTGCAATTAACAGTTTAACTCCAAGCTGAGTGTTCCACTAACACCGCAATGTTCTGTTCTACACTGAGAAGATTTGCTCTTTTATTAATGTGGATATGATATGGATTCTCTGTGATCGTCGTAGAAAGCTAAGAACGAGGACTGATGGTTTGTGTCAGAGTAGTTAATTACGTGCAGAAACCCCCATGCTTCATGTGCAGCAGACTGTGACAGCTGACAGCACCAACACAGCTTATTGTAATCAAATACAACTTACAAGTTTTTATCTCCGGATCGATATTCAAGTAGTTATTGTGTCACATGGTCATTAAACAAAAATGGTAAATGTGCATGCATCTTCTAAATGTAACTACTCTCACAGCAGACTGTGTTTTAACTCTTCGATTGTTCTTCCTTTATTGTTTTTTGTTTCTAACATTACTAACTTTCCTCCACACAAGGCAGAGGATACAGTGGGGGAAGAGGGTCCTAAGTTAGGTGCATGTGGTATGTGGTACAGGTTTAGAGACATTTCATGTCCTGCTTAGATGTCTTAGTCAGGTTTCAGGTACTGTAGTGAATGTTGTAGATAATCATCTTGTATTAGAAGCTTGAAGGCAGGAAAATAGCTCAGGTAGTGAAGTGCCTGTAGTGTCAGTGATCTGAGTTCAGATTCCCCAGGGTTTATACACAAGTCAGGGGCTGTAGCTCTGATACTTGAGGATCAGAGACAGGAAACTTCCTGAATCTTCTTGGAGAGCCAGCCTAGCAGAATCTGTGAGCTTCAAGTCCAGTAAGAGACTCTGCTTCAACAATAAAGTGGAGGGCAATAGAGGAAGACATCAACTACCAACCTAAATGCACACATATACACACATGTATTAAAGAATAACCGTGTGTGTGTTCTTTAATACATAACTACAGCCTGCTCAGTCCATATGTTATTTGTGTGTATATGTTTGTCTGTGCATTATAAATACTCAACCATGGAGTTATAGAAATGTCAAGTTAAAATGCCAACCTTGGTATTGAATAACCCCATTGACCCTCTGAAATTTATTTTTGTTTGACATATGACCACACCCAGTTGTTTGATCTGTTACCTCTATGGCTGCTTTCACTCAACTATAGTAAAACTGAGTAGCTAGACTGGGCAGATGTCCACAATGTTCAGTATTTGGCCCTTGCAGAAATATTTTGCTGACAATTACTCTACTTTTGTGTACCAGTTTTCTTTCTACAGATGAATGTCAGTGGTGGTACCAGGAAATGTGGACTGTGTACTCTGAAGTCTCACTGAGACCAAAGTCCACTGCTCTCACTGAGTGATGTTAGGTCACAATTTCTGCCCCTGTCAAGAAGGATAATGATTCTCTTTACATTGTGATTTCTTATGGGGAAAGACTATGATAATGTATGCAAGGTTGTAGGTGGACTTTTCTGTCTCATCTGCCAGCCCCCAAATAACATGGAGACTTCTTATGAATCATGAAAGGGCTACAGTAGCTCAGACTTGTTTAAACTAGTCCTTATATCTTAACCAACCCATTTCTATCAATCTGTGTGCTGTCATGTGGCTTGTGACTTGGTATTTCATCTCCTACGTGACCTGCTTCTTTCTCATCTCCTGGCAATTCTACCCTTCTTCCATGTGCCTGGAAATCCTGCCTACTTATTGGCCATTCAGCATTTTAGTAAACCAATCACAGTGACATATCTTTACGCAGTGTAATCAAATGTCTTGAAACACAAGGTGCTGAATAATTCCTGGAGTTTAGGAAAGATTTGACAATATGGTATCTGTTTATAAAAGTCAAAAAATTGATAAGCAACTGGAAATGAGCAGTGGAAGACTGGGGTGAAAGTATAAAACCATTCTATGCAATCATCTGTTTTGAAAAAGCAGGCTGCAATTAATTACATGAGATTGACTGTGAAGCTTGGTTATGGGAGATTAATTATAGTCGAGTATTTTCCAGGGTTCGTTCTGACCTTTCCTACTATGCCAAGGCACAGTTTTCTCTTCTTTCTTCACGTATGCTTATGTAGGAAACTCAGGCCCCAGGGTTTTTTGCAGACACTGTGGGTGCTCTCCTGTTCTGCATATGTGGGTTTCGATGAGACCAAGTGCCCGATTGAATTGGCAGCTGTTATATCCCCCAGCTGCTCATGCAGGTGACCTGGAGGGGTGTGAACTGCTGTAGCATCTCACTGTGGAAAAATTAATGAATGTCCCCGTTTGTCCCCACATGTGTTGCTAGTCTTATCTGGGAAGCATTTCACAGGATGAGAAATGAGAAATGAGGACTGTACGTAAGCAATGATCCCTCTCACTGAATAGGAAAGACAGCACTCATCTGTCATGCCCAGGAGTCACATTTCCTGAGAAGAGCCAGATCAGGATGGTCATCCAACTCAACTGGAAAGATTTAGCTACCTCTTTCCGACTGGAGAGGCTGCCTCTGTTATTCCCCAAAGTACATCCTTTCTGACTACACGTGCCCTTTATAAGCGAGCCACTTACCTTAGTTGCACTGCCATCGAACAACATTTCATGAGCACTGACTCTTCCAAGCACTGGGTTAAGTACCGGTGTCTATGGAAAGAGTTATGTTAGAGCACACCACACATGGAGAACTCAGTAATTATTTATTGAACAAAGGCTGAGTGATAATAAAACAACAAACACCAGATACAGTTGCTACCTTTATAGACTTTGGATGTAAGAAGGAAAGGTAGATCAGGTCCTGCTCTGTACATGATGATCAACTCTGTGAAACAGGCATTTATAAACAGGAAAATAGGGGCTCAAAAAAAAAAAAAAAAACCTGTGCCAGGAATGTATTAGTTCTTTTGGAGTTGTTGACTGGTGAGGCATCCTACACCCCATAACAGGCTATTGTTATTACTTGTAGATCACCCTGTCTACCTCCAAAAATTCATTCTAAGTTCCTACTTCTGAAGACACCACCTATTTGAGCCAGACTGAAATCAAGCTAGTACTGGCCGGGAAACTTTACCCCTACTGGCTAGCTTTTGTAGGTCCCCATTTTCTCAATTTTGTCAGGTAATCTTTTCTATTTCCCCTTTCTAGGTGAATCTATATATGTTTTTCTTAGGGTTAACCTTGTTACTTAATTTCTCTGGAGTTTTTGACTATAGACTCATTATCCTTTACTTTACAGCTAGTATTCACTTAAGAGTGAGTACATAGCCTCTTCATCTTTATGGGTCTGGGTTACCTCACTCAGGATAGATTTTACTAGTTCCATCTATTCATTTGCATACAAATTTCAAGATGTCATTGTTTTTACCATTGAGTAGTACTCCATTGTGTAAATGGACCACATTTTCTTTATCCATTCTTCAGTTGAGGGGAATCTAGGTTGTTTCAAGGTTCTAACTATTGGATTAGATACTAGGAACATCGTTGAACAAATGTCCTTGTAGTATGATTGAACATCTTTGGGGTATATGCCCAAGAGTGGTTTCTGTGGGTCCTGAGGTAGGTTGATTCTTAATTTTCTGAGATATAGCCATACCACCATACTGATTTCCAGAGTGGCTGTACAAGTTTGCATTCCCACCAGCAATGGAAGTATGTCCCCCCTATTCCACTCCTCTCTGGCATAATCTATCATTGCTTTTTGATTTTAGCTGTTCTGACTGGTGTAAGATGGTATCTCAGAGTTATTTTGATTTGCCTTTCCCTGATGGCTAAGGATGTTGAACATTTTCTTAAGTGTCTTTTGGCCATTTGAAATTCTTCTGTTTAGTTCTGTATACCATTTTTAATTGGATTATTTTTGATGTCTAATTTCTTGAGATATTTATATATTTTGGAGATCAGTCCTCTGGCTGATGGGTTGGTGAAGATCTTCTCCCATTTGGTAGGCCTTCTCCCATTTGGTAGCCTTTTGTCTTATTGATAGTGTCTTTTGCATTACAGAAAATTCTCAGCTTCAGGAGGTCACATTTATTTATTGTTACTCTTAGTGTCTGTGATACTGATGTTATCTTTAGGAAGTGATCTCCAGTGTCTATGCCTTGAAGGCTACTTTCTACTTTTTCTTCTATCAGATTTAGTGTGGTCAGATTTATTTTGCAGTCTTTAATCCATTTGTACTTGAGTTTTCTGCATGGTGATAGATACAAATCAATTTTCATTCTTCTCCAGGTTGACATCCAGTTATGTCAGCACAATTTGTTAAAGATGCTTTCTTTTTTTCCCCATTGTATAATTTTAGCCTCTTTGTCAGAAATCAAGTGTTCATAGGTATCTGGGTTTTCAATTCGGTTCCATTGGTCAACCTGTCTGTTTTTACGTCATTGCCAAGCTGTTTTCACTACTGTAGCTTTATAATAGAGCTTGATGTCAAGGACGGTGATGCCTCCAGACATTCCTTTATTGTGCAGGACTGCTTAGGCTATCCTGGGTTTTTTGTTCTTCAATGTGAAGTTTATTATTTTTCTTTCAAGTTTTGTGAAGAATTGTTGGGATTTTGATGGGGATTGTATTGAATCTATAGATTGCTTTTGGTAGGATTGCCATTTTTATTATGTTGATCCCACCCATCCAAGAACACAGGAGATTCCATTTTCTGGTATCTTCTTCAACCCATAATTCTTATCTATGGTTATCCACATGGCATGGTACCTTACTCAGCGAGGCAATCTTATTTTGTTTCTTCTCCATCTGGCTGGTGACTGTGAATTGAACCTTTCCACTTCCCAGAATCCTCCTAGTCAGGTTGCCCTGCCTATACTTCCTTCCTGGCTACTGACCAATCAGCATTTTATTAAAGCAATACAAGTGACAGATATTTACAGGGTACAAGAGCTTTATGTCACAGCAAAATGTGAAGATAATTTTCAAAGACATTAATAATTTACCTGATGATAAAAATAAAAGAGCCTGGTTTTAGTATTTATCCTTCCCATGATGTGGGATGCTGCTCCTACCCCAGATTCATTTTTTATTTTCTTCTGGTTTTCAGCAATATTTCCACCATGTTTTCAAGACTATTGGGATGTTATTTTATTCAGCAGTATAGTCACTGTTATGTTGCTCTTGTTCTAGCAAATATCTTGCTATTCACACTAGGGCAGGATATAGCAATTAAACTCTGGACTACACCCAAAATGAAGACAAGAAGGTAGGATGGGAACTGGTTGGAAAGAAGAGCTTCAGGGAGAGAGAGGATAAAAAGGGGGAATGAGACTTAAAACTATTAAACATCATTGGATAAATTCATGGTTGTCAACAAACTAAAAACAAAACACTTTTATTTGCTTTTTTTTTCACAAGACAGGGTTTCCCAGCAGATATGGAGCCAGTCCTGGAACTCATTCTGTAGACAAGGCTGGCCTTGGACTCACAGAGATCCACCTGCCTTTGCCTCCCAAGTGCTGGGATTAAAGGTATGTACCACTACCATCCGACTACTTTTCCAATACCACAGGGTCTAGTGTGATAACAAAGGAACTGCCTGTTCAGAAGACCCACTTTCAGTATGCAATTGTAGCAAATTGGGTCTGAAAGCCACAGAAATGTTCAACCATGAACTTGTGAGTTGTATTCATATTTACAGTTCTCCTCCTTGGATGTTAGCCAAGCAACCACACTAAAAATAGTTACAGGTAATTTCAAAAATATCTAATTCTGTTAGTAAATCTACAGAGATTAATTCTTGACTGGAAAGAGTGGGTTTCTATGACTGTTTTAACCAGCTCTGTAGGTGATTTGGATGCATTCTCATTTCTTGATCTGCTGATATGTTGTATAACTGTGGACCAAGTGTATATACCAGGAAATGGTAAACAAACTTCCCCAAATGTTGGATGCTTTATGTGACTGTAGTGTAGTAGACATGAATCTGTGAAACTCGTGTCTCTAGTTGGAAAAGTTATGTACTTTATGTTAAGGGCAGCCTTTTCTATTCTGCTACTTGACTTTCTCCTGTTTACAAGTTACTTTCATTCTCTTGTGTTTTAGTGCCAACTTGGCCCCCATTGATTGCCTTTGCTTATTGCAGTAGCATTTATTCAACCAGCTCTAACTGAGGTCTATGATGAGTTGCTTTATGGAGATGAATAACCAAACATCACATTCCCTACCCTAGACTAAAGGCCTCATCTACCCTCTGGAGCATTTCCCTCTAGCTGATTCAATTGGAATAGAAATCTGACTGAAATCGGGGTCATTTGGTTTCTCTCCTGGGATTGCAAAAGAAAACAGGGATGTTGATGCATTGCGACAGAGTTCATCTTGTACTTCAACATCAAGTAGAGTTGTAGCTTAAAGATCTGACAGCCCAAAGACCCTTGTAAACTGGAATCATTAAGAAGCAAAAGGCATTATCAGTTATAAGTTTACCACTCAGGAAAACACAATCTGCTACAATATTGTTTTAATTGCTTAAAGTACTCTGCTTTAGAAGGAGCTCTCATAGGCAGTTTTGATTGTGATCATGATCCTTTTCTTATATTTCATGTTTTACAGTTTCTTCCTTCTCATAAATATTGAAATATAAATAAAATAGAGTCTTAAGTCATTTTTGAAGTTTTATGTTCAATTCTTCAGACTCTCTTCAGAGTAAATTTTTTTGTATAAATTGTCTTTTCACTAAAGATTTCCTCCTCCCTCCTCATTCCTTTTTCTCTTCTTCTTTCTCTTATTCTTCAATAGGATCATCCTATGTAGCCCTGGCTGTCCTGGAGTTCTATGTAGACCAAAATATCCACTAAATATAGATATCTGCCTACCTTTGCCTCCTGGGTGCTGAAATTAAAGGCATGCATCACCTCATCTGGCTCAATATTTTTGTTAAAATAAAATGACACTGAATCTTGTAATCTCTCGCCCTTCTCTCTCTACATCTCAATCGCATATTCTTCCTCTCCCTCTCCTCTGCCTGTCTGTCTGCCATTAGGTGTCAACCTAAGTGCCTGATACATACTATAAAAGTGTTCCACCACCGAGTCACACCCCCAGCCAACCTGATTTTTTGTGGACTTGAATCTGTAGGACACACACACAAATCTTTCAATCTCAATCTCTTTGAAATCACTTACAGATGGAATATTTCAGATGGGAAAACATTACCTTGTGGTCTTCCAAAATTTATTCTCCTCTAGTGATACACTTTCCAAGTTTAGGTGGTCTGTTTTTCTACTTTTAGGACAGGAGAAACATAGGTCAAGAACTTGGCAGACATGATAGTGCAGGGGCCCTGGGGAAAGTGTGAGGGAATATTTGTTCTGGTGAGAGAGCTGCTGGACTTTCTCCCGTCAGAGTCAATGCTGCAGCTACAGCCTGAAGGTAAGTGTCTCTCTACCTTAGCTGAATGGGCTTCTGGAATTTGTCCTCCTAGAATTAAAACCACCTGACTCAGATACTCTGGAGAAGTTTGTTTCTTGCTGGGGAATGTGAACATGTAAAGAGAGACAGTTACAACTGAGCATGATCTGCTCCTTGAAGAAGATTGTGTACAAAGTCCTATGGGAGACCACGATGTGAATGTGTTCATATTCACCTTTCCATGAATTCCTGAGCAGAGGAACAGCTTCATTTAAATGCTTTACAAATGATGCTCATTAAGATGCAGGGATTTACAGAAATGGGCTGATGCTAGTGCAATGTAGAATTCTAAACAGGCTGTCAGCCGAGCTGTGTGCTCACTGGCCATTGCTGTCCCGAGCACTCATCCTAAGATCTTTCTTCATGATTTCACAGTAGCTTTTCAAGGTCTTTTCCTATGTGTTTCTAGCTTTACTGTTCTGTGTCATGCACCTTCCACCTTAGAGACCAAGGCCATTTTTGGTCTTGTGCCTTCTCATTCTTTTCTCCAATATCAAAAACACCCCGAAACCCCAGATTCTTCATTGTCTTTTCAGGAAGTCTTCCCTGATTCTACGGTTCCAACTAACAGCTTCTCCTAAACACTTCTTGTGTCCAAAGTATACTTGCTTCATGTGGCAGTTGATATTTCTCCTGAGTAGACTGTGTGCTCTCTGAAGTAAGGACCATATCCTAATAGTTTTGTTCTACAAATAAAATACTGAATTAATTGGTAAGTCTGGAAGCTCAGTGATATGGCAGAATAAAGATAATTTGATAGTTCAGAAAAAGCTTTGCCCCCTGTCCATTGCTCTCCAAGTGACAAACTCAGCTCAGGTAAGCCTTGTGGAAATTGAAGCCACTACTGCTTGCCTCCTTTGTGAACCATGTCTGACTGCTGGTGTTATTCGTGAACATTTATATAGTGTGCTCCTAAATTTGATGGCTAGCTGGCTCATGGCACCCAGAAATGACCACAAATACCAGTCTGGATATTATAGTGGAGATAATTGTTGTCTAGATGACAAACACATTTAAATCAGAAGACTAAATGAAGATCGTCTTTCTAACGTGAGTAGACCTCATCCAGTCATCTGGACATCTGAAAGGGAAAAAAAAAATTAAAGGTCCCAAGAGGAACAAAGCAATCTGTGTTCAGAATGCCTTTAGATTTGAGCAGCAAATCTAAAACAGCCTTCTCGTTAACTTGCTTTATCAGATTCAGACTCAGCATTTCCCACAATCACAAGGATACCTTAATCTCTTTCCCTCTCTTACTTTCAGTCTCCGCCTTTTCTCCTTCATACCATATGTACGAGAGCACACACACAAATATGCGTGCACGCACACATGCACACGCACACCCATAACCCCCACACTGTTGGTTCTGTTCTCTAGAGAACCCTGATGGAAGCACACAGTAGCTGGGAAAGTTTGTATTCTCACGGTGATGGCCACGCTTAATTATTAATTTGTCACAACCTGGAATCCCCTGGAAAGGGATGCTCATGAGGGACTGTCCAGCTCAGGCTGGCCTGTGGGTATGGCTCTTGGGACTGTCTCAATTGATGTGAGAAGACCCAGCGCGGTGTGAATAGCATCATTTCTTAGGCAGGGGTTCCTGAACTGTATAGTAGTGGAGCAATCCAGCTGCACACACAAGCCAGGAGCATGTGTGCCTCCACAGCTGCTTTGGACTGTGGTTGTGACAAGTTTCTGTCATTGTGACTTCCCCACAATGAAGAATTATAACCTGTAATTGTAAACTGAGATAAGTCCCATTATCCTTTAAGTTGCCTTTGTGTCAGGGTATTTTATCATAACAACAGAAATGAAATTAAACAAACTGAAACACTGTGATTCTAAAGACTACGACTACCGTTTCAAACCATACAATTTCTTCAACCATCTTTAGTTGTTATGGCCTTCTGTGGCCAAAACAAACCCTCCTCACTCTCTCTCTCTTACACACACACACACACACACACACACACACACACACACACAGACACACACATACACACACACACACACACAGACACACACACACACACACACACATACACAGACACACACACACACACAACATACACACAGACACACACACAAACACACACACAATGATGTAGTCTAACATTTTTTCTATGGAATTTGTCGCTCTTTCCCAGAGTCTCACTTTGATGAAGTCATCTGTCTCTGGATCTCACTTAATAATTTTCTGTAGTTTGTCACTGCTTGTCTGCCTGTAGCTGTCTAGCTGGCTGTCCCTTCGTCATGGTGCCAGAGATGATAAAGAACCTCAGTTTCAGGTCCAACTAGATTACTGACTCTTGTAGTGACAGAAGAAATGGGTTGATGGGTTCTAGAGCAAAAAGTAAAAGAAGGAACCTTTGAAATCACGCAGAAATGGACCCAAATGCTCACCTTATTCCATTGGCTCCACAACCTTCAGAAAACTTCCCTGGGTTCAGGAACCTCAATTTTCTTTTCTTTTTGTTTTGTTTATTTATTTATTTATTAAGGATTTCTGCCTCCTCCCCGCAACCGCCTCCCATTTCCCTCCCCCTCCCCCAATCAAGTCACCCTCCCTCATCTGCTCGAAGAGCAATCAGGGTTCCCTGACCTGTGGGAAGCCCAAGGACCGCCCACCTCTATCCAGGTCTCCTAAGGTGAGCATCCAAACTGCCTAGGCTCCCCCAAAGCCAGTACGTGCAGTAGGATCAAAAACCCACTGCGATTGTTCCTGAGTTCTCAGTATTCCTCATTGTCCTCTATGTTCAGCTAGTCCGGATTTATCCTACCTGTGAAATGAGAGAGCCATACCACGACTGTCTTGGAGTAGAGTTGAAAGGTCAAGGAGGCTAAAGCTCAGGGAAAGCCTTCAAAAGCTGTGACCAGTAGCACAGACTAGCTTGCCTTCCACTTAAGGTCCAGTGGCTCCTTCTTTCTCTGTAGACAGTGGTTGTTTTGTTATCTCTTTCTGACATCACCATGATGAATTGAAGGCTAGGTCCACATTTATTGCATCTTCTCTTCGACATGTCAGTGTGTCACACGAAGGGCTTGAACAAGCTCTGAAAATTCCTTTCAGAGGCCACAGACAGATTTTAAGAGTGGAGTAGCTCTGAGTAGCGGCCAACAAAAGCAGAAAAAGGAGCCGCCTAGTTTTGTTACCTGCTTGTCCATTGTGGGGAGTCTGGTTCTAAAGTTAACTCACAGTCCTATAAAACATCTGGAGAAGGCTGGGTGGTGATGACACACACCTTTAATCCCAGCACTCTGGAGGCAGAGGCAGGTTGATCTCTGTGAGTTTGAGGCCAGCCTGGTCTACAAGAGCTAGTTCCAGGACAGGCTCCAACGCTACACAGAGAAACCCTGTCTCAAACAACAACAATAACAAGAAAAAAAACCCCAACAAACCAAACAAACAAAATATCTGGATAAATTTAAAAGTAAATGAAAGACTTGGTATTTAAAGAATCAAAGATGACTTTGTCCACATTTCAATAAAGATTTTTTTTTTTTTTTGGATTTTTCGAGACAGGGTTTCTTCGTAGTTTTTGGTTCCTGTCCTGGAACTAGCTCTTGTAGACCAGGCTGGCCTCGAACTCACAGAGATCCGCCTGCCTCTGCCTCCCGAGTGCTGGGATTAAAGGCGTGTGCCACCACCGCCCAGCTTTCAATAAAGTTTTTGTTATAGTTCTAATTCAACTCTAACAGCTTAGAAGACTATCAAAACTTATTATACAGCACATTTCATTTTCAGTCACCAAAAATTCAAAATTAGAGTCTTGCAAACCACAACTTGAAAGAAAATCTGGTTCACCCTGAGTCATGCCTGTGGTATTATATGAGACCTGAACAGTGCCCACTTATTCACTGTCTTTGGCTGCCTTCATGCCCCCATAAAAGGAGAGTAAAAGACACAGACTTTAGATGGTTGCCAAAACTTTAACAAACTATTATATTGTATACAGAAAGCATTTTCCAGCCTCTGCCATAGACAATTAACACTGGATATGCAGTGCAATGGGATTCTTCCTGGCACCCCATTCTGTGTATGCTTCCATCTTTCTCATCTTCCGGTGTCCATCAAACCAAGCCTGTGTCAGGAAAGCTGCCTCTGTTTTGATATCATCTTCTGTTTCTTCTCGTGTGCATGTGTGTGCCAGAGAGACAGAGATGAGTAGAGAAAGAGAGGGGGGGAGTGGGAGGGGGAGGGAATCAAGTCTCTTCTAATTTTATCTAGTTAAAATTTTCTAAGAATCATAAAGAGTCCTCAGAGTGCATTGTCCTCAAAATGTCCTCTTTATATTTTGAGGAAACAGAGAAAATGACTATTTATTAAACCAGAAATAGGCAGAGCATTGACCAGCGAGGTCAAAGGTAGAATGTCTGGCTTTAGGTCAAACCACAAGTCAAGCAGAATCAGATGAGGGTTTTCAGCCCTGTCAGGCGCTCCCATTAGACTGTCATCATTTATCAAGTTCCACCTACTTAAAGATGGAGATGTTTCCCTTGGAGCATTTTCTAAGAAATCTACATGCAAATTCCAGTGGTGAAGTTGGGTTTGTTTCACTAAGATCTGAGATGTCAAAACAGTTAAAATGTTTAGAAGATCAAACCCTCTTAACATTGGGAGTAATCTTGGTCTCTGTAGTTTAGAGATACAAGTTAACAGGCAGATCATGACAGAGAAGAGGCTTGTCTTGAGTTAGAGAGTGGCTTAAATACTTGTGCAGGTGGTGACAACCCTACACACCTGGGTTTTCTCATTTATGAAGTGAAGAAGAAATTAAAATGTCTGCATCATGGGTAGCACAATACTGGATCTTGGCTCTTCTACAAAGACCCAAGAGTTAAAGGCTCAGTCTCCAGGTTGGTACTACTAGAAGGTGGTAGTTCCACAGAGTGTTTTGGACAGGGATGTAGGTGATTAATTTGAAAGGCCTATCAAGTTCCTGGTTGGAACTGGAGAGACTGAGAGAGAATATGAAACCTCCAGCTTCACTAGTCTCACAGTGAGAACCTCTGAGGTAAAAGCTTTCCCACACAATGTTTATAATGTGTCCCAGCTCGGAAAAGGCAGATGAGACTTATTGAGAAGTATGAATTATGGGCTTTGTTCTAAGAAGTGTTTTTTTGCCAATAAAGCATATAATGAAAAAATAATAAAAAATAGAATTTCCAGGAGCTAGAAAGATGGTTCAGTCATTAAAACCCAGTCATAAGAAAAACAACAACAACAACAAAAACAAAAAAACAAGAATGACGGTTTTAGGTAGAGATCCTGAAGGCCCAGTCTCAGAAAAGCTACCAGTCTTTACAGAGATTATAACAATTGTTTGTAAAGGATTTTATGAAATGATTGTAACTTCTTTTTCTTGAATAGGTTAAACATTCCTTCAGATAATCTTGTTCAAACATGAAATTTACCAAACAAAGAAAGATGAAAGGAGTGAAAGCATTGTGAAGCCCTAGGACCAAGCTTGAAAGAATGGAGGCTTGAGCATTGCGGAGAAAGAAAGAAAGGAGTCACATAGTTCAGAATATAACTCACATGTTTTGAGGATATTACCCTAAACTTAATAATGTCTAGAGTATTTTTGAGTTGTTTCCTCTACACACTAAGTTTCTGGCCTTCAGAGTATTACCTTATTTGTTTACTAGTGGGATTAGAGATATTCTGGGTAGAAATCAATTTTATTTTTTATTTAAATGTTACCATGAACATAGTTGAACAAATGCTTTGGTAGTATGATAGAGCATCTCTTGGATATATTGCTGGATCCTGAGGTAGGTTGATTCCCAATTTTCTGAGAAACCACCATACTGATTTCCAAAGTGGTTGTATAAGTTTACATTCCCACCAGCAATGGATGAGTGTTCCCTTACTCCACATCCTCTCCAACATAAGCTATCATTAGTGTTTTTGATCTTAGCCATTCTGGCAGGTGTAAGATGGTATCTCAGAGTTGTTTTGATTGGCATTTCCATGGTAGCTAAGGAAGTTGAACATTTCCTTAGGTATCTTTTGGTAATTTGAAATTCTTCTGTTGAGAATTCTCTGTTTAGTTCAGTACACCATTTTTTTAAATTGGGTTATTTAGAATTTTGATGTCTAATTTCTTGAATTCTTTTTATATTTTGGAGATCAGTCCTTTGTCTGATGTGGGGTTGGTGAAGATCTTTTCCCATTCAGCTGCCTTTTTGTCTTATTGACTGTGTCCTTTGCTTTGCAGAAGCTTCTCAGTTTCAGGAAGCCCCATTTATTTATTGTTGATCTTAGTGTCTGTGCTACTGGGGTTATACCTAGGAAATGGTCTCCTGTGATCATGCATTGAAGACTACTTCACACTTTCTCTTCTACCAGGTTCAGTGCGATCAGATTTATATTAAGATCTTTAATCTATTTGTACTTGAGTTTCATGCATGGCAATAGATATGGGTCTATTTTCATACTTCCACCTGTTGACATCTAGTTATGCCATCACCATTTGTTGAAGGTGCTTTCTCTTTTCCATTGTATAATTTTAGCTCCTCTGTCAAAATTAGGTGTTCATAGGTGTGTGGGTTATATATATCTACCAAACAAATATACACAAAATTTTGTAGGGAGGAGAGAGGAAAATTGATAGTGAGGAGGTTCTGTGGGGATTGGGGGCGGGGGAAGAGATCAAAAGACATTACATGAAAAGTGTTGAATAAAAAATATTTTCAAGAAGACCATTTGTACTATCTAGTTTTTTTTTTTAATGTCAGTATGACATAGTTAGTTAGAATCATCTAAGAGGAAGAAACCACATCTGAGAAAATGCTGCCACTAAATTCAACTGTAGGGTATCTTCATAATTAGGGATTGATGAAGAACAGGTCCCAGTTCATCATGGATGCTGCTGGCCCTGGGCTGTTGGTCCTAGGTTCTATAAAACTTGGGCTGAGAAAGTCATGAGGACCAAGCCAGTGGACAGGCAACAGCACTCTACATCATCAGCTCCTGCCTCCAGGTTTCTGCCCAGCTTGAGTTTCTGATCAGTCTTTTTTCAGTGGACTGTGACTCAGGATATGCAAACCAAATAAACTCTTTCTTCCCTAAGATGCTTTTTGGTTTATGGCGTTCCATCACTGTAATAGAACTCCAACTAAGACACCATTGAACACATACACACACACACACACACAAACACTAGGGCACATGTGCTGCAGATAGTCACATTTATACATGTAACAAATAAATAAAAAACTGTTTAAAAAAGTCTTTAAAACATACACAATTACCTTCTGAGTATGTGCACAAGGTGTATAAGGGAAAGAAGTGAATTTTGAGTTTAGGCTTTGGCCTCTCTTTCACTGCTTTTTAACATCTACAAGATCTACATGAAAAATATTTAAAAATCCACAGTTATTCAAAATGTGAAGCATTTCTTGTCTCAAGCTTTTTGGATTGCAGATACTCAACTTGTATAGCCAGAATACAAGAATTGTTTGTGGAATGCTGCAAGGGCTCCAAACTTGGGTAACCCCCCCAAATGAATCCAAAAGGCTGAGACCTGGGCACTATTACAACGAACTCTTTTAGAAGGGTACGTAGGCTTGAAAAGTTGAGGATAACTTTTCTTTTTCTTTTTCTTTTTTTTTTTCTGAGACAGCATTTCTCTGCAGCTTTGGAGCCTGTCTTGGAACTAGCTCTTGTAGATCAGGTTAGCCTCAAACTCACAGAGACTCACCTGCCTCTGCCTCCCAAGTGCTGGGATTAAAGTCGTGTGCCACCACTACTTGGCAAGGATATTTTTTCTGAAACTCACAATTAGCATATATCATATGGAGTATTTCCTAAATGATTATAGGACAAGCTCGAACTATTGCCCTGTATTATCCCCACCCCAGGGTATAAGAAATCAATCAGAAATGGTGCAGATGTGTGAAATTGTATGTATGTGTGTGTGGAGGGGGAGGGGACAGTTGTAGTTCACAGATTACTTATTTATTATCAAAGTGCCCAAAGTTACCGCTTGACCACAGAGAGATTTTATGCTATAGATAAAACCTTTCAAATGAGACAAAACAAGAGACAAGCAGTGTTTTTATTGAGTTATGCTCAAATAAAGCTACGTTGTCAGTTCTTGAATCCAGTCTAAATGCTTGTAAGAATTCTGCCCCATTACAGATAAGGACCTTGGTGCTCAGGGGATTAAAGACAGAAGGGAAACCCCTGCTCTTTTGTTTTTCCTATTTCAGACTGTAGAGAGATAGGATTTAGCCTCCTGTGAGTTTGACCCCAAACACAGGCTTC
This sequence comes from Microtus pennsylvanicus, assembly GCF_037038515.1. Lineage (NCBI taxonomy): Eukaryota > Metazoa > Chordata > Mammalia > Rodentia > Cricetidae > Microtus > Microtus pennsylvanicus. Next base: position 72,307,313 of record NC_134580.1, read on the forward strand.
TTCCCAAATGCTCAGAAAGGTGGCTCAGATAACACGTAAGAATTCAAGAACTTTAGAAATAGAATCCAAAACAACTCTGAAAGACTAAGTACGCTACCTGACATGGTTACTCATTCTTCATTTTGTCAGATAAGGATGAATGGATGCATCTCAACTCTTCCCTAAACCTCCTGGAGCATTTAAAATCCACTCTCCCTTGTCATATTCATCAAGAAATGACAAAAATGGGGTTTAGCTCATTTTACTCTTAAGTACACAGCTGGCTCAGATTGAGAATATTTGTCAATGGGTCATTGTGACTTGGAGGTTGGGAGGAAAGATGCTTTGAATAAACTTTTATTGTGGGTCTCGGAAATTTCATTAATTTCTTGGATAGTGGAATCAGGGTGCTTATTAAATATCCCATTGACAGAGAGTTGGATGTGGTGGCTAATGCCTTGGAAACGGGATTGAAATTGAAAATGACCTTCACAATTTGAAGAAGTGGGAGGGCAGAGAAAGGGTGAAATTCAATAGCTGGAAAAATTGATGCTGGAGAGGAACATCAATATGCACGACTGTTTCATTAAATCTACCAAATGGGAGAGCACCCGGGCTGCTGGCCCGCGATCATATTGCTGCCTCTATGATTGTTATTAAAAGTCAGATCCTGAGTTCTCCTGGAGATAACGGCAGAAATCAATGCACGAATAATTGATTTTCTTGCTTGTGTGAAAGACTAGGCGATTTAAACATTGGCTGAGACTTGCATGCAATGGTAAAATAAAATTGAGTCGTGTTTAACCACCCTTCCTGCTTGAGTATTATGACATTTAAGTCTCTCTCTCTCTCTCTCTCTCTCTCTCTCTCTCTCTCTCTCTCTTTCTTCCTCACTCGCTCTTCCCTCCCTTCCCCCCTTCATCCACTCTGGACTAAACCTCTAGACAAGCTCCTGAACATCAGACATAGGCTCCTGCTCCCCATGAACGAAAGAGATTTATTTGCTTGGATACCCATATATTTCCAGATTCTGGCGCCTCATTCACATATAAAATTATAGAGATGTCTTGATGTAGCATGAAATGGGATCATCTTGCTCAACTCTGCTGTTTGAACTCTGTAATGTATTTTGCTGTTTTTCATTTGAAGTAGTTCATGCTTTTCATTTCTTCTTCTTCACTGTGTGTTCTGCGGGGGGTGGGGGGTATATTTCAGGTCCGAAGACTAATGGGCACTTATAGCAGCCTGTCCGTGTGTGTTCCAACACAGAGGCCTTTAGAAAATTGTCTGTGGAAAAAGAAGTCATTGTACTTTAAGGCTTCAAAATAGCTCAGAGTGACAAGTTGAATGGAGACTTTAGCCTCCTCTAAGTGTCAAAGTTTCCTGTAGGGCATGAACTGAAGTCCTTTGACAACTGCCTGGTCATTTGATGTCTAAACTTACATCCCATTAGGTTCAAGAGTACACAAAGATTGTTTATGTGTTTTGGAGAAGCAGGGGACCCATGAGCAGAGTGAGGAAAATAGATAAAGTTTTTTTTTATTGATTTAAAAACATAAATGGTATTGGTAAGGACAGAGGTGTGGATACAGAATATTTGTATGATCCATACATGCAGTACCTTAGTCTAGATCCCTTTCCGGGCATGGTTTCTCATATTCCTTTCTCCTCCATCCCCCTTTTCATTCACCCTCTTCATCCACACTGACTGTACATGTGCCAATTCATTCCTAGCTACTGAAACACCCAAGTAAAGCAACTTGTAAAGACACACAGAGTGTTTGAGGTTTCAGTCTATGACTGATGAGCCCTGTTGGCTTTGAGCCTATGGGAGACAACATGTTAAGGTGTCTGTGTATTGAATAACCCCTCAATCTTAGGGCTGGAATATGGAAAGGAAAGGACACCATGGTCCTTTGAGAACACCCTAAAACCCCTCCCTAGGCTATACCTCTCAGAGACTGTATCACCACCTCACAGTGCATGAGGTTGGGGACTAAAGTCCGTAATCTATAAATGTTTGATGGAAAATGAAGACTCAAATTTTAAACACACACACACAACAACACACACTTGATTATTAGTGTTTTGAACTCTTTGTGTGCATTTGTGAATACATACAATATATATATATATTGTGTATACATATGCATATATTATTTATCTTATATATATTTGTGTGTGTGGCATATCTTTGCATGTGAAAGCAGGCATGCATGTTCCAAGGTGCTCCTATGGAGGTCAGTAGACAGAATTGGTCTTAGTCCCTGCCTTCTACCATGTTTGAGGCAGAGTTTCTCCTTGTCTGCCACTCTGTACACCAGGCTAGCTAGTCTAGGAATATTTAACAATATTCCTGTGACTTTTCCCCATCTCCTTAGAATAGGACTATTTGCATTACAGATGTGTACTGCTGCATCTGATTTTACATGGGTTCTGAGACTGCAAACTCATATCCTCACACTTATACATCAGGATTTACCCACTGATCTATATAACCAGATAGAAGCATTGTGTGTGTGTGTGTGTGTGTGTGTGTGTGTGTGTGTGTGTGTTGAACCATTAGATTGTAAGACTGATCATCTTGGCAAACACTTCAGCATGTCCTTACAACTAAGGCATTGTCTGTATGTAGTCACAGTATAATGGTAGCATTGAGGAGTTTCACCAGTAATATAAACCTATTTAATTTTCGGTACTGAAGACAGGAGCAATGGCTCAGTAATTAAGAGCACTTGTTGCTCTTGCAGAGGATATAGGTTCAGTTTCCAGCATCTTCATGGCAGCTTACTATTGTCTATAATTCCAGCTTTAGTTCCAGGGGATTTGAAACCTCTACTGACTTCTCTGGACTCCTCCATGCATGTGGCATACATACATACACTCAGGGACACACATATGCAAAATAAATAAATAAATATTCTAATACAAATTTCAGTATCATCTTTTGAATTTTTTTCCCTCTGGTCCAAGATATAATTAAGAATAACAAATTTTCTTTATTATTTATATTTTTTAATTTCAGCAGTTTCATAATACCTCAGTATATTTTGTAACTATGACTCTTTGGAGACATTAAACTGGATGTTTACTGGTTGTATTTCAATTTAAGTACATCTATTTCTTTATGAGTTTACTGTGTTTAAGTAGTGTTGAAGGGTGTAACAGTTTTTTTTTTTTTTTGGCTACCAACCATCTCCTGAATCATGACACAGAGACTTGTTATTAGTTAAGAATGTTTGGCCCTATCTTAGCTCTTATTTTAATCTGTTTCTCTTTATCCACATTTTGCCTCAAAGTTTCTTGCCTTCCCTCCTTTCTTTCTTTCTTTCTTTCTTTCTTTCTTTCTTTCTTTCTTTCTTTCTTTCTTTCTTTCTCTCTTTCTCTCTCTTTCTTTCTTTCTTTCTTTCTCTCTTTCTTTCTGCCCTACATTCACTACTTCTCCATGTGACTGGTGGTCAGTTGGCTTCTGGCCCCATGTATATCCCTTTCTTTAATCCCTTGTTTTTTCTTCTCTCTGGTTCCTCCTAAGTTTATATTTATTATTTCTCCTTCTACTTATTCTTTATGCCAGCCAACCCTGCCTTTCCTGCTCCTGCCTCATTATTGGCTATTTAGCTTTTTGTTAGACCAATTAGGTGCCTTAGGCAGACAAGGTGAAACAGCAATACATCTTTACTCAATTAAATAAATGTAACATAAACACACCTTTACACAGTTAAAGTAATATTCTGCAGTATAAACAGAAGGAGCATACATTTTCTAGTTAAAGTAATATTCTACAACAGAAGGGAGAGCTTCACTCTTAATCACGATTGCCTTATGACTGACTGGCTACTCTGTAGTGTCTGACTTCAGGATGTACAACCTTCTTTACCTTTTAGTGATGACATTAATTGTGACACTAGGGAAGGTGGTGAGTGGAGAAATCTCCATTGCAAATGTACTCAGGCTTGGAAGTCAGGGATACCCTTTCTGCATCTTACCACAGCTGATGGGGAAGCCAAGCACTCCTTCCTGTCATGAGCTTCATCATGCACATATTCATGAGCCTGAAGAACAGAGTTCCTTCAAATGTGAGCAGCCTGGGCTCTTGGTCTCCTAATAGTGTACCCTGAAGTCAGCCTGAATCTTATGCTTCTGTGTTATGAGGCTATGATTTTATCTCAACAATGCTCACAGTTTTAAAAGAATATAGTAAAATTCTTAAAACACATCATCGATTTTTATACTATTTATTTCATATTATTTATACTATATATACATTGATCAATTTTATACTATACATGCCACTCCCCATATTTTCTAATTAGTTCCCCCTACAGTTAGCCTTTATAACTTTCAGCTATTTCTAACAAAGTCTATTTCTATAGCTTGTTTCCATCTCAGCAAGTACATCTGTCCACCTCTCATACTCTAAATAGACTTTATCTTCCTCTTCACTCTGAATTCTTACTCTGCCTCTCATACACTTTTCTTAAAGAAGGAAAAGACTAGACCTAAGTGTCTGACTTTATTGCAATTTTCAGTTCATTTATGGAACCTGCAGCCTAGCTTCAGGCTGGATTTCCCTACAAGTTGAAATAATACCAACTCAACACATGAGCCTGCTGCCGTCTTGGTCAACCACAAGATCTTCAGGCTTCAGTATTTAGAGTCACCTGAATAAGTGCCCATGTTTATACCATGAGTTCTTTCTTTTTTTCATAAAACAGCAGTAAAAAATCTAGACAGCATATATAAATAGTGAGACATTTTTATATCATTCATTCAGGAAATAATGAATACAGCACACCTATTATATTCTGGGCTTACATATCTTTTTGAATTCCAGAGATAGAGACATTCATATAGGATCTCTGACCCACGATACTTTACAGATTAGTTGCTATACATTTAAAAATATTTATTAAACAGCTAAATAATAGTTTTTATTTAACTAACCAGATTTCCAAAAAAGCTTGCAGAGTAAGAAAAGTGTGGGGCATACTAAATTTCATTAAAGAGTTTTAAAAATCAAGACAGGAATTTTATAGGCAGTGCTTGATTGGAAAGCATCCATATTGACAAAGTTGTACAACAGTACCTCCACTGTGCTTCTCTTGTCATCCTTCCCTTTAATTCTCTACAAGCACTGCTGTACAGTCTTCCTCATGGCGTGTCTGGAATGTAGAGAGCAAGCAGGTCTAATTCCATCTCCAAAACCATTTCCTGCATCCCCTTAAGACTCTGCACTAGCATAAATCTCTGATAATATGTCCAGGTTAGCAGAGTTACTTAAAGGAGCAGACAGTGTGGGTGGCACATTTATTGACATCATATATAACTGGGCTGGACCTGTACAGTAGCTTTCTATTTAGTGAAAAAGGTGGGGGAGAAAGTGCTGCTGAGGTTTACGAGACTGCCTCTGGACCCAGGAGGTAAGTTATGCACCTAAATGGCTCCTGTGTATCATAAACTGGAAGCTAATAAACCATTTTAAAACTGTATATTGTCTCTCCATTAGAAGAAGTGGATCTATTATTTCCTGTCTTTGGAATTGCACCGTAACAGCTCTACTGAAACCAGACAAACCCCAAACCCTAGGAAGCTTAATGGATATTCTCAACAAAAACTTTTCTCTCCTCATGGACACAACACGGGCCAACCAAGGACAATGAAATGCCATTTAGGCCTGGCAGGAATGGGTGGGATGTCAGTACCTGGTGGATTGTAGATCTTGTCTGATCACTGCCATTCACAACATTAAGAGGACTTAGCCCACCGCCTCCTTAACTGAAGCTGCGTTTCAGCACTTACCACAGTATAGCACTGGCCTGTAGTTACCTGTTTACACAGCTGCTTCCTTTCTTTCACTGTGAGCCTTTTTGGGGTGTTCACTGTGCCACAGTCACCTTTGTGTGTTCCTCCTCCATGACTCTTTTTTTTTCTTACAAAACGTTTCAAACTTACCCTAAATATGCTTTTGTGTTTCTTTTCTTTCCCAGTCATCTACATCCCTCCCATGCACTGCAGAGTCCCTGTTCTGCTGCAGAATAGCTTGTGTCTAGTAGGAGAAGCAGCAACACAATTGCTAGTAATTGGTTCAAACTACATGTGTATTTTTAGAAAACCATCTATTAAGAGAGGGACAAGGTATCAGGGTAGCTGTAGCTTCATAAAAGGAATTTGGCAATGACTCTTCTGTTTCTATATTGTGAAATACATTAAGGAGTATAGGTATTAGCTCTTCTTGGAAGTTCTGGTAGAATTCTGCATTGAAACCATCTGGTCCTGGGCTTTTTTTCAAAGGGAGATTTTTGATAACAGTTTCTAATTCTTCGTGACTAACAGGTCTATTTAGATCGTTCACCTGGTCTTGGCTTAGCTTTGGTATATGGTACTTACGTAAAAAAAATGTCCATTTCTTTTGCATTATCCAGTTTTGTGGCATACAGGCTTTTGTAGTAAGATCTAATGATTCTCTGAATTTCCTCTGTGTCTGTGGTTATGTCTCCCTTTTCATTTCTGATCTTATTTATTTGCGTGTTCTCTCTCTGTTTAATTAGTTTGGATAGGAGTTTGTCAGTCTTGTTGATTTTCTCCAAGAACCAACTTTTTGTTTCATTGATTCTTTGGACTGTTTTCTGTGTTTCTATTTTGTTGATTTCTGCCCTCAGTTTGATTATTTCCACTTTTCTACTCCTCCTGGGCACTTCTGCTTCTTTTTTTTTTCTAGAGCTTTCAGGTGGGCTGTTAAGTCTCCGATGTATGCTTTCTCCGTTTTCTTTAAGTGGGCACTTAGTGCTATGAACTTTCCTCTTAGCACTGCTTTCATCGTGTCTCATAGGTTTGAGTATGTTGTCTCTTTATTTTCATTAAATTCAAGGAACACTTTAATTTCTTTCTTAATTTCTTCCTTGACCCAGGTGTGGTTCAGTAGTTGACTGTTCAGTTTCCATGAGTTTGTCAGCTTTTTGGGGGTAGCATTGTTGTTGCCTTCTAATTTTAATCCTTGGTGATCTGATAAGACACAGGTGGACATTGATATTTTTTTGTATCTGTGGAGGTTTCCTTTGTTTCCGAGTATGTGGTCAATTTTCGAGAAGGTTCCATGAGCTGCAGAGAAGAAGGTATATTCTTTCCTATTTGGGTAGAGTGTTCTATAGATGTCTGTTAAGTCCATTTTCTTCATTACCTCCGATAATTCTCTTAATTCTCTATTAGGTTTCTGTCTGATTGACCTGTCCATTGGTGAGACAGGTGTGTTGAAGTCTCCTACTACTAGTGTGTGTGGTTTGATGTCTGCCTTGGGTTCTAGTAATATTTCTTTTACATTAGTGGGTGCTTTTATATTAGGGGCGTAGATATTCAGGATTGAGACTTCATCCTGATGAATTGTTCCTGTTATGAGTATAAAGTGTCCATCTCGATCTCTTCTGATTGATTTTAGTTTGAAGTCAGTTTTGTTAGAAATTAGTATGGTCACACCTGCTTTTTTCTTAGGACCATTTGCTTGAAACACCTTTTCCCAACCCTTTACTCTGAGTAGATGCCTGTCTTTGTGGTTGAGATGTGTTTCTTGCAAACAGCAGAATGTTGGATCCTGTTTTCATATCCAATCTCTTAGCCTGTGCCTTTTTATAGGTGAATTGAGACCATTAATATTAAATGATAGTAATGACCAGTGGTTGTTTACTCCAGTTATTCTTATTGTTTTTGGTAGTAGAGTTTGTTTGTCTCCCTTCTTTGAGTGGTGCTGGTGAAGGGTCGCTAGATGCCCGAGTTATTGTAGACAGTGTTTCTAAGGAAATTCGGGATCAACCTATCCCTGGACCCAGCAATACCACTCTTGGGAATATACCCAAGAGATGCCTTATCATACAACAAAAGTATATGCTCAATTATGTTCATAGCAGCATTGTTTGTAATAGCCAGAACCTGGAAACAACCTAGATGCCCTTCAATGGAAGAATGGATGAAGAAAGTATGGAATATATACATATTAGAGTACTACTCAGCAGCAAAAAACAAGGACTTCTTGAATTTTGCATGCAAATGGATGGAAGTAGAAAACACTATCCTGAGTGAGGTAAGCCAGACCCAAAAAGAGGAACATGGGATGTACTCACTCATATTTGGTTTTTAGCCATAAATAAAGGACATTGAGCCTATAATTAGTGATTCTGGAGAAGCTAAATAAGAAGGAGAACCCAAAGAAAAACATATAGGCATCCTCTTGAATATTAACCTTCATCAGGCGATGAAAGGAGACAGAGACCCACTTTGGAGCACCGGACAGAAATCTCAAGGTCCAAATCAGGAGCAAAAGGAGAGAGAGCACGAGCAAGGAACTCAGGACTGTGAGGGGTGCACCCACACACTGAGACAATGGGGATGTTCTATCGGGAACTCACCAAGGCCAGCTGGCCTGGGACTGAAAAAGCATGGGATAAAACCAGACTCGCTGAACATAGCGGACAATGAGGACTACTGAGATCTCCAGAACAATGGCAATGGGTTTTTGATCCTACTGCACATACTGGCTTTGTGGGAGCCTAGGCAGTTTGGATGCTCACCTTACTAGACCTGGATGGAGGTGGGTGGTCCTTGGACTTCCCACAGGGCAGGGAACCCTGATTGCTCTTTGGGCTGATGAGGGAGGGGGACTTAATTGGGGGAGGGGGAGGGAAATGGGAGGCGGTGGCAGGGAAGAGACAGAAATCTTTAATAAATAAATAAAAATTTAAAAAAAGAGAGGGACAAGGGTGCTCCTGTCTAAAGAGAGTGAGAAATGAAGGCGTTGGTATTTATTTCTGTGATAATAACAAAGGCATCTTGATGAAGTCACTTTTATGTACTATAGGTAGATGGCTTTGGTAGGGGTATCTCAGAGTCCCTCTGAGTGAAAATCTCAAACATGATGATCTATTGCTGAGTTCTTATCTCCCCCCTCCAGACAAATGTTTTAGATAATTCCTTCCTGGTGTGCTCTACCAGTGAGAACTCTGCCAAGACATTCTGAAACACTGTTGTATGGCTCTCTTCTTAGAGAGGCATAAATAAATGTCTGCTCACTTCAGAGAAGGAATTGAATGGAATACCAAAGTTAGAATAATTAGATGAGATATCCTGGATAAACTGGGAGCATGGGGAGGGCTGTTAAGAGGGGGGGGGGTAGAAGATGAGAACAAGGGGAACAGGATGGTCAAGGGGAGGGAGGGATGGAGTGGAAGAGAAATGAAAGAGATTTTAATATAGAGAGCCACTGTGGGGTTAGGGAGATACCTGATGCTAGGAAGATACTTGGAAAACCACAGGATAACCCAACTAAGACCCCTAGCAATAATGGAGAGGGTTGCTGAACTGGCCTTCCCCTGTAATCAGATTGGTGAATACTCCAACTATCATCATAAAGCTTTCATCCAGTATCTGATAGAACCAGATGCAGAGATCCATAACAAAGCAGCAGGCTGAGCTCCAAGAATCCAATCACAGAGAGGGAAGAAGGAATATATGAGCAAGGGAGGTCAAGATCATGATGAAGACATCTAAAGAGACAACTGAACCAAGCTTGTGGAAACTCATGAACCCTAAACTGACAGCTGTGGAGTCTCCATGGGTCCAAACTAGGTTTTTCATATGAGGGAGACAGTGGTTAAACTTGAACTGAGGGGCCCCTGACAGTAGGACCAGAATCTAGCCCTGGTGCACTAGCTAGCTTGTTGGAGCCCATTCTTTATACTGGGATGCCATCCTTAGCCTTAATGCAGAGGGCAGGGTCTTGGTCCTGCCCCAACTTAATGTGCCAGACTTTGCTGACTCTCCATGGGGGCCCTTACCTGTTTGGAAGAGTGGATGGGGTGTAGTGGCATTTCATTTGTATTTTAATAAATAAAGCTTACCTGAGGATCAGAAAGGTAAAACAATCACACTAGGCAGCCTTGTAGACCAGGCAGCAATTACGCACACCTTTAATCCAAGTAGTAGCCACAATGACATATACCTTTAATCCAAGTAGTCACACTAGTTTGCCATAGAAACCAGGCAGTAGTGGTGCATGACCTTAATCCCAGAACTAGAGGGGATTATAAAACAGGATGAGGCAGCTCTCAATCTCATTGTGAGATTCCTGGAGGCATGATTGTCTTTTCGAACTGAGATAATAATAAGAGCCAGTGACTGGCTGTTTTGCTTTTCTGGCCTTCAGGCTGAACCCCAATTTCTGTCTCTGAGTTGTTATTAATCATGCTTCAATGAGGGGTGGACAAAGGAGGTGAAAGGGGACAAAAGTGTTGGGAAGGGCCAGTGGTTGGTTCCCAGCTGTCCAGCTAGCTTAGACACGAAATAATTACACAGAAACTGTATTAATTAAATCACTGCTTGGCCCATTAGCTCTAGCTTCTTATTAACTAACTCATATATTAATTTAACTCATTTCTACTAACTTGTATATTGCCACTTGGCTGAGGCTTACTGGCTAAAATTCCAGTGTCTGTCTCCAGTGGGGTTGCATGGTGTCTCTCTAACTCTGCCTTCCTCCTCCTATGCTTTAGGCCAAGCCAGTTTCTTTATTCATTAACTAATAAAAGCTACACATAGACAGAAGGACTTTTTACACCATTTTCTCTTTTCTATTTAAATAAAAAGAAAGGCTTTAACTTTAACATAGTAAAATTACATATAACAAAACAGGTATCAAGCAAAAAATACAGTTATAATATTTATATATACTTTATCTTTTATCATAACTAATGTAAACTGTATCTATAATTATAAATTCTCCAACTCTATCAAAGACTCCAGAAGGATTTAATATTACCTAAATAAACAGGAAATGCATTGTAAGCAACTTTCAAAATTCTAGAATTGACAGAGACATTTTGCTGCCCAGACAGTCATCCAAAGTCCTTCCATATCTTTGTGGCATCCATGTTCAGCCTACAGGCCCATAGTATCCAGGATACTTTTCCATGAAGCAGGAAATTTTAAAGACAGTTCAGCCTATATTTGCAGTTTGCCAGTCATATTCTTCTGTGTCCTGCAGAATTTCTGGCAGACTCTTTCATTAAGCAGGAACCCTGAAGGATCATCTTACCTTTAGGCAAGTTCAGCAGTCAATTCTCTGTGGGTCCTGCATGTCCAGTTCAGCCATCCAGGCAGGAGCCATATCTTGTCCAAATGGCTAACAAACTCCATAAGGAGACTCTTTGATGCCCATCTTCCTCTTGAAGTAATTGGTGCTTCTAGGAGCAGATGTCTTTCATGGTCATGAAAAGTCTTAAGCTCTTAAAACATTTTAAATGCAATATCCTGTAGTCTTCGAAAGGTTTAAAGAATGCCTATCTATCTGAAATATATCTCTGTACATCTAGAAAATCTAACATGACTACAAGCTTATTTTAGATTATCTATTAACTTATATTTCTTAATTATACATTACATTTTAAATGAGTTACACAAACACAATACCTTAATCAAGAACAGAAATATACATATAACAAAATTTATCTTAAATATGTATTAATAAACAAAGATCCATACCAATGCAAATATAGCATATCCCTCTTTAAATATAAAGAAGCATTTACAAGCAATAATTTGGAAATATGGGTGTAGTTTTGTTCAAACGTATTCCTGCTATTTGGGGGTACTGTTAATCAGGTCTTTTATGGAGTATCCTGTGTGCTAGATTCATTTCAGCCAGCAGTTAGACAATGTAATATTTTGGTGGTGTTCACAGCAACCTTTCAGGGGGTATTAGTCCATCAAACCATATTAGTCTGGAAGTAATCCACAGGGTCTCATCCTCTGTGAAAGCAAAAGAACCTCTTTTTCAAAGAAACATATTCTTAGACTCAAATATTGAAGGCAAAATACCTTTAAAGCATATATGTTGGTTGCTTAGCTCCTTCACAGTCAAACAATTCAAAGAAAACCCAATAGTATACATGATCCAGATTCTCTATGAATTTTTCATCTTTATGTGGCTTATTTTGTTTACTCAGTTTAATCTATTACTGTCTGTACCCTTTATATGATTTTTATGAACCATTTAGTTTATTTTATAACTCTCTATTCTTTCTTTTAAGCCTATGTACATTTATGTAATACTGTGACCCATTAGAGGTCTTTTTATGTCTGAATATGTCCTGTGTATCTGTAATTATTTACTGTCCAGGATTACTTCTTAAAATGCTAAGCACTTCTTAAAGCTTAAGCTGTGATATTACTAGGTCAAATTAGGTACTTCCTGCTTGCCCCCCCCCCCAATCCAGCATGGCAGAACTGCTTGTACCTCTGAAAGCCATGCACACTGCCCCACTTTCAGGCACACAGCTGGTCCAAATTGTGTTCAAGCAAGCTGAGGCACGTTGCTTACAAACCCTATCCAAATGCCCCATCTCCCAAAAGAACCAGAGGACATACTGGCAGCACAGCCCAGAAATCTGGCATTTCAAAATGGTGTACCTTTTCTGCTACCACTGAGTCAGGAAAACCTCTCTTCAAGGAACCATGCCTTTGCTTCTAGCAAACAGAACTAATCCAAGAAAATGATGCTAGCAAACCATGCTTAACTCTGTTCTTCTGTGTCTATAATTAATTTTTAAGCTTTCTCCGGTTTTTATGTGGATGTAGTTACCCATGTTTGCATGCCAATCTATTGGAGAAGGCCACTTGTTGGTTTACAGCCAGTCAGCTAGCTTAGACCTGAAATAATCACACAGAAACTATATTAATTAAACCACTGCTTGGCTCATTAGCTCTAGTTTCTTATTAACTAACTCTTATATTAATTTTTTTTATTGATAAAAGAAGAATAAAGGAAAAAAAACAAATTTCCACCTCCTCCCAGCCTCCCCTTTCCCTCCCCCTCCTCCCACTCTTCTCCCCCTCCTCCCACTCTCCTCCCCCTCCTCCCACCCCTCTCCCCTTCCCCCCACTCCTCTCCCCCTCTCTCTCCAGTCCAAAGAGCAGTCAGGGTTCCCTGCCCTGTGGTAAGTCCTAGGTCCTCCCCCCTCCGTCCATATCTAGGAAGGTGAACATCCAAACTGGCTAGGCTCCCACCAAGCCAGCAGATTGCGTAGGATCAAAACTGCGTGCCATTGTCTTTGGCGTCTCATCAGCCCTCATTGTTCGTCATGATCAGAGAGTTCAGTTTTATCCCATGCTTTTTTTGGTAATAGTCCAGCTGGCCTTGGTGAGCTCCCAGTAGATCAGCTCCACTGTCTCAGTGGGTGGGTGCACCCCTCGTGGTCCCGACTTCTTTGCTCATGTTCTCCCTCCTTCTGCTCCTCATTGGGACCTTGGGAGCTCAGTCCAGTGCTCCAGTGTGGGTCTCTGTCTCTATCTCCATCCATCGCCAGATGAAAGTTCTAAGATGATATGCAAGATATTCGTCAGTATTGCACTAGGATAGGGTCATTTCAGGTTCCCTATCCTCAGCTGCCCAAGGAACTAACTGGGGACCTCAGCTTGGGCACCTGGGAGCCCCTCTAGGGTCAATTCTCCTGCCCACCCTAAAGTGGCTCCCTTAACTAAGAATTGTGGTTCCGTGCTCCCCATCCAACCTTCCTTTATCCCAATCCTCCTGTTTCCCCACGTCCCCCCTCCTTCCCTTCTACCTTTTCTCTCCCCATCTCCCCTTACCCCCATCCCACCCCACCACCAAGATCCCAATTTTCTCCCCGGCAATTTTGTCTACTTCCCTTAGCCAAGAGGATAACTATATGTTTTTCCTTGTGTTCACCTTCTTACTTAGCTTCTTTAGGTTCGCCAATTGTAGATTCTGTGACCCCTATTTATGGCTAGAAACCAATTATGAGTGAGTACATCCCATGTTCTTCTTTTTGGGTCTGGGATACCTCACTCAGGATAGTGTTTTCTATTTCCATCCATTTGCATGCAAAACTGAGAAGCTTCTGTAAAGCAAAGGACACTGTCACTAAGACACAAAGGCAACCTACTGACTGGGAGAAGATCTTCACCAACCCCGCAACAGACAAAGGTCTGATCTCCAAAATATATAGAGAACTCAAGAAACTAGACTTTAAAATGCTAATTAACCCAATTAAAAAAATGGGGCACTGAACTGAACAGAGAATTCTCAACAGAAGAACTTCAAATGGCCAAAAGATACTTAAGGTCGTGCTCAATTTCCTTAGCAATCAGGGAAATGCAAATCAAAACAACTTTGAGATACCATCTTACACCTGTCAGAATGGCTAAAGTCAAAAACACCAAGGATAGCCTTTGCTGGAGAGGCTGTGGAGGAAGGGGTACCCTCATCCATTGCTGGTGGGAATGCAATCTTGTGCAACCACTGTGGAAGTCAGTGTTTCGGTTTCTCAGGAAATTCGGGATCAACCTACCCCTGGACCCAGCAATACCACTCTTGGGAATTTACCCAAGAGATGCTCTATCACATGTCAAAAGCATTTGTTCAACTATGTTCATAGCAGTATTATTTGTAATAGCCAGAACCTGGAAACAACCTAGATGCCCTTCAATGGAAGAATGGATGAAGAAAGTATGGAATATATACACACTAGAGTACTACGCTGCGGTAAAAAACAATGACTTCTCGAATTTTGCACTCTTATATTAATTTAACCCACATATATTAATCTGTTTATCACCATGTGGGTGTGCCTTACCAGCTAAAGTTCTGGTGTCTGTCTCTAGCGGGGCTACATGGCATCTCTCTAACTCCACCTCCCTCTTCCCATGCTTTAGGCCAAGCCAGTTTCTTTATTCATTAACCAATAAAAGCAACACATAGACAGAAGGATCTCTTATACCATGGAAGTAGAGGTGGGAAGGAAAACTGGTATTGGAATGTAAAATGAAATTAAAAAATAAATAAAAATTAAAAAGAATATCTTCAAAATTCAACTTGGTTAATCAATGTATTTTATTGGGGTGACTTATAGGAATGAGGCAAGGGGTTGCTTATAGGAGCAGAAATGACTTTAAGACTGTTTAATCATGAAAGCCCACCCCTGTATGGTGACAATTCATGAATCAGGACACCTGGAGCGCACTGCATAATTTATAGTCAGCTCAACAGGGTGGAAAGTGTTTCTTTTAGGCAGCTTGACTGGTCTGTGCTCCTTTAGGCACCTCAGCTTTTTTGAGATTGCCTCTTAGCTGTCCTTTCTTCTTACACACAACTGAGAAGAGAGAGGCTTAGAGGTCAGTTTGGGGGGCTTCCTGAAGATTTGTGTTGTTTACTTCTTGAGTTTTAATGAGCTTATCAGCTAGATGGAGTGTGTCACATCTCTTTAGAATATCTGTATTTTTACTAACTTTCCTCCAAGATGGAAGGTTTTTATTTAATAGAGGGAATTTGTGTACAGCACACATAAAAGAGTCAAGTGTGCCATAAAATAAAACAAAGATGGGTTCTTTGCATTATAAAACTGTTTCTAAGAAATGCCTTTAAATAATTCTTACAATTTAATTTTAGTGTGCTCTATATCTATCTATCTATCTATCTATCTATCTATCTATCTATCTATCTATCTATCTATCATCCATCCATCCATTCATCTGTCTGTCTATGAGACAGAATTTCACTGTGTAATCCTAGGTGGCCTAGATCTTGCAATGTAGTCTGTGCTGGCTTTAAACTATCAAGGACCTTCCTGCCTGTGCTTTACAAGTGCAGAAATTAAAGGCATGTGGCATTATCCCTGGCCAATGCACCTTGTTTTCATATATCTACACTTGCATATGGTTAGTCTAACATGTCAAACAACTTTTATTGTTTTCCATAATGTAAACCCCAAATAATTTGTAACCATTCTCTTTAAAATGAAGAAAACATGTGACTTAAACTGTTGTTCACTACATCAGTTCCATGGCCTTTGGCCTCAAGTTGAAGTGTCTGTACTATGCTGGAATTCAGCCTCACTCCATGAGTGTTGCCTTCTTAGCTCTTGTATACAAATGGAAGGTCATGGACATGGGTGTTGTATGTCTTCTAATAAACTTCCCAAGAGACAAAAATATCACCAATGCTTCTGTTAAAACATACTAGCAAAGAGACATTTTTGGAAACAATTTCACAAGTATTGGAAGCAAAGTAGAGTAGGAAATTGGATGAGTAGTGTCTATCTTAAATTCCATTTTCACCTTACTGTGCTTTGTCTTATGCCCCAAATCTCCCCTCTTCCCTTTTATTTAAGAGTCATTTGTCAAAGCTTAGGAGCTGATCAGTAGGGATGGCATTTTCTAGAAGCTTGGGAAAGCACAAGAGGTTCTTCTGTTCAGGAATTTCGTAGTTTCAACACTCTAAGCAGAGTGCGGCTTCTGTGATACAGATTCATTAAGCCTTATATGAAAAATAATATCCTTTGGGGGATAGGGTGAAGGTTTTTGTTGTTTTTTTGGGGGGAATCTCATAAAACAGTTCATGTTTTATCAAAGAAGTCATGCAAAATAAAGTACTAAGTCCTCTCACCCTTTGGGTTTGTGATTCCACTCATCTTCAGATGCCATTATAGTGATATTTTATTTATGCTTTTACAAATAAAGTTAAATATCAGAGGGTAAAACTAAGCCACTAGTGGCTAGGTAGTGGTGTCACACACCTTTAGTCCCAGCACTATCCAGAAATGTAAGACTGGCAGTTGTCCAACCTTGGTAGAGATAAAACTTCTCTAGTGTCTTGACTGTTTTGCTTTTCTGATCTTTAGCTTGATCCCCAATATCTATCTCTGGATTTTTATTATTCATGCTACATACCATGGAGCAATTCTTCAAGCAAACAACCACTCGAGTGGTTCCCCTTGGAAACTATCAGGTGTGGCCATTCTGCTTGCTTGAGCAGGTTGAGATAGCCCCATTCTTTCTCTGATAAGATTCTAAAGAGAGAAAGAGAGATGTAAGGAACTTTGGAGATCACAGAGCATACACTGTGTCAGTTTCTAGGAGAGTTCTGGGATGGAAAGTGATAACTAAGCCCCTTCTCCCCAAGAACAATCGCTGTGTTCATCAGAGGAGGTCTGTGGTGTGGTTAGGGAGGGCAGCACCACAGCTTGCAGTACCTTGGCTTTTCCAGGGACTTCTTTCCATGTTCAATAAATAAGAGCAAGGATATTCATATTCTCGGGACTGTGCTAGCATGGCACTTTTCACAAAGTCTGTGTAATGTGTGAACCTCTGTATTATATGTAGCTAGGAAAGAAGGGGATTCTTTTTTTCCTCTTAAAGAAACTAAACTAAAAATTTCTTCTAGTAAAGAATATTTGTTTTAAGAGAAATAAACCAAATGGGAATTTCTTACTCTGTATTATAAAGTAAAATTCATATCTACTACAAACACTTTCATAAGGTATTCAGTATGAAGCTTAAAATGAGTAATAAATAGATTGTAATAGGGTTATTTAGTAGGTTTTAATGTGCTCATTTTTTTTCATAAAATTAATATTATAAAAACCTCACTTTAGAGGTTGAAGAGGAGCCTCAGTAATTAAGAGTACTTGCTGTTTTTAGATAGCACCCGGATTCAGTTCCCAGAAACCACATGGTGACTAACAGTCATCTGTAGCTCCAATTATAGGGAATTCATCACCCTCTTCTGGCCTCCACAGGAACTGCACGCACATGGCACACATACATGCATACAAGCAAAACACTGATATATGTAAAATAAATCTTTAAAAAATTGTCCAAAATATCCTACTCTTCATAAAGTTGTCAGAAGACTATAAAACAGACAAAATGATGATAAAAACCATGGATACATTGCCAACATAAAAAGCTGGAGCTAAGTCAATAGGCTGGAACTATCCAACAAATTCATATATATTCATCCTTATTATTATTTTATTTAGAAGCTTATTGTGCACAAACTATGGAAGAAAATCCAAAAGTTAATTGTTCATCGTAGTTTCTTTTGTATGCCGAATTAATCACCAATGTGAAATCTTATGAACACAATGATGTGTGCTTCATCCTTTTCTCTGTATCTTTCAGACACATGCTCAATTTTCTCTGAGTCAGCACTTGTTTTATTTGTAGGGAAATAATATCTTAGTTCTGACCCTAGAGACTGTAACTGTGTCATGAGTGTTCTAGTAGTATCTCATGTTTCCTTAATCTAAAGATCTCGCTTCTGTCTTTACAGGTTGAATTGATCTGAATTTGGGTCTTGCCAAAATTTGAAGTTAACGTTATGATCCTGTTTTTTTTTTTCCTGCAAAGAGTGATTGAATCTGGCTGGGACACTGCATACTCTGATGAGTTCTGCCCCCTGTGTGAGTTATGTTAATCTTTTTCGGAAACATCCTCAAAGACACATTCAAAAGTGTACCTCCCAGATGATATCAAGCTCAGCAAGACTAATAATTAAGATCTATCCTAAGAGTATACACTTCTTTTTTAAGGTGTATGGAATTTTACTTTGTGAAATAAAAATTTCTTTATGTTAATATAATTTCCTTAGTATAGTTAAGATTTTTGCATTCTATACTAAGAGGCTCTATAATTTGATTATACATTAATTGGTAGATATTTGCATGGAGATATTTGCTATAACAAGCTGCTACACAGAGACAGCTCTGTGTAACTGTTACAAAAGCCAGTTCCACCAGCTGAAGTATTTAGGACAAGTTACTTTACAGTGCTGTCAAGTTATACCGTGATAGATTTGGGCATATCTGAGGGGACTGTAGACTCAGAAATTTGGGATTTTGTGAAGAAAGTTAAAACTAGTTAGAGAGAAGATTAGACTTCCACTCTCCTCATTTCCTGTCCACTGTGCATCTGTATAACCTAAAGCTGTGTAACGCTGAGCTGGTCCATGCTGCCTGGCAGATTCTCAAAACACTTGTGTGTTTCAAGTCCATAGAAAGAACAAATAAAGTTGATTCTTATTTATGGTAGCATAGGAAGCTTGCAATATGTTTTCTTAAATGATGAAAATAAGTGCCCATGCTTTCCAAAGAAATAACAAAGTAAACATTGAAACAACTGTGAGAATGTACTGGAAGGTCCTTATTTGTGCTGTCAGAAGCCAGCAGAATATTCCTGCTCTAGAATTTCAATAAAGAAAATATAAAATTTGAGACCAGACATGTTGGAAGTTATTGACTTGGGGCTTTCTTTTGGAGACTGATTTTAGTACCTGAGTAATATCTTCATGAATTGAGCAAACTTACTGTGAGAGTAGCGCCTAAAATGATGGTAAAGCAATGGTTGATGACTCAGTGAGGTGAAGAGACCTGAGCTGCTGAGGTGACTTGCTGGATAAAGGCTCTTAACACATCAAGTCTGAAAGCCTGAATGGATTCCCAGAACTCACTTGGTGGAAGGGGTGAATGGACCCCCACAAGTTATCCTCTACGGTCCACATGATCTGTCAGTCTTTCCCCTTCTCTCTGCTGCATAGAGTACCTTACTGGCTCACTGCAGTGATGAGTGCACAAAAATAAAGATGATAAGGAGGAGATGTCTGGGATGCTGAATGCCTTGGAAAGACTCATGTTTTCCAGCAGTTGGGCAGAAAACATGGCAATTCAAGGTTCTATCACAACAATAAAGCTTAGTAGAGTTTCAGTACTAACTGGGATTGCCTTTCCAATATAAACAGAAAATGCTATTCTGTTCCCTACCACAAACCCATTAAAATCATTCAGGAATGCCTCTCCAGCCTTAGTAGTGGGCTGTGTAGAGGCTTTCAAAATTTAGGAGTACCTGACACAGCAGATGTTTCTGCAGCAGATCCAGGCTGAAGTCCAAGGAACCATTCTTCCTCAGTCATGTGATACAGGAACCTGTGTGGTTTTGGAAATGTTATTGGTAAAAAAAATATTCGGTGCAAATTCAGTGACAAGTTTTCTAGGGAAACATACTATAGGCAGACCACCAGGAGAGATGAGCAAGGCACTGACATTTTAGCCAGGAATTAAATGCTCAGATATGATTAAAGCATTTATGACATGTGTGAAGATGTCATGGTGCAAGCTATCATTTGCCACAGTTAATATACACTAACAACAATGGAAAAATATTCTTATGAGGAATAACATCCTGACATAGATTCCAGATCAGTGGTAGGACAGTCACTTGATGTGAAATGAAAAATAATTGATATGGATTTGAGATTTCAGAAGCCCACTTCAGTCCCCTCCCCCAGTATACTGTAAAGCTAGGATGGGGCTGGTGTTTAGGTATAAGCTGAAAACAGACTCTGCCTGTATTGAAGTCATAGCTGGGTGATGTGGGATTCCCCCATGTATGCTGTGAATACCATTGGTTAATAAAGAAACTGCTTTGACTTATAGCAAGGCAGAACTTAGCTAGGTGAGGAAAACTAAACTGAATGCTGGGAGAGAGAAGGCAGAATTAGGAGAAGCCATTTAGACGGGAGATAGATGCTGGGGCTTTACCTGGTAAGCCACAGCCTGGTGGCGATACACAGATTAATGGATATGGGTTATATTAATATATAAGAGCTAGCCAATAAGAAGATAGAGCTAATAGGCCAAGCAGTGACTTAATACAGTTTCTGTGTGGTTATTTTGGGAGTCTGAACAGCCAGGAACAAACAAGTGCCCTCTTACAACAGCTGGGGGTAAGAAGTCGAAAGAATATGCCTGTAAGCTCAACCCTTTTGCTTTTCAGTTTCCTGATCCCTGGAGTTCTTCATCACAGTTTGCAGGTGTATGACATGTTGTGAGCTTTGTGCTTCCTGCTTCCTCATCTCACTGAAAAGGAGCTGCTTGATGCATTCTGAACCTGCCTACAAACAGCAAGCTGGTGCTCAAGAAAAATTTATAGTTTGACAACTTAAATCAACAAATGCATTTATTTACTTGTGTGTGTGTGCATGCATGTGCACAAGTGTGTTCCGTAGAATACACATGGAGATAAGAGAAGAACCTGAAGAGTCAATTATCACCTTCCAACATGTAGGTCATGGGGATTGAACTCAGGTCATCACACCTGGCAGCAAGTCCTTTACTTGCCATCTCACCAACTTCAGCTTTATAACCATTTTAATGGGAAGGCCAGCTATAAACAAGCCTCTCTGTCATCACTGTGAATGAACATCCCTCTCTACATTGTCTTAAACTCACTTTTCTTGTGCTTTATTTTTGTGTCTGTAATGGCACTGGTCTTGTCTTAAACTCACTTTTCTTGTGCTTTATTTTTGTGTCTGTAATGGCACTGGAGATTGAACCTAAAGATCTATGAATGCCTGGCTAGCTTTCTGCATTGTGCTACTTCCCAGCCCTTAGGTTGACTTTTATGATCATGATGTAGGTGAAAAGACCAAAGCAGCTTATTGAGTTCACACCTTGAGTTCAGATATAACTCATTCTTCATTGTTATATTCAGTAAACCCAAGGTTGTGAACCTCTGACCCAAGAGATTATTATAAATATCATTTGGACCAAATTCCTATTTACTTCTCCTGTCTCCTAGGCATCTGTCTGGATTGCCTCTTTTTGAAGAATGTTTCATAAAACCCATGCTGAATTTGAGTGTGATGGAAAAGTAGAACATACATAGACTTCCAGTGGCCATGATCATAGGAAATAGGCATCACTGCCCAGTGGTTTCTACTCACACAGTATAGTAAACATATTTTTAAAGTAGCTATTAGAGTGCCGAGAAAGAAGTGAGAAATCTTGATTGAAAGTGTCTTGGGATTTCCTTTCTGGACAGTGTTTCCTGTTTTTCTAGTTTTAAATAAATAAATGGATGTCTCCCACATGGGTATGGATGGAGTGGAGCAGGCACAGCATGGATGAATGTGAATTCGTTTCCTATTGCTGATATATTTTTCTTTTCCCTTTTAGTATGCCATATCTCTTCAGTACTCCACATTGGCATTTAGTACTGGACCCAGAACAAGACAGCATGAAAACTCTTACTAATATTAGACTGTACACATGACAAATGCCTGCAATTTCCTGTGGATCTATTTTATGCGGGCTTCTGTTTCTGAAAAAAAAAAAAAGACTGAAACAGCTCAATTAGCAATTGTTTTGAGCACTCATTTTTTTTAGACCCAAGGATATTTGGCTAATTTTACAGTTGGCATTAGCTGTAGTCATTACTGAATGTCTCCTGCATAAATTATGGCATATTCAAAATGTGAAAGTTCTCATTTCAGCAGCAGCAATTCAAGTGGAAAACTGAAAATCCCTAAACAGAAAATTAACAAACATTTGTTCTGTCACATCTCAAGCATGTGGTGTTCTGTTCCTCCCATGAACAATATTACCCTGGCCTTCCATTCAAGGCATGTAACTATTTACAACATCCCAGGGGAAAGGTACCCCGTGGTTACCGATGAGTCAATTATTTAATCATGAAAGACAAGGGCTTAAATAAGAGAGATAAAAATGTCTTCAAGAACAGCCACTGGGGACACCAGGATTTGGAGAGCGCTTTACATAACCTAGCCCTACTCATGATCTGAACACTAGTGATGTTGAAATGATGTAGCTAAGGGTAGGGGCACATGCAAAAGTTACTATTGCACAGGATACCTGTTTCCTGTCACAATATCACATTGTGGTCCATGAGCTGGTATTACTTATCTTGAACTAAAAGTATAGACAGTATGAAAGTTCTAAATATAAGAACATTTTGCTATTTTTTTTACAAAAAAAAAGAAGAAAAAAGAACAGCTTGCCTGATTTTGTTGTAAAACTCCTAATATTTCCACACAATATAAATTCCCTTTTAAAGTTTTTAAAATCACTTTTGTGTGTTTGATAACTATATAACTTATGCATGTTCTTATCTCTTTAATAATTTTAATGTTATAGACTTCATTATAAAGTCCATGCAAACAAAATGCATCTTCCTTAAAATGAGGACATAATTTGTATATTTTTCATTTTCTTTTTGCCCTGTTTCTACTGACAGTGCTAAAGCTATTAAGAAAGGGCTAAATTAACCCTGCCTTAGAGTTAAAAACTGACTTACGAAGCTCAGAGAAGTGACAAGGGTGTGAGAGTGTGTGTGCCTGCTAGCGTACACTTTTGTTTTGGTTGTTTTACTTTGTTCAACATCAAAAGCTAAAGCCTGTGTAATAAATGATAGACTTTGAGGCAGTTGAGCGAAAGTAAGAACTTCTCATTTCTGGAACTCAAGAGGGGCTGGGCCTAGCTGTGAGATACCCAGAAGGAAGTAGCCACAACATTGGCTCCAAAAAACCTTGTTTCTCCTCCCTGCTAACAGTTTCCAATTATGAAGAGGCAGTTGAGACAAATTTCAGAAAATCTGAAGAAAGAATTGTTATGTAGAAAGATGAGCTAGGAGCCCATCTTTCATGTCTTTGACAACGTGAGCACAGCCAGGAGTGTAAAGTGTGTTTAGTTTGTGTCTCCAGGAGCCAGAGGAATGGAGGCAGCAACCTGAACTTTCTCATGACCTAGGGTGGGGCATTGAGAGAGATGAGCTGAGGAGATATGAAGAGGAAGGACCTGAGCCATGCCTCAAAAGATACCATGAAGCTTCCAGGATGCCTGCAGGGATGCTTGACACCCCTAGACTATTGCTTTATGGTACCCAAGGCACAGCCCTGAAAGGGTTGAAAATCCTGAATTGCCTAATCTCAACCCTAAATTGACTGCATTTCCCCAGAATGGGCTGAATGCACCTGGAAATACACTAGATAAAAATTTTTATTACCAGGTAAGGAGGTGGATCTTTGAATCAGAAAGTAAAGGCAATGGGGAGGAAAAAAAAAGTAGGAAAATTGAATTTTTTTATATTTGTGTTTATGGCCTTTGAAATTTACAATCACTTGTATTGGGTTTAATATTCACATGAATATTCTTATTTATGGCTGAAGTAGGTACATCCCACTAAAAGCCTTCCAAAGCTCTCCCTTTGCCCTAGGGCACTGGTGCACTTCCCTCCATACTCGGAGACCCACCAAGATTCAATTTATTCTTTTAATGGTGCTTATCACTTCTCATCATCTGCTGCAGTTATTTATATATTATAAATGCATCATTTGTGAATTGTACAACAGACTAGAAAGCTAAGTTACTGATAAATGTAAACCCAAGTCATGCTTTCATGTTGTTTTACTTACTCATACTCTACTTTTGTTACTTTAGAGGTTCTCAGTGCTAGTGGTATACAGCCACTAGAGCCATTTTAAAAAATAAAAAAAAAAAAGTGCTGGCTCTATTAGAACTAAATACATCAGTGCCAGACTACCTATTCTTCCCTGCATGACTCCTAGCTTTTCCCCTGCCTCCCACTGGCAGATCCAGCATCTTACCCCATACTGCCTGCTGCTTCACCCCTGTACCCTTTTGTTCCCATAACTGACACATCCCAAATCCTACCCTATCCGCCTCTAGATAAACCAGAGACAAGATAGCCAGTACTTAATCCAATATTGAGTCTAATCTGATGGAAGAACTTCTGAGTAATCTATTTCCAACTATTGTATTTCTTTTTTCCTTATGGAGATCAGAAAATGAGAATATGGTTTTGCATAAAAATACTGGGTGAGGAGATCACAGCCTGCAATCTCTGAGCAGTTATCAGCTGGATAGTGGCATAAAACTGGATTACTATTGTTTATAGTGACTCTAGGAAATAGAAGAGAGGATTCTGCTCCCTAGTTACCCTTCCTGACAAATTATACTTAATAAAAGCAATTATAATAACCAGTTCAGTTGCAGGAACTGCATTTGTGTGTGTGTGTGTGTGTGTGTGTGTGTGCGTGTATCTGGTTTATAACTTTCAGAATTGATATCTAAGTGCATATTCATCAAATGAGGTCAGGATATTGGGCAATAAAGAAGAAGGAAGGCAGAGAAAATAGGCATTTTTAGCAGATACTGAGCCTTCTTTTCATGTCCCTGTTTTGCATGGATTCTGAATCTTGGAAACCAACACGAAGCTTAATTCTTACTACATTGTTGGTCTTTATTGTGAACCCTAGAAGCTGTATTTGCTTTTCTGGAAGATATGGGACAGTGGTTATATAGTTGCTTAAGTTCAAGTACAACCTTGTCTGCCTTACACATTAGCTGTGTGCCTTTGAACAAGTGCTTTCTTCCTACCAAACTCATTTCCTCGGTTGTCAAGATGGAATATTTTTGGTATGGATGTTGCTTTTCCAGATATATATATTTCTGTCATGTTATATATAAACATGATAGAAAACAACTCATTAGAAATTATCTTTTCATTAGCTTTTATTAGAAAAGAACAGGTTTTATGATGATATTCTTTCCACTTTCTGTTTTGATAACCCTCCACTGCACCTCTCCCCTAGCTGTCTCTTCAGCATGTACTCTTCTATAACCTGTATTCCAAGTCTTACTTTGTATTTCATGTATTTGTGATGGGGTGGGAAAGAAGCTCCGATTAAGAGGTGAGTGAGGAAGAAAATAAAATTTATGATACATACACCCCATTTTAGTGAAACTAAAGGATTGAATGGCTATGTTATTTTAGCTATTTAAGGAAATACTTAGGCTGGACAGATGACTAAGCAGTTAGAAACTTGTTGGTTTTGTAGATGGCTGGAGTTAGGTTCTCAGGACCTACCTGGAGGCTAAGTTTGTGACTCCAGTTTCAAAGGATCTGTAACCCTCTTCTGGTCATCTCAACACTATTTCCATCCATACATGCAGGCAGAAAACCCACACATGTAAAATTAACTAAATCTTAAAGTAGAAAATACTTTTTAAAACAACTTAGGAGATAGAGGCAGGAGGGTAGGAGTTCAAGGCCATCTAGGGCATATAATGTGCTTTAGTCTGGCCTGAAGCGTGTATCAAGAATCCTCCTCTCCTGTCCCCCCCTTTCTTCTTCTCTCCCCCGTCTCCCTTTCCTGACTTTCCACTCTCCTCTCCACTTACCCCCTCATCATCCTCTAATTCTCTTTCATTTTCCCTTTCCTTCTCTTTCCCCTCTATTACACTCTCTTTCCTTTCTTATAGAATATTTTAAAAATACACTAATTTCTCTAAGCTCATTTAAAAGCAGAGATGTTAATATCTAACCCTGAAAGGATGTTAAGGCTTCATGCAGTTGTTTACTGAAAGTAGAAAGTGAATTTTAAAAGTAAAAATTTACATGATAATCCAAAAAGTGTCTTCACATCTGCTAAATGAGATAATATGAGCCATCATGGTTTGCAGGATAAACCTCCAACTGTCTTTCCCTGTCAGTTTAAATTTGCTATCCCAATCCACACAATTCAATCTTAAAACTTCATTGATTTAATGTCAAGTTGAATAGCATTGGTGTTTCTATAATTCATCTTATTCGATGTTCACATGCAGAGAGTAAAGACCTGAAAGACTTAACTACAAAACATTTTTGAACAGTTGAAATTATGAAAACTATTATTTATGTAATAAGACTTTACTGTTTTAAGGCTCAGTATATGAAGAAATAAAAGTAAGGTGTTGGGGGAGTTGAAATGTGATAAAAATCTATTTACAGAACTAAATACCAACACATTTCCTATATTCTATAGCCCACTTCTGGGAGTTTCAGGAGAACTTCTGCCTATGGGTATTTTCTGTGTAGTGTAGTGAGGCCAGTGCCTGATGGCCACATCAACAGCAACTCGGCCCAGATTCTCTCCCTTCCTCATCTGTCATTTCAAACAGGCATTCCCGAATTGATGACAGCTGTGTATCCAACTCGATCGTAATTGGGCAAATGTTCACATGACTTCAATAGTTAGCCTTATGTTTGATTTCTAAGACTTTATTATTTTTGGACCTGTGTCAGGGTCAATGCCAAGGAATTGCTCTGGACTTAATTTCTTTTTCCTAATTAGGTAAACCCTGTGGATGATTATAACTTCATTGGCTAATTGATTCTATTTGACAGCCTGACAGTGTGACTCTCTTCTCAAGAAAGTTGTCTACATGTTGAAGTAACTCACAGCAGTAGTCAAGAAATAAGACTGGGAAAGGGTAGAGACATTTATTTTTCCTCCAAACTAACCGCTAGCAGGTGTGTCCAGCCTCTTGACATTGTGATAAGCCATTGTTATCCACAAAGTTCGACTCTTGAGATCTATGTAATTGAGTTACAGCAAAAGTTTCTTAGTGTTGTTGAGTTTATAGGTTTATGTGGAGCCATATGTGGCTTGTGGGCTACAGGTTAGACATGATGTTTGAGAGCTCAAGTTATCTCTTGCTTTCTCTTCCAGACTCTTCAAAAATGAGCAAGTACTCGGTAAATAAAGGGCTTGAGGAACAGTGGTGAAATACAAAATTCTAACAAGTTATGTGGAGAGCAACCAGACAGCTTTACCAAGACATCAGTGCACCCATCTTCCTTCCTAACCCTGATATCACTGGGCGTGAAGGAAGAGATGCCTTGCAGGTCTTGCCTGCACTTACCTAGTTTCATTTGTGTGCACTTATTTCATTATTCAAGTGCGATGATCCAGAGAAGAATCAGTGTGCAACTGTAAAGGAGCAAGACCAAGAAAAAGGAAATTGATTCACTCGGAATGTTCAATGTGTAGAACAAGTAACATGTCTGATAAAACAGATAGAAGAAACTGGTACTGTGGGACCATTCAGTGACAGAGCATTCACTGGAATGAACCTGTCATGATGCCTCTGTGACTGCTGATTGTGTGATAGATATTCTGTATGTAGTTCAATGACATCATCCAACATCTGGTCAGAGATAGTGCTCACCCAGGCAAATTGCACCTCATGGTTGTATGATGTCAGTATACTGAAAGTGATTTAAATCATCTAGAAGACATCCATCTATGAATTTATAGATTATGTTTATACCCACAGGATAAAATTGTGGAACCTAAATATGTATTGATATTTGTTTTCCTTCAGTTACTTTGGGTTTTTTGTCTTGCTAGGATCTGGGGTAAGATACAGTCTTATTGTTTCTCTCACTCTCTCTCCTCCCCCTTTTCTTTCTTCTTTTACCCTCATTGTGTGTGTGTGTGTGTGTGTGTGTGTGTGTGTGGTGTCTATGTAGTTCTATTTCTATCAATCTATCAATAAGTGATGTGGACTAAAGAGTTGAATAGTGTGAGTTGTTTCTAGGTCATAGGATCTGGAGTGATTTATATCATACGCTCTTCACACACATACATACACACATCTGCTTTCCGATTATTCTTTTACAATGATCATGTATCACTATCAAACCAAACAAATATGTATTAAGGTGATACATCATTTAATCCCCAAAACAACTATAACTATGAGGGGTTTAATCGCTCTGTGTTCCATTTTCTAATAGGATTAAGTAATTCCTCTAAGACATTATCTTGTTGGTTATTGACTTTAATCCTTGTTTTCTGCCTCAGCCATAATTCTAATAAAATATAGAAGCTCACTGTGCCATTTCCCTCTGATCCCTTATCAGGATCAGTTCACTGGGACTTTGTGAAGGCCTGTGAATCAAAAAATGGAAAGAAAAGGACCCAAGAGAAGGTGATTCATACATGCTAGAGATGATGAAAATATAACCTCTTATCTGTTTATTCAAAAGTTTATTTTTGTATGCATGTACATTGTGTGTATGCATGGATGTATATATGTATGTGTGCATGCATGCATGTATGTACATATGTTCATGCATGTGCAACTGTGTCTCCAGATGTTTGCCCAAGTGTATATGTGCAAAGGCGGGAGGTTGAGTCTGGGTGTCTCTCTTTATTACTCTTTACCTTAGTTAGATAGTCCGGCTGGCCAGTAGGCTCTGGGATCCCTTGTCTTTGCTTCCCTTACACAGGGATTACAGGTACAAGTTGCCCTGATTGACATTTTACTTGGGTGATGAGGAGAATAACTCAGGTCCTCATGCCTATGCAGCAGGCACTTTTCTTACTGAAGTTTCTCCTTATCTCTATCTCTGTATCTTCTAAAGCTAGATTTCTCTGAATATACTCACAGGGATGGGTAAAACTTATTAGGATTCAGACCCTACTGTCCACAGAGAGACAATTTACATGTGGCACCAGTTCAGGCATGCTTCTTTCAATTCATCTGAAGGGCATTGAAGGGGAATCACAGCCTTTAATATTCCTCCACAGTCCTACTGCTTGTTAAGGTGGCTTTATGGTCTCATTTGGATCTGTCTACTTTCCAGAAGGATTTACTCTGGTGTTTCTGGAAAGGTCATTGTGAGGCTGAGGTGAAGGTGGGCTCAAGGTTCAGAATAGGATTTATACTAGTCGAAGAAGGTATCTGAGAGAAGTGGAGGGCCAATGTCTAGGCTAAGTGCCACCCCATCTATTGAATGAGGCTGCAGCAGTCACTGCTAATTGATTTTTTGGCTGCATTTGCATATAGTCTCAGCAGTACTGTCATACCACTCTTGTCGAAGTTGAGTTATAATCAACTGGCTACAGTCATCACTTAGTCAAAGAACACTCTTTCCCATCCTGGAACACAGAGCATACGTGGCATAAGGATGTGCTTAGCTGAGGCAGGTTCTGTGCACAGGCTGTGGCACCGCTGCCACCACCTTTCATTTCAGTTCTCACCACCGTCATTCAAATACTGAGCACTCACTTTTAAAACTGGGCATGGTCACAAGCTCTTGTAACCCCAGTGCGGTGGGAGAAGAGATAAGAGGATTGCTAGGGTTTGCTGACTATCAGCCTGGCGTCACATTCAGTTAGAGACACTATCTTAAAAGGATAAGGCAGAGAATGACAGAACGGGATATATAATGGCTCTGAGGATGCACAGATATGCTCACGTGTACATGCACTACATACTTCCATAAATATATGTACCCAATAAACAAAGAAAAGTGTGTGGTGCTTACCATTCTCAACCACAATGTTTATCACTTAGACCATGTGATCGTGTCCTCTGTGGCTACATCACCCTATAGGAAAGCAGTATTCAAGCTCAAAACAATTGGAACCTACATGTAAAGTATTAAGCATTTATCATTATGCGGTTTCTTTATTGGACCTGACCCATTGCTCATGTTGATGGCCATTTGATAAAGGACTTGCTGTAGTAAGTCACTTCTCCTTGCCAAAGCTTTGTTTTCAAAAAGCTTGATCAACAGTGTCCTTTGTCTTCTCTTGCAAGCAATCTGAGGAATTTAGCATTTCCACATCTCCACAGAGGAGCTCAGCCAGGCAACTCTCTGATTCATCCTTCTTGTTTAGTTAAAGGTATCATTTTGGTTCGTCTATTTATATTCCTTCCAAATTACGACAAGAAACACAGATGACTCTAATAATAAAATTAGAACATAAAACCTCACTCTAATTTCCATAATTCTCTATTTAACCCAGAGCACACTGAATAATAATAATGAGATAATAATAATAATAGTGGTTACCTATGCAATTATTTACCACTCATGGAAAGTCCATCCTATTTCCATTCCCATTTCTTGATTAGGGAGACTACTAAATATTTATGAGTATATGTCTCCATGTACAGTGAAAGTACCTTAACAGATAAATCAACTTAGATCAGAAGTTTGTTTCCCATGGTATATGTCAGCCAGCACTGAAGAGGCAGACAACAAAACAGCAATTTGAGTCTCAGAGAATGGGTCAGAAAAAGAATAATTTACAATTGTGATTCTGCTTCTGGCCTCACAATGTATCAGACCAAGTCCACTCATTAGCTGTTTTTCCATCTTGTATTAGAAGATGTTGTAGTAAATACTGTCCTGTTTCACAAGCATCATTTTGTTTTGGGGAAACATAAAATCTAGAAAAGAGAGATCTTATTGCTGAGACAGACACCTTGCCTACTGGAGCACTGGTAGATGATACAGGGAGGCTGGAGGTGAAAGTGTGATTTTATAGTCTTGGGTGACAGAACAAAAGTCTCTGTCTTCCTTTTCTTCACAAAAATCCATAGTCAATAACTCACTTGTAACTGCATGAAGGCCCATGATAGCTGAGAATCCAATACCACTGCAGATAGGGGCATAATTAACACTGAATTGCTTACATTATAACAATTCCAAATGTCCTGAGGAGATGGGGGTTCTAAATGGGAGGAGTTCTGTTTCAATCTAGCATTATGCCCTGTCTTCTCAGAATCGTGCATTACTTTTGAAAAATTTTTGACCTCTGATTTGGTGTTAACAATTATGAGACTACTATTTATCTTCCTCTCTCATTTCCAGTGTGAGTACCATCTTTACTTTGTGGTTGTCAGACAAGAAGAATGGAAGGAAAAGAGATCTACAGACCCCCGAAAATCAAACAGATCAGAGCAGATCCATGTCACTCGTGCTGTGAGTTCTGGATCCTGAGATGAAAGTTGAGGCTGCTGAGAGCTAACTTAGCACTCTGTTGAAGTCTCCTTTCATAGCCAGCGTGCACCACAGACCAGCAATCCCTGTCTTTTGCAGATATGATCTTCACATCCCTTATATGCTCTCCTGTGGACTTCAGGGCTGTGAAACAAAGTTCCTAACCCCAGGGAACTGCTGGACTCCCTCTGAAGCCAAACTCTAAAGGAAGTCTCAAAGGTTGCCCTGCAGAGCCCCTCCCTGGAGCATCAGTACCTCTCTGCTGTCCTCTCATTCTTTGAAGTGAATGCTGTCCTGTAGAACTGAGTACAGGGAGCCACTGAGAGTTGAGTTCCTGTGACACTTCCTTGTTAATATCACCTGGCTTCCAAGGTGGTCTCAGGAGCCCTCTGGCTTCAGGGGATTTCTGATGCTTTCATCATCCATCCATACTTCTGTAATCCAAATGAAGCTTATGAATCTTTCATTGATCCGAAAGGCAGCACATAGCAGTCAGTGCTGATGGGATTGCCGAGCTGCAGGCCTGGTGTGGAATAGGAAAGCCCACTTTCCCTCTTGAACATCAGGAACTCTTTTTATGTAAAGTTTCTTTGTAAACTCTCCCCTGGCAATTTTCATGACAAGCAAATGTCATTTTTGTTAGAAATGGGTGTAAAGTTTGTGCACAGTTATCTTTGAAATGTCAGGGGTTTAAAAATATCAAAGATAAACAAGTAGTCTGAAGGCAGGAGAAACTTAGGAAACTTACAAAGCAGACAGGATCCTGAAACAGTTTTATTGCAAGGTTAACTCTTGTTTCCCAGAGTCTAGCTGCTGAGACATTGAGTTTGGATGGGCGAACCTCTCGTCACTGACACACAGGTTGGGGCAAGCATTTGCTGAAACTCATTAACTCCGTACAATGGGATCACAAGCAACAATGACTTTTTAGAATTTTTTAGAAATGGATTAACTATTTAATTACTACTTATTCTTTGACTCCACAAAATTATGGCTGCATACACCTCTCCCTACATATACACACAAGTGTTTGAAGAAAAATAGAACCTTTAAACTGAATAAAGAAAACACACATAAGTACAAGTTGAGATGTTCAATCTTGATAAATTCAAGACAAGGCAATCTACAGTGTTAATTAGTATATGTGGCTGCTGATAGGTCTCTTTTATGATTATTCATTTCAAAACTGAAAAATTCATCTCATCATGTAATTAAGCAAATATATAGTGAAACCTTTTCAAGTATAAGGTTCATGTCCCACAGGCAGCTTTTGTCCATCTTTAGTAATTACAAATGCATTATTTAGTACATATAAGTACTGTGAATAAGAGGGTATTTGAGAACTCATGATTTTATTTTGTTCAATTTCTCTGATGTTGCTGTGAAGTGAGCAAAAGAGTAGGAGGAAAACAGGGGAGTACATTTGGGAAAATGCTGAAATGGTTTTGTGAGATTCAATAATCCACGACTCAATACGCCTGCCTCTGACTGTGATGGAGATATCTGGAGAATAACATCTCTGTGAGAGAGGCACAGTCCTAGAAGGTAATGAGCTGAAATCCATGTGATAAGTAAAACTGGGCCTTAAAAACATACACCAGAGACTTGAATGTATTGACCCAATCTGCAGGGCTCCACAAGAAACAGAGACTGAATTCTTGATACTGCAGAAGTTTTGAGCAAGTTTTATTCACTATTTAATCTTGCAGGGGCATTGGGGTGCCCCTCAGCTCTTGTTCAGTGCACAGGACGATAGATCCTTAGTTGTGCCCATGCATTTCTTATGTCACACACAACACAATGTAACACAGAAACTGATTTGTACTATTGGACTCCCTAAATGTGTCTTAGATTCTGTTTTCTTGCTCAGAATCAGACATTTTCAAGCTTGGCTAGGAACGCATGAAACCTGGTCTCTCCATCTTTACCTACTGTGCATCCAGCATGCAAAGATTCTCCTCATCTAATGCTTTTCCCATAAAACATTGGCGTCTCTATTTAGTATCTATAAATGTCTCCAAAGCTCCAGCACCTCATTAAAGAATGCTAAAATGTCTATTAAAGGATGAATGAATGAAATGCACTGTGCACTCACAATAGAATGGGACTCAGCCTCAAGAAGTTGAAATTCTGTCATGTGCTACAACAGCATTGATGAGCCTGGCCAACATTCTATTAAAAATATTCCAGACACAAAAGATAAGTGCATCTTTATTCTATATATGTGAGGAAGAAACAGAAAGTAGCATGGTACTTCCTAGGGCCCAATGTCCGTTGAAGATGATGAAAAATTTCCAGAGACAGGTGCTGGTTATGATTGTACAACAATATTAATATATTAAACCTAGTATAACATAAATTTAGAAATGGTTATGGTAGGGTCAGTGAGATGGCTCAGTAGGTAAAGACAATTGCTAAGCAGTCTGATGACGTAATACTCAGGACCTACATGGCAGAAGGAGAGGCCAACTATTGCAAGTTGTCCTCTGACCTCTCTATACTCACTGGCATGGAGGTGTCCTCACCGCCCCCCCCGGAGAGACAGACTCATAAATGCAGTAAAAATTATGAAAATTTTTAATTTGGTATGTTTTAACATAATAAAAGTTTATACTTAAAAAGATAAAGTTCTTTTTGTATAACTGTTTCCTGCAAATTGAAATTTTTTTTTTCTCTAGAGGAGGGTATATGTCTCCTAGGATTCAGGGAGCTAATGAAATATAGCGCATTCAAGAAACTTGAAAAGTTTATAAGAAAGAAACTCAGAAATTTACAAGATTTGCAACATGCTTCCACAAGGTTTCATATACAGTAAACAATTGGTGAATATAGATCCCCTGCGGGGCTGTGTTCAGGTTGTATAGGAGGCTCCAGGGAGGCGTTCTGGTCAGTCATCAACAGTGCTGTTACCTTCACGTCCCCATGCTCCCTGAAATGACCCCTCCCCCATGCTCCTGGATGCTATGCCAGTAAACTCATTGATTCACCTAGCTAGTCTTTGGTGGAATCATGTATTAAGTATCTCATTATTTTTCCATTTGGAGTGAACAGTTCAATTTTCCACAGGAAAAAAGTCACACCACTCCTATACATACTAACAAGACTTGAATGTTACATTGGAAGAGGCATTGCTAGAACAAAACTTTGAAATGTTGCTGAAGTTTGTCATTAATTTGTGTGTGTGTGTGTGTGTGTGTGTGTGTGGTATGTATATATTATGCAGATCTGTGAGAATGCACAGACACAAAAGGAAAGAACAATTCTTATCTTATTCCCTTGAAACAGGGTTTCTTATTGAATCTGAAACTAGGCTTGCATCTAGGATAGTCCAGAGATCCTCTGTCTCCCCCATCCCCTGCCCTTATAGTCCTGGGATTACAGGCATATTTATGGCATATTCCAGGCTTTTCATGTAGGTGCGGGGCATATGAACACAACATTCTGATGTTTGTGCTGTAAGTACCTTCAACCATGAGCGATCTCCTAAGGCCCCGGGGGGTTTGTAAATACTATAACTGGAAACCTAAGCCTTCAAATCTGAGTATAATTATCCAAGGGCTTTTTAAGTGTGAAATGAGAGTTGTCCATATATACTCCAATATCCAACCAGTATTTTCTAAGATCTACTAAATATCAAGACATTATATTAGACACTGGGTATCCTGTAGGAAATTAAAAATCCATGCCACGTAACTTCTGTTCTATTTATAGGAAGTAAGCTTGGAGAAAGGGATCTGTCTCCATGGGTGACAGCTTCGGATGCAAGCCTGAAGAGCTTAGACGCTAGAGAAACATTGAGGTCTCATTTGTATCTGTACTCTAAAGTATGAATCAGTCATATAAGAGAGAGTTAAGAGGGGTTTGAATGGGAAGTGGCAAAGATCCAACTAAGGAATTAGTCATGGGGGATAAGGAAGGGACATGACAGAAGCAGCTAGTCAGGAATACCAAAGGTATACAAGTGACAGGTTACAGAGGAACACAAATCCCATCTCTTTAGCATAGATACTTGGACAGAATAAGGAATGTTGCCAGTAGACACAGAGAGTTCTGTGGAAGTCCAGCAAGCTCCTGAAATAAAGCTCAAGAAAACATTGACAAAGAAAGTAGCTTGAAAAGTTTTCTTAAAGTTCAAGTTAGGCTGCAATGAATTTTACTGGCAGAATTTTATCTTATCATTTCTTGTGATCAAATATATTTCTTTGACTCTCCCCTCAGATCATGTTGCTTCCCTAAGTTGTTGAATTGGCTAGGAGGTTTAAATGAAAATAATGCATTTGTTGAAGATAATTTGCTTTCATTTAAGGTATCTGATGGCTGACTCTACCATTATGGTAGTATTGTACTTTCCCCAAGATGACAGATAATGAGAGACTTGTATCTGGCTCGTGTGTGATAATTAGCTGATTTTTTTTTCTCTCTGCCTCTGAAATGACTTTTTAGGTAAGCAAATAGTGAATTCAGAACAGATCTGTTTATGTTACCACACAGTGCAGTTGCTTAATGATCTAACAGCCATGCTGAACAATTGAGTCTTTTAAGGAGCCATATAAGATGGATGCTAATATCATCTTATAATTGCCTTTCAAATGTTAGGGAAAATGCTGATTAAACTTTACATTATAGTTCCTAGTAGAGATGGATGGAAATTAAATATATATTTATCACTATTTTAATATCATAAACCATATCCCGGCAGTCTATTTGAGCAGCAGGATAAATATGGGCTCCATTACTTTAAAGGTTCATCATTTATTTAAAAACGTCCTTGGAATGTTACCTGCTCAAATCCATTCCTCTGCTGTTGTGTAGTGAGTCTCTGTGGTTAGTGGCTAATTATGGTCCTCTCAACTCTCTGGATACTGGCCAGGTAAATGCTATTCACTAAGAGTTCTTACTTATGCTGACTCTGACATAGTGAAAATGAGCATGAAATGATGGTGTTGTGATTCTGATCTTCATTTGCCTGTATTTTATCATGATGCTGGAATAAAATTCACCGGGCCTCAATTTTCCTATTTGAAAAATGGAGAAATACATGAGCTCTCTGACAGGACACATCCTGAGCACACTATGACTATGAAGAGACTCAGGGGACCTGAGAGCAAGACCTGCCAAGGCAACTAAAGGCAACTTTCCAGAGCCAATTTCATATCTAACAAGCTTTACCTTGGAGGTCTGCTTTGTAAACACTGGGGTTAGCTTCCAAGAAACTGCATTTCACTCTAGCATGAGCATTTTTAATTCTGTCATTTGATTGCACAAGGGTTTAATTGTGTATTCTGTTTGGTCTCAGTGTTTGGGATGACAACTAACAGCTCAGATTTGGGTTAGACTCCTTCCATGGTTGCTTGGCATGATTGCTGACTGATTACTTACTGAATGTGTACCCCTCAGCAGGACAGCTTCTTAGTGCCTCCTTTTCCCCATCTATGGAATAGATACAATAAAAGAATTATTACTGAGAGTCTCCATGGCATCAGCTTCCATAAACTCCAAGAATTAACAAGGATGACCCCAGTTAAGACTATTACCAATAGGGGATAAGTAGCCTGAACTGGTCATCTCATGTAGTTGGAGGCTACTTGTTTGTTTTCCAACTGCCCAGACCCGAAATAATCATACAGAAATTGCATTATTACAACACTGCTTGGCCTATTAGCTCATGCTTCTTATTGGTTAGCTCTTATATCTTGATTAACCCATTTATATTATTTTATATTTTACAATGTGGCTCATGGTTTACTGGTAAAGTTTTGGCTGATGACTTGGTCTTTCTCCTCTGGTGGCTACACGACATCTTTGTGTGTGACTCAATCTTCTCTCTCTCATATATACATATATGTATATATAATATATATACACACACATATCTTCTAGCCTGGCTATATTCTGTTAAGCCATTGGCTAAAAGCAGTTTCTTTATTAACCAATGGCAATCAAACTTATTCACAGCATACAGAAGGGAATCCCACATCGCAGGAGCTCCCAGGGTTGTCCTTGAATCTCTGTCCCTTTCCTGTCTCACCCTCCTGAGTGTTGAGATTGCAGAATCAAGACATCACACCAATATCCAGTGATGCTTATCTGCCCATAAATGGTACTCAGAAGCAGATTGGAAAACTGTGTATAAACCAGTCTCTTTGACTCTAAGGTCTGGTGTAGGAATATCTGGCAGGGCAATTCCTTGGGAGAACTTCTTATGCTTGTATTTTTAAAGTAAGCTTATTTATTTAGTGATTTAGAGAAAGGATGGTAGTGCGTCATATTCCACAGAAAATATCTTTTAGTCTTTTTTCTATTGAAGACCTGGATGTCTCCTGGCAATAGAGTGCAAGCAGATGGAGAAAAAGACCAGGGCTTGAAATTTTGTTTGGGTAATTTTCCCTTTCCTCATCCTTCTTTTACCATGGTAGTCCTACCATGCTGGGAGATTCAGCTAGATACTTGATGACTTAACATTTCCTGTAATAAACTTTACTTTTACAGTGACATAAGAGAGGTGATCTTAGGCTCTAATTGCTGTTTACACATACTTTCAACCTTGCTGCTTATTTTTAATCCTTCTCTCACCCCTGTCTTCAAAGATGCTCAATGTGACTGGTTTCTGAGCCTTCTGGAGGATTCTGAGACATTGAAAATACTTGCTTCCCTTGTTTTCAAGCTGTTGGCTGAGTCCCCGCTGTTGTGCTAAATCAGTCTCCTCTCCTCTGTTGCCATCCTGGTTTCCATAGCCACACAGCAGCACGGCCATTGCATCTTCTATTCTGCTTGTCCTTGCAACTTTATGCTTTCAAAATGTTTCTTTATTGTTGTCTCAATTGGATTTCTGGAATGAGCAGAGACCATTGCTTGCATTGTGTGCTGCTTGACCTGGGAGACCAACTATGTGTTCTTTCCTTATTACTGAATTCAAATGACAAAGTCCCTTAGGACAGCCTCTATTTTCATGTTTCTCCCCTAAGATGTAAGCCTCTTATGAATTACTACTCTCTTGTTCCTTTCAGCTTTGTGCCTTATAGCATTCTTATTTCCTTAACATCGTCTCTGGCCTCAGACCAGACAATTAACATGGAACCCGCCTTCATTTATCACATACATTTTGCTCCAGAGGTCGCTACAGCTGCTGAGTGCTGGTGACAGGGACCATATTTCAAAGCCAGATGAAAGGGAAAACGTGGTTGGATTGTGATTTCTGTTAATTAATTTTGCACAATTGGAGAGCAACTGCTCTTTTGAAGACATTCGGCTCTCTCGGTTTATGTCTTTTGGTTTAAACAGAGAGTATACAATTAAAACTGGTCTAGGTATTTACTGATTCACAGCATTGAAGGCTTAGGGCAGTTCTTCCACCAGTCAGGCTTCAGATGGTTTAGAATTTACTCCACTATGGTCATTTCATTTTTATGTTCTGCATAATTATTTTCTGGAGTAATACTGTGATTTCTTAGAGTCCATTCCAGCCAAGGGAATATGCTTTTACCTTAATGTTATAATCAGCTGGCCTGGTCTGTCACCTAGGTATCCTGTCCCTTTTAAGAGGCAAGGCCGGTCAGTGGGTCTCCCACCTCCTCTCCAGCCTGCTCTCTTTCCATCCTACTTCTGAAGAGGTAACTACTGCCTAACTCCCCTGCTTTTCTCTCTGTGACTCTCTTTTTGCCCTTTTCTCTCTTCCTCCCTTCCCCTTCCCTTTCCTCTCCATACTCCACTAAATAAAATCTATACCAAACTCCCTGCATACCTGTCTGTCTGTATCTGTCTGTCTCTCACCTGCCTCGGTCTCCCACCCACCAAGGGGACCCACTGAGACCTTGGGTGACACGCTGCCACCCCTCGTGGGACTGGCCTCCCGACCCCCATATGTTTATATATGATAACACTTAACACATACACTTTATACCAATACTGACTGACCCAGGTTGGAGTATGTGCCTCCCTGGTTCCACATCTGGTGGTGGAAGCCTTAGTCACCAGTGCTACCCTCCCGTTACTGCCTCCGGCCTTTCACTGTCCAGAAACCCGATCCTAGGGCGCGTTTGGGATATATTCTTTCCAGTGACTGACCCAGGTTGGAGTATATGCCTCCCTGGTTCCACATCTGGTGGTGGAAGCCTTAGTCACCAGTGCTACCCTCCCGTTACTGCCTCCGGCCTTTCACTGTCCAGAAACCCGAGCCTAGGGCGCGTTTGGGATATATTCTTTCCAGAGTTGGCTGAACCAGCTGAGGTTGTCAGTCCAAGCGGGACTTCATGAGTTAACCTCTCTATTAGAATACGGAATAAGAATATAGAACAACAGAGCAAAAAATTATGGGAGGTGATCTGAAAAGAGTATGAGATCTTTGGACCAACAGAGCATTTTGTGTCTATCAGATCAGTGCCCTCGAGTTAAGAATAAAGAGTCTCCACAGAGATGAAGCAAACAGACACATGCCACAGGAGTAACCACAGGCAGCAGAGGGGCACAGTCTACGAAACATAGAAAAAGGAAACTGTTGTGTCTGATGATTTCTCAGACAGTGTTTTGTTTATGTGACTCATGTTTATTTTTGACCTAGGTGTTTGCATGTAAACAGCAAATTAGAATGTTTCTCTGAATGAGTTACGACATGATAGATTCCTAAAACAAATTACAAAGGTAAACTTATGATAACATCTTAACATATGATTTGTAAATATATAGCATATAAATGTGTTATATATCAACATATTTTAAAAGTAACTATAGGATCTCATACAACACAAATTTAATTATTATCCCTATTTATGTATGCTAGACAATGTAAGAATATTTTTAATCTTTCTAACAGTGCTATGTAATATTTTATAGTTCAGTTGTCCAATTACAGTGACATTAATAAACTTTTCCATGGTCAAAAACAGCAAATAAATTTAGTTAATTATGTTTCCTGTGAGTTTGTATGTATGTGTGGTACAAGCACACATGAATGTAGAGTGTCCCACTGTGTCACTCTCTGCCTTATTGCCATGTGATGGGGTCTTACACTGAATTTCAGAGCTAGGTTGGTGGCGAGCAAGCCCTCGGGATCGTCCTGTGTTTACTCCCTACTGTGTCCCATATCACTGGGTAAGGTGACCATGCTCATAGATGCTGGGGAATTAAACAGCGTTGTGCAGTAGAAAACGCTCTTATTCACTGGTTCACCTCTTTAGTCCACATGGCTAAGTTTTAAATTGAGATAATCTATTTTCAGGCCTGAACACTTAGTGTCAACGTACTACTAACCTCAAGAATGGCAGACTTGCACATTGATATTCATCAGGCATTAGAAACAGGCTCACTTAATCTCATTTGACTATCCTAATGTACACAGGCTGGTAGAATCGAGCTTCTATTAAGATAAGGAGCCTGAATCTTAAAGCACTTAGGCACTTTTCCTGAGCTATTCAGTGCTAGATGACAGAGCAGGGAGCTTGGTCATCATTTTCTCTATTCTCAACTCTGCTATCTTTATACCAGGTTGCGATCACTGTCTCATAGCACTTAGAGCATTTTTATCAGCATTACAGGTGAACCCTGGTATGTGTGTTTGATTATTATCTTTTGACAAAACTAAGAAAGTTAGAAACCAATGCAGAATCATACAACACAGAACATGATTAGATCCACTCCTGTGTGTGTTGTGTGTGTGTGTGTGTGTGTGTGTGTGTGTATTTCTGTGGATGCAGATGTGCTTGTCTGTATTAAGAAGCTAGAAGTAAATTTTATTTGTCTTTCCTCAGCTTGTTTTTTGAAATAGGGTTTTCATTGGTCTGGGGTTTATGAAGTAGGTTAGGCTGGCTGGCCAACAAGTCCTAGAGATCTACTTATCTTTGGTATCCCCCAGAGCAGGAATTGCAAACATATCTTATAATACTCAGTCCTTGCATGTGAGTCCTGAGGATTGAACTTGGGTTCTCAAGTTTGCAGAGTGGCATTACTGATTTGTTAATTTCCCTAGCACCTCCACATTTTAAAAAAAGTTGTTGTACCTGACTTGGTCTGATGTGGGATTCCCCTCTGTATGCTGTGAATAGCATTGGTGAACAAAAAACCCTCTTGGCCTGTGATAGGATAGAGTAGAGCTAGGTGGGAAAACTAAACTGAAGACTGGGATAAAAATGGGCAGTGTCAGAGAGAAGCCATATAGCCCTGCTGGAGCCTGACAGAACTTTACCCGGTAAGCCACAGCCATGTGGCGATACACAGATTAATAGAAATGGGTTAAATTAATATGTAAGAGTTAGCCAATTAGAAGTTAGAGTTAATGGGCCAAGCAGTGATTTAATTAATACAGTTTCTGTATAATTATTTCCAGGGTCTGGGCTGCCAGGGAATCAACAAGTGGCCAAGCAGCCTTCCTTACAACATTAGGCATAAGAATAGAACCATGAAAAGGGTTGTGTTGGTGGTAATGTGGGGGTTTTTATGAGAGTTGCCTGGTTCCAGGGGTATTAGTGTCAGGAAGAGAGAGGCTAGATCCCAGTGGCATCCATGCTGCTCAAATTAGACCTCAGCTAGTTGTGAGACTCTTTGTTTCTTAACCAGTTAAACTTTATTTTTCTCACACAACAGAGCTTTAGAAAAAATATATTGAGTCCACGGGATTGGTGAATTGATTATACGTGGTAATAGAATTAGACGCTCAAAGCTGTGTGTGTAGAACTTGAAGGAGGCAATAGGTGTTAACTATCATTAATAACTATTTAGAAAAACAATAATAATCTTGTGATGCCTTATAATCTCATGCTGTATATCTTTTCTAGACAACAGACCCTGGTCTTCAAACCATATGAGGGCTCTTCCTCCCCTCCCCATCTACAGTTCACACACTGTCTACCTGTATCCTCAAAAGTGTCTTAGCCCCAAGTTCTGTGCTTTGACCTTTCCTTAATAAGGTAATTTTATTCTTTGACATTAGCCTTTGGTGGTTTTGAAACTTCATCTGGAATGAAAATTTGATTGCATCCATTAACAATATACCAGGCCCTAAATCATCTTTGAGCAATTATAAACCCAGGAACCCTACTGATTGCTTCTGAGCCTTGTGGAACTTTAGCACATGGCCAATGGTGGACAGAAAGGCTCATATTTTTCAGGCCTTTTCTGAACATGGTAAGAAGAGTGTGACTCAGTGTTAAAGATATATTTTTATTTCTGGGCATATATATTATGCTCGGGAGCAAAATCTGCCTTTCCTGTAAAATTGAAGGGGGAATTCTCCAAGGCAGAAGGTAGACATGTCAGGAAATATGAGCCTGAGACTGAGGGCATTTAGAATCATGGTCCCTGAAATCAGCGTTCTGTGTGTATGATGTATAGGAGCAGAGAGTGGCTGAAAGTGTAAGTTCTCAGTCTTTTTCTTGACATTGTCTGTGTTTTCTGTTTTTTTCTTTGCATTGGAATTCAGTATAAATGTTTTGAAAAAGCAAATGGCTAATCCCGATGTTATGAAGCCTACAAAACCATTAGCTATACTGCATTTTTAAGTTGGTAAAATTGAGGTCAGGAAGATAAAATAAGCTATTTTTACTTCATGCTGTGAATATGAACTGGGTATCTTTTGCATCTTTACTTTGCTAATTTCTGGAGAATTGTGGAGTATGCACTGAACACAGGATGGACTCAGGAAAGCACTAGCTTAGGGAAGCACTGATGATCTTGTCTATTCAGTCTGGACAATAGGATTCTACTTCTCATGTAAATCCTCTTTCTTGCTGCCTTTTTTCCCTGCTGCCTGTATTTTTCTTAAGAATAGCTAATGAGTCTTTGTGTTATTTTGGCTTACATAATTTTTGGCTATTCTTTACATATTAATTTGTTTTACTTTTTCTCTATTTTCTAAGAGATAGCACTGCTGATTAGAGGTAGGGCTAATAGTTCTAAAGATTTGAATTTAAATATCTGAATCTAAATATTTGTATTCTCTGTGTGTGTATATGAATATATGCATACATGTACATGT
Organism: Microtus pennsylvanicus; assembly: GCF_037038515.1. NCBI lineage: Eukaryota > Metazoa > Chordata > Mammalia > Rodentia > Cricetidae > Microtus > Microtus pennsylvanicus. The sequence goes on from NC_134580.1 coordinate 72,350,472, forward strand.
AGACTCTTGTGGAGACAAGGAAAGGTCATTGGATCCTGTGGAGCTCTGTGTGTCTGAGCCACTTGCACCCCATGGTTGCTAATCAGACTCAATTTTTATGGTAGAGCAACAAGTGCTCTTAACCTCTGAAGCATCCCTCCGGTCGTGGATACTCAGGTTTAAGCTTTAGTAAGAGGGAGTGACTTAATGGCATTGGAAGTAGTCACATAAGTGAACAAAAGAGGTTTAAGACCAACCACATTGTAAGGTAGACTCCCATACTTCTTGACAAATACTTTTCACAGTATCACATTGCAAAGTAGACAATTAATTAATTGACTATCAGTTAATTTCAACATGAATAGAAGTCTCTCTGTAAGCACGTCATAACAAAAAACATGAGTTTTCATTGAAATACTGGATTCTGATGAAATTTTTATCTACTGTTTAGCTAAGAGCAATGCCTTCTCCTACTTCCAGTCAAAAGGCATTCTACATCCTGATTTTGAAGTACTTATCTTTGTCCCTGTTCAATATCATCACAAGATTAGTGAAAATCTTATTGATAGAATCATGTATTTTCCTTCTCATCTGTGGCAAAAAGTCTAAACAAACTATGAAAATGTAATTTAAAAGAGGGAAGTTTGGATTTTAAAAATACGTGCTTCTTGTTAAGAAAGAAAAGATTTATTTTGTTCACATTTTCAGAGGATTCAATCTGTCATGGAAAGGAGAGGGTGGTGAACTTGGACACCTCACATAAGAGACAGTTGATGCAAGAAAATGAAGGACAGAAGAAAGGTTGGGGAAGATACAGCACTAAGGGTGCACACAGAATACTACTTCTCTCAGTTAAGCTCAAACCCTTAACTTCACTTCTTAATAATGTCTTCATATGATGAAGTCACCAGAAGGTAATCCACTGAGAACCTTCATGATCTAAGTGTCTCAATAAACACCTTCCACAGATACATCCAGAGCTTGCTTCATTAATCCCATGAGTGTTTCTTAATCTAATAGTTGCTGATGAACATGAACCATCATAGAGCTTCTTAAGTTATTAAAAGTTTCAGAATAGTGGACATACAGAATGTTACAAGGAGAAGAAAGGTGGAAAGGCTGCCAAATGCCACCTTTTGGGCATGAGAAAGCCATTGAAATCATTATTCCATGACAGCTAAGAGTGTCTGCCCCAGGATTGCACACCATCCGGCTTTTTATCAGTCAGTCACGGATGAGGGAGGGGCTCATTGAGTTCTATGCCTCTATGCTAAACTATTAGCTCCTGGGATACTGGTGGATAGATTGTCATTGTCTTCAGTTATGAATCCACTGAGCAGGGCTTCATTAGGTAGATGCTTTCAAATCCATGGTCATATAGATGGCTATTGTTAAACTCCATGTCACTAGGCAAACTAAAAAGTCCTAAGTGTCTGAAGGGGACTTACAGATGGGAGAGGGAGTTGACAAGGTGGGAGTGGGACATGAGAATGAGAAGTGGCAAATGTAACCGAAATGTGTCATAAACATATACGAAGCTCTAAACAAACAATTAATATATAATTAAAAAACGAGGGAAGTTTGAATTTTAAAAGTATATGATCCTTATCAATCGACTCTAACTGCTTTTTGTTCCCATACAACCTGATATAGCTCATAACAAAAGAAATCCTTTTCCTTGTGTGTGGACTTTCCTCCCACAGTTAGTCTGAGGAAGAGATGGGAAAATACCACCGTTGAAAATCATTACTAAACTCTATTTTGGTTTAGGTTGTTTTCTTTCAAACCTGGGGCTGGAGTCACATTATAACTTATTCTCCTTACCACCTAAACAACTATATGGTTAATTTTATGTTCCACCCTGGTCTGTGAGAAAGAGCTTGGAAATGTGTGGTTTGTTATATACATATTAACGTGTGGCCTGTAAGAGAACTTATTTGGTAGGGAGGAGGATTCTAAGTTGATTCTGCTTCATCTCTAGTCTAAAACCTCTCCCTCCTCTGGAGAAACAAAGTTGCAGTAGCAGCATCAAATAATATCTACATTTAGAGACCACACACAGCTACAGCCTTGTCTTTTTCAGATGGCTCTGACCTTCATTTTTACAAGAAAATAAGTTGGTTTCAAAGGTCACAATGACAACTGAACATTAAACCAATTACAAGGCTGTGTGATGTGCAGAATTGAGAGGAGCCAGATTGGAGGCTATGAAGTCCCCAGCACCTGACTGTGCAAAATGATTCTAATCACAACGATTCTGATATATTCATTGCTTGAAATCAGTCAAGTAAAAAATGTAAGCAGGACATTAGTAGTGCAGGTTTAGAGGGATGGGAATCAGGGCACGTATTCTGTTCTATGTAAAAAGGTCTGTTTCTTGCTCATCACTGCTCCTTTCTAAACCACTGATGGGTATCATGTCAGATTAGTTTTTTCCTTGAGAAACAAGAATCACTAAATTCTCTTAAAACAGAAAAACAACTAGAGCTAAAGTTTGATATTCTTTCATGCATTGGATAGTCCCCTATCCAACATCTATATATACTGCTACATACATACCTACATCCATATCCCACATCTATATATACTGCTACATACGTACCTACATCCATATCCCACATCTATATATACTGCTACATACATACCTACATCCATACTTGTATCTCTGTTTAACCATCAGCATTTATATTATACACGTATTTAAACCTGTACAAATCTACCTACATTGTTATCAAATTTGTATTCTTGTTTGTATTTATACCAATATCCCAAACAAAAGACCTGGCAAAGGTGGAATGGGACCATATGGACTAATCAAGGTAGGTGAGATTTTCAATCTTAGTGGTTTAGTGGGTGGCCTTCAAAAATGTTATCTTTCCTGAAACAAAGTTGTGGTATCTTTTAATGCTTAAGGTAATGTTGGATGTTTTATCTTAGGGCTAGGGCCAGTATGGCACAGTGAAATGGTCTGCTTCTTTGGGATTCAAAACATGGCGTATGCCCCTAATGCCTATGTAATCTTGAGAAAACTGTTTTGTGAGCTTCCCCTGCCCTGGGAAGATGGAAGTGCTGATATAACTGTAAGGGTGTTGCAAAGGAAGTTCGAGGTGTTTGAGGGAAGTGGGAAAATTGAGAGAATGGAGCAAATGGACCCTGAGAACGTGTACATCAAAGCTAGGATCAGGTGGCAGGCTCAGATGTTGCTCTTTCCGATTTTGTCCAAATTGATTTCTAGTTCTTTGTTACCATGGAACTTCCCCAATCACCTGTCCGGCCTTTCCACCACATCACTCTGTTCAATAGCTTCACTTTTAAGAACATCCTGTTTAATTCAGATGGACAAACATTGATTTATGACAAGGTGTTCTTTGGAGCTCAGCAAATCACTGGCTGGTGAAGAGAACGATGCACTTCGAAAGGAAAGCGTGAAAAGATAAGACTCCAGACCACTTCAAAGCTTCGTTCTATATTAAAACCTATTCTGGGAGGGCAGCTAGGAAAATACAACATCTGATAGTGGAATGCAAAGATATGATAATTGCTGATCTCAATATTTAAGTATCTGGTTAGAAGTTTAATTTAGAAGTTTAATTAAATGGAGGGCAAGGCTATCCTTTGTGTCAACTTGTAACGATCTCAAATTTACCCTTCCTCCTCTTTGAGGCCATGCCTCTCTATTCTCAAATAAATTAATCTGTTTGAAAGTAAAATGCTGTCCTATGTGGCACAAAATGACTGCTTTAAAGGCACATGGAAAAATATAACGAAAAATGGACTTTTACAATTATTATTAACTTAATTTTTGATATTATAATATAATTTTATCATCTCTCTTCCCTTTACTTCTTTCAAAACTTTCCAGATTCATGGATGGAGACTCCTTTTCCTTATAGTTTCTTTCTACTTGGAGGCAAAGCACCTTTCAAAGGTCAATTAAAGTCATCTATGTATAAATGCTTACTCAACATTTTACTCTCATTAATAAATGTGATGCATTTTATTCGAAGACACTGTGCATGCCTAATAATTTCCTCTGCTGTATTCTAGGTGGGTCTCATCTCTGTAATACTATAGTCTAGCGTTTTTCACAATTGATCATTGTAGAATAGGGGCAAGACTTATGTTGCAGCACACTTATATTTTCTCAAACCTCTTCTGTATCTATGGATTTATTTTGTCTTTTCATTAATTTATCAAACATGTAAGGTTATTATTTTTATTTCCCATTGAAAAGTAGATACTGAATCCTTGGGAACACATGACACACACGCATACACACACATACGTGTTTTAAGTTGTGAAAATGAAAAGGAACTAGATAATCTATGTTCAAGTATAGACTCAAATCCAGGCTTGGTTCTCTTCAATATATTCCTATTCTGAATTCACCCTACTTTCTCAGAACTTACTGTGCTTTGTTAATTTAAATATATTTTTAAAATATATTCCTTACACTTGTACACACATGCAGATAAAAAAATCTTATCTCAAGTTTCTTTTTTTCGAGACAGGGTTTCTCTGTATCTTTGAAGCCTGTCCTGAAAGTCTCTCTGTAGACCATGCTGGCCTCGAAATCACAGAGATCTGGCTGTCTCTGTCTCTTGAGTTCTAGGATATAAGGCATGCGCCACCATCGCCCAGCTTCAAATTTTTTATTCCTACCATACAGCATAAAGCTATGTATTTTATTAATGAAAAGTGTGTTCAGTTTTATACTGTTTCAAGATTGTTAACTAAACACATAGATTGGTATAATATTTGCTATTATGCTCATAAAGTACAAACTTCTCTGGTTCCGATGCAGGTTTGGGCTTTTCTGTAGCAGCTGTTGCTATCCTACGAAAGGCTGTCTCTCATAACAAACTGGCCAAAGCATTCTAGTATGTAAAAGTTGAATCTGTTCAACTTTTTCAGATGGAAACTGAATTTTGGGTTGACATACTGAGCTTTGGTGTGAGAGGAACTGAGATCTCCAGGACTGCAGATGGGCGCTAAGAACCTTGGCTTGATGACAACTTGATATTCTGCTCCACTGAAAGCTTTTGTGCGCTCATCGGGTTGTTCAAGCACCACTACTGGTTCATACCTTTATGAGAACAAATGCAATTTTTAAAATTCTCTCTCTTGAAATGAGGGGGAGAGACTCATGTTCCACTACTCTTTCCTTAGGGTAATTACTTCAGAAAATTTGTAATGGAAAGTTCTTTTTCCACGTCTTTGAAATATATGTAAATTTTTAAAAACTTAAGCCTCCTGTCAGCTTTACCATCCAGGAATTTCTCTCTGAAGGACTCTGGACCCATCTCTTTGAAATGTAATTAAGCAAATAGCACTCTTACATTCCAGTTTCTGTGGAAAAAACTTAGAGCTTAACTTGAGCCTGTGATTTACTTTAAGTTCCTAAATTACCTGTTATAACCCCCTCAGAAACTCATATTTCCTTAGCATAAAGCCAGTTGCTAGGGCAGATGGCCGCCCACCTTCTGCATGAATTGAGGATGAACTTGATGTGAGTAATGGTGTTACAAGTTCTTCTACGTGAGGGCTCGGCATTATCTTGAGAGAAAGGGTCAAATGGATTGTATCTGCTTAACTGTGTGTTGAGATATTTTTCATTCATGATATCTTTCAAAGGGTTGTCTGTGATAAAACTGCATTCTTGTTTAAGTTTATTCAATACCAGTCTATTTTCTTTGTATTACTTTGTGGAGCAGATTTCTGATTGGGAGGAGAGTTTATTTTAAATTATATTTCACAATAACATGGATGTTTTAATGAGCAAAAACTTAGAAAGAGATTGTGGATATAGTAATGTTCATCTGTAAATCCTTGTTCTGTGTTTTCTGGACATAATTTTTATTGCCAAATAGCACTGAAAATACCATGATACAGGGTCACTAGTTAAGCTATGTGTATGTGGCCACCATTAACTTCAAGCTAGGTATTTCACCTAATTTGTTTCATTTGATACATTCAACCTACTACAAGTGTTTATTGTACAAAAATCTATTAGTAATGAGCAGAACAGAATAACAGGACAGCTATTGTGGCTGTTGAAATTGGATATTGGCCATCTGCCAGACTTTTATTTTCTTCACAATCATAAGAACTGGGAAATCCAGAATTTGGTTCACACTTTATCACTTCAAATAGTGTTGATAAACTGAGATAAGGATTCTTTGGGTTCTGACTTCTCATTTTGACACTATTTCTGTAATGTCTTTTATAGCTTTGGAATGATTTCTCATGGGAAAAAGGAAAAGCCATCCAAAGGACTTGAGTTTTCTTCTTGATTTTGCTGGCTTCTCTTATGTGTATAATATTCTCTTCTGTGATTTTTTTGCCTAAACAGAGTGACACCTGATTCTTTTATTCCATGCTTTTTACTTCTTATTCATTCATTTATTTTTAATGTGCACATGTCGATATACACATGTGCAATGCCTGTGGAAGCCAGAGAGGGAATCAGACACTATTGAACTGGAGTTTCTAGCTCAGTGTTGGCTTCCAACAGTCTTAGTCTCTCTTCCCTAACCCTGTTTAAATCCAGGAAAATGGGGAAATATAAAATTTATACATTTTCAAATGTTCTATTCAAAGTTTAGGTTCTGTATAAATGTTCAGTAATAACACCTCACTGCTTTTTATAATGGTTCTTTTCTACTTTTTGCAATGCTTTCAATGTTGTTATGCACATTGAGAGATGTTCATATCAGGAATCATTTTGCACATATTTGCTTCTCAGAAAAAGAAAATCAGGAATACCATGGCATAAGCTAGCTTTAGAAATAGACAGACATAGCTTAAAATCCCAGCTTTAGCTCTAACAGCTGCTTGAACCTGGGTAAGTTTGCTCTTTTGATGTAGGGCTAATGGAGATAATATATTACATTCTGTCCCATAGGAGTCATTGTACAAATTCTGGGTATGCTTGGTGCTGAAAAAGGAACTATGATTACAAACAAGAACATTTTCAGAGAAGATGTGATTCATACATCTCAAAGAATAATCTTCAAGAGAGAAAATACTCCCCAGAATCTACAGAAAGGAGGGCTATGCATAGTGTTAAGCATTTCTATAATGATTATTATTTAAAAAGTTAAAATGACACCTTCATTTTAGAACAAAGTTCAACTTTACTTATTATAATTGCAACACCTGATAAAATGAGAACTGTACATATTTAGTGTACTCAGTTTGATGCCTTTAATATATGAACTTGTCAACAGGATTCCCATCACAGACACAGTAGTAAATATACACATCGGATCCAAAAGCTTTCTCAGATTTCTTTTTGTGTGTGTACTAAGAATAATTGGCACGGGATATACCCTCTTAATCATTATTTAAGTGCACAGGATGTTGTTGTCAGCTGTAGGCAGAGTGGCTCTCTAGAAGCTGACCATCTTGCATATTGTTGTTGGCTATAGGCAGAGTGGATCTCTAGAAGCTGACCATCTTGCATATGCAAAGCATCACATCCATTTTACAAAAGCATCCTCACAGCCATAGCACCAATTAGAGAAGTTATTAAAAAAATCAAAGGTGAAAAAGGGGAAAATGATTTCAGAAAACAAACCACCGAAAGAAGGATATGAGAACTAGATTAAAATATAAACTGTTATCATAAGTTGCATGAAATTTCATGTAATAACAACAATGCCATCTCGAACTAAAACAGATATCTAGGGCGTATCAATTAGTATGTAGAGCATGCATAACAGAGTTCTAGTGATTAGTGAACTGAAAGAGGCAGATATATTATTTATTTATTCATTATTTAACTAAAACCCTGCTAGAGAATTTCACAGATACAAATAATATGTTTTGGTCAAATCTACTCCCTATTCCCTCCCCCTAATTTCTCCCTCCCCACCATAATTTTTTCTCAACTTCATGTTATTTAACAGAACAAAACAAAACTCTGATTTGATTTTGTGTTGCCAGTATATGCATGGATATAGGGCCATCTCCTCGGATCTGTACAACCCCAAAGAAAGCAAACTTTCCCTGCCCCCGGAGACATCATTTGCAAACAGCTTCTTAGCTAGGGGTGAGAGTTTGTGACTTCCTTCCCATCCATGCAGACATGTTGTCTGGCTTGACCTTTAGCACGTTTGGTGCATGTTTTCACAGATGACGTAAACCCGTGTTTGCAACTCCCCTGTCATACTGGAAAATTCCATTTCACTGTAATCAGTCACTACCTCTGGCTTTTACAATCTTTCCACACTTCCTACATGATGAACTTTGAGCTTTCAGAAGAAAGCGTAAAATGGTGGTGTCTCATATAAATCTGAGTACTCCTCAGCAAAAGAGGCAAATATAAAATACTAGTTTCAAAATGAAAACTATTTGGAAATTAAAGAATAGTCAAAAAGCCAAATTGGTGTTTTTTTTATTTGCTAGGTTATTTTTTGTTTGTTTTTGTTTTTCAAGACAGGATTTCTTTGTGTAGCCCAGGCTGTGCTGGAACTGGCTCTGTAGACTAGGTTAGCCTTGAACTCACACATATCTACCTGCCTCCCAAGGGCTGGAATTAAAGTTGTGAGCTACCACTCTCTAATATTCACAAGATTTTTAATAATAGATATCTTATAATAAATATATCAAAATGAAAACCATATATTATGAATTAAAAAGAAAAACATAAATATATGTGGTTTTATTTTAAATTTATATTTTAAGTATATATTTCAAGCATGGATTTAAAATTAAAATTAAATAATTGAATATTAACTATTTAACAATTAAATTATTGTAACTAATTAATCAATTATGGAAAAAATATCAGACATAAATATTTATTATGAATACAAATAACATGCATCAGACAATTTATCAATTTAGTGAGCTTTAGTGATCATAATAGAATATAAAATACAAAGTTCATGTGCAAGGTTTATTAGTTAGAAAAGGTTTTATTCTTAGAAAAATAAAAGGTAAATACTCAGACACTGAAAGGGTTAATGTATTCACAGGTATTAATAAAACATGAAACAACAAAAGTAGAAAAATTCAGGACTGACATTAACTGGCTGGAGAGAATGAAAGAGACAAAAATGAAAAGATTGATGAAGAATAAAAGGAATACGTTTCATATACAAAAATTTTAAAATAGTATATATTACATGTAAAAAGCAAAAAAATATCTCACAATAATATAAATTAAAGATTCTAGAAGGGTCAATTTGGTTATGAGAAAATTAGCTATATCCTAAAAAAATTGTCTTTCCAATAAGCAAAAACAAAAGAGAAAGTATATAGGGACATTAAATAAATAAAATTAAGAGTTAAAAACGATATTAATAGAATTTAGGGATTTTGCAGATGAGACCTATTAAAGCTTCAAAAACAGTAAATTTTATGATTATAAAAATTATTTATAGAAGAGAAATCAAGAGAATACTTATTCATATAATTAATCAAGTATATCAATACTACCTAAACATTAGAATTAAAAATCAAATACAAATCTCATTAGTAAATGAGAATTAAATAACCCTTATAAACCATAAATCTAGATCCAGGCATACTAAGAAAACAATTCTATGAAATATCTTGGTTCATAACAAAATATATTAAAGAACTTGTAAATGAAATTTATTACTCATGCTGGTTAGTTTTAAATGCTAGCCTGCCACATTCTAGAAATAGTTTTTAAGGCATGAAGAATGTGAGTTTGAAGAAATTTGGAGTGTCTAATGGGTACCGTGGGGTAGGGTTGCGGTCGTTGAGATGTACAGAGTCCATTTGGTAAAGATGCTGCTGCATTGTTTCTAGAATTATGAATAGATATTATTTTGATTTTTTTGGTTTTTATCTGTAGTATGTCCATTTTTTAAACTCAAGTCCTTTCTAGCCTAAAAGAGCAGACAAAAAGTGAGTTCTAGATGGCATACATTGGTGTGATAAAAATTTGATTTAAATTGCTGCTGTTTGCAGCTTTTTTAAAAAAAAATCTGTTTGCTTATGTGCCCAGTTTTGTACTTTGGGAATAAGAAGTATTTGATTTGTTTTTTATTTTATTGGCTCCCATAGTTAAGAGACTTTGGATTTGCAAAGTATTGAAATTTTTAAGGACCATGGGACTTTCAAAGATTTACTACATTTTATATTTTAACTTTAAAATAAGACTTGGGGGGCAAAGCATGTAAAGTCATGACATAAAGGATGAATTTGTATGTCAAGTTGACAAGGGACAGATTTTGCTATTTAGTGTTAAATATTAACTTTCCACAACTTTGAACTACTTGGTTAGTAAGAGGTCTAGAGGAATTTAGACCAGGTTGTTTGAAGACATATCTGTGGTAGATTGTCTTAATTATTAATTGACTCAGTTCATTGCAGATGACATTCCTGAATAAAAGAAGCTAGCTAGAAAGCAAGCAGGTAGCATGAGTGCCTAGAATCCTCTATTCTTTGACTTGGGTATGATGTGACTAACTGCTTAAGTTCCTGCATTGATTTACCTTCAATAATGAACCTGGAATTGCAAATAAACTCTTTTCTCCCTTATGTTTCTTTTCATCAGGCTGTTTTATTATAGCAGCAACTATCTAGAACATTAAGAGATGGAAGAAGAAAAATGTATCAGAACTCATAAAACTGATAAAAAAATGAACCCACACTGTTAGCAAATTTACAACAGTAATTTCTTAGTAAAGGTATTTGAATAAACTGAGAACAAAATATTGCTTAATATAAATATATTAGATATGTTTCTACTCAAGACTAGAACAAACTGAAGACACACTTATTTTGATTGTTATATTTTTATATGGAGACTCTTTCTTGTGTAAGAAAACACATGGAGGAAAATAAAAGCATGATGGTATGAAAACTGAAGAGGAAAAGCAAAACTCTCATTGCTTTTCAGATCTTGCTATTGTTTGCATATAAAGTTCACAAAAAGCTACAAATGCAATAACAAAATTAAGCTCAAATTTATAAAGTTATTTATATACCCCAATTAATGAGTATAATTTAAATATAGCATTAGTAAGAACAGAGTGTTATCTTATTGGGTAGCAGCATTGATGTTAAAGTATAAGGACCTAATTTCAAGACCGTAACATTCAAATAAAAAGCTAAGCTCATGGGAATGAGAGGTCGGAACTGAGGTGGAGGATGACTGGGGCTTCCTTGCTTACTGCCCAGCTCCAAGATCAGTGAGTGACATCTGAAGGGAAGATAGCAGACAAAATGATGGAACACGATACTTGACATGCTCTCTTGCCTCCATGTCCACTTGATGTAGGATGCCCTGTATATGTGTTGCTTTTTTTGGTTAATGAATAAACATGTTTTAGCCAATGGCTTAGTAGAGGAAAGCCAGGAAGGAAATCTGAACAGAGATAGAGAAGGAGAGTAGGCAGAGTCAAGGAGATGCCATGTAGTTGTCAATGAAGAAAGACGTCAAAACTTTACCAGTAAGCCACAGCCTTATGACAATACAGAGATTAATAAAAATGGGTTGATTTAAAATATAAGAGCTAGCTAGGAATGCACCTGAGCTGTTGGCCAAACAATGTTGTAATTAATATAGTTTTTGTGTGATTATTCGGGTTTGAGTGTTCAGGAACAGAAAGTACAGTTTCTGTTTACAAATGGTATCCAAATGTTTGGCAAGAATTTCTACATAAAACCTGAGAAAACTTTTAAAAAAAGTGTTTCTAGACCCATAAAAATGGGAGTCAATTACATTTCTTGGTAGTTTTATTTTTTTCAGATAGGTTCTGTTTGCTGGTGCCTAACAGAGGCATGGCTTCATTAAGATACAACTTGCTGGTTTGTGCTGGCAGCATGACTAGCTCTGATTCTTTTGGGAGTTCCTCCTAAGGAACACTTAAATGGAGCAACATGCTACTGTTTGCTTAATGGTGACATAGATCCACTGTGTCCCTGGCAGTAAGCATGGTTTACAGAGGCGGCAAACATACTTCCTCAATGATGGACTGGGAAGAGGTAACAGGGAAAGTAGCAATGTTAGTCCTAGCCATGCTTGCTTGAGCATTAAAAAAATGCTCCTGGTCAAAAAAAGGATTACAGATATGCAGTAAAGCCATGTTCAGACCAAAAAAACAAAAAGGCTCTAAATGATTTACAGTGTATTTAAAATATATGTAGGCTTGGGAAAGAAAATAACAAAGATAAAGTCCTTTAAAAAAAGAACTAGAGTAACCAGGAGCAGCGGTACATACCTCATACCTTTAATCCCAGAATTTGGGAGGCAGAAGCAAGCAGAGCTCTGTGAGTTCAAGGTCAGCCTGGTCCACAGAGTGAGATCCAAGACAGTCAAAGAAACACAGAGAAACCTTGTTTCAAACAACCAAAAATTAAAAATAAAACAAATAGAGTAAAAAAAAACTACATAAAGATGGAAAAATACAGAATCTGGATCATGTATGTTATTGTGTTTTTATTGAATTTTTTTTGACTGTGAATGAGATAACTACAGAGAGACATTTTATAGTATGGCTGTTAAGCTATACCAACACATATATTTCAAAGGTATCTTGACTTCAAAATTTAAGTCTAAGTACATGTTATTTTGAAGAAAAGGTTCTGTTTTGTTTCCACAGAGGATAGAAAGCTGTGGATCCTTACCTACTAATATGGTTTGACCAAACAAGACCCTCTGAAGTGATGGCCCTGGTGGTCCAACATCCACAAAAGCTTCAGGATTGCTGGCTGAGATGTACCAGCCACACAGAATATCCAATGAAAGATCTGATTAACAGCACCCCTAATCAACAGGAAATAGTCTAGAGAATTATGCCTAAATTCCCAAATGTTATTATTAATGTTTGTTTTAATTTAAAGGAATGTGATTATAAACGGTTAATGGTCAAAGTCAAGGTCTTCCTTAAAGAAAAAAAAGGGGATATGATATAGAAAGAAATACTTTACTTTGGTATGGACTTTGGTTTATTGATATGAGTTTAAGGTCAATTTTATCTCTATTCTTGTTTAAGGTATTTAAGGTATCTTATTTAAGGTATTATGTTTATACAGCTTATTTAGAAAATGTAATGTATAATTAAAAATTATTGATCAATAGATCCATAATAGTCATCTATAATAGTCTTCTTCAGATGTACCCAAATATATTTCAGATGAATAGGTATTCTTCACACCTTTCAAAGACCAACAGAATATGGTATTGAAAATGTTTTAAGAACTAGATTTTTTTAAACAATGAGACATGCCTGCTTCTAGCATCACCAATTACTTTGGAGAAGTTGATGGGCATTGAAGAATCTCATTATGAAATTTGCTTTCAATGGGACAAGGCTAGCCATTTGTGCAAGAATCTCTTCTTGCCTGGAATGCTTGCTGGTATGCTGTATGAACTGGACTTGCAGGACCCACAGAAAAGTGACTGCTGAACTTTCCAGAAGATGGGAGGGTCTTCAGTCTTCCTGTTTCACAGAAGAAACTGTCAGACATTCTGCAGGACACAGAAGAAAGCTACTGACAAACTTTGCCAGTACAAGGCTGAGGATGGATGCCCCAACATTACAAAAGAACTTTTGGTGGCTATCCAGGCAGTAAGACTTCTGTGTCATTTCTAAAACTTTGAAAATTGCTTATAATGCAATTCCTGTTTACTTAGGTAATATTATATCCTTCTAGGGTTTTTAATGGAGTTGAAGACTAGAAAGATATAATTTTCCTTGGTTATGATAAAAGATAAATTAGACACAATACTTTGGACACACAAAGATAGGATAGAAGATAGAATATTTTCCTTAATTTGCCTACTAAATGGACTATTATAATTCTTTCTCGATAACTTTTTATATGTAATTTTACTGTGTTAAAGTTAAAACCTTCCTTTTTAATTAGACAGAAAAGGGGAGATGATATGGGATATCCTTTGTATATGTGCTGCTTTTATTGGTTAATGTAGAAACCTGTTTTGTACAATGACTTAGCAGAATAAATCCAGGTAGGAAATCTAAACAGAGATAGAGAGAAAGAGTAGGCTGTGTCAAGGAGACACCATGTAGCTGCTGAAGGAGAAAGATGTCAGAATCTTACCAGTAAGCCACAGTCTTGTAATACACAAATGAATAGAAATGGATTAATATAAAAGCTAGCTAGCAATATTTCTGAGCTGTTGACTAAGCAGTGTTGTAATTAGTATAGTTTTGTGTGTGATTATTTGGGTTTGGTTGGCTGATAAATGAAAGTACAATTTCTATTTACACATAATGGCACATGCAACTTCTTTTACATGGATGCATACAGTACACCCATATTTTACAACACATTCACATGAAAAAACTTGCAATAATATCAAAATAAAACCTATCTAGTGTGGAAAGAAAATTTATTAAAAGATTCAAATAAAGATAGTTGTTAAATATATTTGTTCCTAAATCACAAAGAGCCTCCATTTCTAAAATTCAGCACACTAATTTATGTTATTTCCCTTCAAAGTTCCATGGGGATTTTCCCATGTGTAAAGTGGACATTTAACAGAGGATCTAGAATGTTCAGAGAAATTTTAATGAAGATTAAAATATAACACTTAGCTTATATCAAGATGCCCAAATATAAAGAATTATAATATGGTACTGATTTGAACAATGAGCTAGAACACACAGATAAACATGTGGACTATGATAAGAAACTTGTATACAGACAGTATGTTTTAACACTTGCTAGATGGCAGAAGTAATGCCATCGATCAAATGAAAACAATCTGTGATTTCAAGAATTGCAAGTGAATAGACTTATGCATTCCTGGAGGCTGTCTGGAGATGTAAAACAATACACTTTACAAAAGCTGCTATAATTTAATGCCATCAAATGAAAACAATTAGTGATTTCAAGGATTTTAAATGAGTGGAACCATTGACATTCCTGAAGGCTGTCCTGAGATGTAAAATGATATAATTGACAAAAGCTGGTAAATGAATGCAAAGACTGTGACCTATGTATTAAAATGTTCATTGAAGCATTAATTGTAATGATGAAAAAAGGGGACAACATGAATGCCCATTAAAAGAAAAAAGAATAAATCAATTCTAGGATACTCATGTAACAGTCTTCAAAATGATTAAAATTAATGAACTAGACATAATATATCCATATCCAATAAATCACAATTGTGAAAGCTATGTAAAGAAAGTAAATTGAAAAAATATCACTGAAATTTGTGTACTGTAAAATTGAGGATTTCAGATCAAGTTAGGGGTGAAATACCTTTATGGAGAGGGTATGGGTGTCTTTGAAGGAGAAGAGGTATGTGTGCATCCAGACTACAGTGCCAGTCTAACACCTACCAGAATTCAATAACACAAGTCACCTACTCTCTAATCCTGTGTCATGCAGAATGAAGTGTCTTAGTAACATTCCTTCCTTTACATGCATCAATACCCAGATAGGCCATTGTTTTAAGCTGTGAAGCAGAAGCCTGGATTTGTGTTTGAGACCCCAAGATGTCGGAGATGCCAGAGTTATAGGATATCTGCCATTAAAAGCTACAGACTGCCTGTAGAACCAGTCCAAATGAGAGAACTATTTTGTAGACAACAAAGTTAAAAGAAGTTGAAGATCCTAATATTTCTTTCTTTTTTATTAAAAATTTCCACCTCCTCCCCTTCTCCCATTTCCCTTCCCCATCCCTCCACTTCCCCTCCCCCTCCCTCTCCAGTCCAAAGAGCAGTCAGGGTTCCCTGCCCTGTGGGAAGTCCAAGGTCCTCCCCCCTCCATCCAGGTTTAGGAAGGTGACCATCCAAACAGACTAGGCTCCCACAAAGCCAGTACATGCTGTAGGGTCAAAACTCAATGCCATTGTCCTTGGCTTCTCTGTCAGCCCTCATTGTCTGCCACTTTCAGAGTCCGGTTTGATCGCATGCTCCATCAGCCCCAGTTCAGCTGGCCTTGGTGAGCTCCCAATAGATCAGCCCCACTGTCTCAGTGGGTGGGTGCACCCCTCGAGGTCTTGACTTCCTTGCTCATGTTCTCCCTCCTACTGCTCCTCATTTGGACCTTGGGAGCTCAGTGTTTTATCGGATCACCATGGAATAAAGTTAGAATCCTAACAGTTCTTTATCATCAGATTTAGAAATGCAAAGTCTGGAGTTTGCCCTGGTGGTTTTCATTTGTGTTTTGGTTCAGTATGTCCTTACTATGCTCTCTGTCCTCCTTTTTGGCAGGGTAATGTATATTATGCTTTACTGTAGCATGTGATTTGATTTTTGATTTTGATTTTAGACCAGTTACAGTTAAGAGATTGTCTTAGTTCTCAGAAAAGACTTCGAACTTTGGGCTTTGAAATACTGTTGAGACTGTCATAGACTATGGGAACTTTTGGATTTGGACTGCATGCATCCTTGTATTATATAACTCTAAGCCTTTGGGGATGAAGGAGTGGAATGTGATGATTTGAGTAAGAATGGCTACCATAGACTCATAGATTTGAATGCCTGGTCACCAGGGAGTGCCATTATTTGAAAGGATTAGTAGGTGTTGAAGGAAGTGTGTCACTGAGGATTGGCTTTGAGGTTTCATAAACTAAATTACAAACTCTTCAGCTTCCTTTTATTTATTGTTAACATGGTATACATTTCGCACCCTTTTAAATGTAATGCTTAGTTCTTATAGGAAGTACATAGGGTTTTTTCATTGTTGTTATTTATTTTAAACATACAACCAAATTTCTGACTCTCAATTTTAAACCATTTATATTTTGTGTGATTTTGAGTACAGTTGAATATAAGTCATATCCCACTCTATTTTTGCGGTACCCTGTCAACATTTTCTTATCCTTTTATTTTACTTTAATTTGGATTAACTGACTATTTGTGTAATTCAAATTTATCCTTTATTTAGTTATTGCTTTTAGTTTGTTTGTGTGTATTTAGTATGAGGTACATGCATATGTAGACATAAGTGAAAGCATGTGACAGTTAGAGGAAAAATCTCATGTATCATTCATTTTCTATGAAGTATCCTCTGTCTCTGTCTCTCTCTCTGTTTCAAAAAGAACCTCCTATTAGCCTTAAAAAAGAGGCTGGTCTCATTAGTCAGCGAACCTAAGAAAGCTACCACTCTTTGCCTTCTTAATCCTGAAACTATAAACCTGTGCCACTGTATGTGGGTATATTTTTGTTAGTTCTGGGTAAAAACAAAACAGTATGAAAGCCCAGGCTCTTATATTTATAAAATAAGTACTTTACTGACTGAACTGTTGCTCTAGCTCTATAGCATTTTAATGCTCTTTTTAATTTAATACAAGGTACTTTCAACTGATATATACCAGACCATGCATAGCTTAAAACACACATGGAGAAACTATCCTTGCATTTACCTTTTTCTAAATTTCACATCACATACACTGTACAATTTACTTCAATGTGTTACAAACTTATTGTGTCGTTATTGTTTTTCTTTAATGACATATTAAAATCTTAATATGAAAGTAAAGGTATTAAATGTTCTTTCTAGTTACTCTTCCCAGTACTTGAAAACTTCATGTTGATGTAGATCCCTGCTATAATGTTCATTTTGTCTCGGGAGCCTTTTAAAATCGTGTTTTCAAGCTATGGTTCTGCTAATTCTGAGTTATTCGGGCTTTTATATAAAAATGTTTCTTTTTTGTTGTTTATGACAGATTTTTGGGTGAGGGCAGGAATAGAATTAGCATTTGACAGTTTTGTTTTTCTTTCACTAATTTAAAGGTGCTATTTTGCTGTCTAATTATGGGCTGTATTTTCCTGCATCTTTGTGTGCCTGTTCATTTCTTGTTATTGGATAATAATTGTGGTGAATTTTACATTGCTTAGTGATAGGTGTTTTTGTGCCGCTGTAAGTATTTTTGAGTTTTATTCTGGGGTGTATTTATTTATTATTTGAACTTGAGGAAGTTTATTCTCATCCCAACCACTTGAGAAGGTTTTTGTTAGAGCCAGAGAAACTCTTGTTATAGAACTCTTGGTTCATTATTGAATAGTTGAATAGTGACATTTAGTTACATTTTTTTAAATCTTTTTTTCATCCTAGACTATACAAACAGAATGCATTTCTGGTTCTGTGTGCTCCCTTGGTAGAGACTGTTTCTTTCAGGTGTGACTTTACTTGACTCTGAGTAGACTCATGAAGATTTGAGGGGCGCCTCCTGCAAACCTCTGAAGCCTTCTCTCTGAGAAGCTCTCTCCTTTCCTTTTATGACTTTTCTTATTTATTCTGTAGGTGAGTTTGTTCCCCTTTCATCATAATATTTCTATTATGTTCATTTTTTTAGTTTTCTGTGTTATTAGTTCTCTGTTGATCTGCACCTAACTCCTTCCCAACTTGCTGGGTGATGATCATGTTGACTTTATTATCTCTTACAGTTTCTTTGGATCAGGAATTAAGAGAGAAATGAAATGGTTTTTCTCAGTTTTATGGTGCTTTGGTTTTCAGCTAGATAATTCAAAGTTTGAGGACTCAGATCATGTGAAAACTCAGTTGCTTGTATGTCTGGTTGAGAATAGTGTTGGGAGTAAATATTGCTAAGTCTGTGCGCCTAGACATACTCACATATCCTCTCTGTGCCATTTAGGCTTCCTTACAGTGTAGCGATTGAATTCAAAGAACAGTATCCCATGAGATTAGCCATAGAATTTTTGAAGGACTGGAGAAGTTGGATAGAGAGGGACAGGAAGAGAAAAGATGGAATTTCCAGAGAGATTTCTGAGGCTGGTGGATGGAGAAAATTGTGGAGAGAGATTTCTTCCAACCAACTCTCTACTGTTACATGGATTTATCAGATCTTTATTCCAATTTCTGACTCCAGAGTTTTTATTACACTATCAAAATTTAGGTAAACATTATATCTAGCCTGCTGATATAAAAGCAGCTAAATGATCAACATATTGAAGAATTGATCAGTCTTTGGAATTCTCCTATATTTCTCATGAAGAAAATCTGGAAAATGTCCTCATATTTGCAGTGTTTTATTACTCACTTCCTACTGCATCTTTAAAAGAACTGCTATGTGTACAATGTGTTAGAGCATGCAGCTTAACTCATTTGAAAGAGCAATGTGAGGCTTGCAGAGATCTAGAGGTGGGTTCAGGTTTCCTTACCTTTCAGAGCCTCAGTTTCCATACTTTTCTTCTTAAAAGATTACCACACATTTTACACTTTCTTCCTCCTAGGGTTGTCATAAGATGAAATGTCTTATAAATTATAAAATGCTATAGCTCTCACACATCTTTTCTTGGAGCAGATGTGTATAAATTATGAATAAAAACACTATACAAATAAAAGGAATTATTACAGTTGTATATTTTAGATGTATTGTTTTGATGTATTCATCCTCATAGGTTAGTGTATTTGCTAGTGTAGAAAAAAATTGGTTTGAAAGAACCCATATATGCGTGCTTGCAAGAATCAAATGCAATGTATTAGAAATTATGTTGGAAAGTATGTGATATGACAATATCTTATAGATGAAGAAAAATTTTAAATTTCCTGGAATACCAAATCATCTGACAGATTCTACCACAATAACTGGGTATATATTGCCAAAATCCAACAGCCATTCATCAGTTTTTAGAGGTAGTGTGCAACATTAACACAGATATTTAATCACAGGATAATCTTTGGAAAATGTATCAGGCTTATGTATAGCTATTTAATAGATACCCTACAGATAACATTCTTATAGTCGAGTCATTTCGAATATTTGGGGACTGCATAAGTTGTGTTTCCTTCTGGTTTTGATTTAAGATATACATATCCTGTGTGGTTTGGGTTTAAGATAACATATCCTATGTGGTTTGAGGAGAGATGATTTTGTTAGATATCCCTTTTGTTTATTTATCAGCAATCCATTTTTGTATCCAATGTGCTAAGCCTGTTCTGTTGGGCCTTACTTAACTGTGCAGACTTCCATCATCCTGATTTGTATCAGCAATTTGTGCTCTAGATATTCTGAACATTTTGCCATTTCCTGGGCAATTTTGTTCTCTCTCTTAATGAATGTGTTTTCCCTCTACATGTAACAATCATCCATAATTGCATGCATCTTCTTTTTCTACTCTAACAAATCCACATCTCCTTGAGACTGGGATGCAACACTCCTATGGATTTTCTCCGGAGGACCATGGCAAGACAGGTGCATTGACTTGATGCCACAAACCATGTGTATTTCGTGACAACTCAGAGATAATTGTCAGTTTCTCCTTTATGTACTTATTAAATATTAGAGGAGCTGTGATCCTGAGGTGGAAAAGGACATATTCTGTGTAATAATATTAATAATTAGGATTTGAAGTCAAACTGCTCCAACTCTAATGCTTATTCTATGTCATCTTCATTATAAAAATGAAACAAAATAATGCCAGAAAATGAAGAAGTCAAGTCTTCTAAACCTGTTTTCTGAGCCTGGAGTTTTAATTTCTGTGTTTCATTGATGTGAATAGAGGCCAGCATAATGGCAAGGAATTGTAGAGGAAGCCAAACAAAGGGGAATAGTAAAACACATGTGATGTACTTAGAGGTTGAATAATAGTGTAGAAAGATTTAAGAGAAGTTGGGGTGAGGGTATAGAAGAATGTTGCGGTATAGAAACTTTTACTTAATCTAAGGATATACGTAAATGTGGCACACTAATAATAACTAAAATAAAAATTGAAAATAAATAGAGATAAGATGATTACACTATTAGGAAATGGATAAGACACACAGAAGATAAAAAGCTAGCACAAATTCACACTCAATTATTCCTCAGCATTCCTTCGAGAACAGTATCATTCTTTTGGGAGAATGCTGAGAACTCTATTCAAATATCAGTTCATCTTCCCCAGTGATTCCAACCTTCTGTACTGGTTTTGAAGTTATAGGTGTCTGCTCTATCCACAGGTTTTCAGTGCATGCCACTCATTTTTCTGCATGAGACCCAGAGAAAACTATAATTGTTGATCCATGAAAGACGAATTAACTCTGGGGCAGAATCAGGTGATAGTAAACACACTTACACACACTCCCTCAACCACCAATATGAACAAAATCTTTTTTATTTTGATGTTACCTCGGGCATCTAGTAAAGTTGTATACCTCTTAAAGTATGTATAATCCTCATAATGTCTCATTTGTTTATTTTAATCAAAAATTCATTTTTCATACAATAGATTTTGATCATATTTTTCCCCTTTCAACTCCTTTTAGATTATCTTCCCCACCTCACCATCCAGCTTCTTGTTCTTTTTCTTTCTCAAAAAAGAGAGAAAACAAACAAATGAAAATTAAAACCAACAAAGAAACAATAACAACAAAATCCACAATAACTTTAAGCAAAAAGCAAAAAGCCCTCAAAATACACGAAGTCTATTTTTTATTTGCTAACTACTACTAGGCTATAGGGTATGAGATCTGCCCTTAGAGTGTTGTTAATATACAAGTGTCATTCTATTTGGGAACACAGATTTTCTCTCTCCCACTAGGTATGAAGTGCAAATAGCTTCTTGGTAAGAAGTAAGACTTTGTGCCTACTTCTCCTTCTCAGTGCAGTGTTTGTCTGGCTTGTATAGGTCTTGTACATGCAGTGTTAGCCACGTTCTGTCTAGAACTCTGCTTTCATGAAGTTATCCAGCACCCCTGATTTTTTCAACCTTTCTGCCTCCTTTTTCTAATAGGTAAAAGAGACTTAAGAAGAGAAATTTGATAAAGAGTGGTGAGGGCTGAGTGATATAAAATCACTCACTCTCTACACATTGTCAAGTTGTGGGGTTTTGTGTTAATTACAAGAAGAAACTTCTACGATGAGAGCTGTAAAATGCACTGATATTTGGGTATAGTAATACATCATTAGGATTCATTATTGTTATATTTCTTTAGCTGAATAATAGTGTTAAGTTTTCCTCTAGGCTCATAATCTATCCAGTCTCAGGTTCTTAGCCCCTTTAGCAGTGTGAGGTATGGATTTCATCTCATGTAGTGGACCCTAAATAAAATAAAAAATAGTTGGTAACTCCCACAATATATGCACCACAATTGCACCAGTACATCAAACAGGCAGGTTGCTGTGGTAAGTTACAGGTTTATAACTGGGTAATTTTGATGATTTTTTTCTCCTCTGGTACATTTTTTTGCTTTTATTGAACTATGCATTTTTCTTTGTTCCCTGCCTTCCTTCCTTTCTTCCTTCTATCCTCTTCTGTGACCCCAACTGTTGTATGGGGCCACTTATTTGTTTCCTGGCCACCCTTACATGAAATAATCACACAAAACGTATATTATTTGCAATACGGTTTGACCAATTGCTTAAGCATATTGCTATCTAGCTCTTACATCTAGAATTAATCCATTTCTATTATTTTATATTTTACCATGAGGCTCATGTCCTACCGGTAGGGTTCCAGCTGGCAGCTCACATCTTTTCCCCCTGGTAGCTCCATGGCATTTCCTGAATCCACCTTCTTAAGTTTTCCTTGCCTAGCTCTATTCTGGCCTGCACAGGCCCCAAACAGCTTCTTTATGCAGCAACCAATAAAAGCAACACATAGACAGATGGAATTCCCACACCATTTCCCCTTTTCTGTTTAAATAAAAAGGAAGGTTTTAATTTTAACATAGTAAAATTATATATAACAAAACAGGTATTAAGCAAAAATTATATTTACAACATGTATATCTACTTTATCATTTAAAGGAAAATTATAACTATGACTATCTATTCTTCATCTCCATCAAAGACCCCAGATGGTTATAATATTACCTAAGTAAACAAGAAGTGCATTGAAGGCAACTTCCAAAACTCTAGAATTGACAGAGACATCTTGCTGCATGGACAGTCACCCAAAATTCTTCTGTATCATTGTAGCATCAATCTTCAGCCTACAGACTCATAAGTATTTGGCAGACTTTTCCACCAAGCAGAAAATTAGATCTATTCTGCCTTGTAGAGTTTTTGGAGTCACATATGTAAATTATCATATCATCAACAAATAGTGAGAGTTTGGCCTCTTCTTTTCCTGTTTGTGTCGCCTTGATCTCCTTTTGTTGTCTTATTGCTTTAGTTAGAATTTCAAGTGCTATATTGAATAGATACAAAGAGAGTGAACAACCTGGTCTTGTTTCTGATTTGAGTGGGATTGCTTTGAGTTTCTATTTAGTTTGATGTTGGCTGTTGGCTTGCTGTATATCACCTTTATTATGTTTAGATATGCTCAATCTATCCCTGCTCTCTCCCAGCCTTTTATTTTGAAGGGGTGTTAAATTTTGTAGAAGGCATTTTCAGGATCTAATGGGAATGTCATGTGTTCTTTTTTTTATCTCAGTTTGCTTATATGGTAGATTACATTGACAGATTTTCATATGTTGAGCCACGCCTGTATGCATGGGATGACGCCTACTTGGTCATGGTGGATGATTTTTCTGAGGTGTTCTTGGATTCAGTTTGCCAATATTTTACTGATTAGTTCTATATCAATATTCATAAGTATATGTGTGTGTGTACCTGATACCAATTATCTCTGGAGAAGATGCTTGGCTCAGGTCTGAGAACTAGACTATTTATGTCGGTCACAGTCGTTACAAAGAAGTGAAACATGTTTTAAGTTATAGAGGGCAACAAGGCTCAGATTTGGAACTTCTACTCTGATAGGGGAACCACTTCTGTTGTTTTGCTAGCTTTAATTGTATTTAATAGGTCACAGCAACTCAAATTCCCAATGGAAAGAGCACCTACATAGTAAGGAAGTCTATAGCTTGAGAAGTAGATGAGGCAAGAAATACAGAAAGAAAGACTAGATTCTAATGAAATAATTAGAATCCCAAATTAGAACATGAATGGAGCACAATTTTCATAGAGACTGCAGTGAAGGAGCCAATAAATCCTTCATTTATTTAGACAGATTGGGCTGTTTTCTGACATTATGCTTTCAAAAGATTTTACCTAATACAATAATCTAGAAGGTTTCTACATTAGAAAGTCTATGTAAGAGAAATGGTAGAGATAAAGTTGACAAGACTTCAGGAGGCAATTGGGGCTCTGGAGAGAGAAAGCATATTATGAATTTGTGGTTAATAATCATGGTGGCAGGATAATCTAACACAGTTCGTTTCACACTGTCATATTGTACTGGGTTCCTTCTTTTGTCCCTCTACATTTATTTTCCTCCCAACTATTTCCACATGGTTTGGCCTCAGGACATTAACCTCCCTAAGTTACAGGTACTAGCTCCTTCGCCTCCTAGGTGCTGTCAGGGTATAGCTGATGAGGAGATACCAGAATGTATCTGATTCCATACTATGAAACTCCCCAGAACTGAGTCTATCTGTGAAGGAATCATTGGTTTTTCCCAAGGTAGTCTCATCTTTACACGTTTGTTATTGGGAGTTTGTTAGGCTGTCTTTCTTGTACTGTACTCTCTCTGATCACGGGAATCAGAGTTAAGCTCCTGCATTATCCATCAGCATTCCTCTACTCCTTCCTGCATCCTTTCAGTTAGTTGTTTGGCAAATGTATACCCTTACAATTATCTAATTTCTCTGTGGACTATCGAAAAACCTTATACTCTTGTTTGTGTTCATGTCAGAACAATTTTCATTTAGTATGTTTTTATTATATTTAACCTTCCTCTCCTAACTGTTCCTATATCCATTCTGTACTTCTTCACCACCTTTTCTACCCAAATTTGAATTTTAGTCTTCTTCTTTCTTTCCCATTGAGTTTAGTTTGTCATGTCCAGCTACTCTTGGGAGTTAGGCCTTCTTTGAATTTCTGAAGTGTGATCCCCCTGCTCTGAGGATTGCATCATTAAAGCAAGCTGATTATTTCTTCCAAAATATCTCAAATGTTAACAGTTTTCTTGTGCCCCTCCCTTTTTCTGGTTTGGGTTTGTATGAGTCTTCTGCATGTTATCATAATCTCTTTGAATTCGTATGTGTATCTTTCCTATTGTGTCTAGAAAATACGATTACTTTGCAGTTTCAGTCACCTTTGTCTCTTCCAGTCTTTATGTCCCTCCCTTTAGAAGATTCTATTGCCAAAACCACTACACCCAGAGTAATAGGACATTGACAAACTGAGGGGATGGTTATCTTAAGCTGAAACCATGCTGACTAGTGTTAATTGTAGTTTTATTTATTCCCACAACAATATCATGGTGTCAGAAGGTCAAGTAATAGCTCCACTTTGCCAAAAAACAAATGAGAAAACAATACAAAGTCCAAGCTCCTACAACCAATGCTATTCCTGAACCTGTGTTTTTCAACTCCAGTAGCCATTTTCTTATTTAATCAATAAAACTTGGCCTATCTGACTTGGATAAATTTATTTAAAGATATTGTATTTTACTCATCTTTTACCTCTAAGCCAATATCTAGATCTTTTTTGAGCAGGCATAACAAGAGGTGATCTTCAAATGGGGATAAGCAGCAATCAGGTGGTATTTCCTAGAGAGATAAAGAAAAAAGATATATTAGGTGGGTAAATGAAGTAATTGAGATTTTCGCATATGAAGAGCCAGTCAAGATAAATAGCAAAATAAGGGATTATGAATATGTTTGTGCACCTTAAAACAACAAGCAGTTTCACATGATTTATGTAGTTGGGACAGGCTAAAACCTCACTAGTGTAATAGTTGAGTCATTTGTCTTAGCAGCTATCCTGTTATTGGCAATCAATAATGCAGCTAAGATGATTGATGGCTTTGTTTTCTTGTAGTGTCTCAGCTGGTTTAAATTATTTATTTGACATATTGCCCGTTGGCAGATGCAAGGAAACAATACATTTGCATGGCTTGATGTAAAACTGGGAAGAAAAAAAGGCCAGTCCTTGATCTTTGAGCACATGATACAGAGAAGGATGAACAGTGCAGGAATATCATGCCATGAGCTGTGCATATGGAGATGAATGAAGCTTCAGGTTTCTGAAAGTGTTATTCCAGCTTGCATGAAGATCTTCATTAACTTTAGGAGCCCAGTTCATGGGCACATGCCTGACTTCCATGGAGAAGATAAAAGGGGCCAGGGTTTCAAACATCACATCCTGCTATGATTTTTCTGCTAAAATGTTTTTGTTTCTCAATTGGTGAAGGTCCTTAGAACAGAAACTATATCTTATTTATTTTGATAGTTCTGGTTTCCAGCACAGAGTAGTCAGTAAGTGTTTGTTAATGAGTGAAAGAAATGAGTGAATGAATGAAGGAAAAGCAAACAAACAAAAGAAAAAAACAAAAATGAAAACCAATTACAACTTTTGCCTAGGGTTCACATGTGACTAATCTTATAAGTGAAGTGCTGCTTTGGCAAGAGGTTATAACCTAGGAGTCAGCTCTGTGGTTTAATCTTAGGTATGATGGGCACCGTGCTCAAGTATTTTTGAGTTTCTGGATTTTTAATGCAGAATGAGGAAAAAGGGAGTTCATAAAGTTATAAGAGAATTTAAATATAAAAATATTGAAAAACTTTACAAGCTAACAAATTTTGAAGCCTTGATTTGCAAGGTTTTCCAGCTTTTATAGTAGAAATCAGCTCATCATGTCTGACCTCAAGCTAACATAAAGATTAGGAAGCAGTCTTAGAAGTTTCTAAATATTTAACAACAGGCTCCTGTGAACTGGCTTCCCAGGCGTAACTGGGAGAGATGAAGGGTTTCAGTTTAGATAAGTGAATTTTGTGATGCTTCTGGAAATTTGTTGGCCTGTGGAATAGTTCTATTATGACAGGAAAAGAAAGTAGAAAATCTCCTATGGGGCTAGATTGAGATGTCATTTCCATGCCAGAAGGAGTTATAACAAGCTTACGGGGGAAGGGGTGCTCAGAAAGGATTTCTCCATTACCTCATGTGAAGATGTTTCAGTGAGAGATGCTCTCAACTGAGCAAGCCCTTGGCAGAGGCCAGAAGAGGACATGGGATCCTAAGCAACTGAAGTCAGAGACAGTTGTGTACTGTCTTGTGGGTGCTGGGAGCAGACCACCTTCTTGAAGGACTTCACCTGTCTAAGACAGACTTATTACTCTGGCTACAAATTTCTCTGTACATTGAAATCACATTGGTGCTTCTACAAGCATATTAATACACGACCATAAAACCCTTCACCTCACTGACTTGTGATATTGTCTGGCATCAGGATTTTCAAACAGTGGCTGTGATGCATGGCTATCAGGACTCATGATGTCACCATGCTATAAGAAGCCTCTGTAGGCCTTTGGGGCTTAAGAGACATTGTTTATTTTGCATCGTGCCTATAAATTCGAGTGGAGAAGAGACTGTGGATGATATTTTTGCATCTCTATTAGGAAGGGAAGAATGATGGTATAGTGGGACCCGAAAATAAACATCGCCAAATTTAAGATCTCAGAAGTAGAGCATGCGTTTATGAGTATGGTTATATTATGAAATGGTTTAAATTTGCAAACAGATAATCAAAATATAAATGACAGTGGCATACATGGATAGTTTGTTAGTCATATGTGAAGTTGTTGAGATGAAGTGCCTTTCAAAACTTTGGAACAGAAAAGCATAACTCTAATACGGCATTGGAGCAAAGGGTCTCCACTTGAGTGAAGGTCACTAGAGGCATACGCTGCCCACTGATGTGGTACACTATGGTTGTGAGTTCTCATGTGGCAAGGGTGACAAGCTCTCAGTTGGCTGAGACTCACATGTGGGTCCCAAGAGGTTCACTTTGCCCAAATGAGAAAGGAACATCATTGTAAGAAACTGAACATTTTGGCATGGTTTGTTACTGAAGCAACCCTCACCCATCCACTCGGATTCAGCAGAGAAACCAGAATATAAAGAAGGCTCCATGAGTGCAGTGCGGAGCTGACCCAACTACTTAGTTCTCACTCAATGTGACTGATGAGTTGATGACGGCAATGGGATCAGGTGGGATTTTTGTTCTCTGGGTCACACTGCAGCCAGTTGATGGCTGACCATGAGTGAAGACAGAAAATGTATTTGCCTTGATATTTGCTTTGATTTGTACTTCATTGGGCACTTAAAATAATTCACTTTGTCCCTCAAAGTGCATTTTTTGATGCACACCTAGTATATGATGTGTGGTATCAGTTCCCTGTTGATTTCCTCATGGACTCAGTACAGTCATGGATAGGCAGATGTGTCCCAGTGAAAGCATTAGTGGTTGCACTGCTCTCCTTCCTCGGTAGGGTGACCTGCGGCTTAGAATTATAGCGACTGAATGTGAATGAGATCTGTGACTTTTTCTTTTTATTTACTTTTCCCATTCAAATGAAATGAATACTCATTGTACCAGGAAGGCAGACAAGGTTATTACCAGTGCAGCTGAGAACAATTAGTTCTTATTTGTTTAACACCATTTCTTAATGTGTGATTGTAAAACTTTTCACAGGATGTTTTAAATGTAATCAATTTTTCATTGTGGTTCCTAATAATTCAAAGAGCCTGGCATTTGCAATCAAGCCAACTGTGGTCGATACCTATTTTCTCTTAGTTAAAAAGGAATTTAACTCAGGGACACAAGCGGTGGCTTCTGGAACTCATTCTGTGTGTTTATTATTTTGTGAAACTGCACCCAGATTTATGAGCTTTCAAGAAAAACTGTCTCATGTTATGATCACCCAAACTTACTGCATGTCGAGAGTCAGTCCTGTAAGAACTCACAGCTTGTCACTGCTGCCTGATGAAAGAATTTGGTTGAGTGCTTTACATCTTTGCATAGCAATTCCTCACTTTTAAAATGAGAGAAATGTTATTTCATTGGGTTGTATTCATATTAAATGAAATAATGAATTATGAATCAGTTTACACCACACACCATTGGCTATAAGTGAACAATCCAACAAAAACTAACTAAACCTAGGAAGGAATTCAGAGGCTGCTGAACATGTTGCACTGTAGCTATACTCATTTTAGGCATATCTAAATTTAGGCCATCAAAGAATGAGTCTAAGCTGCTTGCATCATATATATTGGTCTCATTCTCTTGATTTTAGATATATGTTCCAAAGTCAGGTCAATATTGTAGTCATGAAATGTATGGTGATGTGGATCCATTAGAAGAGCATTTGCCTTGCAAGCATGAAGAGCTGCGTCTCATCCCTAGAACCCACATGCAAAAGGCCAGGCATGGTGGCACATGTCTGCCTGTAGTTCCACTACTGTAGAGACAGAGGAAGGAGGATGCCTCGGCCTATCGGTCAGCAAGTCTGGCTGACTTGGTAATTCCCAGCCAGTGAGAAATACTAAAACAAACAAAACAAAAGAAAACAACCCAAAACAGAAAGAGAGCAAATCTAAGGAAGAAAATCTTTTGACCAGCACACAGACATATGTCTATACACCTGCACACACAAATACAGAAAAATAACATATTTTAGTGTTTGGGAAAGAATGAACATTAAAAAAGGAAGCACACAGTGAAAAAACTATCTTTGCACTAGCTCTCATGGGCTCTCTTTCCCACCACTATCTTGAATGCCTTTTCATCATATTCTAAACCAGACATTGTCAACTCCCAGCTTCCCATGGGCCCTCTCTCTGGCTTCCTACCTGTTTCTGTAAGTGGAGTTTTATCAGAACATAGTACACACGCAGGCTTAGGTGTTTTCTAGGGCTGAGTCCAAGCTGAAATTACAGAGTTGATTAGTGGAGAAAGAGACTTTGTGACCCACCAAATATGAAGTGCTGTGCACTGGGCTATTTGCAGAAAAGGCTTTTGTCTTTCACAAAATAAGATTCCAAGTAATTGTCATGAAAATGGTTTGTTTACCAGGTGGCTGCAAGATAACCCATTGGGGAAACAAAAATATGCTTTGGCTTCTATTATTTCTTTCTGTTTTTTAAGGAATTTCTAAACAACAGTTTTTGAATATATAATGCTTATTCTAACAGTATTTAGTGAAAGTATGTAACATGAAGATTTATGTTTGAGTACATAGTATGCATATTTACAGATGGTTTTCAATTTACAATAATTCAACTTAACAGTTTTTACTTTATGATATTTAACAAGTAACACAGTCCCAGCAGAAGCCAGCTAACTACTTCACAAACTTCCAGTCATTCTCCTGTCTTACCTCTCATCTCAGCATGGGAGAAGAATTACATGTGAATTAATTGTTGCATTTAGCTTCACTTAAGTTCTTAGGATTCGAGCTAAGGTCCCCAAACTCTCCCCAGTACAGAATGGTACTTTGAATTTTAAATTTACTGGACTACACTACATATTCAGTACTGTGCCCTGTGCTAGGCAGTAGTGATGAGAATGCTGCAGTGCCAGTTGGCTACAAGGGTACTGATACTTAGTGTGCTGTGTTGCTGATAGCTCTATCATCTATCTATCTATCTATCTATCTATCTATCTATCTATCTATCTATCTATCTATCTATCTATTATCTGTCTCTCCGTCAGTCTATCTATCTTTCTGTCTGTCTATCTACCTATCATCTATCTATCTATCTATCTATCTATCTATCTATCTATCTATCTATCTATCGCGTAAGGGAAAGAAGAATGAGAAAGAGTAAGAGGGAGAGTATGTAGGGCTAAAATATTTTAAATTATTTTAGAATGGCCAAAAATCCCAAACCAAATCAAACCAAGCCAAACAAACAAAACCCCTGAGAGACAATCTTGCCAGCAGCTGTCATGCTATTATCACCTTGGGGAAGATTGTTTACTTTTAAACCAACTCTCCTCCCAGCCCATTGCTATACCTATATACCAGTATACCTGTTCCTGTGTAGACCTGGAACTCTCTCTCTTTGGAAGATGGCATGATGTAACTAAATGCTCATTTAAAGGATGTTGTGAAAGAATTAAATGCAACAGAAGGAGAAGAAGACAGGCTGAGCATCTGATTACTGAAGCCAGACACACTGTGGAAACATCAAACGAATAAACAATCACATCTGCCTTGTTTCTGAATTTTAAAGAGAGTGGCATTTCTATTCATCATTTATCTTTCCTGGGATTTGAACAAATATAGGGTTTCTGGCAGCAATTATTGATTTTTCAATATTTATAGAAAATGACACATGTTCTGCCAAATGTGATATTTAGGAAGTGAGGTGAATTCTATAAATGCAGAAGCCGAGTGATTCTGCTACCAGGACAATTTGTAAAATATATTTACACTGATTAATTAGAAATAGAAATGTCAATGAGTCACTAAAGCGAAACAGTAAAGGGGTTGCTGAGACCCAGCAGGAGTAATGTTGCCTTGTTTCTTGGCTGGACTGGACTTGGCAGCACATGGAGAAGCTTCCAGCCTCCCAAAAAAGTCTGATAATAGAGCAAAGAAGCATTCAACAGTCTGTCCAGGCTGTCAGTGGATGGGAAGATAATCAGGAATGTTCGTTCTTTCAGGCAATCTGGTCTGCTTTTCTATAGAATTTGCTGCTTGGATCTTTTGGATATCTGTTTCTTATAAATTTTATGCATATGCACATGTCTGAGTCCTGAAAACTCCTGGTATGTGGCGAGGGCTGTTTAGAAAATGTGACTCTTTGTAAGGATGGAAGGAGATGCTAAATCTTCTGAGACAACACTTTAGGAGAATGTATTTGTTCTTGACTGCACTGTCTTGCCAACCAACAGTGAATACTAATTCTCAGCCACATTGCCTGGGTGTTTGAAGTTTCTGGAAGCTATAGGTATAAACAAGACTAACTTTGACCAAATCCCTGGGTGTAGTCATTGGTAGGCTTGTGCTATAAAATCACCAGGCAAGAGGAAAGTGTAAATAAATAAGGTATCTAAGCACTGAATATGTGGAAAGGTTCAAAGCAGGAATAAGTCAGCCTTTAACAAATAGGCCCTTCTCTGTATTTAACCACTCTGTTGTGATAGATATGTGCTCTGAAGATGGACAAAGAGAAGCACGTTGGTGTGGAGTTATACTGGGAGCCTGGGTAGATTCTTAGGTAGGTCCCACTCCCTGAGTATAGCACAGGGGCAGATGTGGCTGATGTCAGCCTCATGCTTCAGATTAGGTAGCAGTCTTGAGCATGAGCCCAGTGGCTCTTTCCCAAGCTATTTTCTCTGTTTACGGTTAAATGTGATACTGAATTTGGTTAAACAATTTGCTTTCTTCTGCAGACCAAGTCCTGTAAACCAATCTTAGATCAGGTGATTGAATTTAGATCTAAAATCCAGTGATTTTTTAACTTGACCTTAACTAGTATAGTTTTATTTTTTTTTTTCTGCAGTTGAGGGCTGATGATTCATTCTATGTGTTGATTGGATCTCTCAGGTCAAAACAAGTCCCATTCCAAATATTCCATCAACAACATTGTATTCCATCAAATGCAATAGACAATTTATCTATGCTAGATGAGAAAATACTTAGAAGTCTTGTTTCTACATGTCCCTTTCTTTCTGATCAGCTTGTGAAAAGCTGTTTTCCGCATGTCACCCTCAATATATCTGGCTTTGCTGTTTAACTAAAGATTTTTCACACTCACCAGGTCAGGGACTTTCTAATGTCAAATTAATAACTATCACATTGACTGTAGACCCAGTCTTTCAGATAATGCAATTTGTGACTTTCTTTCATGGGAATGTTTATCACTGTCAACATATATGCCGGATAACTAGGGACAAACCAGATCTTGCCTTTCATTGAATCTATGGTTTATTCAAGAATTCTCGCAGGCTCTTAGGCAGCCTTCTGGTCTCTGATATCTTCGGGGCAAATGGTATTCTGAACAATGAAGCAAGCTCCTTTCTTGCAGATATGTAGGTGATAATGTTAACATTCACTGTGAAAGCCTGACCATTGATAATAGAGATAAATACCACAGTGTTGATGGGGGTTGGAAAGAGGCATGCACCACCAGGTTGGGGTTTTAATTTTTGTCCTGTCCACTGGCTCAGGCTTGAGTCTGAATACTTGTTTGGGGTAGGGAATCAGGACTTTGAAATACTGTTGACCCAAAGGTTTAAACACTTAAAGTGTGGACATTTACTATTGTTTTCAAAGACAGATTAATTGCACAGGTTAAAGAAACAGATGGGACTGCCAGATGTGATCCAGAAACTTTAAGTTTCACCTACATTGCAGTGATGCTGAGAGGATGTGTTCATTCATGTGACAGCCTTGCAATAGTTGTTAGTAAGCAGGTGTCCTGAAAATGTTTGCCTTTGTGCGAAGTGGGAGGAATGTCAAAATATAAATAAGAGATGACCACTGCTATCCAACTCCTAATACTACTATAGATGGTATAGAGAAGCTGAGTCATGAATGTATAGGGAAGATATTTTATAATGCCTAGCACATTGACTATGTAATTTCCAGGGTCAAAGAGGTATGGGTTTGAATTTTGGCTCTGCTACAAGCTGAAGCTTAGGCAGGTAGCAAACTTTTGGGCCCTATTAAGTTATCTGGGAAGTGGGATAATACGGTAATGGAGTCTGTGAAACTAGCTACTATTATAGATGTTAGCGTTAGAGAACTAGCATAGTTCATAGGGACAAGAGGCACTTCTTTGCTTAGGAAATAGCACTTGACCAGGTCCACCCACTGCTACTAGTAGGCCTTTACAGTGTGGCTTGGAGATCTGCTACATTAAAAACAGAGGAGGTTGAGAGGCTAGGTTGTTGATTCTGGATGTAATCTTGGTGAGTCACTCTTCTGGGAATTTCGTGTTTGCTGTACTAGAACCTGAACAATTCAGTCTGTGATGTCACCCATGCTCTTAAACCACACATAGTCTAGTGGGTAAAGCATCAAGAAGATGAGAAGTGGCAACACAGTGATGAATTCAGGCCTGGGAAAGACAAAGCAGAATGGAAAAATTTCATCTAGTAGATGAGATGATATGAAAGATGTGGTGGCTGAGTCCATAAATAGATGAGAAGTTACGTGGTAGGGTTACAGCTAATAACCACTGTCTTCTCGGTATGCCTCCTCAGCTGATGTAACTCTGTCATCTCTGTATGTTCCTTAGTTTATACACTTAGGTCTTTCAAAGTCTCCTCAGCTAACAACGACCTTCTCTTTATGCTCCCTTTACTTTACCTCACTTCTTTGCTTAACTTCTTTCTCTTGTTGGCAGTGTCTCTCCACCCACTCTGCCTGTCTCTGAATGTCCTCCTAGGGAGTTTATATCCATACTCCATCATCACTGTTTCTAATAAATACTCACCTTTTTTCTATACTCCTCTTATATTCATTTTTAAGTAACTTCCAGGTTAAAGGCTTTAACATAAGTGTTAAGTACATTCAATGGTTCCTCTTTCTCTTACTGAACTTGTGCTTGGAATTGATAAAGATCCCTTCTTTCTCTTCCCAATCGGTCCCAGTGCTTCTTTTAAGACCAGGAATATAACACACTGTCAATAAGTATTGAATGAATAATTAAATAAATGACAGGATACATGAATTAAAAATCTTGTATTAAATTTTTTGTTCCAGTGACATGAGAAAAAATGCTAGGAAATGTGATATTTTGAGGTCATAAATTTGATTCTCATAGAAACATTGAAACCACAGAGTCGAACTATTTAATATACGTATTAATCATATGAAATGTTGATTTAATGTCAATTAGAGGACATGATGTTTGTATATTTTATTCGGTCATAGAGATAAAGAGGAGAGAGATGGTGTAGAATTGGGTACATGAAGTTAAGGGATTCATAGTTGCTATTATTTTCCATTATATAGCTGTGTTAACTTTCCACTATCATATCAAACACATGAGATGTTTGTGAAAGGTATAAGGTGGACCACAGCTTTAAAGATATTATTTCATGATCAGTTTTCTGTTATTATTTATTGACAATAACTGTTGGTTATTGACTAAGAATGTACTTCTTGCAGAAAATATATAATGGATCTGATTCTTTCACATAATGGCCAAGAATCAAAATAAATAGGAAAAGACTAGAATTCAACAATCTACTTTAAAGACACCCCCACAATGACCCAAAGTCTTTCACTAGCCCCTCACTTTTCAAATTCACACATTTCCTAATAGCCTTGTCCTGGAAAGTAAGTCCTTATTACATAAACCTTTGAAAAACACTAGGACCCAATTTATATTGGTAAGTTTGACCCCTATGTTAGCTGATTTTCTGTTGGGGCAAAATGCTATGATCAGCAGCAACTTCTAGAAGTAAGAGTCTATTTTGGCTTATGGCTCCAGAGAGATAGTCTATAATGGTAAGGATAGCAAGGCCAAATGAGGTGGGAGTAGGGAAGCTGAGAGTTTACATCTTCAACCACACGCAGAAAGCAGAGAGTGGAAGTGGGGAGTGGGTATGAACTCCCAAAGCGTGTGGTCATACTTCCTCTAGCAAAGTTCAACTCCCTAAAAATCTCACAAGACCTCTAAACAAAACTTCTAACTTGGGAGCAAATGTTCAAATACATGAGCCTATGGGAGACATTTTTCACCCAATCCAAGACAGTTTCAATTTAAAGTTTAAATATTACAGAGGCCTATGAATATTTGTGCAAAACAATTCGTAATTATCAATATACACACCAAGACATATTTTTAACATGAGATTATAGTCTCATTTTCTGCAGAACAAATGCATGTCTATTGCAGTGATTTAAAATAGATTTTTTTTAAAAAAAGCCTTTTATGCCAAGAGTATTTTAATTTATTCTTAAGTTTATATACAAAAATATCTTCTTGAGGAAAATAATGCTTAAAATAGTGATAAAATAAGATTTTTATCTCATCCTAAAATAAATAGATATTTAGAGGAACTTTTGATAGCAAGTGATTTTTCAGACTTTCAAATACTTTCCAAGATTATTTTTAATTTAGTGAACTTAATCAGTATATACTAATAGTTTCATGTGCATAGGACTGTAATGTCTTTGAGACTAGATTCACATTAGCCTCCTTCTCTGACATGACCGCTAAGTCTTTCTTATCCCTAGTCTTAGGATCTGAATCTTAGGACTTTATCTTATTTCATAACATGAGGACTCATGCAAAATCTCATGTGCATGATAGCTTCTCAAACACTGAAATTTACTGACATCTGGGTAGCTCTAGATTCTCCCTTACTAATTCTGATAATGTTTAAATTTCATAAATTTCCAGTGACTCCATTTTTTTCTCAAAAGATACACTGGAATGCAATTTCTTCTTTATGATTACCATGATTCTCATCTTCAATAAATTCTCTTTAATCAGTTTCAAAAGATCAATACCACCAGGTAGCCTATCATCTATACAACAGCAACTGAGGCTCAATATTTGATGTGAAAAGTCTTTAAAATGGGAACTAGTTTTTATACCTCTGATTTATAGACTATCCCACTTCAACCCTGTTTAACACAAATCTTATATCTACTCCACTTTCCTTGACTATCTGAAACTTTAAATATCTTCACCTGGTCAATGGTCTCCCTCATCTCACCTGTTCCTCCACTTCTGTTTTTAGTTTTCCGGTTATTTGTCACATTGTTGTAACAAAGAACTGGAGAAAAACAATGTAAAGAAAGGTTTATTTTGACTCATAATTCGAGATTATAGTTGATCATAATGGACAGTGTATTGCAGCAGGAGTGTGGCACAGTTGGACACATTGCATCTTCAATCGGAAAACATCTATAGCTGAATAATGATATTTAGCAAGCTTTCCACTTTTCACATGCGATGGTGCTGCCGACCTCAATTAACTAACCCTAATAAACTTTCATAGATTTACTCAGACACTTGTTTCTGTAGTTAGTTTAGATTCTGTCAAGCTGACAGTCAAGAGACATCACCATATTCAGTGATTGGCTCCATTTCATACACATCTGTATAGGCTAGCAACCTGGTACAAGTCATTGGATCTCCCCTCTCTCTTACCCCTAAAACCCAAAACATCATCATACCGTGTTGATTCTCTTCTAATTGTGCCCTTATTTTATTCATCCTCTTGATGTTAACTCCAATTCTAGCTACTTATTTTTTATGACTTCCACTGTAAAAGGAACTATTTTCTTTCTTTTTAACTGATGTTACAAATTTTTACTCCTTTCCCAAACACTTCTCCTTTTCTAATTCATTCCTCATTTGTCAGTCAGAATAATCTTTAAAATGTTTAAATATGATTACACAATCATCTTCCCTTTAAATGTACATGACTTTATACTACTTTTAATATTAAAAAATTAAAAAGAATCATGGCACAGTTTGCATCAACTAGCATGGTCTGGATCCTCCTTCACAGCATGTAGTGCAGCCTTTCCTCCCTTTTACCACTATTTGATGCAGCCACATGCTTTCCATTCTCTGTTTCTTGGTCCTCTGTCTAGATGTATCACATTGTACACTCTTCAAGTTGTTTCCTTTCTTCTTGAGTGAATGATGGTTTCTTTACCTTTCGTTTCATTGCTCACTTAGGAAAATTATCAAGTCACTAAGTAGGTCAACTTTCCTGGGATTGGCAGAGTACAACATGTGTTATAGTTGAAAGATCAGAGTTCCTGATGATGTATAAATTATGTGAGAACTGGGTCATTTTTCATAATTGTTTTTCACAGCTTTGTACAGAATAGATGACTAAGTATCTGTTTAATAAATAAATGAATGAATGAGGGTATTTGCTTATATCTGATTCTCAAGGAATTATCTCTGAAGCACAGTAGATTTACTTATGAAAGTTACAAAAGATCTCTGAATATTTTAAAAGAATAAAGTGATATGTAGTCATGGAAGTAAGGAGAGAAAGAAACTAAAATGTATTAATTAAAAATTTGTTTTCTTTTTTTGAGACAGATTTTGTCTGTGTTGCTCTGTAGACATAGCATAGAAATTGCTATGTAGACAATGCTGTCCTCCAACTCAGGGATCTACCTGTCTCTGACTCCAAAGTTCTGGGATTAAAGGCATGTGCCACCACATCAGGGTCCAGGATATTTATTTCAGTAAAAAACTATATATAAAATTTAATTATTAACCCTTGCTTTTATCTACCTTTTTGTGTGAGTGTTGCGCCTCCATGTGCACCTTCATGCTCACATATGTATGGAAACACATGTGAGTGTAAAGACCAGAAGCTGATGTTGAACATCTTCTTCCATCATTTTTTAATTTATTTCCTAAGCTAGAATCTTTTCCAGAATCCAGAACTCCCAACAATAGCGAATTCAGACATCCAGCCTGCTTTGGGGGACCCCTTACCTCTGTCTCAGGCACACTGAGATTCTGAAAAATGCTGCCACAACCATTGGTGATTATGTGGGCTCAAGGGACTGAATATTTGTTCTCACGCTTGCATGGCAGGTCTTTACTTGACTGATTCCTATTTTTTGTCCATGTTTTTGTTTCTTACAGATTTCTGCTGTAGTTTAGTTTGTGCTCGTGTATGTGCACATTGATACAGAGGTGTAAACCAATTGAGCCTTATCTAAATCCAAAATATTGATTTTAGACATTGAGAGCTTTTACTGCAGTATACAAAGAATTTAAATGCTGATCCTTTCTACTTTCCATTAGGGGAACTGAGACTAAAAAATTCTCAGCCTCTGGAATGGACTCTGCAATTTCTCTTTATCTAAAAGGTTACTCACTTCCACCTTTAAGCTCACTGAGCAATTTACCTCAATAATATTCTTCAATTCAGAGTTCCATAGATTAATTTTACATTATGTAAGGATCACTTTCCTTTGATCTAAATGCTGTCATAGTCAAGTATTATGGGACAAGGTTAATCGGATCACACCATTAGATTTTTTATACCATCCTCATTATTTCATATATCTTTATTTCCTCTTCTTTTATTATTCCCCTTTCAGAGTCCCCTAAATCATCTGCCACATGCAGAAAGTATTTGAAATGTTCCTTGAAAAGCTAAATTTCTCTGGGTTCAAGAACTGGTACAAACACTGCTGATAGCAACTTGTCTGTGTTTTAAGAATTCTACCTTAAATATGACACATATGCAATGAAAGCTTTCAATGAGATTCTATGAGGCACGATGCTTGCAATGCATTCACATTTGGAAATAAATAGCATTGGTGACAACGAAGGACAATCCTTGTAGAAAGACAGCACTAAAGAAGATTCTCATGATAAAAAATATTCAGCAGAGATGAAAATAAACAGGAGTGGTAAATTATTCTCTCAGGGGTTTGATAGAGAATACACTAGGAAGAAGAAACAGGATTCACACGAAGACCTGGAAAGGAATAGAAGATGTACATGCTAGCTCAGGTATTGTTTCATAAACAGCATATTTTGAGTATGATTTTTATCATTTATTGTTTCAACTAGGAACCAATGAGCTATTTTTAACTCCATATATATGATCCCCTTCTTTCTTTTCTCAAAAAGAACATTTCCTCCTCTCCTTCTCTGTTTCTCTATTCCCATCCCTTTCTATTTCTCTTCTTTCTCTGTCTTCTCCTTTGTCTCTGTTCTATCGCTGTCTACTCCACCTTTAATATCTTTAATGTCTCTATCGCTTAGTGTTCCCATCTTTGATAGCACATGGTTCACACCACTGTGATCTATAAACCAAAACTATGTAATGACAAAAGAGGACAGTGAAGCACGGCATCTTTACATTTGGTTCTTGTGGCTCCAAATGGTCACTTCTAACTGCCTTTGTAACATGTACCACACTTAAAGATGTGTAGTTTCCATGTTCATTTGTCTGAAAAGAAGATTTCTCTACTTATAATCACCTGGTATCTCTTTGATTTCTGTTTTGAGAAGTTGTGGACCATGATTATGTGAGTGTATCTAGGACTCTTTAGTTGGTGGTTCTAATTCACTCTGTCTTAGAAATGCTTCATATATTCAGCATTTACTTCTAGCCTTTTATTCTCAATTTGGTGTAAAGAACATTCTTTTTACAAGAAAAGAAGCAATAATGAACAACCAAACACCAAAAAGAAATCTGAAATGATAATAATTCAGCTTTTTTTTCCTTTTAGACTATCTTCAAGCTTTTGAAAGGCTGCAAGAAGACCTCCCATTTGGAAAGCTTCTTTCATTAAACTGTATGTCATTTAATAACAAAGTCTTACATCACTTTAATGGGATTGTCAAATTAGAAAATCGAAGTGAACACTACTGCCTCCACACATAGACTTTATTCATGTTTTCCCAGCTATTCTAGTAATGTTGACTAAGTTTATTGATGCTGAGGTCACCATAAGAAAACTGTATATATAGGTGTGTGTGTGTATATATATATATATATATATATAGAGAGAGAGAGAGAGAGAGAGTACATTATAATTATTTGATATGTGTATATTATAACATAATTTTCACAACCAGGCTACTTAATATACTTATCATTTGATAGTATTACTTTCAACTCCTGAGATGAAAACAATTATGATATACTAGCTCATCTCAAGTATAAAATACATTTTGTTAAGTATAGTCAGTCACTCTGTTTTAAGTTCAGATTCATTTGTCTTATAACTGGAAGTGTGTACCCATTGAATAGTATCTTATTGATACTTCCACACTGAGAAATGCTTATTTGTATCCTTGGCACATTTTGGTATTGCTTTGTCTGGACGTCTCTATTAAGTTGTATGAATTCCTTATATGTTAGAAGTAATATCCCCTTAGTGATTTGTCAATATTTCTCATTCTGCAGCTTGCATTTTCATTTTGTTGTGTTTCATGAAAACCTTTTCAATTTGATGTGGTCCTGCTTGTTTGTTTTTCTTTTTGTTGCTTGTGCTTTAGAGTCTTATCCAAGAACTCACTGCTAAGATTAGTGTCAAGGGGCCTTTCCCCTGTATTTTCTTCTAGGAATTCTAAAGTTTTCAGTCTGTATGTTTATTCTTTAATCAATTTTAGATGACTTTTGTGTATAGTTTGTGTATAGTCTCAGTAGATGACTTCAACATCCTATTCTCAGCAGATGACAGGCCATCCAGAGAGAAAATTAATTAAGCAATTGTAGATGAGACTATACTTTAAATCAAATCGGACCAAGAGACATCAGAGGAGCTGAAAGCAGCAGAATATGCATTCTTCTTGTGTGTTTGCGGAGTAGCTCTGTACGCTGCTGGGTAGATGATATATCAGGCAGCAAGTCAAACCTGAGTAATTTTAAGGAAATTGAAATCATGATGACTTTATTTTCTGACCACAACAGTATAAATTGTAGATCATAGATATAAGGTGCATAGTATATAGAAATGAGATAATGTACTTCAGAACAGCCAGTAAAAATAAAGACATAAAAGGGAAACAAAAGCATAATTTTGTAGAAGTGAAAATGAAAACAAAGATAACAAAACTTGCAGGGTACAGCAAATATCAGTCTAAGCAGGAAGTGCACAAGTTAGGAAGAAAATATTTCAAGTCAACCACTTTCCTTTACATTCCCAAAACACACAAAACAAAAGAAATGAAGCAGAAAGTTATCAGAAGGACAGAAATTAATCACAGAACAAATAAATGGGATTGATACTAATTTAAAAAGCCAGGCAGAATCAGCAAAATGAAGATGGTTTGATAAGAAGTAGTTTGGTGAAAAGGCCAAATAAATTTGGTAATTCTGTAGCTATATCAATGAAGAAACGAGAAGAGAGATTAAAATTCTCAGAAATAAAGTATTATATATTATAACAGATAAGATATTAAAAGCACAATAATCACAGTACTATAATCAACTATCTGCACATAAATCTGGTAACCTATTAAAACTGGTTACATCCAACATGTATGTATAAGAACATCAGAAATTCCAGCTCATTCTTGCTGGAATATGGTAGGTTTGAATACACTTCAGGCTACATGTACCCCAAGGTAAAGAATGTAAAGTATGCTACATATAAATATCTACAAATAAAAGCCAGTAGAAATTTAGAATTATTTGGTAAGGTGGGTATGGAACCTAATATTTTTTCGATTAATAATAACGTGACAATGCTACTAATGAGAGTTAGGAAACTTCTAAACTATCAAAACATCATAATCCAGATTTCTTTTTAAATTTTTAATGCCTATTTGCTAGAAAATATTAGGAAATAGGCCCTCGAATATTTTGTAGTTTTTAATGCTGGGAGCTGAAACCAGAGCTTTCTCCATGCTGGGGAAGCATCTTACCAATTGTGGTATAACTCCATACCTGATTTCTGTTTTTCCAAACCTTTTGCATATACTTAAAAGTAGGTCTATAGAGTGCTCTGTGTACCATCGCATAAGATTCTTATTGTCTTTGCTTTCATATAAATAATGTTAGACACATGAATGAATAGATGAATAACCAATTTTAAAACCATTAGGTGTTTTCCCTATGGTTCAGGCTGAGCAGAATGTAACTCTGTTTCTTAACTGAATTGCAAAGTGTTCCTGACATAAGCATAAACTATTTTTTAAATTAGAATAAAGAACACTGCCAAGGGAAAGTTTTGAGTAGAAACTCAGCTATTGGTTGCAAAAGGACAGGTAAGGAGATAAGAGGCCACGACAATCATCGTGAAATGAGGGTTTTCAGAGGTAATGCTTGGTTGCAGAAAGATGATAATTTCAAAACACATTTTACAGGTGTCACCAGAAAAGCTTGTTTCTTGAAATGAATGAGAAGACTGTGGAGAGAGAGAGAAGAGAGAGAGAGAGAGAGAGAGAGAGAGAGAGAGAGAGAGAGAGAGAGAGAGAGAGACTTAGAGAAATATTTAAAAGTCATTTGCAAAATAACACAGGTAGACTTTTCATCTGCCTCATATTTCAGGTTGAATTACCAGTTTGCCAAGACACCTGAAAGCTTATCTTTATTTAGCTGTATGAATAAAAACAGCATTAATAACCAGACCTTCGCAGACCATTCAGGAGGTCAATGAATCTTCTAACTGCATAGAACTTAGAATTTATGCATATGCTTTACTGCAAATAAAGTTCATAGCTTTCACCATATACTCAACAATGTCTTTGAACAAGGTCAAAAGCTTCCATTATCTTATTATCCTACAAAATTCTATGTAATAACCACTCCAGAACTCAGTGACCTAAACTGCCATTGTGTTTCTCATGTACATCTTTGTAGTTAGCCCGATAGTTTCTGCTGCTTCCCACTGGCCGTGGCTGAATGCTGCTCCATGTCTAGAGTTTAGTAGCTTATACTGAATGCATTGAGCATCTTTTTCAGCTTAAGGAATTTTCAATATACCATTTTTGAGGGGACAGCAGAATATGAGAGTGAAAGCCTAGGCCAACAAGGACATTTCGTGTTTCTAATCAGAAGTCACAGCTGGCCTTCCATTAGTCCAAAGTGAAGAATCACCAAGATAAAGATGAGAACACTGCACCTTTAAGTTGGAAGAGTGCAAAATTACAAATCACAGTCAAAATATCCAAGGGAAATGAGATCTTGCTTGCATATTCTTTTTGTTGTTACTGTGTCAAGGTCTCATGTACAGAAGCTTCCACTCCAGCTTGCTTTGTAGCTGAGCTACCCTTGAGCTTCTGATACTCCTACTTCCACTTTCCAAGTGCTGGCTTACACTTAGTTTATACTGTTGTGTGGAACCAGGGCATCATACAAATTAGGGAAGCACTCTACCAACTATATCCCTATCTATTCATTTGCATATTTATGGTTTTTAATTTTCCTTCTTTATCTTGTGGTACTATAAGTGTGGAGCTGGGACCTTGTGACTCTTGAATACAGCCAGTTCTGCGTTCTTGCAGCACTCCCTTCCAGGAATCTCCCTCCTGATCTTCCTGATTTGAACAATGCTAGCATGAGACATTGTAATTTGTCTTATAAATGAACTTGACAATAATCAATCTCATGGCTTGTAAGGATGAAATGTTTTTTCCCTAACTGAGTTTCTTTTCCCATCTGATAGTTATAGTGACGTCTTAAGTGGAAATTAAAGAACCTCAACACATAACAAATCTGTAAAGACATGTCTACCCGTAGCAGTGTGATTTCAGAGTCTCAGCAGCTAGCCAGTCACTGGAGCTATCACTAAAGGGTAAACTCCAGCTGGGGGAAAGGCCATGAAAATAAGAAGGAGACTGCCAGAAAATAGGGAGGGGAATGGGATAGAATCTGAAGGGGCAATAGTGATATGATCAAAATACATTATACTTTGTATGAGAATGTCCTTTGTAAAATTAATATACTAGAATTAAAATAAACACATAAACAAAGTCCAGAGTATATTATCTTTCCATTTTCAGAACACCTTAACCACAAAGTATCATATTTTAAATCTTTTGAAAATGCAAACAGTGAGATGATCTACATACAAAATCAGTAAATTTTGTATACTCCTGCCAACAGGAGAAACGCTCATCTGTCTATAGAGCTAGAGATTCCCCAAAATCACATTGAGAGGCACTTCAATCAAAACTCTGTATAGGAAAGTTTCTCATGTTCAGATGCATTTTAAAATATTTTCTTTCATTTTTTCATCTTTTCTTGAAGAACAATATATTTATTTTGGAAAACACCTTGTCTTTCTTTTAAGAAAGTCACGCAACTAAATAAAATTATATATATATATAATATTTTATTTGTTTTACTTTATTTAAATTGCATATATATAATTGAAATCTTTTTTCTGCCTCTAGCCTCTCCCAGGTACCCTCTCTAGATAGCATG
Organism: Microtus pennsylvanicus; assembly: GCF_037038515.1. Classification (NCBI taxonomy): domain Eukaryota; kingdom Metazoa; phylum Chordata; class Mammalia; order Rodentia; family Cricetidae; genus Microtus; species Microtus pennsylvanicus. The sequence continues at coordinate 72,394,928 of NC_134580.1, forward strand.
TTTTTCTTTTATTATTATTGTTACCTATAATGGTATATGTACACACATATAAATATAAACTGCTGAGTTTGTTTTTGTTGTTTGGGTGTATATGATTTCAGGGTTGAGCATTTTACATTAGATAACTAATAAAAGGCCTCTATGGGAGATGCGGCCTCTTTTTGGTTACCCAATATAGATAATTTTCTCAGTAGTCATTAGTTACCTGTAGTTCTTTTTCCAAGGGTAGGGCCATGAAATTCACCCCTTTCCATTGATTCCAATGGTTAACATTTCCATTGATATTTACCATTGTTCTGGCCTTTAAGCAACCATTTCTGGGAGGCATTGTTTCATGACAGACTTCTTGGTATTTTGACTCTTATAATCTTTCTCTTCCTTCTTCTTTTTTTTTATGCTTTGGAAATCTTTTTAATTGACTTGTTTAAAAGAACATGTAGGGAGAGGTGGCTCAGCGGCTAAGAACACTAGCTGCTTTTGCAGAGGACCAGATTCAGTGCACGGCACCTACGCCGTAGCTCACAACCAGCTGCAGTTCCAGTTTCCAGGATCTGACGCCCTCTAGAGAGCGGTTGCCACTGGTTTTTGGTAGCCCAGATTGCTGTCACAACCGTTAGGAATCAGCCTCCCAGGTACCCTGCATGCAAACCATCCAAGAGCTGACTTTTAACTTCTGGGAAAAGTTTGTTCCTAATAAAAATAACAATTTCACAGTGAGTTTTATGAATGTGTGCTAATTATACAGTTTGCTGAGGCTATAGCCATTTCCAGGGACTTTTCCCACAGTCTATATAAACTTCATGGTTCCCATCATGATGATAATGGACTGAACCTCTGAAACTGTAAGCCAGTTCCAATTAAAGGTTTCCTTTGTAAGAGTTGTCCTGGTCATGGTGCCTTTTCACAGCAATAAAACCCTAACTCAGACAGTCAATTAGTCAAGACGGAGACTCAGTTTAAAGTTTCACCACAGAAACACTCACCGTGGACATTGCTTCATTCTGTGATAGGGGAATTGGCATGCTGTGTGTGCATGCATGAGTGAGTATGCACATGTATATGTGAATCCACATGTCTGCACATACATTTGCATGCAAACTTGTGCCCCAAACAGATATTTATGCTTGAATCTCTTCCTTCTTCTATGATGTTTCCTGAGCCAAAGGTGCAAAAAATGTGATGTGGAGGTACAGTATGAATAATAAAAACCCAGAGTCAGATATTGGGGTTCAGCCCCAAAACCAGAAAATCAAAGCAGCCAAGCCACTAGAGAAGTCTTATCTCTACCAAGAATGGGCAACCATAGACTAAGCAAGCAGCACCTTTCTCCTCTCATTTTATATTACCTCTAGTGCTGGAATTAAAGACATATGACTCTCTAGTACTGGGATTAAAGGTATAGGCTTTGTGTTTAAATCCTGATATCCTGGCTCAGCTACTTTGTGACTTAATGTTAGCTTATTCCTCCAAAGTTTTACTCATGCAGATCAGGAAGAATCATATATTTAATATTTCATGGCCAACAAACTGCCACAATGTATGAATTTAAAAACTGCTTAATAATAAACATCTGTATCTACTAGTCTTGCTTGTCTAAAGAGACTATAAAAATGAATGTAACTTGTTGAACTAAAATGAGAGTTGAGTGTACTTCCCAGAGAAGCTTTTTACCTCTGGGTGACACCACAAGCACTAAATGACATTCTACTGAAGTGACATTCTCAAAGTAATTTGTCAATAACTGCTTGCTTCCAAGCTCTAACCAAAGGTTGAAAGCGTGGAATTGGTCAAGTGGGTTATTTTTCAGAGAGTCACAAGAGGGGCTGGTTTTATCAAGGTTTAGATGGGAACAAGAAGAGATTTTGCCACTTTATTATTCACCTTTCTCGTTTGACCGTATCTTGATAGATGTACCTGGATTTGCCTGCTATCTTAGTGTTCTATTTCTGTGAAGAGACACCAGTACCACAGAAGGTCTTATAAAAAAAAAAAAGAACTTCGTTAGGGCTTGATTACAATTTTAGAGGTTTAAGTCCATTGTCATTATCATGCTGAGGATCATGGTTGGATGCAGGGAGACATGGAGCTGAAGGAGTAGCTGTGAGTTCTACATCTCGGACAGCAGCAAGGTTGAGAGCCACTGGACCTTTCTTGGGCCACTGACACCTCAAAGCCCACTCACAGTGACATACTTCCACGCCTATTCCCACAAGACTACACCTCATCATCATCAGGGAGTACCACTAATGACTAAATAGGCATCTAAATATGTGAGCCTCTGGGGTCCATTCAGATTAATCACAGATAAAATTTAGTGGTGAGATCAATAGGCAGGAAATAACTAGAACTGTGATTATGTCTGGCAAAAGTTGTGCTGGACAAAGTAGGTGATGTATGAGTGGATAGATAACCATAACTAAAGATTTTAAAAAGAATCAAATCTAGAGAAAAACTTAAGCATATTTTTTAAAAAAATTAGTGTATTAACTACCCTTAAGAGTTGACCTCAGGCCCAGTAGTAGATGAGCAGCCAAAAAAATGAACTCAATGGAATTTTTGGCTTGATTATTGTTTTCTCTTACTATATATTATGGCTTCTGACTTTGTGCTTTATGTTTATTTATTTTGTGTATTTCTTGTGTTTTTTTTTTAAAATTCTGGTTTAATTTCTGTTTGCCTGCTTTCTAAAGGTATAGAAAGAAAGGATGTGGAGTTAGGTGACCATCGAGGTGATAAGGATGTAGGAAGAGTTAGACATCATGATTTGATTAAAAATTAATTTTAATAAGAATATATATCATATTGTATTTTATAATAAATTTATTTTAAATTAAAAATAACTAAAACATTTAAAACTGACTGAAATCTTGGTAATCTTACCAGGACTTTGACGAGAGTTGAGGTATGAAGTAAGAAAGCCATCTTAAACTGAAACACAATGACAAACAACAGCTAAACAAGAAAATCTTTAAACAGCAACAACAGATAAGAAACCCAGCAGACTGTGACCAGACAAGAACATGGAGCAATTACAAAGATTCATGGTTCAAATGGGTAAGAAAGAGAGTACGAAGCAGAAAGAAAGTGGCGAGCAGTCTCAGACCACAGAGAAAGCAGTTTTAGTTAGAGTCACAGCATAGTCACAGTTTCAAAAATGTCAAAGGGATTTTCTTGAAAGAAATGGAAGAAAAGTGTTCTTATTTATAGAGAAACAGAGATCAGAATTACAGTGAATTTCTTGTCAGGATATATGAAGGCAAGAAGAGATTGGAGTGGGCTGTTTAATTTACAGAAAAGAAAATCCATAAACTTAAAATTCTGTATTGGATAAAAAAAACATTGAAAGTTGATGGAAAAAAGCAAGGATTTTTATTTTATTGGAGCTCAACAAGAGGACAAAAGTAAAAATACACAAGTGTGATTATCTCAAGCAGAAAATTTTCTACACTGCAAAGAAAAACTCGTGAGTGAGGAGATGCAACCTTAAAAATAGGAAACTGTGTGCAAACTTTACATCTGACAAGTGGTTGATATTTATAGAAACTTCAGAAGCTGAACAGGAAAAAAATCCAATTGAATATAAAAAAAATTCATCTAAACACTTACGTCTCCAAATAATACCCACAAATGACCAACAGAAATGGTACAGTAGCTAATCACCAGGTAAATGCGAATCAAAAGCACAATGAGGTATTAATTAATGAATTAATTTGTTATATAAAATATCTAAAAATTAATGAAAAATATTTCAAGGACTTGAGGAAGAGCAAGCACTGCTTATAGAAATGTAATTTGTTGCAGTTATTTATTATGAAAAATAATATGTAGATTTCTCAAAAAAGTCCAGAACTCACACTAGGTACATAATATCTATAAGAAATAAAATCACCTTCTCTAAGAGACATCTGTACTTCTCTGTTTGTTATACTCTTCACAACAGCCAAGAAATAGAAGTTGTCTAAGTGTTGATCAATTGATGAATGGATAAAATGTGGTACACATACATAATGAAGAACTACTAAGCCACACACTGAATGAAACCATGCAGCAGTCGAGAAGAACTGGAGATTCTTCAGCAAAACCAGCCAGACTTGGAATAGCAGGCAGTGCCTCATCTCATTCACACGTTCAGCCCCAAAGGCTTGATAGTGTGGATTTGAGAGAAGAATGGTAAGTATTGAGGCTAGAGGAGAGAAAGGGGGGAGAAATAAGGGGAGTTTAATCAATGCATATGAAATTACAGTTAGATAGGACTAGAGCACTGGTGTGCAGTTTTATGGGGTGAGGATAGATAATAAGAATGAAGAATGCACTATACTTTGTGAAAGTGTGGAACAAAGAATTGTTCAAGTTTCATCACACATTTTATCATAAATTATCAGTGTATGTGGAGGTGAATGTGTTGACTTGATTTGAACAATGTTTATGTCAAATAGCATATGATATCCCATTAGTATGCATAAAATAGATTTTAGTTAAGAAGTTGAGGTGAAATAGTCTTTCTTAGATCAATGGAAAATGAAGGAATTCACCACCAGCAAATCTGCCCTGGGGGGAAACATCATTAACGTTACTTACAAAGAATGAAAGTGATGCAATCAGAAAATGGACACATGGGGAAAGAGCATCTGGAATAATGGCAGAAGGTAAAAGAAAGTATTTTCTTTATCATTAATTGTTTTAAGATATAGTTGTTTAAAGAAAACACAGTGTGGTTAGTAGTCATGGTGTAGGTATAAGAGAAATGAGTGGAGGCAATAAGACAGATTTATAAAATGTTGCCCTCATTTTGCTTTCTGTTTCTGTGATAAACACTGATCACTTTTGGTTCAGAATCCATAATGAAGGGAAGCCAAGGAAGGAACCTGGAGACAGGAAGTGAAAGCACAGAGCCTAGAGTAATGCTGCTTCCTGGCTTGATCCCTCTGGCTTGTTGAGCTACTTTTCTTGTAAAGCCCAGATGAACTTGTCTAGGAATGAGACACCCACGGTGGGTTGAATCCTCCCACATCAATTAGAAATCAATAAAATGGACAACACTCCCTCCTACATGCCAGTATGACAGAGTCAAGTTCTCTACTGAGGGTCCTTCTTTATTGATATGCCAAGTTGACAACTAAGACTAACCATCACAGATTCTTCCTTACATAAGAAGAGTTACTTTAAGGTGGTCTTTAATTGGCTGAGAAACATATGTTGAAAGGTTAGGGAGATTTCTCAGTGGGTAAGTTACCTGTTCTGAAAATGTAAGTAAAATGTGAGAACCAGAGATTGGATTTCCAGAACCCACATAAATGCTGATGAGTGTGGTGTTCCACCTGTACTCCCAGTGTTTTGGAGGTACATGTACTAAGAACTGTTATTTTCTAGTAGGTTTACTCTTTTATTTATGCAACATATTTTCATATGTATCTTATTATATTTGTTCTAGGTGGAACTGCATTAGCTTTCGCTTAGTGTTTCTACAGAATACTGTCACATTGCTGCTGCAGTGACAACTAGTGCACTCCCTCCAGCACCCGGCTAGGTCGTCTGCCCACATTAGCCAGCACTGGGTTGATGGGAAAGATTTTGTATCATTATACAGAGAGCAACTGAGGAAGACACCTAGCATCAACTTTTGGCTTCCACACTCACTCAATACATGTGCACCTCAGCACACATAAACATATATATGAACACACAAAGCACACACAAACATATTGGAAATATATAGCCACTTCTAAAAGTTTTAGGGGGTACAGCTAATATACTGGGTATTTTATCTATCCTTAGATGAAATGTAATTACATGACATATTTTGTGTAACAATAGAAGGCAGAAAGAGAATACACAGGAGAAATACATAATAATACAATAAATTGAAAGCAGCTACAAATATGTTAGATATAAAACTAAGTATAGCAATTGTCACCTTGATGAAGAATGCTTTAAATATTATAATCAAAAAGCAGATAATTTTATGGCTTCTGGGGTCAGGGTTTTATTTCAATTGTTCAATTGTGTACTCTTGAGCAAGCTACTTCCGTTTCCTGAGTCATAACAAACAGGATGAATGAAGTGTCAAATATTGAAATTCGTATAATATCTGCTACATAGGTGTCAGAAGATTAGAATTCTTAATGTCGATAGGAAGGGTTATTACTGTTTTCAGGAAAGTCCCTTTGCAGTGGCATATTGACACCTGGTGACTGATTTCAGCATCAGGTCAGAGATTATGCATCTTCAACATGGCTTCTTTGTTTAAATTATCCCTGGGTATCTGGGGAGAAATATCTGTGCCTAACAATCTGCTGTTCCCCATACTAAGTTCTTAGCCTTTGATAAATATTGAATGTATTTCTAAACTGTTCAAGGTGTCACTCAGTATACCTGGCCTCAGCTAATAATGTTTTTCTAGTTAGCTTTCGTGGTCATTATAAGATACAACAGCCTGAGTAGAAATTTCATTTCCCATAGTCCTTGAGGCTGGACTTAAAATATCACAGTGACAGTGAGACCCATTTACTGTGTCCTCAGGTGGCCTTCTTGTGCCTGTGTTTCAGAGAAAAAGAACAGGAGACAAGGGAATGAGAGAAACTGGGGACATTTTGGTGTCTTACACACACACACACAGAGACACACAGTCACACAGACACACACACACATACACACACACAATCAGTATTATCCTGCCAGGGCCGCAATTGTGTATGCTTACTGAAACTTTAATATTTTCTTAAAGGTACTTCCTTTAGAAGTTAGGGCCACACTGAAAGTTATTATGATTTCCATGTGTGGATTTTACAGGAACACAATGCCATATGTAACAAACCCTGCACAGTAGAGTGAAGGCTGAAATGAATTTCATGAATGATTAGGAAAGTGTCTTCCATCAACATCATGGGCTATTGTTTCCATCCTCACTATCTTTATCCAAACTTGATCAGGGCAATGTATCTCTAGTCATCAATTTTTTTTCTAAAATCTCAATATTTTGGATGGGGAGGATCTACAGTTGTATTCCTCTTCTGAAATTATGCCAAATGACAGTCAGAGGAGCTAATGATTTGTGACAATGGGACTGCCCTAGAGTGGGAGGCTTTGTGAGTTCCAGTTGCATAATTTCTCCTAATGACAATAAACCTTCGATCCCATGAACCTTCAGCATTTGTTAGGTTACTTGAATTTGGTCTTGTTAATGTCTTGGGTCCCTTTAAGTGTGTTCTAAAGGTTAAGAACCTTTCTTCCTGTCTTTGTATGGCCTTTGGTCTCTGTCTGCTCCTTGGTTCATTTTACATCATCATCCCCTCTCTGTCTCTTTTGGTATCAAGTGCAATTTGTAGTCTTGTCTGAAGCCACCAGCTCACTTCACAGATGGTGAATTGCAGTTGAGAGTAATGGGCCTATTTGGTTCAGCCCTGAGAGTACATTAGTGTCTGATAGCCTATAACTGCTGAACATTAGACATCGTTCTCACTGCTCCAAGGTCATCTGTAGGGCTGCCTCTCTCTCCCCTTCTCACTCCCCTCCATTCCTCTCTTTACCTCCATCAGATTTGAATTATGCCAAAGTCACAAGGCCATTAGGGCCTGTTCTTGGACTGTGGAGCAATGAGTCTTCATTACTGGTCTGGGTCAGTTTTGCTCCAACAAACTGAGCAGACTGAACACTTGAAAGAGAGCTCACCTCATGAAACTACAGAGCCAAATGTATCCACTTAGGGCTCCTGGGTCTTGTCATAAGAAGAGTGTCGGCCACATGTTTCAGGAAGCATTATTTCAAATACGAAATCAGAAACCAAGCAGCTGGTGATGCATGTTAACAAACATCTAAAGCATCCGTTACTGTGTTTATAAGACAGTGCTGCTGACACCGATGCTGCATTCTGGGATGCTATACTAATTAAATAAAGCAAGGTGTGTGCTTGTGGTAAGCAAATATCTCTCCTCTTTTGTCTCTCTGTTGCTCTCTCTTTTTTCTTTCTCTTTGTGTCTCTGATTCTCTCTCTCCACATATTCCTCCTCATCTCTCTCTTCTTTCCCTTCCTGCCCCCCCCCCACTTTGTTTACCAACCCATGATAGTGAGCATTGAGTGGCAGAGATTTCTTTCTAGTCTATTCCATATAGATCTGGATTGGTGTTTTCAAAAGAATTTAAAACACTTTTCCCCAAACATCCTTGAATAAAAATGCTAAGATAGAAGGGCCAATTGATAGCCTGGAAACTTGGCGTTTGTCATACCTTTGTTACAAAAAGCAATCTGAGAATTATCATTAATTGGCTTGTGGCTGGCAGCTAGTTTAGAAGTATCAAGAGCTGCTGAGGTCTGTGGTTACATGGCAGCATCAAATTTCCCCTTGAATTCCTAGGGCTCACTGCTTTGAGGTAGTCAGCTTGGGTTGTGATGAGACTTACATCTTCTTGCCTGCTCTTCCTTTTCTTTCTGCTTGTCATCTACTCTTTCCCCTCCTTCCACTGCCCTTACCATTCTCCTTTTCTTTTATCTGGGGTAGTATTTTGTTGTTGTTTGTTTGTTTGTTTTTATAACAAAGGTCTCAAGTTGTGCCCTCGAAGGTGCTAGAATTGTTGGAGACCTTTAAAAAGAAACAAGGTCTGCAAAGGATTCCTCTCCTGCCTGTCTGTCAGCAGAATAGGGCTCTTTGGTAACAGTGTAAAACTCCCTTTGTCTTGAAGGGAGGTGAAGGGAGGGTCAGTAGCTCATTCATTGTGGTTGTTGCCTGATCAGCTTCAATTAACTTGAAGCTGGAACAAGCTTATTCTCTTTGTCTGTGTAACTTAGCCTGTACAGCAGAGAATAGAAAAAAAGAAAAAAACAGAAAAAGGAGGCAGGCATTCAGTTCCATAGTTCTGCTCTTTTTTGTGGGTCAGTCTTGCCACCAGGGCTTCTGAAAGGTCCCATGCTGGGTTTCAGAACCTGGTGTTGAGGTCTCATAATTATTAGCAGTGTTTCAACAAAGGGTCCGTATTTTCAGTTCATAGAAAACCCTTTGAATATGTTCTTGTTCTTGATATGATCTTAAGCCCTTGGTATGTGCATGGTTCAAAGAATTTTGCATAAGTTTTCACATCCACCAATGCCACTTTCTCGTTCAAATGAGAATGTTGGTTTTCAGTTGCCATCTGCTATTAGAAGCTGTGATTTGTCTAGAGCACACAAAGCAAGCTTTTTAGTAAAAAACGTGTGTGGAATTTGTATGTAGAAAAATACCAGGTACCTTTCTGTGCTGTACTTGTCACCTTTGTGCTGTTCAACCACATCATCACTGATTAGCCCAGATATTTTATAGACACAGCTCAGCAAGATGAATGAACTTACTCATGACCACATAACTCGTAAGATCTAAAGCTAGGGACTGAACTTCAATCACATTGCCTTTAAATATAGTCAGACACATCATTTTTCTGAATAATATTGGGATGGGGGAAAGTAAATGACTAGTGGCAAACTGATATAGATAACTGAAAATATACTGGAGGTATACACACACATATACACACACATATACACACTCATATACACACACATACACACACATATACACACACATGTACACACACATATACACACTCATATACACACATATACACACACATATACACACACATATACACACACATATACACACTCATATACACACACATACACACACATATACACACACATATACACACACATATACACACTCATATACACACACATACACACACATATACACACACATATACACACTCATATACACACACATACACACACATATACACACACATATACACACACATGAACACACACACACAGAGAGAGAGAGAGAGAGAGAGAGAGAGATGAGAGAGAGAGAGAGAGAGAGAGATCTACAATCATGCTTGATTTTTAGGCAAAGCTGTAAGACTTCTGAATCTTCATATGTATCAAGAACCACTATGGGGTCACAACTAAGACATAAGCATGGTGTTCTAAACATGTTAGTAGTCATGTCAGCCAAAGAAAATTCCCAAGAAGGTTTGAACCTGTACCAGCCAGTGTTCCAACAACCATGGATGGGAACTTGAATCTAGTAAAGAAGTTATCTGAATTGGCCTACCAAATGTCTACCACAGGAAATGACTCTGAGACACATCTCTGTAGTCTACCCATGAGTTAAGTCATTAACTACCTTGTTGGCCACCTTTCTAGAATCCCACATTTTATATTCATATGACACTTTCTAAATATACAGTATCCAACAGTGTTAGATACCACCTGATATGGAGCATCAGCACCTGCTACAATTAGAAATAACCTCTCATCAGCCAGGATTCTGTACAACTGAGTCATTGGAGATGATCAATGAAATATGCCACACCATCTTCATCTCAGATTATTTGTTTGTAACCAAGTACACAAGATAAAATGGATAATACACATTAACAATCAGTTTTTAAATATTACACAGTGAGCTCAGAAAAGGTAAAGTTGCAATGGTGGAGACTGAGGTTATGTAAGATACTGCATGTGTTTCCTCCTACCAGGTCTCCTGGGGAACTACATTTGATGATGTGCTCATTCTCAGAGTGGAGTCGTTTCACATTTTGCTTTCTGTCCACTTGTTTACATCCTCTAGTCCTTATTTTGACTGTATCTTACTCTGCAGATGTATACTGTCTGTATTCTGTATATATGTCTATATGTTGACTGAGGGTCCTGTCATTAGAAATTTGAAGAAGAGTCGGTGGTGGTGGATTTATAACATTACAGAAACAGAACTGGAAAGTCTGGTGCATCCAGGAAAGAATCTCACAAACTTACTTGATTTCCAAAACAAACAAACAAACAAACAAACAAACAAAAAGAGGCAATGTGAAAAATGAAGGAAAAATCACAAATTTCTGAGGTATTCAGAAAAGGTCAGGCTTAATCCAGCTATGTAGCTGTGGCTCTTAAGCAATGGTGGCAGCAGTGAGCTTTCTGGGAAGGAAAAGTACAGTATCTCACTAGCAGTATAATCATTCCTCTTCTCTCTTTGGTGATGCATAAGGTGAATCCTGAGGGATCGTCCCTTAGCTAGGCAATTGGCCATCCTAGCTGGATTAACTCTTATGTTTATGAGTAGCTTGGGTTACAAGGTCTCCACTCAGGCCAATTTCCAATCTCTTGACACAGAGTAAAATCTTTCCTTTAATTGGCTTTCAATGTTACCATAACAGTACCACTGTAAATAATGCCCCTCCTTCTTTTGAAGTGAAGCTTCTCTATGGTACAATTCAGGCTTCGATATCTCTGCAGGGATAGATTGCAGCATTTCATAGCAAGATGTGGCCTACAGTGAGGTGACCATTATCTCTTGAGGATAATATGTCTAACTGTAAATCAGAGTTACTGGTATCATTAAAAGGATTCAATTTCTCTCTCTCTCTCTCTCTCTCTCTCTCTCTCTCTCTCTCTCTCTCCATAAGAGAGCATAAGAAGTGAAAAAATGATAGATGCTATTATACTTGGTGTTAGCCTTATACTTCCCTCAAATGATTTGTTACCATGAATATTTTTATTAACTTTTCAAGAATGCAGTGTGATATTTACTACCAATGAGATGTAATATAGCATGTAGTTTATATATATATATATATATATATATATATGTATATATATATATATATGTAAATATAGATCTAGAGATAGAAATAGACCTACCAGATTTGTACTTTCTGTGTCTTAGTATTGTTTTAAACTTTATCCCAATTCCCAGACGTGTTAGGTCACTGTGAAGCTTCCTCAGAGCAATAGAACATATGTCTGCTAAGTACGTAGGTGGTTATTATAAATATCATATTATTTTATCTCTCCATTCTTCAACTGTGCTGTGAATGTTACTGTATGATTCTTTCTTTGGGCTAGTCATGTCTTCAGATATGGACATTTGAAAATAAGAGGTTATCTTTCTTATATTAGCTGTGTAATTAATTAGTCTGGTGAGTGGCAATATACATCTGATAAAAACTTTTTAGATTAAGTAGTAATATAACAATATCACATCAAGCTTTTCTGTTATTGTCCTTGGAATATGCTGACATATTACGCATCGAATAGTCTATATGAGGTGCAAACTAAAGATTAAAACTACAGTCTGGAACATTTTCAACTTGGAGGTAATATTTGAAACTAAGTAGTATTTCCCTAAGCCAGATCCACTTGATGTACATTTATATTTGCCCATTTTTATGAATGTATCTGTATCTTTATGTATCTATATATCTGTCCATGTATCCATCCATCTATCTATGTCTATTCATCCATTCATCACTCTATCTAGCAAGAGAATTTCCTTGCAAACAAATGGGCAATAAAGAGAGCAATGTTCTAAAGAAACCACTAAAAGATGCTAGACATTAAAGGGTGATTATAAGGTACAAATAAGTATATTTTGCAACAATATAAAACACTAAACTTACTGAGAAGTTATAACAATTTTCAATATACATGCACATAACAACTCGGTTTTAACATCTACAATGGGAAAATGGGCAGAGCTAAAAGGCCTTAGAAAGTAACGATGAAACAGAAAAACAAATAAGTAAATGAACACAGAGGTCCTTTTGTGAAGGGCATTTAATATAGGGAGAGAGAACCTCAGGTTCTTTCTGCTGACTCTACTAAGATGAAGGAATCCCTTTTAGAAATGAGGAATTACATAAGAATTGCTTCTCTGATAACTGCTTTTATACCAAACTTAGAGAAGAAATGAAAAACTAAAAATGAGGGCAAAATCAGTAAGGAAGTGCATCCTCAAGGTCAAAAATGACCAAGAGCTCAAAAAGCTGGGGAAACCAGGATGCTGAGTGCCCTGTGTGATTACAGGGTCTTTGCCTGCACCTTTGGCTCCTTCTCACTTGGTCCTTTGTCAAAAGCACTGTTTCTCGGTAAAAATTCAGGACACACCTTTCTGAGGAAGGCCTCCCAGGTCCCAGGGACAGACTTGAGCATATGCATTATCATGATTCATGTAGGTTTGATTCAGCTTGGTACACTGAACTCTGACATGTTTCTGCAGGTGCACCGCCAGCAAGATGGGGCTTTACATTCCCAGCAGTACCACATACCAAGCTTACCTCAAGTCCATAATGATTAAAGTATTGACTTTATGGATGCCACTCAAAGATTATTTGTTGAATGAGTTTTTAAAAAATCTATTAAAGAATCTGAATTGCTAATGTTAAAAAGTAGCAAATACTGTTTCCAGGAGTAATTTTCTGAGGAATTTTGACATGCGCTATCTGAGGAGGCACAGCACATTCTCTATGGAATTGTCTTCTTCACTAATCAATCCAACATGCCATTCAGTGTTGTCTTCCTATGTTTTAAGAACAATTTTACTTCTGGATTTAAGTAAACATTTTAATTTGGAAAAACAATCTTTCTGCTTGTTTTGCTGTTTCATCTGGTTTTTAAACGGGGTTGTATGCATACAGAAAGTGTGGTGTCCCAGTCTCTCCTTGCGTGTCTTTGTTCTGTTTTTAATTCTTTCCATGAGGCACTCTGAGCACAGTGCGGCTAAGACCCACACGTCCCGCAAAGTCCTAAGTACATGTCAGCAGGTGTTGAAGGGCTGTTGGATGAGAAAGTGCCATCACTTCCCGGGTAATTGGAACAAGGCAGAGGACACTGCACACAGCGATTTGACAAAGGATTAACCTGTCTCCTCCACTGTAAAGCTGTAATGGGCTCATTTGTGACTCATGACACTGCTTGTCACCACATGATAGGGCTAACACAGCTTCCAGCACACTTTCCCAGGATCCTCCACCAAAGAGCTCAAAATGGAGATGTGAAGACACGATCTAAAAATTGATCTATTCATAGGACACACATCAAAGTTCCTAGGGGGTGTTTTGCTAAAGATACGGATATGAGTATCAGCCCAGGTGCTTAGTGGTTCATTCAAGTGAGTTAGAAAAGATCAGACAGCGTGCTCCAAGGTCATGTCTTTCCAGTTCACATCCTGTTCTGAATGATTTTCAGGGTTATTTGCGATTGGGGGAAAGCTTGGGGATATTTGCTCATAGGATGTTGGTGAAAAAAAGGCTACAGACAGAAGCAGGAATGTGTTTTACTGCTCCTAGATGAAGCCTGACAGTGTGTAAATCTGTTCCCTGACACTGACTAAAGGTAATGATTATATAGAAACTGACTGATGAAATATGAAAGTATTGTTAAATCCTGGTGAGAAACACTCTGTGGGCAAAAGCATACACTTTCACATTGTAAAAAGTTACCAATGCTTAACTCACCAAAGAAATAATTTAAAATCAGTCATGTATGGTGGTTCATTACAATAATTCTAGTTTTTGAAAGGTTGAGGCAGGGTACTTGCCATGAGTTCAAGGCCAGTCTAAGTATAGAATAAGACCCAATCTCAATAAATACACAGTAACAAATACTCCCAGTTCAAATTTATTCAGAAGAAAGTATTCAATACAGAATTTAAAATAAAATACCCTTTATCATACGATTTGTTTTTAAAAAAAACCTCTGCTGTGATAATCAATGTCATAATGACAATCAAAGGAGAATTACAAAACTATTTTTCAAAATTGTTAGTAAATTCTCCCTTGGAGAGTTAGTGCCGTGTCATCAGACACACATGGAAAGAAGCCATTTTAGCACTATGTGGAGGTGCTCTAGCATGAGCTAGCTAAATACACATAAAACCTGAGAGGGCATGGAAAGAAATTCTAGACACGAAAAGACAAAGTTTGGCCACATTGCTTTTTTTCGGATGGGCTCTGCTTGCTGGTGGCATGCTGCAGCTTTTTTAAGAGAAGTCTTCCTGATTCAGCGGTAGCAGAAAAAAAACTGTGCAGTTTCAAAATGGTGGCATCCTGAACCGTGCTGCCAGCATGAACTCTGACTCTTTCAGGAGGCTGAGCACTGGAATGGGGTTCGTGGGCAGCCTGCTACAAGTTACTTGGTGGCAGCATGGGGCAACTTCTTACCAAGTTCAGGTGAAGAGCATGGCTCCCACTCGGCAGTCTCAGATGCAGTGAACAGACTTCTGCCATGTTGAATTGGGTGGAGCCAAAAGGCAAAGCAACCTTATTCCTAATAATGCTGGTTAGCATTTAAAGAAGCACTTCTGGACAGAAAAGGATTTCAGGTGCACAATAGGACAGATTCAGACATAACAAACCTCTAAATGAGACACAGTGTTTTTAAAAATGTACACAGGCTTGGGAGAGAGAAGAAAAAGAGTAAAGAGACAGTAAATGTAATATAAGAGTACAGACAGTCATATATTAAAAGAGTGAAGATAATAAAATAAATATTAAACTTTAGAAAAAGAAATATACACAGATAGTCTGGATTATGTATATTATTGTGCTTTTCTTTGAATTTTTTACTGTGAAGAAGCTAAGTATAGAGAGACATTTAATTGTATGGGCTACTAAGCTAAACCAACCTATATATTTGAAAGGTATCTTGATTCCAAAATGTGAGTCTAAGGATTTGTTGCTTTGTAAAACAGGTTCTGCTTTTGTTTTCACAGATGATGAAAACCTATGAATTAATTCCAGACTAATGTAGTTTGATGGACCAAGAACCCCTGAAAGGTTGCCATGAATTCCTCCCCAAAATATTTCACCCAACAAAAAGCAGGAAGCAGTTTGGAGAGAACTATGTTTGTATTACCAAGTATTGTTTATAAATGTTTACTTACATCATATACTATAGATATGAATACTTTGCATTGATATGGATCTTGGTCTATTGATACAAATTTTAGGTCATTTTTGTTATATGTATATTTCTGTTCTTGATTAAGGTATTGTATTTATGCACCATACTTAAAATGTAATGTATAATTAAGAAACATAAGTTAATAGATCATCACCTATAATAGTCAAACCTGTAGCCATGTTAGTTAGGTTTACTAGATATATAAAGATATTTCAATTAGACAGATATCTTCAAACCTTTTAAAGGCTTATGAAATATGGCATTTAAAATGTTTTAAGTACTTAGTTCTTTTCATGACATGACACACACCTGCTCCTGGCAGCACCAATTACTTCAAGAGGAAAATGGGCATTAAAGAAGCTCCTTATGGAGTTTGCTAGCCATTCAGGCAAGAAACTGCTCTTGCATGGACTATTTGATATTATGTTGTATGAACTGGACATGCAGGACCTACAGAGAATCACTGTTGAAGTTGACGAAAGAAGGTGAGACAGTCTTTGGTGTGTCCTGCTTCATGAAGAAGACTGCCAGACACTCTTCAGGACACAGAAGAAAGTGACTGACAAACTGTCAATATAGGTCAAAATGTCTTTGAAATTCTCTGCTTCCTAAAAAGTCTCCCAGATACTATGGTCCTATGGACTGAAGATGGATGCCCCAATAGTACAGAATAACTTTGGGTGACTGTCCAGGCAGGGAAATGCCTGTCAATTCTAGAGTTTTGGAAGTTGCTTACAATGTACTTCCTGTTTACTAAGGTAATATTATTTCTTTCTGAGGTCTGGATGGAGTTGAAGAATAGATAGCTATAATTATAATTTTCCTTAGTTATGATAAAAATAAAATAGATATAAATATTGTAACTATAATTCTTATTGATACCTGTTTTGTATATGTAATTTTACTATGTTAAAATCAAAACCTTCCTTTTCATTTAGACAGAAAATGGGAGTTCATGTGGGATTCCCCTTTGTCTTACCATTAATGTGATTACCATTTATTAAGAAAGAAACTGCTTTGGGCCTATAGTAGGGCAGAACAGATCCACATGGGGAACACTAAACTGAGTGCTGGGAGAAAGAAGGTGGAGTCAGAGACACCATGTAGCTGCCACCAGGAACAGATGAGTTGGAATCTTGCTGGTAAGCCATAGCCACACGGTAATACACAGATTAATAAAAATGGGTTAAATTAAGATATAAGAGCTAGCCAATAAAAAGCTAGAGCTAATAGGCCAAATAGTGATTTAATTAATAGAGTTTCTGTATGGTTATTTTAAGTCCTGGCAGCTTACATACATCCTTACTTACATAAGGATCATCATAGTCAAAATGCATGAAATATAGGTTTAGAGTGCCATGGAATCATGTAGGAACTTTTTCACTGATAAAAAGATTTAGCACATCCCTTCCATGACATTCCATTCTACACCATAGTGTATGTGCACCATAGAAATCACCAAACATCACAAATTACTGCTTTTGTTTCTTTGTTTTTCTAGACAAGTTGCTAAATGATTACCTATGATGCTATTTTTGTGGGCTTTCTTATTCTTATGATTTTGAGGCATTGTGCTAGCTAGATGACTTAAATACCATCCTTTCTTCCCTCTCTCTGTCTTTCTCCTTCCTTCCTTCCTTCCTTCCTTCCTTCCTTCCTTCCTTCCTTCCATCCTTTCTTCCTTCCTTTCTCTCTTTCTCTCTTTCTCCCCTTTTCGGGATGAGGTCTAATGTAGCTTTTGTTAGCCTAGAACATACTGTGTAGCGAAGGATGACCTTGAACTTCTGATCATCCTGCATCCACTTTCCAAGTGTCTGGACTATAAGCATACAAGTTCATTCCCAGTTTGTGTCTCAGACACTTTAGTGCTTGCTCAACAGGCTCTTATCCCATGCTGATCACAAGTGGATTTGTAAGAGGCACTGACTATGCAAGCTGCTGAACTAATGTGTCATCAACAGCTTTCTCAGCTGGACAGGTGATTGCTCTTCTCTGATTGGCTTGCTATCACCCCTTCTTCATAAAATGCAGATAGCTCTCTATTATCAGCTAATTTGGGTGTGGGATAGGCTCTGCCAGTAAAACAATTCTAATTATTGTTAGGGGTGAGTGGGGTTCTCTGCTAACTCCTCATGGCAATGGTTCCTGTAATAATTTTGGGGGAAACGGCTCCTTACAATAAAATTAGTTACTTGTTATTCCTTCTTTAAGCTCTCAAGACAAATTTTAAGAGAGGAAAAAGTAATTCACATATTTTAATATGATGTTATACACATCTGGCATCTCTTCTTCCAAGTAGTATGGAAGAAGACCTCTTGAGTTTGTTGCTAAAGGTAGATATCCCAGGCTATTTGTTGATATTGGCTTAGGTCAGAATACAAGACATAGCAATAAAAGTGAAGTGAAGTAGGTTAACTTCTGAACTTCTATGAATAATGGAAGATATTTGAAGATGTCTTCTGAGTGTCTGAATCATGGGGCCTAAGAAGATTTATTTTTTTATTGAATGTGAAGACAACAATCTGAAGGTTGACTGAAATAGGAAAGCTATTGACAATTTATACTGGAGAGCATTACACTTGAAATGACCTCTTTTTGTCTAAGGAGAGATGTGTATTTGGACACATGGGAAGGGAGCATAATGGTAATGTCTAGTGCATTTTCAGCCTTTTAATATGATTTGTTTTTCTTTATGATAATATATTGCCTTTCTGTTATTGGGTGCATATATTTTCTCAAGAACATTTGTGTAAACAGGTTCACTGATATATGAAGATATCTTGAGAAGCCTTAGTAAGCTCTATGAATGTGTCCTTTAATATCACCTGGTCATTGGGAATCCTGATGGCCTTTGGACGTGTTAGATGGAACAGGAAGTGATCCTGAATGTCTTATCATGGTGTATTAGTACCCATCTGTTCTGTACATTCACTTTACCCTCTGTTCTGGTTGAGATGGAAGACAGTCTAGAATCTGTCAGGATCATTCATTCTGGTCCATAGCAAGGAATGTCACACTTCACCTTCTGCTATGGGGATACTTCATGACTTCCTGAAGCAATTTAATGAGTGCCTTGCAGAGCCATGGCTAGGTTGCTTCTTTTCCTCCACTAATAGTGCAGAGGAGATATCTGTACTTGTGGAATCTGAGATTCAAGTGAATTATCTTCTATTTGTTGCCCTATATTTATCCCTAAAATATTTCAGTTTGTTAGATAAAATCTCATTGGAGATGACATTTATTTATTGGAAATGAGAAATTTTCTAATGGTAGAAATAGGTTCTATTGTTCAGATCTTAATTCACATTTCATGATAATTTGAAATAGCAAGTTGTCTCATGGTTTTGACCTAGAATGAGGAACTACAATTATCTGTTTCTTCTCCAGCATCCTTCACTGCTGCCTCTTTTTTATCCAGAACCTGGTGTAATGATTTCTGTATCCCACTTTCTACCAAGCAGGAAGAGAAAAATTTGCTCATGTTATAACTTCAATATCCCAAATCCATGGTTTTTAGTCAGATTCTATTTTTAAACCATGAGCTGTATATTATGTAAAAGATAGCTTCTGGGTTTTGAAAATTCAATTTCTCTTTTGACCAATTCTGCCCTTCAAAACTAATGTATGTTTGTTCGTAATAAAATTGTCAGGTATGAGAATTGATGAAAACAGTAGTCTATTTCTTTCTCTTGTATTTCTTGTCTTAACAATATAAATCATTCTCAAAGCAACCAAACTCTTAAAAATTGAGTAAAATGCAGTAATGTAGAAAATAAATAGAGGAGAGTATCTATTTGAATTACCTCACTATCATCTATTTATCACTAAAATAGAATTTGAAATGGGGGGTGTTAAGCATGGTGTGGTAGTGTGCATACTGCACTAATGAATAATTTTTGAAAAATATGTAAGTGTATTTTTGATTGCTGATTGGAAGGATCTACTCAGAGAGAGAGGATTAATTTATAAATAAAACAAATTTAATAACTAAGGTTCCTAGAGACTCAAGGTGATGGATCTTAAGACTTTTTACAAGAGGGTGGGAGATCTCTTCCACTGTTAAAACCCAGAGAAATGCTGAAGGTTCTGCAGCACTGTTGCTCACATCTGTGAGGATTCATGATTTATAGCTTACTCTGTCTGGGTGGGCAAGATATGACAAGGAGAACTATGACCAAGGAAAACTACAGCCACAGTTTGGTAATGACTCTGAATTAGGCAGTGATTTAGACATGAGGCAGCCATGGAAACTAGTTATTCTTGGGTAAATGTATTCCCTGATGACATTCTGTGGAAGTTTCAAGTATCCTTGAAGTTACAGTTATGTTTTCCCTGCTCTATCACAAATTAAGACACCAAGAAACTTGGTCAGTTGCCACAGTGAACACCAATGAAGGGTCTTTATCCCTTAGATGATCCTGGCTTCATTGTAATTTCATTTCACTGTTGTTATACACACATACACACACACACACACACACACACACAAACACACACACACACACACACACACACACACACACACACACACACACCCTTCCTTCATGAACCTTTCAAAAGCATCAGAAGAAATTCCTACAAGGTGAGGGGTGGTCTGTTTCTACCATTATTTGAGAAAGAAAATGTGCTCTAGATTTGTGAACATACTAGTCACCTCTTAATGGTCATAAGAGTCTTAAAATTTCATAACTCAGAATCCATTATGCTGCTAACCTCTGCTGTAGGTCAGACTTCACCAGTCTTTCTCCAAGGAGTGTTCTAAAATGAATAAACTGCTTCAGCTATCTGTCCCACTCGGGTGAATTCTTTCCTTTGAAATAATAAGATCTAAAGAGAAACCAAATAAAAGGAACAAAATGGCACATGCATGCCTCTTTTGCAGCTTAAACATGATTTCTTCAACGTGATTGTGAAACATGATGAGGTTATCTGTCAGTGTGAAAGAGAAGGTAGAAGGAGAAAGTATAAAGAATGAAAATATATTAAATGGTAAGTACAGGTGTTAAGAGGGTACAGGAAATATCAAATACAAGTTCTGAATTTGGTGCTCTTTATAATACGAATGAGTTCTAGTCTGTGTCATTCTTTGGTGCATAGGAAGAACACTTCCTGGTCAGTAAAGCTGAAGTAACGATTTTCAGATTTCTTCTACTCCATAGTTCCATTCCGTGTATCTTTGCAAATGTGGAAGACTTGTCATTAGGAGTCACTCACTCTCTGGTCTTTCTAAACCATTGGAGGGATGAACAATACTGTAAGATTTCATTATGGCACAAGCTACTATTCTAATATTCTGTTAGGACCCATGTACTTCTCCAAGTTCCTTTGCGTCTGTTAAATGAAAGTTTTGGAAAATTAATCTAGTGACTTTAAATTTGTTTATTAGTATAACTTTGTCTCTTACAAAAAAATGTTCATGGGATTTGGCACTCAGGACAAATGAGAAAAGATCCACTATTGTTCAAGGACAAAATGAGTTTCTGAAGAGATCCCAAGCTGGCTATTTATCCTTCCAACTACTGCCATGATACTTAGGGATTTTCAGTACACACTCTGAATCCTTATGTATACCTTTTCTGGCTTTGAAACTCAGGAGCACTTGTAGGGGGCTTATTCTTTGTGACCGCATTGAAGAAGTGATGCTTCGGCAGTAGACAGGACTGCCTGTGCCAGCTTGTCTCTTTACTAGCCCCGGTGTAGTATTCATTTAATTTGTTAGTCTACTCCTCCATTAGCTTTTTCCTATGGAGGGACTGACCAATTTATCCCTGTTTAAAATTTAATCAGACGTTTCACTGCTCATCAACATTTTAACGGGACCATTTAGAGCCATGGAACTCCACACATCTCTGCTTAATTACTGCTAGTTGACAGATGTCACTTTCATTGTCCTCTGTCCCCTCTCCTTCAGCTGCTCAGACTTGTAGGAGAAGCTTATTTTTAAAATAAACCTTAAAACAGAAACACAACCAGAGATTAATGGAGAGACAGTAGCCCGTGATTCTGCCTGATTGGACTCTAGTCATTTGAAGAAGTTAAGGATAGTATCTGGTACCTTTTCAGGGCTTGATGCCCACTCTGTTTCTTTCTTGTACATATTGAAAGGACCTTGGGGAGGAAAAGTGCAGAACAGATGACTGGGTTCCCTCATTGGTTGTGTTTGTCATTCTTTTCTCAAGCTACTATCTGCTCACACTTGTTCCTTACTGAACTGTGAAATTGGAAATGAGAGTGGAATGCTGCTCTTCCACCACGGACACTTCTCTTGTGATGGAATACAGTGAAGGGAGACTGCTTTTGGAGCTGAAGAAGGGGATGTGGCCAATGACACATACTCATGTCGTGCAGCAATGAACTGAATTTATTTGGGCTTATAAAGTCCCGGCTTTCTCCTACTCTGAACGCCACCTCCTATTTACACATAAAGAGAATGTTTTCAGTAGTCCTCATTGTCCTCTACATTCAGCAAGTCCGGTTTTATCCCAGGCCTTTTCAGACCCAGACCAGCTGGCCTTGGTGAGTTCCCAATAGAACATCCCCATTGTCTCAGTGTGTGGGTGCACCCCTCGCTGTCCCCAGAGGTGGGTGGTCCTTGGACTTCCCATAGGGCAGGGAACCCTGATTACTCTTTGGGCTGATGAGGGAGGGGGACTTGAATGGGGGAAAGGGAGGGAAATGGGAGGCGGTGGCGGGGAAGAGACAGACATCTTTAATAAATAAATAAATAAAAACAAAAAAAGAATGTTTTCATGGTTACTGTAAATATTGTTACATGGAAGCTTTAACTGAAAAGTTCCTTCAAAATAAAATATTAGTAGTTCATCGCCTTCTCTTTGAAATGGCTACAGAAAGAGCAGGTAATATGTGTTGCTTTGAAAGTATGGAATGATTCCAAATTCTTGGACTGAACAAACGGGGATTTCTATAGGCTTCCTCTAATCTGCCGTTTCAGCCATCCAGTGTCACAGTAACGTTGCATCCCAGCAATCATAAAATTTTATGAATGCCAAACAATAAATGTGTTTGTGAGTTCCAGCTGCTGTCCTGGCTCAGGTAATCTCAGCTGGGCCTGCTAAGGTACCTACAGGGAGTCATCTGCAGCTTGTGGGTGTTTTTGCTGGTTTTGGTAGGGTTTGCGCATACATCTTGCGGCGGGGGGGGGGGGGGGGGGGGGGGGGGGGGGGGGGGGGGATCACTATGGCAATAGTGAGGACGCTTGACTTAGTCTGTGTTTCTTTAATTTTTTAACTGGTTAGCACAAATAGTTTTTAGGGATATAAAAGAAGTTAAGAGAGTACATGGAAAAACACAGACACTTTCTCCAATCTATTATTGATTCATGGTTGATTAGAGGCTTTGTCAAAGTTAGACACATAGCAATATCCAGAGTCTCAGAGAGCATAATAAAAGAAGAGAGGGATGCCAAAAACTAGAAGGAAGAATGGGGCAAAAGATACTCAAATCTACCTTACCTAAGAATGAAGGAATAAATATTTTTTCACCTAATATCACAGACAAAGCAGGGCATTCATTCTAATAATATTAATTCAGCAATGTTTTAGGGAACCTTTCTCATTCAATAGTGCAAGAAAAGAATCTTAAGAAAAAAATATTTTGGAAAGGAAGTAAATTGAGTTTTTTTTTCACAGACAACAGGTCAAATACATAGAGACCTTTAAGGTATTAGTAGTATTAAAACTGTTTAACAAACTTAGCAAAGTCATAACATCTAAGACCAAAATATAGTAGCTTATGTTTCACATGCTGCAACAAAAACTGTATTTCCTTTATGGTATATGATCTTTGCAGAAGACTAAGAACGAGTCGAGTACATTTCTAACTATCTTCTAAATACTAATCCTTGTATCCATGGGTAAATGTAGCTCTCATTGCTCATCACAAAACTCCCTTTTGCAGTAAATGGAGACAATTAAAGAAGTCTACAACAATAAGAAATGCAGAGAACAACTGACCATGGAGTTCTTAGCCTCAGATGAAAGATATAAAATACAACTCCCCCACCTAAATCTTAAACAATATTGTGGAAGTCAAGGCATTCAGGTTATAGGAGTCAGAGGACTGGAATTATGCTGCAAGACTGTATCTTCTTTACATTTCAGGGAAACTTCATCCAGGAATTCTCAACAATATGGTCACCCAAGCTAAGAATTTAATAATAACAAGACAAATTGACATGCCAATGTGGATACTAAATATCCACCCCTAGGTGAAGACTTAAAAGGAATCTTTTTTTTCTTCGAAATATTTTATTAGATATGGTCTAAAATATTTACCTGTGTGAGCTAGTTAGCTTTGCTTTATGGCTGAGGGGTTCTTTGTTAGTATTTGTAGTGTCCCCCAGAGGAATACACCTTCTGATAGCAGGCACAGTTAGCATTTTAAAGATGTTCAACAAGAATTAACAGAGTTTACTCTACAAATCTTCAACCCCTCTAATCAGAAAGTCTCAGTGTTGAGGTGAACAAGTTAGCACAAGGATTGACGGTGATGACATTTCTGGAGGGGAGAGCGTGGTTCTCAAGACAGCTGCTGTGTTGTCAGGCTTTCTGTGATGCTGGGCAGGAGTACACGCAGCTGGAGGACCCGTGTCCTCCTGGGCAGGAGTACAGGCAGCTGGAGGACCCGTGTCCTCCTGGGCAGGAGTACAGACAGCTGGAGGACCCTTGTCCTCCGGGGCAGGAGTACAGGCAGCTGGAGGACCCTTGTCCTCCAGGGCAGGAGTACAGACAGCTGGAGGACCCGTGTCCTCCTGGGCAGGAGTACAGGCAGCTGGAGGACCCGTGTTCTCCTGGGCAGGAGTACAGGCAGCTGGAGGACCCGTGTCCTCCTGGGCACGTCTGTCCTTGGCTTCACACTTTCTCACTTTGTCTTGATTGCTGATTCAGTCTCACCTCTACCAGAAACCCAAGGAATTCCTGAGGGCTCACAAGCTGGGTCTGCAGTTTCAGGAACAGATTGATACCTTCTTTTTTTATTATTAATTAAAATTTTCCGCCTCCTCCCCACCTCCAATTTCCTTCCCCCACTCCCATCCCCCTTCTCCTCCCTCTCCTGTCCAAAAAGCAGTCAGGGTTCCCTGCCCTGTGGGAAGTCCAAGGTCCTCCCCCCTCCATCCAGGTCTAGGAAGGTGGGCATCCAAACAGACTAGGCTTCCATAAAGCCAGTGCATGCAGTAGGATCAAAACCCAGTGCCATAGTCTTTGGCTTCTCAGTCAGCCCTCATTGTCTGCCACCTTCAGAGAGTCCAGTTTTTTATTTGTTTTTTTTTAACTTATTTATTTATTAAGGATTTCTGCCTCCTCCCCGCCACCGCCTCCCATTTCCCTCCCCCTCCTCCGATCAAGTCACCCTCCCTCATCTGCTCGAAGAGCAATCAGGGTTCCCTGACCTGTGGGAAGCCCAAGGACCGCCCACCTATATCCAGGTCTCCAAAGGTGAGCATCCAAACTGCCTAGGCTCCCCCAAAGCCAGTACGTGCAGTAGGATCAAAAACCCACTGCGGTTGTTCTTGAGTTTCCATTCTTCCTCATTGTCCGCTATGTTCAGCTAGTCCAAATTTATCCCATGCTTTTTCAGACCCAGGCCAGCTGGCCTTGGTGAGTTCCCGAAAGAACATCCCCAATGTCTCAGTGTGTGG
Organism: Microtus pennsylvanicus; assembly: GCF_037038515.1. Lineage (NCBI taxonomy): Eukaryota > Metazoa > Chordata > Mammalia > Rodentia > Cricetidae > Microtus > Microtus pennsylvanicus. The sequence goes on from NC_134580.1 coordinate 72,420,295, forward strand.
GTACACCCCTCGCGGTCCTGAGTTCCTTGCTCGTGCTCTCTCTCCTTCTGCTTCTGATTTGGACCTTGAGATTTCTGTCCGGTGCTCCAATGTGGGTCTCTGTCTCTGTCTCCTTTCATCGCCTGATGAAGGTTAATATTCAGGAGGATGTCTATGTGTTTGTCTTTGGATTCACCTTCTTATTTAGCTTCTCTAGGAACATGAATTATAAGCTCAATGTCCTTTATTTATGGCTAGAAACCAAATATGAGTGAGTACATCTCATGTTCCTCTTTTTGGGTCTAACTTACCCCACTCAGGATAGTGTTTTCTATTTCCATCCATTTGTATGCAAAATTCAAGAAGTCCTTGTTTTTTACTGCTGAGTAGTACTCTAATATGTATATATTCCATACTTTCTTCATCCATTCTTCCGTTGAAGGGCATCTAGGTTGTTTCCAGGTTCTGGCTATTACAAACAATGCTGCTATGAACATAGTAGAGCATGTACTTTTGTTGTATGATAGGGCCTCTCTTGGGTATATTCCCAAGAGTGGTATTGCTAGATCCAGGGGTAGGTTGATCCCGAATTTCCTGAGAAACCGATACACTGCTTTCCAGAGTGGTTGCACAAGTTTGCATTCCCACCAGCAATGGGTGAGTGTACCCCTTTCTCCACAACCTCTCAAGCAAAGGCTATCATTGGTGTTTTTTATTTTAGCCATTCTGACAGGTGTAAAATGGTATTTTAAAGTTGTCTTGATTTGCATTTCCCTGATCGCTAAGGAAGTTGAGCATGACCTTAAGTGTCTTTTGGCCATTTGAAGTTCTGTTGAGAATTCTCTGTTCAGCTCAGTGCCCCATTTTATAATTGGGTTGATTAGCCTTTTACGGTCTAGTTTTTTGATTTCTTTATATATTTTGGAGATCAGACCTTTGTCAGTTGCGGGGTTGGTGAAAATCTTCTCCCAGTAAGTAGGTTGCCTTTTTGTCTTAGTGACAGTGTCCTTTGCTTTACAGAATCTTCTCAGTCTCAGGAGGTCCCATTTATTCAATGATGCCCTTAGTGTCTTTGCTGCTGGGGTTATACATAGGAAGTGGTCTCCTGTGCCCATGTGCTGTAGAGTACTTCCCACTTTCTCTTCTATCAGGTTCAGCATGTTCCAATTAATATTGAGGTCTTTAATCCATTTGGACTTGAGTTTTGTGCATGGTGATAGATATGGATCTATTTTCATTCTTCTACAGATTGACATCCAATTTTGCCAGCACAATTTGTTGAAGATGCTCTCTTTTTTCCATTGTATACTTTTAGCTCCTTTATCGAAAATCAGGTGTTTATAGGTTTGTGGGTTAAAGTCAGGGTCTTCTATTCGATTCCATTTGACGACTTCTCTGTTTTTATGCCAATACCAAGCTGTTTTCAATACTGTAGTTCTGTAATAGAGTTTGAAGTCAGGGATGGTAATGCCTCCAGAAGTTCCTTTATTGTATAAGATTGTTTTGGCTATCCTGGGTTTTTGGTTTTTCCATATAAAGTTGATTATTGTCTTCTCCAGATCTGTGAAGAATTTTGATGGGATTTTGATGGGGATTGCATTGAATCTATAGATTGCTTTTGGTAGAATTGCCATTTTTACTATGTTGATCCTCCCAATCCAAGAGCAAGGGAGGTCCTTCCATTTTCTGGTGTCTTCTTCAATTTCTTTCTTCAAAGACTTATAGTTCTTGTCAAATAGATCTTTCACTTCCTTGGTCAGGGTTACCCCAAGAAATTTTATGCTATTTGTGGCTATTGTGAAAGGTGATGCTTCTCTGATTTCCCTCTCTGGTTCCTTATCCTTAGTGTATAGGAAGGCAACTGATTTTTTTGGAGTTGATCTTGTATCCTGCCACATTACTAAAGGTGTTTATCAGATGTAGGAGTTCTTTGGTAGAATTTTTGGGGTCACTTATGTATACTATCATATCATCTGCAAATAACGAAAGCTCAACTTCTTCCTTTCCAATATGAATCCCCTTGATCTCCTTATGTTGTCTTATTGCTATTGCTAGAACTTCAAGCACTATATTGAAGAGGTATGGAAAGAGTGGGGTCTGTTTTTATTCCATGCTTTTTCAGTCCCAGTCCAGCTACCCTTGGTGAGCTCCAATTAGACCAGCCCCACTGTCTCAGTGAGTGGACGCCTCCCTTGCGGTCTTGACTTCCTTGCTCATGTTCTCCCTCCTACTGTTCCTCATTTGGACCTTGGGAGCTCAGTCCATTGTTACAATGTGGGTCTCTGTCTCTATCTCCATCCATCGACAGATGAAGGTTCTATGGTGATATGCAAGATATTCATCAGTATGGCTCTAGGATTGGGCCATTTCAGGCTCCCTCTCCTCAGTTGCCCAAGAAACTAGCTGAGGACATCTCCATGGACACTTGGGAACCCCTCTAGAGTCAAGTCTCTGGCCAACCCTAAAATGGCTCCCTTAATTAATATATATACTTCCCTGCTCCCATATCCACCATCCTCTATCCCAACCATCCCATTTTCCCAAGCTCTCCCCGTTCTCCCTTTCTCACTTTTTTCTTCCCATCTCCCCTTACCCCCATTCCATCCCCACCCCCAAGTTCCCAACTTTTGCCCAGCAATCTTATATACTTCCAATATCCAGGAGGATAACTATATGTTTTTCTTTAGGTTCACCTTCTTATTTAGCTTCTCTAGGATCACTAATTATAGGCTCAATGTCCTTTATTTAAGGCTAGAAACCACTTATGAGTGAATACATCCCATGCTCATCTTTTTGGGTCTGGGTTACCTCACTCAGGATAGTGTTTTCTATTTCCATCCATTTGCATGCAAAATTCGAGAAGTCATTGTTTTTTACCGCAGCGTAGTACTCTAGTGTGTATATATTCCACACTTTCTTTATCCATTTTTCCATTGAAGGACATCTAGGTTGTTTCCAGGTTCTGGCTATTACCAATAATGCTGCTATGAACATAGTTGAACAAATGCTTTTATAGTATGATAGGGCATCTCTTGGGTATATTCCCAAGAGTGATATTGCTGGATCCTGGGGTAGGTTGATCCCGAATTTCCTGAGAAACCACCACACTGCTTTCCAAAGTGGTTGCATAAGTTTGCATTCCCACCAGCAATGGATGAGGGTACCCCTTCCTCCACAGCCTCTCCAGCAAAGGGTATCATTGGTGTTTTTGATTTTAGCCATTCTGACATGTGTAAGATGGTATCTCTAAGTTGTTTTGATTTGCATTTCCCTGATTGCTAAGGAGGTTGAGCATGACCTTAAGTGTCTTTTGGGCATTTGAACTTCTTCTGTTGAGAATTCTCTGTTCAGTTCAGTGCCCCATTTTTTAATTGGGTTAATTAGCATTTTAAAGTCTAGTTTCTTGAGTTCTTTATATATTTTGGAGATCAGACCTTTGTCCGTTGTGGAGTTATTGAAGATCTTCTCCCAGTCAATAGGTTGCCTTTTTGTCTTAATGACAGTGTCCTTTGCTTTACAGAATCTTCTCAGTCTCAGGAGGTCCCATTTATTCAATGATGCCCTTAGTGTCTTTGCTGCTGGGGTTATACATAGGAAGTGGTCTCCTGTGCCCATGTGCTGTAGAGTACTTCCCACTTTCTCTTCTATCAGGTTCAGCATGTTCCAATTAATATTGAGGTCTTTAATCCATTTGGACTTGAGTTTTGTGCATGGTGATAGATATTGATCTATTTTCATTCTTCTATAGGTTGACATCCAGTTATGCCAGTACCATTTGTTGAAGATGCTCTCTTTTTTCCATTGTATACTTTTAGCTCCTTTATCGAAATTCAGTTGTTCAGAGTTTTGTGGGTTAATATCGGGATCTTCTATTTTATTCCATTGGTCGATTTCTCTGTTTTTATGCCAATACCAAGCTGTTTTCAATACTGTAGCTCTGTAATAGAGTTTGAAGTCAGGGATGGTAATGCCTCCAGAAGTTCCTTTATTGTATAAGATTGTTTTGGCTATCCTGGGTTTTTGTTTTTCCATAGAAATTTGATTATTGTTCTCTCAAGGTCTGTGAAGAATTTTGTTGGGATTTTGATGGGGATTGCATTGAATCTATAGATTGCTTTTGGTAGAATTGCCATTTTTACTATGTTGATCCTCTCAATCCAAGAGCAATGGAGATCCTTCCATTTTCTGATGTCTTCTTCAATTTCTTTCCTCAAAGACTTAAAGTTCTTGTCAAATAGACTTTCACTTCCTTGGTTACTCCAAGAAATTTTATGCTATTTGTGGCTATTGTAAAAGGTGATGCTTCTCTGATTTCCCTCTCTGCCTCTTTATCCTTTGTGTATAGGAGGGCAACTGACTTTTTGGAGTTGGTCTTGTATCCTGCCACATTATTAAAGGTATTTATCAGCTGTAGGAGTTCTTTAGTAGAGTTTTTGGGGTCACTTATGTACACTATCATATCATCTGCAAATAACAGGGCAAGTGTAATTAAATTCATTATATGCTTGTATACACACACCAACACATTTAATTAAAAATATCATTTATATTTTGCCAGTGGAATATGCCAACATTATTAACTAGCATAAGAAGTGCACTGATTGGCTAGAGGAGACAGAGGTAGATATCTTGTGCACATGTCATTTGTTCACTGAAATTTGACTTTGCAGAGTACTATTGCAGAGGTTTCTCAGAGGCTCAAAGTATGTTGATATTATAGATTGATTTTTTAAAATGAACAAGTATGCTCTATGTAATATCCATGTAATTTTGAGTAAAGAAGGTTTTAAACAAATAAATAAAAGAGAAGGACAGTCTTACCAGATTAAAATGTTTGCACATTGAACGATTTGGTTATGTAAATGAAAGAGTCGTGGTAAGGGGACAGCTAAATGAGTAAAAAGCTTGCCACACAAAGATGAGAACTTGAGTTCAGATTTCCTGCACCTGTGGAAAAGCCAGGTATGATGGTGTTACATGTGTATAATGATAGTGCTGGGGATGTCAAAGACAGAGTGATTTTTGGAACTTGCTGGACATCTAGTCTTGTTGTATTATTGAACCCCAGATTAAGGGAGAGAACCTTAACCTCAAAAGTAAGGTGAAGAACAATTGAGCAAAATGCTGAATGACAATTTGTGGGCTCCAAATTTAGCATGTGCAAGCTCACATGGACATCCACTTATGCACTCACCATCTAAAGTGAGTGGAAAATGAGGGGAAAATAGGAAATGAAAAACAAGCAACAGGTTTGATAAGACTGTTACTTGTCCCCCCAAAGAGACTCTGTAAGTCTGAAATTGTTGGACATTTACACAAACGACTCCACATCCAAGCACAAGAATGTGCATATGTCTATGATGTGCTTTTTTCACAGTAAAAAGAAAATGGAACCAGGTGGATGGATAAGGTGTTCACACATGAACAATGGAATTTTATTTAACTGCAAAGAAAAATAAAGTTAAGAAAAATCCTGGAAAATGTATGGATCTGAAAAGAATATCACTAAACAATTTGACCTGAACTCAGAAAGAGTTTTTCATAAATAGACTCCAAACTTCCATCATATACATCAGGGAATGAAGCACGGAGAGATTAAATGAGTTGTCCAAGGTAACTAAGCATGCTACCTTGTAAGCTTGGGGATTAAATTGAGGTCTCATGAGCTTTTTGCTATGATTTCCACCACTGCACTCTCCCACTACTTCAGGTCTAATAAATATATTGCTGTGAGTGAATGTGTCATATACTGAATGGAGGTATTTTTTTCCCTGAATGAATATCAAATGAGGGTCCTATATTCTAATGCTGTGTGTTGGCTCTAACTATTATTTGTGGTGCTCAAATGAAGCCATATGTGCAGGCTGATAGCATTTCTTTATTTGGGAAAAGGTAGAAAGTAAGTGGGTAGTATTGAAATAGCTCTTGGTAGTAAAATACAATGACAGTCTCATAGAATTTGATTCTGTTTTCCATATTTTATAACAAATTCACTTTAGCCCAAATGAATGGTGGCTCATACAGTTGAAAGATAAATTCTTTCCATAAAGGCTCTTACTCTTTAAGAAATATGGACACGGCCATAAAAACAATTCAGTCTTTTACTTCATTGCCTCTGTTTTCAGCTGGTAATAAATTGTTGACTGAGCCTCAATAGGCACATAATAGGCAGTGGGAAAGCCCTCCATCAAGGAGGAGATTTATCTGTGAGTAGTCTGAGAAACGTTCCTTTATGCAATAAATACTAGAAGAGGAAGATACAGGCCAGTGAGGAGCAAGTTGACTATAAAGAAGCATTTTAAGGATAACAGTTAAGCATCAACTTTCAAAAACAAGGAGAATTCCATAATGCACAGTCAGTTCTTAAATTGTGCATATGCTCCATTGGATGGGATCTGCTCAACTTAAACAATATATCTCATAATTCCATAGAGATTTTGTCCACAACACTTGTCATTATTATACATGGAAGATATGTTGTTATGAAATATAAAAGACTTTGGGTATTTTGGTTTAATTTATTAATTCATCAGTCAGCATATTTCATAGTTTTGTACTTAGTACGTGGCATGCTATTATCCACATGGGTAGAGAATGCCTGAGGTTGCTTTTAGGTGATCATTTGACAAATGATTCATGCACAGAGGGCTCCACAATTAGTTGCTGATTGCTTTCTGGGACTGACTGACTTCTTACTGAAAGGCTCTTGACTTAGTTTTTGAAGTGGTTTCTTTTAAGAAGCTACTTTCTTTGAACTCTTTATTATAGGCTTATGTAATTCTCCCTTCTTTTGAATCTTACTTGTTTCTCTATTTTTTCCCTAATGAAGAGATTTGCCTGGAGAGTTGTAGAGGATAGCCCTTGTAGATAAGCAAGCGCCTGTGTAGATTTCACTTTATTTCTTTAAACGTTTGTTCTGTTTCTGGGAAAGTCAGGATCAGAGTCAGACCTAAAGAATAGAAGATGAAATTCTTTTTCACTCAGAGATTTAGTCTGTTTATGGTACACCTTATTTTATAAATAGTTATATTTTAGAAATTGTTTTAGTGATATTTAGAAAATACAACAAGGATATCAGTGAATTTTAGGCTGCTTGCTCATTACTATAGTAATTTTTAATAAATAGAAATGTTCTGATATTAGGATGTATAGGATAGGCTTGAACCATAAAGCTTAAGTGATTTACTTATGCTTCACCCACCAACCATCAAGTTCACTTGTGAATTCTTTGATTAAAAATGGAAACACTCAACTCCATGCCCAATGGTCCATCATTTTATTGTATAATAGATAAAATATTTAGACTGACAGTCAATATATATCTATATATCTATATATAGATATATAGATATTTAAGAGGACAGGGAAATTGACTTACTGGATAAAACTACTTGTACTCTCATGCAATCCCAGTTACCTTATTTTTATCCAAAGAGCCCACCATGGAAGAGGAGATTGACTCTTGAAAATTGTCCTTTCGTTTCACATGTTCACTGTGATGTACATACACATACGCACACACACACACACACACACACACACACACACCACAGAGAGAGAGAGAGGAGACCAGACAGGACAGACAGACAGACAGACAGACAGACAGACACACACACACACACACACACACACACACACACACACACCACAGAGAGAGAGAGAGAGAGAGAGAGAGAGAGAGAGAGAGAGAGAGAGAGAGGAGACCAGACAGGACAGACAGACAGACAGACACACACACACACACACACACACACACACACACCACAGAGAGAGAGAGAGAGAGAGAGAGAGAGAGAGAGAGAGAGAGAGAGAGAGAGAGAGAGGAGACCAGACAGGACAGACAGACAGACAGACACACACACACACACACACAGAGAGAGAGAGAGACACACACACACAGATTAGAAACAACCATGGAACTTATATGAGTTTAGTCTTTTGGATTAATGCAAATACGGAAAGATCAGTGTAGATCTAGAATTCAAGTTCAGTGACTGCTTAGTATGTGTCTAGCACTCTGGGTAGCAATCTATATGCAGCATTTCATCTAATCTTGTAAAATATCAAAGCAGATATTGCTATTATCTGTAGTTGATTGTTAAGAGCATGGAGGTTCCACAGGTCATTCACCTTATCACAAAACTGCAACTCCAGCCCACACTTTCGAGATTCCAAAATACCCATCATGAAGCATTAGAGCTGAGAGAATCCATGGCTCCAACTACCCTCTACAGCTTCATTTCGCATCCATGAAAGAAAATCTGAATTTTGTTCCCTCTGTATTTCCAGTAATTGAAAACACACTTGGCATTTAGTTTGTGTTCTACAAATGTTAGTGATTTAATGCATGTATCAGAAAGGATGTTTCTCCTCAGGGGTTTGTGCACTGACCTTGAGTGGCTTCTCTTTTCATTTGTTAAAATCACAGACAATAATGTAGAAGTATTCAGAAGGACAAAGAAGATCAAAAAACCAAGTTAAAATGTGTTTTTTCCAAACACTAATAACACAACATTGAAATGAAAGCACTGAATATAACAGATGATTTTCTCGTCCTCTAGAGAGTACGATTTTTCATGAAATGAAGAACAAAACATTTTGTAGCATTTTCATGAAAGAAAGACATATATCATAGGACATAATGGAATTTTTGATAATAGAGTTTTGCCTTTTTATGCCAAAGCTCTCTTACAACATACATTCTTGATGAAGGAAAAAACGCAACAAGCTACAAACAGATCTTTCTGTGAGAGATAAAGCAATTAGGGAATACAAAGAAAATAAAAGAGAAAGAGGCTCCAATAAACTGGGAAAAAATTACAAGCATTATAAGAAAATCAATAAAATCAAACCCACTCTTGAGGCAAGAAATCTATTCATGCATTGTTCCGGACTAGCTGATCATTATGTAGGGGTCTCAGTTTCCAGAATTAGAGTGGGACTAAACAAAACCACTATGTTAGCAATCAAATACAGCAGAAAAAACAGCATCTATGCTCTGCAAAAAGCCCACATTTCAAAGTGCCCTTATGCAGCAGGAGAGCCACAGAAATCTGGAAATGAAGGCAACACAGGTAAAACAGGCTGGAACTGGGTTTCTTTCCTTTTACCCAAATATTCTTAATCATTCCAGTCTTATCACTTCCTCAATGAGATCATGTTATAAGAAAAAGACTGTGTTAAAAATGTAGAAAAAAATTGCTTTTCAGAAGTTCAGTTCTCCCTTTGCCTTTAAAATTTCTACTCATCCCTCAAGAATCATGTCAGTTGCCACTGCCTCTGGGTCAGTCTCCCTGGTTCCTTCAGTCAGAGTGGATCTTTAGGGGGGCAGGGGTTATGTATTTCTAAGTCTCACCATTGTCAGTCTTTCTACTGATATGAGTTGCTGGCAGTTGTCTCCTTAATTAAGGGCATGTCTTGATTGACAAAAGCAGCAGAGCAGCATACGGCCAAGGGATGTTTTCTGAAGACGAATAAAGGAATAGAACATTTACCTTAACTGAACACTCACTTACTGTTCTCATCTTCTCTTTCTTCAATCCTACAGCAACCTGAGAAGGTCATTCATCATTGATCTTTCTCAATGATTATTGATATACTCATTGCTTGAAATCTCTTGGTACTTATTCGTTAGCCCTTGGTACCAAAGGCTTTAGCTAAGGAACCCAGACCACATCGCCAAACAACATATGGGGTGTTGAGGGATTTTCACATAAATAAACTATCTGGATAGGAGTTCTGCTCTTGGGTATCTTCTAGTTACCACACACCTGTGTTTCTAACCCTCTTTCTTTGGTTCAGGAGACTTTCTTATGGTCTCTTTACTTTACCTCTAGCCTGTGAGTATAACCCAGTTCCTTGACTCTAGAAACCTTGGCTTTAAATGGCAATAAAATATGACTTCCTTATGGGGCTCTCTGAAGCTTATAATATAGGTTCTAATGCTTCATGGATTCTTTCTGAAGGTGAGTGTGATATGTCTATTTCTTTCTTATTCTGGAGAAGTGAAACACATCATACATGGATAATTTGTTCTATAAATTTCATGATATTCTATGTTGTGACAGCAAAACCTTTAAGATCCTCTGGATACATATTTACTGCATATCTAATATGTCAAGCACAATAACGAAAAAGATACTTTTTACAACAAACAAATTTATCATTTGATATGTAAGGGACCCAATCCTCTCAGTGGTCACATCCCACAGTTGTGATAGTCTATGAGTGACTCTACTTTTAAGAGGAGTCTCACTTTTCTCCTTGATGTTACTGCTTCCCTTTTACACACTAGCACACACATAAACACAGGTGCAGGTGTGTACCATCTGTGATAGGGAAGTCATTTAGACATTCTTTAGTCTCAGTGATGCCAAGAGCAGTGGGTGTTCCTCATATCTTTCTTTTTAGTTGATTTCAATTCTTACTCTTCTATAGCACAACTTGGAGACATTGGTGTCCACAGACACATGCTGGGTGCAGAGACTAGCTCCAGATGCTGCTATAATATCTAGTTCACTCAAGCAGAAATATTCCTTATTAAGACAAAATTCTGCCAGCATTGATGCTTACCTGGATTATCCTACTGTGTGATATTTAAATATTCTTCCATTGGGGCCAAATTTTAACATTATAACACTCCAGGAGTAGTTATTTAATTGGGTATTTTTAAAAGAACAAAATAATGTGTTTGAGTTGCCAATTTTTCTCTCCCTGTCCTGAATTTCCTTCCCAAATTTGAAATGAGCATTTTATAGATGTAAGAATGAATGTCAACTATAAACAAATGACTTGGTTGAAGTCATTATATCAGAATAATTTCTCTGTTGAATGAACTCATTTGCTTTCTATCACCACATTATGTAGGTACTGTTATCTTTCACTTTATTTGTAAGTAAAGTAAACTTGTGCCCTGGATGGTTGATCCCAAGGTCAACAGAGTAGTTTCATGATGGAATTAAACATTCTTGTCCCAGCACCCATACCTTTAAGCATGAAATCATCCTGGCCTAGAATGGGCACAACATCTTAAATGATCTTCAGTGCAGTTCTGATTTAAAGCATCAGTTGCCTTCCTAGAGAAGAGCATCTCTTCCATTTCTTTGTTTACATGATTGGCACCAGTCTCATCGGTACCTATTTCAGAGGTACTTTTTAAGAGTTACATAACATTGTTACTGTATAGCATGGGTCTAAAGAATCTATCTGCATTATCCTTATTCATGAACTCCACAAATAATAATCACCTGCTCTACAAAATGCCTGCTGCTTATTATTTATCATGAACTCATTCATTTTATATTACTATTCTAACAACTCACCACAAACTCTATAACTTAAATTGGCATGTCTGTTAACTCAGAGTCCTGGGTTTCAGGAGTCTAAATCATTCACACAGAGATGGAATCAAGGTATCAACAAAGTAATGTTTTCTCTAAAGGGCCCTGCTTTCCTTTTCAACTTCTCAAGTCTGCCCACATTCCTAAGCTCATGGGTCCTTTCATGTAAACTCAACAGTGGCAGCAATTTTCTCGCATACTTTGTCTGCTACTCGGTGACTCATCTTTCTCCTTCAGTGTCTTTATTGAGCAAAATGTCAACTTCATTCCTTCTACACCTTTAATTCTTTGATAACAAGTCATTGTTTTCAGAGATGCTTGGCATCAAGGCAAAGGGTTCTGCTATTCTTATTACCATAGGCAAAAGATGGCTTCACTCCACTGCCTCTTCCTGCTTGGCAATAGCTAATGCCACGAAGACACCCATAATGTGTCTTTGATTTGTACTTCTGCAGCTAAAGAATCCAATTTGTTCACTGCAGAGATGTCTGCACCTGTGTTCATCATGGCATTATTTGAAGTATTTAAATTATGGTATCAACCTAGGTGCCCATCAACAAATGAACTTGATCAATCCATAAAGAAAAATAAAATCATATAATTCTCAGAAAAGTGAATCAAACTAGAAATGATCATGTTAGGTGAAATAAAACTGGACTTAGAAAACACCACGTTTGTTTATTCTCATGTGTGGAAGCTAGAAAAGGTGGTAGAGATGGGAGACCACAGAAGTTGAAGGGGCAATATTGGAGATATAGGAGGAAAATACGAAAAAAGGGCAAGAAAGAGTGATAATAAAAACTAACCCAGTGAATATACCAAAATACATTGTGCATATATAGAAATCACATATGAAATATCATACTTGGTCAAGTAGTCATTATACATGAGTAAAGTATTAAAATCAAAATAAAAACCGTCTTGATACTCTCCTGTCTTCTCTGCTCTCTTCCAGTCATGAAAAAGTTGTATGCATTACTCTGGGGAAGAAATTGCTTTCTGAATGAAGGAAAGATAAACTGGAGTCTGTCTTGGGGACAAGTATACTTCCTGCATGTCTTGGTTAGGGTTTCTAATGCTGTGATAAATACTGTGAAAAAAAAAACAACTTAGAGAGGAAAGGATTTATTTGTCTTACATATCCTGAAGCACAGAGCATGGAAGGAATCCAAGGCTGGAACTCAAACTGACAGGAACATGCTGGGAAAAGCTGATGCAGAGATTCTTCCATGCATGGAGGTGTGCTGCTTACTGTCTTGCTCTTCCTGACTTGCCCTGTCTGCTTTCTTATAGACCTAGAATCACTGGCCCAGGGACACCTCCCATGCACAATGGGCTGGGCTCTCTGCCATCAATCACTACCCTAATTGTCATCATAGAGCCGTCATCTAGTAACTGATCAAAGCGGGAATGGAGTTCCACAGCCAAGCACTGGGCTGAGCTTCTGGAGTCCAGTTGAAGAGAAGAAGGAGGGATTATATGAGCAAAGGGGATCAAGATCATGACAGGGAAACCCACAGAGACAGCTGACCTTAACTTCTGGGAGCTCACAGATTCTGGACTGACAGCTAGGGAGCCAGGCTGGGTCCAACCTAGGCCCTCTGTATCTGGATGAGGGTTGTGTAGCAGCCTTTTGTGGAGCTCCTAGCAGTGTGACAGAACCTGTTCTGACACTTGAGCTGGATCTTTGGATTCTATTCCGTGTGGTGGGATGTCTTACACAGCCTTGATGCAAAGGGGAGGATCTTGGTCCTGCTGCAACTTGATATGGCATGCTTTGTTGATTCCCATGCAAGGCCTTCTACCTTCTGAATGGAGATGGGGGAGATGGGAGAGGAGTGGATGGAAAGTAGAGAGCAGGTGAGTGTGCAGGAGTGGGAGGAGGGAGGGGAAACTGTGGCTGATATGTAAAATAAATAAATAAATAATTAAAAAAAAGAAAAAATAGAAAATGTTCTATGAACTAGCCTATAGCCTGATCTTATGGAGGCATTGTCTTAGTTAAGATTCCCTCCTCTTAGATGTCTCTAGCTTGTGTCAAGTTAACATAAAATTAACCAGCACACCGGACAAGCCTAATACATCCTTCTCCCTGCTAGAGTGACAGGAATCATTTCTTCTTCCTGCTTCACTATTTCCTATTCAGTGTGACTAAAGTCATCCATAGGTCTTAGAGGCCCTTAACTACTTAGAGCCTAGAGCTTGGGGCTATAGTGTTGGGAATGTAATTGAAAATTTTGATTTTACATGAGCACATGAGCATTCTTAAGCAAGGCTTATTGGCAACTGCTGAACTTTCTTAGCTTATGGAATATTAAAGAATCTGACTTAAACTCCATTTTTGTAGACAAATTCCAAAAAGATGAAAAGATTTTCATAAGAGTCTGCTTTCAATATCTTGCAGAGTTCCATTGTGATTCCAACAGTCTGTTGCATGCAGTTCATCATGTTTATTTCCTTTAGGTGGCAATTCCCTTACACTATATTCAGTGTCTTGCCATGGGTCACAGTACTCTAGGGCCCAGGTTCCTTGTTTCCTTGTCTAGAAATCCCCAGTATTTCTTCTTTCATACAACAGCACATTCAGGGATAGAGTGTGGCTGGGAAAACATTCCACTTCTGGACGAAGCATTTTGTGAGTGTTAGAAGAATGGTGAAGTTTGAGTAACTACAAAGGTGAGGGGCAACATCAATATCAGACAACAGAGTGGGAACGCTGCTAAGTTTGAGCTTGCATTCTTCATACAGACTGTCACTGCACTGAAGCAGGCCTTTTGTTGATCTTTTCATATTCTTCTATCTACATGTGCTAGGTATTGCTGAGCTGGTCAGCATCTTATGTACATTTCCTCAACAAAATAAAGAGTGTATCTCTCAGCCCATAATGGAAAAGGCTGCAACCCACAAGGCAGTTCTAGGCAATGACACATGAACAGAAGGAACACATATCCCTTCAAGGCTGAGACTGCATGAAATTCTGGGCAGTTCTGCATGTCTTCTGCTCATCTACACCATGCACAAGGGCTGTACTTTTGTGGATGCAGGGAAAGGAGGTGGCCGGACAGTAGGCCTCCTGTCAAATGTCATGATGCATGAAAATTGAGCAATAAACTCACATTTTGACAGAACTTGTTGTACTGCAGCTACAGATTCCAAAATGAGCCTGGCTGACCATGCTAATATAAGTAGGTACCAGTTCAAACTAGCTGGTGAAGACTAGGTGTAAACAAGTGGAGTAGATTATTAATTAATGACAGAGCAGAGACCGAACAGGTCTGCGCCCTGGCTGCCTTCAAAGCCTGCTCTCTGGATCTGCTTACCTACACTTGCTGTCTCCTAGCTAAAGAACTGATAGAGAAGAAGCTATGAGAGAAAGCATAAGCTGCTTTTGTGGAAGGCCTACTGCATTTGGTGTCTTTAAGATATTTTTCTCTATGAGTATTTAGAAGTTACTATTTCCATTTTTTCCTATCTCCCCTTTTTTTATTCTGAGCCTGTGCCATCAAATAACTTCAAACCCTTGAAAAAAATTAATAGCAGTTCCAAGTCTCCCTCTCTACCTCAGGGCATTTTTCATGTGACCTTGAATAATTTTCAGCCTTAGATAAATTTTTCTCTCTCTCCTGAGAAGTATGTTTGGTACTATCTCTTTCAAAAATACTAAACAAACAACCAAAGAAAGGGAAGAGATATAGCATGAGTTCCTGGGAATGAGGGAGGAGGGCTTTTGTGGGAAAGGTATTGATTAGAACAACTTTGGTATGGAGACTAGCTTTGACAAATATACCACTTACCAGCATAGGGACACAGGGATTAGAAAAGTTAGTAAAGAGAACAAAGACATAAGTAAGACACTAAAACAGAAACATAGGGTAGTACAGGGAGGGAATTCCAATGAATATTGAAATTGCCTATGTTTAATTTTCCATACACTTTTATACCCAATACAACAGGGGTAGGAAGGCAAAGACTGCTTTAACATAATACAAAGGACACTACAGCAGTTACTTGCTTCAATACTTGGAGACATCAAGCCATTAGTTCAGGAGAAAAGCATTCTGTTGTTTAGGCAGTCAACCTAGAGCAAGTATTCTGAAGCCCCACTCCTTAGGTGAAACTTTTTAATTCAAAAGAAGGAACATAAATATGCTAGAGTTCTCTGACCTATGTTCAGGGGCAGAGTGGATCTACCTGTTTGGGATGTCTTTATGTCCAAAACACTAAGTAACCACACCCTAGGTCAGGGTGTGTAGCAGCTGCATTTGTTGTTAACAACTTTGAGTAAGTTGAAACTCTCTGAGCTTCAGACAAGGTGGAAAAACTCACATTTTAGGCCCTGCACATTTTGGCAGACACAGGAGGGTGCATGTGTATCCACTTGGGAACAGGAGAAAGGAAGCAGACACTACCGGGCACTGGGAAACTTGATCATCTCAGGCTTGACTTCCCAGGGCTGCTCATGTCAGCCTTATTGCCAACCATTAGGCTAGGAAAACTACAGTGAGGTAGAACCTCTGACCCAAGAGAGACCATGAGAAGGGAGGCCTTTTGACACTTTTCCACCCTTATTTTCAGAATAGTAATTATAGACAATTATGTTCATTAATCTCCACAATCTATATCTTACTTGAAATAGCAGAGGACAATTTATTTTTCTAGACTTTTGATAGATGTGTACAGGTCAGATACATAGGGCTTCTGAATGTAAACCTAGGAAATTTTAAAGAAAAAATTCTATGATGGGGTTTTATTTTACATGTGGTAAATAAATAGACCATAACAGATTGTATGAGAAAATAATAAAACCATAGTTATCTAACACACAGATGCTTGGGAGAAGTGAAAACTACGTGATGCTTCTATGGGTTTCCAGATCCATGTAAGAAATTTTTTTCCCTGTGTGTTACCCAACAGAGTTAAAAGTGGTTGACAACATGGTCTCACCAACAACAAAGCAAATAATTAAATGTAAACCCATCTGTTGTATTTTTTTAAGTAAAGAGGGTTAGATACCTAAACATTATCCCCATCAGTATAGAGCATTTAACAACTTAACATTTTTCATTTATTCAACACATATTTATTGAAATCTTACTGCATGTGAAGTACTGTATGAAGCATGCTTACAAATTTTAAAAAATATCACACATTGTCAACATTTTCTTTAAGAGTATAAAGTATGTTAGGAGATTCAGAGAAAAGTCATGGGAGTGCTTTCCAATAGTAAGAATGTGACATACCAGACCATAAGACAGCATGCAATGAGGAATAAATAAACAGGACCACAGGAAGTAGAATATACATGTGTCTCTTTCACCTGATGTTCCTCACAACCAGTGAGACCAGATTTTCCGTGATGAATCCAACGGCAGGAAAGCCATCTTCACAAACACTGTGTTTGTAAACTGGGACTGGAGCCTTGTTCCTCTTTCTCTGATTCCTCAAGCATATTTGCCCACATATTTTAAGTTTCTGATGCCTGTGCATCAATTCATGCTGGCAGGTTCCTTGATATTTTGTCACACAGATTTTTCTTGAATATTAGGAAAGTTTTTGTTGCAAGACTCAGAAGCCTAATCTGACTTAAGTAGGGATCAACACAGGCTTTAAATTCTATCAGCACTACCCTGTGTTCCAACACTTCCCTTCAGTGGTTTCAAGCATTGCAAAATTTTGACGCTTTGTAGCAAATGTGGCTCAGTGAAGTGTCACCCTTGACTTTTAAAAATTTGTTTGATATTTTTGAATACAGTGAAGAGTTGTAAGTTATTATTATATAGTATGTAGGAGTCTGGTTAAGTACCATGAAAATCATTATTAATTTTAGGATCTGCTTGTTTGTTGCCTATCCTTCCTTGAAAGCAGAGAAATAGGATTTAGTATTTTTGATTTTTTCTCTCTTTTTTAGAGTTTGAGAATTTCATATGTGTATATAATGTGTTTTGAACAAGGTGATCCTCTTTTCCCCCCTCCTATTTCTTCCTCTGTTCTCCATCATTATTCTTTCTCAAATTCATGCGCTCTTTTGCTTATATACACATAGTCAACTAGTGTGTATGTGTACAAGGCAGTCTAGTGGATCATATTTAGCTCCTTGGGGTCCCGTCCCTAAAGAAAACTGAGTCTCATTCCTGAGCAGTCATCCATTGCCATAGTTCCTTGGCAGATGTTGGAGTATCATGATCCTTTACACATCCATGCAAGGATTCTGTCTGGCATGATCTTGAGCAGGTGTTACACATGCTGTCATAGATCCTTGAGTTCATTGGTACAATAGTCCCATCAGGCCTGACAAACATGGGTCTTCTGTCTCTAGTTCTGAAAACCCTTCTTCCTTCTCTTCTGAGATGAATTCTGATTCCCAAGCTTTGGGCTCCTTTTATAAATGTATATGCATACACTTTTTAAAATGTATGTGACAAGTTTTTTTCTTTATAGCCCTGACTGCCCTGGAAGTAGCTCTGTAAACCAGGCTGGTCTTGAACTCAGAGTTTCATTTGTTACTGCCTCCTGAGTGCTGGGATTAAAGATACGTGCCACTTCGTGACTAGATCTATATGTATGTATTTTAGGAAGATGTATCACCATTATTATAAAAATAAGATGCTCATTTTATCCATGTTTTGAGCAAATACCCCAAGGAAGAAGGTAACTAGAAATTGAGATATAAGTGAGAGTTTTTTAATAATTATGTGATGGGGGAGTGTCATATCAATCTGTTGATTTCATTTGGTTAAGCAATAAAGAAACTGCTAGGCCCATTTGATAGGCCCACCCTTAGGTGGGTGGAGTAAACAGAAGGGAAGGCTGGGAGGAAGAGGAAGTGAGGGCAGACTCCACAGCTCTCCTCTCCGGAGCAGACACAGGAGAGACGCCATGCTACCTGCTCCAGGGAAGACGCACACCATGTCCCAGCTCCGACCCAGGATGGACTTAGGCTAGAATCTTCCCGGTAAGAGCACCTAGGGGCGCTACATAGATTATTAGAAATGGGCCAGAGCAGTGTTTAAAAGAATACAGTGTCCGTGTAATTGTTTGGGGCGTGGGCTAGCCGAGCCGGGCAGGCGGCTGGGGTGTTTGGGGACGCAACCCTGCCGCCGCCCATATTACTACAAATGACGCCCAGACGTGTGGCTAACTAAATCCACTTAAAAAACCTGAGAAGGCTTAAAAATAAGGGAGAGAGAGTTTAACACAGATTTTTGCTGTTTGTTGGTGACGTGCTGTAGAGAGATTTCCTGATTCGGCAACAGCAGCAGAAAAAACGCTGTGTCATTTCAAAGAGTGGCTTCCTGGGGCTGTGCCGCCAGTGCAAACTCTGGCTTTACGTTTGTGTTCCCGCTTGGGATCGGAAGGAGAGTGCTCTGAGACCTTGACGATGATTCAGAGCTCCCCACCTGCTCCTGGGCAGAAGGCAGAATCAGGCTTAGGCAGGCGGAAGAGCATGGCGGATTCCTGTTGCCATACAGAGACGTGTTTTCAGACTGCGTAGTGCTCTGCGTGTCAGATTTGGATGTTACTTGGATGAAAAGAATTTCTGTGCTGCACGCTCAGTCTCAGAATTAAAGTGCTGAGTGCCGCTCCTACCTGGTAGCCCCAAGAGGCTTCCTGACTCAGCTTTAGCTGCAAAACCCTGAGGCTCATTAAGAGGTCCTGCCACAAAACACTTAAACAGTGTTGATGAAAAGCTGAACACATGCTTTTCGGTTTTCAGCCGTAGCAGGAAAAAAGCTGCGCCATTTAAAAATGCCGGCTTTCTGGGCCATCCTGCCAGGGCAAACTCTGACTGTTTGAGGCAGGAGGGCCGGCTACAGAGAGAGGACTTGAGTGTTGTCTGTTGTAGCTCGCTGGCTGGCAGGGACCTTGCAGCCAATACCTCAGCCACGAGGCTGGAAAGCTAAGGAATGGACTGGATCTAGCTGGCAAAGCCACGCCTTTAGTCCTACTGAGATTGCTTGGTAAATTAAAGGCTCTTGTGGTCAGAAAAAAAGAGATATACAGTAAAGAGAGATTCAAAGACAGAAAAAATTTCTGAATGGTTTAAAGTGTGTTAAAAATATATGCAAGCTGAAAGTTGAAGTTCTTAAAGCAAAAAACAAAAAAAAAGGAAGAGAGTTGTTGTGTGTACACACCTTTAATCCCAACACTTGGGAGGCAGAGGGAGATAGAGTCTGTGACTTCAAGGTGTGGTAGCACACGCCTTTAATCCCAGTGCCTAGAAGGCAGAGACGAACAGATCTCTGTGAGTTCAAGTTGTAGT
Source organism: Microtus pennsylvanicus (assembly GCF_037038515.1). Lineage (NCBI taxonomy): Eukaryota > Metazoa > Chordata > Mammalia > Rodentia > Cricetidae > Microtus > Microtus pennsylvanicus. The sequence continues at coordinate 72,439,873 of NC_134580.1, forward strand.
AGCAAACACCTTTAATCCCAATGCCTGGGAGGCAGAGACAGGAGGATCTCTGAGAGTTCAAAGACAGCCTGGTCTACAGATATACGCTCAAAAAGCAAAAAGTTAACCTAGAAATGTCGCAGCTTAGATTCTTAAGCGTCTAGTGATTTAAAGGCGCAAATCAAAAGTGCTCCTGGATAGTAAAAAATTGCAGATTCACAATAGGACAGATTCAGACCACTGAATGAGTCACACTGTTGGATGAATGTACGTAGGCTTGGGACAGAGAAGAAAAAGAATATAGAGAATAAAGTTAATGGTTTAAAAAAAAAGGTAAAGTCTTTAAAGAGACAGAATAAAGTAAAGTGATAGAGTAAAAATAAGCCGCGTAAAGATGAAAAATTCACAGAGAGTCTGGATTCTTTGTATTATTGTGTTTTCTTTAAAATTTTTGACTGTGAAGGAGCTAAGTACAGAGAGACATTTCATTACATGGGCTGCCAAGCTAAACCAGAATGGATATAAGGGTATTACGATTTCAGAATTTGGGCCTAAGGATATGATGCTTTGGAGAGAGTCTTCTTTTGTTTTCACAGAGGATGAGACTCTATGGATTTCTTCTATTCCGATTTGGTATGATGGACCACGTCCTCCTGAAGGGTTGCTGTGAACATCTTCAGAAAATTGCTTTGCTCAACTGCCAACTGAGATAAACCTGGCACACAGGTTACACCCTAAATAATCTGATTAACGACGCCCCCATTCAGCAGGAAGCAGTTTGGAGAGAAAAAACTGCGCCCATGTTCCCAAATATAGTTTATAAATGTTCTTTTACATTTAAAGGGGGAAATGATATAGGTATGAATAATTTGCATTGGTATGGATTTTAAGGTCAATTTTGTTATATGTATAAATGTTTCTGATGTAACTTTTACTTGATAACTGTTTCGTTATATGTGATTTTGCTATGTTAAAGTTAAAGCCTTTCTTTTTTGTTTAAACAGAAAAAGGGGAAGTGATGGGGGAGTGTCATATCAATCTGTTGATTTCATTTGGTTAAGCAATAAAGAAACTGCTAGGCCCATTTGATAGGCCCACCCTTAGGTGGGTGGAGTAAACAGAAGGGAAGGCTGGGAGGAAGAGGAAGTGAGGGCAGACTCCACAGCTCTCCTCTCCGGAGCAGACACAGGAGAGACGCCATGCTACCTGCTCCAGGGAAGACGCACACCATGTCCCAGCTCCGACCCAGGATGGACTTAGGCTAGAATCTTCCCGGTAAGCGCACCTAGGGGTGCTACATAGATTATTAGAAATGGGCCAGAGCAGTGTTTAAAAGAATACAGTGTCCGTGTAATTGTTTGGGGCGTGGGCTAGCCGAGCCGGGCAGGCGGCTGGGGTGTTTGGGGACGCAACCCCGCCGCCGCTCCTTATTACTACAATTATGGAGCAGGAGGATGACAGAAACCCAGAAAAAGATTGTGCTGGTGAGAAACAATAGAGTCCTACAACCTCATTCTTTAAAAACATAATTCTCTAAACAAATATCTGATTCCTTGCTGCATGATTTCAACAGAGTTGAAAAGAGAAAGGCTTTTTAATAGATTCATCTCAGTTTATGTAATATCACCCAAATAATTCTAACAGTATTAGGAATGGCAATTTTTTCAAGACAGCAACCTACACAGGTGCAGGCCTGAGCTAGCAACCTCTGTGGGACCAGACCCAAACCAGAGACCTCTGTGGGAATAGGCCTGAGCCAGTGACCTCTGCAGGAACAGGTACAAGGGAGAAACCTCCAAGGGAGCAGGCCCAAGGCAGTGACTTCCACAGGACCAGGCCTGAGTCACCAACCTCCGCAGAACCAGGCCCAAGCTAGCAACCTCCACTGGAGCAATCTTGAGTCAGTGACCTTTGCAGAAGCAGGCCCAAGCCAGTGACCTTAGTGAGAGTATGCCTAAGCAAGCAACCTCCATGGGAGCAGGCCTGAATGACCTCTGGGGTTGCAGAAGAACCTCTGGTAGCACCAAACAACCTTGGGGTGAGCAGAGCTGTGGTACTGACTCCACCACAAGGAGCAACTATCTGAGCCTTGGACCAATGGTACCTGGAAGAGTGATCATCAAAAACATGGCAACAACTACCGTAATGAGAGGAAAAGATGGGTAGGCAAGGTAAGAACAGACTCAATGCTGCAAACATCAATATGACACTAACAAAAGCTAGTGATTCTACAATTGCAAGACATGAATACCCCAATACAGATGTATCAAAAGAAAATGACCTAAAAAATAGCTTTAGGAGAATGTATGAAGTCAATAAAGAGGAAATGAAAAATTCTTCCAGACTAACAAAAATTGGAAGACATAAACAAATGCCTTAAAGAAAGCCAAGAAAAAGCAATCAAACAGGTCAAAAAATGATTCAAGACTTGAAAACCAAAATAGAGATAATAAAGAAAACACAACCAAGACAATTCTGAAAACAGAAAATATGTGGGAAAATGATCAGGAACCAAAAATGCAAGTATAAATAGCAGAATACAAGAAATGAAAGATAGAATCTCAAGCATTGAAGGTACATTAAAGGAGATAGACTCATTGGTCAAAGAAAACATTAAATCTAACAAAAGCTTAACATGAAATATCAAGGAAATATGGGACACCATGAAAAGACCAAACCTAAGAATAATAAGGATAGAAAGAGGAGAAGAAGAGGAGAAGAAGTCCAACTCAAAAGTACAAGCAATAGATTCAGCAAAATTATAGAAGAAAACTTTCCCAAACTAAAGAAAGATATGTATATAAAGATACAAGAAGTTTTCAGAATAACAAGTATACTGGACAAAAAAAGTGTCCACTCACCACATAATAATCATGACACTAAACATGCAGAATAAAGAAATAATATTAAGAGCTGCAAAGGAAAAAGGCCAAGTAACATATAAAGTCAAACCTATCAGAATTATACCTGATTTCTCAATGGAAACAATGAAAGCCAGAAGGTCCTGGTCAAGTGTTATATAGACATTAAGAGACCACAGATGCTAGCCCAGACTACTATACCCAACAAAACTTTCAATCACCATAGACAGACAGAACAAGATATTCCATGACAGAACCAGATTTAACTAATTCCTAGCTGCTAATCCAGCCCTACACAAAGTACTACAAGGAAAACTCCAACCCAAGGAAGTTAGGTACATCCATAAAAACATAGACAATAGGTGATCTCACAACAGCGAATTCCAAAGAAGGGAAAAATAGATGCAATAACATCACCACCACCAAAAACTAAAATAACAGGAACTAACAATCACTGGCCATTAATATCCCTTAATATAAATGGATTCAAGTCACCTATAAAAATACACAGGCAATACAAATTACAACCCCAGAGAACCTAGACAACAATGAGGATTCCAAGAGAGACATAAATGGATCTAATCTATATGGGAAGTAGAAAAAGATGAGCTCTCCTGAGTAAACTGGGAGCATGAGGATCATAGGAGAAGGCTGAAGGGGAAGGGAGAAAAAGGGAGGGGAGCATAGAAAAATCTACAGCTAAATAAAATCAATGAAAAATAAAATAAAAAAATATACAGGAGATCTGATTGGACAGGAAAACAGAATCCATTCTCCTGTGGCATACAAGAAGCACACATAAACCCAAAGAAAGACATCACCTCAGAGTAAAGGGTTGTAAAAATGACTTCCAATCAACTGAACCTAATAAACAAATGGTTTAGCAATCTTATTATCTAACAAAGTAGACTTCAAACTAAAATAAATCAAAAGAGACAAAGAAGGACATTTCATATTTGCCACAGGAAAAATCCATTAAGATGAAATCTCAATACTGAATGTCTATGCCCTAGTATAAGGGCACACTCATATGTAAAAGAAACATTACTAAAGCTTGTAATTACTAAAACATTACTAAAGAAACATTACACATTAAACCCCAGACACTAGTAATGGATGACTGCAACACTCATCTCTCACCACCAAACAGGTCTGCCAGACAGAAAATTAACAGAGAAATAAGGAAACTAACAGATCTGATGACTCAAATGGACTTAACAGACATCTATAGAACATTCCATCCAAACATAAAAGAATATACATTCTTCTCAGAACCTCATGGAACCTTCTCAAAAATTGACCACATGTCAGGTAAAAAAGCAAACCTCAAAACTCAATTTGGACTAACTCCATGTATCTTATTGGATCACCATAACTTAAAGTTAGAATTCAGCAGCAACAATAATTTCAGAAAGCCCACAAACAGATGGAAATTAAACAATCATCATCTGAATCACCAAAGGGTCAAGGAAAAAATAAAGAAATTAAAGACTTCCCAAAATTCAATGAAAATGACAACATGACATACCCAAATTTATAGGACACAAAGAAAGTGGTGTTAAGAGGAAAATATAGAGCAATAAATGCCTACATAAAGAGGCTGCAAAAACCCCACAGTAGTAAGCTAACAGAATACCTGAAACTCTAGGAAAAAAAAAAGAAGTAAACTACCCAGAAGTACTAGATGTCAGGAAATAAACAAATTGATAACTGAAATCAACAAAATAGAAACAAAGAAAATAATACATTGAATCAATGAGACAAAGAGTTGATTCTTTGAGAAAATCAACAATATAGACAAAAGAGAGAGCATATCCAAATTAACAAAATCAGAAACAAAAAGGAGACATAACAACAGACATGGAGGAAATTCAGACAATCATCAGATCATATTTCAAAAATCTGTACTCCACAAAATTGGAAAAGTTACAGGAAAGGACAGTTTTCTGGATAAATATCACTTACCAAAATTAAATCAAGAACAGATAAGCAAATTAAATTGACCTGTAACTCCTAAAAAAATAAAGTCATCAAAAGTCTTCCAACCAAAAAACCCAGGACCAGATGGTTTCAGTGCAGAAATCTATAAGCTAGTTCCAGGACAGGCTCCAAAGCTACAGAGAAACTCTGTAAACCCTGTCTTGAAAAACAAACAACAAAAAGATTTTCAATTAAAATCAAATACCAATATTGCACAATTTGTTCCACACACTAGAAATAGAAGGAATATTTCCAAACTCTTTTTATATGGCTACAGTTATCCTTATACCCAAGCAACACAAATATTACTAAGAAAAAGAATTACAGACCAATCTCAGTCATGAACATTGATGCAGAAATACTCAATAAAATGCTGGCAACCCAAATCCAAGAAACATCAGAAAAATCATCCACCATGACCAAGTAGGCTTTATTCCAGAGATGCAGGGATGCTTCAACATATGAAAACCTGTCGATGTAGTCCACCATATAAATGAACTGGGAAAAAAAAGCAGCAACCATATGATCATCTCATTAGGTGCTAGAAAAACCTTCAACAAAGTACATTCCTTCATGATAAAAATCTTAGAGAGAGCAGGAATGCAAGGAACATACATAAATATAATAAAGCCAATATGCAACAAGTCAACAGCCAACATCAAAGTAAACAGAGAGAAATTCAAAGCAATCCTACTGAAATCTGGAACAAGACAAGTTTGGCCACTCTGTCTATATTTATTCAATATAGAACTTGAGGTCCTAGCTAGAGCAATAAGATAACAATAGGAGATCAAGGGAGTCCAAATTAGAATAGAAGTCAAACTCTCACTATTTGCCAATGATATAATAGTTTATATGAGTTACCCCAAGGGTTCTACCAAGGATCTTCTACAACTCATAAACACTTTCAATAAAGTAGCAGGATACAAGATTAACTAAAAAAACCTCCCTTATACAGATGAGAGAGAAATCAGAGAAACATTACCCTTCACAACAGCCACAAATAACATAAAATATCTTGAAGTAACTAACCAAACAAGTTTAAGACAAGTTTATCTTACATAGACAAAAACTTTAAACATTTGACGAGAGAAATTGAAGAAGCCAGCAGAAAAATGGAAAGATCTCCCATCTTCTTGGGTAGGTAGAATTAATATAGTAAAATTGGCAATCTTTCTGTTGTGTAAAGGCTACTTGTTCATTTACAGCTGCCCAGACTCCAAAAATAATCACACAGAATCTTTGTTAATTAAAACACTGCTTGGCTTATTAGCCTATGCATCACTCTTACATCTTAAATAAACCCATCTCTATTAGTCTGTGTACTGCCATCAGGCTGTGCTTTACCTGCAAGTTTCCTGCATGTTTGTCCTGGCAGTAGATACATGGAGTTTCCTTAACTCTGCCTCCTTTCTCCCAGGATTCAGTTTAGGTTTTTTTTTTTTTGATTCAGTTTAGTTTTAAGTGCCTAGTTCTACTCTGTCCTATCACAGGCCTAGGAGGCTTCTTTATTCATTAGCCAGTAAAACCAACACATATACAGAAGGACTTTCCACACCATTTCCTTTTTTATGTTTAAATAAAAAGAACGGTTTTAACTTTAACACAGAAAAATTGCATATAACAAAACAGGTATCAAGCAAGAATTACAGAAGCATTTATAAACAATATTTGGGGAATTTGGGCATAGCTCTTTCCAAACTGCATTCTGCTTTTTGTTGGGCAACGTATTTTTTTTTAAGGTTCACAGAGACCTTTCAGAGGGTCTTGGTTCACTAAGCCATATTAGTCTAGAAGGATTCCACAGATTCTCAACCTCTGTGGAAACAAAAGAAGAATCTCTTTCCCAAAGCAACATATTCTTAGACTCAAATTTGAAGTAAAGAAACCTTTAAAACATATATATGCTGGTATAGCATAGTAGCCCATACAATAAAATGTACTTACCTCCTTCACTGTCAAAAAATTTAAAGAAAACACAATAATATACATGATCCAGATTCCCTGTGTATATTCAAGCTTTACATGACTAATTTTTCTTACTCTATTAAATTTTCTATAAGTTTAATATTTATTTTATTATCTTTCCTCCTTTAACCTATTACTGTCTGTACTCAGTTGTATTATAACAGTTTATACACATTCTCTCTTTCTCTCTCTAAGTCTACATACATTTATCTAAAACTCTGATCTATTTAGAGGTTTATTTCATCTGAATCTGTCTTTATTGTGTATCTGTAATCCTTTTTTTGACCAGACTCCTTCTTAAAATGCTAAGTGATATTACTAGGAGTAAGGCTGCTTTGCCTTTTGGCTCTGCCCAGTCCAACATGTTGGAGGCCTGTTCATTGTCTCTGAGACCCATTCTCTCCATGCCAGATCCAGGGTCAGGTCACAGCATGTCTGTGTTGTCAACCAACATGTCAGAGGTGCATTCATTGCCTCTGAGAGTCATTTTCTCTGCCCCATATCCAGCATCAAGATGCAGCAGATCTGTTTTGCCATTAAGCAAGTTGTAGCACTCTGGTTACCAATCCCATTTAAATGCTCCATATCCAAATCTTCTGAAAGAGATGCTTGCAGAATGGCCCAGGAAGCTGTTTCAAAACTGCACATTTTTTTTCCTACTACTGAATCTTAAAGGAGCTGCACATGCCACCAGTAAACAGAGCAAAAAGCTGTGTTAAACTCTGTGTGTGTGTGTGTGTGTGTGTGTGTGTGTGTGTGTGTCTAAAATTCCAAGGCCAGCTTGCCTGGGTCTGAAAAAGCATGGGATAAATTTGGACTAGCTGAACATAGCGGACAATGAAGAAGAATGGGAACTCAAGAACAATCGCAGTGGGTTTTTGATCCTACTGCACTTACTGCCTTTGGGGGAGCCTAGGCAGTTTCGATGTTCACCTTAAGAGACCTGGATAGAGGTGGGCTGTCCTTGGGCTTCCCACAGGTCAGGGAACCCTGATTGCTCTTCGAGCAGATGAGGGAGGGTGACTTGATCGGGGGAGGGGAGGGAAATGGGAGGCGGTGGCGGGGAGGAGGAAGAAATCCTTAATAAATAAATAAATTTAAAAAAATTCCTTTTTAAGCTTTCACAGGTTTTACTTGGAACCCACTCAATCACTTCAGTGTGCCAATCTGTTGTAGGAGGCTACTTGTCCATTCCTGGACACTGAAATAGTCACACAGAAACTTTGTTAATTAAATCACTGCTTGGCCTAATAGCTTATGCATATTTCTAGCTAACTCTTACATCTTAAATCAACCTATCTCTATTATTCTGTATATACCCATATAGCTGTGGTTTTCCAGCAAGGTTCCAGCACATCTGTCCCCAGCATGTCCCCAGTGGCTATATGGTGTCTCTTGACTCTGCCTTCTTTTTCCCCGCATGCAGTTTAGCTCTCCCTTCCTAGCTCTACTCTGCCCTATCACAGGTCAGGTAAGTTTCTTTATTCAATAGCCAGTAAAAGCAACACATATATAGAAGGACTTACCATACCATCTTACCAAAAGCAACCTGCAGATTCAATGTAATGCCCATTAAAATACCAGCAAAATTCTTCACAGACCTCAAAAGAACAATACCCAACTTTATATGGAAAAGCAAAATAACCAGGATAGCCAAAAGAATCTTGTACTATAAAGGAACTTCTGGAGGCATTATAATTCCTGACTTCCAATTGTACTACAGAGCTACAGTACTGAAAATAGCCTGGTATTGGAATAAAAACAGACAGGAGGATCAATGCAATTGAATTGAAGATCCAGATATCAATTCAGACACCTAGAAACACATTTTTTTTTTGATTTTCAAGAGAGGATTTCTCCGTAGCTTTATTTTGGTTCCTGTTCTGGAACTAGCTCTTGTAGACCAGGCTGACCTCAAACTCACAGAGATCTGCCTGACTCTGCCTCCCGAGTGCTGGGATCAAAGGTGTGTGCCACCACCGCCCAGCTGAAACACCTTATTTTTGACAAAGAATATAAAAATATAAAATAAAAAAGAGAGCATCTTCAACAAATGATGCGGGCCTAACTGTATATCAACATGTATAAGAATGGAAATAGATCCATAGCTATCACCATGCAAAAACTCAAATTCAAATATATCAAAGACCTCAACATAAAACCCATGAGACTGAACCTCATAGAAGAGAAAGTGGGAAGTACACTTGAACACATTGGCACAACTTTCTAAATATAACCCCAGTACCATAGATACTGAGAGCAACAATTAATAAATGGGATCTCCTGAAACCAAGAAGCTTCTGTAAAGCACAGGGCATGGTCAAGATAAAATGGAAGCCTACAGAATGGGAAAACATTTTCGTCAACCTCACAATGGAGAGAGGTCTGTTCTCCAAAATATACAAAGAACACAAGAAATTAGCCATCAAAAGAACAGATAATCCAATCAAATTGGGGTACAGATTAACAGAGAACTCTCAACAGATGAATCTAAAATGACTGAAAGAGACCCAAGAAAATGATCAACATTCTTAGCCATTAAAGAAATGCAAATCAAACCATAATGGGAGAAGGTAAGAAGGGAGTAGGGAGGAAGGTGAAGGAGCAGAGAAAAATATATAACTCAATAAAAACAAAATTGTAATTCTTAGATTAATGGAAGAGAAGTATACTGGAACACCCTAAACTCTATCTACCTTTGTCTATCTACCTATCTATTTACTAATTATGTATACGCATGTCTGTTTGTTTGTGGATATGTGCTCATATTTACAGGTGACTAGAAGAAAGATTGAGATCCCTTGGAACTGGAGTTACAGGCAATTGTGACCCTCTTGCCATGGTTGCTGGGGACCAAACTCCGGTCATGTACAAGAGCAGCAAGTATTGTTACCCCTTCAGCCATCTTCCCAGACTACTCATGTGAATATCTGGGCCTGTCTGTCTTCCGCATTTTTTATATTAGAACAAACCACTTTTATTCTGCCATGCAGTGTAAAACTGGCTGGTTGCTTTTTATTGTTATTTACAACTGACAACAATTATTTACTCCATGGAAAAATAGAAAGCTGTCAAGGGAATCCTGTAATAATTAGTTGTAAAGGTGTATGTGAACATAATGTAATGAAGCAATTAAAATCAAATTTACAGGTTGTCATCCAATATGCTTGGTGTAGGGTAAACATTTATTTTAAAACCCCATTGAAAATCCTTCAAAGCTATGTTTTCATTCAAAATAGAGTCTACAAACACAAGTCCCTGGGAATGCTCATAGAACATATTTTTTTTTTTTTTAAGTTTTTCGAGACAGGGTTTCTCTGTGGTTTTGGAGCCTGTCCTGGAACTAGCTCTTGTAGACCAGGCTGGTCTCGAACTCACAGAGATCCGCCTGCCTCTGCCTCCCGAGTGCTGGGATTAAAGGCGTGCGCCACCACCGCCCGGCTAGAACATATTTTAAAAAGACTTAAATTTACCATTTTTTATTATTTGAAATTTAGCTCAAACAACAATAACAAGCTGGTTTGCCAGGGTTCAGCCTTGGCTTGATTCAGGTCCTGAGGGGAGAAAGAGGCTTCAGTCAGCACAAGGAAAAATTCTGACAACCAAGTGGATTACAATCAAATGGCCCTGAATATCTCAGGCTGTCTTTATTTATACTTAACAAAGTCTTTCTTACCAAGGTCACATGAAAAGCTTTATTATTGGCTCCTACTTTTGACTTTTAAGAAATATATCATCTTTTAAGGAATAGATTGTAATCACTGGAAAGTCCCCATTGTTCCCTATCATGTTTCTCCAAACACACCCTACATAAGCTTTTTCTAGACATAGAGTTTGGAAATTTTGCAAGCTTGACTAAATATTGTGCCAGACATATCCTGCGCTTGCAGCACTTCTATCAGCCGGCAGCTACTTGCAGTAACAAAGTTAAAAAGTAATAGACATGGGCACAATGCTTTAAGGACAGCAATATTCAAACCCAGACAATTTTTCATGTCCTAAAGCCATCTTTTCATATAGTTCCCTTTTTTACAAGAGGGTCCCATGTCTAAATCTCTCTGTAAATGACAGATTTTGATAAGACAAGTCTCTTTCTATCCCACTATACCATACTTCTATGAACATAAGATTCTGTGTAATCTGGGATACTCCTCTGTATGCTGTGAATACTATAGGCTAATAAAGAACTGCTTTGGACCTATAGCAGGGAAAAACAGAGGTAAACAGCAAAAACTAAACTGAATTCTTGAGGAAATAAGTTGGAGTCAAGAGAAACCATGTAGCCCACTACAGACAGATGCTGGAACTTTATCCAGTAATCACAGTCTTGTGGCAATACACAATTAATGGAGATGGGTTAAATTAAGATGTAAAGGTTAGCCAATAAGAAGCTAGAGCTTATGAGCCAATAATTAATATGATTTAAATAATATGGTTTCTCCATGATTATTTTGGGATATTGGGTGGCTGAGCAATGAACAAGAAGCCTCCTACAACAAATTGGAGCTCCAATGTAGTCAACTAAAATCCACTTAAAACCTGGGAGAGTTTGTGAAGGAATTCTAGGAAAAAAAAAAAAAAACAACAGAGTTAAGCACAGCTTAAGGCTATGGCTCCTTTAAGAGAAGTTTTTCTGATCAGTGGTAGCAGAAAAAAACCCATTTTGAAACAGCAGCTTTCTAGGCTGTGCTGTGCTGCCAGAGCAAACTCTGGCTCTTTCAGGAGGTTCAGCTATGAAGCATTTAAATAGGGTTTGTGAGCAGTGTGCTACAACTTGCTTAATGGCAACATAGACCTGTTGTGTGCCTAAAAATGGGACAATGTACATGGCTTTCAGAGGCATTGAACAGTTCCACCATGGTGGGCTGGGTGGAGCAAGGAAACAGTGCTTTGTTGGCCCTAGCCATGACCACATAGCATTAAGAAAATAAAACAAAAAATTAAAAAAAAACAGAAATGGCCAGAAATGGATTACAGATATACAATAAAGGCAAATTCAGATGGAAAAGACGTCTAAATGGGTCACAGTGTTGGATAAATGCACATAGACTTGGGAGAGAGAAGAAAAAGAGTATAGATATTTATAAAAAGAAATAAATGTTTTTTAAATAAAACAAAGTTTTTAAAGAGACAGACTAAAGACAGTCAGAATAAAGAAGTAAAGATAATAAAATAAATATTACAAAGTAATATAGTAAGAAAAATAAGCTACATAATATAGAATATACACAGAGAGTCTATATTATATACATTATTGTGTTTTCTTTACATTTATTGACTGTGAAGGAGCTAAGTACCTAGAGATATTTCATTGTATGGGCTGTTAAGCTAAACCAACACACACACACACACACATATATGTACACACACACACACACACACACACACACACACACACACATATATATATATATATATATATATATATGGTATCTTGATTTCAAAATATGGATCTAAGGATATGTTGCTTTGGAAAAGAGCTTCTTTTGTTTCCACAGAAGATAAGAACCTATGGATTCCTTCCAGACTAAGATCCCCTGAAAGGTGGTCATGAAGACCCCAAAAATTACTTCACCCAACAATAAACAGGAAGCAGTTTGGAGAGAACTCTGCCCAAATTCCCCAAATATTGTTTATAAATGTTTCCTTACATTTAAAGGGGGCTATACTATAGAGATGCATTTATATGGATCTTGTTCTATTGATAAAAATTTCAGGTCAGCTTTGTTACACGTATAATTTTGCTCTTGCTTAAGGTATTGTGTGTGTGCAGCTCATTTAAAACATGTAATGTATAATTAAGAAATATAGGTTAATAGATAATCATCCACAATAGTCAAACTTGTAGTCATGTTAGATTTTCTAGATGTAGAAAGATGAATTTCAGATGGATAGTCATTCTTCACACCTTTCAAAGACTACAGAATATGGCATTTAAATGTTTTAAGAACTTATGATTTTCTTGACAGTGAGACACATCTGCTGCTGGCAGCACCAATTACTTCAAGAGGAAGATGGCACTGACAAGTCTCCTTATGGAGTTTGCTAGCCATTTGGGCAAGAAACTCCCCTTGCCTGGACTGCTTGATGTTATGCTGTATGAACTGGACATGAGGGACCCATGGAGAGGTAACTGCTGAATTTTCCTAAGAGTGGGATGGCCCTTTGGAGTTTCTGCTTCCTGTAAGAGACTGACAGACATTCTACAGGACACAGAAGAAAGTGACTGACAAACTGCCAATATAGGCGGAATTGTCTTTGAAATTTCCTTCTTCAGGGAAATGTCTGCTGGATACTATGGGCCTGTGGGCTGAAGATTGAATGCCCCAATGATACAGAATAATGTTCGGTGACTGTCCAGGCAGTGGGATGTCTCTGTCAATTCTGGAGATTTGGAAGTTGCTTATAATGCACTTTCTATTATCTTAGGTAATATTGCATCCTCCTAGAGTCTTTGATGGAGTTAAAGAATATATAGTTATAGTTTTCCTTAGTTTTGATAAAAGATAAAATAAATATAAAATTTGTTACTATAATTCTTGTTTGATACCTGTCTTGTTATATATAATTTTACTATGTTAATGTTAAAACCTTCCTTTTTATTTAAAAGGGAAATAAAAGAAAAAGGGAGGGATTTGGGATTCTCCTCTGTATGCTGTGAATACCATTGGTTAATAAAACACTACTTTGGACCTATAGCAGGGCAGAGCAGATCTAGGCAGGGAATACCATATTGACTGCTGGGGGAAAGAAGGCAGAGTCAAGAAAAGCCATGTAGCCTTGTCAGAGACAAATGCCAGAACTTTACCTGGTATGCCACAGCCTCATGGCAATACACAGCCCCTATTTCTAAAGATAGTGCACACCAGAAACATGGCCCATAAACCCATGAGCTGGAACTGACCTGAAAGCTATTTTACTGAGGACAAGCTTTTATGGTAACAGAAAGCTTTATGCAAACTTCCAAAGGAGGGAAACAGCCAACAGTCCTACTCAGATATGATGCCTGTGAACTGTATCAACAACCAACATGGCATAACCCCAAGGGTGCAGCAGGGGTATGAATGCCTTGTTGGCAACCAGCAACTGTCTAATTGAAATTAAAATATGATCAACAAGAGGGAGACCATTTCTGGTACAGGAAATCTATTCAACTACTCTCAGTGCTAGGGACATCATGGCTATTGGAGGGGAATCTACACACACTAATTTACCAAATTAGAACAATTCTTAATAGCAATCTATAAACATTTATTCTTTAAAATATAGTTTTAACTCCTCAACAGAGAATCAGAGAGTTTGCCATGATATTGTGTCTCCTAGTGTATCAGAAGCTATACTCTTAAATTATCACCAACATGACTGCCCAAATGTGAGCTGAACAAGAATGACAAAATGAACATGCAAAACTAGATAAAGAAAATCCCACGAGGCTCAACCCTACAAAAGACTATAAGCAACTAAGTGAAGAATAGGAGAGGTGACATTTCCCAGGTAAGAGCACATCATTGGTTATCCAGTGACAAACTTTTAATACTCAAAATACACACATAGGTATCATTATAAAGATGGAATAGGGGAGAAAGGAAGGGGAGCAGAGAAAAATATAAAGCTAATAAAAAGATGGAATTAGGCTATGTCTAGGAAGATACTATGTATATATTCATATATACTTATGTATATCTGAAGGAGAGCTAGGAGGCATATATGGGAGGATTTGGAAGGAGGAAAGAGAAGAGATAAATGTTATAATAAAATTATAATCTTAAATTTAAAAAAGAAAAAAAGAACAAGTGAACATATTAACAATGCTCTCAGTTCCTAATATTCCTTTGGAAATTGCTACCCAAAATAATAAACTGCTGTGGTTGTGGATTGAGGTTAGGCCTAACATTCATGTATTTTTATTGCTGTGATAAAACCTATGACTGAAAGCAACTTGAGAAGGAAAGGGTTTATTTTCACAGCCTATTATGAAGGGAAGTCAGGGCAGGAACTTAAGAATCTGAAGGCAGAAACTGAAGCAGAGACCATGGAGAAATGTTGCTTAATGGCTTGCTCATCATGGCTTGCTTAACTTACCTTGCTAGACTATCTAGGACCACCTACCTGGGGATGACACTGCCCACAGTGAGCTGGGTCTTCCCAAATAACCAGGTAATCAAGAAAATGCCCCACAGACTTTCCAATAAGTCAATCTTAAGAAATCATACATACAATTAAGGTCTGCGCTTCCCAGATGACCCTCGTTAGTGTCAAACTGACAGAAAACCTATCAACACAATTCATTTTCTTGTCATATGAGGAATTTCGCAAGAAAATTACTTTCTAGCTTGAGTAATAACATTTACTGTTGTTGTGGTTTTATGGTGTATGTTGAACAGTCCTACCAAAACTTAAACATAGAAATACTCATTTTCTTTGGTTCAACTTAATGCATTTCCACTTGTCTTGAGATTGAATAACAGAAATAAACTAAGATTGACAGACAGATGCTAATTGCAATGACTTACTGGGAAGGACTGGGCTGTCTTAAAGTGGCACAGGGAGGCTTTCTAAAAATCATGAAAATGCTGAATTTCTTCATTGACTGCTTACACAGCTGCATAAATCTGTCAAAACCTGTCAATGTGTTAATTTACATGAGATTTTTTTGTAAGTTGTACTATAAAAGATAAAATTCAGTGTAGAAAAAAATACATATTTTTTTAAAAATCAGAGAAATAGACTTTCATGAAAATAATATGCATTCTGTTAAGAATGGTCTTGAATAACCTTTTAAATAGTCCAATAGTTATAAATTTTATTCTTATGGATGGATATGAAATATTCAGCAAAGTCCAAATTTTTGAATACTTGATTTCCAGTTGAAAGTGTGTTTTGGAAGGTGACAGAAACTTCAGAAAGTAGGCCTGTTGGAAGAAGTGGTCCCTCATGAATGGGACTTCTGGGTTATAATGCATTCCTAATTTTTACCCAATCATTGTACTCTGTGAGTTACTGAGATATAAAGTATAAGTTGAGAGAGGCAAACTTTCATGAATTTCCTCATGCTTACCCCACCATGATAGATTTTGGGACAACATAAATTCTTTCTTATTTGCATTGTTCTTTTTGTTCCAGGCAAGTTATTGTAGGGATGAGAAAAGAAACTAGCAAAGATAAATAGGGTAATTACTTTTCTCAAATTGGCTACCAGATTACAAGTCCTTGAAACAGATTTCTAGAAGTGACATAGAACAACTTTAAGGTGTCACTTGTGGACCTAAAAAATACTGTAAGCATAATTTAATAGGCCATTTCTTAAGTGGAAGACCTGAATACCACCAGATATGCACACCATAAAGGCGTACTCATTGGAGTACATTGGCTATGTTTTCATGTGTCATAAAAGTACGAACAAGACTGAAGTCAAAGGTAACAGACTAATGTGCTTGGTTAAGGAAGTTAAAGACTGCATAGAATCCAGGATAACACATGATTATAGAACATTGCTTCTATCCAGGCTTGTAGTAAGAGAGAGGAGAGAAGGGAAAGTAGAGTGCAGTCGTGTTAAAAGTGCATAATCTGTGAAGATAGTGTTGTGTACATAGTTAAAATTTTGGACAGGAGAAAATATGAGTGCAAAAAGGAGGTTGTAATTCTATTTTTTTTCTTTGGTTTTTCGAGACAGGGTTTCTCTCTGTCCTGGAACTAGCTCTGTAGACCAAACTGGTCTCTAACTCAAGAGATCCGCCTTCCTCTGCCTCCCGAGTGCTGGGATTAAAGGCGTGCGCCACCATCGCCCAGCAAGGATGTAATTCTTAATCAGGTCATCTTATTTAAGGAGATATCCTGTATTTTCAACCAAATTGGAGAAATAGTACCTTAAGGGTAAACTCCTACCCATTAAAGGATTAGGGTATTGAACAGAAAATCCCTTATGATAGTTAATCTTATCATCTGGTAGATGAGCCCCTGCCATGATGGGGGGGCATTATCTTGACTGTGTAAATTGAGGCATGAAGACTTACTCATTGGTGGGTGTTTTCTTGCTTACGGGCCTGGAGTATATAAAACAGAGAACATGAACTCAGTATAGATTTCCAGCATTCTCTGCTTTATAACAGTGGGCACCATGAGACCAGTTCCCTTAAATTTCTGCTGCCATGACTTTCCTGCTATGATGGAATAGAACCCATGAACCAAAATAAACCCTTTGATTTTTGAATTGTTTTGTTGGAATATTATTATCACAGTGAGAGAAAAGTAACTGGTTCAGCATTTCAAAACTTTCATTTGAAAGGAAAATGCCCAAGAAAAAGATACTTGAACAAAAAGCACCTCTACAAGGTTTCCTTGCAAAAAAAATGCTCACATAGTAAAATTATTTTCCAGTATAAGCCATAAAGATTACCTTGCATCTTTGTTGTAAAAGCTGCGGGGCTGTGTTCCTGCTGCCCAGCTCCCGGCTACCTGGCTAGCTTATGCCCCCGAAATAACAACACAAACTATATTCATTTAATCACTGCCTGGCCCATTAGCTTTAATCTCTTACTGACTAACTTTCATATCTTGCTTTAACCCATATTTAGTAATTTGTGTAGCACCAGTCTTACCGGGAAAGATTCAGCATGTCTGACCTGGTGGCTTGCTTCATCGCATCTGTCCTGGAGAGGAGCGGCATGGCGTCTGTCTGAGGCATCTTACCTCACTGCCTTCTTCCTCCCAGCATTCTGTTCTGTTTACTCTGCCTACCTATGTTCTGACCTATCAGGTCAAGCAGTTTTCTTTATTAATCAACCAATGAAACAACAGATAGATAAAGACCCTTCTACATCACATCTTGATCTGAGAAGAGAATTTGGAATCATCAACAGCCTAGTAGTGTTTTTCAGACATGCAGAATGCAAGAATTTGGGTCATGGAAGCTTATGCATCAACCAAGGTTTCACAAAACTACTAAGTTACAATTGGATGCATATGCTGTTAGAAATGTTAAAATATATTAAATAAAGCTGCAAGCATTGAGCAGAGGAAGTCCAAAAGAAAGAGTATCCTTGGTGAAAGTAGCAGAACTATGTATTCTAAGTCAATTGAAATCCATGATATGAAACCTAAATGCCCCCATGATCCTCTGATGATAGACATGAAGAGAAAAGAATAATTTCGTATTTGCCTGTGTCCTACTTTGGTTTATTCAATCCTTATATTTCCTCAGATCCTTTCATTTAAATGTGGATGTTTGCTCATTATGTATTGAAAATATTCAGCTATTCAATTTTATGTCTTCCATCTCTGAGACTTTTACATTTGGGTTTTCAAACTGTAGGATGACTTTAAAACTATGTAGTTTTTGATGTATGCTTTTGTCATTATGATATAACCATAATCTCATGGCCACCAGAGGCAAAACATGAATGTGAAATGTCCTTCATAGACACCCGAATTTCAGTCCTTAGTCCTAATCAATTTGGGTGGTCCTGAAGCCAATTCTTAGCTGTGGGACATAGCTGGAAGATAGTTCATTAGGGACTTTGGGCTTAAGGGTTACAACCTGATCTTGTTTAAGTTTAATATCTCTTTTTTCTGATCTTCTGAAATATAAGAAAGCAACCATACACTCCTGTAGATGGAAGTTTCTGTTCCACATAGTCCCATGGCCATTCAGTTTTAAAGAAACACACAGAGGCTTATATGAATTATAAACTGCTTGGTCTATTAGCTCAGGCTTAATATTAACTAGCTCTTACAACTTAAATTAACCCATATTTCTTATCTGTGTTTAGCCATGTGACTTAGTACCTTTTCTCAGTAAGCCATTTTCATATTGCTTTTTCTGTGTTTTGCTGGTAACTGTGTCTGACTTTCTTCTTCCCAGAATTCTCCTATTCTGGTTACCCTGCCTATACTTCCTGCCTGGTTACTGGCCAGTCAGCATTTTATTAAACTAATAGGAGTTACAAGTCTTTACAGAGTACAAAAATATTATCCCACAACATATCCCGTTTTTTCAAAATAAGAGCTCTAAATTTAATCTCCTATGTTTAACTTTTTTTCTCATCATTATCCATAACAACTTGTAACCAACATGCTAAACAAAGACAAAAATCCAAAATTCATTTTTGGGAATATGGGCATGGTTTTCTAGGCTACTTATTGCTGATTAGAGGTACTGATAATCCTATGGGTACCCAAAGAAAATTAGAATATGGTCAGGTTTTGACTGGAATATTCTATGAGGCTGGATCATCTCAGCTATCAATCATGAGGTTGTTTTAGATGTAGCATTCAAAGGAAACTTCAATAGAAGTGCTGTGAAACATAGAATCATCTGGGCCATCCATTTCCTTTGGAGATTTTTTAGGGGGTCTTCCTTGATCAGATCTTATTTTTCTTAATCCAGAAAGAATCTACAGCCTGTTATTTCCTGTGGAAACAAAAGCAATACCAATTCTCAAAGTAGCATTTCTTTTGACTTAAACATTGAAGTCAAGGCATTTTCAAAATATGTAGGTTAGATTAATACAGCATTTATATTCAAATTTCTTTTAGGAGTTGTTGCTCCTTCCTCAGTAGTCAAACAATTCAAAGACAGCACAATAATATATAGTATTCAGAGTCTCTGAATATTTTTCATCTTTATATGGCCTTTTATTTTTAGTCTTTTGAGACAGAGTTTTTCTGTGTATTTTTTCTTGTCATTGAACTCACTCTGCAGACCAAAATGGCCTCAAACTCACAGAGATCCACCTGATTCTGCCTCCCAAGTGCTAGGTTCAAGGCATGTGCTGCCATCATGCCTTGCTATTCTATTTCTTCTTTAAGGACTTTCCTATCCTTTTTATTTTCTCTCACAAGTCTATGTATATTTTTAAACACACTACAAGCCATTTAGAATTTCTTTTCATGTGAACCTGTCTTTGTTGTATATCTCAATCTTTTTCTCACTACATAAGTTTTTAATCTGCTATGGCTAGAATTAAAGTGGCATTTTTTTTGGCAGCTGGATCCACTTCATTCCTTGGCTTCCTGACAGTCTAGCTTCATGGAGTAGGTACTGGTGGGAGTCATGTTTACTGTTATAACTTTGTGGAGTTTTTAGGCCCATGTCACCACCAAGATGCTGACTGCTCATAAATACCATTTAAGTGTTTGTTGGTAGAGTCTCTTAAAAGAACTGTGAGGTTTTTGCTGCTAATTCTGAGTCAGGAAACCTCTCTTAAAGGAGCAACATATCTGTGCACTGCTAGTGAACAGAGCCTATTGGAGAAAAGACAGTTATCAAGAAGCTGTGTTTGACTCTGTTCTTGTCTGTCTAGAATCTTTTTAATAGCTTTCTCAGGTTTATGTGAAAATTCTTGCCAAATTCTTGGGCACCATTTGTAGACAAATTTATGTCACCCTTGCTCTCACAGCCATTCAGTTCCAAAGAAATACACAAAGCCTAATATTAATTATAAACTGTTTGGTCTAGTACCTCAGGCTTATTATTAACTAGCTCTTACAACTTAAATTAACCAGCAATTCTTGTCTGTGTTTAGCCATGTGACTTGGTTACCTTTTCTCAAGAAGGCATTCTCAGCTTGCTTCCTCTGCATCTGACTAGTGACTGTGTCTGTCTTTTGTCTTCCCAGAATTCTCTTAGTCTGTTTGCCCCACCTATACTTTATGTCTGGCTATTTGCCAGTCACCATTTTATGAAATTAATAAGAGTGACAAATCTTTAGAGTATACAAGAACATTATCCCACAGCTCACTCCTGTTGCCACAACTGTAAGCTGATGTGAATTCTTCCAAGTCACCCTTGTCTTAATGGACTATAACTTCTGGCACAACCAGCCTTCCTTACTCACTTAAGTTGCCTTATATGTGCATATATGTGAGTGTATGTGTGTGTACATACATATATAGCCTATATGTATTTATATACACATACACACATATGTATATATTATTGCTCAAGCTTGTAAATACTTGTTAAGCAATTATGGACTGGTGGATTTGTAGCTAGGACTACCCAAGGCCCTTTTCTAGTCTGTGGTACCATGACTATCCATAAGGTCCCTCTTCATCTTCCCTTTCATTTACATCCACTTCTCCCTTCCTCTTATTTTTACTTTCTTTTTTGCCTTCTGTTGCAAATCTTCCCCTTCTTTTTTATATTCCAATTAAACAATATTTAAAACATGTTGTAGTGGATACTTTTATGTCAATTTGAGACCAGCTAGAGTCATCTGAGAGCAGGAGACCTCATTTGAGAAAATGCATTCAAAATATCAGGCTGTAGGAAAGCTGATAGAGAATTTTCTTGATTAATGATTCATGGGGGAGAGTCAAGATTATTGTGGGTGGTATCATCTCTGGGCTGGTATTCTGGGTTCTATTGGAAAACAGGCTGAGCAAGAAATGATGAGCAAGCCAGTAATTAGCACCCCTCCATGCCTCTGCCACCATGTTCCTGCCATGTTTGTGTTCTTGTCCTGACTTCCTTCAGTGACTGAATACAATGTGAAAGTGTAAGTCAAACACACCCTTTCCATTCCAATTTGCTTTTTGTTCATAGCATTGCCTCATAGCAATAGAAATACTAACTCTGATAATTTAGTACCAGGAGTGATATATTGATATGACAGACCTGACCATGTTGTTTTGTGGGAGGATTGCCAATGGACTTTGGAATTTTGTACAAGAAGTCACAATTAATCCTTGGTGAGCTATTTTATAGTAGCTTGAAAGAATGAATTATTGAGAGCAATGCAGAAGATAAAGGCCTGGCTTCTGAAGCCACTTACTAGGGCCATTCAATCAAGATTCTGTAGCTTTGGTTAGCTGTGGCTGAAAAAATCAGCTGCTATCAATAAGATATGAGAATTACTAAAGTGAACATTTTGCTTTGTTTCTATACTCAGTGTCAATCAATTAGAACTGAAAACTTAATGGTGGTTAAGAAGAGACCTACATCATTGATATGAAATCTTTGGGGAAGTCTTTTCTAAGACAGAAATTGTGTTCCCGTGGTAGCTAAGGTTGTACCTTGTGCTGATAACCAAACTTGGTAGTGTGTCACCGAAATAATACTGGTGTTGAAGGCATGAAGAGGTCATAGAAAGCAGCAGAAGCTTGGCACTGTGAGAAGCCAGGAGAGATCACTGGTGAAGGCATAGGATATAAGGGGTCATGCAGAGAACTAAAGTCTTGGAATTATGTAGAGAGCTTATGAGAAGCTATTGGTGAAAGTGCAGCTTGTTTTTAGTAGAAGACTCAAGCATTTTTGAGATTCCAGTACCATGGAATGGCTGTCAAGAACAATAGAATCAGTGGAGCAGAGATAGTCTAAGCTAAGGAGAAAAATTGTATGTGCTACAGAGAACAGAACTGGAGAAGTGATCCAAGACCCTTGGAGGAGCCCAGAAGATTGCAAGTCTATCCAAAATATTGGACATTATGTTATTTATAGTATTAGCAGTTATGTTTCACTTCAATTTGATTGTAACTGTGCCCTGATTCTTCCCTCTTGGCATTAGAAAATATTTAAATTAATATTAGTTTTTACAGGAGCCCACGGCCAAGGTATTTTGAAATTTTCCAAGAAATTTTGGATTTTTTTTAAAAAGAGACAGAATATTTTAAAGGGATTTAATTTTTATTGTGTATTAATTTTTAAAGACTGTGAGATTTTTACAGTTATTTATGTTCATAATGTGATATCTTGTGGATGAATGAGGGAAGAAAAGTTGTGACTTAGCAATGATGTGTTTATATGTCAAGCTGCCAAGGGATAGTTTTATGTCAACTTGACAGACAATAAAAGAATCTGAGAGTAGGGAATCTCAATTAAGAAAATAACTTCCATAAGATCAGGCTGTAGGCAAACCTGTATGGTATTTTCTTAATTGAATCACTCAGTTCATTGTGGGTGGTACAAGTCTCTGTGCCTTCTTCCCTGTTTGAGTTCCTATCCTGGCTTCCTTCAATGATATACTGTGCAAAATGTAAGTCAAATAAATCATTTCCCTTCTGAACTTGTGTTTTGGTTATGGTGATTAAGAGCCACAATAGAGACCTAATTAAGGCACATGAAAAGTGGCATAAATCATGCCCACTTAGACTTCCAAAGAGTTCTACGATTCAATTCATTTTGCACTTACTCTGTATTTCAGATCAAATTTGCTGCCACTATTAACTTATCATAAGTATTTTCTGCTAAACCTCTCCAGCAATACCACTCTTGGGAATATACCCAAGAGATACCCTATCACATTACAAAAGCATTTGTTCAACTATGTTCATAGCAGCATTATTTGTAATAGCCAGAACCTGGAAACAACCTAGATGTCCTTCAATGGAAGAATGGATGAAGAAAGTGTGGAATATATACACATTAGAGTACTACTCAGCGGTAAAAAACAAGGACTTCTTGAATTTTGCATGCAAATGGATGGAAATAGAAAACACTATCCTGAGTGAGGTGACCCAGACCCAAAAAGATGAACATGGGATGTACTCACTCATAATTGGTTTCTAGCCATAAATAAAGAACATTGAGACTATAATTTGTGATCCTAAAGAAGCTAAATAAGAACGTGAACCCAAAGAAAAACATATAGTTATGCCCCTGGATATGGGAAGTTGACAAGATTGCCGGGCAAAAAATTGGAATCTTGGGGGTGGGGTGGGATGGGGGTAAGGGGAGATGGGGAGAGAAAAGGGAGAATGGGAGGATGGCGGGAACTTGGGGAAATGGGATGGTTGGGATAAAGGAAGAATGGATTTGGGAGCAGGGAAGCATATATCTTAATTAAGGGAGCCATCTTAGGGTTGGCAAGAGACTTGAACCTATAGGGGCTCCCAGGTGCCCAGGGCAATGTCCCCAGTTAGTTCCTCGGGCAGCTGAGGATAGGGAGCCTGAAATGGCCCAATTCTATAGCCCTACTGATGAATGTCTTGCATATCACCATAGAACCTTCATCTGGCAATGGATCTAGATAGAGACAGAGACCCACATTGGAGCAATGGACTGAGCTCCCAAGGTCCCAGTGAGGAGCAGAAGGAGGGAGAACATGAGCAAAGAAGTCAGGACCGTGAGGGGTGCACCCACCCACTGAGACAGTGGGGCTGATCTATTGGGAGCTCACCAAGGCCAGCTGGACTGGGACTGAATAAGCATGGGATAAAACTGGACTCTCTGAACATGGCAAACAATGAGGGCTGATGAGAAGCCAAGGACAATGGCACTGGGTTTTGATCCTACTTCATGTTGTGGCTTTGTGGGAGCCTAGCCAGTTTGGATGCTCACCTTCCTAGACCTAGATGGAGGGGGGAGAACCGTGGACTTTCCACAGGGCAGGGAACCCTGACTGCTCTTTGGACTGGAGAGGGAGGGGGAGAGGTGTAGGGGGCGGGGGAGAAGGGTGGGAGGAGGGGGAGGGAAATGGGAGCCTGGGAGGAGGCAGAAAATTTTTTTTCAATTAAAAAAAAGACTATAAAAAAAGAGTATCTCATCAATACATTCCATTATATAGCACACAGCATGAATTTAGTTGTCTTTTTTGTAACGACGAATATTCAGATAGTGTTTATTTTTTGAATTTTTTGAACCATCACAAGAAATTTGTGTATACATCTATAAGGTTATTTTTGTTGAAGTCACAAATGTACATACTTTAAAGACTCTAATCATCATTCAGATGTACTGAAAATATAATAAAGCAGAACATTCTGTTTCCTCATCTACATAAATGCTGCTATTTATTCTTGACGGAAACACTTTCAATTATTACCATGCCTTCTTTTTAAGGGTTTACTTTCCCACTTCTGATTAACTTGATATTTGGTGCCTATTGATTTTATAAATTTAGGTATTATCTGTTGTATTTCTATGACATAAAATGATTTATCTTCCATATCACTAAACACAATGTTTTTGCATATATTGTTATATAAATATACTATTTTCTAATAGAGTTATGAAGGTCTATAACTCATTCTGCAGTACTTTTTTCTTGTTTTGAAAGGTAATTATGGTCAGGACTAGTATTTCAAACTTCCTCACTCCTACCCTGAAGCATCATCATTGCATAATTTTATGACCCTTCTATCCTTGTTATGTCTTTTGAAATGTATGAACATATTTAAAGGCATTAGATATTGGCATATAAATCAACTTCAAATGGTTTTATATAATCTTTAAAATTTTAGGTGACATTCAAAATATAAATAAAGACTGAATTGGTTTTCATCAGTGTTTTCCACTGGCGAGACTTTAGGGTATGAAGTAATATTGCTCTATTGAATTTCATTTAGAATAACAGAAAAATGGGTCGGGAAATATACATAGACACACAACGTGTGTGTGTGTGTGTGTGTGTGTGTGTGTGTGTATCTCTGCCCCATATAGGTACAGTGCTTTCATGTGTGGACATATATTATTATTGTGGAGTTATAGGAAGTAACTCATTATTGTAAGAGTTTGAGTTCCTTATGCTAGAAAATATATACATTCTTCTAGCATGCTATTTCTTTTCCTCTTTCCTCTCTTTCTTTCTTTTACTTTTACTACTTATATTTCCTCTTCCTTCTACTCTTTTCATTTCTCTCACCCTCCCAACTTCTATCCAGGGAAGATGTACCATGTAGGCCATGTGGTATGTGGGTTCTCAAACCTTGGACTTTTTATCCTCCAGAAGTATAAGAAATGAATCTCTCTTTCATTTTAATTATCCAATTTCAGTTAATTTGTAATAGCAATAAAAATAGACTAAGACACTATGTGTGTATGTGTGTGCATATATATATATATATATATATATATATATATATATATATATATATGAGAAGATTAGACCTTGTGTAATTGTGGGAGCAAATTAATCATATTGGTTGATTATTGCTTGAGTTTTTCATTCTGTAATTTAAAATTTATATTTTAGGCATCCTTGAGGAAAAGATGGATGTAAAGTGGAGACAATGAAGAAAATTCAAAATTCATGTAATTCTTGGGCCTCTTCTTTAGAGGTATACATCCTGTGGAAGCTGTACTTTTTCCTGAAGTTAGATATAAATCTGTTCAGGAAGCAAAGACAATGAGGAAAGATCCAGGGACAGGTAGAGTCAATGAGACAAGTTAGCAGACCTACCAGAAAACATAGAAGCTAAAAGTGGCTACTTCTGTTTCAGTACCACTTCTGACTCAGGACCAGTTCTTGCTCACTGGGATGTCTTCCAAGTGCATGTGCACTGGGCTATGGTACCAGTGTACGTTTTGAATTGGGTTGTGGTCATTGGATGAGAGGAACCGTATATCACAGCAGATCCAAGAACACCATAGTGTTCTACCTTCTGTGGCTGTAATAAAATACTCTTACAAAAGCAATTTAAGAGATAATGGACTTGCTTTGGTTTATGCTTCCAGAGGGATATAATCCTTTATGGTAGGGGGACAAGGTGACAGGAACAGGATGCTGCCTGGTCATACTCATTTTTATTGAACACGAAGTGGGACTAAGTTATAACATCTCAAAGGCCATCCAAGTCACCTATTTTCTCCAGCAAACCTACATTGCCTAATGATTCTACAACCATCCTAGACAGTACTGCCATTTGGGAACCGGGTGTTCAAACATGAGCACACATAAGTAATGTTTCACATGCAAAATACAACAAAGAGCAACCTACTTATACTCATATAACTATTTATTTATTTTTCTTTGAGTACTCCATTTGTCTCAAGCATTTGTTCATAGATCCCATGATGAAGTAGTCTCTTCCTCTTTTCTTCCCATCTCTCCCTCCCTGCCACTCCCTTCCTGTCTCCCTCCCCCTTTCTCTTTATCCTGGGCCAAAATACAAGGACTCCCTTTCAGGTTGTGATAATGATGTGCAGGAAACTTCAGTGTCAAGTTTTTCACTATATGACTTCTATGCTTTGTAGTTACAAAACCCAAAAGTTCTATGAACATCCAAAATAGAAAGATTTGCTTCCTTTGAAATAGAAAAGCTAATAAAATTCCTTTAAAATCCATTTAAATCCCCTCTAACCGTTCATAACAAAGCACGATGCTACTTTGTGAAATAATTTATTTATAGACCTCAATGGTGAAATAGCCTGTGCTGAGAACTTATGCCAGCCGCTATTTTATATATATCATCACTCAGTGTTTTAAACAAATGAGAGACAGGTGGCATTAATGTCATTTAAAAATAGATAAAACAAGGTCTACCATGGTTGAAAAGTATCCACAGTTCTAGAGTGCATACATTTTGAAATCAGAGTAGAAGCTAAGTCTGTCAGATTTTGCTTTACACAATGCGAGCTCATGTTTCACTCCTATGAATAAATGGATAAACCTTTGGATGGAGGAAAATTTATTAGGTATTATTGCTCCAAACTGCTTTGACTTAATTAATTTGTCCCATTATAACTGATGGTGACGTTTTACAAGATTGCATGGAGTTACTCTGTTTTTGAACAATTTGCATCAATAGTTTCAGTGAATATAAATTAATTTTTAATATTTTGACCAATATCTGAACCTAAGTTAGAGATCTCTATAAAATATTTTGTGATGGTTGGATGACTGGTGGATTTTGGATCAATTAAGGAACTTGCTTCTGGGTATGACTTTGAGGGAATTTCCGGAGAAGATAAACCGAAGGTAAAGATCTGCCCTTAAAGCCAAATGCACTTTCACTTAGGTGGTCCACACACAAAGAGGTCCCAGGGAAAACAGTGTCACCTGCCTACCTTTACTTCTTCTTGAGCTAGCTCACCTATTTTTGTTATTGCTGTCCAACACTGATAAAGCTCCATCTCATGTGGCCTGTCAGTGAAGACAGAGGAGCAGCAAATCTCCAGGGAGCTTCAGAATACAGCATGGAATTGGGCTCTTGAGACATCTGTGACAGCCAGGTCTGTGGACTGAGTCAATACCAGCTAGAGTTTCAGAATTTCCTGCATGTAAGTCAACCTAATAAATTTGCTTCATATTTCAAATGTTTCCATATACATTTTTTATTTTCCTTTAGATAAACCTGACTAAATCATTCATGTTCATTCATTTCATTCTGCTATGCTGAAATAGGTCCTCATGAATTAAATGAACAATTATAGTCATTTTGACTGTGTTTACACATGTGAAATTTGCTCTACTATCCAAACAGCCTTGAAATATCAATCAACTTAGCTTTTCATTAATACCTACTTTTAATTATTGTGGCTTTCACCAGATAGGAAATTCTGTCTTTATAATGGGATAGGTTCATTAATGACAGAAATTTGAGAGGGTCATATAATATAGAAGCCAAGATCTTAGATATTGGAGTAAGTTATCAGACAAGAGAATTCTATTACTATTTTTATGTGAATATATTTATATTGATTCATCACTATATCTTATTTTTATGTATCAAAAATATCAATATGGTAGCTACCTCATAAGCAATTATTGAAATTATATTAGATAATGAGAAAATGTGTAATGGGCCATAAATACTCAAGAAATCTTAGCTAGTATCATTATATCATTAGCATCATTATTACCTTTATTGCCATTGTCATTATTATTTTGGCAGGGGTATGGTCTTGAGGGATATGCTGAATCCTTATTTTTGGGATGAATTTAACAATTTATGGAAATTAATAAATTTCCATAGGGAATTGTATTCGTGACGGTTATCTAAAGGAACAAAACTTACAGAATATATGTGGAATAGGCCTTTATACTGTATGAGTATTTATCAATGTGACTGGTTTAATGAAAAGCTAAATAATCAATAGTTAGGCAGGATTTTCTGGGCAGAGAGAACACTGGGAGGAAGAGGGTAGATACACCAGGAGTCTCAAGCCAGACTCAGAGGATACTTTAGGAACAGGATAGGTGAACTTTCTGGTGAGAGTGAAGGCAAGTGGGCAGAAAGCAAAAGTTTCCTCCCTCAATGTGCTTTTATGTGGGCTGACACCAGAAGAAGTGGCCTAGGCTATACCTTCAGTTCTGAAGAGAAAGATATCCTTGACTGTCAGAAGCCAGGCTACACCTAAAGCTCTGAAGGGAAAGGTATGCCGGCTGTCTGAAGCCCGGTGATACCTACAGTTCTATTCTGGTGGGATATGGTGTCCTTGCGGGGATGTAGCAATTCACCTCCTCTCTGAGACAGCCATTATAGCTCAGCTCTGCTCCACTTTGCTAAGGGAGTCTCCCTGCAGAGATATAGCAATTCTGCTCTTGCTCCTGTGAAAGATGTTACTTATCTGCTCCTTTCTGATTAAATTGGTTCTTTCTGACGCCCACAGAAATGTAGCCATTTGCTCCTGCTCCAGTGAAAGAAGGTCTTCACACAAACCTCATTCAAGAGACTTACTGTGCTGGCCGATGTTGGCTCTCACCTTTAATCTTAGCACTTGGGAGTCAGAAATAGGTGAATCTCAGTGAGTTTGAGACCAGCCTGGTCTAACAAAGTGAATTCCAATAAAGCCAGGACTGTTACACAAAGAAATCCTATCTCAAAACACTAAATAAAACAAGAGATTTATTGGGAGGGAAAAAATCCAGGAGATTGGCTGCCTCTGCTGGGGTAAAAAAAAGGCAATGCCTATCTGAACAGGTACAGGGATTTTATAGAATTTCTTAGAGGCAGAAGTTTTCCAGGGTGAAGATTTTCAGGATGGGAATTGGATTTCAATCCCCGAGTTCAGAAAAGCTCAGAGATTGGCTGGATTATTTTTCCTCAGGAATTGGTTGGTTTTCATGCTTAGAGACTAGTCGATTTTTATGTTGAGTTGATCAGGGGTGGGTGGGTTTCTTTGGCTTTGGTTTAGGGTCAGGCTGTATTTCTTTGGCTCTGGTTTCAGGGTCAGGGTGTATTTCTTTGGGTGACCCTTTTACCCTACACTTTTGGTGTTTCCTCTCACCTCAAATGATGCAATCCAGAAAATCTTTCACAGGTATGCCTGAATGCTTAGAATTGAAATTGAAGTTGATATCCATGATTAGCCATCACAAATATTCATTTAGGCTCATCCATGTCGAGCACCCAGAGAGAAAACAAGAGACATGAATCTGGCCCATGTATTAGATTTCTTCATTGTGAAGAGAAAGACAATGACTAGCTGACATTGAATTTCAAAGGACACTATGGTTGGTTGCTACTAAGACACTGAGTAAATTTTCTGTATAATGCATATAAAAGGAATAACAGTAAAATCCATTCATTTATTTAAAATATACTTATGCATGGTTAAATCTGACACACATTAGTCAAGAAGTATGAACGATATTAATTAAGGAGATAAAAACTTACAATTTCAAGCAGCTTTTAAGGTACGGGGTGGCATAAAAAATACTAAAAAGAATAAAATATAATAAAATACAATAAAATATATAGGCAATAGTGTGTGTCACACATTAGTAGGAAACATATAAAGCAAACCAGGAAAATTAGAGGTAATTCTGGGAGGGTAAGGCTACAGTTTAAAACAGAGTATTCAAAACAGACCTCACAGGAAGGTGATATTTCATTTCAAAAACCAGGGGATGTAATGATGCGTAGGAAGCATGTGGGGAACAACTACCCCTAAGCACTGAAATGAGATCATGTTATGTTCTATGAAGAGTTAAGAAGGAATTTCTTTCTTTCTCTCCCTCTCTCTGTTGTAATAGGAGCAGCGGGCCACGTTCCTGGAGCCCGGCCGCCTGCATGGCTAGCTTTATACCCAAAATAATTACACGGAAACTGTATTCATTTAAACACTGCTTGGCCCATTAGTTCCAGCCTCTTATTGGCTAGCTCTTACATATTGATCTAACCCATTTCTAATATTCTGTGTAGCACCACGAGCTGGCTTACCAGGAAAGATCTTAACCTGTGTCTGTCTGGAGTGGGAGAATCATGGTGACTCCTGACTTGGCTTTCTTTCTCCCAGCATTCTATTCTGTCTACTACACCTACCTAAGGGCTTATCAAATGGGCCTAGGCAGTTTCTTTATTAATAAGAAATCACTCCCACATCATTTCCCCTTTTTCTATTTAAACAAAAAAGAAAGGCTTTAACTTTAACATAGTAAAATTACATATAACAAAACAGTTATCAAGTAAGAATTATAGTTACAATATTTATATCTACTTTATCTTTTATCATAACTAAGTAAAACTATAACTAACCATTCTTCAACTCCATCAAAGACTCCAGAAGGATATAATATTACCTAAGTAACTTCTAAAATTCTAGAAATGACAGAGACATCTCACTGCCTGTACAGTCACCCAAAGTTCTTTTGTACCATTGGGGCATCTATCTTCGGCCTACAGGCCCATAGTCATCAGTCACTTTCTGCTGTGTCCTGTAGAATGTCTTGCAGACTCTTTCATGAATCAGGAACACTGAAAGACCACCTCACCTTTACGCAAGTTCAGCAGTCCTCTCTCTGTGGGTTCTTTGTGTCCAGTTTATGCAACAGTCCAGGCAAGAACAGATTCTTGCCCAAACGGCTATCAAACTCCATAAGGAGCCTCTTCGATGCCCATCATCCTCTTGAAGTAGATAGGTGCTGCCAGGAGCAGACGTGTCTCATTGTCATGAAAAGCCCTAAGTTATTAAAACATCTTAAATGCCATGTTCTGTATTCTTTGAAAGATATGAGGAATGCCTATCTAATTGAAGTATATCTCTATATATCTAAAAAATCTAACATGACTACAAGCTTGACTATTATTTATGATTATCCAATAACAACCTATATTTCCTAATTATACATTACATTTTAAAAATGAACTACACAATCACAATACGTTAATCAAGATTAGAAATATGCATATAACCTGTGTGCCAGGTTCATCTCAGTCAGCAGTTGAGTGAAGTAATTTTCTGAAGGTGTTCACAGCAACTTTTCGGGAGGGCGTGGTCTATCATACCATACCAGGATAGAATCAATCCACACTCTGTATTCATGCACATTTGTATTTGTGAATGTGTGTGTGTTTATTGTGTGTATATAGGTGTCTGTCCCTGTGTGCAAGTGTATTTGAGCCACATCCCACATCGAACATTCTTCAATGACTGGTTGACTTCTAAAAATTTCAACGATTGTGGAGGGATTAGAATGACACAGGTTCAGAGCCTAATTACAAGGCTACTTAGAGTCCCCTTAACAGCCACTCATTTCTCACCTGTATGTCTAACCTAACATCCTTTGCCCATCAAGTGAAACTTGTGCTGTGTTGACAGATCATTAACTTCCACCAACCCACAATGCTACAAATGTCATTAAATACGGCCTTTCTCCTTTCCCAAAAGTCTTAAACTTTGTTTACAATGAAAACATCTAAATCTTTTCTGTAACTCCAGTGACACAGGGTTTTACCTCATCAGTTGTGATACCATTAAACTCATATTAGGAACCACCATATCATATCATTTACATAAAAAGAAATATTTTTTTAGTAGCCCTTTGAGCAATGGCTTTCCTTCTTGGTTTCAGTTTTCAGAATGACTATCTTTTGTCATTGCTGTGATGAAATGTTTAACTACAAGTGATTTAGGAGAAGAATGATTTATTATGTCTTGTGGTTTGAAAAAATAATCTGAAAAGGTGGGTAAGAAATAGTGTTATGGCAGATTTCAGCTCTAGCAGAAGGAATAAGTGGTGACTTGTTCACCTATGTGCTGAATAAGATGCATAAAGATAGGTTATGGGGTCAGGCTATAGATCTCAATGTCTGCTCCATAGCCATCTACTTTCACAAGTTAAGTCACCTTCTAAAATTCTACCATCTTAAGAAACAGCCCCACTCACTGAAAAGTTCTATATACAGGGAGAACCAAGTATTCAAAGACATTTGGTATACATTTTACATAAAACACTAACAATGGGTGACATGCATTTTTTTATTTTAAGTGTTAAAATGTTGATTTTATTGATTACAGACTATATGAGAATAAGTTTAAATGTATTTAAAAGTCATTACTGTAAGTAAGATAGCTAGGTACTTATTGAAGTTTATTAGAGCTAGACTAATTTATTAATATTTGTGGGTAGGAGAAATTAGATGGAATGCAGGTGACTCCATGAGTTTTATCTTGACGTACTCAAAGGACAGAGTTACTATTTAATATAACTGGGAATATAAAGAAAATAGAAAGAGAGTGTAAAATCAGCCAGATGTGGTAGTGAACAGCCTTAATTCCAGCATTTAGGAGTCAAATATTTATGAGTTCAAGGTCGGTATGCTTTATATACTGAGTTTCAGGACACCTTGAGCAGCATAGAGAGGCACTATCTTTTTTAAAATTTATTATTACTTTAAAAAACTACCAATCCCAATTTCTACTTTCTCCCCTCCTCCACCTCCCCTTCCACTCTCTTCACACATCCTCCCCTACCTCCCTCCAATCTTAAGAGAGAGCAAGGCATCCTGCCCTGTGGAAAGTCCAAGGTCCTCCCCACTACATCTAGGTTGAGCAAGGTATACATCCAAAGAGAATAGGATACTAAAAAGCCGGTACATGCAGTAGAGACAAATCCCAGTGCTGATGTCATTGGCCACACAGTCTGCTCCAACTGTCAACCACATTCAGAGGGACTAGTTTGATCCTATGTTCGTTCATTCCCAGTCCAGTTGGAGTTGGTGAGTTCACATTAGCTCAGAAAAAGTGTCTCAGTGGCTGACCCCCTCATGGTCTTGACCTCCTTGCTCAGAATCTCACTCCTTCCACTTTTCAGCTGCATTTTGGGAGCTCAGTTCAGTGCTCTGATGTGGGTCTCTGCCTCTGTTTCCATCTGTTGTTAGACAAAGGTTCTATGGTGATATTTAAGATAATCATCAGTCTGAATACAGGGCAAGGCCAGTTCAGGCAACTTCTTGAGAGGCACCATCTTAAGAAAAGAAAAATGTATAATATTACATATTTGTGGATATGACATGATGTGGGAGTGTCATATATCAATCTGTTGATTTCATTGGTTAAGCAATAAAGAAACTGCTTGGCCCTGATTGGTTAAAACATAGGTGGGAGGAGTAAACAGAACAGAATGCTGGGAGGAAGAGGAAGTGAGCTCAGAGAGACACCAGACACCCCTCTCCTGAGCAGACACACGCAATGAAGCTCCGACCCAGGATGGATGTAGGCTAGAATCTTCCCGGTAAGTGCACCTTGGGGTGCTACAAAAATTATTAGAAATGGGCTAGTCCAGGTGCGATAATTAGCCTAGAAGAGGCTAGATAGAAATGGGCCAAGCAGTGTTTAAAAGAATACAGTGTCCATGTAATTATTCCAGGGTATAAGCTTGCCAGGCAGCAGGGGTGCTGGGGAAGCAGCCCCGCCGCTCTTATTACAACAATGACAGACAAAATGTATATACAGATTTCCATGTATAAATATTAAATTTTAGAAGTCTTTTAGGCATCAAAATGCTAAAGTAGGACAATTGTCTGGAGTTCAGGAAATAGATTAGTTTTG
This sequence comes from Microtus pennsylvanicus, assembly GCF_037038515.1. NCBI lineage: Eukaryota > Metazoa > Chordata > Mammalia > Rodentia > Cricetidae > Microtus > Microtus pennsylvanicus. The sequence goes on from NC_134580.1 coordinate 72,474,094, forward strand.
AAGAAAGGTATAGTGATTCATCAGTTAATAAATAGCATTTAAAGTTGTCATTAAGTTGATGCCACTAAGTAAGTGATGCATCCCAAAAAGACTAGACTTCAACAGCTGAAGGTTGAAGGGCAGGATGATGAAGAGGAATCAGTAAAAAGCTCTGAGGAACAGAATAGCGTTACAGGCTGGGGTGATGAAAATCAAAGGAAGAAAAGTTTAAGTATCAGTGATGTCCTGTTAAGTCTTAAAAGATGAAGGCTCGTGTAGGGATTAGTCCCGCCCCTTAGGGGGCATGTTCGCCTCAGGCTAATGTTTACCTATAAATCTGGTGAGCGTGCTCGCAGTGCTTGCTGTTCTGTAAGTCTATTTCACCATTAAAGCTGTATATATTTTTACAATCTGTCTGCATTCATTTACGCTTTTACAGGCTTGAGTTGCATTGAATAGTAAATGAATAGGAAGTTGCTTTTATTGGGAAGTTAATATGACCTTTTCCTTTTTCTGTTGTAGAACTCTAGGTGAGGACTTTGAACTAGATACTTGCTTAGATATATGGAGAAGCAGGGCATACTATCAGAAACACCCATGTGTGTTTGTAAAAAAATGTAGAGCTCAATAAAAATCAATTAAAAAAGAGTTAGTTAGAAGCCTGATCTAAGGCCAAGATTTTGTAAATAAAAAATCCTAATGTAGCCAAGGAATAATCAGTTAGCCCAGTGATGGCTGGTGCCAATACAGTTATAGTACTTATACATCAAAACATTTCTGAGCACCAATGGCAGCTGAAAATATTGTTTCTTCGCATTTTATACTAAGAATTTTTTTAAAAAAATTTACATTCTAATGTTATGTATTTAAGCCAATGTATGTCCCATAAGAGTATCCTAATAGGATGCTGTGAATACCATTAAAGGAGGGACAATTTCTTCCTTCATATTCACAAAGCAGTTACTTTCAGAACTCACAGTATAAAATTGCTAATCTTAGTAATTCTTCTTAGTAAATGATTAGTGGATAATGGAGACCTAGCCATTTCCTCTGGGGAAATATGCACCTTCCATTACCTTGGTGTATGCAACTTCATTTGCCTTTATAACCTGGGATATATCAGCTGTGCTGGTCTGTTCCTTTTTCTAATGTTTTCTATGTTTCTGTCTAAATTGGGGGGTGAATCCTTTAGGAAATAAGGGTCATTTCTTTTGCTGTCTGGATTATTTCTCAGCTATATCTTCTTTCATTTCTGATTTTGGCAACTGTCTATGCTTGGTAATTACCTACAGTCATTAAGATACCTCCCTCATGCTCCCACAGGGGCCCTGGCAATTTGCATTTATGATGTATGGCTTTCATTATTACTGAAACTGGTGCTAACATTTCACCTTGTATGTTCTGTGGAATTCAGTTACCTGTGAGACTGACAGATGCAATTATATTAGTTGTATGGCATGGGGATTCTAAGATCTAAGCAGAGCAGCAAAAGGTTTCTGATGACAATATTCAGACATATCAGAAGTTTGGTAAACAGTTATGACACTTTCTCTGCCTCTAGACAATGCTTTTTGTTCTTCTCTGAAGGTCGCTACCTTCTTACCCATAAAGACATTGCCATGGGCTTTCCTTAGCCATGCCTTTCCCATTTCACTATTCAGACACAATTAGCTAAGATTAACGTCATGCTATGTGTTGTGAGATTTTCCGTGATTGTTTCAAACCCCATGATTTTGTGCCAGATGTTTGCCCACACAGAGACTCAGTTTACATAACTTTAAAACACAAGTGACAGCTCCTGTATGATGAACATTTTACCTTTAACATGAGCATTTTAATAAATGGGAGGTCTTGCCCATAAAATACTTTATGTCTTCTCAAAGCATTGTAAATAGTGAACCCAAACATAATTCATAATCTATATTTCCACAAAATAAGATCTTATTGAACAGTACAGCTTGATCTTGGGGCACTCGTTTATGGAACTCAGATCTGCTTATGCAGTCAGGTTACTTACAATAATGCCTTCATCCTGTAGATTCTACCTAACCTCTCTCCCATCCCTTTCTTTGAAATAGTACAGAGAGGCCCTTTCCAAGAATATTTAGAGAAGTGAGTTACTATCTTGATGTGAGTCTTGTTTGGCTCTTAATAATTGAGTGTCTAATTTGTGGAATCTCCCTTGCCTGCATGTCTGCATGTTGACTCAGAATAGATGTAGACTCATTTGACAAAGGGGATCACTAAATATTGATGGGGTTCCTCCCAACATATACTAGATTTTCCCTTTCAGATTACTTTTGCAGCTCTGTTCTTCTTTATTCCTGTTTGTTATACTCTTTTAGCTTCTCATGTATATCCTTCTATATTGAAACTTCTCCCAAAATAAAGCTGCTTGAAATCTCTTGAAAAATATTCTCTTCCTTCCTCTCACAGTAGCCTAGTCATAATAATGACCTGCCAAGAAAAACCCATTCTCAAGTAATAATTGAGCGCAGACTATCAAACACAGAGTAATGTCCTACCCCTTACTCCAGGGTCAGTTTTCAAATGAATCCGAAGACTATCATCTGAGTGGAGAGGCTCAACATTGTCTCTTTCTAGGAAAGATGGCCTTCTCCAACAGAATACATTGAATTGTTCCTTAATAGACAAGAGAACTCTGGCATTTTCATGTCAGAAAATGGTTGAATTTCATACCCTATATAGTATTCATTGTAACTCCGGGGCCACAAGAGAAAACACCTTTTTAGGATAAAAAGCTCTATGAATCCTGGCTCTTTTGTCACAGTAGATTCAATCCAGTTATAAGTGTCACCGCCATCATGAGAAGAAAACAGTCAGAGACTGTTTTCATGTTAGGTGACAAATTGTCTGAGAAAGGTATTTTCCCACATGGCAATACCATTATCGTCTGCGATGTTGAGTACAAATGTTGGAGAATTAGAGAAAAATGGCCAGTTGCTCTCTCCTGGTACTTATGCCTAAGTTTAATTTCTTAGAGACTTGTTACATATAATTCATGTATTACAAAATCTAGCATTTTTAGTATGTTCAACGATTTGTTCAACTGTTGTTGCAATGGTTTTAAAACATTGTCAGTATCCCCAAATCATCCTTTACTCATTGGCATTACTTCTGTTTCCTCTGCTCCAAACTCTTCAAAACCACCAGTCTACTGTCAGTCTTGGCAGGCCTACCTATTTTTGGACATTTCATATGTATGGAATAGTATATTGCACTGTTTTTTTTTGTGACTTTCTTCTTTGGTTCTGAATACCATCTTTGACATTTTTCTAGGCTTTAGCATGTATCATTGCTTTATTTATGGGGTGGGGGCTGAATGTTACTATTTATATGGTGATACATAATAATGTATTATTGTACATCATATATTTATCTATCATCAGTTGATGAATATTTGGTGTTTCTATATTTTGGACATGTAAATAATAGTGATGTAAATATTTGCAAGCAGGTTTTTCATGTATGCTTTTATTTTGGGGTGATTTACCTAGGAGAAGAAGTAATAGCTCATATGCTAGTACTTTTTTTCTCTTGTAGAACTATTATGAAAAAAGTAGCTACAGTATTTTATAATGCTACTTCTGTTGTGTGAAAGTTTGAATTTCTTTACATTCTCATCAACTTTTATTACTGTTTAACTTTTTTTCTTATAGTCAGTCAACTGGATGTGAACTGTTAAATTTTTATTTGTACCTCTATGTCCTTTTTAAAATTTGTGTATCTCAGAAAGCTACAGTACATTCTTTGTCTTTGACCTTTTGCAAATTAGGCTATTTGTCTTTCATCATAGAGTTACAGACATTATTGTACATTCAAGTCTTTTATCTGTGACTGAAAGGGAAGCAGAAAAAATGTGCTTGTAAGATCAGGTAAAAATAGACATTAGGAACTGCCACAATAATTTTTGTTGCTTAAACATTAAGAGGAATTATACTAAAGAAAGTCAAAGAGTATGAGAGAAGCATTACTAGTCTGTCCCCAAAGCCTCTACTCAAAAGTCCAAAAAGCACATTAAAAGAATTGCAGTTCCATGGTAGACCACTTGTCTAATCTTAGTTTTAATCTCTCATACTACACACATACACATACACAAATTCATACACATACACACATATACACACATGTACACACATGTACACACATGCACACACATGCACACACACAAAACAATACAAATACACACACACAAACAAACGGACAAGCTGTTTAGGAAATGGACACTCATCATATATCATATAACTTATCATATATTTATAGAAGAGAGATTAAGAATTTATCTTTCCTAGAGCATTATTTAGAACCAGTAATTAAAAGTCTGATGATTTTCTATCACATTTTATCACCATATTTGAAAATTATTTTTACTAGATTAATTTTTCTAATACTTAAATTATATGATAATATATGAATGTATGAAATCTTAAAATCAGATGTCCTGTTATTACACTGTTAGATTATTTTTGATTTTCTATTACTACAGATAAATATAAAAATAATAAAACATAAACTTAATTTTAAAAATATATATTCATTAAAAAACAAAAATAGAAAATGAATTATGGTTTTTATTTTGTTATATTTGATTTTTTTTCTTCCTAGTTTTCTAAAACTTAGAGTGTAGAATTTAAAAGACAGCTTTTTATAATATTATACTGCTTTCAGATATAACAAACAAAAGACCCCAAATGAAAACAACCAGTTACCAAATGTAACATGGGGGGCCGGATTTTTGGGGTTTCTGTCTGAGTAGGGCCCCGCTCATGTTACAGAATGGCCCCCACATGGATAACTGCATCCACAGAAAGTCTGAGAAAGCTTGGGAAAGACTAGAGTAAAGCATTTTGGTTTTCAGCTGTAGCAGGAAAAAAGCTATGCTGTTTTTAAATATGCCAACTTTCTGGGCCGTCCTGCCAGGGGAAACTCTTGACTCTTTCAAGTAGGTGCTCAGACTATAGAGCTATGGACACACTGTTGCAGCTTGCTTCATGGCAAGGACCTTGAAATGCCATAGGAGCTTTTGAGTGTTGTTTATGGACACACTGTTGCAGCTTGCTTGCTGGCAGGGGCCTTGAAATGCCATAGAGTTCTGGCAATAAACATGGCTCTGGCCAGTACCTCGGCCATGATTGCTTAGTGAATTAAAGGCTCATGTGCTCAGAAAAAGAGAGATATACAGTAAAGAGAGATTCAAAGAGGAAGCAAACCTCTAAATGGTTTACAGTGTGTTTAAAAATATACAAAGACTAAAGATTAAAGTTCTCAAAGTAAAAAAGAAAGAAAGAAAGAAAGAAAGAAAGAAAGAAAGAAAGAAAGAAAAGAGTAGCAGGTTGTGGTGGTACAGGCTAGTAGGATTTGCCTGGGAGGCAGAGACAGACGGATCTCTGTGAGTTCAAGAATAGCCTGGTTTACAGAGGGAGTTTCAGGACTAAGATACACAGAGAAACCGTGTCTGTTATCATCCCAAAAAATGGACTATGGATATTTTCCTTTTTTTTAAAAAAAAGAGGGGGAAGTGGTGTGGGAGAATTGTCTGTATTCTTTCAATCATGTTTTAAATAAACACTGATTGGCCACCCAGGAAGTATAGGTGGGAAAACCAGACAGGAAGTAGAAATGATACAATGAGAATATGAGAATTCTGGGAAGGAGGAAGTTGATTTTTCCCAGTCCTGCGCAGATTACCAAGGAAGCAGGATATGACCTGCAGATGAAAAAGGTACTGAGCCTTATGGCTAAAATAGATCAGAATAATGGATTAATATATGTTGTAAGAGCTAATAAGAAGCCTGAGCTAATGGGCCAATCAACTTTATAACTTATGGAGATCTCTGTGTGATTTTCTTTGGGGCTAAACAGCTGTGGGGAACTGGACAGGACAGAAACCCCAGAAAGCTGGCCCCCCACGTTACAACCAAAGACTTGAGTTCATGTCCAAAGGATTCAGGAATCGATCTTACAAAAATCCCATCTACTCAGTAGAGGATAAATTGACAATAAGAGCACAGAAATAGGTTACACAAACAATGGATAGAACTAGAAAAATACTCCTGAGTGAAGTAGCCCAGACCCAGAAATATATAAATAAAATATACTCACTTATAAGTGAATATTAGCTATTAAGTAAATGATAAGCATACTACAATCCACAGACCCAGAAAAGCTAAGTAATAAGTAGCACGTTAAAGGGGATGCTTGGATCTCTCTGGAAAGAGGAAATAGAATCAGTTTTGAAGGTAAATTTGGGTTGGTGGGAATGGAAACAGGAAGGGTCAGGTAGAAGAGAAGGATGGAGAGAGATGACTTACATTGGAGGACATTTGGATAGCAATGTGGAAACCTTGTGCAGGAAAAAAAAATCCCAGGATTCTATGAGGGTGTATCTAGCTAGGTATCCTAGTAATTGAGGGTACAGAGGCTGAACAGGCCAACATTATAACCGGGCAAGAACCTAGTGGTGGAACCAGCATACAAACCTCATGTGGGATTTCCCTCTGTATGCTGTGAATGTGCTTTGTTAATGAATAAAGTTGCTCTGGTAGAGGTAGGTGGGAAAACAAAGCTGAATGCTGGGAGAAAGTAGGCAAAGACAGAGAGAAACCATGTAGCTGCAAGAATAAGATGTCAGATGTTGGATGGCCAGATAAATAGTAGGCTGAAGGTTTTGTGGTTGGGCTGGTGTCGAATGAGTCTCTTCATTCATTCCCAGCCATCCAAATCTAAAATAACCACACAGAAACTATGGTATTTGCAATGCTGTTTGGCCAATAGTTTAAGCATATTTCTAGCTAGCTCTTATATCCTAAACTAAGCCATATCCATTAATCTTTGCATCACCACAAGGTCATAGCCTACCAGCAAAGTTCCATCCAACATCTATAGAAATAAGTATGGCAATTTCTCAGAAAATTAGGAAACAATCTACCTCAAGACCCAGCAATACCACTTTGGGGTATATACCCAGAAAATGTTCAATCATATCAAAAGGACATGTACTCAACTATGTTCATAGCAGCTTTATTTGTAATAGCTAGAACCTGGAAACAACCTAGATGTTCCTCAACTGAAGAATTAATAAAGAAAATGTATATTTACATAATGGAGTACTAAACAGTGTTAAAAAATAATGACATCATGAAATTTGCAGGCAAATGGACCATATTTATTGAGGTATCCAAGACCCAAAAAGTAAAATATAATATATACTCACTTATAAGTGACTTTTATACATAAAGCAAAGAAAAACCAGTGTACACTTTACAAACCCAGAGAACTTAGACAACAAATAGGACCCTAAGGGAGACATACGTGGATCTACATAGGAAGGAGAAAAAGACAAGCTTCCCTGAGTAAATTGGGAGTATGGCAGTAATTGGAGAGAGTACAGTGAAAGAGGGGAGGAATGGGAGCAAGTGGAGAATAATGTATAGCTCAATAAAAACAATAGAAATATGGTAATTTAGGAAACAACTTTTATTTGTGCAAAAACAAAAGGGAGGAAGTAAGGAAATTTGTTGTAAGGAAGTTGCTTGTTGGTTTCCGGCCACCCAGTTAGCTTAGACCAGAAATAATCACACAGATACTGTATTAATTAAATCACTGTTTGGCCCATTAGCTCTAGCTTTTTATTGGCTAACTCTTACATCTTAATTTAACCCATTCTTTTTAATTTGTATATCGTCATGTGGCTATGGCTTACCAGCTAAATTTTCGACCAGTGTCTGTCTCCTGCAGCTTTATGGTTTCTCTCTGACCCCGCCCTTCTTTCTCCCAGCATTCTGTTTAGTTTTCCCGCTTAGCTCTGTTCCCCTATAGCTCTGCTTTAGGCCCAAAACAATTTCTTTATTCATTAATGGTAATCACAACATACAGAGGGAAATCCCACATCAGAAGCTTCCAGTTCAGAGTGCTTTAAGGAGCTTATAAGGCATTATGTAAATCCTGAGTTGAACAAGTAATTGTTTAGCTTGAAGGCATACTTGAACAAGGACTAGATAATTAATAATATTAAGAAATAATCATGGCTTCTAATTAGGTGCAAGAATGAAATACTTATCATTTGTGTGTTTTCTGAAATATGGATATTTGATATTTGTTTGCATTTATCTAGTTGTGTAGAAAGAAAAACACAGAATGTTGATGAGATAGTTAGAAGCTGATCATTGTTAATTCTAGATACTATACATACATACATTGTATCTTCTGATTTGTATCTATTTGGGAAAATATGATTATTTTCATGTAACATTATACAAACCAGGACTTATAAGTAACTAGAGTCTGCATAGAGTGTGCTGTGAGCTAAATGTGAACACCTCTCCTGCCAGCAGAGGTCAAAGGCAATCTGACCACTGTTACATTGCAAAGGCCATATATTAACCAAGATCCATGCCTCTATCCAAAGAAACAGTGACCTTTATCTGGTGGCATATGTCTCATATGTCCAGCTCACCTACCTGTCACTTATAGTAGTTAAGTGTGTTCCCTCACAAGGCAAAACCTTCCCTTCAAAAACCTTGAATATAAGGCCAGCCTGGTCTACAGAGCAAGTTTCAGGACAGTCAAGAAAGATACACTGAAAAAACCTGTGTCAAAAAAAAAAAATCCGACAAACAAAAAAGTGGATACTTTGCTTTGTGTGTAAGGTAGAAACTCCACTGAGGGCTCCACTGCACTGCCTGCTGTTCTGTTAATACACGGATTAACAGACATTCAACTAAGCACCCCTTTTCATCTCTTTAATCCCCCTTTGACTCTCTCCTTAATAACAAAAAAAAAACCCAAAATGAAACTGCAACAACTGAAAAACAAAAAACACAACAGCAACAACAAAACAAAATGAAAACTAAATGAAGCAGAGAAACAAAACACAAAACCCAGCACTGATTAGTCAGTTTATGTTGGGGGAGATAGGGAAGTAAACCCTGGCTTTGAGCCTCAGAATCTAAAGTCATTAGAATATAGAGATACTTGTGAAGGGGGGAGAAACAAAGTCAGAACAAAAACTAAAGGAAATGGAACTGAAGAGACCACCTAGAGAAAATGATTACCTATAATTTCCTAATAGAACAACCTCCAATTATCTTGTTTTATAAAATAAAACTTGTCCTAAACTCTGCATCCCTAATGTGTTTCTGCAAACACGCTTGTGGTGGGCTGAGTGAGAATGGCCCCCAAAGGCTCCTAAGTTTAAATGTCTGGTCCCCAGCTGATGGAGCTGTTTGGGAATGATTAGAGGATGTGGTGCTGTTGGAGGATGTGAGACACTGGGGAGAGCTCTTGAGGTTTCAAATGCCCATGCCATTCTCACCTCTGTCTGCCTCATGCTTGTGGGTCATGATGTAAGCGCTCAGGCACTGTTCCAGCACCATGTCTGTCCGCCTGCTAACATGCTTCTTTCTAGCCATGGTGGTCATCAACTCACTCTCTGAAACTGCAATCTTCCAATAAACTCTTCTTTCTGTAAGTTTCCTTAGTTGGGATGTTTTGTTATAGCAGCTGAAAAATAACTAAGACCACAAGAAAGCAATTTCTCATTTTGATCTTAGCCTTATAGACACTCTAATGCTGATTAAAACTTAAAACAACCAATGATGTAATATTTGAAAATAATGCTGAAAGTTTACAAATACTGCCGAAAACTTTATGCCAGGGCTCAGTGTTATGGGCTGACTCCTCTGGTCCCATTAATACACTATTTTTTCTGGCCTCCATTCTGTTTTTGGTGCCTGTTCCATTTACCAGAAAACTGTTTAGTATAGCTGCAAAATAGCTAGACATTTTCACTTCTACTGGATTTGAAAATTAGTTCTCTGTATCCCAGAAATCAAAAGAAACACTGATTGTACTCATCTGTTGCAAGTATATTAACACTGGGATAAAATATGTTCTCACAGACAATATGGTTCTCTAGACTAAGGCAGGCAAGGTCCACAAATCTGTTGCTACTACTAACAGCCATTTGTCGTCTGTGGGTCTTAGAACTCAAGCATTCAAAATTTTCACTTCCAATCCTTCTATCTCCCACTCTTGCCTCTCTATTGGAATCAGAAATTGCTAGAATCCTTTTCAGGAAAGTGGTTAGAACTCTGAAGCACTGGGCTCATACCCAGGGATTCAAACCATATTAGGAATTTATCTAATTGAAAACAAGCCCCCAGGAGGTGCTGGCGAATTAACAACAGCTCCTTGACTGGCACAGGTGGCCTCTCTTTGTGCAACAGGTGGTCCCTCTGAAATTGCATGCTAATTGAGCTTATAGGAAAAAAATCTAATGATGTGTTAATGGTTCTTTCGAAGAAATTTGAAGTTAACAGTTTCCTAGCACATTTTAATCGCCATGAGTCACTCCATCTTTGTTTTTCTTCTTTGTAAATATGAATTGGAGGAGCAGCACATTAGGAGTGTGCAGAGGAGCTGGGGAATAACACATCAACTGTATCAAGGAATCTTTACTCTGGTTTTAGTTAGAATGACGAGGGAGGTACAGGTATCCTGGTTGTTGGGTTAGTCTTGGGAAGTCGTGATGTAGGGCATGGTGTGGAGCTCCTGGGATTCTGAAGATCTGGATCTGAATTCCTTCTCCATCACATCTTCACCACGTTAGGTGAAGGCTCACTCCTTTTTAATTCAAAAGCAATAAAATCTCACTCCTCAACTGTAGTCTAGTAATAAATGCCTTGGAAGATTGTTGTGGTGATAATAATAGCCTCAACAGTCAGTGCCTGGGAAGTGATGGACTGTGTGAATTTAAGGTATTTGGAGAATTTTGACCAAATATATTGATTGTGTAATTGTTAATGTAAATTTAACTGTCAAGTAACTGTTAGTATAATGAAAATTTGTCATTAGCTGTTAGTCATTACAAAGATTTGGGAGTTCACATAGATCTATTACCTGAATTTTAAAATCACCGAACTACCACAGAGGTAAATTCTGCCATCACTGACAGGTCAGTTACTGTTATTTTTCTTTACATTTTATTTAAGACTATTATGGGTATGTTTGTGGGTTGCAGGTGTGTGTGTGCCAGGACATGCTCATGAAGACTGGAGGACAACTTCCTGTGGTCAATCCTTTCTTTGCATCGTGGGATTGGTGGACTAAACATTGTCAGACTTAGACAGAACAGCAACTGTCTTTACTGCTGAGTCATTTTACAGTTTTCCAGCTACTCTTCCTGTGCGTGTACAGGTTGATAGTATGAATAATAAACACTAGTCAGGCAGTGGTGGTGCACACCTTTAATCCCAACACTTGGGAGGCAGAGGTGGGCCGGATCTCAGTGAGTTCAAGGCACCTGGTCTATAATATGTTGGTTCCAGGACAGGCTCCAAAGCTACAGAAAACCCCTGTCTCGAAAACCAATATAATAATAATAATAATAATAATAATAATAATAATAATAATAATAATAATAATAATAAACACTAATGAATGGGAACATGATCACTGAGTTTCACACTTTAGTGGCAATGATATATAGCAGAACATGTGGAAGTATGCTGTGTTATAACTATTTTTCATACTAGGAATGTGAGGGTATGAGAATGAAATCTTATCCAAGGTCATGATGCACCAAGAGACCAAGACCTGGGGAAGGTATGTTCTCTAAACTTAGGTTTCCTCTGACTCTATGTCTATCTCTCTGTCTCTGTCTCTCTCTCTGTCTGTTTTGCTTTCTCTTGCTAGCTCTCTCTTATTTTCTCTTACTCTCTCTGTCTCTGTCTCATTCTTATGCTCCCATTCTCTCACTGTCTTGCTCTCTGACTCTTCTTTGTTTCTTTCCCCCTTTCTTTTTTACCTCTTTATACTTTTCATCTCTAAACCTTTCTTCTTCTGAGCGTCTCATCAATTTATGTTCAATTAGTTTTGAGGCTTAGTTTCCTGAAAGGATTTTAATATGTCCATGTGCTCTTCCAGTCCAAATTCAGTTTCATCAGTTTATAAGGTGGCACCCTTTTTACCCACAGGAATATGCCATAGATCTGTCAGTGCTGTATGGTTGGTACTAGACAGATGTTTCGCTAATGTGTTCACCAAGGTAGAGTCATCCTCCACCCTCAAAATATAAGCAAAAGCTACTTGTAAAATGGAATCTGTCCAGAACAAGGCACAGCCCAAACACATGCTGTTTTATGCAATATGGAGTATCTTAGAACAAGGCACAACCTCATCTCCAAAATGACATTGGTCACTCTAAAGAATCAGAGGGTGGACTTTTGATCAAATCATATTAATAGGACTGCAGATCTCCAAATCTGCTCAATATGAAAGGCGAGTATTTGTTACACTTCTAGAGAAGATCAAAATTCAAAATGTGGTTTCTACTGAATACATAACATGTACCTTAACAAAGAAAAACATAAAAAATTATAAACCAATCCATATCTTAAAACAAAGATAGTCTGTAATTTAGGAGATTCAGCATATGATTTCAGAAAAAAAGGGGGGTATTAAGAAAGGTTGAGTATAGATTGAAGTAAAGAAGGAAACTGAGTGAGTTTAAAATGCAGCCTCATAAGTCTCTCAGATATCTGCTAAATATTGTAAGACAAGAGGCTAGCACAGTTTTATACAGAGATGGATTGGTATCTGGGGAAGCACAGTGCTTTGTCTTCTCTGATTTAATTTCTTGGCAATGCTGAGAACCTGAGAACAAAGCACATTCCCATTGTTGACCTCAAGGGCTTAGGTGAAAGACCCATTAATATTCATAGAAGGCCAGATGGACTGGCCAGTGCCTGAAGCATATGGGGGGGTAGTTTTAGAGGAACCATCTGGGACTTGTTCTTATGCCATAATGAAAAAAGCCAATGAGAGCCCAGAACACAATATAACCAATTAGAGAGTGTTGCTGGGAGCTTGCTGGCTCAACCAGACTTTATTGCTCAAGCACGATGCTGGTTTGGAGAAGGGGAAAACTTACTATTTCTATCCTTCCTTTTTTCAACTTTCAAAAGTCAATTAGATACATCATAATAATTAAGAACATAGGAAGAACTATTAGGATATATCCTGGCACACATTTCTAATTTCTCAGTAAAATAAAATTTTAGAACACTCTACAGCAAAATCTGGGATTTTGTTTGGTTTTGGTTGCAAGTGTTATCATGAATCTTAGGCTGACCTCAATGTCATGGCAGTCATTCTGTCTCAGCCTCATGAAGACTAGGATTACAGCCACCATACCAATATCAAAGACCCTGTTGCATGCTGGAGCAGGAGTAAGGCTTGTTTCAAAAGGCTTACTAAGTGTCCTCATGATTTGGTTTTGATAGATGTGATCCACTTCCCTGTAAAGCTTTTGGTTCAATACACACAGTACTGCAAAAATGAGAAACCTTTGGCATCACACATAAGCCTCTGATTCTTTTTTGATTTTTACTTTTTCACTTTTATTTTGTGTCTAGGAGAGATTTGCCTACATATGTATATGTACAATTCATGAATACTTGGTATCCATGAAAGCAGAAGAGGGCACAAAAAGGGTAAAACTCATCTGCACTCCCATTAAGAAATTGTATTAGTATTTTCTAAAGGACAAAACTGATAGAATAAATGCACACAAATGATGGTCTTGGTAGTCCAGTAATGTCTGCCTCACACTGGAGAAGCTGAGAGTCTATTTGTTTTTCAGTCCACAAGGCTCAGTGTCTCAACCTGGCATTGAAGACTTAGAGTGGTGGTTCCCAACCTTCCTAATGCTGAGACCCTTTAATACAGTTCCTCATGTTGTCATGCCAACCACAAAATTATTTTATTGTAACTTCATAATTGTAGTTTTGCTACTTATATGAATCATAATGCAAGTATCTGATATGTAATCCATGTGGAAAGATCATTCAATCCCCAAAGTAATAGTGATTGTTCAACCTCACAGGCTGAGAACCACTATCCTAAAGAATTCCTGGCCCTTACTTTATTTTGGAATCCTAAAGAAGTGATCCTAATATCAGGAGAGGAATACTGCAGCAGCAGCATAGATGAACCTGCCTGTGACCGTGTAAGCAAACAGGGAAAAGCAGTCTTGTTCTTCCATGTCTTTTCATCTAGGTTGCTACTGGAGAGTGCTGCCCATGATTACAGTGGATCGTACTGCTTCAAATAACCTGATCAAGAAAATCTCTCACATGTCTATCAGTTTGATTTTTGATTGATTCCAGAAGCAGTCAACTTGACAACCAAGATTAACATCCCAAGATGGGGACCTAGTCCTATGATACAGAAAGCCCCAACAATCTGTCATCCAACTGCTAAGTGAGTGAGGCAAGGCAGTGGTAGTAAGAGAACTCCTGAGTGTCCTAAAAACTTCAGCCACACTTAGTTTCTGCAGTTGATGTGACCTGCAAGAATTGTCATCTGCCTGTCTGCTTTGCAATAATCCTTCTGTCCACTGTGAATATATATGACTTTTATTGGTTAATAAAAAGCTGATGGGCTGGTAGCCAGGTGGGAAGTTAGGTGGGAAAGCCAGACTGAAAATGACAGCAAGAAGGAGGGTGGATTCAGAGTGGTAACAGGCAGACACTGAGAGCAAGATGGACATGCCATACTAAGGAAAGATTCCAAGCAACATGGCAAAGCGTAGTAAGAAAAATGGGTTCATTTAAATGTAAGAGCGGAGTAGTAGCAATCCTGAGCCAACACCTTAGCATTTATAAGTAATGTTAAGCCTCTGCATTGGTTATTTGGGAGCAGGTGGTCGAGACAGGGAAACTCTGCCTACACCTATCTTTCAGGTCCTCTGGTTTGTCTGGACCTTCAGTCCATCTAAATCCTACCAAATCCTACCATTCCTTTTCTCTTTCTTGTGTAGCTCAACTCTGACCCTGCCTCCTAACACTACAATAGTGGCAGAAGTGTCCATCCCCAGAGATCTCTCCCTAATGGGTCTTTCTTAGCCCCACAGAGACTTTATTTGCATCATTTTCAGTTACCTGTTTCATAGGCTTCTAAACCCTCTTGAACTCTGACTTCTAACAGTCATCCTATAATCTATATTTATGCGTGATTTCAGAGTTAATATTGTGATCTGAATACATGCCTCTGTAGTTGGCTTGGCCAAACTATCAAGGAAAGTGGAATTATCTGGCCAAAACTTGTGACTTTATTGTTATTCAGTACATCCTCATAATGTGGAAAGACATCAGTGTGTTACCTCAGTTTTGACCAGCACACTCCTGATATTTGCTGAACACTGGAGTGCTGGATGTTGTGTGTTTTGTTTGTGTTTCTATACTTGACCTGCTCAGTTTACAATGAGCCTGTCAGAACTCAACCCCTTTGTGAGTTGAGGAGTGTCTCTATTTCCTTTTCAGTGAACAGTAAACAACATTAATTTGTCAAGTGTCACCAATTCTATAAAGATGTCTGTGATGTTTCTGCATTTTACAGTTAATTACTCTATAACTAAGGGACAGAAAATGACTTGCCTACTGAATGAGCAACATGTGTATGTACAGCCCTGCCTTACATAGCATTTAATCCAACAGGCACATCTATAACAGCAATTTCATAAGATGACAATGGAGCCAGAACATTTCTGTTGCTAGGGACATAGCGGCTGCTGTAACGCCAAAGTGCCAGCATTATTCATATGATCATAGTGTTGTTGATTGTACCAAATCTAATGTGATGCCAGCCATAAAAACTATAGTGTGTAACAGTGTAGACTACATTATACCTGAGGATGATAACAGTTTTTTACTGGTTTATGTATTTGCTTCACTGTATTTTTATAGTTACTTAAGAGAAAACTTCTACTTATAAAATTTTTACTATGTAGCAGTATATCATATTTTGGCAGTAGAATTTTACATCTTTTGCTTATTCTTTTGATTGCAGCATTTGCTTTTGTACTTCATCCTCTCTCTCTCTCTCTCTCTCTCTCTCTCTCTCTCTCTCTCTCTCTCTCTCTCTCTCTCTTCTCTCTCTTTCTAACTCTCTCTGTGTGTGTGAGTGTGCACACATCCATATGTACATATGGGTGTATATACACATGTGTGCAGACATTTACAGATCAGGAATTGATGTCAGGTGTCTTTCTTGATCATTTTCCACATTATTTTTTGAGACAGGGACATGTAGCAGCCAAATAAAATGTTGTGAAAATTTGCTGTATTTTCTATGTTCTAGATTAACTATTATATAATAATCTTTCCATTGAATAATTAAACTTTTCTTGTACTGCTTGGTAAAAAGCATTTTGTACTCTTGTGTGAGAAATTTCCAAAATAGCAACAACAGTAGAGAATTGGAAGAATTTTTCATAAAATATGAATATCCAATATAATAGTTAATGACAATAATTCATTATTCCACTGTTAGTCACTTAACACACTTTTTGACTGAGTCTGCACTGCTTTACCTGGGATAGGAAAATGCTTATTAAACACATTCTCAAAATTCATCAATTTTCTTTTCCAAGTACCTACAAATAAATATAGAGTGATTTCTCACACTTTCCTCACATCGTCTTGATGTATCCCATGCACCTGTGCAGTGTTTACATGATAATCTTCTACCTAGGCCTGGTTGTATCTTTCCCTGCACAAATTAATATAGCGATTGATCATAGCCTGGATTCCACGATGGCTGAGAAGCCCATCTTCCCCAGTGTATTTGGATGGGCATCCTTTCAGAATCTAGATGTATCCATAGGAGGTGATGTAGGGGAATAGTTTGCGGATTAACATCTTAATCATACCTGGCCTTCCTAGGGCCAGTTATTATAAACCTGTTTCTGTCTTTTGTGCTTTTTAAAGGCTAAACAGAGACCACTTCTGGAAGATGAATCATCTGTGCTCCTACTTTTTCTCGGACATTTGTTGTAAAAGAGGTAATGCATAAGCACACTAAAGAAAAGCATGGTTATTTTTTGTAGGCCCATATAGCAGACCATAAAAAATATATATACTTGGCTAGCAGTAAAATTTATCAAAGTTTTTCAACAGCCCCATATTTTTTACATTCCTGCACTGCCACCAGCAGATGCGTCTACATATGTTCCTTGATTTTATGGGTGCATTACAACGACATCAAAGCTGCTGTAACATTGCAGGCACGTTTTTATGGGGAATGATTTCAGCACCATGCCATCCGGCTGGCCCACCCCAGCCTTCTGTTGCTGGAATAGAATGGCAAAGACACTTAATGAAGAAGATAAAGAATAAGGCAGAGACTTGGTGGTGTGGAATGAATGCTAGTTTTCCTCCATGCTAAGCAAGGGTCTTGGAGCTCCTTGGAAAAACCAGGTTCCCTTAAGATGCCTAGGATGTCAAAGTGTCACAGTGTCCTCATTTCTGTGAGAATATGACCCATGAAATAACAGTTTACAAACTTCATTATGACAGGGTGATATGTTTATACAATTAGGTAGGGTGTTTATGTTTCAAATACATATCCTCAATGATCATATTCCTACCTCTGATTATAATACAATTATAGAATTATATCATTAATATCACACATAGTGGTTGTATCAACTGGAGGGTAGTAATTGCAAGAGTAGTGTATCTAAGTACCCTTTTTGTTTGCTTTTCCTCCCTTGATCTTTCCTTTTCTCCTTCTCTTCTTTTCCTCCTACATTTACCCCTTTATTTATTAATTTTAGATAAGTAATGGAGTGACTTTATGTTCATGTCTGGTCATGCTCACAGATGCCCTTTTTGTTATAAGACATCTACTTCAACATATTCCCCTCTTGTTACATGAGAAAGAAGTTAAAGGCTGGGCTACAGGGGGAGATGGATGGGTACAAAGACTAGAGAGGGGATCCGATAGTTTCTTCATAGTATTAAAGATTGTCTTAGTTAGGGTCTCTATTGCTGGAAGGAGACACTATTAATACAACTCTTTTGAAGAACAACGTTTAAATTTGGCTTACAGGTTCAGATAGTTAGTCTATTATTGTCATGCTGGAAGACATGGTGCTGGAGTAGGAGTTGGGAGTTCTATATCTGGAGCAGGCAACCAGAACAGAAAGTGCCACCCAGCCTAGCTTGGGCTTCTGAAACACTATAGCCAACCCCCAGTGACACACTTCCTCCAATAAAACCACACCTATTCCAACAAGGCCCCAGGTCCTAATCCTTTCAAACAGTACCATTCTCTTTGATCCTATGGGAGTTATTTTTATTCATACCACAAGAGATAGAAACGCACATCCCCACTTTAAATTGAAGAGGGCAGGAGACTCTGCATCTGTTCTTGAAAAAGTTACATCTTAATGCAAGAGTGGATATAGTTGGATTTCAGTCTGTGCTTGCTCCGGTACGGTAAAATTCAAAGTGATTATGTGTTTTAGTTAAGAGAGTATTAAATAATCACTTTGAACATTAACTAAGAATTCACTCACCTACTTTAGACTTGACATATTTTCTGGCATAGTTTCTGATCCTCTTTTACTAGTCCGAGTTTTGTGTCAATGCACTGTCTAGTAAGTTTCTGACTTTATTTCTTGGAGAAAATCAATCTTGTTTTCTTTGAAAGAAAAGAACAAGCATGCTTTTTGATACTGAAATGGACCTTAGAAACTGGCCAATAATCCCCTTTCTCCACAAGGTAACACTGAAATATAGAGAGCAAGTGAAGTGATCTTTTCAAGGTACAGCACAGAGTAGAGAATAGGCTAGGGGTAAGCCTTTGGATTTGTTTTTCAAGATAAAAATCTCAAAGTTGCTCTTGGCTTTATGCTTGCAATTTTCAGTGGAAATGGCCTGTAGTATAGCACTTCCTTGCTTGGCTCTTATGTATTCCTATCGTCTGTGTCTTGTATACATGTATGTGTGTGTACATGTGTGCACAAGAAGGTAATCTCTGCTGTCATTCTTCAGATATCATCTATCTTGATTTTTGCTACCAGATCTCCTATTGGCCTGGGAGTTGGTATGTCCAGCTTACTTCATTTGGGATCTCTGGATCAAATTCAGGTCTCTGTGTTTACAAGGTAAGTACTTTAACTCCTACCCCAAATCCACAGGCCCAGACATTACTTCTTGGGCGGATGTGCATTTTATCTTTGGGGCATAATTTTCCACTGGAGGGAACAGACTGGCAGCAAGTGAGCCTACTATAGTTCTCTCACTTTTACTTCTGCTGAGATCCCTACTATTTGCAAAGTGTGCAACTTATCCAATGCTCTAGTATTCATTCTGTGATCCTCTACAACATCTTCAACAACTGACTTCATCCTGTGGTTCAAGTCTTTGCTTCTTTTCACCCTTGTGAAACTCTTCATTGGCATTTTTACTCCCAGTTCCCAGTCCCAGAATTCTCCACCACCAATATGTTATGTTCTTGCTTTTCCCCCCACAACTGGTAAGTAAAGAAGTTAAAGTGCATGCTGCCTTTGCTTTGATCATATATATATATATATATATATATATATATATATATATATATATATATAATTCCTAGAATGGTCTTCTGGACTTTATGGATCAGAAAATTATGCTCAGCATCTATTTATAATAATGATTTTTCCCACTATCGCCTTAGTGAAGATTGTGAAGTAGAAGATTGTATTGCTTTGCATTTTCTAAGTATGATCCCATGAATGTAAAGGAGAAAAAAACTTTCTTAAATTGATAAAAAGTAAGGGCAAATCAAGAAACATACTGTTGTTCTTGACATTATATAGGCAATATTTTACTTCTTTCAATACAATGCAATGTATTTTTCATGTTTCAAGTGAGGAACACGGAGCTCAGTGAAGCCGAGATGCCTGTTGACCTTTAATAATAAAAGTAGCACAGTCAGACTCTCCTCTCACGTCTTGCCTCACACTCATGTTCTACACCATGGGCCAGACTTTAGGCTGAGCCTAATGGCATAATCTATGTCAGGTAGTCCCAGATGACTCTGAGGCTGGTATCCTAGGTTCCATTTTCAGATAAATAAACTGAGTCTCATAGAAGTTACATAATCTATTTAAGGTCATCCAGCTAATAAATAGCCGAATTGCGCTTGGCTGTCTCCAGAGTCCACGTTCTTTCTGTAAGAAAATGTGATCATTAATTAAAGGTAGCTATGAACTAACTCAATTTAACACGTAGCATCATATCATAATGGTCTGTTTAGGAATTATTATTTGTTTGATCCCAAAGGGTCAAATTTGTTCCTTATATTCTGTGGAATTCTGTTCTCCGTGAGTGGTAGAGTATTAGTGAGAACTAAAAAAGAGCATAGGTCTGTCTAGCCAAAGGGAATGGCGCCAAATAGAAGATGTATCTTAGATTTCCAGTTTTGTTTCAAGGGTTTCCATATGGAGATGCAATTAGCTTTTGTTCAAATGACTTGCTAGATTAGAATTATGACAGATGATGAATCTAAACCAGAGGGAAATATTTTGAAAGAGTATACAGAGAAGTTTTGTAAAAGTTCCATCTGTCTAAATATGGGGTACGCTGTCTTAGGGAGTGAGAATACTCAGAAGCCTGGAGACCACTTGGCAAGGTCACTATCGCCACGATCTGATGACATTTAAGGTCCTTGGATTTGGATGCTTTTCTGACAGGGCCTGGCATTGCTGTGTATCCATCCTGGATGAATGCCCACTCATTCTGCATATCTGGGCTGTGTTCCCTAGCAGTTGGCACAGGTAGCTTAGAAATGCAGCCATCCAGCAAGCATGGGTCTCTTTTTCAGTCTTCATCAACTCTGGGAGTGTCAGTCTCCACCACAAGAGATATAAGGACATTAGTGATAAATGCTGTCACTGGGATGGCAAAAAGTGATATATAATATGTATCTGTGTTTTCTTGTATCTATGTCATGATAATAAAAATGAAGAAACACTCAGATGCTGTCTCATAAGATCAACATCTTCCTTGGTATCATGTGTGGTGCTGATAGTTTCCTGTTTTGTTTGAGTGACCAAAAGAATGGTAGCGATAAAATAATTATGACAATTGTCAAGTGATTACTGTATTTTAGGAGTCATTATTCTTGACCTCTTGTCCTTGAGCAGAGTGAGATGCAAAAGGTGTCTATAGCAGGGTCACACAGCTCCTAAGAAGTACAGTTACTTTTCAAATACAGGCCTATCAGAAAATGTATTTGATTATTTTAACTGTTACTTATATTCCCAAATAGATGGTATTTTTTATTTTTTATATTATAAAGTTGTTAGCAGTATTTCTTTATTGTTAAATAATTCTTGATGAGATGCTATAAAAGAATCAGGTGGGGTTGGGGGTGGCTATTTACGAACATATGAACTGTCTGTTCATCATGCAGAGTGGAAAGAATACTGAATTCAGCATTGACCTTGTTTGAGTCACACTCTTTCTTTTGTATTAATGTGTGTTTCCTTGACTACAATTACTTGGGTGGCAGGTTTATTTTCAGCATGCAATCTTGCTGTGTAACAGCCTACCAAGTACTGGGTTTTTAGGTGTGCCTTTTCACCTGCAGAAAGAAATTTTTCAAGGAAGTATCCTAAGAAAGCAGACATAAGGGAGAAAGCAGGCTAGTATCAGGGCAGATCATGGAGGGCATTTCATTAGGTCGTAAGATCCAGTTCTTAGCACCATGATTAGCACTGCATACTTCTTAGCATAAAATATGGGAGATCAGATCATTTGTCCATCTGACTGTTGAGGGGTTTTCCCAGGAGCTCCACTTGTATGACATTAAAAAGAGACCACTATAGAGTCAAGCGTGGAAATGCAAGCCCAAGGAATGAATAAAGCTTAAGCTACCATGATACCAGTAGCTAAAAACAGAATATGACACAGCACTGAGATCAGTCATACAGAATCATAACAAATGCTGTTTTCTTTTGGCTTTTATAATTGTGTGTGTTGTGGACACGTGTATATGTGTTCCGATGTGCGTGGAGGCTAGAAGATGATGCCAGGTGTCTTCATTCATCACAGTCCATTTTATTTATAGCTTACTTAATTAATGGAAAGAAAGTCCTGAAGAATGGGTATCTGCAGTGACTTTAGCTGAGCCTTTACAAAATTATCCACACAGGGTTGCCTTATCCTTGTGAATTGTTTGCTCCTGAGAGTCCAGAGTGAAAATATCAGGAGGACCAATGTAGTTTCTTTTCCAGTTCATCTCACATTGTTCATCTCTATTCTTCGCATTTCTTTCCCACAGACAGTTGCATTTGCATATATGTATTGTGCACAGCAAAGGCTATGAGAGTGACAAGGAGGGATTGCCAGCACATGAAATCCAATAAGGACACCGAGTTTTGTCTTGTGAACTAAGGAGTGTGGTAATTAAAGCAGTATTTACAATGCAATAAAGGCAGAGCTAATTACTGGCAAGCGACAGTGAAACAATACACTTTCCCAGTGAAACTAGACTGGGATCAGCCTTCATTATGAATCCTCCAACTGTCTTTTTTGTTAATTATGATCTTCATAATCCTCTCTCTGGCAATATTTGCCTAATTTATTGCCACTCTATAATGCAGGATTAATAGAAAGTGAGGCAAGAATAATGACAGAACTAAAAACTATTGTGTGAGCCCCTGGATCTCTAACATGAATACAAAGACCCAGGAAAGAAAGGTGGTGGTGGTTGACCTTCAGTCAGAGACAGAAGCATTACTGTGACTATGCACCAAGACACAGGCTTAACTTTTGAGAACTGAGTCCAGAACACACAAGAGTCTCATGTTATGAGATGTCTCTTCTATATCTGAATTATTGAAACATATACCCTGAGTTAGAGATGTCTTTGCAAAAAGGGAGGAAGAAAAGATTTGACACTGTAAAAATTTTGGCTCTGTGAGACTGCCAATGACCATGGTCAAATCTTTTCTTCCCCCTTTCAATTTCTACATCCTCCTCCTTTGTTCTCATACTCTTTCTTCTCTTGCTTTCTGAAAATATAAAATACTTCCAAAACTAAAATATACTTATAACTCCTATAAGCACTCAGGAGGCAGAGGCAGGCGGATCTCTGTGAGTTCGAGACCAGCCTGGTCTACAGAGCTAGTTCCAGGACAGGCTCCAAAATCACAGAGAAACCCTGTCTCGAAAAACCAAAAAAAAAAAATTGGACTATGGTTTTATTTGGGCTGCAGATTATACTGTGTTCAACTTACATTACATTATATGCTAATGCACTCAGCCCTAAAATCTCTAGTTGGTGCAGGACAAAATAAACAATCAGAGATTTTAGCAACTTCAGTTATTAAGGATTAAATTTGGCACTAAATTAAGATGTAAAATTATTTTAGTATGTAGGGGAAAGAACAGTATATGATAAGCAAGTAAAGTTGACATATATTTTTAATTTTAAGGATTCTTGTTATTATTTCCCTTCCCATTCAACCCTGTCTTTCTACCTATTTACTATATTTAGGAAAATTTTTAAGAGACTATCTAACTAGGATTAATTTTAATATCTGGGGAAATGGTGAGTTGGTAACATATAGTAACATAATGGATTAAAGAATGTTGATAGTAAGAGAAAACTTGGCATAATTTCCAGACAAATAAAAACCCCATGGCCTGTTTTTTCAACTGAGGAAAGAATTTCTTAATATGTTGTAATATAGGCTCATGTATCTACTTTAGGTTTCTGGTTCCTTTCCACTAAGGGTCAAACCAGCTCTTGAACACATATAGAAATTATACTTCAAAGACTCTCAGATACTTTTCCAAATTCTATTTCTAGCATCACTGATGGAGGAGGGTCATCTTTCTAGCTGTTGTTTCATTGGTTAAGTAATAAAGAAACTGCTTGGCCTCTGATAGGGTAGAATTTAGATAGGCGGAGTAAACAGAACAGAATGCTGAGAGAAAGAAGCTGAGTCAGTGAGTCGCCATGATTCTCCCACTCCAGACAGACACAAGTTAAGATCTTTCCTGGTAAGCTACCTCGTAGGCTACAAAGATTATTGGAAATGGGCTAGTTCAGGTGCAAGAGTTAGCCGAGAAAAGGCTAGATATAAAGCCAAGCAGTGTTTAAAAGAATACAGTTTCTGTGTAATTATTTCTGGGCATAAGCTAGCCATGTGGGTGGCTGGGTGCCAGGGACGCAGCCCTGCTGCTCCTATTACAACACACCACTACCCAGGAGTCTCTGTATCTCCCATGCTTGGGATCAACTTCATTGTTTACTTCATAGGGCCAGAAATGCAATGTAAAAGGCAACTCAAAGATTTGAATGGCTCTAAGGTGATGGTTTGTATACTAATAGCACATTCTTCTCTTTTTAACTTTAATTTAAATATGAAATTTCTTATTCTACATCTTCCATTTACCCACCCTCTCTTTACACAGTTTTAATATACATATTATATCTATATATATGAACAGAAAACAAAAGTCTGAATGAAATAAGGAAGTCAACTCAAGATTTGAAAAAGAATTGATAGAGTATGTATATTATGTCTCTCTATATGTATATGCGTGCCTAAATATATAAATGCAAACTATTCAGTTTGTTTTGTGTTGCATATTTTTTATTACAGACCACTTTTTAAAAATTCTATCCAACTTGTAAATAGAAGATAGAAGAGGAGAAATCCCACAATGCACAAGAAAGCCTATAGAAGAAGAGGCTGAGCCAGTATTAACTGAGGATGAGTATCCAGAGAAAGAATTCAAAAAATGGTTACAAATATGCATAAGCAACCAAAGAAGATATGAGTATACTATAAGAAAACATATTTTAGACCTAAATCAAAGTCTAAAGAAACTAAGTAGGTCCATTCAAGATTTGAAAAGATAGTACAACAGAGTGTTGCTTAAGAAAAACCTAACTGAAAACTTAGTCAAAATGAAAAAAACTGAATAAGTCAAAAAATAAAAAAGACTCAGAAGATGCACCAAGAGAATAGACAATGTGAAAAAAAAGAACTGGATCATTCAATCAAAGTCAATGATAATTTTTTAAAAAACTCAGTGGAATACAGCAGAGTTTTGGGACACTGTGAAAAGACTACATCTACAAAACATGTGCATAAATTAAGTAGACTATGGTGGGAAGGGCATAGAAAATATCTTCAATAAAATAGAATATTCTCAAGTATGCGAGAAAGAGATGCTCGTCATTACAAGAATCCAACAAAATACCACCTAGACAATATGATGAAAGAAAATACCCATGGCATAGCATAGTTATAAACCTTAAATCACAGATAAAAGAAAGGCTATTAAAATAGAGAGAAAGGCATAGAGAGACAGAGATAGGTAGATAAAGAGAGACAGGTAGAGAGAGACAGAAACAGAGAGAGCCTAAAAGACATATAGGAGTGGAGAAGAGAAGGAGCAGAGAGAGAGGGAGATAGACTTGTAAAGTTCTCAATAGAGGGAGGCCGATCAGAATAACACTCATATATTCAGTAGAAGTATTTAAAGCCAGAAATATCTAAAAGTTATATGTGAACTACAAAAAATATCAACAATGAAAAACTTGACTATTATATACAGTAAAACTAATAATCACAGTTGGAGAAATAAAACCTTTCTACAATAAAATATACTAAAGGAATTTATTTTCACTAAACCAATACTACAGAGGATACTTAGAAGTAATACTGAGTCTGAAGAAGAGAATAAACATATTCAAGATGCCACAGAAGGATAAACAAACAATACCAGGAGAATTAATCAAAAAGATCTAAGAAAATATAAAACTAACAAAATGTCAAAATATTAATATACATTTTGTAATCACAGCTCTCAATTCTGAATAGTGATATTTTCAATTCCCTAGCAAGAAGGTGTTAACTAATTGATGATGAAAAATAGAATCAGTCTTCTTGCCGCCTCCAAGAAACATACCTCACCATCAAAGATAGAGAGTACCTTAGGGCAAGATGGAAAAAGACAATTGTGAGAAAACAGTAAGGAAACAAGCAATTATAGCTATTTTAATACCTGACTAACTGCATTTCCAGCTACAACTGGTCAGAAAAGATAATGAAGGCCAATTCATACTTGCTAAGTCAATAATCCAACTGGAGGTTATTACAATTATAAGCATATATGCAATGAATGTATGTATGCCTAGTGCTGTAAATACAAGTAAGCAGGAAGCCCCAGATTAAGGTCAATTCAGTAATAGTAGGTACCTTCAGTATTTAACTTTTACAAATAGATATATCGTCCAGAAGAAACAAACAAAACACAAAATATTAGAGTTAAGTAACCAAATATTTGGACCTAACTAATATCTTCAGAACATTCCAATCACTAATTGACACACATTCTTGTCAGAAGCTCATGGAATTTTCTCCAAAGCAGAATACATATCAGGGCATGAAGCAATCTACAAATATGCAAAAATTTAAATTACTTGGTGTCTTTTATCAGACCATAATGGAATAAAACTATTTGTATAAACAGTGAGATAAGACTAAAAAACGTACACAGACTCATGAAGTTGAAACAACTCACTAATAAATGATGTATGGCAACTGAAGAAATCAAGAAGAATATTATGGCATCATAGAATTGAATAAAAATATAAACACAAGATGTACAAATGAATGGGAGAAAATGAAAACAGCCCTCAGAAGAATGTAGAAAGTTTATAACATTATTTCCTACATAAAAAAGAGAGACAACCCAAATAAATAACTTAATTGTGTACCTTAAGGCCTTTGAAAAACATCAGCAATGGAAACCACAAAGCAATGGATATGGAAAAATACTGTCAGAATATAAATTATTGAAATAGAAATGTAAAATATATAAAAAAATCAGTAAATTTGTTCTTTGAAGAGGTAAACAAGATTGACAAACTCTTAGACAAATTAACCAAAATAATAGAAAAAAAATCCCACAAATTAATAAAATTAGAAAAGTAAAAGGAGGCATCACAAAAATTTCAATTAAAATAAAAAATTAAGGATATACTTTTAAAAACTATGCTCAATTATATTACAAAAATTTAAAGAATTGGATGAATTTTGAGATCATAT
This sequence comes from Microtus pennsylvanicus, assembly GCF_037038515.1. Lineage (NCBI taxonomy): Eukaryota > Metazoa > Chordata > Mammalia > Rodentia > Cricetidae > Microtus > Microtus pennsylvanicus. The sequence continues at coordinate 72,500,996 of NC_134580.1, forward strand.
GGCCTATCAAAATTTATACAATATAAAATAAATAATTTAAGCAGATAAGTAGGCAACAACAATAATGGAACTATTTCATCCTTAGTGAACTTATTTGCCTTACAGACCAAACAGGACTTTGGTTTCAGGAGGTCCCATTTTTTAACTGTTACTCTCAGTGCCTGTACTACTGGAGTTATGTTTAGGAAGTGGTCTCCTGTGTCAACGCATTCAAGGCTACATCCCACTTTGGTGTGGAAGAACTGTCTGTGTTCTGTCAATCATGTTATAAATAAACACCGATTTGCCAGGGAGGAAATATAGGCAGGAAAACCAGACAGGAAGTAGAAATGATGTAATGAGTACAGGAAAATTCTGGGGAGGAGGAAGTTGATTCCTCCCACTCCTGCCCAGATCACCAAAGCAGGAAAAAGGTACTGAGCCACATGGGTAACATAGATCAGAAAAATGGGTTAATCAAGTAGTTAGTTTATAGAAGTTAAACCCAGGCATGGTCATTGTTACACATCAGCTACATGGCAGCTTCCAGGTCTGTTTATTTGCATTTTTTTCTTATGATCAATGTAATTACATGTAAATCTTTTCCTAGATGATTCATTATGGGGCTAGTTTGTAATATACAGTGGTGAACAACAAAAGTTTTCACCTAGGAATGCAAACTTGTGCAACCACTTTGGAAATCACTGTGGCGGTTTCTCAGGAAATTCGCAATCAACTTACCCCTGGACCCAGCAATACCACTCTTGGGAATATACCCAAGAGATGCCCTATCATATTAAAAAAGCATTTGTTCAACTATGTTCATAGCAGTATTATTTGTAATAGCCATAACCTGGAAACAACCTAGATGTCCTTCAATGGAAGAATGGATGAAGAAAGTGTGGAATATATACACATTAGAGTACTACGATGCGGTAAAAAACAATGACTTCTCGAATTTTGCATGCAAATGGATGGAAATAGAAAACACTATCCAGACCCAAAAAGATGAACATGGGATGTACTCACTCATAATTGGTTTATAGCCATAAATAAAGGTCACGGAGTCTATAAAAAAAAAAGATATGAGAGTTAGCCAGTGAGAGGCTGGAGCTAAGGGGCCTACCAGCTTTATAACTTATAGAGATTTCTGTGTGATTTTTCTTTGGGACTAAGCAGCTGGGGTACCGGGAGGGACAGAAACCCCAACAAGCAGGCCCCTGTTCGTGTTACATCACTTTCTCTTCTATCAGGTTCAGTGTGGTCAGATTTATGTGGACATCTTTGATTCATTTGGACCCGAGTTTTGTGCATAGGAATAGATATGGATCTATTTGTAATCTTCTACATTCTGACATCCAGTTATTCCTGCACCATTTGTTGAAGATGATTTCTCTGTTTCATTGTACAATGTTGGCTTCTTTGTCAAAACTCAGGTATTCATAAGTGTGTGGATTAATGTCAGCGTCTTCAATTTGATTTGTATTGATCTATATTATCTTTGTTTATACAATAACAAGCTGTTTTCATTACTATAGATCTAATAGAACTTGAAATCAGTGATGGTGATGCCTCCAGAAATTTCTTTATTATACAGGATTATTTTGGCTATCCTGTTTCTTTTTTTTTTCTTTTTTTTGTTTTGTTGTAGGGAGGCTGCTTGTTTGTTTTCCGGCTTCCCAGACCCAAAATAATCACACAGAAATTGTATTAATTAAATTACTGCTTAGCCCATTAGATCTAGCTTCTTATTGGCTAACTCTTGCATCTTAATTTAACCTATTTCTATTAATCTGTGTATCACCATGATGCTGTGGCTTACAGGGGAAAGTTCTGGCCTTTGTCTCTGCTGGCACAACACAGCTTCTCTTGACTCTATCTTTTTTTCTCCCAGCATTCTATTTAGTTTTCCACACCTAGCTCTACTCTGCCCTATCAGGCCAAGCCAGTTTCTTTATTCATTGACCAATCAAACCAACACATAGAAAGAAAGAACTTCCACATCATTTCCCCTTTTCTTTTTAAATAAATCATAAGGTTTTAGCCTTAACATAGTCATATTTCATATAACAAAACAGGTATCAAGCAAATATTACAGTTACAATATTTATAACTACTTTTATTATAACTAATAAAAACTATAATTATATATTCTTCAACTTCATCAAAGACTCTAGAAGGATATGATGCTACCTAAACAAACAGGAAATACATTGTAAGTGTTTTCCAAAACACTAGAATTGACAGAGATTTCTCACTGCCTGGACAGTCACCTAAAGTTCTTCTGTATTATTCAGATATCCATATTAAGCCTGTAGGCCCATAGCATCCAGCAGACTTTTCCATGAAGCAGGAAATTTCAAAGACAGTTTCACCAACATTCACAGTTTGTTAGTAACTTTCTTCTGTGTCCTGCAGAATGTCTGGCAGATTCTTTTATGAAGCAGGAACCCCAAAGGATTGTCTTACCTTTAGGAAAGTTCAGCAGTCATTTCTCTGTGGGTTATGCATGTCCAATTCATCAGGAAGTCCAGGCAAGTGCAGTTTCATGCCTATAGGGCTAACAAACTCCATAAAGAGCTTCATCAATGCCCATCATCCTCTTGAAGTAGTTTGGTGCTGCCAGGAGAGGATGTGTTTCATTGTCATGAAAAGTCCTATGTTATTAAAACATTTTAAATGCCATATTCTGAAGGTCTCTGAAAGATCTGAATACCTATCTAACTGAAATATATCATTATATATCTAGAAAACCTAACTAACTTGACTACAATCTTGACTATTATAGATGAATATCTATTAACCTGTATTTCTTAATTATACATTACATTTCTAAATGAGCAGCACAAACACAATGCCTTAATCAAGAGCAGAAATATACATATAACAAAATTGACCTAAAAGTTGTATCAATAGAGCAAGATCATACCAATGCAAATGTCTCTAGCATATCCCTCTTTAAATATAGGCAAACATTTATAAACAATATTTGGGAAAATGGATATAGTTCTCTCCAAACTGCTTCCTGCTGTTTATTGGGCAAAGTAATTTTCTGAGGAGTGTTTAAGGAGACCTTTCAGGGGCTCTTGGTCCATCAAAGCACATTAATCTGTGTTTCCACAGGTTCTTATTCTCTGTGGAAAGAAAAGAAGAACCTCTTGCCAAAGCAACATATGCATAAAATCAAAATTTGAAATCAAGAAACCTTTATGTTGGTTTATCTTAGCAGCCCATTAGCTCCTTTACAGTAAAAAAATTCAAAGAAAACACAATAATATACATAATTCAGACTCTCTGTATACATTCCATCTTTATATGGCTTATTTTCTTTATTTCTTTAATCTATGACTGTACTCTCTCTCTTTAAAGACTTTGTTTTATTTTTAAATGATTTATTTCCTTTTATAACTCACTGTACTCTTTCTTCTCTCTCCTTAGCCTACATACATTTATCCAACACTTTGCTGAATCTGTCTTTTTCTGTATCTTTAATTATTTTCTGATCAGAAGCTCTTCTTAAAATTCTAAGTTGCAGCCTGACTAGTACTAAGTCTGCTTTGTCTTTTGACTCCAACCAGTCCAATATGCTGTGGTGCATGTCTATTTAGCAAAAGCCATGCTAACAGCCCCATTTTCAGGTGCACAGTGGGTCTATGATGCCATTAAGCCAGTTGTAGCACTCTGCTCACAAATCCTATTTAAATGCTCCATAGCTGGTCCTCTCAGAAGGGTCACAGCCATTTATGCTGACAAACCAGGAAGCCATTGTTTATAAAGAAGCCACACAGTTTTTATTACACCTCTCTTAAAGAAACTGCAGTACTCCTGCTTGCCACAAGCCCACCTAGACAAAAATTGTGGCTACCAAAGGTCATACTTGACTCTTTTGCATCTAAAATTCCTTTTCAAGCTTTCTCAGGTTTTACATGGATTTAACTAGCACATGTTGGAGTGCCAATTTGTTTTAGGGAGACTGCTTGTTCATTTTCCAACCTCCCAAACCAGAAATAATCACACAAAAACTATATCAATGAAATCACTGCTTGGAAGATTAGCTCTATCTTCTTCTTGGTTAACGCTTACATTTTAATTTAACCCATTTCTAGTAATCTGTGTATTGCCATGTGGCTGTGGCTTATGGGGTAAAGTTCTGATGTTTGTCTCCAGCAGAGCTACATGGCTTCTCCTTGACTCTATTTGTTTATTTTTGTTTTTCCATATGACATGGAGTAATGGTCTTTCAAGGTCTGTAAAGAATTGTGTTGGGATTTTTGATGTGAATTGTATTGAATCTGCAGATTACTTTTGGTAAGATTGCCATTTTTACTATGTTGACCCTACCTATGCAAGAGCATGGGATGTCTTTCGATTTTTTGATATCTTCTTCAATTTATTTCTTCAAAGGCTTAAAGTTCTTGTTATACAGGTCTTTCACTTGTTTCGTGAGAACTAACCCCAAGATATTTCATGTTATTTGTGTCTATTGTAATATTATTTGTATATAGGAGGAATGCTAATTTTTTATCCTAATGCTAATCTTGTATCCTGCTACATTCCTAAAGGTGTTTATCAGCTGTAAAAGTACCCTGGTAGAATTTTTTGGGTCACTTATGTATGCTATTATATCATCTGCAAATAGTGGAAGTTTGACTTCTTTTTTTCACAATTTTTATCCCTTGATCTCCTGTTGTTGTATTGCTTTAACTAGAACTTTGACTATCATATTGAATATATATGGAGAAAGTAGACAGTCTTAGGAAAAGATATTTACCAACCCAATATCTGACAGAAGACTGACCTTCAAAATATATAAAGAACTCAAGAAACTAGACATCAAAATACCAAATAACCCAATTTAAAAATGTAGTACAAGCCCAGTCCTCCGGGCGCCCGGGCGGGCCGCACTTCCTTTGTTTCTGTGGCCTGCCTGCACCAAGGAGGGTAGGCGCTTTGTTTGCGAGCTGCCCAACCAGCACGGAGGTCTGATCTCTCGGCCCCAGGAGAACCAGCGTTGGGGTGAGTTTCTGGCCGCGGCGCCAGCCAAGGACAGGGATCTCGGGGGTCCCTTGGCCTCCTGTCTTTCTTGGGCTCTCTGCAGGACCTCTATTCCCTGGGTACTGCCTCTTTCTTCCTGGCCCACCCAGCTTCCGTCCAGAGCCCTCCCCACTTGCCCCCCCCCACCCTCTTTTGGTGCGTGGCATTGGGAGCTGGATCCCAGTCCTCCGGGCGCCCGGGCGGGCCGCACTTCCTTTGTTTCTGTGGCCTGCCTGCACCAAGGAGGGTAGGCGCTTTGTTTGCGAGCTGCCCAACCAGCACGGAGGTCTGATCTCTCGGCCCCAGGAGAACCAGCGTTGGGGTGAGTTTCTGGCCGCGGCGCCAGCCAGGGACAGGGATCTCGGGGGTCCCTTGGCCTCCTGTCTTTCTTGGGCTCTCTGCAGGACCTCTATTCCCTGGGTACTGCCTCTTTCTTTTTGGCCCACCCAGCTTCCGTCCAGAGCCCTCCCCACTTGCCCCCCCCCTGCCCTCTTTTGGCGCGTGGCATTGGGAGCTGGATCCCAGTCCTCCGGGCGCCCGGGCGGGCCGCACTTCCTTTGTTTCTGCGGCCTGCCTGCACCAAGGAGGGTAGGCGCTTTGTTTGCTAGCTGCCCAACCAGCACGGAGGCCTGATCTCTCGGCCCCAGGAGAACCAGCGTTGGGGTGAGTTTCTGGCCGTGGCGCCAGCCAGGGACAGGGATCTCGGGGGTCCCTTGGCCTCCTGTCTTTCTTGGGCTCTCTGCAGGACCTCTATTCCCTGGGTACTGCCTCTTTCTTCCTGGCCCACCCAGCTTCCGTCCAGAGCCCTCCCCACTTGCCCCCCCCCCTCTTTTGGCGCGTGGCATTGGGAGCTGGATCCCAGTCCTCCGGGCGCCCGGGCGGGCCGCACTTCCTTTGTTTCTGCGGCCTGACTGCACCAAGGAGGGTAGGCGCTTTGTTTGCGAGCTGCCCAACCAGCACGGAGGCCTGATCTCTCGGCCCCAGGAGAACCAGCATTGGGGAGAATCAGCATTGGGACGAGCCAGGGTTGGGCACGGAGACCTGATCCCTTGGTGCCAGGAGAGCCAACATTGGGGAGGCCGCGTTGGGTAGGCAAGGAGACCTGATCTGGTAAAAGAAGATCCATAAGGGAGTATTTGGAAGAAGAGATGGGCAGACGACAAGGCAAGAATTCGCCCAACAAACTGAAAAGCAACATGAAGCCACCAGAAACCAGCGACCTCACAACGGAAGGACATGAACACCTTAATCAAGAAGGAGAAAAGATCGACTTCATGAAAGTTATTGACGCCTTTAAACAGCATGTAAAAAACGCCCTTATAGAAATGGATGAGAAATATGACAGAAAGTTTGAAGAATTGAATAAATCAGTGAATGATACCCTAGAAAACCAAGGAAAAACAATCAAACAGATAATGGAAACAGTTCAAGACTTGAAAACTGAAATAGAGGCAAAGAAGAAAACACAAACAGAGGGCCGGCTGGACATGGAAAATCTAGGTAAACGAATAGAGACTACAGAAACAAGCATAACCAGCAGAATACAAGAGATAGAAGAAAGACTCTCAGATTCTGAAGATACCATAGAGAAAATAAACACTATGATCAAAGAAAACAGCAAGTCCAACAAACTCTCATCACAAAACATTCAGGAAATATGGGACACAATAAAAAGACCAAACCTAAGAATAATAGGAGTAGAAGAAGGAGAAGAAGTGCAGCTCAATGGTCCAGAAAATATATTTAATAAAATTATAGAAGAAAACTTTCCCAACCTAAAGAAAGATATACCTATGAAGGTGCAAGAAGCATACAGAACACCAAATAGGCTGGATCAAAAAAAAACATCCCCTCGACATATAATTATCAAAACACAAAGCATTCAGAATAAGGAAAAAATATTAAGAGCGGCAAAGGAAAAAGGCCAAATTACTTACAAAGGTAAACCTATCAGACTTACACCTGACTTTTCCATGGAAACCATGAAAGCCAGAAGGTCCTGGATAGATGTACTGCAGAAACTGAAAGACCATGGATGCAAGCCCAGATTACTATACCCAGCCAAGCTTTCGTTCACTATAAATGGAGAAAATAAAATTTTCCAGGATAAAAACAAATTCAAACAATATGCAGCCACAAATCCAGCCTTACAGAAAGTAATAGAAGGAAAATCACTAACCAAGGAGTCCAATAATGACCACAATAACTCAAGCATCTAGAGACCCTTCATCAACACAAACCAAAGAAGGGATACACACAAACTCTACGACTAAAAAAAATGACCGGAGTTAACAACCACTGGTCATTAATATCACTTAATGTCAATGGTCTCAACTCACCTATAAAAAGGCACAGACTAAGAGATTGGATAAGAAAACAGGATCCAACATTCTGCTGTTTACAAGAAACACACCTCAACCACAAAGACAGGCACCTACTCAGAGTAAAGGGTTGGGAAAAGGCCTATCAAGCAAATGGACCTAAGAAACAAGCAGGTGTGGCCATACTAATCTCTAACAAAGTTGACTTCAAACTTAAATCAATCAGAAGAGATCGAGAGGGGCATTTTATATTCATAACAGGAACAGTTCATCAGGATGAAGTCTCAATCCTGAACATCTATGCCCCTAATATAAAAGCACCCACGTACATAAAAGAAACATTGCTAAAATTCAAGGCAGCCATCAAACCGCACACACTAATAGTAGGAGACTTCAACACTCCTCTCTCACCAATGGACAGGTCAATCAGACAGAAACCTAGCAGAGAAATAAGACAATTAATGGAGGTAATGAAACAAATGGACTTAACAGACATCTATAGAACATTCCACCCAAATAGGAAAGAATACACCTTCTTCTCTGCAGCTCATGGAACCTTCTCGAAAATCGACCACATAGTCGGTAACAAAGCAAACATCCACAGTTACAAAAAAGTATTACTAACCACCTGTGTCTTATCAGATCACCATGGATTAAAGTTAGAATTCAACAACAAGGCTACCCCCGGAAAGCCCACAAAGTCATGGAAACTGAACAGCCAACTACTGAACCATACCTGGATTAAGGAAGAAATAAAGAAAGAAATTAAAGTCTTCCTGGAATTCAATGAAAATAAAGAAACAACATACTCAAATTTATGGGACACTATGAAGGCAGTCCTAAGAGGAAAGTTCATAGCACTTAGTGCCCACTTAAAGAAAACAGAGAAAGCTCACATTGGAGACTTAACAGCCCACCTGAAAGCTCTAGAAAAAAAAGAAGCAGACTCACCTAGGAGGAGTAGGAGACTGGAAATAATCAAACTGAGGGCTGAAATCAATAAAATAGAAACACAGAGAACAATCCAAAGAGTCAATGAAACAAAAAGCTGGTTCCTGGAGAAAATCAATAAGATTGACAAACCCCTATCCAAACTAATCAAACGTCAGAGAGAGAATTTGCAAATTAATAAGATCAGAAATGAAAAGGGGGACATAACCACAGACACAGAGGAAATTCAGAGAATCATTAGATCTTACTACAAAAGCCTATATGCCACAAAACTGGAAAATGTAAAGGAAATGGATACTTTCTTAGATAAATATCATTTACCAAAGTTAAATCAGGACCAGGTGAACAATCTAAATAGACCTGTTAGTCGCGAAGAATTAGAAGAGGTTATCAAAAACCTCCCTACCAAAAAAAGCCCAGGACCAGATGGTTTCAACGCGGAATTCTACCAGAACTTCCAAGAAGACCTAATACCTATACTCCTTAATGTATTTCACAATATAGAAACAGAAGGGTCATTACCAAATTCCTTTTATGAAGCTACAGTTACTCTGATACCAAAACCACACAAAGACTCAACCAGGAAAGAGAATTACAGGCCGATCTCACTCATGAATATCGATGCAAAAATCCTCAACAAAATACTGGCAAACCGAATCCAAGAACACATCCGAAAAATTATCCACTATGATCAAGTAGGCTTCATTCCTGAGATGCAGGGCTGGTTCAACATACGAAAATCTATCAATGTAATACAGCATATAAATAAACTGAAAGAAAAAAACCATATGATCATTTCATTAGATGCTGAAAAAGCATTCGACAAAATTCAACATCCATTTATGTTAAAAGTCTTGGAGAGATTAGGGATACAAGGGTCATACCTAAATATAATAAAAGCTATATACAGCAAGCCGACAGCTAACATCAAATTAAACGGAGAGAAACTCAAAGCCATCCCGCTTAACTCAGGAACACGACAAGGCTGTCCACTTTCACCATACCTCTTCAATATAGTGCTGGAAGTTCTAGCAATAGCAATAAGACAACATAATGGGATCAAGGGGATTCGAATTGGAAAGGAAGAAGTTAAACTTTCGTTATTCGCAGATGATATGATAGTGTACATAAGCGACCCCCAAAACTCCACCAAAGAACTTTTACAGCTGATAAACAGCTTTAGTAATGTGGCAGGATACAAGATCAACTCCAAAAAATCAGTCGCCCTCTTATACACAAAGGATATGGAAGCAGAGAGGGAAATCAGAGAAGCTTCTCCATTCACGATAGCCACAAACAGCATAAAATATCTTGGGGTAAACCTAACCAAGGAAGTGAAAGATCTATTTGACAAGAACTTTAAGGCATTGAAGAAAGAAATTGATGAGGATACCAAAAAATGGATGGACATCCCTTGCTCTTGGATTGGGAGGATCAACATAGTAAAAATGGCAATTCTACCTAAGGCAATTTATAGATTCAATGCAATCCCCATCAAGATCCCATCAAAATTCTTTACAGATCTGGAGAGGACAATAATCAACTTTATATGGAAAAACAAAAAACCCAGGATAGCCAAAACAATCCTATACAATAAAGGATCTTCTGGAGGCATTACCATCCCTGACTTCAAACTCTATTACAGAGCTACAGTAATGAAAACAGGGTGGTACTGGCATAAAAACAGAGAAGTCGACCAATGGAATCGTATAGAAGACCCGGATTTTACCCCACAAACCTATGAACACCTCATTTTCGATAAAGGAGCTAAAAGTATACAATGGAAGAAAGAAAGCATCTTCAACAAATGGTGCTGGCACAACTGGATGTCAACCTGTAGAAGAATGAAAATAGACCCATATCTATCACCGTGCACAAAACTCAAGTCCAAATGGATTAAAGACCTCATTATCAGCCCGAAAACACTGAACCTGATAGAAGAGAAAGTGGGAAATACCCTACAACAGATGGGCACAGGTGATCGCTTCTTAGGTATAACCCCAGAAGCACAGGCATTAAGGGCAACATTGAATAAATGGGACCTACTAAAACTGAGAAGCTTCTGTAAAGCAAAGGACACTGTCACTAAGACACAAAGGGAACCTACTGACTGGGAGAAGATCTTCACCAACCCCGCAACAGACAAAGGTCTGATCTCCAAAATATATAGAGAACTCAAGAAACTAGACTTTAAAATGCTAATTAACCCAATTAAAAAATGGGGCACTGAACTGAACAGAGAATTCTCAACAGAAGAACTTCAAATGGCCAAAAGATATTTAAGGTCGTGCTCAATTTCCTTAGCAATCAGGGAAATGCAAATCAAAACAACTTTGAGATACCATCTTACACCTGTCAGAATGGCTAAAGTCAACAACAACAAGGATAGCCTTTGCTGGAGAGGCTGTGGAGGAAGGGGTACCCTCATCCATTGCTGGTGGGAATGCAATCTTGTGCAACCACTGTGGAAGTCAGTGTTTCGGTTTCTCAGGAAATTTGGGATCAACCTACCCCTGGACCCAGCAATACCACTCTTGGGAATTTACCCAAGAGATGCTCTATCACATGTCAAAAGCATTTGTTCAACTATGTTCATAGCAGCATTGTTTGTAATAGCCAGAACCTGGAAACAACCTAGATGCCCTTCAATGGAAGAATGGATGAAGAAAGTATGGAATATATACACACTAGAGTACTACGCTGCGGTAAAAAACAATGACTTCTCGAATTTTGCATGCAAATGGATGGAAATAGAAAACACTATCCTGAGTGAGGTATCCCAGACCCAAAAAGAAGAACATGGGATGTACTCACTCATAATTGGTTTCTAACCATAAATAGGGGTCACAGAATCTACAATTGGCGAACCTAAAGAAGCTAAGTAAGAAGGTGAACACAAGGAAAAACATATCGTTATCCTCTTGGATAAGGGAAGTAGACAAAATTGCCGGGGAGAAAAGTGGGATCTTGGGGGTGGGGTGGGAAGGGGGTAAGGGGAGATGGGGTGAGAAAAGGTAGAAGGGAAGGAGGGGGGACTTGGGGAAATAGGAGGATCGGGATAAAGGAAGGTTGGATAGGGGAGCACGGAACCACAATCCTTAGTTAAGGGACCCACTTTAGGGTGGGCAGGAGAATTGACCCTAGAGGGGCTCCCAGGTGCCCAAGCTGAGGTCCCCAGTTAGTTCCTTGGGCAGCTGAGGATAGGGAACCTGAAATGACCCCATCCTAGCGCAATACTGACGAATATCTTGCATATCATCTTAGAACTTTCATCTGGCGAGGGATGGAGATAGAGACAGAGACCCACACTGGAGCACTGGACTGAGCTCCCAAGGTCCCAATGAGGAGCAGAAGGAGGGAGAACATCAGCAAAGAAGTCGGGTCCACGAGGGGTGCACCCACCCACTGAGACAGTGGAGCTGATCTACTGGGAGCTCACCAAGGCCAGCTGGACTATTACCAAAAAAAGCATGGGATAAAACTGAACTCTCTGATCATGTCGAACAATGAGGGCTGATGAGACGCCAAGGACAATGGCACGCAGTTTTGATCCGACGCAATCTGCTGGCTTGGTGGGAGCCTAGCCAGTTTGGATGTTCACCTTCCTAGATATGGACGGAGGGGGGAGGACCTAGGACTTACCACAGGGCAGGGAACCCTGACTGCTCTTTGGACTGGAGAGAGAGGGGGAGAGGAGTGGGGGGAAGGGGAGAGGGGTGGGAGGAGGGGGAGAAGAGTGGGAGGAGAGGGAAGTAAAAAAAGAAAATAAAAAAAAAAAAAAAAAAAAAAAAAAAAAAAATGTAGTACAAATCTATGCAAAAGTCTCATGAGAAGAATCTCAAATGACCAAAAGACATTTAATGAATTGCTCAACATCATTACCCATCAGGAAAATGCAAATAAAAATAACATTAAGATACCTCTTATATCTGGAAGAATGGCTATGATCAAAAACACTGGTAACATTTTATAATGGACAGGATGTGGGGTAGGGGGAACACTTCTCCACTGCTGGTAGGAGTGTAAACTTGTACAGCCACCTTGGAAATCAGTATGTCAGTTTCTCAGAAAATTGTAATCAATCTACCCCAAGACCCAGAAAACCACTATTGGGCATGTACTCAAAATATGGTCAATCATATCACAAGGTCACTTGTTCAAATATACTTATAGCAGCATTACACATAAAGGAAATAACCTAGACGCCCCTCAACTGATGAATGGATAAAGAAAATGTGGTACATTTACACAATGGAGGATTACTCAGCAGTAAAGAAAATGACATCATAAAATTTGCAGGCAAACAAATGGAACTAGAAAAATATCATCCTGAGTGACGTAACCCAGACCCAGAAAGACAAACACTCTTAAGTGGATATTAGATGTAAAGCAAAGGACAATTAGGCTACAGTCCACAACCCCAGAGAAGGTAGGTAAAAAGGAAAACCCTAAGAGCGACACACATGGATGGCCCCAGGAAGGGGAAATAGTTAAGATCTCCGTGGTTAGGTAGAATAAGGGTAGAAGGGAGGGGATTGGGAATGGGAATATGAGGAATTAAGATTATTTAGTTGGAAGAGGGACAGAAGGAAGAATAATGAAAGAGATATCTTTATGGATATTTTTTCACTTTTTTAAAAAAGAAAACAAACTTTTTTTCATTTTACATTTTACATACCAATCCCAGTTTCCAATCTCCCCCTTCCCCTCCCACTCCTTCTAAATTTCCTCCATCCCATTCACTCCCCAGAGAGAGCAAGGCACACATACTCCAAGGCAGGACCAAGGTCCTCCACTACATCCAGGCTGATCAAGGTGTCCATCCAAAAAAAAATGGGTTCCAAAAAGCCAGTACAAGCAGCAGGGACAAATCCTGGTCATAAAACTGTCACCCCCATTCAGAGGATCTAGCTTGAACTTATTCTGTTTCCTTCCCTGTCCAGCCAAAGTTGGTGAGCTCCCATTAGCTCAGGAAGATTGTTTTAGTGGGTTTATGCACTATGGTCTTGACCTCTTTGCTCTTAATTCTCACTCCTCCCACTTTTCACATAAACTTTTGGAGCTCAGTCCATTGCTCTGCCTAAGTTTACATCAGTTGCTAGATGAGGATTCTATGGTGACATTTAAGATAGTCATCAATCTGACTATAGGGCAAGATGGGTTCAGGCACCCTCTCTACTATTGCTTAGGGTTTTAGCTGGGATCATCCTTGTAGATTCCTGAGAATCTCTGGTGCCAGGTTTCTTTCTAGCTCCGTAATGGCCCCCACAATTGTAATATCTCTTTCCCTGCTCCTTTCCCCATCTTGACTATCCTGTTCCCTCACATTCTCTCCCCACCTCTTCCCTTCCCTTTCTTCCCTTATGCCCTTTTTTCTTCCCCCATTCCCATGCTTCCAATTATGTCAGGAGATATTATCTATTTTTCCATCACAGGGGGATCTCTATATGTTTCCTTTAGAGTTCACCTTGTTACTTAATTTATCTAGGGTTGTGGACTGTAGGCTCACTATCCTTTGTTTTACAGCCAGTAACCACTTATGAGTGGATACATACCTTGCTCATCTTTCTGAGTCTGTCCTGGGACAGTTCCTCAGGAAGATGGAAATTGACCTACATCAATATCCAATTGTATCCTTCTTGGCCATATACCCAAAATTCCTTTATTCCTATCCCAGACATTTGATCAACCATGTTTATTATTGTTCCATTCATAATAGCCAGAAATTGTAATCCTATATGTCTGTCAACAGTTGAATGGATAAAGAAAATGTGGTACATTTACATAGTAGAATATTACTCAGTAATTAAAAATGTAATTTTCTGGTAATGGGATTGAACTAGAAAAAAATGGAGTGAGATAGCACAGACCTAGAAGATTATTTATTTATTTATACATATAAGTGAATAAATACACGTTATTTATTCTCTTATATGTAGATATTAGCTGTTACATCAATGATAAACATGGTAAAATCTATAGAGCAACAGAAGTTAGGTGTAGAGTAATGGACTAGTAGAAAGGGATAGATGTCCCTAGGAAGGGGAAATAAAATAGGTATGGGTGGGAAAGTTGGACACGGGAATGGGAAGATTAATTCAGCAGCAGGATGAAGAGGAAAATGAGAGAGGGAACACAGGTACGGACAGCTAAAATCAAGGGTCATTTTAGTGCTCGTATGGAAAGATAATACAGTAGAAGCTACCCAAAAAATATACATAAATGAAGGCAATCTAAATGAAATCAACAAATAACAGGGGATACAGAGACTCAACTGTACATCTTTTGTCTCCAAATAAAATATGTCTCCTTCTTTATAACCCAAGTGATCATGTATCATATACGAGTGACAGAGTCAGTACCTCATTTCTGTACTCTCTTTTAACATGGGCGAAAGAGGAGGCACATTCCTTGGTCCTACTTTGGAAGATTAGAGTTAAAAATAGAAAAAAACAGGATATAAACTTTGCTCATGCATATCCACAGCTCAGAGGCAGTACACATAGACATTTTTATAGAACATTAGAGGCATATATGTAGTGGACTGTTTAAAATATTTGGAAATAAAATGCATTAGTCACTAATTCATAAACTTTTAACTTCATTAAGTTATTCACAGTATTCCTATATGAGAACAAATTTTGATTCCTGTAAAGAAGGTACGAAATGATGAATAAGAAATTTCTGGATTGTGTAATGCAAGAAACACAGATAGATATATTTTGGTTTTAGTAACAATCTCTTTGTGAACGAACTTTTAAACTCTAATGGGAAAAAAGGTACTGTATATGTTCCATTGTTTTGGGTAGAAAAATTTATTTTAGAAATTGAAATGATTTTAGTTACATGACTTAACTAGACACCAAAGGGCAAAGTCAGAATGACCAGTTATTGGTATCAGGTTTTATAAATGGAAAAATTCTATTTAGTAAAACAAAGATTTCTCCCCAGAGATAGTTCAGATATACCTCGAAGTGTTTGCCGAAGTGTGCAACAGGAAAGAAAGCCTTTGTTACAAGTTTCAAGTTTTGAAAGAGATTTCCAGTTCAGTTCTATAGAATTGCTTGGAGGCAAAGAGATCAGCAAAATCAGAGGACTTTATTCTAATTTATGCTAATTTCTTCCTCTAACTTCAACTTTATGCTAATTTTCTCCCATATAACCTCACAGACAATTTTTCCTGTTTCTTGGGAAAGTTTTAAAATATTAAACAATGTGTTTTTTTCCACCTCTCCTGATAATTCTATCCTCTTGAACTTTCTTATCCACACAGTGAGGACACGCTGGCTAGTGCCAATTTCTTCTTAGCTTTAGTTTAATGCCTGAAGCACTGAAGTAACTGAGAGAATCAAGCTTTTAAAAAAGTTTGCAGTAATGTACTAAGACAGAGGAATGTGCTTTACCTCTTCTCTGTACCTTGGAAACTGTGCAGCTCCACTCTGAGTCCATGACTATCTACACTCAAATAGAAACACCAAGTCAAACTAGGAATGTGAAATATTCCCTGAAATGGCTGCCCATCAAGTCCAATGAGTCTCTCTAAAGCTTTGGAGGAGGTACCCAAGATACCCCAAAACTGAAAGATTCCTCTAACAACAAAGTATTGTACTCAAGAAGCAAAGTCAGCCTATAAGAAGGTCATGTGGAGGAATGTAAGGGTGTCACTAACGCTCCTGTTCAGTCTGATGAACAAAAATCTAAACAGAACAAAGTCTTATTGTTAGAAGTTTATATGGAGAGAGAGGGCATAGATTCTTCAAATGGGACAGATAGGAGACATGGGGCTATAGTTAATCACAGGGGTGTTCACTGTATGCAACACAGATCAAAGTCCAGTGTATCCAGTAAGGACACTGTGACACAGCATCTCCTATGTGAGCATCCAGTGGGAATATCGTGTGACAGCATCCTGGCAGGGACATCTAAGGGTTAATACTCAAACTAAGGGATCACAGCAGCATAATAAACCCCCTAGAATACAAGTTATTTTAGGCAACAATTCTTGTCTACTTCCATTCATTGTGAGTTTGGAAAGGAAGAAAGGGTAAAAACCCTAGACCTACTTGAAGGTCCTACCAAGATCAGCAGACCCTCTCTCCCATCAAAACCTGTGTTTTTGTTCTGTAATGTATAAAAGAACAGACACTGTCTCCTTATTGGAAGACCATTTTTAGGTCCCTTCTTTTTAAAAATGTTTTAATTAAATATTTATTTTACATACCAACCACAGTTTCCCTTCCCTTTTATTCTTCTATAGCCTCCCTCCATATCCCTTCTACCTCCCATCCACTTCTCCATCTCCATTCAGAAAGGGTAAGCCCTCCTATGGAAGTGAACAAAGCATGGCATATCAAGTTGAGGCAGGACCAAGCACGTCCTCCCTGCATTAAGGCTGAACAAAGGTATCCCTCCTTAGGGAATGGGCTCCAAAGAGTAAACTCATCCTCCAGAGATAGGTCCTGGTCCCACTGCTAGGGGCTCCAAAACCAGACTAAGCTACACAACTGTCATCCACATGCAGAGGGTCTAGGTCAGTCCCATATAGGCTCCCTAGCTATTGGTCTGGAGTGTATGAGCTCCCATGAGCTTTGGTCAACTGTCTCTGTGAGTCACCTCATAAAGATCTTGACCCCCTTTCTCATCTAATCCCTCCTCCTTCTCTTTGACTGGACTCCTGGAGCTCAGTCAGGTGCTTGGTTGTGGATCTCTGCATCTGTTTTTGTCGGTTAGCAAATGTAGATTCTATGATGATAGTTAAGGTAGTCACCAATCTAATTATAGGAAAAGTTCACGTTACTACAGATTTAAACAGAATTTTCAACAGAATAATCTCAATTGGCCAAGATACATTTAATTAATTGTTCAACATCCCTCGGTATTAGGGAAATGCAAATCAAAATGACTCTTAAAACTGTCAGAATGGCTAAGATAAAAATTGCTAATGGCAGCCTATGTTGGAGAGGATGTAGAATAAGGGGAACACTCATCCACTGCTGGTGGGAATGCAGACTTGCACAGCATTGGAAATCAGTATGGCAGTTTCTCAGAAAATTGAAATCAATCTACCTCAAGACTCAGAAATACAACTCTTGGGCATATACCCAAAGAATGCTTAATCATACCATAAGGACATATATTCAACTATGCTCATAGTAGCATTATTTGTAATAGCCAGTACCTGTAAACAATCTAGATAGCCCTCAACTGAAGAATGGATAAAGAAAATGTGGTACATTTACACAGTGAAGAATTACTCAGCAGTAAAAACAATGATATTTGTAGGCAAATGGATGGAGTTAGAAAAAAAAATCATCCTCAATGAGGTAACCAAGACCCAGAAAGACAAACACAATATGTACCCACTCTTAAGTGGATATTTGATGTAAAGGATAATCAGGTTACATTCCACAGCAGCAGAGAAGCTAGGTAACAAGAAGGCTCCTAAGAGAGATACATGGATCGTACTGGGAATGGGAAATAGATGAAATCTCCTGGGTAAACTGTGGGTGGGAGGAGGAGTGGAGATGAAAGGATGAGGGATCAGGATGCTACAGGTGGGTGAGGGATGGAGAGGGAGTGTAATGAAAGAGATACCTTGATAGAGGGGAACATTATAGGATTAGGGAGAAACCTGGTGCCAAGGAAGCTTCCAGGAATCCACAAGGATTACCCCAGCTAGGTTCCCCTTTATTGCTGATATATATATATATATATATATATATATATATATATATATATATATATATATTTATCAATTTTCCCCTTCTTACTTCTAAAGGTGTTGAGCCTCATCTTTCTTGGTCTAGGGTACTAGGGTACAAGGAGAGAGACCAAATATTCTCATTAACATGACATCAAGGAGTAGAGTCCCACATTGACTGTGTAGGTCTAGACAAATCCTATCTGCTATATAGATACTTCCCTAGAAAGAAAAGATGGAAAACATCAAACAGTGTGATAATTCAAAACTGGACAAAGCCTTGAAAGATGTGATTCTAAAGGAAGTAACAATAGCAGTAAGAAAAGTTGCAAATATTTATTTGTATAACTGAATTGTGAATGGAAATAGTAGCTATACAGAATAGTGGAAGAAATAAAACTTCCTTGTTCTTTGTTTTTAGTTACCATGATTTAGAAGAGATGTTTTGTCAACACAAATGAATGTATATGGTATTTAAAAATTAAAAATTCTTTGTGAATAATTTCAAATATGGTCTATCTCTTTTTTATATTTAACTAGAGGAACATGTAATTCTGTCATACTTTTATGAATGGGAGCACATCAAATGGTCTTTATGACAAAAATAATTAGGAATCACCTAGCTTCAAGGACTCTATTGTCTATTATCATTTTTAGGTTCTTGTTTTCTACTTTATTTTAATAATTCAATTAAATATACACTGAATAATTTCTGCCTAAATGGCAAAACTAAAATAACAAATAAATAGTGCCATATCCCATTTTCAACTAGAAGAATGTAGACTTTGAAAATTAAAAATTTGATGTATTTATACACTTTCGAAACACAGGAAAAATATATACTTATACCATCATTAATATTTTAACATTTCATGTTCTTAGGATTAGATCAAAGGCTTAACAGAAATAATTTCGTCAGCATGATGTCTTTTTATCTTACCCCAGAAGCCTTTCCAGAAATGACTGATTCCTTTCTGTTTCCCCTACTCTTTTCTTTTTTAAATTACAATTTCCCTACCCAACCCCACAAAGCTCCCCTTAGTTTCCATCTTAAAAGATGCTAGCATTGCAAACAGTTTTATTTGAACATTTTCTAATCTTATTTTAGAACCTTTGCCTTATAACCCAATTAAGCAAGATGAATAATAGGACAATAACAATATCTGGTGAAGTCAGTGGATGAATAAAATATTAAGATCTTGGAAAAATAAAGACAATCCCTAACTTTTCACAGAACTTAACTGGAATTTTACTTCTGTTATCAATTTTTAGACAATGTTTAAAAGCTAGTTTAAGTAATAAATGAGTTATTATGTAGGAATCAGTATTTAATTTACACAATGAACAAATTTCTGAAGTTTGAACTCACAACTTATCAACTTTTTAGCCTTAGTTTAATTCTACCTCTTTTGGCAGGTCACAAATCTTTCTGCTTCCATGAATGTTTACCCTGCTTGTTAAAGCACACTTAAACCTTTTTTCTACTCTAATACTTATGGAACAAGAAATACTAAAAACCACTGTATGGTGGCATGCCTGAGAAACAAGGATAAACAAAATTCCTTCCCTCAAGGAGCACAAGTTCTTATAGAAAAGATAAGACTTGTCCACATATAAAGATAATAAAAGCAGCAGATGATAAATTCCATAAGAGAGGTGCAGATAAATTGTTATGAAGGGGAAAGGCTTAGGAGATTATAGGACATAATAATGTGATAGTATAGAAACGAGTTGTTTCCTTACAAAGGTAAATCCAAAAAAAAAAAAAAAAAAAACCCTGCCTGTTCAGTATGTCTCTTGAATACATGAGACTGCTTTATTTATTTATTTATTTATTTATTTATTTATTTGCTTTAGAGTCCCATGAAGCTCTATTGATGTGTTTATGTGATAGAGAGTTGATGGACATTTGAGCAAGTTTTTTTCCAAACTAACTGGGATGAATAATAGTGAGAAATTATTGTGCTATACCTGGAAAATATCATTTTAAGGTGCTGGGGTAGTCTGTGCTTTGCCAGGACATGACATATATTAACAAAGCTATTTTTTCATGTGTGAGGTTAATACTAATGTTAAGCTTGATGAAAACAGATGGGTAAACAACTTTTTGGAATATTGAATTACAAGTCACTTTTCAAATCCAACTACTTAGTGTAGGAACCTCTATAATACAGTTGTAAGATTTTCTTTGCTGAATGATGATCATGAAAATTTTATAGTTTTGATCTGCTTATAAAACTTGAGGAGTTATCAGACATGGTATTTTAAGAACCTGAAAACAGAGGGTATTTAAAATGTATAGAAGGAAAGCTTTTCCAACACGAGACAGGTGGTGTGATTTGTTCTATGGGCCCTGTGTTCCTGCCTGGCCCAGCTCTTACTGTGCTCTTTCTATACGCATTGGTATAAACCAAAAATGAATTTATTTTCAAGCAGAGAGATTTGGGATTAAAACTCAAATTTGGCTACTCTGGTTTGTAGATGTTATAATTAACACCACTTTAACTGTGTCATGAAAAGCTTCTCAAATCAGGTAAAGTAGGAACAGGGATTCATTTGCATCTATAATTGAGGAGGCCACAGTTCAAATTTACACAGATGCAGACATAAGGGCTCAAAAATTACCAGCACTCTAGGCAAAACTGCCCTCTGAGTTATGTCATTTACAGGCTCCAGTGATGGCAGAGGTCTAATAAAATGTGTTGGAGGGAGACCTCCTGCATTCCTTCTGAGATACACTCTGTCTGAACTAAAGGGGGCTTATGACTATCATGCTCAACCAATCTTAATGATGGGATTTCCATTTTTTCCCAGGCTGGGGCAGAGTGATTTATTCATTTCTGGATATTGTACTAATTTCCCATATCAAGTTTATTATTTGAGAACTTGGAAAAGTCAATAGACAATCAGAGAGAGAAAACATTCTCTACTGCAATGCTCCAGAGGCCCAAGGAGCTCTC